>NC_064614.1:704281469-705620219 GCF_023898315.1 Schistocerca nitens | reverse complement strand
TCCTAGCGAGAGAATCCGAAGAAGACTTATGCTTCTCTGGCTCTGAAGTGGGGACTGATATCCCGGATGATTGGGGGGGGGGGGGTGTTGCTCCAGAAGTAGGTGGTGCAGGAGCAATAGGTAGGGACGTGCCCTCCACCTTCAAGAGGGCAGGTGTAGTCTTCTGGTTCTGAGAGGTGACAGGAATGCGAGGAACTGATGGGGCTACAACTGTTCTTGGTAGCGGCAGTGCAAGAGGTGGTCATAGCGACAGGATGGAGGTGCTCAAATTTCCTCTTAGCCTCAGTTTAGGTCAGTCTGTCCTGGGTCTTATATTCCAAGCTTTTCCTCTCTTTCCGCAAAATCCTGCTGTCCGGTGAGCAAGGTGTATGATGCTTTCTTCAGTTGACACAGATGTGGGAGGCGGGGCACATGGAGAATTGGGATGTGATGGATGTCCACAATCTCGACATGTGACACTGGAAGTACAGTGGGAAGACATATGGTCGAACTTCCAGCATTTAAAGCACCTCATCGGGGAGGGAGATATGGCTTCGTGTCACAGTGGGACATGTGTCACCCTCGAAGGGCAAGATGAAGGCACCGGTGGCAACCTGATTATCCCTCAGACTCCAATGGACACGACGGAAGAAATAAACATCTCACCACTCTAAATTGGCACACTGCTCATTGTCAGACTGCAAAAGAATGTCCCTGTGGAATGTAATACCCTGGACCATATGTAAGCTCTTATGGGGTGTGATGATACCAAACATCCCCCAACTTGTCACAAGTGAGTAATGCCCGTGACTGGGCAGAGGATGCTGTTTTTATCAAGACTGACCCAAAGCGCATTTTCGACAACCCTCCACCTCCCAAAACTTGTCCCCCAAATGCTCCACAAAAATGAGGCTTCATGCACATGAAAAGATACCCCATCAACTCTAGTATATACGAGGTAGCAGGGCTAATAAGCTTCACTGCCATTCTTAGCCTGTCATTCCTCCCATGGTGTGGCTAGGAAGGGGAACGTTTTGGGAACATAGGTAGGTTGGTTGGTTGGTTTAAAACAGGGGGGAAGGGACCAAACAGCTAGGTTATCGGACCCATGTTCCAAATAAAACAATGCCACAATGGTGAGAATAAAACAAGCAAGACTGACAAAAGGAAATAGAAAGGAAAGATCACAAGAACTACGGAAAGGCAAGAAACATTTAAATAGACAAAAGGGGAGAAGAAAACCAAAGAAACACAAGAAACAGGTAGAAGAGATTAAAACGACAAAACAGATTACCATGGCTGGCTGATCATGAGAATAAAAAGGAGAAGGCAGCCACTCTACAACTCATTAAAACCTCCACCCTAAACGCACAAGGGTGGAGGACACAGAGGGACAAAGGAAATGCACTAAAAGTTAGATCAAATGATGAAACCCACCCCTCACGAATACAACGTAAAACTAAATCAGCCGATAAGGCATTGTCATATAAAATTAGCGGCAACTAGTTCGGTAACTGGAGATTTTGTCGCAGGGCTGTCAAAGTGGGACAGTGCATCAGAATATGGGCCACAGTCAACTGGGCACTGCATCGACACTGAGGCAGGTCCCTGCGAGAGGCCCGCGTGGATGACTGCCACACATTCGTAGTCGCCTTCATGGCACGCAGTTTGTTCTGCAAACTGAGACTATGTCATTCAGACTCCCAAAGCCGGAAAACCTGGTGACATAAAAACAAACACAGGTCAGTTATTGGAATGTCGATCTCCGTAAGTAGTTTCCGTGTAGACTGTTTGGCCAGACGGTTAGCAAGTTCGTTGCCTGGGATTCCAACGTGTCCTGGGGTCCACACAAACACCACTGGATGACCGCACCATTCCAGGGCATAGATGGACTCCTGGACAGTCACTACCAAAGGACGATGAAGGTAGCACTGGTTGATAGCTTGTAGGCTGATCAATGAGTCAGCACACAGAAGAAACGACACCCCAGGGCTTGAATGGATGTGCTCAAGAATACGAGATATAGCCACCAGCTCGGCAGTGAAAACACTGCAGCCGTCGGGCAAGGGATGCTGTTCAATATGTCCCCCATGGACATACGTGAAGCCGATGTGACCATCAGCCATTTTAGCCGTCTGTGTAAATCACTTCATGGCCTTGGTACATGTCAAGCATTGAGATGAAGTGACAGCGGAGAGCTTCGGGGTGAACAGAGGCCTTTGGGCCATGTGAAAGGACCAGGTGAAGCTGTGGGCTAGGTGTACACCATGAAGATGTATGTGATTGAACCTTGAGTATAAGTGGTAAAGGCAAGGACTCCAGTTCAGATAGAAGGGATTGGATGCAAACTGCAATTATAAGACCTGACCTGGGCCACCGATGTGGGAGATGATCCGCGGTGGGTGGGAAAAGGAGATGCCACAGTGGTGCACTGGGTCGAGTAAACACAATGCTGAGGGCACCGCCGAACCATAAACCACAACACTTAGTCAAGGTGGGATTGAACAAGGGCTCTGTAGAGCTGCAGCAGTGTAGGACGATCGATACCCAAGTTGGTGTTACTCAGGCAGCAGAGGGCATTGAGGTGCTGCCAGCACTTCCACTTAAGCTAACGAAGGTGAGGAAGCCAAGTCAATCGGGCATCAAAAACTAGTCCTAGGAATCGCTATGTCTCCACTACAGTGAGTGGATCATCATTAAGGTGAATTTATGGTTCCAGATGAACAGTACGACACCAACGTAAGTGCAAAACACACGACTTTGCAGCCAAAAACTGGAAACAGGGCTAGAGCCAATGACTGCGCTTGTGGATGGCTCCCTGTAGGTGCTGCTCAGTAACACCAGAACTGATGGAGCAGTACGAAATGCAGAAGTCGTCTGCATACAGAGAGGGTGAGACGGCCGGCCCTACAGCTGCTGCTACATCATTATGAGCCACTACAAACAGAGATACATTCAATACGAAGCCCTCCAGGACCCCATTCTCCTGGATATTGGGGGAACTATGAGAGGAGCCAACTTTGACACGGAAAGTATGGAGTGACAGGAAATTCTGGATACAAATCAGGAGCGGGCCTCAGATACCCCACACGTAATGTGGCAAGGATATGATGTTGCCAGGTGGTGTCATGCACTTTTCGTAAATCAAAAAGGATGGCAACAACATGTTGGCGTCTGGAAAAGGCTGATGGATGGCAGACTTGAGCGACACAAGATTATCAGTGGTAGAGCAACCCAGGCGGAAGCCGCCCTGGCGAGTAGGCCACGTGACTCCATGACCCAACCCAACCGCTGACACACCATACGTTCCAGCAGCTTACAAAGAATGTTGGTGAAGCTGATGGGCCGATAGCTATCTACATCAAGTGGGCTTTTGCCGGGTTTGAACACTGGTATGATGGTGCTCTCCCGCCACTGCGATGGGAAGACGCCATCGTACCAGATCCGGTTGAAGATGATGATGAGGTGTCGCTTGTAGTCAGACGACAGATGTTTAATCATCTCACTGTGGATCTGATTGGGCCCAGGAGCTGTGTCAGGGCAATGTGCAAGGGCACTCTGTAAATGTGGCGTTATAGGCTTCACAATGGCATGTAGTGAACAAGAGGACTTTCTCTTCCATTCACCGTTTGAGAGTGCAAAGGGCTGGGGGTTAATTCTCAGACGCATAGGTGCGAGCATAGTGTTTGGCAATCGTCTTTGCGTCAGTAGATAACACGCTATTTATTTTGACACCAGGAACACCTGTTGGTGTCTGGTACCCAAAAACTCGTTTGATATTTGCCCAGACTTAGGAAGGTGACATATGGAACCCAATGGTAGACACATACCTCTGCCAACACTCCTGTTTCCACCTTTTGATAAGCTGGCTAACGCAGGCACGGAGCCATTTAAAGGCTATGAGGTGTTCCAGGGAAGGGTGCCACTTATGTCGCTGTAGAGCTCGCCGATGTCTCTCTAACTGCCTCAGCCACTTCCGGCAACCTCCAAGGGACTGTCTTTTACCTGGGGCACCCTAAAGAACGAAGGATCACATTTTCTGGCGCAGAAATGATCGTTTTAGTCACCTGCTCCAGGACCACATCAATGTTACTATGTAGGGGAGATTCAACGGTGACAGCAGAGGTTAAAGTTTCACAGTCTGCTTGTTTAAAGCCCATCTGGACAGGTGTCTGTGGGCCTGAAGAGGCAGTGACAGGAAGATGGGAAAGTGGTCACTACCACACAGATTGTCATGTGCTCTCCAGTGGATAGATGGGAGAAGGCCAGGACTGCAAATCGGGAGATCAATGGCCAAGTATGTGCCATGTGCCCCAGTATTAATAGGCAGAGGTCGACTTGTGACAGTAAATTTTCAACATCTCTGCCTCAGCCAGTAACAACTGTGCCACCCCACAAGGGGTTAGAGTGTTAAGATCTCCCAGAAGTAGAAAAGATTTCGGGAGTTTATCAATCAGTGCAGGCAACGCGTTCAGGGGTACTGCACCATCTGATGGAAGGTATATGTTGCAGACAGTTATTTCCTGCGTCGTCCTTATCCTGACAGCCACAGCTTCAAGAGGGGTTTGAAGGGGCACAGGTTCACTGCATACTGAGTTCAGACTATTATAGTTGCTAAGGTTCCTGTAATATGTTACAGCCACAGAGAGCAGGGTGTCCACATTGCCAGGAACCAGGTTTCCTGGAGGACATTGCAGAAAGCAGGTGTAAAGTTTAACAGTTGCTGTATCTCAGCCAGGTGGTGAAAGAAACCACCACAATTCCACTGAAAGATAACGTTATAGTGAGGCTGGGAAGGCATGAAGAGGCAGGTTATGCCTCAGGGTCACCTGCTGCCACTGATTTGAGTATTTGTAGCCATTTCTATGGTGGATAGGCAGCAGTGAGATCCAGGTCCACAGGGGACTCCAAGATCTCCAGTGCATCCTCAGATGCAGAACTGATAGGGAGTGGTGGTGTTGGGGCCACCAGAGGGTCCTGTTTCTTAGCAGACTAGTACTTAGTTCGCTTGCTCTCTCACTTTACTTTAGGGGCTTGTTGGGAAGGTTTCTCCAAGGCAGCTTCAAACACAGAGGAAGGCCATGAAGCTCTTTGTCCAGCAGCTTTTGGCTCCTCGAGCCACTGGCGAGTGTCCACCATGGCATTAGTGGAGACCTTGGAAGAGAGGGACCCAACGGACCCCTGCCGCACAAGAGGAGCTGGAGGATACTGTTGCTTCTACGGCAGGGGGGAGGGGACCAATGTCAACTGCGTTTGGGGGCCTTGCTCTGGAAGTAGGTGCTTTGGGAGCAACGGAGGAATATTTGCCCCCTACCACCAAGAGGGCGGGTTTATTCTGGTGGCCCAGAGGTCCCACTGTTCGTGGCACAGAGTGAGGAACCACTGGCACTTGGGATGGCGATGGTGATGTGGCTTCAGCTTATGTCGACGTCAACCGAATGGTGTGTAATCTTTCAAATTTCTGTTTAGCCTCTGTGCAAGTCAACTGGTCCACGGTCTTTTACTCCATAATTTTTCCCTCCTTTTGGAGTACTGGGCAGTCTGACGAGCAGGGGGAGTGGTGCTCTCCACAGCTGACGCAAGTGGGAGGTGGCGCAGATGGAGTATTTGGGTGCAGTGGACGTCCGCAGTCTCGACATGGGGTGCTGGAAGTGAAGCGGGAAGACACGAGCCCAAATTTCCAGCACTTAAAGCACCGCATAGGGGGAGGGACGTATGGTTTAACGTCACAGCAGTAAACCATCGCCTTGACCTTTTCGGGCAATGAATCACCCTCAGAGGCCAAGATGAAGGCACCAGTAGCAACTCTGTTGTCTTTGGGTCCCCTGTACACGCGTCGGATGAAATGAACAGCCCGCCAATCTAAGTTGGCGTGGAGCTCGTTGTCAGACTGCAAGGAGGAGGTCACGATGGAAAGTAATCCCTTGGACCATGTTGAGGCTTTTACGGGAAGCGATGGAACAGGAATATCACCCAGCTTGTCACAGGCGAGTGACACCGGGATTGGGCTGGGGATGCTGTCTGAATCAAGACCGCACCGTTTCGCATCTTGGACAGCGCTGTCACTTCTCCTAACTTATCCTCAAGGTGTTCAATGAAAAACTGAGGATTTGTTGATAGTAAACAAGAGTCCCCATCGGTTCTGCTACACACTAAAAACCAAGGCAGAATGTGGCTCTCTCCATTCTGTAGCTTTACATTCCACCCACGGTGTAGCAAGGGAGGGAAACGATTTATGGTCATACCTGTCAGCATTGTATTCTATCTTGCCCTTCTTAGAGACTGCTGGTGCCATACTGTCACCAGCAAGATATGACTTAGTCCACTTCATTGCGGGTCATCCGCCCTGATGCTACCCACTCCTGCCAGGGGCTCTCCCCACGGGTGCCACCCAGCCTCAGCAAGGGCCACCGGCAGTATGGCCATTGCCAGGAGTCCCGATGCCCCAGGGAGATGGGCATCTACTCCATGGCACACGTCATGAGTTTATAGCTCAGGCATCAGCAGTGTGATCACTGTGTTGTCAGGAGGCTACCACCAAATGGGCACATGACTGTCCCACAATGGGCTGGCTACCGTGCTGGATATGAGGTGATAAGAAGTCAACAGTAATCGTCGGCACAGAAAGCGACACTGCATATTGCATGGTGGAAAACGTGCCCAGGAAGGTGTCCTCGCCTGAGAGATGGGGATGAGCAGGACTGCAATGTCACAACAAGAAAGTGGGCTGAAGATCTCAATGCACAATGGACACCATGCACCACGTAAAGCACCTTTCTCCAATTGGCTTGTTCTTCAGGAAAATTTTGAAAAATGGAGGTCAAACCCTACAGGGGACCATCACATAAAGGCCAAAAGGTGAGACACACTTTAGTCACCTCTTACAACAGGCAGGAATACCTCAGTCCTATTCTAAGTCCTGGGCCCACCGGAGGAGGGGGAGGACCATGGGCGGGGCTTAGCATATGGATAGGTGTGGACGAGGTTGAATGGGCGGTACTTGTGCCATATCTGGGGCTGTCGCTAACATTACGTGTTGTTTTGAAAATATTTTAACAACAGCTAAGCAATGTGTTTCATGCAGTTCAAATTGAAAATTGTCTCCCGTTACAAATGATCTAAGCAATTACTAACTTAAACAACAGACATGACAGTCTGCAATATAATTGGGAATGTCAAGAAATCTTCACCACAGCAAAGAACTGAGAGGCTGCAAAATGTGGAAATAAATCAGAGGTACAGAAACTTTGCTTGACTGATAGTCAACTGCTAACACAAAGACAATATGAAATTAAGTATAGTCAAGAGTGTAAAAGTAATCAGTACCAATACTTTGTTTCCTGGCCATTAGAGGCAAAGCACAACTCTGATTTTACTGAAGGAACACTCCCAACTTGTTCAGTAGCTTCATCAGTTTGCCACCTTACTCGATATTTCCCCTGTTCATGGGAATAATGTAGCCTTTGTCATCAAAAATGCTGAAATTCACTCCTGAGGAATGCCTAGAGAGATATAATAGGAAATTGCAGACTCTTTATATGTAAATTATTTATTTCAGTAAAGCAAGAAATTAACAATGGTTACAAATTATGCATATATGATATCTTAACCGGCCAACAAAAACTTTTCACAATGGTCATACTGTGGACAACATTCATTATTACTACATAATAGTAAAAACTACTTCCACTGTTGTGCCACAAATAAATTTATTAACTATTTTGTTAGTACTTTAAAATGAATTTGAAATTTCAGTTTTCATACAATGTTATTTGATGTTAATTAGGTGACAAATCAAGCAGACATATGGCAAGGAAGCCTCGCACCAAAACCAGCAGTAAAGTATATCTAAGATGTCAATTAGGATTAAGTGGCTTTGACCATTCTGCATTCAATATCAAATGATCATATCCATGCCCATTAAGAGATTTAATAGCCTTTTCAGCATCACTTCTGCTCTTGAAGTGTATGTAGGCAAAACCCTTGCACAAGTTTGTGTTCTTATCTTTTGCCAGATAGAGTTTTTGTATGGGACCAAACTGTTTAACCAAATCTTCCAAATCAACATCTGTAGTACTATCAGATAAGTTAGAAACTCTAATTGCAGCTTCATCACGTCCTCCACGGAGATCAAGTCGTTTTGCGCCACCATCGCGAAAACCAGGAGCTACATATTTATTTCCTGGTTTCTTATCATCTGCTCCAATTCCTCCCAGACCTGGACCTTTATCAATAGACTTATCTAAATTTAGATTTGTTGTTCCATGTGGACACTTTGTTGTCCAATGGTCACCGGCACAGTTGCGGCATTTAACAGCCCCTTTGTCTTTAAGTTTCTCCAAAATATTTTCTTCTGGCTTGTCTTCTTCCTTGCTCGATACAAACTGCATAATCACATCTTCAGCAACAGTTGTAGTAGCAGCATTGGGACCTGGCTTATCATTTTTGGATTCTCCAAATTTCTTCCAGGTTTTCCTCTGGGCAACTGACTTTGAAACTTTAATGCGTTCAATTTTGTAAGTGGTAATGACTTTCACTTTCCGATTATCTTCATCTACTTTGTAATCTGTGACAATTTTATAACCATTTTCAATCACTTCTGAAGTAGGTGGTAGGGCAGCAGATGATGCTGGTCCTTCTTCTTCAACATCATCAGCCCAACTGGATTTCACTTCTTCCAGAGCAGGCATTATTTAACTCTCGATGTACACCTAAAAACAACACAATATTTGAATAAGTGTTCAATACGTAAAATGTATTTTATTTTATGTTGGCAGAAAAGCAGCAGATTTTATAAAGGTTATAAAACATACCTCTACTATCATCTGGGATGGAGGGGGGGAGGCTGAAGTTAGCTAATTCATAATACTGCACTCTTCATTAAATAAAGATTTACAAGCAAGCTAAATTTCATTTTATAAAGTCACAACTAACAAAACTAGTTTAATAAACTAATGGACATATGATATCTGACAAATATCAGATGTACCATGAGGCTGGACAACAGAAAGATGGAATAATGGACAGTATACAGCACCACCATATGCAAACCCTCTAATAATGCTTTCCAGATTGTCTCTGAAATCACTTATATAGATTAAGAACAGCAGAGGATGTACAACACTTCCCTGAGGAACCCTGGATATCACTCCTGTTACACTCAATGACTTCCTGTCAATTACTGTGAATTGTGACCTTTTTGGAAGGAAATCTTTAATCTAGTCACCCAACAGACGATACCACAGAGGCACGCAATTTGATTGTAAGCAGCTTGTGAAGAATGGTGTCAAATGTAGAAAGCTGGAATCAACTTGAGAGCCCCTGTCTATAGCACTGATAATTTTGTGTGAACAAAGAGACACTGAGTTACACAAGAACCATATTTCTGAATCTGTGTTGGTTGTGTGCCAATAGATCATTTTCTGCAACATAATTCATGATGTCTGAACGCCGTATACATTCCATATTTCTTCTGCAAATCCACGCCAATGACATGGATCTGCAATTCAGTGGATTACTTCTATATCTTCTCTTGTGTATTGGTGTGACCTGTACAACTTTCGAGTTTTTAGATACGATCCTTTATCGAGCAAGTGTGTGCGTACAACAGCTAAAAAAGGAGCTATTTCATACGCATATTCTGAAAGGAATCTAACTGGTATACAATTTGGACCAGGAGACCTGCCTTTACTAAGTGAGAAGTTCTTTGTACAAATATGGCATCTCTTCCAAATTACTTGTGTTGGCAGCTGTTTGAGTTTAATTCTGGAATATTTACTGCATCTTCTTTGGTGAAAACTTTGGGAAACTTTAGTAACTCCACTTTTGTGGCACTGCCAACAGTAATATTATCATTGCCATTGGGCATTCTGTCTTGCCACTGGTATACTTTAATAACACCTGAATCTCTTTGGATATTCTGGCAGGTTTAGAGAGAGTTATGTTGTGGAAATGACTAAATGCATCTCGCTTTGAAGTCAGTACCAAGTTCTGAGCATCTGGAAACTGTTGACTGTCAAGAGAGCACTGTGTGAAGCCTTCAATGACTACAGTAGCAGAATACTGTCAAATGATCTTTCAGGAAACCCTAAGAAATTCTGGGTAAGTAAAGGCTGTTAGTGGCACCAAAAGTTATTGCCCGGCCCCTAGCGAGTAAGAGACAAACTGAAATGGAGGGTAGCAAAGCAAAAGCTGAAATTTACTTCAGTTTTCAAATGTTCCTTTACAAAGTAAAACCCAGGAGAATCGCCCCAATTTAATCCTCGTACCACTGAAAAGATGAATGAAATGAGAAGCAGGTGAAATTGTTAAAACTGAACAAAGCTCCAGGGCCCAATGCAATCCCCATCAGATTCTATACTGAATTTGCAACGGAGTTAGCCCCTGTTCTAGCTATAATCTATTATAAAGCCCTCATAAAAACTGTGTCGAGTAGTTGGAAGGTCACACCTATCTACAAGAAGCATAGTAGGAGCAATTCACAAAACTACCATATCCTTCACACTGACTTGTCCTACAATTTTAGAACATATTCCGAGTTCGAACAAAATGAGATACCATGAAAAGAACGATCTCCTCCATGTCAACCAGTATGGATTCTGAAAACATCGATCACATGAAACCCAACTCACATTTTTCTCCTCTTATGGCATACTGAAAGCTTTGGATCAAGGCAGGGAGATAGCTGCAGTATTTCTTCTTGATTTCCGAAAAGCATTTCACTCAGTACCACACCTACACTTATTGTCATATGTACGATCACAAAGGGTATCAAGCGAAATTTGTGAATGGATTGGGCCTTTATTATTATTTTTTTTTTTAGGGAGAATGCAGCAAGTTATCTTGGATGGAGACTCGCCAACACATGTAGAAGTAACTTTTGGCGTGCTTCAGAGAAGTGCGTTGGTACCCTTGCTGTTCATGTTTTACATTAATAACCTAACAGACAATATTAATAGTAACTTCAGGCTTTTTGCAGATGATGCAGTTATCTATAATGACATACTGTCTGAAAGCAGCAGCATGAAAGTTCAAATAGATCTTGGTAAGATTTAAAAGTGGTGCAAACATTGACATCTTGCTTTAAATGTTCAAAACTGCAAAATTGTAGACTTCATAAAATGAAAAACATGGTATCCTATGACTATAAAATCAATGAGTCATAGCTGGAATCAGCCAACTCGTGCAAATTCATGGGTCTAACATTTTGTACGGATAAGAAATGGAATGATCACATGGACTCAGTTGTGAATAAAGCAGGTGGCAGACTGGTTTAATGGTAGAATACTGTGGAAATGCAGTCAGTCTACAAACGAGACAGCTTACAAATCACTCGTGCGATCAATTTTAGAATATTGCTTTTGTGTGTGTGTGTGTGTGTGTGTGTGTGTGTGTGTGTGTGTGTGTCCCTTACCAAATAGGGCTAATTTGGGATATTTAACGTATACAGAAAAGGGTAGCACGAATGGTCACAGGAGTATCTGACCCGTGGGAGAGAGTCACACAGATGATGAAAAAACTGAACTGCAGACTCGAACATAGATGTAAACTCTCTCGCGAAACTCTACTAACAAAGTTTCAAGAACAGGCTTTCAATGACGACTAAGAATATACTACAATCTCTACGTATTTGCTTGCATAGGGATTGTGAAGACAAGATTAGAACTATTACAGCACATACAGAGGCATTCAGTTATTCTTTCCATGCTCCATATGTGAGCGGAATGGGAATAAACCCTTATAACTGGTACAATGGGATTGATTGATTAACTGAGAGAGTATGGGACCAAATGGCAAGGTCATCCGTCCAGTGATCCCAAAGGGGGTTTCATAACAAAGACTCTGGTAAAAGTGAATGGATTCAGCCAGAGGAGTCAAATTAATCTACAAACTGGAAAAGGGGGGGGGGGGAGGGGCAGTCATGGGGTCACAGACCATGAAGACTGGAAAAGGAGTCCCAATCACGACCAACCCGCCCCTGCTCCAAGACGAAAGGAGAACCTTATATCTGGAAATAAAAACTTTCACGGAGGAAACCGAGGATCAGGTCTACCATCTGTGGATTGTCTGCTAATATTAAATTTAAGGAAGCAGGAAGACTATACTTAGCATGAATGATCCAAAGAAGGGGACATGCCACCTATATGTGAGATATTGTCAGTCTGGTGCCACAACCACATTGTGGGGGTGGGTCATTACGTAGGAGGAAACAATGGGTGAGCTGGGTATGGCCAATGAGTAAACAACATAAAACAGTAGACTACTCCTGAGAGAGGCGGAAAGAAGTGCCCCAAACTGCAGTAGACTCCTTGATTGTGCGGAGTTTATTACTATGAGCAGTAGCACTCCAGATGGCATTCCACTGTTGGGCAAAAAGAGATTTGATGTAGATCCACATATCCACAGCTGGAATTGTGAAGGGAAAAGAGGGTAAGTATCTGCTCCTCTAGCCAAATGGTCAGCCAATTCATTCCCTGGGATTCCCACATGACTCGGGACCCAGAAAAAGACGACTGAACAGATGGCATACTCGAGGGCAGAGACGTGATCATGGATGGCAAACCAAGGGGTGACGAGAGTAGCATCGACTGATAGCCTGAAGGCTGCTCATGCAGTCTGAACAAATTAAAACACTATGGAGAGAGGCCTGAGAAACAAACAGGATGGCCCAGTAAATGGCTAGAAGCTCTGCTGTAAATACACTACATGATCCTGGCAACAAATGGTGCTCAAAGCTGGTAGGAGATGTGAAAGCGTGTTCCACCTTATCAGTAGTCTTAAAACCATTAGTGTAAACGATGGTGGCACCCTGGAACTTTGAAAGGATGCCACATACAAGACGCCAGTAAACCACAGGAGCAACAGAGACCTTAAGGCCCTGGAAGAGAGCGGTCCTAATCCGTGGTCTAGGCACCATCCGAGGGGGGCTACAGGAGGAAAGACACGAGGCGCAGTCCAGTGAGTGCAGATGGAGATACCGGCAGAGGGTAGTGAGGCGCATGCCAACTGGCAATCCCATCCGTGGGCAGGTGTTAGAAGGGAAACATCCGCACCCCACAATGATGGACAGGGTCGAGGAGTTTCAACAAAGTGGAAGGAGCTGATGAGCCATAAACCTGACTACCATAATCGAGTCTGGACAAAACTAGAGCACGGTAAAGATGAAGAAGAATGGAACGGTCTGCATTCCAAGATGTGTGGGCCAGGAGGCAGAGAGCATTGAGCTTCTGCATACATGTAGTCTTTAGGTGATGAATGTGGGGCAGCCACGTCAGCTTGTTCTCAAAAATAAGGCCCAAGAAATGGGGCTGTGTTCAACATAAAGGAGCTGGTTGCCTGAATAAAGTTCTGGATCAGGGTGTACTGTGGGTCGACGACAAAAATGCGTAACTCGTGTTTTGGAGGAGGAAAACTGGATGCCATGGGCGGTGGCCCACATAGAGGCTCGTCGGATGGCGCCTTGGAGCTGGCACACAGCAGACACCAAGTGGGAGCTGCACAAGACACAAAAATCTGTCAAATAAACACCAGGGTAACCAGAGGCTCAACAGAGGTCACAAACCCATTTATGGCAATGAGGAAGAGCGTGACACTTAGCATAGAACCCTGTGGGATACCATTCTCCTGAATCTGAGGGGTGCTGAGTGAAGTGCCAACTCTAACCCAGAAGAGTCAGTAAGATAAAAACTCACGGATAAAAATCTGAAGACCACTGGGGCCCCAGCCATGGAGAGTAACTAAAATGTGATGGCGCCAAGCCATGTCATACACCTTATGTAGGTCAAATAACACTGCAGCAAGGCGCCGGTGGTGAGTAAAAGCCTGTTGGGTGGCTGATTCCAATCGGAGTAAATGTTCAGTTGGAGATTGCCCTGCCAGGAAGCCACACTGGTATGGTGACGAAAGGTCCAGAGATTCGAGTACCCAACAAAATCTGGAGTTGACCATCCTTCCAAGCAGTTTACAAAGCACATTTGTAAGGCTAATGGGGCAGTAACTGTTGAGAGACATTGCGATTTTCCCGGGCTTAAGGGCTGGGATAATTAAACTGTCTCGCCATTGTGACTGTAAAGCACCTGTGAGCCAGATGTGATTGAAGACCCCGAGGAACTGTTGCCTCTGGGGAATGTCCAAGTGTTGAATCATCTGATTGTCAATGGAGTCTGGCCCTGTGGCTGTGTCTCGTGAAGAGCTAAGAGCCTGCACCAATTCCCATTCTGTGAAAGGACATTGTAGGGCTGAAAGTGGTGCAGGATGAAATGGAGGGGGGCCTGTTCAACTCTGTGTTTCTGCTGGAGAAAGGCAGGAGCACAGGAAGCGGACGACGATGCCATCACAAAGTGTGTCGCAAGGTGTTCTGCAAGAACCAATGGTTCAGTGCACAGAGCTCATTGTGTGTTCAGACACTGGACAGTTGACTGTTGCTGGCAGCCCAGAACACTACGGACCATTGACCAAACCTGCGATAAAGAGGCATATGTCTCCAGGGAGGAAACATATCACTCCCAGCATTCCTTTTTATTCCACTTAATAATGTAACGAGCCTTATCATGAAGATGCTTAAAAGTGAGGAGGTTGGTCTGGGAGAGATGTCACTTAAACAGCTGCAGTGCCCATCGGCAGTCCTGGACAGCGACTGCGATGTCCTTGGTCCACCAAAGTACCGGCCGATGATGAGGGTGCCCTGTGGATAGGAGGACAGCAGTGCAAGCAGCATGAAGAAGAGCAGCAGAAATGCCTTGCACAACTACATCATCAATTGAATTTGAGAGCGAGGTGTCAAAGCGGACAGCAGACATGTATAAAGGCCAACTGGCCCTGTGGAATGCCCAATGTGGGGGACTGTCTGCCTGGTGGCAGCAGGGGAACGATGGTGTCACTGGGAAGTGGTCACTGTCACAAAGGTCATCATGGGATGACCAACGTAGCAAAGCCACGAGGGCAGGGGAAGAGATTGCGAGATCGATAGCAGAGAAAGTGCCGTGAGTGGCACTGAACGGTTTAGGGGAACCATCATTGAGGGGAGACAAATCAAAGTCCGTGATAAGCTGGTCGATTAGAACACCCCCAGCCGTTGATGTAATACTCCTCCACAGTGGATGGTGGGCACTGAAATCCCCAAGGAGGAGAAACTGGGCAGGAGTTGCCGAAGTAAGGTAGACAGTGCAAATGGTGAGTGCTGGAGTCGTTTGCACTCTAACCGCTATCACTTCCAAGGTAATACGTAGGGGGCTCCAGTCACTAAAGACATTGGAGCGAACCAAAGTGCTGACCCCAACAGATGCTATCCCAGAGCCAGCACTGTTCCGACAGAATGCCCGATAACCACGTAAAGTGGGTGAGTGGTCGTCACACAAATGCGTTTCTCGGAGAACAAGACAGAATGCAGAATAAGAGGAGACAAGATGTTACATTTCCGGTAGGTGACAATAGTAGCCACTGCAGTTCCACTGGATGATCGTCTGGTGTGAGTCCAAGGTAGGCTTGAAGGAGCCGAGGAGGAGGTCAGGTCACTTGGTCAGTAGTAGTCACCAACAAGGATGGGTGACTCCACAAATAAGATGTCAGACTCTGGTTGCGAGAGGGGAGTTGGCACCTCCAGGGGCACCAGAGACGACTTCTCTTGGGATTTATGTATCTTCTTCTTCTCTTTCTGAGAAGGACACATGGGGAGTACAGGCGTCTGCAAGATCGGGAACCGAAAGAGAGCAGGCGAACTTGGGGCCCACAGGAGGTGCACCTTGTGGCCGACTGGTGGTAACAGTCTTCTGGCCTGAGAGATGCTGGGGAGAGGGTTCCCGGGAGGGAGCCCGATCACCGGCAGATGTCGAAGAAGGGGGGGGGGGGGTGGCACTTCTTTGGCTGGGGTGGGGGGCAGCTCCCTGACAGGAGATCGTGGGATGGCATGGGAGGTGGAGGGGAGAGTGGGGCAGGGCTGGGGTAAGGACGAGGGGGGGGGGGGAGAGGAGGAGGAGGAGGAGGAGGAGGAGGAGGAGGAGGTAACGAGGCAAAAGTTGAAGATAGTGACACCTGATGGAGTGTCTCATACTTTTGGTGAGTCTCAGTGTAAGATGGATGATCCAGGGACTTATATTCTTGTATCTTCTTTTCCCTCTTGTACACTGGGCAATCCAGTGAGAGAGGGGAGTGGTAGTCAGCACAATTAACACAAACAGGCGGCGGAACACAAGGGGTTCCCTCATGGACGGGGTGGCCAGTCACAACGCAAAGGGTCTGCCATACAGCAGGAAAACATAGGCCCAAAACGAAAGCACCGCATAGGTGGAGTGATGTACAGCTTCACGTCACATCTGTAGCACATAACCTTGACCTTCTCTGGGAGGGTATCCCGCTTGAAAGCCAGGATGAAGGTGCCAGTACCTGTGCAGTTGTCTTTGCGACCCTTCTGCACATGTCGAACAAAATGAACATCACACTGCTTCAGATTAGCCCGGAGAGTTTGCAGGGTGGGGTCCCTATGAAAAATGACTCACTGGATCATATTCAGAGATTGATGAGGAGGGATAGACACTGGGACATTGCCAAGACAATCACAGGCACGAAGAGCTGCGGACTGGTTGATAGTTCCCACGAAAAACAATGGCTTTGTGGCGGTGAATGTGTCCACATCTGTCCTAGTACAGACGAGGTAACAGGGCAAAGGTTTTAGCCCAAGACAGCGAGCCTGGCCCTCCTCCCATGGGGTAGCCAGGGAAGGGAAGGTTGCCGGGTCATACGACACAGCATTTAAGGATCCTTCACCATTGAAGAGGTGGCCATGTGAGAAAGGCCAGATTTTTGTAGCTTGATATGCTTCATGCGCCAGGCATCCGCCCTGATACCACCCACTCTGACCAGGGGCTCTCCCCATGGGCACCGCCCAGCCACAGCAACGGCCGGCTGGCACGGCAGCTGTTGCCGGGAGTTCTGATGTTCCAAGAAGACAAGCAACCACTTCTTCGCATACACGGGGCAGGAATAGCTCACGTATCAGTAGTGTGATCCCTGTGTTGTCAGGGAGCTCAGACACATGGGTACATAACAGCCCCACCACAACCTAGCAGGGTGGAAGGGGGGCTACAGTGAGGAAGGGAGAGGAATCCACACCGTAAATGCTAGGGAGGAAGTTCTTCCCCATATGGCTCACACTAAAAACAGGATATTTTGAAGTGGAGGCCAAACCACAAGTGGGGACCGAAACGCCAAAAGGGTGAAAGAACCGGAAAAAGGAACAGAATTGCAACCAATACAGGAAATCAGAGAATAGCCGGGTCGACATAAAGCAGATCACCGAGAGAGGGGAAGGAGGCAGCAACGGGGAAGGAGCAGGGATAGGGAGGGAGGGAGGGCTCAGGAAGAAGGAAAAGCAGTGAGGGAATTAATGAGCTGCAATAGCTTGGGGCCCCGTGTGCACCATGCACGAACTCTAAAAAGAACTGTGAGCCCCCTGGGGGATGGCACTATGGGACTTCCCGTCTGCCAAGCACTTCACCGTGGTTTACAGAGAATTGATGTAGATCCCTTAGGTACTGTGTTCTTTTAATCTGATACACTTCACACTGATGCTTTTGTATCAATGTCCTGATAAACCTTGTGTAGTGTGGGGGATACATTCCATCCATTAACTGCCATCAACACTATTTATTTGGTCAGTTTGTACATACACTGACGGGGAGAAAAAATAATTGCAACACCAAGGAGATGTGCAACAGAAACAAAAGTTGGTAGGTGTTTCTACATCTGGATGGTGATGTCTGTTAAAATTTTGCACCAATCTCTTAAGAGCGGCACTATTAGTGCTGCTATGAGACTGCATGTCAAGTTTGTTATAAATACATGCTGTAACAGTTCTGGGCATTAGTTACTTTTGAGGCCAGACGGTAAGTTGAAATTATTAAAGAATGTCTTGAAGGCGACAAAGATGCCTTCATCAATGTCTCACTGACTGGATTAGTAATTTACTAGAGCTACAAGAAGCCGGAAGTTCCTTCTGCCATATTGCAAAAAGACTTGGCAGGAATGTAGCAACTGTACATGACTGATTGCAGTGGTGGTCATGAGACTGTATGATCGCAAGACGACCAGGCTCAGGACAGCGAAGGGGCATTACTAAGAGGATGTTTAGCGTATGGTTCTAGCATGCTGTACTGCATCTGCAGCAGCAATTTGATCACCACAGTGATACAATGAACTGTTACAAATCATTTACCTCAAGGACAGTCCACGCCAGAAGCCCTGGAGCATGCATTCCACTGGTCCCAAACTACCCCCATTTGCAACTTCAGTGGTGTCAATCGAAGGATGGATATATGACAGCAGGAGCACTCTCCTCATTATCCCACACACCACAACTGCAAATTTGTCAATCTGGCTTTTTTTCTGGGGGGGGGGGGGGGGAGGGGGGGCACTAACAGTGAGGTCACCAGTCCCATGACCTACGATGGCAGAAATCAAGGAAGGAACAACACAAACAGCACAGTCCAGTATAGAGGAAGGGATAGTGAGCAAACAAAGAGTGAAAATGAACTTCAGGGCAGAAAGAGTAAAGAGCAAGAGTGGGGTGCGTAGAAACGGGCAGAACAGGGGTGTCCCAGAAACACGATGCGCAGTGCGTTACCAGCATTCCCGTGGACCTGTCCCGACACCCATATCATACCATTATCATGATACAATGTGGATAACACCAGGGGAAAAAGACAAAAGAAAAGGGAGAAAAATCAACAGACCACATGAAATGAAGGGAAAAGGTGGGGAGAATCTGATAGCTGTGGAAGCAAGTTCAAGGCCTTTAATTCCAGAGGAAAATTCAAGGCGTGAAACCTTAGAGCACAAATAACTTTCAGGAAGAAAACTGAGGATAGACGCAAACATGCGAGGGTCATCTGCCAACACATGAGACAAGGAAGGTGGGAGCAGACATTTAGTGCTAAGGGCAAAACACACAGGCAGTCCAGCAAAATATAGATCACTGTGAGGGGAGCCCCACATCTACAAAAGAGGGCCGGCTTATTGGTGAGTAAAAAACCATGGGTCAACCAGGTATGGGTAATATGAAGATGGCAGAGGATGGTAGATTACCACTGGGAAATGCAGAGGGAAGAACGCCATGTGGTGGGAGTCTCCCTGATTGCAGGAAGCAAAAAGGGATTTGATGTAAAGCCACAAATCCAACCCCAGAATGGACATGGAGAACACGGGGTGGGTGGCCAAGCCCCCCACCCCCCCTCCCACCACAAGGTGATATGCAACATTCATTACCTGGGATACCTACATGGTCAGGAACCCAAATGAGATCAACCAAACAAGCATCACCACCAAGATGCTGGAGAAGGTTTTGGATGGCAGAGACTAAGGGGTGGCAGGAAAAACTCCGACCGATAGCCTGAAGGCCATTCACTGAGTCCGTACATAACAAAACTGGGATTAGTGAGGGCAGTCTAATGAATCAGAGGGCCCGATGATGGCCATCAATTCCACAATAACCCCCCACCCACATGTGGCAGGCAGGGGATGGTGTTCTGTGCCAACAGATCACTAAGGCATATCCCATATGATCAATGGATTTAGAGCCATCGGTGTAAAACAGAATTGCATTGTCAAACTGCCATAAGAGCATACAGAACAAACAATGGAAAATGACTGCAGCAGTGGAGGCTTTTGGAACCTGGAAGAGAGCCATCCCAATCCAGGGCTGGGGAACTAACCAAGGGGTGTTGGTCAGGAGAGAACATGGGGAAGACAGCAGACAGGTGAATGCCCAAAGCCATGAAAAGAATGGAATGGAATAGAATTGATGAGGTGAACAGAAGAGCAGATAGTGATGGCATAGGAAACCAGGTGCTTTGACCGCTGAATCAAAAGGGGAGGGATCCCACTGTCCACCACAAGACTATTGACAGGGATAGTGTGAAAGGCACCAATAGCTAAACGGATACCACAAGGGTTCATTGGGTCCAAGAAAGCAGTGTGGATGCGGCTCCTGATCCATAAACTTGACAACCATAGTCTAGGTGAAACAGAACTAATGCCTGGTAAAGGCAGAGTACGATCTGCACCTCAATAGGTGCGGACAAGGAAGCGAAGGACACCGAGTTTATGAAAACAACCAACCTTCAGATGATGGATATGGGGCAACCTAGTAAGCTTGTTGTCAAAAAGAAGACCCCAAGATGGCTCTTGGGGACCAAGGTCACGTGTTGGGCATCAAGGTAGAACTCCAGATAAGAATGGACCATAGTATGGCGACAAAATGCACCACCCTCAACTTGTTGTGTTGTTGTGGTCTTCAGTCCTGAGACTGGTTTAATGCAGCTCTCCATGCTACTCTATCCTGTGCAAGCTTCTTCATCTCCCAGTACCTACTGCAACCTACATCCTTCTGAATCTGCTTAGTGTATTCATCTCTTGGTCTCCCTCTACGATTTTTACCCTCCACGCTGCACTCCAATACTAAATTTGTGATCCCTTGATGCCTCAAAACATGTCCTACCAACCGATCCCTTCTTCTAGTCAAGTTGTGCCACAAACTTCTCTTCTCCCCAATCCTATTCAATACCTCCTCATTAGTTACGTGATCTACCCACCTTATCTTCAGCATTCTTCTGTAGCACCACATTTCGAAAGCTTCTATTCTCTTCTTGTCCAAACTGGTTATCGTCCATGTTTCACTTCCATACATGGCTACACTCCATACAAATACTTTCAGAAACGACTTCCTGACACTTAAATCTATACTAGATGTTAACAAATTTCTCTTCATCAGAAACGATTTCCTTGCCATTGCCAGTCTACATTTTATATCCTCTCTACTTCGACCATCATCAGTTATTTTACTCCCTAAATAGCAAAACTCCTTTACTACTTTATGTGTCTCATTTCCTAATCTAATCCCCTCAGCATCACCCGATTTAATTTGACTACATTCCATTATCCTCGTTTTGCTTTTGTTGATGTTCATCTTATATCCTCCTTTCAAGACACTGTCCATTCCGTTCAACTGCTCTTCCAAGTCCTTTGCTGTCTCTGACAGAATTACAGTGTCATCGGCGAACCTCAAAGTTTTTACTTCTTCTCCATGAATTTTAATACCTACTCCGAATTTTTCTTTTGTTTCCTTTACTGCTTGCTCAATATACAGATTGAATAACATCGGGGAGAGGCTACAACCCTGTCTCACTCCCTCCCCAACCACTGCTTCCCTTTCGTGCCCCTCGACTCTTTATAACTGCCATCTGGTTTCTGTACAAATTGTAAATAGCCTTTAGCTGCCTGTATTTTACCCCTGCCACCTTCACAATTTGAAAGAGAGTATTGCAATCAACATTGTCAAAAGCTTTCTCTAAGTCTGCAAATGCTAGAAACGTAGGTTTGCCTTTTCTTAATCTAGCTTCTAAGATACGCCGAGGGTCAGTATTGCCTCACATGTTCCAACATTTTTATGGAAACCAAACTGATCTTCCCCGAGGTCCGCTTCTACCAGTTTTTCCATTCGTCTGTAAAGAATTCACGTTAGTATTTTGCAGCTGTGACTTATTAAACTGATAGTTCGAAGGGGAGAAAACAGAGCAATAGAGGAGCTAGCCTAAATACAGTAATCATCCACATACAGAGCAGGGTAACCAACAGTCTGGCAGTAGTCCAGAGGCCACAAGTCCATTAACAGTGATGAGAAAAAGGATACTTAATACAGAGCACTATGGAACATCATTCTCGTGGGTCCATGAAGAACTGAGAACAGGGCCAAAAACGACTCTGGATGGCTCGTGAGGCAGGAATTGGTGAGTAGAAATTGGGAGGGGCTCCCCAAAAGACCTTACTCATGGAGCATAAGGAGGATGTGGTGGCACCAAGCTGTGTCACAGGCCTTGTGAACATAGAGGAAAACTACGACAAGATGGCAGTGATGAGAAAAGGCCTGCTGAACTGTGATTTCCAACTGGAGCAGACAATCAGAAACGGTCCCTCCCAAAAGCTGCACTGGTAATGAAGTAAAAGGTCCCAAGATTCAATTCCTGGAGAATGACAAGTTGCTGAGTAACAGGCAATAAGGAATTGCAACTCTGGTAGGTGACGGTAGTATTTGATTAGTTACACGGAATAAGCACAGAGTGGGTATACAAACAGGTCATGAACAGGCTCCAGCCAATCAGGCCGCTGGGTCACCATCACCAATGAGGGTGGGGTGACATTAAAAAAAAAAATAAAATAAAATAAAAGAAAGACGACTCAGGATGTGAGGGGAAAGATGAAATCTCCAGGGGGCACTGGGAGGTTTTTTTCTGGGACTTCTTCTTCTTCTTCTTCTTCTTCTTCTTCTTCTTCTTCTTTTCCTCCTCCTCCTCTTTCATTGGTTGAGGAGGGCATTGCACAGTAGGTTTCTACAAGATCCGGGACCAAAAGAGAGCAGGCAACCTAGGGACACAGTCTGTGATTTTTTAGCAGGCATCAGGTTTGAGAGATGCCACACAGGGAAAAAATGGCAGGGTCCCAAGAGGGTGCCCCATCACTGGCAGGTGACATCTCTTTGGCCGAGGATGGGAGCAACATCCAGAGGGAGAGTGTGGGAACCGCAGGGGAGGGGGAGCGGACAGGGGCACATGACTGGGGTAAGGAAGAGGAAGGAGGTGGAAAGGATGTAACACAGGCAAAGAGTAAAAGTCATCAACACAGGTTGAAGTGTCATATTTCTGACAAGCCTTAGCATAAGATAAATGATCCAGGGACTTATACTCTATTACTTTTTCTTTCTTATGACCTGGGGCATGGAGTGAACATATAGTGTCATGGTTGTGATAACTGACGTATAAAGGCAGTGGAACAAAGGAGCTCCCTCATGAAGTGGGTGCAACATTCTGCCATACATCAGTAAGACATGCCCAAACCCCAGCATCAAAAGCACCTGATGGGCAGTGGGACATACGGTTTCACATGACACTAATAACACAAAACCTTTACCTTCTCTGGGGTGGTAATGCTCTCTAATGCCAGAATTACAGCAACAGTATCAGTGTGACTGTCTTTACACCCTTTCAGCATATGCTGAACAAAATTAACACCCCAGTATTCCAGATTGGCCTGAAGTTTCTAATCAGTTTGAAATATGATATCCCTATGAAAAATGATTCCCTGATCCACATTTAAAGACTGGGGAGGTGTCATGGACGCAGGGATGTCACCAAAATGAACAGAAGCTTGAAGGGCTGCAGCTTGGGCAGCACATTAAGTTTTCATCAAGAGTGAACCTGACTGCATCTTATGGAGAGACTCCACCATTTTTAAAATAAAATTAAAAAAGGATTCGTGGTGGTGAATGTGTCCCCATCCGTCCCCGTACAGACAAGGTAGCAGGCAGAGTTTCACCCCAAGCTGGCGAGCCTGGCCCTCACACAGGGTGCAGCCAGGGAATGGAAAGCTTTAGGATCATAAGAAGCAGCATTCAATGATCCTTTACCAACTGAAGAGGCAGCCGTAGAAGAACGGCCAGTGGCGGCACCAGTCTCTCTGGACCGTTCCTACATGTTCCAGTGCAGAAGACCAGTTGGTGTGCGCACCAACAAAACGGAGGTTGGTCTGATAAAGGCATCATGCAGCAACACTGTGGATGAGGATCTCTAAGTCAGCAAAGGAGAAGATTTTGTGTTTGATTTCTTTGAGACTTTGCAGTTGGCAGATTAAGTCCCAGATGTTTGTTGGCAGGAGGGACATAAAGTCTTCATGGGAGTATTCCTTCTGTCCTTTTTGGCCTGCCAATTGTGTAGCAGGTCATTTCGCCACTGGAGGTGAAGATCTGGTGGCCCGTTTCACAGCTAGAGGGAAGGAGACAGGAATGCTACCATGACACAAACTTGACAATGTCAGTGCTGAATTACAGGTCGCAAGTCTGTGTGGCCATGTCCTTTATGGAGCAAGGCATAGCAAGAATGGTACTGTAAGTGCCAGATAGTATGACACAGGCCTTTTGACTGGCCAACAACTTGAGAGCAACAGGATAAGGCACTTTTTCCTTCACCCAGATCTCCTGGACAGCCCACTCATGGAGATACATGGGACACACTCAGGATGATGAGGCATGGTCACTATTACAATTGATACAGCAGGGAGGAGGAGGCAGGCAATCACCCTCGTGAGCATCCCTATGACAAGTAGAACATTTGCTCTGTTACGACAGGACATTCAAAGTGGCTGTAATGTTGACAATGGTAACAGCACTTCACGTTTAGAATGTACAGTCAGACCATGATCGTTTCACAGCCTGCTTTGATCTTTGATGGACGCACTACTCTATCAAATGTGAGGAAATGAGTACATGTAGGCACTAAGGTTGCATCAACCTTTTTCTTTACCCAATGTACTGCAGTGATACCCTGCTTGGAGAGGAGAGTTTGGATTTTGCCCTCAGTCAGAACCATCGAGCTGCCTAGTATAAATAACACGAGGTGAAGAATTCAATGTTTCGATGGGCCTCAACACAAATAGGATAGCTGTGGAGGAGATAAGCTGTAACAGTTGTTGGGCTCGAAAATCACACATTGGTCATCAAAAGTAAAGTCTCGTTAAGTAAATGAGAGCAAGATTTCACAGGCCCAACAACTGCATCAACATCTCTGTTAACAATAAATGGGTTAACCACAGCAAAGAACTGACCACCTTCCCATACATTATACTGCAAGGACCTGTGGCGCAGCTGCAACAGTGAGTCTAACCTCATACTGCTTACATTCAGTAGACATGGACTGACATGTAGAGTGGCTCATGGTGTAAAAATCACCCGATTGCTAGCATCTCCGATTATGTGGTGCTCCTTCCAACCCCCCCCCCCCCCCCCAAGTTTACATTTCCTGATCTTCGGACAGAGGGAACAACTGACAATTTGTGAAGGAGACAGCTCAGGCAATCTCCCATGCCTGGACCTAGCCTGTACCTGGGGGTAGGTGCGAACCCTACCTGTCAACCCAGGGCTGGGAATTACACGTTACCCAGTCACCTGTTTGGTTTAAGAGTGGGCAAGGGACCAAACTGCTTGGTCATTGGTCCCTTGTTCCGAATAAAACAAACAAGATGTACAACACAAAACGGGAAGAAAGGAAAAACCACAAGAACAAAGGAAAGATAACAATCAATAGAAGGAACAAAAAGAGGACAAGAAAACAGATGCAAAAAACAGAAGAGTGTAAAACAAGAAAGCAGATTACTGTGGCTAGCCGACCACGAGAATAAAAAGGAGAAGCCAATAAGAGGAGGTCATAGCCACAGGATGGAGGCACTCAAATTCCCTCTAAGCCTCAGTGTAGGTCAGTTGGTCTAGGGTCTTATATTCCATGATTTTTCTTTCTTGCTGTAAAATCCTGCAGTCTGGCGAGGAAGGCAAAGGTGCTCTCCATAGTTCACACAGATGAGAGGCGGGGCACTTTGAGTATTGGGATGTGAAGAATGTCCACAATCTTGACATGTGACGCTGGAAGTACAGCGGGACGACACATGGCCGAACTTCCATCACTTAAAGCACTGCATCGGGGGAGGGATATATGGCTTGACATCACATTGGTAGACCATCACCTTGACCTATTCGGACAATGTGTCATCCTCGAAGGCCAAGATGAAGGCACCGGTGGCAATCTGATTATTCCTCTGAGTCATATGGATGCACTGGACAAAATGGACACCTCGGCGCTCTAAGTTAGCACGCAGCTCATCTAATCGTGAGACTGCAAAAGATGGTCCCTGCGGAATATAATACCCTGGACCATATTTAAGCTCTTATGAGGTGTGATGGTAACGGAAACATCCCCCAGTGTATCACAAGCGAATAATATGCCCGTAGGTATGAGTAGAGTCCGAGAGGAAAGTCGGGGTGCCAGTATTGAGGCAGACAAGATTGAGATGGTTGAAGACATCCACCAAGAGGGAGCCTCTCTGATAGGATGCAGGAGAGCCCCAAAGGGGACGATGGGCATTGAAGTCGCCAAAAAATAAAAACGGCGGAGGAAGCTGAACAATCAGGTGCATCATGTCAGCCCGACTAACTGCGGATAACAATGGAGTGTAGACGGTACAAACAGAAACAGTAAAGGCAGAAAGAGTAATACGGACAGCTATTGCTTGGAGTGGGGTGGTCAATGGGAGGGGATGGTAATATACATCGTCCCGAACGAGCAACATGACCCCACCATGAGCTGGAATACCGTCCACAGGGGGGAGGTCAGACCACTCCGAGGTATAGTGGGTAAAAGCAATAAGGTCAGTTGGGCGCAACTTGGTTTCCTGGAGTCCAAGGACGAGCGGACAGTGCAGGCGGAGGAGCAGTTGTAATTCCTCCCAATTAGATCAAATACCTCTTATGTTCCAATGTAACAAAGCCATCGCTAGTCAGAAAAGAGGGGGAATGAAACGGGTGAAGAGCTGGTCACCTCGACGGCTGCGGAGGGCCAGGTGTCGAGGGAACAACGCTACAACCGGCGGGAGGCGGATCCTGTTCCATCGAGTCGTCGCCAGCGGCGGCCGCTTTCCCGGGTTGCGTAGGAGGGGCAGCATCATTCGCCGACGAGAGGCCAGCTGAGTGCCTCGCAGCAGAGCGTCCCGGCGAAACTGGGAACGGCCGGGAGCAGCGACTCACGGATGGAGCGTCAGACGAAACACGCCGGGGTGGAGAGGGGGATAAAGATTTCTTCTTGGAGGCCTTCTTGGAAGTCCGATGAGGCACGGGGATGGTGGGCTGGACCCGAAGAAGGTCCTCACGCGCGGGGTCCGTGTTGGAACGCCGGACCTCAGGTGGCGGTGGGGGAGGAGGAGGAAGGGTGGCCCCCGGGGCAGAGGGGGCAGGGGCCGCGAGGGAGGAGGATTTGGAAGGGAGGGATTTGGGAGGCGGAGGCATAGACCCCGGATGGGGTGAGGAGGTGGAGGGGGGATGGGAGAGGGGTGAGGATACTGTGGAAGGAGTGGACACGACTGAAGCAAACGAAGTTGTCAATGTCACGGGATGGAGGCGGTCATACTTCTTCCTGGCCTCAGAATAAGAGAGACGATCCAAAGTTTTTAATTCTTGAATCTTCTTCTCCTTCTGATACGCGGGGCAGTCTAAAGGTCTAGGCGAGTGGATGCCAGGACAATTGACGCACCGAGGTGGTGGGGTGCATGTATGTTCCTCACGAAGAGGACGTCCGCAATCGCCACAAAGGGGCTCAGCCTCACATCGTGACGACATGTGCCCAAAGTGCAAACACCGAAAGCAGCACATAGGAGGCGGGACGTAAGATCGCACGTCGCACATCGCACTGGTAGCACATCACCTATACCTTCTCTGGGAGTACGTCCCCCTCGAAGGCGAGGATAAAGGCCCCGGTGTCGACGCGACCGTCTTTGGGGCCGCGCTGAACTCGCCGGACGAAATGCAAGCCTCGGCGCTCCAGGTCAGCCCTGAGCTCCTTATCAGATTGCAGCAAAAGGTCCCGATGAAAAATAACCCCCTGCGTCCTATTCAGTGCCAGATGCGGGACAATAGACACTGGGATGTCCCCTAGTCGGTCACACGCCTGGAGCGCCGCCAACTGTGTGGCGGAGGCGGTCTTTACAAAAACGGACCCCGAACGCATTTTACTGAGAGCCTCGATTTCCCCGAAGATGTCCTCGGTGTGCTGGACAAAGAACATGGGCTTGGAGGTGGCGAACGTCGCCCCATCAGTCCGAGAACAGACTAAATAGCGGGGGAAGTACTTCGCCCCAAGCCGGGGGGCCTGTCCTTCCTCCCAGGGAGTGGCCAAGGGGGAAAGGGCAGAAGAACCAGAACCAGAGACAGTACCTTTCTTTTTAAAAGACTCGGCCGCAGAGTGACCTGATACATGTTGACGTTTCACCTGCGAAACGTCTGCCCCGTTACCACCCACTCCGACCAGGGACTCTCCCCACGGGCGCCACCCAGCCTCAGCAAGGGCCACCTGGCAGGATGACCGTTGCCAGGAGTCCCGATGCCCCAAGGAGACGGGCATCTACTCCTTGGCCGACGTGGGGAGGGTGCA
Source organism: Schistocerca nitens (assembly GCF_023898315.1). Lineage (NCBI taxonomy): Eukaryota > Metazoa > Arthropoda > Insecta > Orthoptera > Acrididae > Schistocerca > Schistocerca nitens. The sequence goes on along the minus strand of NC_064614.1, from coordinate 705,592,230 downwards.
GCTCAGGTATCGGCAGTACGATCCCTGTGTTGTCAGGGGGCTACAACCTAGAGGGTACATGACGACCCCACCACAATGGGCTGGCTACCGTGCTGGATTTCGGGTGCCATGGAAGGTCCATCATGATCGTAGGTGCAGATGGGGATGCACTATGGGCGTAACTTGTGCAACCCATCAGGCGTTTACGCCCAATGTGAGGAATAGTGGGTGCAGTTACAACGCCGTTACAATGCTGAGTGCCAAGGTCTTAGTGCACTGAGGACCAGTGATACACCACGTAAGGCGTCCTTCGCCAAAAGGCTCGTACTTCTGTAGAATTTTGAAAAATGGAGGTCAAACCCCAAGGGGGACCATCACATGGAAGGCCGAAACGGTTGAAACTCCTTTCAGTCGCCTCTTACGACAGGCAGGAATACCTCGGGCCTATTCTTACCCCAGACCCGCAGGGGGAGAGACTCACACTTAAGACTGCTGGTGTGTGATCACCAGCAAGTGATGATGTGGTATGCTTCATTGCACATCATCCACCCTGATCCCACCCACTCTGACCAGGGGTCCTCCCCACCGTCAACACTCAACCGCAGCTAGGCCACCTGGCAGTATGGCAATTGCCAGGAGTCCCGATGGCCCAAGGTGACGGGCATCTACTCCTTGGCATATGCGGGAAGTTAGCAGCGCAGGCATCAGCAGAGCCATCCCTGTGTGGTCAGGGGGCTACAACCAACAGGGTACACAGCGGCCCCACCACAATGGACGGGCTACCATACTGGATGTCAGGTGCAACCAAGCAAACATGTTCATTACCATCGTCAGCGCAGAAAACAATACTGCACAGTGGATGGAGGAAAATGTGCACAGGAGGGTGACCTCACCCAACAGCTGGAGAATGAGGAAAAGTGCAGATCCATGTCGACAAAGAGTGCAACAGGTGAGACTGATGGGCATAGCGCACCATGTAAGGCTCCCTACCCCAACTGGCTTGCTCTTTGGGAAAATTTGGAAAAACGGAGGTCAACCTCAACAGGGGACCATCACATAAAGGCCAAAATGTGTGAGACTCCTTTTAGTTACCTCTTATGACAGGCAGGAATACCTCGGGCCTATTCTAACCCCCAGACCCGCAGGGTGTGTGGGATTTTTTTTTTTTCCTCCTCCTTGGGTGCAAAACTGCTATGGTCATTAGCGCCCGGTCTGTGACTTAGGAAACAGTGAAAAACCGAAATTGAAAACCAGCAGCAATGGGAACGAAAGTCATAAAATTGGAGAAACTAAAAGCAGAAGGAAGGCTTAAAAATCCACTACAGAAAGGGGTTGGTTGTCCCCAAAAAAAGCTTCAAATGACTGACGTCATTTCACTGGCACTAATAAACTGGAGAACGCGGTCGGCTGAGCGCGTGTCATCTGCTAAAATCGACGATAGATCAGGCGATAGCTGTAGACGGGAGCGTAACGGATTAAAATAGGGGCATTCAATTAAAAGGTGTCTTACCGTCCACAGCTGAGAGCAGTGGGGACAGAGTGGGGGAGGATCGCCGCTTAAAAGATGTCGATGGCTAAAAAGACAGTGCTCTATCAGGAGTCTAGTTAAAATTACCTCTTCCCGACGACGCGTTCGGGAGGAAGAGGTCCAAGCACAAGGAAGAGCTTTCACGTCCCGCAATTTATTATGGGTAAGTGTCGACCAATGCGTGTGCCATAAATGAACAACACGTCGACATAAAACGCTCCGTAGATCGGCGAAGGGAATCGATTGAATAGCTGGCCGAGGAAGAGAGACTGCAGCCTTGGCTTCAAGATCGGCCGCCTCATTTCCACAGATACCAACGCGTCCCGGGAGCCAGAGGAACGCCACCGAGACGCCCCCCCGGTGGAGCAAGCGCAGACAATCCTGAATCCGGCGGACCAGAGGGTGCACAGGATAAAGAGCTTGGAGACTGAGGAGAGAGCTGAGAGAATCTGAGCAGATAACGTACTGTATCCGCTGATGGCGGTGGATGTAGTGGACAGCCTGGAGAACAGCATAAAGCTCCGCAGTATAAACCGAACACTGGTCGGGAAGCCGAAATTGATTTGGGGTGTCGCCAACAATATAGGCACTCCTTACACCTAACTATGTTTTCGAGCCGTCGGTGTAAATAAATGTGGCGTCCGTCATTTGTACACATAGAGCAGCAAATGCCCGACGATAAACAAGTGAAGGGGTACTATACTTGGGAAATCGACAAAGGTCACGGAGCAGGCAGATCCGGGGACGGAGCCAAGACGGTGCTGTACCCCAAGTTGTCAAGAAGGTTTTAGGAAAGCGGAAGGAAAGAGAATGGAGCAGTTGACGGAAGCGGACTCCCGGTGGTAGTAGGGAGGAGGGGCGGCCTGCATACCCTACATCAAAGGAGGCGGCGAAAAAAAGGTCATGGGCTGGATTAGCAGGCATGGAAGACAGATGGCTAGCATAACGACTCAGAAGGACTGCTCGCCGATTGGACAGCGGAGGTTCAGCAGTCTCAGCATAAAGGCTTTCCACAGGGCTGGTGTAAAAAGCTCCAGACACTAAACGTAATCCACGGTGGTGGATAGAGTCGAGACGCCGAAGAATAGACGGCCGAGCAGAGGAGTAGACTATGCTTCCATAGTCCAATTTCGAGCGCACTAAGGCGCAATAGAGGCGGACAAGGACCACTCGGTCCGCTCCCCAGGAGGTACCATTCAGGACACGGAGGGTGTTAAGGGATCACAGACAGCAAGCCGAAAGATAGGAAACGTGGGAGGACCAGCACAGTTTTCTGTCAAACATAAGACCCAAGAATTTAGCGACGTTGGAAAATGGAAGGTTGACAGGACCTAGATGTAAGGAGGGCGGAAGAAATTCCTTACGTCGCCAAAAATTAACACAAACGGTCTTACTGGGAGAAAAACGGAAGCCGGTTTCGATGCTCCAAGAGTGGAGGCGATCGAGACATCCTTGAAGACGTCGTTCAAGAAGGCTGGTCCGTTGAGAGCTGTAGTAGATCGCAAAATCATCCACAAAGAGGGAGCCCGAGACATCAGGAAGGAGACAATCCATAATTGGATTGATGGCAATGGCAAACAGTACAACACTCAGCACGGAGCCCTGGGGTACCCCGTTTTCTTGGGAGAAAGTACGGGAGAGAGTAGTGTTCACCCGCACCCTAAATGTGTGCTCTGCCATAAATTCGCGAAGAAAAAGGGGCAGCCGACCTCGAAAGCCCCAAGAGAACAGTGTGCAGAGGATGCCTGTCCTCCAACAGGTATCGTATGCTCTCTCCAGATCAAAAAATATTGCTACCGTTTGGCGTTTCCGGAGAAAATTGTTCATGATATAAGTGGAGAGAGCAACAAGATGGTCAACTGCAGAACGATGCTTTCGGAATCCGCATTGGGCAGGTGTTAAAAGACTGCGGGATTCCAGCCACCACGCTAAACGGTAGTTCACCATACGCTCCAAAACCTTACAGACACTACTCGTGAGAGAAATGGGGCGATAGCTAGAGGGGAGATGTTTGTCCTTTCCAGGTTTTGGAACAGGAACGACGATAGCTTCCCGCCATCGTCTGGGAAAAGTACTGTCGGTCCAAATTCGATTATAAAGGCGAAGGAGGTAACGCAGACTATGGGTTGATAAATGCAGCAACATTTGGACGTGGATACCATCCGGTCCTGGGGCGGAGGAGCGAGAAGAAGAGAGTGCATGTTGGAGTTCCCGCATGGAGAAAACAGTATTGTAGCTTTCGCGATTTTGAAAGGAGAAAGCAAGAGGTCGCACTTCCGCTGCACGTTTCTTCGGGAGAAACGCTGGCGGGTAATTTGAAGAGCTCGAAATCTCAGCAAAGTGCTGACCCAACGAGTTAGAAATTGCGACGGGGTCCACTAATGTGTCATGCGCGACAGTGAGCCCAGAGACCGGGGAGAAACTAGGCGCACCAGAGAACCGTCGAAGCCGACTCCAAACTTCCGAGGAGGGAATGAAGGTGTTAAATGAGCTAATAAAGAATTTCCAGCTTGCCTTCTTGCTATCGCGGATGACACGACGGCATTGCGCTCAGAACTGCTTATAGCGGATACAGTTGGCCAAAGTAGGATGGTGGCGGAAAACGCGGAGAGCATGTCGCCGCTCACATATTGCATCACGGCATGCCTCGTTCCACCAAGGAACTGGGGGGCGCCGGGGCAATTCGGAGGTGCGTGGTATTGAATGTTCCGCAGCTGTAAGAATAATGTCGGTAATATGTGTGACCTCATCGTCGACGCTGGGAAAGTGACGGTCATCGAATGTCGCTAGAGACGAAAAAAGTGTTCAATCAGCTTGGGCAAACTTCCAGCGTCGCGGGCACATATATGGCTGTTCAGGATGCAGTCTAAGGACACATGGAAAGTGGTCACTCGAGTGTGTATCATTAAGGGCGAACCATTCGAAGCGCTGAGCTAGCGGAACAGTACCGACCGCAAGGTCCAAATGAGATAAATTTGTCGTGGAGGCAGACAAAAATGTAGGAACCCCAGTGTTGAGGCAAACTAGATCTGCTTGGTGGAAGACGTCTAGCAATAGTGAGCCACGTGGACAAGGATGTGGAGATCCCCAAAGCGGGTGGTGGGCATTGAAGTCCCCAACCAGCAAATATAGGGGTGGAAGCTGACCAAGAAGATGAAGGAGATCAGCTCGTGCCATTGGTGTGGACGATGGAATGTATAAAGTACAAAGCGAGAACGTGTATCCGGAAAGGGAAAGACGGACGGCGACAGCTTGGAAGGAAGTGTTTAAATGGATTGGGTGATAATGGAGAGTTTCATGGAGAAGAATCATGAGTCCTCCATGTGCAGGAGTGCCTTCAACAGAGGGGAGATCATATCAGACGGACTGAAAATGAGGGAGAACAAAGCGGTCATGGGGACGCAGCTTTGTTTCCTGAAGACAGAAGATGACCGGCGAGTAGGAACGTAAGAGGATCGTCAATTCATCCCGATTGGCTCGAATACCGCGGATATTCCAGTGGATAATGGACATAGGGTGAACAGAAAATGGAGGAATGTGACCCAGGTCGCTGTCAACTCAACGGCTGCTCAGAGCTTGCGACCAACAGCATGGAATGGCATTCAGCTGAAGGCAGAAGATCCTGATCCATAGGTTGGTCAGGAGCAGCTCCTGCCACCAGCGATCGGACGGTTGATCGGCCGCCAGCAGTGCGCCTCGGCGACACAGAAGACAGCCGAGGGCAATTTCCGTCAGGTGGTGCTGTAGATGGGACACGCCTTGGCGGATAAGGAGAGGAACTGGGTTTCTTGGTAGCCTTCTTGGAAGTGTGATGTTTAGAGGAAGGAGGAACCGATGGTTGGGAAGTTGCAGTACGTAAAAACTCTTCACGAGTATGCTCTTTTTTCAAAGTCTTGGTGTCGGACTTTTGGGCTCGAAATTTAGCAGAACTTGACGAAGGGTGAGCTTGAGAGTGGGCAAGCGAAAGTGGTGAGGTGGAACGGGCGATCTTTGCACTGGCCGATCTGACGACCGTGGCACTAAAGGTGAGGTCGCAAGTCTGCGTGGCCGCCTCCTTTGTTGGCCGAGGAGAAGCAAGGACAGTGCTGTATTTTCCTGCCTGAGGCACGGTGGGCTGTCAACTGGCGAATAATTTTCGAGCAGCAAAGGTCGACACCTTTTCCTTTACTCTAATTTCCTGGATGAGCTTTTCGTCTTTAAAAACGGGACAATCTCGAGAGGAAGCAGCGTGGTAACCCATACAGTTGATGCAGCGAGGGGATGGAGGTGGACAAGCACCCTCATGGGCATCCTTGCCACACGTAACACATTTGGCCGGATTGGAACAGGACTGGCTGGTGTGATTGAACCGCTGACACCGATAGCAACGCGTAGGGTTTGGGACGTAAGGGCGAACGGAAATTATCTCGTAGCCTGCTTTGATTTTCGATGGGAGTTGAACTTTGTCAAATGTCAAGAAGACAGTGCGGGTTGGAATGATGTTCGTGTCAACCCTTTTCATAACCCTATGAACAGCCGTTACGCCCTGGTCAGACAGGTAGTGCTGAATTTCTTCATCAGACAATCCATCGAGGGAGCGTGTATAAACGACTCCACGCGAGGAATTTAAAGTATGGTGCGGTTCCACCCGGACAGGGAAGGTGTGTAGTAGTGAGGTACGCAGCAATTTTTGTGCCTGGAGGGCACTGACTGTTTCTAACAACAGGGTGCCATTCCGTAATCTGGAACAAGACTTTACAGGACCTGCAATTGCGTCGACAACTTTCTGAATAATGAAAGGGTTGACCGTGGAGAAGTCGTGTCCTTCGTCAGACAGAGAAACAACAAGGAACTGTGGCAACGATGGAAGAACTGTCTGTGGCTGAGACTCAGTGAACTTACGCTTGTGAGCAGACATAGTGGAAGGTGAGGAAACCATTGCGGAAGAATCCCCCATGATTACCGGCGTCTCCGATGGCGCGCTCCTCCCTTGTGGGGGCCCTCTCGGAGGGCACGCCCGCCTTAGGTGATTGTTCACACCTCCCGACAAACGGACGGAGGGACCAATCGGCACTTTCGGAAGGTATCAGCTCGGGTAATCACCCCTCCCCGGGCCTGGCAGTTACCAGGGGTACGTACGTGTCCTACCTGTCTACCCGGGGCGGGGAATTACGTGTTACCCCGTCACCGGCTACGCATGGAAGTGCGTGGGTCGGCCTTCAGACACACACAGGGAGGAAAAAAGAGAAAGGGAAAGGAAAGAAGAGGGGTCTCAAACGCCGCAGCGGAGAAAAGGGCAAAGAGAAGAGGGAAGGAAAAAGAGAAGGACAGAGGAAGGACGAAGACTTGCAAGTGTAGAAAGCAAGGAATTTGCAACAGTTTCGAGCGTCCGTCTCCGGACGTAGGCACAGACCATACTCCCAGAGGGGGAGAAAGGGAAGGAAAGAGCCAGGGGCGAGGGGGGGGGGGGCGAAGATGGGGGACGGGGAAGGATGCGGAAAGGGAGGGTATGCAGCCCGGAGAGGAAGGAGGGCCACTTTAGCTCGGGGTCCCGCGCTCGCCACGCACGTATCCACAAAAGAGTTGTGGACCCCCTGGGGGGGAGACCCGCAGGGTGTGACCCCCTTAAGGAGGGAGGAAGAAGAAACAAAGAGGAAGCCCAAACACTGAAGTGGAGGAAGGATAGGAGAAAAAAAGTGGAAAGGCTGTTCTGATGTCAGGCTACTGGAACTTCAGAACACACTGGCAATAATTTCCCAAAGAATAGGGAAAAAGAACAGCAGGAGGATAGACATGCAGCACAGAAAGGAAAACTGTGCTACAAATGCTGCAGCCCCTTAGCAGCCAAGCAACTAACTCACCAGAGTGGTGAGCCCGGGGGAGGGGGGGGTCAAGACCACAGTGATGAACATTGGTAACAACCTCAAGCTACATGACAGAAGCTAGCACTAGTTGGAGCTGTGAGAGAAGGTATTCCAGTGCAGCTCAAACCCAAACACAACATTTACAGCCCCTATCCATGCTAAAAAAAAGTATAAATATGCACTACACAAATAAGAAGTTAAAGATTAAACTACAGAAGCATGAAGAGTAAGTTCAATTGCAACATTTCCATTTAGAAGCTTGTGGTATACTGATCAAACAAATGATCTGAATGCTAGGTGCTGCTGTAATGGAGATAGGCACTTGGGATAGATGAAATTCCTGTAGAATTATTGAGAGCTTTGGAAGAACATATCATGACCAAACTATTCCATCTGGTATGCAAGGTACAACAGGCAAAATACATCAGACTTCAAGAAGAATTTAATAATTTAAATTCCAAAGAACACAAATGCTGACTGTTGTTGACTAAAAGTTTAAAGGAACATTCTGAGCAATTAAGGAATTGTCCATTTAGTAATGGAAAGAACACTTTACTATGTTGAACACATTTGCGTTTATAAAAGTTGCAGTAGTTATGGAGATCCGCCAAGGTTTGCATATGATATATGCCGAGAGCTGCATCAAACCAGTATTCACACAAAAAAATAAATTAACAGTTTCACTTATCAAAGGGAAATTACTTTCAGACCATATTACTGCCTTAGCAATAATTAAAAAGTAATGTGTTCCCACATGCGAGAACATCAAACGTGAAATTTAAATTTAAACAATGGAAACTCCGGGTTGGAACATGAACAATATAAGGAAATGGATCGATTGTTACTCACCATAAAGATGACACATTGTGCCTCTGCAACTCAACATCACAATCTATCTTCCTTATGTCATTGAAATTTAATATTTTTTAATTTTTTTAATTTTTTTAAAATTTGAATGTGTCATTTGTTAACTTACTGCCATGACAGTAATATTATCTGGAGATAGTTGTTCTGACTATTAAAATTTGTCATGTAGTGCAATAATTGTTTTTACTTATTTATTCATGAAGTAATCACCTTACAATGACAAAGGATTTGTGATCATAACACAATGAAAATAAATAGCTCAGATAAACACAAATACAGAATATGTAAGGATGGTTTTACAAGGGTATAACATATGGTAAACCATGGCTTCCACAAGAAACCATCCAGGCATTTGCCTGAAATGATTAAGAAAACCATAAAACACTAATTATGAACCCAGACAGAACAAACTCCATTCCACTGAATGAGGCCAATATTGCAACAATTACACTATCTCTCTCAGTTGGTACCTACTGTACAACACACTTTATTAAAGACAATTTGCACAAGGTAACTCATAAAAAGGAGTTTTGTGCTGTTTCTCTGCATATCTCTACACTATCACTGCACACCATAAGGGCATCCAGTGGTGAATCCTGGACCAAAAACATGTTAGTATGTCCCTAGTTCTCCCTTCAGTCTGTCCACAAAACTGACTAGGCCCATAAGCATGCTATTTCGCCCCAAGCACATCTCCATGTCTTCCCTTAAGTCTGTACTTAAGACTTCTCAAAAATAATCCAATCATAGCAAACTCCACCATCACTGTCACACTTTACGTAAATGTTATATCGCCAATGTGTTTCACCATTGCTTATGTATTGCCTTGAGACAGAAGAATGAGGAGAATCACACAAGGAAAATTTTGAACAGTTCGGAAAGCTGTGGAATGGTCCAGGCTAGAGTTTAAAAAGAGGGGAGTGGGGGCAAGTGATGTGATCTCATGAGTATCAGTGACACCTTGGAAAAGGCGGTTGGTTGGCCAGGTTACCAGAAGCAAAGTCGGAAAAATCTAGTGCTAGTATGGAGTCTCTCAAACCAAGAGCTAAAGGAACATCCACAGGAATTGCTTACACATCATTAAATGGTGTTTGTGATGTTGATGGAAACTACCCAAGTGAAATGTTTCAGAAGTGATTGAGTTATTAAACGGATCTCTTGGCAAGGACTGCTCTGGAGGATATAGTCAAATTAAAAGATAAATCTGACTTTTTATGGGTTGGACTGCGGAACGTTAGATCACTTAATCAGCCAACAGGTTAGGAAACTTGAAAAGCAAAATAGATTGAAGTTATATAAAAGAAACTGGTGAATTATCGTGACAGGAAGAACAGGATATCTGCTCAGGTGATTACAACTTTAACATAAAATTAAATAGGGATAACAAGAAAAATGCTGGTGAACAACACCAAGATAAATAAAAATCAACTACTCACCACATTAGTTCAAGCAAACACGCCTATTAACTCTGCAGATGAGAATAAAAGATGATCGGACAAAAAATATTCAGTATGTTAAGGGAGAAAAAAAGTTTGTCATGGTATAACATTACAGGTCAGGACTGATCTATGAAGTCTTGAATATCTTATTTGTATATGTCAGTTGATAGGGAGAAATTGAGATTTCGGGCATTTCTTTATATAGTTTTGCGTGTCCTGACACAATGCAAAGCTGTCATTTAGTTGCATGCGATTTGCAATCTGTTATGTTTTATTTTCTGATAATAAATAATATTTTTTCTGATTAGCGTTAAAATATAATGACAATAAATGTTTGAGGTCATTTGGAATAATATTTTAATAACTATGTAGATGATGGGACGCCATTCTTTTACTCTTAGGAAAAAAAGTGTTAATTGTGCGTTTAAGTATGGTCAGGGTCGGGATCAGTGATTACGATTCGAGAAATAATTGATTTGACGAAGTTGAATTGCACACAATCGCATGGGGCGAATTATGACCTTGGAATTAATTGTAGATGTATACAGGTCAATTTCATGACAGGCTAGTAAGCGTCGTCAGTGTGTCACGGTATCAAGACTGCTTTCGTGCCGCTGATGGTTTGCTTTAAACTTGCGAGAATTTACACGAATTCTTAATTATCGCGAAAGGGTAGAATATTTTATGGTTATACCACTGTTGATGGGCCATTGTGGAGGATGTAAGTTTGGATAGAAAGACAAATTTCAAAATCTAATATGTGGTTATCAGCAGAAACAGTGTACTATTTTTCATGCACACATTTACACTCTACATCGAGGTGCGAGTGATTTGTGGGTGAGAAATGAACATTTGAAAGCATTTGACTGAATAAAAGGCAAGATATAAAGAAGTTTATTTGTATATTTTGTTATTTCATGAACAGTGATATTTTCTTATACTGGTGTAGAGTCTTACATATTATTAATATTGTGACAGACTGGTCGTAAGTGTTCTGTCATAAGTGCTCTCATTACAAGTCGAGTTTTGAGCCTGATTAAGAGTAGCTGGTTCTTAGAGTCTCAAAGATTAAGTGAAGAATAAAATCACACTTAAATAACGCTGCATCGAAACCCATTATCTTTATACTATATTAAGCTAGTTATCCTGGAATCAGATGGTATCCTGGCCATGTAGTTGTGTGTTGTCAACAACAAATAGGTAAACACAAACAAACATTTCTCATGCTCTGCTATCGACGAGGGAAAGAAGAGACGACAATGACGACATACACGTATACATATACAAATGGTATATGTGGCGCCTTACAATACAACATGCCGATGTCACGGTATAATAGAACATGCAATCAATGGTGGGAAGATGAAAACAGTATGACAACATGGACTGCACGAAAGACTGAAAGAGGAGGCCACTTCATAGACTTTTGAAGAGTCTAATTCAGTCACTGCAGACACTAGATTAGATGCTAAAAAGAAAGAGTGTGTGTGTGTGTTTTTTGGCAGAGGGTCAATACTTTGTGTTCCACTATCATAGCCTCTTATCTTGTTCCATTCACAAATGGGGCATAGCAATGACAACTGACTCACTTCCTAAGATGTATGTGGAGGGAACTGATGTACTAAAATTAATAAAACATTCCAGGCTATTATGCCGTGGTTGAATGGATTTCACTTTACAACCCAATATTTCATCCCATCTGCGGAGGACATTTTCAATGCGAAGTGTAGCTTTGTTGAACGCCCGATTCACACCCAACCGATGAAGACATACTGTTGTTCTTAAGAACATCCATATCACTTCTGTTAACACTGACTGGTGAAGAACCGAGACTTGTGAGAAATACTGAACAATCAGTCACATGAGGTTTTGAAAGTCACTTCTTTCGTGGAAGACTTACATTTCCTTAGGATTCCTGCAATGAATTTGTGTGGTGTCTGCTTACCCTACAACTAGTTTTTCTTGTTTCTCCACATAAGACAACAGATATTCTACTGTTGCTAATGCTTCCACTGATCACAAATTGTGTGCTCTAACAATGTCACTGGAATGTTACGTCAATCTGCCTATTTAAGTATAATACAACTGATAGTTCTGCTCCAAGCATCTGTCCTCTACAGATCTTCCAGGAATTTTCTACAGCTTTCTTCTGCTGAGACTTTGCTACCCACCAATACCACTGGAGGCACATCTGGTCTTTGAAGATTTAAGAATATGACACCTTTAATCTGCTTCCTACTGAGACCATAGTTTCTGTTAAGGCTATATAAGTACACTCCTGGAAATGGAAAAAAGAACACATTGACACCGGTGTGTCAGACCCACCATACTTGCTCCGGACACTGCGAGAGGGCTGTACAAGCAATGATCACACGCACGGCACAGCGGACACACCAGGAACCGCGGTGTTGGCCGTCGAATGGCGCTAGCTGCGCAGCATTTGTGCACCGCCGCCGTCAGTGTCAGCCAGTTTGCCGTGGCATACGGAGCTCCATCGCAGTCTTTAACACTGGTAGCATGCCGCGACAGCGTGGACGTGAACCGTATGTGCAGTTGACGGACTTTGAGCGAGGGCGTATAGTGGGCATGCGGGAGGCCGGGTGGACGTACCGCCGAATTGCTCAACACGTGGGGCGTGAGGTCTCCACAGTACATCGATGTTGTCGCCAGTGGTCGGCGGAAGGTGCACGTGCCCGTCGACCTGGGACCGGACCGCAGCGACGCACGGATGCACGCCAAGACCGTAGGATCCTACGCAGTGCCGTAGGGGACCGCACCGCCACTTCCCAGCAAATTAGGGACACTGTTGCTCCTGGGGCATCGGCGAGGAACATTCGCAACCGTCTCCATGAAGCTGGGCTACGGTCCCGCACACCGTTAGGCCGTCTTCCGCTCACGCCCCAACATCGTGCAGCCCGCCTCCAGTGGTGTCGCGACAGGCGTGAATGGAGGGACGAATGGAGACGTGTCGTCTTCAGCGATGAGAGTCGCTTCTGCCTTGGTGCCAATGATGGTCGTATGCGTGTTTGGTGCCGTGCAGGTGAGCGCCACAATCAGGACTGCATACGACCGAGGCACACAGGGCCAACACCCTGCATCATGGTGTGGGGAGCGATCTCCTACACTGGCCGTACACCACTGGTGATCGTCGAGGGGACACTGAATAGTGCACGGTACATCCAAACCGTCATCGAACCCATCGTTCTACCATTCCTAGACCGGCAAGGGAACTTGCTGTTCCAACAGGACAATGCACGTCTGCATGTATCCCGTGCCACCCAACGTGCTCTAGAAGGTGTAAGTCAACTACCCTGGCCAGCAAGATCTCCGGATCTGTCCCCCATTGAGCATGTTTGGGACTGGATGAAGCGTCGTCTCACGCGGTCTGCACGTCCAGCACGAACGCTGGTCCAACTGTGGCGCCAGGTGAAAATGGCATGGCAAGCCGTTCCACAGGACTACATCCAGCATCTCTACGATCGTCTCCATGGGAGAATAGCAGCCTGCATTGCTGCGAAAGGTGGATATACACTGTACTAGTGCCGACATTGTGCATGCTCTGTTGCCTGTGTCTATGTGCCTGTGGTTCTGTCAGTGTGATCATGTGATGTATCTGACCCCAGGAATGTGTCAATAAAGTTTCCCCTTCCTGGGACAATGAATTCACGGTGTTCTTATTTCAATTTCCAGGAGTGTATGTAGCATATGGTATCAACATATCAATTTTCTTTTAGGCAAAGTCACACACCTGCGCCAAGGATCTTATACCTCAAGATGAATTCGAAACCACAAATGTTCCACTGTAATACTTAAGTCATTTTATCAGTGACATTTATCTAAGTATCTTTTCTTTTTGTGAAGGCAAAGTCCAGTGAAGGAGGCTAGAACAGAGTAAACTTGATAAGGTAGACAGTTCTCATACGCAGTTGCCCTAGTCCAAAGTTTCTGAATTCATTAGACTTACAAAAATGTAGGAAAGTCATTATCAGGTTGTTTCAGACTAGTTTTCTGCACATTTCAGCTTTTTGAGGTACAATTGTCCATTTGTGGTGCTTTCACTGCTGGGGATATTCAAATGTTTTTTACTTTAACGGATTGGTGGACATATCGTTTCTGTGCCCCACGTTTCTTATGTGGGTTTCCTGGAAGAAACTACAGGTTTAGAGGCAAATTCGCCTTAGGAATTGCACATTTACAACAATTTATTTCAGCTAAGACTGCCATCATGTGAGACACAGGCTTACAAAATGAAGCCAAAATCAGTGGTTGCATTTATTAGGTTCTGGACAAGAAATCCACCTCTTTACATGGACTTCTTGTTCAAACATTATTTAAAAACTTTTCTTCCTCCTGATATGGTTACAAAGCAAAGAACACACTAAGGCTATGATCACATCTGCCATTTTCCCAGCAGAATTCCATCCGGAGAAAACGTGGCAGAAATTCCAGCAAGAGTTCTGGTCACACAGAGCAGGAAAAATGGGTCAACAGAAGCGTCCGATCCCATGCGTCGGTTTTGACCCGTGACATAAGGGTGTTGTCGTGTGTGACGTCATGACGGCGCGGAGTTTGGTTTGCGAGTGTGGCGTGTTTGTAGATGTCGTTGTGTTGTGGTTTGTTGTGCTCTCTTGTGGTATGTTCAGGGTTTTCATTTGTGTGGTGTAATGGGCTCAGTTTGCTTTTGCTCATTATCCAGAACTGTTCGAGTGTCGGCTGTGTTTGTAGTGGAATTCGTTTCAGTGAGTTTTAACGATTTTGTGTAAAGGTTAATTTAGTGTTGTTCACTGTACATCGTGTGGTAATTTTAGTAAAATTTATCGGTTGTTGTTTTTGTTCAGGAATGGATATGACGGATAAAATTAACAGTGCACAGGTCAAGGGAAGTGTTCGAACCCAATGTGTAGCTGTGTATGTTGGTATTGGTATCGGGAGATGTTTTTGAGCTATATAGGCCAATGATCCTAATTTATGGGATCGGGAGCTGCTGTTGAGCTATATAGGTAAAGGGAAGTGTCCGATTCCAGATGATATTGTGTTTAGTGGTATTTGGGGAGTTTTGTGATGTCGGTTTTTTCGTCGTCTTGTGTGGTTTTGTATGGGAGTGGGTATCTAAATTTGTTTATATTTTGTTTGCCCCCACCCAAAAACACCCCATTTCCCGCACTTGTCCCGTTAGTGTCATTAGGCTTTTGTGGAAAGTGTGTGCGTTTGTTTTTCGATGTATTTTCATCCTCATAATGTGTACGTAACGACTTTATATGCGCCATATTGGAATTGTGGTTTATGGTCGTTTCCACCATATTTGTGACGTCATGGGTCAAAGTAGACGGGCGGGATTGGACGCTTCCGTATTTCCGGAAAAAATACCACGCATTGGCAGTGAAGCTTCCAGGTAAACACACTGGAGAACCAATTTATTGTAAACAGCATTGAACAGTGTGTCATTACACAACAGTTCAGTTTTTGCATTAAATTTATTACTCACTCATTGTCGAAGAGTCAAAGCCAGCAGAGGAAATTGTTAAACCACCCTGTACTAGGTGACAGGGCAGACGAGGTGAAGTTCCTTCTACATGGGGAACTGAAGGCATATGCCAATACCATTCAAAGTATTATCGAATGTGTCAACTGATTTACTATACAACTGATATTTCTGGGGGGAAAAAAATACAATGCTCAGGCACTGTTTACTCTGATTGTTCAAGTTCTGTGGTAGATGGCAATCCCTGTTTCAGATACACTGATGTGGTAAGCTGTGGCCATGAAGTAGATTTGAATTTGTTCGAAGCAACTGACTTGGGGAAAAAACTTTACACACAGACATTAAATTTGTCTCAATCAAAATCCTTTGTAAACTGGCCTATCCATAGACTTTCTTCATTTGCGCTTGTGGCTAACAAGTCCTTTTCCCTATGTGAACACAAAAAGGAGGAAGTGAGAATGTTACCAATCTCATTGTTTCATCATGGATAACACTCTGTGATAAAAGGATGCCCCAAATTCAAAGGAATAATCCTAACATTAGGCTGGAGGGTGCTGGGGACTAACCTGAATCTGTGGCCAAAGAGGTAGCTGAACCCTGCTCGTCCCAAATCAGAAATAATTTAAAGACTTATTACTCATTGTATCTAAGCTATCACTTTGTTATGTGCTTACACACAAAAAGCAATTAGATAACAAATTTGAAAATTTCAAAGGTGATGTATAGTTCATTATAATCCAGCGTCATAAAGCAGGCACATAGTAGACAGCCAGTAAGAGCCACAAAAGGACTTAAAAGCAAGAGTGTTACTAACCACATTGTTTACAATCATGGTTAACTTGCAGGGCAATAAAAGTGGCATATAAGACAATAAAATGAACATGTACAGATATTTCCACATCATCTGGTGAAAAATTAATGAAACAACCACAGTCATTGAATAAGGAAGAAAAATTAAGAGGTATTTGTGACAGTGCAAGAAAAACAATAAGCCTATAATATTACACAACATTGTTTGAGACAGTTATAACTTTTGAAAAGTGAATACTGCTTTAACAATGGGTACAAATGAGAGAGAGAGACTTACAAATATTTATCATGAAAGATTTTTCATTTCCACATTTTGAAAGTATTGTAACCCAAGTCTCATTAGTAACTGCAAAACTGATGCAAGCAGTAATTAGTTCATCATGTGTGAAGTGATCCAATATGGAAGACCATTTTCAATTTAAATACAATGTACCTAAAGAAAATACCTCTAAGCTTCAGTTGCATCTGTAACATTGCGATCACACTAGAACTGTGTTAAGAAGGGCCATTTTCTTGGAAGCTGGAATTGTTTGAGGGGGAAAAAAAAATCATGAAGATTTGCAAGCTTTTGTTGCTGAAGTAAGTGAGCTAGGATACTTCAACTTCGTCATGACATTTTTGTCTAGTAGACAGAAAGATCTTAATATTCACCCAGCTGATAAGCTGCACGTGACTATAACTATGCGAACAGATCAAAGATAATCTATACTACAAATCTAAACCAACTGACTGAATGAAAAATATGACAGGATCCATATGGTTTCATTCTTTATTATAATTACTGTGGCCACAGTTCCGAGACATTTCTTCAATTATAAAATATAGTAAATTTAGTAGCTTCAGAGGCTGATAAAACAGTGAGTATAGTGGTGGGAAACTTCATAAAGCAAAAATTTTCTCACACGCGAGTACTCAACGCACTGCCAAATTATCATGTTGGCGGTGCTTTCCACTAACTAATGGGCAAATTTGTTGAAACAAAATTTAGTTAGTGTGCCTGTTTCCAGGCATTGTTTCCTGATCGGTAGACCTTCGGTTACTTAAGAACAAGTATTTGTAAGAAAGGCAAGTTCAGGGATCTTAGTTCTACGTATTTTCTAATTCTGAAGAGGGTGGGCATTGGAGAAATGGGTTTAGTATCTACGCAAAGAAAATGATGGATTATAAACTTTTAATTCATGCAGGTTCTTTAGTTAAGTACTATAAAATTTCAACATATCAGAAGTTGGTCGAGCTGAGATCCCACATCACTTGACACGGAATGATCCAATTGCAAGACTTACACGCACAGTAAAATGATTGAAAATTACAAGCAGCAAGACGGCAGACTTCAAACAATTTTTTGGGTAGACGACATGGGTATACACGGTGCTATAAGTGCTTGTCCATATGCTTTGTAGAATTCAAATCGAGGTAAACTGATAGTCATTTGACTGGTTACGCTGGATCAAACTAATCTTCCTAAGCGACACGTTTTCTTCAAGTACCACAGCTGTCTACTTGTTAGTTTCCAAGTGTAACTGAAGTTCAATAAAGGGACAAAAACATATTTCAAAGACGAAAGTATAATAGTCTCACTGCAGAAATCCACACAATGGTCTGGTGCTTGTACGACAACAGATATGCCCCTATAACTATAACGAATTATGTCAACGTCAAAAAAACATTCTTGTAACATAAATATTACCTTCTGGCAAACGTTGTATAGCACTCACGAATGCAAAACTGATGATGAGACACTATACAATATGGATTGAAGCCAATCACATTCACCTTAGCTGAAATGTTCGCACGTCTGAAATTCTCTACACCGTAGTCAAAGATTACAGAACGGGCAGAGACGTAGTATTTCGTTGAGCTTCCGCCTGTGGCTAACACTGGAGATAACCGGTTGTCACGTTTAAATTAATAGGAGAAATAGTGATAATTCAAAGAGACTGTATGCGATGAAGTATATTGAAGAAACAGAATATTTTGAAAATCGAATATAGGAGAGCGATAGTTGAAAATGTTTATTGTGTGATATTATCTTTGGAAAGAAGCTAACTGATCGTAGGAAAGAAGATGTTTTTGAAAGAGTGTGTTTGATAGCGTACTGTGTTATTGTGAAGTTTATATTTTGAGAAATAAACCTGTTTACGTGGAGCGATTGATTTTTGTTATTAGTTTGTTCGAAAAATGGAACTTCCGAAACCACCACAAGGTAGGGACGCTTAGCAGATCAACAAACATCTGAAGCGGCACTGTACCTACTTGCAAATACGGCAAACGTGATTCGGTAATGGTATTGTAACTCAAAGCGTTTGGCATTAGAGTATGGAGCGTACACTTAAGGATTTATACCAACATTGGTAGTAAATGTTGGTGCTCCCTAAATTTGTACCAATAGCAGGAAAAAATAAGACTTGTGTTGTGTAGCTAACCTCGTTAACATTTATTTATTGACTTTTTCATTTCTGTTTTAGAAATTGAGCAACGGAATATAATTGATAAACTAGCACAGTTTGTAGCACGAAATGGACCGGAGTTCGAGCAAATGACAAAGAACAAACAGAAAGGCAACCCTAAATTTGCATTTCTTTTTGGAGGAGAGCACTTTAATTATTACCAATATAAAGTCACAACAGAACAAGCTAGTAAGTACATGTCGTTTTGGAAGCTGCAAAATATTTAACCCCACTATTAGAAAAAGAAAAATACATCACCATTCCAAACTGAATATTAGTTATTTCATTCTTTTCGCAAGTATTTTGAAAGTGGTTTTTCCCATGTTAGATTTCACTGGTTCCTTAAGGCCCTCGTTTTCTGTACAGCGGCATATTTTCATGCACACAGCTTATCTTGGGACAGTTTGAAAATTGTGGATTGGCGCTTAAATTTAGCAGTTGATTGATGTGTGTGTGCAGTAATACCTATTCGATCACAACCTTTGATTGATTTGTGTTGTACGGAATTTTGTGTCTAGTGAAAATCTGTGATGAACTCACTCTTACAGATGTATCACACCATCTAATGGTTCCGCATAAATATCCATTTATAGTGACAGTTTGTACTTTAGAAACTTGCTTGATTTTCTGCATTTCGATGGATTCTTACATAAATTGTAAAATTTGATGACAGATAGATCCACAGAACAGCCCTAGATTTGAATTGTGTAGGAAGGTGACATTTTGTGAATTTTGGTTGTGAGCTGATGAAGTCAATGAATATGAATATGTAATAAAGGTTCTGGTAACAGATTGATCTTTAGTGTCATCCAGTGTCTACATTCTCTCCGTATTTTACACATTTCATTACAAATGTTTTAAACTGTTAGTTAAATTCAGAAAACCTCTATCGTGTGGTACATATCAGTCTGTGATGGACATTTTGGTGTGTATTATGTACACATATCTTTCATCAACTATGGAAAATTAGGGGGTTGGGGAGGGGAGTGGCAGTGAATGGGCCTCTACCTAAAGATTTAACATGAACTCAGTCTGTAGTCAGTAAGTCTCTGAAAATTATCAGTTATATTGTAAATGTTGTTGGTTATTGGAGGTGTCCTGTTCCACTCTTCTAATTTGACCTGTGACGTAATGGTGGCGGTATGTGTAACAACATTGTGGCATGATGTTAGTGACATGGTTTGTGTTTGTAGATGCCATGTAGTAGCATTTTGTGGTGTGCTCTTTGGATGTTGAGGCTTGAAGTTGTTTGTGTTACGTGTGGTATTCGGTCACTGTACTCTAATTATAATCATTGAATGAACTTTTGTTCAGAGGATTGTGTTTTGTCATAAGTGAGTTATGTTTTTTTAATTTATTTTATATATAGTGTTGTATATGTTCTATGGAATGAAATGTAACTGCTTTTTTTTGTGGCTAGTGTTACTGTGATAATATTTGGTGATTGAGTCGATGTGGAACCTTGTTTGAGAGAGCTGGGTTGCCCTTGAGCCAGATTGTTTCGCTGACCTTTTATTTTTTGTAGTCGGTCCTCTTTAAATTTTTGTGCATGAGACTGGAGTATGAGAAGTGTGTTTCATTGTAGGGGAATGTGTTCAGAGTATATTAAGTTCAGGAGGAGTTGGGCGGTGGAGGGGGGACTGGGTTGGTAGAGGAAATTGACAGGTCTCACGTTTGTTAAGAGGACATTTGGGATGGGTAGCTCGTGAGTTGGTTTGTGGGTGTAGGGGGCTATTATTTCGAGTGGTGGGTATGCAAATTGTGTTTTATGTGGACATACTAAGAGGGAACTTGTGGGACTGATTGAAGAATACATTGAGGAGGAGAGTACAATGACGCCAGATGCATTTTTGTCATACATGGGTTTGGCAAAAGGACGTATGGTGGTTAACCATAGTATTCAGTTAAAGGATTAAGACACAGGGTCTTGCACAACTAATGTAGAGGGTGAAACTCCTGGCAGATTAAAACTGTGTGCTGGACCAAGACTCAAACTCGCGGGCAAGTGCTCTACCTCTTCTCGTAAGAGCTCATGGAAAGTTTGGAAGATAGGAGACGAGTACTGGCAGATTAAAACTGTGTGCCGGACCAAGACTCGAATTCGGGATCCTTGCCTTTCATGGACAAGTGCTGTACCTCCTCTCATGAGAGCTTGTGGTAAATTTGGATGGTAGGAGACGAGTACTGGCAGAATTGAAGCTGTGGGGACAGGTCGTGTGTCATATTTGAGTAGTTCATAAGGCAAACGTCCCGAGTTTGAGTCTCTGTCTGGCACACAGTTTTAATCTGCCAGGAAGTTTCATATCAGCGCACATTCCACTGCAAAGAGGTTGTTTCATTCTACTATAGAGGGTTTCAGGGGAGGGGGCATTAAATCTGTGATAGGGAGGGGAAGAGGCACTCTGCCAATTTGCAATCTCGTTTAGATGAGTATTGTGGGCAGAGCGCGTCCCAGAGAATTTTTTCTTTTAATGTGGCATGTTTTGTGGGGGTGGGTTTGGGGGTAATTTTTTTTTTTAATTTTTTTTTTCTGAGGACTTACTTGGATTTTTTTTAAAGAAAGATGTGAATGTTTTTTTTATTTTGTTTTTCATATTTTTTTTTTTTATTGCCTTTTGTTTAGGAGTGGTATAGGGTGAGTTGGTGTTGGTTTAAGGCTGGGAAGCTGGGGGTCTAGGGTGTTCTTGGAATATTTGTTTAGTGTGTGTGTGTGTGGGGGGGGGGGGGGGGGCGGGGGGCATAGGTGTATTTTTCTATGGCTTTGGTTGGTAAGTAATTTTTTGTTTTGTTTTGAGGCATTTTTTATGCTGTGTTTGTTTTGGGTTCATTATTTGCGTTTTAATCAGTCTAGTGAATCTTGGAGTTTGGGTTTTTGATTAATGAATGAGGTTTTGGTATCTCATTGGTTGCATTTGAGCTATATGGGTGTATATATTATTCATACAAATTAAGTTGACACTCAGCACAGTGGCTGATGGGAATGGCTATAAATGGGAAATGCCTTTACAGTTGCTCCCACAAACCACTGCACTGAGTGTGGACGTAGTTTGCACCTATAGTATGTAGACTGAAGTGACGAATGATGATTTCAACCGAAGCCAGGATTCGACAACGAGGCTTCTGATGTTCGTTAATGACTTCTGCCAGAATATATACATCATAGAGTTTTCATATTTGAAAACTTATCTGGAACTGTGTAGTTTCATTCGAGCTGTATAGGTCATGTGAAATCTGCAGTACTGGGATTTTTTACTTGCGTTTGCGTTCTAGGTATCGGGTGTTCCGTTTGTGCCATATGGGTACAGTGAAATCCACAATAAACTACTTTGGAGTTCCATGTGTTGGTTTTTTGGTAGTAATGGCTTTGTTTGAGCTATGTGGGTTAAGTTTAATTTGCAGTACCTCGTTTTATAGTTGCGGTTAATGTTTTCAGTATAAAGGGCTTTGTCTGAACTTATAGATCAAGCGAAATCTGCTAGTTCTGTGGTCTTTTATGTCTGTTGCATTATTTCATATTTTGCGAATTTTTCCAGTTTGATTTTGTGGATAATCTGTGTTTTCAGGTGGTGCTAGTTTCCTATTACTATATTTTTAAATTGTCCTCGCCCTAAACCCCCTACTTCCCTTGTTTGTCCCAATAGTTTTATTATTTTGCTTGAGTGATATGTTATGCATGTGCTGCCATATTGAATATGCTGGAAGTAGGGATATCTGCCATGTTGTTGATGTCATGGGTCAAAGGACATGGGTGGAATTGGACGCTTCAGTTATACCAGTGTTAATGTTGTAATGTGTAAGTGACCTGCTGCTGAGATAATATCAAGAGTAATTTCAGTTTGTACAAAATATTTATCAAAATTCTCTCTTGATTGAATGTGTTGCTGTTACTATTTTATTTTTGAACTTATTGAAATGTGTTGGCAACATAATTCCCTTGTATGAGCTTAAGTCCTTCTTTGAGACCATAAGTTTGGCACAGTATAGGAGATTGTCTGAGACTACATCAAATAAGTCAGTACACTGCGTCAAATAAGTCAGTACACTGATGATTAAAATCGGAATGACAATTATAGATTCTGTTAACATCAGTGCCCAAGAACATTTAAAGTCCGTGGACAGCAGGTGAGCTGTTATTGTTATGCTCCTTTCTGTCTGACGTGGACTATGAAATTCAATTAGGAAGTGTAGAATAACCGTGTAACTGTGTGGAAGTGCTCCGTCTTACTAAACGGTGAAGTTGTTGTGCTCCTCTTTGTGTTACAGGGAACATTCATAATGTAGAGTTTCCTTGTATAGAAACTGTCCACTTGTTGCTCATATAAGTAATGTCTCTAAATATCTGTGTCTACCGGTAAATGAATGTTCAGCACAGTACTATATTGTGTGTAGTTGAGGGTTACAAAACACTTTGGAATCATGCCTATGATACATGGACTTGTGTAAATTCTGTAGTCAGCATGTTCATAATTTCTAATAGTTAACACTATGGATGAAAAATTCGCTTCATTGAAAGGGCAGAAAAATAAATTATATTCACACATGATGCTATGCTGTGTGTGGCAAAAGAAGAGCCTTGACATCTAACATCACTGATGCCAACTTTCAGCTGTGAAATGCAAAAGACTGTTGGTGGTGTTGAAGCTACGTAACTGAAAACGATAGTCGCTGAGTTGCGGAGACACTCAGGGATTGCTACACAGATCTTTGACAAAACTGCATTATATGATTCGTTATGATAGACATGTAAAGCAGACGTGCCAAACCTACGGTAATTGTCTGGGCTCTTTCTTTTGTTTTGGCTTTTCCATTGTTGCTCCAGAATGAAAGTTTCAGTTATCAGTATGCAAAATGGAGACAAATGACAGAATAAAACTGCATGATGGGGCATAGTTTGATCACATGTAAGAACAGAAAACAACAATACAGGAAGGATAGATTGCTACTAAAGCGTATAGAGGAAGTGTTGAATTGCAGACAGGCATAATGAAAATACTGATATAATATTATATCTATTAGACGGAGTCCTTCTCTTGCAGTAGAGACCCTCACAGTTGCACAACTCCAACAAATGCAGCCAATGTCTTTGGGTGCTAGAGTCCGACATAGGTAAGAGTACATAGTGACATACTCCCCAACTGTTTTTACATTTTCCATAGTTTTTGTGTGTGGCATAAAAACATAATATGCGCCACAATTCTCGCCAGAGATTTAACTTCTATGTAAGACAGCTTTTCTAAATTTGTATTTCCATCATAGTTTTTATATGCAATAGTACTTCAAAATTGCACTAGTTTAGAAAACAATTTACACTACAGATCAGTCTCCCGCAACCATTATTTTGCATTCACATTCTTTGGCTTAGTGCCCATTTACACATTCCATAAAGCATACACTAAAATGAAGGGGAAAAGTTGTGTATGGTTAGATGGGCCACAAGGCGCATGTCAGTACTGTACACACACAAACAAGCTATCATTGTGTCAAATGCTAGCAGGAAATCAACAATTCTTGTTTTCTCTGTGGCTGCTGAGTAACATGAAAGTAAATGTGTCATTTTAGGTGTAAAAAGGAGATAAGCAGACTGGAGAAGAGGGGAGCTTGACACTTAATCAAATATTATTTCCTTTATATGATGGACACTCATTTAAAATTAAATGAGAATGAAGTCGGATTATTATGGATACCTACTGGATCTTGTGCAATAGAAATGAATGCAGCAGTACATTGTCATTAGAACAACAGTTACTTCTTCCGAGTCGTTACTGGCTGCTATAAGATTCCACAGCAGGTGAATTGAAGTCTGTCAAAAACCCAGACGTACGATATGTAAGTGTCCTTACTGTCAACACCATTTGTCTTTGAGGTCTGTGTGACACGCAGTTCTCAGCAGTATTCTCAACACGGTTTTCTTTCTTTTTAATGTCCTCTACTGTTGTCTGTGGCCTATACTCTTCTTAACATAAAGTATGTTATGTTCAGTGCTGTAGCGTGTTTCTTACTGTTGTTATAATCGTTACTTCTGCTGTCAAAAAGATGTAATATTGTCCAATTAAAATATGTTCTTTGCACCAACTTGTCATTTATACCTTCTTTCTTCTTGAAAGCACTTTGTCAGCGTGCTGTAGTAGGAGGTGCGAAGTTCACAGCACACTTCTATCAGCAGCATTTGTGTAACATACAACTTTCATGCATGGATACAGTTAGTTAGGTAGTTTCATGTTTCCATGGATCATTTTGCACGATAAATTGTGGTGGTGTGGAATAACTCATTTTTCATTCACATTGCAAATTAATTTGAAAATTTGGCTACATGCTGACCATTCATAAACTATTTTTTATTTTTTAAAGTATAAAGATGTGCATCAGTAATTCCTACCCACCACCTTTCACGCATTAGAGTAATAGAAATTCTACGGAGTAGGGGGAGTTGTCAAGGAGGAACTTTTTCCGTTCATTTTCAAATTTTCTTTGCTGCCAGTCAGACATTTTATATCACTGGCTTAGTGATCAAAAATTTTTGTTACAGCGTTTTTCGCCCCTTTTTTTCTAAAGACAACACAGAGTAATGAATGTCTTTTCTTCCTTCTGGCATTCTAATTATGTACATCATTGTTTCTTTTGAACTGTGGTGGATTATTTACAACTTACTTCTTTAGGACGTAAACATATTGTGAAGCAGTACTCAGAATGCCAACTCCGTAAAAAGATGTCTATAAGATGGTTATGAGTGAGCACCACATATTATTCTTACAGCATGTTTTTGAACAATGACCACTTTCTTTCTTAAAGTTGGGTTACTCCAGAACATTATTGAATGAAATTTTGCGAAAATGTCAGTTTACTGATTTGTCTCTCTCCAAGATTTGCAATGATTATAAATTTAAAAGTGTCTGAACTAAGTTGTTTTAAGCATTCCAAAATGTGCTTTTTCCTTTTTAAAATCTCATCAATATAGACATTTAAGAATTTTGGAGTTACCACCCTATTTATTATTTCCTCACCAGATGTTACACTTATCATTGGTGTAGTACCCCTAGATACACAGAACTATATATATTGTGTCTTTTTAAAATTGTGGCTGAAACCATTTGTAAAAAATTGTTAACTCTATTTACCATTTCTTCTGCTTCTGTTTGTATGCTTTGATTGATTACAATAGTAGTGTCGTCTGCAAAAAAGAAAACATAATTTGCTTGTTGCATATTAAATGGGAGACTGTTCACGAAACAACTGTGCAGACGGCATCAGTGTGTAGAAGAACGTGTAAGTGTTGTGTTGTGTTTCTCTGTCTGTTGGTGTATTCTGCTTGTGTAGTCATTAGGACAACTTTAAAGAACAAAGAGTGTGTGTGAAATTTCGTTTCCTGCTTAAAAAATCAATAATGGAGAATCACAAGGGCTTAAAGAAGCTTTTCAGGAGCATGCTATGTGTCACACACACAAGTTTTTGGCTGGTTTGAGTGCTTTCGACAAGGTGAGATGAGTGTTGCAGACTAACCTCATCCTAAATGCCCTGCAACATTGCAGAACAAGGAAAACATTGAAAACCTCGCCAAAAAAATCAACGAGAATCATCATTTCACAGTCAACCAAATTTCAGCAGAGACAGGCGTGAGTTGGAGCTCTTGCCAGCGGATTTTGAATGAGGATTTGTACATGTGACATAATGTCACTAAATTTGTTCCGCACCTTGCCACAAAGAAGGAAAAAACCATGCTCATGAATGTGTGCTAGGATTTGAAAACAGAGATTGAAAGGGATCCAGACTTTTGAACATAGTCATTACAAGTGATGACAGTTGCTGTTCCAGAACCAGAAACCAAGCAATGTCAAGCCAATGGATTCCCAAGTCTCCCAGACGACCCCCCCCCCCCAAAAAAAAGGGCAAATGAGGGCGAATGTGAAGAAGATGATCATTGCATTTTTTTGATAGTCATGGCCTAAAATACTAGAAAACTTCACCTGCGGCTGTTGCGAAATCAATAAGTAATTTTAAATTTATTTAATTTATCCTAAAATGAAAGTAAAAAAGATTTGAAAATTTCTTCACTTATGTCAAATTTCCTGCAGAATTCAAATATTGTACAAGATTTGTTGTAATAACATTATATGGTGCCATTTGAGTGTTTAAAATAGAATTATTACTTTCTTTGAAATGTGCGCATCTTAAATTACATGTTACTGTGTGCGGACTATAGTTACAGTGTCCCATTATTCTGGCTGGTATCATTGGAAAGAGAAGAAAATTGCCTTTAAAACAGACTTAAAAAATCTTTGGGAAAATGACAGTGAAAACTACTCTAGTAATCATAAAAACAATATTTAGGTCATATTAACAAATTATTCCACTTTTACATGCAGAAACAAAAATTTTTTCAAGATAATACCCACATTTACATGTGCAGGTATAGAAATTTATTCAGCTGATTATCTAAAACTACAGTTTAGAGTACAAAATGTCATTGGATAGATAAAAAAACCTACTCACTAAGTGACAGCAGGAGAACACGTACATAAAAAAATACAAAGTATTCTAAAAAAATAGTTAGCTACAAATTACTCCAGTCCTCATTTGTCAATTTTTTTCACCCTACTGAAAATTGATATTGCTCACCTGTCATTGTTGTTGATTGTTCTACAGTACATACTATATTTTGAAATGGGATCTGAGAAATACACACATCAAAAAAAGTTTTGCATCACTTCATTTCCGAGAGTTCCGGATTGCTGTACATACCAATACCTCTAATATACAGTAGCACGTCGTCTTGCATTGATGCATTCCTGTATTTGTCATGGCATACTATCCACAAGTTCATCAAGGCACTGTTGGTCCAGATTGTCCCACTCCTCAATGGTGATTCAGCATGGATCCCTCAGACTGGTTGGTAGTTCACGTTGCCCATAAACAGCTCTTTTCAGTCTATCCCAGGCATGTTCGATAGGGTTCATGTCTGGAGAACATGCTGGCCACTCTAGTCGAGCAATGTTGTTATCCTGTAGGAAGTCATTCACAAGACGTACACAATAGTGTCGCGAATTGCCATTCGTGAAGACGAATCCCTCGCAATATGTTGCCAATATGGTTGCACTATCGGTTGGAGGGTGTCATTCATGTATCATACAGCCATTACGGCGCCTTCCATGACCACCAGCGGCATACTTCGGCCCCACATAATGCCACCGCAAAACAGCAGGGAACCTTCACCTTGCTGCACCCACTGAACAGTGTATCTAAGGCATTAAGCCTGACTGGGTTGCCTCCAAACATGTCACCAACGATTGTCTGGTTGAAGGCGTGTGCGACAATCATCTGTGATGAGAATGTGATGCTAATCCTGAGCGGTCCATTCGGCGTGTTGTTGGGCCCATCTGTACCGCGCTGCATTGTGTCGTGGTTGCAAAGATGGACCTTGCCATGGACATCGGGAGTGAAGGTGCACATCATGCAGCCTATTGTGCACAGTTTTGAGTCGTAACACAATGTCCTGTGGCTGCACGAAAAACAGGAATTGCTGTCAGGATTCCTCTGAGCCATAATCCGTAGGTAGTGGCCATCCACTGCAGTAGTATCTCTTGGGCGGCCTGAGGGAGGCATGTCATTGACAGTTCCTGTCTCTCTCTATTTCCTCCATGTCCGAACAACATCACTTTGGTTCACTCCGAGACGCCTGGACACATCCCTTGTTGAGAGCCCTTTCTGGCACAAAGTAACAACGTGGACGCAATCGAACTGCAATATTGACCGTCTAGGCATGGTTGAACTACAGAGAACACAAGCCTGTATCTCCTTCCTGGTGGAATGACTGGAACTGATTGGCTGTTGGACCCCCTCTGTCTAATAGACGCTGCTTGTGCATTGTTGTTTACATCTTTAGGCAGGTTTAGTGACATCTCTGAACAGTCAAAGGGATTGTGTCTGTGATATAGTATCCACAGTCAACATCTGTCTTCAGGAGTTCTGGGAACTGGGGTGATGCAAAACTTTTGTTTCTGTGTGTATAACCCTATGTGTATAACCCTATCTGGCCAGCAAAAAGACACTGTTGGATCTGCTGGATGCATAAATCTAATGCTCTCATCTCCCCGATCTAAATTTGTAATTTCAATAAGACCAATACATGAATTAGAATCATATTTACAGCAAACAAATGAATTAACTTTGAAGGACTCTGCACTATGTGTTTGCACACCAGAAAAATTAAATTGCATAGAATAGTTGCTACACTGCTAACTCTTTTTGCAGCCAGAGTATTAGTTCATAAAGGTACAAATTGGTAGAGATTTCTGGTGCATGCCTCAGTTTTTGATTTTGTTAATTACTGTCGCAGATTAGTTCATGTAGAATTTACTTCTTTTTCTTCTAAATTAAAAAAATGGATATTAGAAAATTTTTCTCTGGAAAACTCGAGCTTTTTTTAGGATCAAAAATTTGCTCCTTATATGGCCTCTGTCACCATCCATTTCATGCAGCCCCCAAGACCATCACAAAGTGATTTTCCATGGCTTGTTGCAAAGAAAGAACACATGGCAGTGATTCCAAAATCAATCTCATGATCATTAAAAAGCTTTTGCAATTTTTGTATTTATTGCTGCACCCATCTGTGAAGTACTCTATTTTATTAACAACAGGGCAGTGATACTTAACTGACTCTACAATTTTGGACTGAATGTTATAGACAAAAGCAGCATCATGATTTAAATAATCAGAAATATAACAATTCTTGCATCAGGATTTTTATAGTATATAACAGCAGGATGCAAGTGCATGACACATGAGTTCAGTGAGATTTTGTGCTGCATCTCGTAGTATAAGATCATAATTTTCAGTGGAAGCCATTAATACTACTACCTCATTTTCATTCATATTATTTTTTTCTCTCTTTCAAAAATGCAGCTTGACTTTTTGCCATATAACTATGTGGAACTAAAGTTTCTAGTTTAGTTACTAAAATATCGGTAAATTCATTAAATGGTAGGATTGTATCAATAAGCTGAGTTCTGTCAACTGACGTCCACTAATAGAAAATTTTTCGTCGTCTTCCTCAAGTTGAAATTTAGTTTCAGTGTAAACTGTTGAATTTCTTGAAGGAGGACATTTCTCACAAATTCTTAACATGCAATCCCAGTTTTCTTTACTACAAACAATTTCATCTGTGAAAGAATTTACTTCATCCTTCGTATTTAAATTTAGACCTCATAAAAGCAAATCAACTTTCTGGTGTATGGTGCATACACAAACAGCATGTCTTCCTGATGAATCAGCAAGTACCCACCATTTAGTATGCATTCCACAAAATTTTGAATATCTCAATTTAATGTTAGGATGAATTTGCTTCAATGCTGCATATAGCTCATATAAATTACTAATTATTAAATGTTTCTGAGCATGATCATTTCTTACAAGTAATACAGTTTCAACAGGTAACTGTCTTCTTTGTTTTGGGTCCAGTAGTGAGCAGATTCCTTTTGCATTATGATTGTCCATAGATTCATGTATCGTTCTTTGTGACACACCAAAGGTTCCTTGAATTTTTTTTCTTTCCGCAATTCAGGAGCATACAAATCTTTTCCTGCCTACTGACAATTGGTAAATTTTCTTTCATTAATTCAACCAGTCTGTCTAAATCATTAGCCTTTTGTTTTTTGTCATGTCTAGTCACTGTACTTTCAGACTCAGAACTGCTGTCTTTGCATGATTTTTTTCTCGTACATTTCTTTCATAAATTTTACCTAGCTGCCTTTATTTTTCATTTCCAATAACTTTCTTTCTGGTGTGGAGGTAGAGAATGCATTTGCACTGGTAAGTCGTCTATACCTATTAAACTTGCTTTAAGTTTATCCAGTTCCTCTGTATCTTCTGCTGCTTTGCCATCCGCCCAATCTTCATTGGACATAGTCTTCACTTTGCTGTCACTTTCCAGACTGCTGTCTTCATTTGTCTTCTTTTGATCTGCACCTGAAATCTTACTTATGGCTTGCTTATGGCATGTTGAACACATTTTCTGCCGTGGGATGACAGTGGGCCTAACATGTAATATCTCATGGAACTGCTTAGCAAGATCAAGTGAAACAGCTTGCAAATCCTGCTTTATTGTTTTTTTGTGTTTTTTAAATGGATTGCAACAATGCACATGAGCATAACTTTCATCTGATTCAGGTACCCAATTTTTCGGTGTTTGCAAACATTCCTCAAATTATCGTGTTGCTCAATTCCTGTTCGCCAAGCAGCTGTTCTTTCTGTAAATCAGTAAATGTGGTAGCTGCGTTGTTCGTTACAACACGTGAACAGATAGTCTAAAGGCACTCTGCTTGTAGGAAAGAATGTACCAATGCTGCATGGTGGGTGATTTGTGAAATCTACAGGTCTACTTACCAAACTCCTCCACTTAAGTTAATTTTTTACAACAAGGGATTTATTTCTCCTGTAAAATGCTTAACAGTAAATTAATCATGCTGCTTTATAAGTATTCAGTTTTTAACTTACCAATGTAATTAAAGTATGATGTTCAGATTGTGGACAAACCACAATAGCTACAATTTCTCTTGGCAGCCATTTTGAAAGAGGCATAATAAGCAATGACACATGGTGTGGAAGAGAAATTTGAGAAGTTTTCTGTGATGCAGTGATTTTTTTTTGTAATTTGCCATTTTTAGCTCTACCATAGGCCTAGCTGTCATTTCCCCATAGACTTTTTAGTCTGATTTAAAGGAAAATTTCTCCTCTTTCCAGTTATACTAGCCATAATATTGAGACACTGTAACTGCAGTCTGTACACAGAATTGGTAGTTTAAGTTGTGAACATAATATTTCTATTTTCAAGGCTCAAATGACCTTTCACAATGTTATTACAACCTGATACAATACTTGAATTGTGCAGAAAAATTTATATAACTATGAAAAATCTCAACTCTTTCATACTTCAATTTTAGGATAAAACTACTTACTGAATTCACAAGCACTGCGAATGATTTTTATTTTTTTTAGGCTGAAGATCAGGTTGTTATCGTTGTGGAATGGCTTAAGATAGATGCCTGAAATTTTAAACCAGTCATTATATATATAAACCAACCATGTGTACCAAATTTCATGAAAATCTGAGTTGGTGGATTGTGTGCCGTGATTCAGTTGGTATGGAATGACTCAAAAGGCATTCTCAGTAGAGCAACTCTTCTGAAGCCCGAATGGTGATTTGCTGAGGATATTATTGTTGCTAAGGTGAGATTCTATGCTAGAATGCACCACCTTCTCAAAGATTTTGGAAAATATCAACAGTGAAACAGGTTGGAAGCTAATGACATCTTACTTTGATTTAGTGATGCATTACATGTTTTGGATAAGACCAGAGTTATTATATGGGAACAGATCTTTAATACTCTATTGGAAGCAGCATTGAAACCAGGTGAGCTTTTATGCAACATGTAGAAGCAAGGTTGTGTGGTGAGTTTAGGCAGTCAGTAAACTTGACAGACTCTTGTACTCTAATAGAAGTGTGTAAATGGGCTCTTAGACAACACTCAGCAAGGTTATCATATTTCAGCCTTACCTGCTCTTTGGGTTATGCTATAGACCAATCTGTCTCCTCAATCAAGATTTCAGAGGGGCAGGGGAAGGCAGGTGCAGATTGGCACCATCACCTATTCAACCAAAATTCTAATGTTATAGGGAAGTTTATCATTGTTGCTTTCTTCACACTGTTTCCTTTGATCAGTGTGGCACTTGGAGAAATTCTGTGCCGAACTCTCTCGTTACAGGCTGTTAGGCAAGAGATGTATTATGAAGAGTTTCAGATATAAATAGTTGTAAATAAAAATTTCATTAAAAATCTCCCCAATTTTCACTAAATATAGCACTGCAGCTTCGATTATTTCAATGTCTTGTGTGAAATAAATCTTCCAAAACTGATCATGAGTGGAAACAATTCATTAATTTCCAGTCACGTAAAATTATTTTTCAACACTCTCACATCCATCTTCAGTACTCTTTTTCACTCGTACATGTATGAAGAGTACATGATTACTCGTGGGTATGGCCTTAGGAAATCCACCCCCCCCCCCCCCCCCTCCACTCCGCCCTCTCTCCACTTCCCTCACCACTTCCACCGCCATTTTCTTCCATTAGAGAAGACATGTGCACGTTATTTGTGGAGGTTGCTTTTACTCTACACTTCACACAGTATTTACCTGTACACTCGATAAGTCACCCTACAATATATGATGGAGAGTTCTTCGGGTGATATTGAGAACATTGTTCTAATTTTTAAAGAAATATATTTGTAGACCTCACATTTTGATTTTGAGGTTGCCACTTATTAAAAGCACATAAAAGTACTGTCACCAAGAGCAGTGAGTGCTATTTGCACAGTCCAAGCTGACATTCGTCGCATTGATCAATGGGAGGCACTGTAATTGGCAAATTCTTTCATGGCCCCTCATATTAGCCACAGCACTGACTGTTGACTTGGGCTGTGTGAGCAGTATTTTATATTGCAATGTCATAATTTATAGGGAGTAAACTGTACCTATCTGCTCCAATGTGTACAGTCCTAGTTTGTTTAAAGGTGTATGATTCATTCGTCTGCTATGCCAACATATTTAGATATAATAAATAAAAAATTTAAATGTGCTAAACCCTGAGGGAATTAGGATGATCATTGGGGCCTGTATAATTAGCCTTTTTCTCAACATCTGGGTTGAAGCTGGTGAGCCACCACTTAACGTCAGGTGGTAGCCTCTCATTGGGGAAAACCCATGAAATACTGTACGTATAACAAACATTTCATACCGCACTGTTCATTTTCACTTGTGAAAGGATCTTTTGTTTTTTTAGAACTAACAATGGGAGCAAGAGGGGGTATTATTATTAAAATTTTCATTGTTTGATTATTTTCAACCAAATTTGTCTCATAGCGTCTGAGCACTCGAGATGTGGTTATCATGTAGCTAAACAAACTACAGTAAGATATTTTAAGATGTTTTTCAAGCATACATAAGTAAACCACATATTTAGAGAAAAACATCTTATGTGGGAAGCAAATTTTTTTGCCATAGTGTCTGTTTCTGAAAAAAGTAACTTAAATAATTATCTACATATAAATGTTCCGTTTATTATAAAAAGAAGTAAATGCAATATTATAATTAAAATTAATTTGACTAATGCATGTGAGGGGGTTAGAGACATGAGTGTTAAATGTTTTTAAAAATGTAATGAAGTGTCGCTGTTTCAGATTCTGCGTGATTAAACTGACAGTTAATATCATCAGAGTATTCAATATTTTCTCCTTAAAACAGATCCTGACATTTTTTTGAGGGTGCAGGCTCTGATTTGTTCTATATTTTTAGCCAAAAGTGAGACGGACGTTGAGTGCTGTCTGTTGATAGTATGCTTGTAATCCTTCGGGCTCAGATTATAATTTACAAACGTAAGAGGAATCTATGAAGAAAATGTCAACATTTGTACCCTTCCAGTATCACCAGTGATATTACACATTATAGCTTGGGAATGTAGCTCTTCCCTTTCTCCCCTTCAGAACTAGCATACGTATGTCCACATAAGTGATGTTCATTTTGCAGAGTAGACACAGTAAGAGAACTTTATTCAGATGTCAGAATAAAAATACTTTTTACCATGTATATGAGACTCCTCTGCTTCCTGGCTCTGAGTCAGCAAAAGGTGCGAGACTGTGAGTGAATTATTTTTTCTGTGGTTCATACTAATTTCTGCATTGGAAGACTACTGAATGGCCATTATGAAGATTGCTGAATGCTTTATTTGATTTTTATGTACTGTGATTGAATTCTTTGTGCTCAAGTGATTGCTGAAACCATTTCTGGTCCATTGTTGGCTCTACCCAGTTTTATCCCTTGAAAAAGAAAGCATTAATCCACAGAGAGGGCAGAAAAATAGGAAATAGGAAAATCTTGTGGAAAGACTGCAATTGAAAGCAAATCTTACATATCCTGCACTACTCCTCTCCCTGTCTGTCTCTATGTAGGGTGCAGTATCCTCTATATACTCCCCAATAAAAAGGATCAGAACAAGTATATGCACTGTATTTAATTGACTTTGATTGACCTACTTTTAAGATTACAGAATTACTACCAGTGTTTCAACAAAAACATTTGGTGTTATGACCATTGATTTTCTTAATGCAATGGCTTCATTCATATTCATGTTGGTTAATACTGTTCACCCTACATGCTGCACTGTAGATTGTTTGCTTTGGTATTTCAATTTTTGGTATCAACTGCTTTGAACTCAGATTTATTTATTATGTGTGAGGCCGTGTATCATTGCCTGAACTACTTCAGATAAAGTTGTATGGTGTGGGAAGCGACTGTTGGCTCTGTGACTGAGGCTTATGTTGTCAGGTGTCAGGATGATATTGATTCACTTTAACGACATTCCATTACACATATATACTGTTTTGGAATGCAACAGTATTATGAAAAGGAAAGTTGCTACTCACCAAATAGCGGAGTTGCTGAGTCGCAGATAGGCACACAAAAAAACTGTCACAAATAAGATTTTGACCAGCAATGCCTTTGTCAAAAATAGATCTCTCACACACACACACACACACACACACACACACACTAAATCACACAATCAGATGCAACTTGCTCAAACATGACTGCAGTCTCTGGCAACTGAAGCCAGTTGCCAGAGGCTGCAGCCATATGTGTGTGAGTTGCATCAAAATAAAGTAATGTGTATCTGATTTTGGACATTTGTATGCTCAAGAACTACTTTTTCTTTGCAGTTTTGAAACAGAAAGCTGCTAGAGGTGACAGCAACATTATCCCAGGAGGTGGTATGAATGTTTCGCAGCAACAACAGCAACAGCAGCAGCAGCAACAACAACAACAACAACAACCACCACCTCCTCAGGCACAGCAGCAACAACAGCCCCAGCAAGTTCTAATGCCTGCTTCCACGGTTATTGCTGGCGGAGGGAACCCCCTTTCGCTGGCAGCTGCCACTCAGTGGCTTGTTGTGGCACAGCAGCAGCAGCAACAACAACAGCAGCAGCAACAGCAGCAGCAGCAGCAGCAGCAGCAGCCATCACAGCAGACACAGCAGCAACAGCAACAACAAACACCAGCAACCATAACACTTGATGCATTATCTCTTCAACAGAACCAGTTACAAGAACAGATTGTCCAGAGTGAGCAAAATTTAGCTGCACAACATACTGTAAGTACATTGTTCACTGAAACATGTAACTTCCTCTGTAATATGGCAGTATATTTTGCAACTGTTCTACACACAGCGCTCTCACAGAACTGTTTCTTTAGTTCCTTTTGTAGTCACCTTCTGTAAGACAATTCCACATCCATGTTAATAGAACGGAAGATTTTTCAGAGTGATCGAAGACAAGAGTTTGTGCAGAGTCCCTTATCCTATCATCAGATTTCCCCTTATAATTCCCCTGTACATCAGTTACCATATGTTGAAATCAATATATTCCAGCTGCTGGAGAACAATTTTAGAGAATAATGAATGTGTATCATTGATGCACGTAAAGTTCTGGTTGAAAATTACTAAGTATTTAGGAATAAAGGAGACCACTGACCAAAAGGCACAAGTGCTGCTTCTTCGATAGGCACATATTTGTCTCCCTACATTGTGTTAGCTGGTAGTTGTCTGAGCAAAATGTAGGGAGACAGGTGTGTGTGTGTGTGTGTGTGTGTGTGTGTGTGTGTGTGTGTGTGTGTGTGTGTGTGAATCTGCATGCATGTTTTTCCTGCAGCTAGAAAAAAGAAATGCATCCCAAAAGCCAGTCAAGCTCCATACCTTTTGTTTGTGTGCCTGTCGAAGATGCAGCACTTTTGCGGCCTTCCAGTGAGTCGTCTGCTTTATTCCTGAAAGTTTATCATTCTTTTGTAAGCACTTTTCATTTTTATGTTCAGCACTCCTTTCTGGAAGGTGAATGTGTAACAGACTTTACTTTTCTGTTTGAAATTCTAGACAAATGCTTGCCAGCTGAAGTACATTCTGCTGTTAGGGTGGGGTGAATAGGGGCGGGGATACTTGATTGTAAAGGTACTGTGTTAAACAGTATTGAAGTAGATCTATTGGAAACTGTTGTCGCAACTTATGTGTTGAAATAAAATATTTATCTACAGCAGTGACACACTTTAACCTCTACCATGTAATACCCTCTAATTTCTAATGATTAGTTATCAGACTGGACACATGTACTCGCTAACCAACCAAGTGACAGACAACATTATGCAGTAGAATTAAAATATTCGCGTTGGGCAACACTGTGACAATGAGATCTTTTGCAATTCTGCTCTCATAAATAATTACTTAAATAAGAGATTAGAAGCTAATTTTAGATGGAGTATCAACAATTACGAAAAGGATGGATTGCTACTCACCATAAAGAGGACACATTGAGTTGCAGACAGGCACAGTGAAGAGACTGTTGCACACTGAGCTTTCAGCTGAAGCCCTTTTCAGGAAAGAAAGGAAAACACATGCATGTTGGCACACAGACATGTGCATGTGCCTGCTTGTGTGAATGTCTTTTCGTTGTGCATGTGTGCAGCTCAATGTGTCCTCTTTGCAGTTAGTAGCAATCTATCCTTTTTATAATTGCTGTTACACAAGTAATTACATTAGTGTAAGTGTTAGTGTCATGTCAAAATAAGGTAAAATTGTGTAAAAAGTATATTTTCTTATTGTGCCTCCAACCATAATTTTAGACCTACATTTACACATGAGAATTGTATCAGAATAGTAACTTAAATTTCCTTGTAATTTGTTTCATTGCCTCTAGCATCAGAATCAACCAACTATGTGAGATAAGTGTAGAAGTTGCCTAAGATCAATTAAACCAAGAGTGTTCTGTGAATCTTACAGGCTATTGTTTCATCAGGGTGGAAGCAGTGGGGAGAGAATGGGGTGACCAGTGGGACTCTCCCGTAGAATTGTAGGTTATGCCAGAAATACTGGAAAATCAATGAACAGGAGGTGAAGATATGTGGCTTTCAGTCAGAGTTAAAAAGTGTAAAATTTGAATTATGACAGCTGTATGGGGAAGGGGTGTTAGGGAAAGATGGCAAGCAGAGAGCAAATGAGAAAATTCTGTTACCAAATTTGAAATTCAGTTAAGCAGTAGATTTTGCTTGTTACCAGAACTGGAGAAGGAAGAGCATTGTACAGATGTAGAGAAATGAAAGGTGCAGTGGAACAATACTCAGGAACTTAGATTAGTTGGGTGAAACACAGAAAGAGTTCTGCTGCTAGGTAGCAGACATGGGAGGGCTGTAGGCCACCAGCTACAGGATAAATTAGATGTAGGTCACCAGATCACGAGTTTTCAATAACCAAGTGTGAGTCTTAGGCAGGTAATGGAAAACTTAAGACAAATTTGTAAGGATTTCAACAAAGATAATTAGTTGTTAGTAGTTGAGGGAGGTGGAAACAGTCTGGCTAAAAATGTAAAATACAGGCTAGTAGTAGCCTGGACAAAATAGGGACAGCTACTTAGCTCACAAATGTTGGTTTTGTCTGTGGCACCGTGACTAGCCCTGAGTTAACTCTGCTGTGAAGCAAGTAAACATGGAGATGAGGGGGTTACATTAGATGGATGCAAGGTCTCATATTGGTGCTGTTACAGTAACTGTTAGAAGAAGATGGGGAATACAGGGTGATTATAATTAAAGTTAAACTTTCGAACCACTGTAGAAAAAACACCAATGGTCAGAATGATGTCAAATTGCAATGGAACATTATCGGAGAAGGGGGAAAACATATGGCAGAAGAAAAATAAATAGTTACAAAATGTAACAATAGATGGTGTTGTACGTGTCATAATTTAATAGTGGTCGACTACGAATGACAGATGAATCATACAACAATGCCTAAGGTGTATGTTTGATGTTAAACGAACTGTACTACTCAGTGTGCATGGGTGTACAGGTGTGATACTGTTATTTACGTAAGCCCATCCACCATGGGAAGGTCATATCACATTGGATGGGAAAAATTGGTTTTTAATTGTCCTGAGGCCAAAAACTGCATAAAATGCATCACTCACATTGGTTTTTAATTGTCCTGAGGCCAAAAACCACATAAAAAGCATCAATCATGTCGGTTTTTAATTGTCATGAGACCAAAAACTGCTTAAAAAGAATCAATCTGATTATCAATTTCCATGTGACTGGCACCAAGCATGTTCAATATGCTGTCCACCATTTTTTGCAACAAGGTGAAATCGAGAAACAGCATGTTCCACAACTGATCGAAGTTTTTCCGGGTCACATTCAGAATGTGTTGCGCAATGCGTGCCTTCACTGCAGCTAAGTTTGCAGTTGGTACACTGAACACAACATCTTTCAGGTAGCCCCACAGCCAAAAGTCACATGGATAAAGATCAGGTGATTGGGGCGGCCAGGCTCTAGAGAAATGGCAGCTGATAATTCTAGCATTTCCAATACGGCGCTTCAACAGCTGTTTAACTGGATCTGCAATGTGCGGAGGCAAGCCATCTTGCCTAAAAATGATCCCATCCACACATCAACACTGTGGGAGAGCTGGAATGATGTGGCTGCGCAAAAGACACTCATAGCACTTACCATTGACGGTACAGGTAACAGGACTAGAAGCACGTGTCTCTTTGAAAAAATATGGCTGTATGATAAATGATGTCGCAAACCCGCACAACAGTCATTTTTCAGGATGAAGTGGCACTGGTTGATTTGCATGTGGATTTTCAATTGACCATATTCGACAATTCTGTGTATTGACATATCCTGTCAGATGGAAGTGGGCTTCATCTGTCCACAAAATCTTCCACGGCCAATCATTGCCCACTTCCATGCGAGCAAGAAATTCTCTTGCTGGCAGGTCAACAGGATGCAACTCATGCACAGGGGTAATTTTGAATGGATAGCAAAGAAGGATGTTTCGAAGGATTTTACACACCACGCTCTTTGGTATGTCCAATGTTCGGGCAATTCTCCATTCACTACATGTTTGCACACCACCATTCATCTCCTCCTGCATTTCTGTGGCCACTGCTTCCACTGACATTGAATCAATTTGTTTCCTCCCTCTACCAGGTTGCACACCAGAAGAACCTGTCTTCGATTTTTCAAATCATTTTCTCCTTGGCGATCATCGGACCGACGCCTTTTTTCAAACCCATCATTGTCAGGACCTTCTGCAGAGTGTGCACAGTCGTCATTCTTGTAATACAGCTTTACAAGCAGAGTGTGATAATGCATTCAGAGTCATGACAAATGTCGCAGACCTGAAAGGAGGAAAAATCGTGTACCCGACATGTTTATACCAACTTCAGTGGGTCATGTGCATGTCAGATGTTTTCATTTACGTATTCTGACACATACAGTGCCATCTATTGATCAATTTTCACACTATTTTGTTTCTTCTTCCATACGTTTTCCTCCTCTTCCAATAACATTCCGTTGCAGTATGATGCCATTCTGACCAGTGGTGTTATTTCTACAGTGTTTTGAAAGTTTAGCTTTAATTATAATCACGCTGCACTTCTCATGGTCTACATCTGAATATCAGTGGTAAGGACAAGTTAGCAGAAAACATAAGGGAGCCCACCAGCACACAACGACAAATACCTGTGTTTGGGGTAGGTGAGACACACATTAGGTCAAATTAAAATCTCAGACTGATAGCGTAAGGGAAATTAAATTGGCCGAAACTCCCAGTTCATTTCATAATAATAGAGCAAAAGCCGACATCAACTTGCTTCATCAAAATATTAGGAGGTGAAAAATACAATAAATTAATTGTTAATTTGTTTGCAACATCTTAGTAGTTGGAAAGAAATTAATGCCTTCTGTCTGTCTGAACACAATAAAAGAAATAAAAGCCCAAGGGGAGGAATTTAAAAAGTTAAATGGGTTGTCTAATAGTATTACAACTCAAGGGACAAGCGTTGTCAGATTTAAAAAGACAAGGGGAGGAGGTAGCTACAGAAGTAGTCAGTATCTCTAATATAGAAGAGTCCTTATTAAATTTACATAAGGAGTTGCAGATTACAATTGTAAAACAGTGTGATTTAGTCAGGAAAGAGGTTCAAGAACAGTTTAAAGATGTAAACAATAAGAAGCTACAAATAAAGGAATTGTGTAATCATGAATTAGAAAGTGTATATAATCAAAACTCAGCTACACGAGGCTGAGTAAGGGCTTTAGTACAAAGTAGAGATTTTGGTGAAGTAATTGGTGCCTCAGATGCTTTCATTAGTCTGGAGGAGCACCTACAAGAATTAGTTGAACAAAAGGCACAAGAGAAAGTTGAATCCGCTGGTGCTGCAACTAATTCTTTGGGCCATACTGTTGAACATTAGATAGTATACGATGATCGTAAACCTAACAAGGAACAAAGTCAGTGTGAGGTCACAAGTTCAATCTTTAGTAAGGCTCATTTGAATATGTTGTGTTAATAATTATGACAGGAAAACAATTAGCTTCTAATGACTCACCATGTGCATCAGGAGGATGACAGAAAATCAATGTCTGGGAGGTGCAAAGATCCACACTGTCGGATGTATGTATTGCTCTTCACAAAATGGACATTGTTGACATTAAAGAAATTTTCGAAACAAACCATTTACATGTACCATGAGTACAAAATGAAAATTAGCGTGGCACAGTGATCACAAAGGTTTGCATCATCAAGATAAAAGGCGGACTCCTTGGGAGTTACAAACTCTGCAGGATATTGAGCTAGGTATCCACTCTTAAAGAATGTGTACAGAATCATATTGGTGTAATGGGGTAATGAGAACTGATGGAATGTGATGCAATGCAACTGCCATTTTACCACTCTTGCTTGCTGTGGTGTAAATAATGCTTGCTGTCCTTACAAGATCACACACATGAGAAAAAAATCATATGGGGAAGAGCATCTCCAACTCCTTGCAGCACAATAAATAACTTTCCAGACAAATTACCATGCAGATTAACAGTCGGCATAATTGTGTGGGGATGCGTTAAAAGATTGATGTTAATTGATCTTGGATACAACTCTCTTGGTTCCTACCTGCAATTTCCAGGGTTCTTTTCATATGCATTTTCTTTTCAAATCCTGATTGGTCAGAGTTGAAAACAAATTCCTTACAAATGATAGGATAAGTTTGTTTACTATGTTTCACTGGAGATGAGAGATTTGTGGCTCCCTGACTGACAAGGATGATAGACTAAGTGGCTCGACATCTCTTTCAGTATCACTTTCACTTGTTAAGAATGTATCATCATCAAGGTACTCCTCAAGTACATTTTCCACACAATCAAGTGTATATGACACCACATGTTCCACTGACTCGTCATCTGGAAATACTAATATTTCATCTGCCACTCCTCTCCCACTCTGAAAAAAATCCTTGGTTTCCTTTCTGACAAAATATCAACTTTGGTAACCATTGTTGCAGATATAATGCAATGTTTGCTTTGTTTACTTTTGCCATTGCTCTGCTTTAAATGAACACTGTAGGGCTGTAGTGATTTACTCATCGCCTATGCGGTTCAGCTACACTCCATAGCCTCGTGGTGTGCTCACTGTTGGACATCACCAGTACTGCCTCATGTTGCCATTAGCAGTTAGTGTTGTGATTGTGTGGTAGACAGTACGTTGGGTGTCAAATGCCGTAAACATCGTTGGTGTTTTGTGACTTGCACCCAAGGGGTTCTGTGTAAGTATGTTAAATATTTACCTTGTAAAGAATATGATGG
The DNA here is from genome assembly GCF_023898315.1 of Schistocerca nitens. Taxonomy (NCBI): domain Eukaryota; kingdom Metazoa; phylum Arthropoda; class Insecta; order Orthoptera; family Acrididae; genus Schistocerca; species Schistocerca nitens. The sequence goes on along the minus strand of NC_064614.1, from coordinate 705,550,109 downwards.
TTACAATGATTTGATCTTTGAGAGCAGTGTATGTAAATATAACATGAGCACAGCTGATGACACTAATACAATTTCTTATGTTAAGGGCCTTTGTGATAATTATGTGAGCATTAAGGACAATCTTAATGGAGACTTTAAGTCCTAGATATTTAGTATGTAAGATACTAGGCCAAGTTTTGGCCTTGAAGGGAATAAAAATTGGTGGTAGTGGACAGTACAGTACGTCACACTCACTACATTTTGTAGATTCACCAGTTAAAAGAACATTGTTTATTAGAGAGGCTGATAGAAGAAATTTATGATGAATTTTCTCTCCTGATCCGGGAGGAGATTGTAAGTTTTAGGGTAGAGAACATTTGGAAGCAGTAGGGACGCAATGTCGCTGATGACCTGGTACTAGACTGTATGTTGTATTTACTTACTTCAGAAGAGTTGTATAAATGTTTTCTTTATGTTAAGCTAGGTTTATTACCAGTTGCCTGATGCAATATAGCAGTCTGCTTGTTTATTTATCTATTTAATATTAAGTGATGAATAGAATGGGCTCAGATGATTCCTGAGTTCCAAATTATTTTGAATGAACTAACTCGTATATCTCCAGGTTTGTCACCAGTAGAAATTATGAATAATGCTTTCGTTGGTGAACCACCATTTAAGTTATTTAAATGGCCACCTTCAACAAAAATACTTTGAAAAAGTGATTACATTTGTGTTCCAGGTTGACAGTTTAGTTAAAGATTATAATCCTAGTTCTATCTTGCTGAAGGAAACAAACAATCTTTTTCCACGTCTTAGGGAAGTCTTCTAGATACTGGGTCTTCCTCCTCCAAAAGCAGTATACTCAGCAGATTTGGAGATAGATCAGGAAAAGGGATTATACAACATTGACATATTAAAGAAATTCAGACCCCCAGGAGAACTTGTGAGCTTTGCAGATTCGACAGAGTTAACTGTTTTACTAGTACCCATTTAGTTTTCTCTGAAGCAGTTTATCTTCCACTGTCATAGACCAACATTGCAGTTGCCTTTCTTTCCCCAAATCCCATTCTTGATTTTTCATTTTCTTACTTCTCTGACAGGAGTACCTATTCTATCATCCCTCTTTCCACATTCATATGTATCTGTCGCTGAAACCCTTCTTTTCCGCAGAACACATTGTGGTAATCACGATCAACTAATGTATGATAGCATGGGACAGTGACACACATATGCCGACAAAAGAAAAACACAGTTAATTGATGCAGACAGTATGTTTGGTGGCCATACAAACGTTAGTCACGTCTCAAAAACAGAGTGGATGGGAATAGAAACCATTACATAACTGAAGGCAGTTATGACATGCTAACATGTAAGTAAAAGAAAAGAAGTAATTTGGCAAGCAAATTATCTTGCCGATATAGCCAAGCCTTTAATTATCTGTAGTGAAAGCGTGCTATGAATTGTTTAACAATTGATGCAACGAAAGTGATATGGAAGGCTCAAATTCTCTTAATGCAAAGTAGAGTGATTGGTTAGCTATTCAGTTGATGTGTCTTGTCTTATATGAACTAGATTGATTAAACAGACATTAAGAGCAAACTTAGAGAAGTATTTTCAATAGAACTTGACAGGCTACCCGTTAATATATAATGAGTTCTTGTTTGAAAGGATGGAAAAGTACATTTGATACATTTGGTTCCTGTCATTCATAGTAATGTTTAGGGGAAAGTGAAGACCATATGGAGAAATGGTAAAAATAACACAGGAAGGATAATATGAGAGGAGGACTATTATAAGATGATTTAATATACATAAGCTATGGCTTTGCAAGGACAGATAGAAAGATACAAATGAAGAAGCCAGGAAACCCATGTTAGGAATAATTAGATATGGTAAATAGGCCATGAGGAAACTTCAGTATTGGGAGTGTAAAGATAGGCTCAGAGGCTGTGCATATGGTTGAGGAATTAGGGTGGGGTATACAAATTTTTATGTAGGCATTGGAAGAGAAAGATAGGTGAACCCAAGGAAGGGAAGGTCTGTTCCTTGGTCAGGTGAATCCATGTATGGAATGACGAGAACCATTTTTATGTATATAGGGATTAAAAATACAGCACTAACAACAAAATACAATAAGATATTTATACAATATCTTCCCATAGAAGAAGGTGTAAGTGCAGCTCTTACAGAGGTAGGAAGCTGGACAGTGATGGTTAGTCACACAATTGAAGCGTTCTCCAAAATAGTTAAAGGCTGAAAGACTTTCCTGGGCATTGATGATTCTATGAACTGACATTTCCACTCTTGGTTGACTTACCCCAGATCTGAGATTTGAAATTGTGTAAAGTCCAAATGTAACTCATTACAGTAAAGATGGATCCAAACAAGTTTTGTCTCAGTAAATTTGAGAAACATATGTGGTTGTGATCAGTGAATTAAAAGAAATCATAAATGTAATGATAGGCTGAGTAAACAAGGCAAGTATCTCTCATGTTCTGATCTACAGAAATGAAACAATGTACATGTAATATTATTACATGATTGTACAAAGGCAAGTCTCATACACAAGAGAAATGAAAAGCGAAAGGGGAAAAACTGTTTGCCAGTTGATATTTTTAATGAGCGACAGTATCATGAATCAGGCATACACTCCTAACTTCAATTATGTTAAGTGTGAAAGAATCCTATTATAAAGACACTCTTATCTTTTAACTAAGCAACCTGAATTATGTAGTATATATATTTTCACTAATGGAAATGGAAAAGGGAAGAGGTAAGTCCTTGTAAAGTCCAAGATAAGGGAAAGAGTATGTGAGAGATGATGAGTCGATACATAAGTTACAAAGCAAAAGAATCATGAAGGTGATGGAGATTTTGGAATATATATCATTAAGTAAGGAGCACTGTACAGGATAATGGTCAAGTTTATCATGGGCAGATAAATATTCTCTAGTTATAAAGTATCAACAGAAATGAAATATATTTAAACATGTTTTGGTTGTTTTAAGAGGTATAAAGGGGTTTAGTCTTAAGGGACATTAAGGACTGACAATAATAATAAGAAAATCAATATGTAGTCAGCAAATACGTGGTTGACCTGTTATTTAATAAATTGTATGCTGAAAGTACTTTAGGCTATTCAAGTAATACAAAGAAGTGTGCCACATCATCTGCGTGGGGAGAAACTACAATGATAGTCCTGCAGGGTTCAATCATTGGCCCACTACCTTTTTTGCTTTATATTAATTATGTGCCATTTCATTTGAATCAGGAGGCAGAATTAGTCCTGTTTGGAGATGATACAAGCATTATTGTGAAGCCGAACAAAGGAACATCAACAGAGAAAATAGTAAATGATGCTTTTGTGAAAGTTAGTGAATGGTTTTGCACAAATGAGCTAGCTTTATACTTAAATATGTAGTTCACGCAGTTTTGTTCTTTGGAAAATATCTCACCTCCTTTTAATTGTGTGCACCAACCAGAAATAATAAACAGGATAGTAACTCGTAAGTTCTAAGCTGTACATATTGTGGTTCAGCTACTTTTGTCATAAGAATTACTACCAACTTTAGGGATGTAGAAATCCGTACATTAACATATGTTCACAGCTTGTGGTTTAGTGGCTAGCATCACTGTGGACTGGGTATTTGTGTTGTCTTAGTAATTTCATCTCATCTTCATTGATGCGCAAGTTGCTGAAATGGCATCACATATAAATATTTGCAACAGGTGGCCAAATAGCACAACAGGATCTCCTGGCCAGTAATGCCACACAATCATTTTATTTCAGTTAAGATATTTTGCATATTTTCATCCATTGATGTCTTGTAGGCTAATATTTTGTAATCACTCATTGCTAAGGCAAAAAGTGTTCAATGCACAAAAACAAATACTTGGAATTATGCGTGGAATTTACACACATACATCTCTTTAAAATAAACAGCTGGGAATATTAAACACAGCCTCACGCTACATTTATTCGGTTAAGAAATTTCTTGTCAGCTGTCCATCTAAGTTTAGGTTAACAGAGATAATCACCAGTACTACACTAGAAGGACAAAAATGACATGCATTACTCTTTCATAAGTGTAACTTTGACACAGAAAGGGGTGAAATATCCAGCTATGAGACTCTGAAAATGTAAACATGGAAATAAGATGCCTGAAAGATCTCAGAAGTGTTTTCAAATATAGATAAAAAATCCTTTTCAATAACAACTCATATACCACACAGGAATTCTCCAGTAGAGGTAATCAGTCACTAAGAAAAACAGAAGAGTAAACCTGTAAATGTCCAGCATGCTGCTGTATAAATGTTGTTTTTTATTTTTTGTTAGTTGTACCACCAAACAGGGTGATTTCAGACTCAAGGGGGATTCTAGACAGCATGGTTTATTTGCTCCTCCATGCTCCATAGCAACAAATTGCCACTCATTTTCAATTCTGCACACCATTTATTTTAAACACAAGACTGTATTTATCATATTCAGTGCCATTTATTTACCTACATAAATATCTGAACAACAATCTCATTGTGAAAAGTTCAAGCAGTACTGTCAAATTGAAATGTTCTGTTGTTGCAACTGATGAGAAAATATGATAACTGCAGTTGTCAATGAGCTAAGTAGCCTATGGCATTGAGACAATTCCTGTACAGGTTTTTCGAGTTTTTTGTGTACAGTTATAAATTAACGATTGTTTTACAAAATTGTGTAGTATGTGGGGTGATTTCGATCAATGCTAAGAATGTATAAAAGCAGGAACGGTCCTAAAGTATGGTATAATTATGATCCGGAACTAAGATAAAGCTGTTCGTGATATTCACTGTGGCACTCTATTGATTTGTATGGTGTACCTAGTACAACCCTATAAAATAAAGTGTTGGAAATTTACCCAAAAAATTGGGAAGACAACCAGTACTAAATGAGGAAGAAGAAAAAAATGTTGAAGTGAAGTTCTTGAGGGCTGCACATTTGGGATTTCCTTTCACTAAATTGGATATTAGATATTTAGCAAAAGGTTACCTTCGTGGATCTGGCCAAAAACTGAAGAAATTTTCAAATAATTTAACAGATGAATGGGTGCATTTATTCCTCAAGCAGCATTCAGAAGATCTCTTTTCTTAAGCTAAAATGCTAAGAAAACTCACACAGAAGGCAACAAAGAGACAATTTAGATATTTCTCCGATATAAAGCCAATGCTGGAAAATCTCTTACCGAGCAACATAATCAACTTTGACAAAACCAACATGACAAATGATATGGGCAAGCAGGAGATACTTACAAAACAAAGGAGTAAGCATGCTGATGAAGTGACAGATTCATCGAAATTTAGTGTTTCGATAATGTTGGCAGCAAGTGCCATTGGTAAACTTGTAGCGGGACTTTGAATTTCGCCGCACTACACTCGTTCCCTCAGATAAAAAATATCCCGTCGCAGCAGTATGAGCGCTCGATGGCAGAGAAACTACTAAAATTGTAACTCTTTTTTTGTTTTCTATTCGTTTCTTAATTGTTTCTTGATAGCCGAAGCTTAAGGCAGACGTGATCTGATGAAGACGTTAAACAAAACTTATTAGCTAGTCTTGATCTGATTTTAATGTGTAGACATGTTGTGGAAGTTGTTAAGAAATTCGGAGGATGGAAGTAGCGAAGTAAATTAAATTGCATGCAGTATCAAGATGATTTTAATTGGTATAAATTAGTGGTTCCTGGACTATTGCAAGATTTCGGAGCAGACTTTTCATGCAGAAATGAAGGAGATTTTTGAAGACCTGGACGCCGCCCGATAGAAGACAAGTTAACCTGGTAAAGGATGATCTGTCATCTACGCCACTTCCCCCTGTCAGTTACATTCTATTATTCTCTGTTTCTTTTCAGTGAGTTTTGTAGTGGAAATTGGTTTAACTTTTGCTCAAAAACTCCACAAGGACCACCCCAACTATAGCTTTTCTGTAATACGAAATCTGATTTGCATTTCATTCTTTCCTTTTTGCATGGCCATTAACGATTAAAAAAAAAAAAAAACATTTTCACTTACGATTTCTTCCCACATTTTCAACCTTTTCTTTTTCTTTTCTTCTCTCTTTTCTTTTTTTATTAACCACTACAAACTGCTTCTTCCAAATGTCCTTTATAAATCTGAGCATTTGTGGGGCATGTGGCAAGAAGATGGCCGGCAAGGAACCTGTTTCAATAGAGATAAGAACGGATGGACTGATCTACCGATATTTGAAGACTGGTTCTTTACAATCACTTTGCCCTATTTGAAGAAGCAAAATGGGTCAACAGTGATGATTAGGGACAGCTTATCCAATACGTGTCTTTACGTGTTATTGAAGAGTGTGAGCAGAACAATATTTCGTTCACTTACCTTCCCCGAGTAGCCCCCTTCTCCTCCAAATGCTGGATGTAAGTTTCTTCAGACCAATGAAAGCAGAGTGGCGAGCCGTATTAACTGAGAGGTGGAAGCACATTCGCAGGTCCATTTCCAAGGATGCTTTCCCATCTCTCCTGAAGCATACACTGTCTAGGATTTCAGCAAGCATTTCATAAAACAGGCCTAATCCCATTTGATCCATATCAGTCTTAAGGAAATTGCCTGATAATAAGGAGGGCTGGCAAAGCAACGCAGCAACATATCAGTTAGGGCCCATGACTTAAGGAAAATGAAAACAGTGTGGAAACAAGTGATGGGTCTTCTAATGGCAGTGAAGGTGGAAACAACCTTTCATCCAATGAAGTTTTATTGCTGGAAGAAGTGGCTTTTCTTGTTACAAACTATAAATACACATCCAAAAACAAGGAGCATACATGGCAGTAGAGGGAAGTGTGTTTGCACTCACGTGGGAACAGTAGAAAAGTGTGTATATTTCCTATTGTCCCAGATGAAGACACAGTACAAAAAGACTGAGCTTCGTGAGTACTTCCTATACCAGTTGAGAAGAGAGGGATGTTTATTTTTGAGAAGATGTGCTTTATACTTGTTGGTCATTGTAACTTTATGGACAATGTTTGAAGCATTTGCAACTCGGGTGTGAATGCTCAGTAAGAAAACTGATTTTGATCTTTCAGTAGAATCTCTTTGTTTTGTTTTTATTTTTAATTTTTTGATTTGGAACTTTTAAAATTTGCCGTTTAATTCATCCAAAAATAAAAATTTATCTTCAGTATATAAAATTCATTATTTCCGTCCTTATCACTTATTTGTAATTGTGAACGACCTTAAAATGTGTTGAAAGTCACTAAAATTAAATAGAAAGAATGTAGAATTTAAAAAAATAGTCAACTTTTGTCCGATTTCTCCTCATATACTTTGAAGTTTCTAACAGAGATTTAAAAAACACACGTGTCCAAGATCACGCCAATCCATGGGTTGATTTCAGACTTTTTGCTTGTCTGTCTTAGTATAATATAGGTACACACAGATAGGATATTTTATTTGTTACACATATACCCCATTATTACGTAACAAACATTGTAATCTAACAAAACCTGTAGAAGTTAGGGTGAAAATAACCACCAAACAGTCCGAAATCACACCATGATTGTAAGTGCTCTATATTTCTTTTCTTGTGATATTCAACATGGTAACATTTATCATGAATTTTATCTTTGTAATGAGTAACTAACTATACATAAATGTAATCTTCCGTCATCATAAAACCAAAACATCTGAAACAATACATAAAAGTTTTCATGGACAAGGATGTATGACACGAACAACAACAACAACAACAACAACTTATATATTCTTGCATAATTCACACTCCCACACACATGGCACTTAAAAAAATCCCATCATCAATCCATAAAAATTAAAAAGCGTTGTTAGTAACAGTAGTGCAGTGCTTTTATTACAGTTGCTATCTAAATAGCCCCTTGGTTTAATGCAGCATATAATTCAGTTCTTATTAATTTGGCTGAATAAAATAATTTCTTTTTACCTAATACAGAATTTAACTATTTTTCAGGACAGAGAAATTATTTTGCACTAGGCAAAGTGATTTACACAAACACACCGTTAAGTTTTTGACATGTGCAGGGTTCCCGTTGTGAAAGAGTAGTTTTTGTAGAAGTTTGGCTTTTCTCTTGAATGATGATCGTTGGTTATAACTTAAGCTTGTCATTATGCTTGATGGTTGATAAAGCTCGACTTTGTCTTCAGATTCCGCAATTGCTGGAGGTATATAGAGTTTAGCATAAATGTAATTTCATAAATAAATATGACACTTTTCCAGTTAATGTGATGAGCATTCTTTCTCTCAATTAAAAAAAAAAACTCTTCATCTTCACATTTTTTTCAGAAGAAACACTACCAATAATCAGTCAGTCTCAGTGTAAATGTCAAAATTGACAACTTGAGATACAACAACAGAATGCTCATAAATTTGACAGATAATGTCTCGTCTTAAGTTTTCAGCAGAATATGCAGCATTGTCATGATGCACTCTTTAATCAATGGCGTGCCCTATTTCTCCATGCTGGGGCACTGAAGCACAAACTAACTCAGTGTCCAGTAGGTACCACAACATGTGTATAAGCTGCGATCACCGTCCCAGCTTGAAGGCGTGTGGCATCCATCTGTATCAGTTGACAAAAAATCACAAAACTTTCAAACTATTTTTGTCTCTATTTAGCTACTAAAAGTGGTTTCAGGTATCACAGTCATCATGCATCAGTTAGGTAAACATTACACCACATCTGGTAATTCATATAGTACTCAGACTTCAGTGGAAATGATGCGAGTGGACATGTTCACAAGGAAAATATAGTCCCAATCATTTGCAGTGATGAAACTGTGTGGTCCATGCTGCTGAACACTTGATTATGAATGTATTCCACTCATCTCCATCCTCCATCTAGCAGGATCTGTTTCTTGGACCATTGAGCGGTTTCACATGGCCATCACATTATTTTGCCAATGCCAAGATTTGGCTTGCTAAGGATGAGTTATATCACAATGTCTCGACCATCACAATCATGCTGTACTGCTCAGTGTCTTGTGTCAAACAATGGAAAGTCCAGGCTGGATTGTAACAATATTATCAAAAGGATAATTGTTATTCACCATATAGCTGATATGCTGTGTCACAGATAGGCACAATATAAAGACTGTCACGCAATAAGCTTTCGGCCAACACACACACACACACACACACACACACACACACACACACACACATGATCACAGCCTCTGGCAGCTGATGCCAGTCTGGCTTCAACTGCCAGAGACTGTTGTCGCGTGTGCGCGTGCGCGTATGTTGTCTATATTTGATGAAGGCCTTCTTGGCCAATAGCTTATTGTATGACAATCTTTTTGTTGTCCCTATCAGTGTCTTGTGTCTTAACTGTTTGTTGTGCAGCACATTAACAATTACTTTTTCAGATCAATAGTATTTAACCACTACTACAAATATTAGACATTCATTTGTAGACCTTATTACAGTAAATTGGCATTTATAAAATGAATACTATCAGTTTTATTTTCTGCAACTAACTATTAAAGGGCATAATTAGTATCACTTCTGGTGGGAGGGGGGTTACCTTCATAGTCTCAGATGTTATTGAATTTAGCATATGTTAAAATTCAGGAGTAAGAAACATGTATTTTTTTGTTTTCTCCGAAAAAATTCTGCCCCGAGATACAGGCCTCCAAAGATGACACTGCGAATGCCATTTTGAAGATGCGATTTTTTTTTTTTTTTTTTTTTTTGTAATATGCTGTATCTCTGTAATAGTTCTAGATATGTTGTTAGAGTTTTTTATATTTGAAAGATAATTGCTTTATGGTTACAATGGTATCCTCCGTTTGAACATATCTGTCAGAGTTCTTTTACTGCCGCCTTTTGAGTTTTTTTTTTATAATTTACAGAAAAAAAAATTTTTTTTCAATAACGCCACTCCATGAAAGTTGGATTTTTTTTTCTGTTGATTACTACCATGTAGTAATATATTCTCTGTCTAGGAGAGCTTCCTCTTTTAAGTTGGTGTAGTTTTATTTTAAAAAAAACCTTTTTTTTAACGTTCAAGGGTAATGTATGTCTTCACTGAAGTTGTTTCTTACTAATTTCTTTGTTACAGTGTTTTTTTGACAGTCTTTGTTGCAGTTATTTCTTATCACTTTCTTTGTTGCAGATGTTTCTTACACTTTGTTTTAGTTTCTTGTCAGTTTCTTTGTTGTGGTTGTTCATTGCAGGTTTCTGTATTGTAGTGGTTCAGTGCTAATTTGTTTACTGAAGAGGCTTCTAAGAAATCTGAGGTCATACAGTGAGTTCTGTGTTTTCGTGAGGAATTTGCCATTTGACACAGTTGCAGTGTGTTTTGTGAAAAGGACTATTTGAAATGCCATCTGACTTTGGCCACAGTAGAGTGAAATGTGCTGACTATTTGCACATATAAGATATATAAGACAAACAAAAAAACAGACTTTGTTCAGATTGGGAATAAGTGTTCTCATTTGAAGACTCTGTTTCAAGTGTTTTGACAGAATAACAACAACGATAGTATCTGAACAAGGTGAAGCCTCCCATGGTGCAGATGATGCAAATTTTGCATCAATAGAGGAAGAATTAAATACCCTGAATCAGTCAACTACAGAGGTAGGTGTTAGTCCTGTTAAGAAACCGTGGTCAGTGAAGTCGAGTCATAAGCTCTATGCATCAAGAAAGTGCAGAGAAAGTACTAAAGCTATGGATGAATACACCGCAGCAAAACTGACCACACCCTACAAAGCAGAAATTCCATCTTCAGAAGAAAATGAACCTAAGTAGTCTTTTACCTCTTGCCAGGAATTTTTCACAAATATCAATTCAGCTGTTGAATATTGTGAATCCTACAGTGAAAAGGTGCAAGTTTTAACTATTATTCCAGACACATTTTCAAAGAAAACAATTTTGAACCATGTTTCATCAGTGAAGCTAAGTAGTCTTTTACCTCTTGCCAGGAATTTTTCACAAATATCAATTCAGCTGTTGAATATTGTGAATCCTACAGTGAAAAGGTGCAAGTTTTAACTATTATTCCAGACACATTTTCAAAGAAAATAATTTTGAACCATGTTTCATCAGTATCACAGTAGGGCCTACATAGTAGACAAATCAAGAAATGTGAGGTCTGTAAAAGTAGTCTTTGGAAGACCGGATTCCTATTATGGTCATCGTATAGAAGCAGCTCAAATTCAGATAGTGCAGTCATCTTATCAGGAAGATAAATGGGATTGTTCTCACTAGAGTGCCAACAAAAAAGACACTATAACTGTAACAGGTGAAAAACTTGTGGAAGTGAAGAGGTACATGACTCACAGTATTAAATAAATTTTTGCAATTTATAAGAGCAACTATATAACTTCACCTATTGGAAGATGAAAACTTCATGCACTACGACCTAAGTGGGTTGTTCCACACCCACCTAGAGATGTCTTTTTATGTGTGTACTGTGCGAATTTTGAATTTGTGTGGTAACTTTGAAGAAATTAGTGGAGCACGTGACATATGACACCTTGGTTGGGCGTGTGAAGTCATCAGTAGTCTGTGATGTAAAGTGAGAGACTTGTTTGTTTCAAGAATGTGGTGACTGCCCTGGAAAGGGAGGACTGTCTTTACAGACACTTGGCCTGACAGACATAGCAGATAACTCTGCAGGAATTACATATGTGATGTGGGAGGAAAATAAACTAATTAAGAAAACTGTTGCCTTTGACAGTTTCATTGATGAACTTGGTAAATGGTCAATGAAAGCAGTAATACACCAGCATCTGAAGAAATTGTAACAACATATTGGAGAAGTGAAAGGGTGTGTACATGCTGAAGAACTATGTTTAATGCTTCACCATGATTTTTCTGAGAACTGGTCTGTAGTTCTCCCGCAAGAAGTACAAGGGTATCATTGGAGAAATGACCAAGTTTACATTTTTACAAGGTTGACCTATTTTCAAAACAAGACCACAAGTGTTGCAGTTGTAAGTGATGACACAGGACATGACTCAGCACATGCTTTGCTAGCAATGTGCAAAATTCTTCAACTGCAAACAGGAGCAGAGAAGATGATCATTATTTTTGATGGTGCTCCTAGTCATTTTAAAAAATCTTACCAGCTGTTTGAATTGAGTAAGTCGCTTGTGCCAACTGACTGGTTATACAATGCTACTGGTCATGGGAAGGGGCCTTGTGATGGTGTAGGAGGCCTGCTGAAGCACCATGCTACAAAACATAATCTTTCCTGACCAAGTACAGCTGCTGCAATTCAGAATACTGAGGATTTTATGAGAGTCGTGAAATCATACACACCCACAGCCCTCATTCTTCTGTCCAAAGAGGAAATCGAAGTATTCCATGAGCAGGAAAAAGAAGAATGGTCCAAACAAACTACTCCTGTTAAAGGAATTCAGAAGACACACTTTTGGACTCAAAGTTATGGGTGAACTCATATTGCACGCACTTTAAAGAGCAAGTAGTAGTAGTAGTAGTAGCAGTAGTAGTAGTAGCAGCAGCAGCTTTATTCATCTGTAGATCTCTTTACAAGGATGTAGGACATGTCAAAGTATTTACAAGTTTAGACCAATTTAAAATAAGTTAATTCATTACACATATATTTACAGACTTCTAGTTAGAGACAATCATTAGATTTACTCCTGGTATACAATACTTTTTTTTACAAATAACTTAATGCCACACTGTTCACTCATATGTCACTTACACACACCTGGTGATCTCAGGGCCATTTTCTGTACCGCAACTTCCCATTTGCTATCCTGAAAAACTGAGTAAGCATCCCTCCATAATGAGTGAGATGTTGAGCTCAGAAAGAGGAAGAGGTGTTAGTATTGTGCTATGCATAGCTTGGGGGTAAGTATTTCTAAAAAGGAAAAAAAAACATAAACTGAAGGTGTTATGTTGAATGTTGGATGTTTTATAATCATTATTATTATTATTATTATTATTATTATTATTTATTTGTATAATATTTTTTTATCAAATCCCTACTCTGTTTTATCTAAGTAATCCTTCAATGTATAAAATTTATTGCATAACAGGTACTTTTTAGGTGCCTTTTTAAATAAGTGTATTTTTGCAATTTTTTTAAATTTCTTTTGGTAATTTATTGTACAGTTTTATTCCTTGGCAGAAAATGATGTTTTGAGTTTTATGTTTATTTTTTCTTGGTAATTGTAAGTTGAGTCTATCTCTTGTTACATGGTCATGGACAGAGCTGTTTGTGCAGTAATTACCAATGTTATTTTTTATGTTTACAACTGACAGGTAAATGTATTCACATGGAGCAGTTAAAATCCCCAGTGTTTTGAACAGATCTTTATAGTGAACTCGACTAGTATTTTTGGTTATTATTCTTATGTTTCTTTTCTAGAGTTTGAAAATTGTGTTCATATTTTGTGCATTTGTTCCCCAAAAAAGAACGCCATAGCGAAGAATTGAGCGTACATACGAATAATATGTAACTAAAAGACACTGCATCTTACACACTGATGATAGGATTCTAAGGGCATAACATGCTGAGACATTCTGTTTGCAAGTACCTTCCAGTGTTCACACCACTTCAACTGAGAATCAGTATTCATTCCTAGAAATTTTGCATTTGTTACACAGTCTATAGAGGTGCCATCTACATTTAATTTAACATTGTCATTTTTCCTCTTCAAACTGAAATTCATGGCATTAGTTTTCTTTATGTTCAGTGTCACTTTATTGCTTATTGACCAATCATAAACTTCCTTGAGAGTTTCATTTGCTTTCTCGGCGAGGAGTTCTCTTGTGTTCTCAGTGACTATAATATTGCTGTCATCAGTGAAGAGAATTTTTTCACCATGAGTAACACTACTGGGAAAGTCATTGATGTATATCAGGAGTAGTATTGGTCCTAATGTGCTACCTTGCGGAACCCCTTTATTAATGTATTTTGGTTCTGATAAGTGCTTTACTGATTGCTTGGATCTATTTCAAGGATATGTTATCTCTACTCTTTGTACCCTATCTGCTAGCAAGAAAGAAAAAATTTCTTTCGTTTGGCGAACACCTCAGAAACAGCAGGATCGTATTCAGATTCACAACTTGGGAAGGGGGATGTTAGTGGTGTGTGTGTATGACTGTGACTGGTAGATTGCAGAGATTATAGACACCAGTTGTGAGTTAACCAAAATTGTAGTGAACTTTATGCTACCACATGGGCCGGCTGCTGGATATAGGTTTCCAGCTGAAGGACAGCACCAGTGTGATGTGTAATCAGTGCTCACTTCCTGTTCACAATGTTTGGAAGAATGTAAGTGCTCCATTTTCTATTGGTTCAACAGGAAGGCATCACTCTACATCAAAGGAAGATACTGAAGCAGTGGAATACATTTTTAGTTAATTGACTGGCTGATTTCAGTTCAAAACAGAGTGCACAGAAGTTGCATAAATTGAAACCTTGAAGTCTCTGGACCCTTCACATACATTTTGGAACCATTTAAAATGCTTGAAAAATGAGTCTCTTAATCATATTTCAAAACTAAAATTTTTATGAACCTGTTATATGGTAATGTGGTAATAAAACAGGTTTTATGTATGGCAAAAATTTCAATTGTTTATAAAACCTGTTCAACCTAAAAGTGGAAGCTCTCTTTTTCAGGGAATGTAGAACTATATGGTACTAATTAACAGAAAAAAATCAAAATTTTATGGATTACATTTTTGAAAAAAAAAAAGCTTTTTCCATAAATTATAAAAAAATTCAGAATGCTATAGTAAAAGAACTTTGACAGATAAGTCCAAATGGAGGTTTTTTTTTGTAATCATAAAGCAATTACCCTTCAAATTAAAAAAAAAATGTAGAACTGTTCCAGAGCTAAAGCCTTTTAAAATTTTTCCAAAATTCGCATCTTCAAAATGGTATGTGCATTGTCATCTTTGGAGACTGTATCTTGGGGCAGAATTTTTTTTCGAGGAAGCAAAGAAATACTTCTTCCTTACTTAATCGTTCATTGTAACATACACTAAGTTCAATAACATCCAAGACTATGAAGGTAAGACTTTTTCTTAGCCTGCCTGAATTGATATAGAGTATGCCAAACAAAGAAAGTGATATTGTTCACGAAAGAAAATGATATACTGTTAAGAGCCTATTTTCTATGGATTTCGGTTCAAACATTATAATTTGGTACTATCAGAATCAACCATTTAAGACTATCAGACAACTTGATTGTTTTATTACCCTATGCTAATCTCTTCTGTTTTTGTTTACCTGTGTATGTGTTCCATGAGAAAATTGTGGTGTATCTAATTTGGACCCAGGTCAGACTGTATAGGAAAACAACAGCTTTTTTCCTTCCTGTACAAACAGATTAATTCAACCTATTGCTAAATTACTGTATTCCTGTTTTCTGCATAATTGAAAACCACTGTTTAAATAATGTCAGTTACTTGAAAAATTATTTTAATTGTAAATGCAAATGAGGTAGTTTCCACTGACACAGAAAACAAGAATTTGATAGCCAAATGAAGGGGATAAACCGAAGCAGATGTAATGCCCAAAGAATGTCAACTTTGTCTTTGGTAATGAAGTTCTCCAAAAGAAGTCAGATTAGAGTAGGAGAGTAAAATATTGTGACCAAAGTTGGCATCCTTTCGATCAAAATATTTGTAATCAATGAAATTTTGTATTTGTGATCGTGGTACATGTTTCCAAATATTGTAATCAGATGCCAGCTTGATCTACTGAATGATTTTCTTTCCATGGCTTTTTAAAGTAATTGTTGTCTGTATATTTCATCAGATTCGCAAGCTGTAGTACTGTGCCGTCATAAAATTCTCTGGATTGTTTATTGGCAACATAATTTCATGCAGGGTTGACCAAGTTTGAAGAGAAGTCTGCTTTTTGATTTCAAATGTTAATAAACGGACTGCAAAATTCAACATGGCTGTAATTATCATGAAGAGAATCCATAAAAAAAAGACTTCTCAAAACTGCAACTTCAGATGAGAACTTGGGGAAGTACCCATCTGATGAAAGATGTATGAATTAGCTGGCGCTTCTGTCATATCAGAAGATGAGATGGCATACTTTATTTACTGGAATTATTAACTGTGGGATTGCTTCATGTAAGGCGGATAACCATTTATTAAATGCTGAGAAAAATAAAATGGAAATTATTTTCTCAGGATTTTTATACCATTTAAAAAAAATCTTCCCTGATATCCTAATTTTTTATTCCATCTTTCCTTTTACAATCTTTGGTACCCTTAAAAAATTTCCTTCTAGCACTTTGAATATGTCTTCCTTTCATGCGAAAATGTTCTGGGTTGTTAGGGCGCATCATATTCCTCTTCAGACTTCATCAGTGCTTGACACTTTGGTCCTTCTGTTGGGACCATCTTGCAAGATTCTACTGGTGTCCCTGGACGGCTGTGCACTTGAGGAAGACTGAGTCACATTCAGTTAGAAAAGACTATCTTCCTGTACTTTTGTAAAGAAGTGGAATTAATGAGTAAAAATCATTGGGCTGTCATTGTAGGACTGTTATCATTGGGTAAATACTTAAAGCAGATATTGAAAGAGAGAGGGAATCCAAAATATTATCATAGTTGTACTGCCTTGTTTGCTTCACAGAAAGTGTTTGTGTTCATAATTTGCCACGTCTGAGTGTTTACTTCCTTAATAGAAGGTAGCTCCAAAGATGGAAGCCTGTAGCCATCATCTTTTCTGAAATTCCTCTTATTCTTCAATATTTCAACTGCTTACAGACTATCTTTTTATAAATATTACTCTTTCTAGCTAGTGCTTGTATGTTCTTAAAATCCTTAATTTGATTACATTCTTCACGGTGGTCTGTTACTGCTTATTTTACATTTTGTCTTAAACATGTGTGGCATTCATGCTCTTCAATGCATTTTCTTGTTGTCCTTCCAGTTTCACCCATAGATTCCTTGTCATAACCACATGTCACTTCATGCACCCTCTTAGTGTGGATTTGGCCAGGCAATCTGTTGCAGCCTTCTATTTTGTGCTGGCTGGAAAATGTAGTCCTTCTAACATTCTTCCAAAGGATCCTACCGAAGAGGACATTTATTCTAGTAACTAGTGATAATCTTACAGAATGTGCAGGAGATTCCTCATTCTTCTTGTTTGCCTAATTACTACTACTACTACTACTGTTTCATTTTAGGGCTCTATTTATGGAAAGATCATCATATCCATTAGATAATAATGTTTCCTTCAGGAAAGCCAACTCTAATCACAAGGTCAAACTTTCACAGATATGGAATATTTATGGAAGGGAAGTCCAGGAAACAAATAAAATATCTAAGAATGAAGGAATTTCAATACAGATGATGGCTACAGGCTTCCATTTTCATGGTTATCTGGTATCGAGCAAGTAAAAAACCAGCCACAGTAAGCAAGGAACATAAACAACTTCAAAGAAACATTGGTGATGGCACAATAACAAAAAGTATTTTGTATTCTGTGATGTGTCTGTTGAAAATATGATAAATTTACAGCAGTTCTCAAAATGAAATTTTCACACTGCAGCAGAGTATGCGCTGATATGAAACTTCCTCGCAGATTAAAACTGTGTGCCGGACCGAGACTCCAACTCGGGACCAATGCCTTTTGCAGGCAAGTGCTCTACCATTAATTTCATTCTGGAAACGTCACACAGGCTGTGGCTAAGAAATGTCTCTGCAATACATTTTCTTAGAGGAGTGCTAGTTCTGCAGGATCCGCAGGAGAGCTTCTGTGAAATTTGGAAGGTAGAAGACGAGGTACTGGCAGAATTGAAGCTGTGAGGACAGGTTGAGAGTTCTGCTCGGGTAGCTCTGGTGGTAGAGCACTTGCCCGCAAAAGGCAAAGGTCCCGAGTTTGAGTCTCAGTCCGGCATACAGTTTTAATCTGCCAAGAAGTTAAAATAGTTCTAGCTGTTGTACAGTGCACCTGTCCATCAAAACTAAGGAAAACCTGTTAAAATAACTTTGTGACACTCTACGAAGTTTCTCTGAATTCTGGCTCTTGTAGTTAGATGTAAACAGCATATTAACACTCCCAGTGCAACATATGAAATCATGGTGCACTAGAATTTGCTTCAAACGTTTGGTCATGCCACGTGATCTTATTTTTTCACAGGTCACCTGTGCGGTGTCAAAAAGCTGACAGTACGTATTGTTCAACATGTACTACTAACTAGAAATTAGACTTTTCTTATAATTTTCACAGGTAAGTAAATAAAATAAGCGGAAGACATACTTTTTACACATTGTAATAAAATTTACAGTTATCTCCCTGTTCACATACAATATTTTCATTTGTTTCTAAAGTTGATTTTGATTTCTTTGCTAGAACCAGCGTACCTCTCTCCTCTATAAAATATCCTTCAGCCCATCGTTGTCTTGCATAAAGTCAAAAAAGCCACTTCCAAAATTAATTCTCTCTGGTTCAACTGCTGCTGTCTGCTTATGATTCCTATTAAATCCTCACCACATCGTCACATTTTTCATAGAGCACACTTGTCTTCTCTAGTAAAATCATCTTTCGACCAGCCATGCCCACACAGTTATGTATCGAAGAAAATAACAATGCGGACTCTTGTTTATAATGTTAGGATAATATTAGTATATTCATTCAGTGGCAGCCAGAAGATTTTTATCCAGTAACTCTACTTATTCGGAAAAGTGGGGAAGAAAAACCTTTTGTTAGGTTGGTACATAAGTTCGTAGCATTTTTGTTTTGCATGTTGGTACTCCGATTGCTATCAGTTTATTTATTGACTGTCATTTTTGTAGTTCACTGTTGCTGTTTGAGTTTACGTATTGTCATTATGTCAAAAGGATGTAGTGAATGGATGTCTGGTCACTAGAAAATGGTGTGTCAAGGGGAGAAATCAGAACATTTCTGACAAAATTCTTGTGTTTGAGTTCAATAGAGGGGTGACAGCAGCGGAGCCAGCCAGGAACGAGTGCACCATGTACATGGGGATAATGTCGTTGCACAGAGCATGATAAGAAAATGGTTAATTCTTGTTTTAAGGAGGATCATTTTGACATTAGTGACTCTCCCTGTTCATGAAGACCCCCGAGGTTTGATGAAGACGTTTAAATGAATTAATCCACATTGGTCATTACAGCATATTCGAGAAATGGCGATTGTGATGGACTTCGATCATTCTACCATCGGGAGACATTTGGATGCGATGGACAAGGTTGAAAAGCCATGCCAGGCCCAAATCTAGGGCAGGGCAAACTGGGGTATCTGCCCTGGGTGGCAATTTCAGGAAGAAAGTGCTTAGCATCCATCGTACATTGGTCTATCGATTATTCACATGATTTTGAAACAGATCCCAGTTGGTTTTTTGAACACATTCTTAGTTGATTTCTGAATGAATCACAAGTTGATTTTTGAATGCGTGCGTAGTGTACCTCCCCGTCACATCTAGAAATAAAAAACTTTCCTACAGACAATGGGGATGGGACTGTACAGAATGAGCCAAATAAACCCAAACAGGTGAATCCCAATTGCTGTTTATGTATGTGGTGGATTGAGTTTGCGAATGGTTAGCGTTGTTATAATTATTAGTGAATCCATAGCTTTAGAACACCGTAGTGGAAATAAATGACCAGCAGAAATAACAGGTAGAAAGATTACATTTATCTTCTTGGTGTATCCAAGAAAACGAACTTCTGAGAGAAAATTTTTGCCAGATTGCTACACTACCATTTGTACAGTCCCCAGTTAGAGGCCGCTTTATGTTCTCAGAATAGCGTGGAAAATACATTGTACAAACATGTAATAACACCTAACTAGTGAATAAACGTGGGATAACTGATTCGTTGATCTGTTCTCCTAATAGCGGAGAAAACATGTTGTATGAACGTGTAATAACGCCTAATTGGAGAAGAAACCCAGGATAACTGCTCTGTTGAGTCTGGCAGGGTTAGTAAAGTTAATTGGGGATGAAGTTTTGACAATGGCAGGAATAGTTACAAAATTAGTGATGACAAGATTGATTGTTAAAATGAGGAAGGAGAAGAAACGGGGACATTATAGAAATTATATTGTTGAATATGATGATCCCAAATTTATATAAAGATTTCATACTACTACTTTTCGATCTCGTGCTTGAGAAACTGGAGTGTATGAATGAAATGTGAAACTATTTCCTAACATAAAACGTTTTGCTGGTAGTAGGCATAATAGGCATTTGATATTAGTATTTCTGAATTACGTTCTGTTATGTTATTTATGTAAATGAGGTACATAAAAATGGCCATTTGTGCCTAAATGGTCTTGCTTATTTAGTGTGTGTTACAATTGCTGCAATATTAAAAAGGTCTGTTTTGTTTTATCTAGCAGACAGCTACTCAACAAATGTAATCAAATCGAGAACCAAACCAATCTTGGGTACAGTTTGTATTAACAGCTTTTTCAGTACGTATTAGACAATGACATTTTGATTTTTCATGTAACAAAACATTTGACGAACTTTGATGATGAGAATAGATTCTTTTACAGAAAGAAAAGCACACTGTGTAAAGCTGTAGTAAGATAGAGAGAAAAAAATGCTGGGACCTAAGGACTGAAGAAATGTATACTGTCTTGCTTGTCTCTTGTGTTTACTGGTCTTATGTTTCTTATATTTAATTTTATGTCAGACAAAAGAGAAAGTTATTAGCTAATAGGGAATAAAGTGCAAAGTTTCTGAGGAGTTCTTATCCTCCTAGTCACAGAAGAGTTCTTATTCTCCCGGTCACAAATAATCTCTCCCAGTAATAATTTTTTTTATTATTATTTTTTATTTTATTTTAAAAAGGGGGTAGGATGTCAAACTAGCTGACAGGAAGCAGGAGAGATGCCATAGTTTATTTCAGTGTCCACTGTCCTGAATATAGGTTTGATGGCTTGCAATATAAAATATACACGTTTGAATCCCATAGAGGAAATACAGTGATGTGCGATAGAAGAATGCTGTGTGAAGAGGTGTGGCACTGTGCTTTCACACACTTAAGACCAAATAACATGTTTTACATTCCTCGAACACATACTTTTATATATCACTTTCTTCAGAAAGATGTGCACTACAAAATGAACATATTTTTGAAAAATCTATTTTCTATAAAATTTTTGACATCCTATCTCAAACACTTGAGGGGGTCGGAGAGGTGGGATCCCACTATCATGTTTTTGCTCTGGTTCGGAAATATTGTAGATCCGGGGCTGCCACATGCTCTAAGCCAAAATCACAATTGGTTGGTCACATATCCATCTCTGCTTGCTCATCATCAATTGACCCGTGAACAACACTGACCATTCCTATTATGTATTATTACTGCTGTCGAGAATTGGTGTCTTTATACTAACATAAGGACAAGAAAGGAATGGTTGAGCCAAAACAAAGAAGCAACTCCCCGTAGTAACACCTGCACGCGTTCATAAAAGATAATGTTACACATCTGGTGGAACAGCAACTGTATGATGTACTACAAATTGCTTCTCCGAGGTTTAACCTTCACTGCTGACATTTATTGTCAACAACTCGGATGTCTTGTGGATGCAATCCAAGAATAGTGACCAGGAAGACTGTGAGAAGTGATGCTACTCCATGATAATGCCCACCTGCATTCTGCTAGACTGGCAAGTTACTCTGCACCCACCTTATTCCCCTGACCTTGCACGCTCAGATTTTCCTCTTTCCCGCAGCTTTCAAGGGACTTCCTTTCCAGATGAAAATGTGCTCTGAACACATCTTGATGAGTTCTTTGCCTCAAAGCCAAGTGATTTCTGCAATCGCAGAATTGAAAATTATCCTGTTGTTGGCAGACAATTGTAAATGGCGAAAGAGAATATATTATTGATGACTAAACTCTATGTCTATGTTATGTGTGTCTGTTGTGTTTATTAAATTTGTAGAAAAGAACTACAAGCTTATCCACCAACCCACTATAAGCCAGTGCAACACTGTCTTATGAAAGTTTTCAGTTGTCCAAGAACACCAGTGGAATCCTTAAGAAGATCCGAGCAGAGGTATCAAAATTTTGACCGTTTGAGAAGTATGTAGAGGAATATGACACAGCATAATGATGTGTAAGATTTTGCCATCAGTGACAGTGGCCATGAAAGCCCGCAGACCTGTATGTCTTATGTTTCTATAATAATAAAAAAGGCCTCTCAGGCATTCAGTGTGATATTGGCAGTTTATGAAGAAAATATTATGAATGACATTGGGGTGAAACTAAGATGTTGCACAATTCAGAACAATGTGATGTGTGTGACCAGACGAAGATTGGATAACAATCTAGTCACCAGTGAACTACTGCAAAAAGTGCACAAAATACTTGGAGAAAATAGACACTTCACATGATCATAATTAACAGATCCTTTTGCTCACAATCCACAAAGATTTGTTTGACACTGTAATTAACATATTAGGTTAGCTCAAGTTTTGAGCACACTTAGTCCAAACTTTCTTCTCGGCAATAGTAACACCCATAGAATTGGTGTGGGTCTTGTTCTTTAGTTGAGTGTGGATTTGTTACTGGTGAAGAGACATGAGTTTTGTATCTGGATGTTGAGATGAAATGGTAGTATAAGTAATAATATCACACAAGTTGTCCATAGAACCCATGAAATACCGTTAGGTTGTCATCCTCCATCCCTTCTGCCCCCTCTTTGTGCTCAGTGAAGAAGAGAGCCATAGACTTTTGGGGCTTTTATTAAGTGTTTGGTTGATTCTGTTTATGGAAAGAGGCACCACGGTCAATTTTACAGTTACAGCGAGGAGTTAAAAAAATAATTGGCATGTGAAGTTACAGAGTTCACTATCTGAAAATTTGAGCAGTTAGCAAGTTTGAAATGAGTATTGTTTGTTTATTTCCCAAACAACCACAATTTGGTTACCAGTGATTACTACCTCTTCCCCAATGTGAAAAAATGGATTTCATTGCAGGGCTTTAAATGCAGTGGGGAGCTTTGGGATTTCATCAAATCATGGGTAAGGTTTCTGGACACAGAGATGTAATGTGCATGTATACAGAAGCTAGTTCACAACTGCTATACATGCCTTAATGTTGCATGATATTATGTTGAGAAAAAACTTAAGCTTATAACTTTAAAATATATATATATAAGAAAGTTTGTTATATGTCCTATTGTTATCTTAATAACCACATGAAATTTATTTTCTTTAATGCTGTTATGTCTATCACACTTTCCAAAGTACCAGCATAATTCCGTGATTACTCAGTATAGTGTAGTCTTTCAGGTATGACCATTAATTATTTCCAGTGAGTATGGGGCAGTATGGAGAATCTCGGATTTAATTGAATTTTCCTTTCTAGAAGCTATCTTATGGCCTATAGTTTTTAGATACATTTTTTGTCCTTAACATGCCATGCAGGTGATGTTTTATTCAGTATTTCTTTGCAGGTTCTAATGCAACAGCAACAGGGGCAGATTGAAGAAGCTTTACGAAAGGCACAACATGATTCACTGAACCAGGCAGCTGCAGAGGCCAATATCAACTTCTCTGAATTGGATGCAGTCCTTCAGCCTATTATTGACTCTTGCACCAAAGATTCAATTTCTTCGGGAAAAGGGTGGATTCTTCAGCACTCATCTCCCCATTCGGACCATGTACTCGCACAGTACTTGCTAAAGAAGTGAGTGACAATGTACACTGTTGCTAGTTAGCTGCAAAATATAAATTATATGCCACATTTCAATAGGAGTTCTCTCTCTAGAGGTGGAGGTCAAGTGAAAGAGATGGCTTGTGACAGAAAACATAATGTATGGAACTGAATGATAAGTGCAACACATTAGTGCAAATTTGGAGATCTTTAGAGCTGTGTGATTTTGGGCCTTTGTAACAGTTTGAGGAACAAATATGCATTTTTTTTTTTTTTTTTTTTTTTTTTAAAAAAAATCCACTGCAGAAATTTCAACCTTCTGTGACTATTAAGGGGACTGAGGATTCACCATTATCATATTCAGTTGGTATTAGATAAGTGATTAAAACAGAAGAATTTCTGTTTCATATCCCTACAAAGTGCTGCATTCAGGTATTTCTATGAGTTGAATGATTCCAGTCGTGACTTGTTGGTACTGTATTCATAGAGTACTGTGTATTTTTGTTTATGTGAAGTGCATAATTTTAAATTTCTGAACATTTGAAGCAAGTTGCCTATTATTACACCCCTTTGAAATCTTACAAGGTCCAGCTCAATATTTGTGCAACTTTTCTCAGCGAGTACTTCTTTACAGATAACTGTATCATCTGCAAAAAGCCTGAGTTTACTATTAATATCGTCTGCAAGGTCTTTTATTAAAAACGTGATAAAGTAAGGGTCCCAATGCACTTCCTAAGGACACAGTTGCAGTTACTTCTATATCCCTCGATGACTGTCTATCTCAGGTAACACAATGTGTCTTCCCTACCAAGAAATCCTCAAGTCAGACACAAATTTCACTTTATACCCATTTGACCATACTGTTGACAATAATTATAGGTGCTCTATGGAGGCAAATGCTTTTTGGAAATTGCGGAATACTTTCTGCTTAGATGTATGGCTTTTTGGGTGTCGTGTGAGAAAAGTGTAAGTTGAGTATCACATGATCGATATTTTCGGAATCCCTGCTGATAAGCATGGTGGAGGTCATTCTGTTCGAGGTACCTAATTATCTTTGAGCTCAAAATATATTCTAGGATTCTACAGCAGATGAATATCAAGTATACTGGGCGGTAGATTTATGGATCACTTCTGCTACTCTTATTATAGATGAGTATGACCTCTGCTTTCTTCCAACTACTGGATACAGAGTTTTGTTCAAAGAATGCATGGTTGTTTAAAAGAGGGGCTAATTCAGCCACATAATTGGTATAGAATCTATAAAGAGACCATTGGGACCTAGAGCTTTGTTCAGTTTTTACTGTGTCTGCTGTTTCTCATCACCACTGACACTAAAATCCATATTGCTCATTTTTGCAGTAGTGGAACAATTAAATTGGGGCCATAACACTAGATTTTCATCGGTAAAGGAACATTTGCAAATGCAGTTAAACACTTATGTTTTTGTTTTGCTACCCTCAATTTCAGTCCCTGTCTCATCTCTTGAGTGTCTGGGCAGTATCTTTGGAGCCTTTAAATATGTAGATAGTAGCTGGAAATTTAGACCTCAGTACGCACACACATAAATCACGCACGCACACCGATCTCCCCCCCCCCACACACACACTTAATATATAAGTGTATTATTTTATGTTCACTTTTGACACATTGTCTTTTATCAAAAAGTCAGCAACCTTGAAAGATGATAACAGGTTGTATAGTGGATATGCTGATAAAACCGATGCACTGAATATGGTCAGTTTGTGTATACAAGAACAAAATAGAGAGCAAATGTGTTTTCTAACCTTTTCTCGCAGGGGAAGGAACACATAAGGATAGCAGGACTTTTTAAATAAGGATATAACTCGAACTAGTTTAAATTTGCTTAGTGTTAACTGTAAGGTGAAAAATTATTATACATTTGACAATTTATTGTCATCAATTCAGCTCTAGATAAACCCTGGCCTAGACCTTTCATGTATTACAGACTTCAACATTATATATAGCCATGTGGGTCCTGAAAGTTTTCTAATGTTGTCTACACATCTTCTATAAGATCATAGCCCCAGTCATTTCTTATCTTTTTGAATTCAGCAGAGGGCTTCCAACAACCACCCATTTTTTATTATGTTTTCTGCTCATCTCCATTTCGTTTTCAGCACCGTTATAGTTGTGTCTTCCACTCAGTTTTTTTAAATTTTCCTATCTGTCTTACTAATTCTCAAAATGTGTCTCTCCATTGCTCACTTAGTAACCCTTAGTTTTGGAATGGTTTTATCATTAAAAGTGCATGTCTCACAGTCATAGATTCAAAATTGGCAATATACTCTGATTGTAGATTTTCTGTTTGAGTCACGCTGTGATATTCAGTTTGAAAACTATATTTGGTTTACCAAACCCTCTCCAAGCCAATTTTACTCTTCCTTTTTTTCCCCACCTATCCTTTTTCAATGAATAGTGTTTTGCAGATTATGTTTGACCATTTACATTCTTGCACGCTCGAAATAATTTATACTTTAGAAAGTAATGAATTTAAAGTGATTGAAATGTCTTTCTGTTGTTTCCAGAGTTATAAATCCTGCAGCTCAGTTCACTCAGAAACTACACATTATTTACTTAGTTAATGATGTGCTTCATCATTGGTGAGTATCTACTGTAAGATATTGTTACACTTGCTAATATCCAAATGTACTATATAAAACGTTATGTTTGTGTTGAATATGAGGGACATAATTTACTGCAAAAGATGGTTTATACTTCTAGAAAATGTGAATTTATATTATGCTTCCAAGTCACACAGGCTTGCATCCCCTTTGTTGCTAACAGCAAACTTTTAATTTCAAATGTTGTTCTCATATAATTTTGTCTTAGTTTATAACATAGGGTGTAAATGTCAATTGTTTACAATTTACTACGTTGACCTAAATTACAGCTCATGCATGCTGCTTGAGATTTTCATTACCCTCTGCTCTCTTATTACACCACCTGTTTTGTTGACATTGTTAATTTAAACTGTCCTGAGAGGCTAATGAAAAAAAGGCTTACGTTAACATCATGCAAAAACTAATTACATTTACAGTTGAGTCTACATCGATATTCTTACCTTATGAGCACAGTAGTTTTGTTGTAAAAAGGCCAGACAAACAAACTGATTTAATTGTTAAATTTATGGTGTTAAAATTTACAACATTTTGAGGTAAAATTTACACAAATATAAATTCTACATTTAGTAAATGCAATAAGAAGAGGTTTTTAATATTCAAAGATTATTTATCCAAAGTCTTGCATGTGTGCATGTGCTGTAACTTAGGTGGCTGTTGTAGACCAATTTGGAGCTGTTTCCTGGCTTACTACGCCACAAGTGTCCTGTGTCACTGTTGTATGTTGTGAACAGCTATTGCTTACACCCTCTATACTGGGTCACTGGTTGCTTAGCTTTTGGACAACATCCTTCTTTAAGAGTGAGTGTGTGTGTGTGTGTGTGTGAGAGAGAGAGAGAGAGAGAGCGCACACATGCTTGTGTGAACTTGCGTATGTGGGAGTAGAACTCTCTCCGCAAGCTAAGTAATCGATTGTCAGATTTAAGGGTAGTTGGAATGCCGTATCCCAACAATGTTAAATTTAGTGACTTGGCTTCCGTGTATTTCAGGAACCTCTGTAGCCATTGACATGAAATTTTTACAGGACATTAAATGGTATGTTCTGAGACTACTGAAGCACAATAATTGTATTTCAGCCACTGCTTTTGGAAATACAATTTTTTAAGTACACGGTTAAAATTTTGTGTACTGTACCCTAAATAATTTTAATTATACATAACATTATGTTCTTCTTTTAGTTCAGTAGACTCAGGATATGTATGTTATTACTCCCTGAAAATTTGAATACTCTACTCGAAGTGGTTTCTGAGATTTACGGAAAAATGCAACAGAAAATGTAAATTTTCAGGAATGGTTTCTAAAGTTTCAGAAGATTGTAACTCACTTAATATATACTTAATTTTTTATTTGTAGTCACTCGGAATCAACCTGCACCATACTGTATATTATTCTCTTGAACTGTTCCCAAGTTGTTTCTTCTTTCTGGACGCCTTAGTGGCCAACTATGCTGATATAACAGAATCACTGACCCCCCACTTTAGTGTCTTCATTCCAACAAAGACATTTTATAGTAGGTGAGTCCATATAAGATTATTGAATGACTCATTGGGATTTTGAGTCTGACCGTGCAGACACTTCTTCAGCAATTCAGGATTTGCCAGGTCTCTGTAAATAGGTTTTATGATATCCATGACTGCTGCTGATATGTAATGTTTATGGCTGTATGAACTGTTTGAGTACTGGGCATTGCAGTAATTGCACCATGAATCAGGTCCAGGAGGGCAAAGGTGGTGTACTGGTTTTTCATCAGTTGACTGTCTGTGGAAGAAAGTAGCCCATACTGCCTGCTGCATTTTCAACAAATTGTCAGTATTATTTCTAATGTCCATCCCATAATACTGCTGTAGTTCATCAATCATTTTGTCTGTCAGCCTGTCTCTTATGGTTTTACCATAAGAAAGTTTCTTGTCTCTCAAACTTTGTTTCAGCTTCCTCAACCTGGTGCCCATCCTCTCCTGGACAGTACCAACACATTCCAGTTTTGTGATAATCGTCCCACCATAAGGCTGAGTGGCTACTACACTGTTATATGCTTTTGAGTCTCCACCTCCTAAGAACTTAGTGTAACACACTCCCCTTTCGTTCACAGATCAACTAAAAATTTCAGTTACTGCAGAGACCTCCATACCACCACTTGTACCTTTATAATTTCTGTCACAGATATGGAAATCTGTTACCTTCTCAGTATCCACACTGGTCACTGTAGCAATAGAATTCTTAGAACTGTAGCTATGCTTCTGCCAAGTGCCATCAAAAGCTACTGGTATATCAGTCATACCATCATTTATTTCAACAGCTTCATTTGCAGCACCCTTCATTGACTCACATGCAACAGATTTCACAACAGCTCCAATAAATCCTGCATACTTCTCAATTTTACAAGGTGGGTGTGGCATATTCATCACAGCACACATTGTTTCTGCTGCAGTGTGTCCTTTGCCAATAGCTCTCAATCCATAAAACCACCTAACATTTACTTCAAAATAATTATTTTTACACTTACCAGAATTCCAAAATGTATGAGTATATCTACAACTGGCACAACCAATAATAAGTTTCCTGGCTAGTCCATTTGATACCTCACTATCTTCATGTAAACTAACAGCCCCTCCACAAATTTTATAACACACACATTCACCTAACACTCTTATTAGGATGTGTAAATCTATCAGAATGTAACCTAACCAACCATTTACATCACTTATGTTTTGAGAAAACTGTTTATTTTATTTTAATCTTCGAGGCGCTAATGGTTTTTTCTCTAGATACTAACAAGTTTGCCTGTATTTCATTGTAACTTCACACGCCACATGTCGAACACAATGTTTCCCTTTATTAGAAAACCTGTTACTATAAAACCCACGTTTCTTAAAAACACTTCGTTTTGGCGTCATATTTTACATTTTGAGAGATTTGACAATTTATTCGTCACTTTTCCTTGGAAAAAACATTAGCACTTTGACATACAACGCGTGTTTATACTATGAAATGATACGATACTGTTTTTGACAGTGCTAGCAGTACAAACACATAATTTAACCTTTATAATACAGCAATCCACAGCCTTGTATATAAAAAAATTACCGATTTCATTAGGTCTTGAAGTAATACATGTAAAAATTTTAATGTTTTCAACCGGTGTAGATTATATTTTTAAAAAAATAAAATACTTCCCATGTGAGTTTATAAGTGAAATATATATCATTTTATTCAAAAAATTGCAAATTTTATAATGAGATAAAAATCCGAAAATGTGAAAAAAAATTTTTTTTCCATTCTAACTCCCCTTAAATGTCTTTTCCCTGCACACTGTCTCTTTTTGTTTTTGAGAGCTGTGACTTATTTTCATGCAGATGTTGTTCGCCAGATTGAATTTTATGTTATCATGGAGGATAATTTGAAGTTAATGTTATTATTCATTTATAAATTGTAGCTATGTTACCATGCACTTTGCATTAGAGGCTCTGCAGTAGTACAAAATATTGCCAGCTTAAGTTACTCCCCATTCATTAACTGTTGTCTTGCAATATGATGAGTGACTATGTCAGAAAATGTCCCTACACTGACGATTTCACCTGCAGTTACAGGGTCCCCAAAAAAACTGGACTGAGGTGTGGGACTGCGGTCTTCATATCACATTACTTGGAGGCACAAACGTATCCTGTAGTTAAGATCCTTAGTTGGTGGAGAGTGATTGTTTACACTTGGGTCATTTTGTCGAAATTCACACACTACTCTAGTCACATACTTTGCTCTTCACACACTATCTGGTGGTTGTGACTACAGTGTGTAGTTCATGGGAATTAATGAGTATGTCACGGTATGTTCCATATTGGTGTCTGCTTCAGCAGTGTCGTATTCCATATAAAGACTTTCTTCGAGAAGCTTCGTAAAAAGTGCTGTTGCTGTCTCTGACTGTTGGCTGTACTTGAAAATGCCCGAGTAGCACACTGTGTCTTTCATTTAGTGGTTTATAAAAGTAACCCTGTGTCTTTCATTTAGTGGTTTATAAAAATAAACTAGTTGTATGTATCTTATTTTTCATCAAATATAATTTTGTGATAGTGTGTACAATCAAGGCTATTTTGCTCTTACTCATTGTCTAAGCTATCCACAATCACAACAAATGAAGATAATTGTTACTTGTAACTTCCCACTTATTTATTTTAGATCCATTCAACAAGATATGTGAATTACTGTCAACAACTTTTCAGTTTTGCTTTACACTGTTATTTTGAGCTCACTCTCTTCATAAATGCTCAAGTTGTGTATTCTGTTTCTGTTTTTATGGATATTTTCTTTGCCGTCTTCCTAGTTGAAAACAGTCAAATTTTGTTACTTGTCTTCTTATTTTTGATGATGGTGTTTACAGATATTTAAGATGTCTTATTTGATACTTGTTTTGTGTATGTTCATATTTTCAGTTTGGATACTACACAGTGTCCTTTATAAACCATTTATGCAAGTGGTGGTAGATTTAATTTCTATACACCTAATTGCTGAAGCAATATTTGAGTTACACTATCCTAACTTTATGTAGTTTAATTCAGGAAATTATTCCTTTTACAAAGGACTATAGCTTCAGTTCTTCCAAATTTTAAATTGCTAAGTGACTATGTGACTGAAATTTTAAGGATTCTCATTATAAATGGAACATCCAAGAGGCAAGATCTCATCAGAGTAGACGTAGGTAGTCAACAGTAATATTGGCAGTATCCTCACCTTTAATAACACCTTGGAGCCTCCTCTAATAATCATTGTGCCCATAGAGGTCAGATGTGTGTCCTGGATAGCACAACACTGCCACCACTATCCTATGGTGGTCCTGTAATGTAATTGTTCACCAGAAGTACTGGAAGCTGATGTATCCTGCACGACCATCACTGTTTTGAAACTGGTAACATGAGTAAGCAGACCATGTTCCTCAGCCAACCGTTGTTGGTAACTGGTGGTTTCAGTTCCACAGAAGCACGTAAACGGATTGTCAGCCACAAAATAATAGGAGACTTGAACAGATTGTCCACTACAAACCCGGCATCAGGCCCATGGACGCCTGCCGAGATGAGCTTTAAATAAGGCGGACTGAGAAACTTTCGCCTCTGCTGTCACCATTGAATCTCCTCCACGCGGGAACATTGATGTGAAGGTTGAGCATGTGACTACAACAATCCTTTTTGCAGCAGAAAACTGAGTCCCTCGCTCTTTAGGGGGCTCCCGGTGAAAGGCAGTCCCTCTGTGGTCGCTGGAAGTTGCAGTAGCAATTAAGGAGCTTCGGCGAGCTGTACAGCGGCATAAGTGGCACCCTTTCCTGGAGCAACTCATAGCCTTTAAACAGCTCCATGCTTGCATTTGTCAACTTGTCAAATGACAGAAGCAGGAGTGTTGAGGGAGATATGTCTCGACCATTGGGTTCCATATGTCACCTTCCCAAGTCTGGGCAAGGATCAAACGTTTTTTCGTGTACCAGAACCCAAAAGGTGTTCCCGGTGTTAACATAAACAGCGTGTTATCTACAGATGCAACTGCGATTGCCGAGCACTTGGCTGAGCACTATGCTCGAGCCTCTTCATCAGAGAACTATCCTCCAGCTTTTCACACTCCCAAATGGTGGCTGGAAGGCAAAGTCCTCTTGTTCACTACATGCTACAGTGAATCCTATAACGCCCCATTTATGGAGTGGGAGGTTCTTAGTGCCCTCGCACATTGCCCCTACACTGCTCCTGGGCCAGATTGGATCCACAGTCAGATGATTAAACATCTCTCATCTGACTAAAAGCGACATCTCCCCGTCATCTTCAACCGGATCTGGTGCGATAGCGTCTTTCCATCGCATTTACAGGAGAGCACCATCATCCCGGTGCTCAAACCCGGTAAAAACCCGCTTCATGTTGATAGCTATCGGCCCATCAGCCTCACCAACATTCTTTGTAAGCTGCTGGAACATATGGTGTGTCAGCGGTTGGGTTGGGTCCTGGAGTCACGTGGCCTACTGGCTCCATGTCACGGCGGCTTCCGTCAGGGTCACTCTACCACTGATAATCTTGTGTCCCTCGAGTCTGCCATCCAAACAGACTTTTCCAGAGGCCAACACCTGGTTACCGTCTTTTTTGATTTATGAAAAGCGTATGATGACCTGGCAACATCATATCCTTGACACGTCATACGAGTGGGGTCTCCGAGGCCCGCTCCCGATTTTTATCCAAAATCTCCTGTTGCTTCGTACTTTCCATATCCATTTTGGTGCCTCCTATAGTTCCCCCAATATCCAGGAGAATGAGGTTCCCTAGGGCTCTGTATTGAATGTATCTCTATTTTTAGTGGCTCTTAATGGTCTAGCAGCAGCTATAGGGCCATCCGTCTCACCCTTTCTGTATGCAGATGACTTCTGCATTTCGTACTGCTCCACTAGTACTGGTGTTACTGAGCGGTACCTACAGGGAGCCATCCACAAGGCGCAGTCATGGGCTCTAGCCCATGGTTTCCAGTTTTCGGCCGCAAAGTCATGGTTTACGTACTTATGTCGGTGTCGTACTGTTCATGCGGAACCAGAACTTTACCATAATGACAATCCACTCAATGTAGTCGAAGTGCTGGCAGCACCTCAATGCCCTCCACTGCCTGAGCAACACAAACTGGGGTGCAAATCACTCTACACTGCTGCAGCTCTACGGAGCCCTTGTTCAATCCCACCTTGTCTATGGGAGTGTGGTTTATAGTTCGGTGGCATCCTCAGCGTTGCGTTTACTTGACCCAGTGCACCACTGTGGCATCGCCTAGTGACAGGAGCTTTTAGGACGAGTCCGGTGACCAATGTCCTGGTGGAGGCCGAAGTCCTTCCAGTGCAGGTTAGGCGTGCACAACTGCTGGCCAGTTACATTGCACATGTTCGTAGTTCTCCTGCGCAGACGAATTACCATCTCTTTTTCCCACTCACGGCGGTTCTTCTCCCGCATCGGTGGCCCAGGTCAGGGCTTCCAATTGCAGTTTGTGTCCGATCCCTTCTTTCTGAAGTGGAGTCCTTGACTTTTTCCACCTATACTTGAGGTCCATTCACGTACACATTCATGGTGTACACCTAGGCCACGGCTTCGCCTGGACCTTTCACATGTCCCTAAGGACTCAGTTAACCTCGCGGCTCTCTGCTGCCACTTGCTCTCAATTCTTGACAGTCACCAAGGACATGAAGTGGTTTACACCAACAGCTCGATGGCTGATGATCACATCGGCTTTGCGTATGTCCATGGAGGACATATTGAGCAGCATTTCTTGCCCGATGGCTGCAGTGGTTTCACTGCCGAATTAGTGGCTATATCTTGTGCTCTTGAGCACATCTGTTCATGCCCTGGTGAGTCGTTTCTTCTGTGTACTGACTCCTTGAGCAGCCTACAAGCTATCGACCTGTGCTACCCTGTTCATCCTTTGGTGGCGACCATCAGGAGTCAATTTATGCCCTGGAACGGCCCAGTCGTTCAGTGGTGTTTGTCTGGAACCCCGGTCACGTCGTAATCCCAGGCAACATACTTGTTGACAGGCTGTCCAAACAGAATACGCGGAAACCGCTTATGGAGATTAGCTTCTCTGCAACTGACCTGCGTTCAGCACTACGCTGCAAGGTTTCGCGTCTTTGGGAGACAGAATGGCATAACCTCAGTACGCACAACAAACCGGATGCCATTAAGGAGACTACAAATGTGTGGAAGACCTCCACATGGGCCTCACGCAGGGACTCTGTGGTTCTCTGTTGTTCTCTGTTGGCTCTGCATTGGCCACGCGTGGGTGGTACAAGGTTACCTCCTGCGCCGTGATGAGCCATATCAGTGTCAGTGCGGTGCCCGGCTGACAGTGGCCCATATCTTGGTGAGCTGTCCTATTTTTGCTTCCCTGCAATGGACCCTTCAGTTACCGAACTCGTTGCCATTAATTTTAGCTGACAACACCTCATCAGCTACTTTAGTTCTACGTTTTATACATGACAGTGGGTTTTATCATTCTATTGAAGTTTTAGTTCATGTCCTTTGTCCCTTTGTGTTCTCCACTCTAATGCTTTTGGGCTGGTGTTTTAATGTGTCGCAGAGTGGCTTTCTTTTCCGTTTTATTCTTGAGCTCGACCAGCCACGGTCATCTGCTCTCTTGTTTTTACCCCTTCTACGTGTTTCTTGCTTCTCTCTGTGGTTTTCTTTTCCTTTTTTGTCCATAGTAGTATTTGTTGTCCTTCTGTCATTCATCTGGTTCTTCCATTCTCCTGTTATTGTGCTGTATGTCTCTTTCATTTATTCTTTCCCTTGTTTAGTTATTTTACCGGGAACAAGGGACCTATGACCTTGCAGTTTGATCTCTTCCACCCCTCCTTTGAAACAATCAACTTACATTTGCATATAAATGCTTCTGTGGGTGTAGTATTATTCTAAGCTTATCCTCACAATCCCTATGTGAGCTATACGTAGGGCATTCTAGTGTATCCCTAGAGTAAGCATTTAAAGCCGGTTCTTGAAACTTTGTTTATAGACTTTCTTGGTATGGTTTATGTCTGTCTTCAAGAATCTGCCATTTCGGTTCTTAGACTTTCTTGGAATAGTTAGACTTTCTTGGAATAGTTCATGTCTGTCATCAAGAGTCTGCCAGTTTGGTTTCTTCAGTGTCTCTGTGACACTCCCCCATGGATTAAACAAACCTGTGACCATTTGTGCTGCCCTTCTCTTATATATTCAATATCCCCTGTTAGATAAGGGTCCCCCACACCTCAGCAATATACTAGAACCTGTCGCATGAGGAGGCAAACTCTTCTGTAAACTGGCAGCATTTCCCCAGTAATCTACCAATAAACTGAAGTCTACCACCTGCTTTAGCCACGATTGAACCTATGTGATCATTCCTTTTCCTATCCCTACAAAGTGATACACCCAGTGATTTGAATTTCTATGTCCTCTGTACTTTACAATGTGACCTTGGTGCGCTCATCACAATGCTTTTTCAGACCAGTTAAGGTGGACATTGTCTTCAGAAAATGAGTGTGTGTTTATCTTGAAGAACTGTCTTCAGAAATTGTTTCTGTGCAGTTCTGTTAAAGTGTAACTTTATCTGCTTGCATACCAGAGCCCTTTAAATCCTTGATAATAATTTTATGCTGCGTGAGCTGAAACTAAAAATGTAAAGTCCAGAATGGAATAAGAGCAGTATTATCAAAAGGATATATCAACGAAAATTATCCGTTTTTGAAAATAAAATATAATTTAATAGAAAAAATATATACTCACCAAGTTGTGAGAGGAGAACTCTCATATAAATGTATAGACATTAGCAGGCTTTTGGAATGAGTGTCTCCTTCTTCTGCCAGGAGTTTTGAAGTTGCCCAGAACCCCGGGCTAGGGAAGACTTAATGGACGGGATGAGAAGGAAAGGCTGATTGATGGGATCTTCACCATATGAGATATGAAAATCTGAGAGCTTAAGGATGGAAGATAGGGCAATAGCAATACTGAGGTTACTGAAACAACATTCAGCATGAAGTGCGGAAATCTAAGTGCATTGTGTGCATTAGAGGTGGGGGGGGGGGGGGGGCAGGGAAAAATAGACAGGTCAGAAAATCAAACATATAGAAAACTGAAAGAGAGTGAATAAATGAATATGGAAACCAAAGAAATCAGTGTAAATTAAGGCCAGGAGGATGGCAAGGACCAAGGATGTGCTGTAACGTCAATTCCCACCTGCTGCAGAGGTCCGAAAACGTGCTTTCTGGGGGATAAATCCAGATGGCACCTGTAATGAAACATGTAACAAGACTGACTGTCATGTTGCAGAGAACGCATACCAGCTCCATAAGTGATAAAAAATCTACTAGCAAAGGGAGAGCCACATGTGAAACGACACATATTGTACCAGCTGTTATGTAAACACCATTCACCTTTTTACATTTTGACAACTACCACCAAATTATCATTCAGGATGAATGGACATTGGGTGTATATGGGCAGCATGCAGTAACCTGTTGCAGAGCGTGCTACACATGACAGTTATGACCTTGATGCCTGTTTCACCACACATGCTGCCTGGATTCTTCCCCCAGACACCAGTTTCTCTGAACTCAGCAAGCAGGAATTGGCCTTGCAACATGTCCTTGATTCTCGCCACCAACCTGGCTTTCATTAACACTAATTTCTTCAGACTTAGTATTCCTTACTTCTCTTCCTTTAAGTCTCCTATATCTTCTATTTTCTGACCTGTCTATCCCCCCCCCACCCCCGCCCCCTTTTCTACCACATACAAAGCATGTAACTTTCTGCTCTGATTAACTCATGCACAATTTTTTGTCAGAAATCTCTGTATTGCTATTGTCCTGTTTTCCACCTTTAAGCTCTCAGGTTTTCAAATCTATCTGGTGCAGTCCCCAACAACCAATCTTTCCTTGTCATACTGTGTGGTAAATCTCCCCTGACCAGGGGGTACTGGGCAACTTTTCTGAACTCTCACCACTTTCTAAACCTAACCAGTCCTTTTCCTTCACTCCTCTTCCTTCCCCTTCAGCCCATCTGCCAGAAGTAGCCACCTGCTCCAAAAGCTTGCAGATTTCTGTATAATTATATATGTATTCTCCTGCCACTGTTTGGTGAGACGATATTTTGTCTGTCCAGTATCAAAAGGATAGATTGGTGTGCACCACATAGGGGAGGCCTAAGTCACAGATAGGCACAATGAAAACACTGCTAAACATTTAAGCTTTCCAACAAAAAATTCTTTCTGTGGAAATAGAAAATGGACACACATTCGCACGAGCACAACTCACACCCACATGGCGACTCTGAGTCGGGCCACAGAGGCCGGAGACAGGGGCCATGTGTGTATGCAAGTTGTGTTTGTGTGGTTTTTATTTCTGAAGAAGGACTTTTTAGTCCAAAATCTGCGTCAGAACGCCTCCTACACGTGGAGAGTAACAATCTATCCTTTTCATAATATTGAAATTAAAATTGTGTTTGTTCCATTATTGTTATGCATGTTTATATTTATCTGTGATATTAATTGGAGAAGTTGTCAGGTATCACTTGTTAAACATGAGCTTCTGATTACCGTGCTATTGATCAGCCATTAAACTCTATTACAATTTTTTTTGCCTTTAATGAATGATGTTTTGCTTTTTAACAATATCACAATTCTGCCGGCAACTGAATTAGTTTTGGAATACAAGTAAGATATGCAGTACTGATTGTGAGTGTTGTATACATCTATATAAATAAAAATATAATTCTTTTTTTTCTTTCTTTCCAAAATCATGTATTTCGAAAATTCTCGACCAATTGCTTTGAAATTTTGGCACTTATGTATTTTGAGATCTTTTGTAACAACATTTTGCTGTTATTAAATTGATTAAAAATTATGTATTATATATATAATGGGCGTTCAAAAAGAAACAAGCTGGAGTCATAATTACATAAACCAGTACCTGTATGTTAGAAGTATTGACCCTGGCTGTTGAGACACTTGTCCCACTGTGACACAAGGCAGTGAATGGCTGTCTCATAAATTTCCCGGGTCTGCGATGTTAACCAGTGCCGCACATACAACTGGACGTCGTCGTCCGAGGTGAATCGTTTGCCCCTCAGAGACTCTTTAAGGGGACCAAAAATGGCGTAACCACAGGGAGAGAGGTCCGGACTGTGTGGAGGGTGGCCAAGAACCTCTCATTTGAATTTCTGCAAGAGTGCCGTGACTGTGTTGGCTGTATGAGGCTTTGCATTGTCAAGGAGCAGAATGACCCCATGGTTGAGATTGCCTGGTCATTTTGATTTGATCACTTGGCGAAGGGTGGTCAAGGTCTGCGAGTAATGCTGGGCATTCACTGTTGTCCTGTGCTACATGAAGTGAATCAGAAGATTACACCATTTTTGATCCCTTTAAAAAGGCTCTAAGGGGCAAACGATTCACCTTGGATGATGACATCCAGTTGTACGTGAGGAACTGGTTCATATCGCAGCCCCGGGAATTTTATGAGACAGCCATTCACCGTCTTGTGTCACAGTGGGACAAGTGTCTCAACAGCCAAGGTCAATACTTCTAACATACAGTTACTGGTTTCTGTAATTACATCTCCAACTCGTTTCTTTTTGAAAGCCCCTTATATTAAGAGATTAGGTACGTAAAAATACATTCCAACGCAATAGTGTGTCAAAATTTCAAAGCATTTGGTTTTGCACAGATTGCTTTGAAATTTTGACACAACATTGCATTTGGATACTCGTGTGTTTTTATATACCTATTGGAATGCTGTATGGTATACATGTGATAAAAGGGAAAATGTAAATGTAGATGTTGGTCTGTTAAAAATCATTACTCTCTGAAAGTTTGTGACCTTTTGCTTTGAAATTTTGACACAGTGATGAATTCCAGTACATATGTGTTTTTAGGTACTTATTTTTTAACATATGTATATTTTAATAGATATAATATATAAATATATATTTCTAATACTTCAAATTTTTCTGTTACTGTAATAAATGTTTAGACACATATAGACTATATATTTTTAGCAAACACACACACACACACACACACAAAATAGTGAGATGTTAGCTAATAGGCTGACAGGAAAGTTGTATTCATGGCTTATTGGTTTATGATTAGAATACTGATACAGAATCTGAATTTGCAGTAACAATAAACAAAGCTCAAGGTCAGAGAGAGGGGGAAGAGAAGATGGACAGAGGGGTGGGAGGAAAGGGACGTAGAAAATGGAAAGGAGGGCGTGAACAGAGAGAGGGGGGCAGGAGGAGATGGGCAGAGAGGGGGTGGAGGAGAAGACGGATAGAAAAAGAAGAGAGGAGGTGATGGACTGGGAGAGGAGGAGACAGAGAGAGGGGGGAAGGCAAGGAGACAGGTAAAGAAAGGGAGAGGGAGAGATTGACATAAGACAGGACAGAGAAGTAGTTTTGGACGTATGTCCTAATTCCCATACATATTAGAAACATATGCTTTCCCTTTTCTTTCTTTCACATTTAATCAGACTGAGCCTTGTTAATTTATAAAGAAGAATAAGCTCTATAGTCAGTTACTCTCACTGATGCTTTTTTGGTCACAATGAATTTTAGAAAATGGTCTACATTCTTACTAGATGTAGTCACATCTAAGTCTTGCTTTAGCTACATCAGTTCGGCATAAATACAAAAACATTGAACATATTCTTTACAAGGCATAACAAGTTCTTATGTGTGCTATGGCGATAACAGTTTTCTTAATATCTGGCATTTGTTTTGGTATGTGCTGGTTGAGTTCTATTGAAATAATACTAAAAATGTTGGAATCATTTTTACTGAGGAAACTATGTCCAAAAATATTGTGTGTACACCAATTTCAAAAGTCACATATCTTAACATTATTGCTTTATATTAATTGTGTTTTATAACTTTACGTCTAAGTGTATGGCCTCATGTTCTTACCTGAGTGAGGTAATGCAGTAGATAAGGTACTGGACTCATATTCAAGAGGTGTTGGTTTCAAATTTCTGCTAGATTTCATTTTCCCATATTAGCCTTAAATCACTTCGGACAAATGTCGAGATGATTCCTTGCACTAGACAAAAGCTAATGAACTTGCTATCAACAGTGTATTAAAAATGTAACCACTCTTCATTCACTGTATCAAAGACTTAGTCTTTTCAGCATTTTTGAAGTAAAGTCTTGTGCAGCTGTCTTTTCTGAAACAGTGCAAAACCAAACGAAATGAAAGACGTAAGAGTGTCCTCTTACTGGATGAAACAGACAGTGTCACAACAAAGGTTGATGAAACACTAGCTTGTGGAATCTAGGTTTATAAGGGAGAGGTTTGGGCAAAATGAGATGATATGTGAATGAAATGGGAAATTCACCTTGGACCACTGTTCAAAAGATTTGTATGTGTGTGACAGAGAAAAATTGTATGAAATGTATAAGAAGGCAAGGTTTCTAAACTGCCAGCTTAAAACTGGCAGATTGGGCAGTCAGCCATTTAGAGATAGGTGAAGGATGGAATGGAATAGATAAATCAAAAGTGTGCAACAGTAGAGAAGGGAAATGTTAGCTAATAGCATGCGAGAAGAAGTCACAGAAAAGAAGCAAGACAAGGTGCAAATTGTGCAAAGCAAATGAAAATGTAATTTTAGTCTGAAGAAAGGGGATGTGATGGCAAAAACAAAGGACTTAGATGAAAAGGCTATAGCCATTGATTACGGTACATTAGTGTGGCCACGTGAACAGTAGGAATCAAGTAGTGTCATAGAATAAATTCCTTTGACCAATAAACTGAGGTACTCCTGCTCATGTGGTGATGTAGATGCATGATAATGACTGCTGTATTACAGAACATTGTCTACAATAAGGCTTTGTGTCATACTAGTTCAAGCATGTTGCCTCTATCCAGCCTCAGCTTCTGTATTTATCAACTGTAAAATGACCCCCCCCCCTATTTTTTTTTTTTTTTTTTTTTTTTTTTTTTTTGGTAAGCAGCTCCTTGGGAAATGTTTATTTTAAACATATTCTGACTATTAAAATTTACAAACTGTTTTATTGATATACGGCATCGTACAATCTCTCTCAAAAGGTCAATATATCCTATTGCAAACAGTTGTGATGTTTTCTTACATAGTTATGTGACAATGATCTGCAAGTAGTTTTCTGTCAAACAAAAAGTCACTGAGTTAGTGTTATTCTGCTTCTTAACATGAGTCTCACTCTCTCCATCATTGTCAAACACCAAGTCATACTAGCTTCGAATTCTGCAATGCATGCATTTGGTAAATTCCTCTTTACCTTCAGCACCTTCAGTGGATAATTTCTCAAGTAATTAGGAAGCCTTAATTGTTTCTCCCTTGCACATTTTGTACAATCTGTTGCCCCTAATTTGATCTCCTGAAAGTCTGTCATGCAGAACTGGCAATTTCTAGTTTAGTTTCCATCTGACACCAAATACAAACATTCGCTTCTGTGACATCAAAATTTTTCTATGGCTGACGTATTTGTCTCTAGAAAATCGGCAACTATATTGATATTTAAAACAATTCGCATTTATCCTTCAGTCTCAGCTGCACATTTTTAATTACATGACATGTTTCAATCTCTCTGAATTGTCTTCAAATCTGAAACAAAACTACTTTGTTTTAGATCTATAAAGATGATCCAGAGAGATTAAAACATGTTGTGTAATTAAAAATACACAACATAGACTGAAGAATAAATGAGAATTTTTTAAGAATCAAATTTTCTCTGGTGCACAGTTGTTTGTGGTCCTCGCTTCATGAACAACTGTTAACTAAAAAATGATATTGTGTGGTCTGTGTGGACATAGATCGACATTTCTCATGGCTGTGATTTGCATTCATTATGAAGTGCTGGAAATTACTGTTCTTACAACCCTGGAAAACCTGAATAACAGCAATATATTATCCTCTCAGGTCCCTAATACTGAACCCACTTTGGGTTAGCAGTTCATCTCATCATTTGTTGCCAACCTTGAGAATTAACATGCCTGTTGTGCAAAAACTGCTTTTGTACCATTATTAAACCTTGTCTTTCAGTGTTGTGTTGCATTTAGTGTGTTCTGTGTGGACATATTTATGTTAGAGTTGATTTGTCTCCTGTAGAAATGTATATTATTGTGGAGTATTTTTCGATTTGTGGTCAGTTCAGTTGCGCCTTTAAATTCAGGTGAACTGAAGTTTAGACATGTTAGATATTCATAAAAAAACATGGTATGTGGAATGCATTCCCAT
Source organism: Schistocerca nitens (assembly GCF_023898315.1). Lineage (NCBI taxonomy): Eukaryota > Metazoa > Arthropoda > Insecta > Orthoptera > Acrididae > Schistocerca > Schistocerca nitens. Next base: position 705,508,159 of record NC_064614.1, on the reverse strand, counting down.
AGTTGCCAGTATGATGAAATTTTCTGCACGGTCATCACTACCCTCCCCACATTTAGCCAAACTGTTGTCACAGCACCCTGTCCCACCTCTCTGAAATTATCAAATTAAGTCTGTGTGTGATCTCAGCTACCAAAGTGTCAACTGCGAATGTAAGACAGTCCTTATGTAAATCTAAAACACAATGGAAGCTTTATTTGCAAATGTAAGACAACCCTGTCCATTTTACATTTTTGAAAAATAAATTTGGGGAAAAAAACATTGTCTACTAGTCTGGTAAATATGGTAGGTAGTCGTCATTGAATTTTGAAATGTGATTTTACATCTGCTGTTACAAGATGTTGGTTGCTTCACATACAGCTCTCCCTTTGTTGAATTTGACCTTCTGGTTGTTGCCCCTGGAGCAGTTATTGACCGAAAATTTTAGGAAATAAATTTTGTAACCAGAGCTTCCACAAGTATGTGAAATGTGTGGCAAGTAAGTGGGCATAGGATGGACATAGGGCATTAGCAAGATGTTACAAAGATTGGAAAGATGAAATAGAACTGGTACAAGAAATATAATGTGCAAAATGAAGGAACTCCATTTTGTCCCTACTTTACATTGCTGCTGACTCTTCTTGCTTCTCCTAGCACCATTGTCATATATGAGAAATTGCTTCAGAGCAGATCATATTTTCCCCTGCCCCTCTTGCCTCTTTAGATTCTGATCTCTCTCCCTGTTGGTAGTTCATGTTCCTACCTCTCCCTCAAATCAGCCACTGTCATACCACTTGTTCACATTTATTTATTCCTTGTCTTTGAATTACAATCCCTCCCTCCCCGTGATCATACGTTTTCATTTTCTTTTTTTTTTTATATGTGGCTTTTCAACTCTGCACTGTGAAGGACTTATTTTGGTATTTTCTATGCTCCGGCTTTTGTAAATGCATGTATCCACTAGCAAGTAAATTTCCACAAGTTACTTACAGAAGCTACTTCTGCAATTTCTTTGATATTGGAAACTTCCGCAGGCTAGGGGGAACAGTTTTTTGCATCTTGCTGCAAGTACTTACCAGTTGTTACAAGTTTTTCTCAGACTTAAAGAAGTTTTGATCTTCAGCACTAGTACAAAAATATCAGTGTTCAAAAGAACTTGGAAACTTAAAAAATGTGTAATTGGCAACCGTCAGTTGAGGGAGTGTGAAATGAAATCACAAATTGCATTGTTTCACCAGAAGGGGAACTAGAATGGCAGCACAGACATCTAAATTTTATCAATTTTTTTAATGTTACCGTAAACAAAATGTATTACATTTGTAATAAAAGTAACAAATATCCTTTGCAAAAAAAGTGATTAAAATGTGATCTCTTGGTGGTATAGCTTGCCACATTTTTGTATCCTGTTTTTGGATATTTGATTGTTCAGTAGACTAGTGATGTTCAAAACTTGCACATGACATTCTCAGAAAATTTTTAATCAAGCCAAGTCTTCCAATTTTAGGCCATTGGAAAGTGTTTTGTGATAACTTAAATATGCATGCCTCCCTATCGACTTTTTTATTCAGACATTTCTCTTTTCCTAACTTTTTGGTTTATGTCACAATTTTTCTTCAGTAATAATAATATAACACTGTTAAGGTCTGCTGTGTTTTTTGAGCATCATGCCATAGACTGCCACTTGTTTTTGTCTATCTCACAGTGCGACTCTAGTCAAAACACTTCTATTAGTACTTGCAGCAAATTCCTGAAATTAACTTGCCCAAGTGATGTGTGAAAGTAAATTTATGCAAATTTTTGTACTATTGCAAACATCTCCTTCAGTGGTTGCAGAAGTTGCAGCTAGTGAACACACACCTTTGCATCAGAAAGCAAAACAATGAGTAGGTATTTGTAAAACTGTTTCATCCATTGTGTAAAAGTGTCTCCAATCACATCTAGTGCCAAATTCTGTAATGTATAAGTATGTTTCACTTCGATCTCCCCCGAATTGAATAATTATTGCATCATTTTGCAGATTTTCCTCTGTTTTTGAGGTTAATGGATGTCCTGGATGTTGCTCATCTTCTGCCGAATCACTTCCACTTTTAAATCACTCATAACACTGGCTAGATACATACCCGGCAGAACAGTTCATAATGTGAAGGAACCTCCATGGAATACAGTCACTATGAAGAAACGTCTGATGAAACAGTGATTACATAATAGGTGTAAAACAAAGCATAAGGCTATAGATAGAGAGATGCTGAATGAAATGTGTTTGACTCTCAAGAGAGCAATGAATGATGCCTTCAGTAACTACTGTAGCAGAATATTGGCAAATGGTGTTTCACAGAACCCAAGGAAATTCTGAACTTGTATAGAGGCTGTTAGTGGCACCAAAGTTTGTGTCCAGTCCCTAGTGAATGAGACAGAAACTGAAATTGAGGGTAGCAAAGCAAAAGGTGAAATGATTAATTCCATTTTCAAATGCTACTTTACAAAGGAATACCCAGGAAAACTGTCCCAATTTAATCCTTGTACCACTGAAAAATGAATGAAATGAGTATTAGTGTTAGTGGTGTTGAGAAACAGTTGAAATTGTTAAAATTGAACAAAACTCAATGGCCCGATGCAATCCTTGTCAGGTTCTACTGAATTTGCAAATGAGTTAGCCCCTCTTATAACTATAATCTGTTGTAGATCTCTCGAGCAAAAGAATTTGCCCATTTCTTGGAAAAAAGCCCAGGTAACTCACGTCAACAAGAAGTATAGTAGAACTGATGCACGAAACTACTGTCTAGTTTCCTTGATATTGATTTTTTGTATAATCTTATAACATATTCTGAGTACAAACATAATGAGGTGTCTTGAACAGACTAATCTCTTCCATGTCAACCTGCATGGATCCTGAATATATCGATCATGTGAAACCCATACTTGTTTTGTAAATAAAACTACATTTTCGTGGTGAACTGAATTTATTTTCCCAGACATGCTTCGCCTTTTTCTTCCTCTAACGCATCTTCAGTGGGATTAGAACAATACAGTTTTGTTATTTTCGAACAGTTCACATCATATTTTTTTGTGTAAGTAAGTAATTACTTCCACCTTTTTGGCATCTGTGTTTCATCTGGTCTGGAGGTTGCTCTACCACTTTATTTCCGAAACATAAGCAATTTTGTAATCGGAAGTTTTTCTTTCACACTGTTTACTGTGTTTCTCTTTGTTTTTCGTGGTGCACTATTGTTCTTTCATCACTACTTCTAACTATTTGTTCGAACACTGATTTTAACAACGTAAATAGTGTGACTTCATTGTGTGTTTCCTCCTGTTTGGTTTGTTTACCTATTTATTGCCAACCTAACAAAGTATATGTTGAAAACTAACATCTATTCATGATGTTTATATCTGTGTGTGTGTGTGTGTGTGTGTGTGTGTGTGTGTGTGTGTGTGTGTGTGTGTGTGTGTTTGGGGGGGGGGGTTTGAGTTTTGAGTTGTAGAATGTTGGATATGAATGTAACAGCTGTTAAAGAGTTAGAGTGAAATTGAAAGCTTTAGTGATCAGCTGATTTCAATTTTGATTTAAATGTTCTCTGCAGGGGTTCACGAACAAATGAGTGAAAAGGTGTTGGGTGGTATTATTATTATTATTATTATCATCATCATCCACTTTTGGAGTGTTATTCTACGAGGGTTGACTGAAAAGTAATGCCTCCACTTTCGTAACTCTTCAGTATTTGGCAGCATTGGTATGTGACAGGTACTGGCTTGTTCCATATCCTCTTCTCTACAGCTCCAGTTGGCGGGAAGCCATAGCATTGAACAGTTCATTTGTTACAGTGTTAAGTTTGGAACCCTGCACAGACGGTCGGTCAGTGCAATTTAAACAGTGTGTAGCCATTGAATTCTTGACAGCAGAAGGTATCACCCCAAAGGAGATTCATCAGAGAATGAAAGCAGGTTATGGTGATTGTGTTGATGGGAGTTCTGTGCATCATTGGACGAGTAAGTTTAAAGATGTTGAAGCGAGAACATCTGACCTGCGTGACAAACAAAAGAGTTGGGCGTCCTGTGATAGCAACCACTGAGTTTCATAAGCAAAATGTTGACAGATTGATTCACGACAATCGTCGTATCACTCAGAGAGAAATTGCAAGCACAATTGGCATTTCACAAGAACATGTGGGTCACATTATTGCTTTGCTTGGCTATTGGAAGATCTGTGCACGGTGGGTACCCCGGATGCTGACTCCTGAATTAAAAACGCACAGACTTGAAATTTGCCAGGAACTCCTCTCGCATTACAAGAATGAAGTTGAGGCCTTTCTCCATTAAATTGTGACAGGAGACGAATTGTGGATACATCGTTACAACCCGGAGATGAAATGTCAGTCTATGGAATATCGACACAAAGACTCGCCCCAGAAAAAGAAATTCAAGACGCAGCCCTCAGCTGGAAAAATCGTGTCACAGTATTCTGGGACGCAGATGGTGTTATCCATGTTGATTTCCTTGATCATGGAACAACAATAAATTCAGTGAGTTACATCACAACACTGCAAACTCTGAAATTATGGCTAACAAAGGTCCGAAAGGAAAAGGGAAATGTTTTCCTGCAGCATGACAGTGCCAAACTACTCACTTCACGTGCCAACAGAGCAGAACTTTAGAGACTGAATCTCACCTCCGTACAGCATCCTCCAAACAGTCCAGATTTAGCACCATCTGACTTCCATCTGTTCCCGATAATGAAAGACGATCTTCAGGGACATCATTATGCTTCTGATGAAGATGTTGAGATAACTGTGAGACTGTGGTTGCGGAAACAGTGTGTCGACTTCTTCTGTGACGGCTTGAGAAAACTTGTTCATCGTTGGCAGAAATGTATCCAATTCGCTGGTGATTATGTGGAAAAGTGAATATTGGTAATTTCTAAGGATTATTTCTGCATTTGATTTATTAAAATATTCCCATCCAAACCCAATTAACAAAGGTGGAGGCATTACTTTTCATTTGACCCTCATATTATGTATGTGTATTAGTGTAAACAGTGACGGGTTTGGCATGTGTACTTGGCCATTCAACAGGTTTTCCTATCTGCTTTGGATTTCTGTATGTGGTAATTTTCTTGCAGGGTTAGGTGGTGTTTTTTATTGTTGATACTTATTATTTTCATGACTTCCTCTCTAGTGCTTGGTTTGTGATTGTGTTCTCTTAGGTGTTCTGCAGATGTAGAGTGGTTTGTCCATTACTTCCAGGCTCTCATGTGTTCTTTGTATCTGACATCAAATGTTCTACCACTCGAACAAATTTGTTTAATGAAAAATAACTTGCCTTTTTCTCACATGACATACTGAAAGCTTTGGGTCAAGGTAGGCAGGTAGATACAGCATTCTTTGATTTCTGAAAAGCATTTGACTCAGTACCACACCTATGCTTATTATCAAAAGTACAATCATTTGTGGTATCAAGTGAAACTTGCGACTTGTTTGAGTACTTTTGGTAGGTGAATACAGCCTATTATCTTGGGTGGAGAGTCATTAACACATGTAGAAGTATCTTTGGTTGTGCTCCGGTGTAGTGTGTTGTATATTAATGACCTTGCAGACAATTTTAATAGCAGCATATGGCTTTTTGCAGAGGATGCAGTTATCTACTATGAAATACTATCTAAAAGAAGGTACATAAACATTCAGCAGAACAGACACATAAAAGACGGTTGTAATTGGCAAGCTTCTAGGTAGAAGGGTTGCAGGAGAAGGAAGCAGGGTGAAGGAAAAAGACTGGAGAGGTCTAGGAAAAGGTGTAGATTTCGGGAAAGTCACCAAAAACTGCGGCTCAGGGGAGACTTCCCGTACAGGATGAGAAGGAAAGACTGATTGTTGGGGACTGCATAGGACAAGATTTTAAAACCTGAGAGCCTAAAAATAGAAGACAGGGTAATATGCAAGACAGAGATTACTACTAAAACGTCGTGGACAAGTTAATAAGAGTGAAAAGTTAAGTGCATAAAAGTAGAAGACAGGGTAATATGCAAGACAGAGTTTACTACTAAAACATCGTGGAAAAGTTAATAAGAGTAAAAAACTAAGTGCATTGTACATAACAGAGATGGGAAGGGGGCGATGAAAAATAGATGGGAAAGACAATGAAAGATGTAGAAAACTAAAACAGAGTGAAGCAAAGAGTAGTTACAGTGAAGAAACACTGTGGCAGAAGAAATTAACGCAAATTAAGCCCAGGTGGGTTGCAAGAACAAAGAACATGTTGTAGGGCTAGTTCCCACTTACAAAGTTCTGAGAAACTGGTATCTGGGGGAAGAATGCAGATGGCGCATGTGGTGAAGCAGGTGCTGAGGTCACGAGTGTCATGTTGTAGAGCATGCTCTGCAACAGGATATTGCGAATTGCCAGAATGCACCCTCTGCCTATGCCCGTCCATCCTAATTGGTAATTTGGTGGTAGTCATGCCGAAGTAGAAGGCCAAACAGTGTTCACATAATAGTTGGCATATGACGTATCGTTTTGCAGGTGGCTCTCCCTTTGATAGTATATGTTTTGCCAGTTACAGGGCAGTTATAAGTGGTTGTAGGAGTGTACATAGGGCAAGTCTTGCAGTGGGGACAGTCACAGGGATAGGAGCCATATGCAAGGGTTGTCGGTACAGAAGGGGCATAGGGTCTGACAAGAATATTGTGGATATTAGGAGGGCAACGGAAAGCTATTCTAGGTGTGTTGGGCAAAATTTCAGACAGAATGGATCTCATTTCAGAGCATGCTGGAAGTCGTGGTTCTGTCGAAGAAGCTGATTAACACATTCTAGAGCAAGATAATACTAAGCCACGAATGGTGTGCTCCAAAGCTGTTTTGTGGAGGGATCAGCAGTACCAGGATTGGATGTGATGGTCCAGGAAATCAGCTTTTTAACTAGGTTGGTGCAGTAATTATGTGCAGTGAATGCTGAGGTGAGAATGGTGGTGTATTGCTGTAAAGAGTCTGCATCCGATCAAATACGGTTGACACAGATGCCAAGGCTGTATGGGAGGGAGCGTTTGACATGGAAAGAATGGCAGTGGTCAAAATGTAAGTTGTTGTTTGTTAGTATTTTTGATGTGGATGGAACTCTGTAGCTGGCCTGAGGTGAGGACAAGATCAACATTAAAGAAAATGCCATGGGAATTGGAATAGAACAATGTGAAATTTAAATGGGAGAAGATATTGAGAGATTCCAGGAATTTTAGCAGGTCAGTGTCGCCATGAGTCCATGTGGTAAAGATGTCATCAATGTATCTAAACCAAATCAGGGGCTGAAGAGTTATGGATCCCAGGAAAGTCCCCCTCCAAGCAGCCCATGAAAATGTTGGTATAGGAAGAAGCCATCCTCGTTCCCATGGCCGTACGCCTGATCTGCTTGTATGTCTGCCCCTCAAAAGTGAAGTAGTTGTTGGTAAGCATAAAGTTGTTTAAGGTGAGTGGGAAGGATGTCATAGGTTTGGAATCTGGTGGGTGGTGACTGAGGAAATGTTTAGCAGCAGACAAAATATGTAGATGGCGGATGTTGGTGTAGAGGGAGGTGGCATCAATGGTGACAAGAAAGGTGTGTGGTGAGAGTGAGACAGGCACAGATTTCAGACAATGTAGGAAATGATTGGTATTTTCGATGTAGGAGGAGAGCTTTTGTACTATGGGTTGCAGGTGTTGATCAACTAAGGCAGATACACGTTTGGTGGGTGTTTCGAAACCAGCAACTATAGGATGGCCAGGATGATTGGGTTTGTGGATCTTAGGAAGAAGGTAAAAGACGGGGCTGCATGGTTTGGGTAGGATGAGAAGGTCTATTATGGATTGAGGTGTTAATCCAAGTGAGGGGCCTGAGGTTTTAGGAGGGACTGCAGGTCAGTTTGAATCACAGGGATGGGATCTTGATAGCTGATGCTGTGACCATCCCCACTGCAAGACTTACCCTCAAAACAACATGTCATATACCAGCTATTATGTGAACACTGTTTGGCCTTCTACATCGGCATGACTACCACCAAATTATCAATTAGGGTGAATGGGCATAGGCAGAGGGTGCATTCTGGCAACTTGCAATATCCTGTTGCAGAACATGCACCATAACATGACATTCGTGACCTCAGCACCTGCTTCACCACACGCGTCATCTGCATTCTTCCCCCAGACTCCAGTTTCTCACAACTTCGTAGGTGGGAACTAGCCCTACAACATGTTCTTTGTTCTTGCCACCCACTTGACCTTAATTTACATTAATTTCTTTTCACAGCATTTCTTCACTGTAACTACTCTTTGCTTCACTCTGTTTTAGTTTTCTACATCTTTCAAATTCTTTCCCATCTCTTTTTCATAACCCCCTTCCCACCTCTGTTATGTACAATGCACTTAGCTTATCACTCTTATTAAGTCTGCAGCTCATGGTCTCGCGGTCACTTTCTTGCTTTCCGAGCACAGGGTCCCGGGTTCGATTTCCGGGGGGTCAGGGATTTTCATCTACCTCCAAGTGACTGGGTGTTGGTGTTGTCCTCATCATTTCATCATCATTCATGAAAGTGGTGAGATTGGACTGAGCAAAGGTTGGGAATTTGTACAGGCGCTGATAACAATGCAGTTGAGTGCCCCACAAACCAATCATCATCATCATCATCATCATCATCATCACCACCATCACTCTTATTAACTCATGCATGGCGTTTAAGCAGTAATCTCTGTCTGCATATTACCCTGTTTTCTAGTTTTATGCTCTCAGGCTTTCAAATCTTATCCGATGCAGTCCCCAACAATCAGTCTTTCCTTCTCATCCCTTATGGTAAGTCTCCCCTGACCTGCAGTTTTGGATGACTTTCCTGAAATCTACCCACTTTCCTATGCCTCTCCAGTCCTTTTCCTTCACCCTTCTTCCTTCTCTTTCAACCCATCTGCCTGAAGGAGGAGCCACTGGCTCCGAAAGCTAGCCAGTTATGTGCGTGTTCTGCCTGTGCTTGGTGAGTAGATTTTTTATCTGTCCAATTAAATAATTTTGTCAGTAACTGATTGTTTTCATTGTTACGTATAAATATTCAGTAAGATCTTGATAGGACTTCAAAGTCATTCAAAGATTGCAACTCACTTTAAATGTCAGAAATGTAAAATTGTGCACTTCACAAAACAAAGAAACATAATATCCTGTGACTATAATATCAGTGAGTCACTCTTGGAATTGGCCATCCCATACTAATACCTGGGTATAACACCTTGTAGGGATATGAAGTGGTGTGGTTACATAGGCTCAGTTGTGGGCAAAGCAGGTGGTAGACTTTGGTTTATTGGTAGAATACTTCAGAAGTATGATCAGTCTACAAAAGAGATTGCTTACAAATCACTAGTGCGACCAATTCTAGAATATTACTCAAGTGTGTGGGACGCAAATAGGACTAAATCATCACAGGTTTGCGTAATCCATGGGAGAGTGTAACAGAGATGCTGAAGGAACTGAACTGTAAGACTCTTGAAGATAGATGTAAACTATCCCACAGAAGACTATTAACAAATTTTCAAGGACCGGCTTTAAATGATGACTCTAAGAATGCACAAAAATCCCTTATGCATCACTCTCACATAGCGATCTTGATGACAAGATTAGAATAATTACTACATGCGCAGAGGCATTCAAACAATCATTCTTTCCATGCACCATAAAATGAAATGGGAAGAAACCATGCTAACTGGTACAGTGTGTCTGCTGAGCATCTCGTGGTGGTTTTCAGAGTGTAGATTTAGATGCAAATGTAGATGTAAACAGCCATCGGATCACAGCATTGTCACTGTACATCAATTTCAACATTTCTTGAGTTTCTTTGGCAGTTTTCTGTAACTCGAAACAGAACTTAGTGTTCATGAATTGTTCAAAATCCTCTATATCCAACAGACTTAATAAACACAATCTCACTCTAGTGTCTCTGGATGCTGACTGACAAGTCTGAAATTGTTTCAACTTGACACTTATTGTCTCAACAGATCAGGCTGTCAGACAAATTCACCCGTTGGTTGTAGTGTCAGCAGTTGCTGCTAAAAAAATTTGTTCACCATGTTTTTTAATCACACCTCGTATGTTGAATAAGGGGGTGCAGCAGGAGGGATGTCATACTGTGGAAAGATTTATTCTCAAAATACGGGTAAGAGTAGTTCAGGAATAAACAGGAAGACTTTGCAAAAAGGGGACAAATGCAAGAAATGATCCCTGACAGGATAAGGAGCAAATAAGGTCATATGCATATGTGGCCAGAAATACAATCTAAGAGAGATACTCCCACCTGAAAGTGGAGATAGATTTTAATGTGTATGTTTCAGTGACTGAAAGCACATGTGAGAACACACCGGGCAGGTGTGAATGTGCTGACTGTACTAGTGTTTTAGCTCCATTCATTGACATATGGTCATGACACACTACAGATATGTAGAAAAACTCATAAAGTTTTGTTCGGCTGAAGCTGCACTTCATGTTTCTGCCGCCAGAGCGCTCGAGAGCGCAGTGAGACAAAATGGCGACAGGAGCCGAGAAAGCGTATGTCGTGCTTGAAATGCACTCACATCAGTCAGTCATAACAGTGCAACGACACTTCAGGACGAAGTTCAACAAAGATCCACCAACTGCTAACTCCATTCGGCGATGGTATGCGCAGTTTAAAGCTTCTGGATGCCTCTGTAAGGGGAAATCAACGGGTCGGCCTGCAGTGAGCGAAGAAACGGTTGAACGCGTGCGGGCAAGTTTCACACGTAGCCTGCGGAAGTCGACGAATAAAGCAAGCAGGGAGCTAAACGTACCACAGCCGACGGTTTGGAAAATCTTAAGGAAAAGGCTAAAGCAGAAGCCTTACCGTTTACAATTGCTAGAAGCCCTGACACCCGATGACAAAGTCAAACGCTTTGAATTTTCGGCGCGGTTGCAACAGCTCATGGAAGAGGATGCGTTCAGTGCGAAACTTGTTTTCATTGATGAAACAACATTTTTTCTTAATGGTGAAGTGAACAGACACAATGTGCGAATCTGGGCGGTAGAGAATCCTCACGCATTCGTGCAGCAGATTCGCAATTCACCAAAAGTTAACGTTTTTTGTGCAATCTCACGGTTTAAAGTTTACAGCCCCTTTTTCTTCTGCGAAAAAAACGTTACAGGACACGTGTATCTGGACATGCTGGAAAATTGGCTCATGCCACAACTGGAGACCGACAGTACCGACTTCATCTTTCAACAGGATGGTGCTCCACCGCACTTCCATCATGATGTTCGGCATTTCTTAAACAGGAGATTGGAAAACCGATGGATCGGTCATGGTGGAGATCATGATCAGCAATTCATGTCATGGCCTCCACGCTCTCCCGACTTAACCCCATGCGATTTTTTCTGTGGGGTTATGTGAAAGATTCAGTGTTTAAACCTCCTCTACCAAGAAACGTGCCAAAACTGCGAGCTCGCATCAACGATGCTTTCGAACTCATTGATGGGGACACGCTGCGCCGAGTGTGGGAGGAACTTGATTATCGGCTTGATGTCTGCCGAATCACTAAAGGGGCATATATCGAACATTTGCGAATGCCTGAAAAAACTTTTTGAGTTTTTGTATGTGTGTGCAAAGCATTGTGAAAATATCTCAAATAATAAAGTTATTATAGAGCTGTGAAATCGCTTCAATCATTTGTAATAACCCTGTATTATCATGTAGTAGCCACATTACCCTTCGTACTATTAAAGGCCCATCTTCCTGCAGGGGAGGCAGGTCACCTGGAGGAAGTGCGTGTATGTCTGATGTGTGAGGCATTGTGGAAGTGTGACTTGACCCATGAGTCACTTGCCAACTTGTGCTGATGAGTCACTGCCACTGTACCGTGGGGAGTTTCCAAAGCCCACAGATGGGTACTGTGAATGTTGTCGATAACACCCTTCATTTGGTAGCTTCGTCTTTGAATAGGACGGACAACAGAAATCCCGGCACTATGGCAACCTGTGCAACAAACTAGTGACAAAATTGTTACTGTGGAGCCAAGTCTGTAGGTAAAACAGGCCGCACATGTAAGTGATGTGGATAGTGGCAGTTGTCATGGAGAATGGCTTCCCTCCTGCTGGCAGACCATCTGCGTGCCGCCGGTATCACAGCCACTGCCAAAGATCTTTTTTGTCCACCTTTGAGTGCCTCTACCTCTTTAAGAATGCATTTCTGGCTGTATGTCTGACTGACCTTTGTTTGCTCCATATTCTTGCTGGGATCGTTTCCTGCAGTTTGTCCCCATTTATCAAAATCACTCTGTATTACTATGTCCTTCATACATATCATGTAATGGCTATGCCGCAAATATATTAGGGCCTCTTGAAGTGAGGTATACTGGTAATCTGTCCATTTATAGACCATTTTAAGAAGTGGAATAGGGAAGACATATATTGTGCTGTGTGGAATGTAAAAGTAAGTGTAGGTCTCAGTTTGATTTTGCATCAAATAATACAAAAGTTTTTCAAGACATGTATCTCAAGTTGCTTTATTTGATAACTTAGCACTACTTCAATGATAAAAAATTTCCTTGAGCATGTCATTATCACTAAAATCAGTTTTTTTTATGTATGTGTGATTAGTGTTACCGTTACAGGAAGTTCTATACACTTTGCCTTTGAAGAAGTGACAGTATATCACTACTTGCAGTATAGCTTCCAGACTAGCAATACTCTTCAGACAGCATTGAAACCCATTCTGACCCCTCCCAACCCTTCCCCTCCCCACACTCCCCACCCCTCCCAATTGTCCCCTCCCCCCCTCCACAGAGAGAGAGAGAGAGAGAACTACAGTTCAGTTACGAAAGAGAAACACACTTGTGCTTTACACAACTTCTCCAAGTACTCTGCTTAAAACCACAGGTACTGGTTCATCTTGTCAAAGCAGTTATGTAGGTCTTCCCTACAGCATTGTAAGCAGTCCTCTGGTGCCAAGTCAGAAGAACATGTTAGTATGAAATTCTAGTTGGAAATCTCTGTAATAAATATTGTTATAATTACAACATTTTGTTAAAAAGCTTCACGTTAACACTGTGCATCATTTGAGTAGTAGTCGTCTCCTGCCCCACCTTTTCACCCCACACAGAGTAAATTGCTTGAAACAGTAAATAAGCCTGGGAAAATTTCGGCATTGTATTTCACATTAACAACATGCTACAGAATAAACAGATACTAATAAATACAACAAATATTACTATCAAATGCATGGTGGCTCCTGTTCTTTCAGATGGGAAGTAAATTTGGGTTGGATGGGAAATATGTTTGGATAGTGGTTATAAAGTGGAAAATCCCAGATTCGAGCTCCAGTCTGGTGCGAGTTCTTCACTCGTCACCATTGAATTATTTCAGTGCCCCAAGTGTCTGATGTTGGTACTTCTCTTTCATCAGATACAGCTAAGGTGTAATATATGTCACTCGTGCACATGGATCATACCTGTAACAGGAGTACCTTAAAGGGGTTGGGGAAATTTTTATAACTCAGGCAAAAATAGACTTCCTGTTAGCATAATCTTATTGCAAGGATACTGCCCTGGATAATAGTACAAATATTGAATACAGATTTTTTAATGTGAAAATAATTTAGAGTAGTTTACATTTTTCTGTGTAGAGTAATCATTGAAAAAACAATGTGAATGCAAATTCATTAGTTTATTAATATTTTATGTGTTTGTATACTAGCTTAACAATCTGTATCAGTACACATTGTTTTGTTGGACATGCACCACAATCGTCATGGATCTGCAACCAAATTCCATTTGATTGATGTGGCATTGTAGTTATGGAAAATAATTGTTTTTCGAGAGTTTGTGTACAATTTTTATGAAAAAATGGATATTTGTCATTTTCTGAAAATACCTTATCAAGATACTCTCTTTCAAGTTATAGGTACTGGTTCACCTGGTTAAAGCATTTTGTGACAGTCTTCAGGAGTGCATTGTAATTAGAAATACATATTTCTGCTATCACTCAAACCGCTGCTCATCAAGGGTTTCTTTCACTTCCTAGAAGGGAAGGAAATCATTTGAGGATGTAAGGCAGAAGTGTAACTTAGAAGAAACCTCTTTAAATGACAGAAAATACTGGTATCAAATGGTATTGATGTTGCACATTTTTAGAGAGGCTCATCAATTTCGCCTCAGTTCTTTGGACAGTTTTGTCTCTGGAATGAAGTGATCAGCTCACATTTCAACCACATTAAAAATCAGTAGGAGTTGTTGAAAGTGCTATGATTGTTAATTATTCATATAAAATGAGGTACTCTTTATTTTTGCACCTTTAAATTACAGTACAGTATCACGTGGTGCAGTGTTTTGACAGTTTCTTCAGTATATTATGTGGATAGTGAAAACAAAACTAGCATCAGTGTGGCAGCACACACACACACACACACACACACACACACACACACACACACACACACAAAGACAGACAGATGCAAAGTTGTTAGCTTTCAGAATGAGGGTGCCTTCTTCTTGCAGAAAAGGAAAGGGTTTGTGCATGAGAGATTGATAACGCTTATGATTAAAGTCACACACAAAACCACACCCAAGAGAAATATACTGAGCTCCATGAGAAAGATAAACAGTTGGAATTGGATGATATTTGAAAATCTGGACAGATAGATGTTACAGAGCATGTGGTCGACAAGTCACAAAAGAGCTGAAATACATCAGAAACAAGCTAAAAAGAGGGAATAAATGAAAGAAAAATGGTAGCAAAGGAAAAAAAATAAATGAAAATGTAAGACAAAAAATAGAAATGATAAAAGAAAGAAAGAGAAAATTACTGTAAATTGAGACAAAGTAGGCAACAAGTACTGACCATAATTTGTACAATAAATAAGCAGCTGTTAGGGCCCTTATTCACAACTTGGCGGCTGTTATATTGACATAAAAGGCTGAAGGTAATTTTAGGAAGGTTTTGATGTGGTCAAGTAATTGAATATGCAATCAGAATGTTATATAATAATTATAACTCTTGTCTTCATCACAAGGATGACAGTGATCCTCACAATGTGTTTCTCATAATGAGGAAGTGGAATGAGTGATCTATATTTAACTTGAAAAAACTTTTTATAGCCAAGATCGCAATATTTAATTCTATTACTGACAACTGGTTTCGCCAGTTGAAACTGTTATTTTCTAATCTTCAAAAAAGTTTTGATTATGAATGAGTTTATCATAATGATGATGTGGTGATAAACTCATGTGATGAACTCGTTATGGAACACAATTTATAACCAAAAAATTTTTGAAAATTAGAAGATGACAGTTCCAACTGTCAAAACTGCCTGTCAATAATAAATATTAATCAGTGTGATCTTTATAAAAAGATGTTTCAGGTTTCAATTGGTTACTATAACCTTCAAATCACGAAAAAAAAGCAAAAACATAATATCCTAGATTGTCACAATATAGAAAAATAATTTTAATTGAACAGTAAAGATACAGAAATATCATACCTACAGTATTGTAATTACTGTAGGAAGATGATATAAGCATTATACACAGGTGAAGACTGTTTTGCCTGCCTGTGTGCTACACATTAAAAAGTGGAAAGATTTTAGGCCACTAAGGGAAAAAGAAGCAAACACAGTAACACAGAACGAAGGTACGAAAGGCAAATTTAGTCTTTGTACTGTTACATATTACACACACTAGCAGTAAAAATAACTGAAGGAGGTACTGAACTTAAGTGTTCATAAATTATACATAATAAGAAGGATGCGTTGCACAGGTCTTACTGCAGAGGCAGTCAAATGGATGAGAACAAGGCAAGGCATGGCCCGGTATGGCCATGGTATGTGATTAGGATCCTGTAATCCTTTTCTGGTTTTGAGATGATCTCTGCAATCTCAAAGTTTGTTGAGTTGACCTAGGATATTTATTTATGAACTAGCTTTGTGGGGCGATTCCAGGCAG
Source organism: Schistocerca nitens (assembly GCF_023898315.1). NCBI lineage: Eukaryota > Metazoa > Arthropoda > Insecta > Orthoptera > Acrididae > Schistocerca > Schistocerca nitens. The sequence goes on along the minus strand of NC_064614.1, from coordinate 705,492,245 downwards.
AGGTGAAACTGGTGGTGTATTTCTGTAAGCAGGCAGTATCTGAGCAAACACGTTTGTGCTGAAGCCAAGACTGATGGAAAGAGACAATTTCACATGGAAAGCGTGGTAACTGTCAAAGTGTAAGTACTGCTCCATGTTGGTCGATTTGATGTGTGCTGAAGTGTTAAAATGGTCGTCATTTATGTGGAATCCATCATCAAGGAACATAGCAAAAGATTTGTAAAAGGACCATTTGAAATTTATGTTTTAAAATAGTTGCAGAGCTTCTAAGAAATCCTACCATCTCCTCACAGTCACCTACACGAAACAGTCATACATTAGACAAAACTATCACATTTTGCATAAGAAATATATTCAGTGGGTGAAAATAAAGAGAGCCTTTCCAGTTTAGGTAGGTGAATCGCTGAATATTTTTTCACCCACCAGAGCCACAAAACATATTATTTTGGGGAAGTGATGATTTTAGCCTGTAGAAGTTTTTGGAAAATCATGCTTTCAGCACGTCTGTATCTTTATTAAACTACCAGTTTTTGTCAGAAACAGGCCATCCTTAGCTATAATGTGACATCATTTATCAGATGCATGACATATCATAACTATTAACAAGTGCCATGCCATAAATCATCGTATTTAATCCAGCTGTGATGCTGGCGTACGTACAATGCACAGTAAGTCGTGACTGAAGATCGTATGCCTCTCCAGTCTTGCAGTGTTTTTCTCCATTGTCAGCTGTGTGCTGTATGTATCCCAGCATTATAGTTGGGTATTACATGTTGGATTATGGTATAATATTTGTCAATAATTGTGATTTGTCATACATCTGATTAACAATATCACGTTATACCAGAGGATGGACCGTTTCTGATAGAAACAGGTTGTTTAATAAAGTGGTAATGTAACTGTGTTCAAATAACGATTTTCCGAAAATGCCATAAAACATTGACATTTTAGTCTCACCCTGGACCTATATGGTACGAATGTCATCATTTACTGAAACCCGCTAGTGATAGAAGGTCCATGACTTTCAAGAAAGCCCCATTCAATTGCCTGATGAAAAGGCAGGAACCATCTCAGCTCCCATGACAATACCCTATCATATTAGAAATGCAGGCAAAGTATGTACATAATTAACAAATTTATGTAGTAGATCACTTACATCGGAGTCTACAAGAAGTCTGAGGGGTTTCCAGGGCTCGAATTCTATAGCACCTTTCAACAATATGTCAGACAGTCTGTCTTGGAAAGCTGCAGGTGCACTTCACATTGCTTGTTTTTCCCATCTGTATAATAAGTCACTGCATTTCCCATAGTTAGATCCTGTTAAGTGTCCTACTGAGCAGATCAAGTTTCCATGATTTATTGTTGTCTTGGAGAAAGCTATGAAGCTGTGATGGACTATTATTATATACTTTTCTCGCGTCCAAGCTTCGCGGAGGTTGAAGTTTGCTACCTATTCTAAGTGGGAATGTGTGGAGTGAAGTCTGTTGGATCGTATAGCAAGTATGTCTTTATGAATAGGCAGCTGTTGATTGTTGCAAATTTTCTTTTATTCCCTCAGAGGATATTCTTTCTTCTCAAGTTAGATGGTGGAAAGCGGCTCAGAGCAGGTAACCAGAATACTGGAGTGGACTTACTTCTACTAGTAATAATGCGCATTGTTTGATGTAGTCGCCCGTGTAATAGTTTTGTGTGGCTGCTCTTTATCCAGGCAGGCAGCAATGTTGAAGCTACAGAACCCCATGTTATACCCCTTATTGTTTGCAGAATATTATTTCTTGACCTCTATTTAGCTGTAGTCTTTGTTACATGCTGTTTAAATGACAGCATTCTGTCAAATATAATGCTAAATTAGTGGGTATTTGTTATGGGCTAGGTGATTACTTCAGAGTATATGTCCAGTTTGTGATTGGCCAGGATATTACTCTGATGAAAGCATGTGGATTCAGTTTTTTAGGGTTCGGTGGAAGTCGTTGTGTAAGTAATTGTTGCCCCATTATACTTTTTTCTTTTGTAAATATATCGTCAGTGACCCCAATTTGTTTGTGCAGTGTTGCTCACACCTAGTTATCAGAATAGCCAAACTTCCTGGACTGGGCATCTGACATTAGTGTAAAGGTTCACTGAGATGTGCACCTGTCTTTGAACTGTACAAAACAAGTTCTGTATGTCCACATGCCTTAGATTTCAGGGATGTATGAACACATCATTTATGTAAACAGTTGCAAGAAACCGTCTGGAATACTGAAGCTGTGCAGTGTGACTGGCATCTGTGTGGATTTAGCATTTATCTTTTTTCCCTCTTTATATGGAAAGATTAAGGGTAGCTTGCGATATTTGATGCTGCATACAAAAACTTAAGTGTATTTGCAGTAGATGTATCGTTTTCTATCCTATCACCAGTGTGAGATACTTGCAAAATGAATGTAATGTTGGTTGCAGTTTGAAACATGGGGTCGTCAAATGTTACTATGTGAGTGAAGTATACATTTGGCAAGACAACAGAATTAAACAAGTAAACTAAATGATCAAACTAAAGAGTACCTGCAATTAATTGTACACCATTTGATGATAGAACAAGTACAAGGCACAGTTGTACTTAATCACATGACTGAATTTATCTATGATCTCAGTTTTTTGTTATTATCCCATAAATCTGGCTCAGTCTCAGGAAGCAAATTCAAATTACCAGAGCAGTGGATCTTTTGGCCGATGATGGGGGGGGGGTGGAGGAGTGCTTAAGAAACAGCTGCAGTAGAAACTTTAAAAGTAATATGTGGCCTCTGCTATGATGCATTTTATGTCCTGAAAGTGATTCATCGAATTTTCTTCTAATTGCATGAGTAGTAGTGTTGTGTAATGCCTAGGATATCTAGAGGAAATCAGAACTGAATAGATGTCCCATCTACCCATGCACTTCTCTCTCACTAGGTAAATGGATCTGCTCATGGGTCTGTAATTTCAGAGCTCAGTATTGTTAAATTGTGCTGCATGCTTATACTTCATACAGCATATTATCTACATTTAGCCATTTGTGAGTACGTTCTCTTCACGAAGATGTTAAAATCACAACAGAGAGATCATAGTCAAGATAAAAATAAACGTATGTTTTGTAGAGGTCATATTTTTGTGGAGTTTTGTTGGAACACACTTATTGAACTAAAAGGAAAGTGTCTTTACAAATAATTGGATTTTAATAAGAATAACATTTTTAAGTTATTTGAATGTCATTGACCCATAAAATTTCTTGCTGTAGGAATGAAATTAGGATGGTACAATATTAATCAAATGGTTAAATGAAGCATGCAGGCTTCATATTCCAAGAGGAGAAACTCATTTACTACAATCTGAGAGTTGACTTTTGGTGAGACTGATAAATGTGAATGAGACAGTGGGAACAAACAAAACAAAGATGATAGTAGGGAGTGGCAAGAGTAATTGCTTTGCAAAACCAAAATTGAATAGATAGAAAGAAATGAAATAATTAAGGAAGTCCCATAATGTGATGGGTACAGAACATGGGATGTTACTAGAATGGTTGAAAAACGGTAGGGAGTGAGGAACAGAATAGAAGTGTTTGGTGCAGTGCAGTAGACTGTAAGATAGCCAGTCTTGAGCACAGAGCTTGTTTGGTGTTGCCAGGTATCAGTGTTACTTTTGTCACAAACAAGGGTTTCCCTGCTGCTCTAATTAAAGTAGTCAGTTCAATGATATGCTGTCACTTAATAAACAGAATGCAGCTGCAAGACACATCAGTTGATATGGAATTGTTCTGAGGACTTTATGAGATTTGCTATGTGTTATATTAACAATGATGAGGTATATTAACCATGATGAATAGCAATTGGCTGATGCAGAATACTTGACATTAGAGAAGAGTGATTGGCATTTTTTATGGTGTAGTTTCTCATGGATGGCAGTGATCTGTGACAGTTTGCAGTTGTAAGGAAGTCACTCAGATAAATAGATTGTTTTTAGTAGGACTGCAGCTTGAAAGAGTTAATTTTGCTCTTATTATAATGGAATATATGTTAGTGCTAGAAAGTGAATTTTCAAGTCACAGAATCAGAAATATCACTGCCAATAGCAATGTGTAATAATATAATCAAACAGATGCATTTGAAAGTTGAGTGTGTAGCATATTGTGGTACTGGGAAAACACAACTGATTTATGAAAGTGTTCTCAAAAAGTTGGTACGTCTGTCCTAGAGTACTGCTAGGTGTGTGCCATCTGAATGCAGTAGAGTGATAAGGTGATTTAGCTGTCTGTTGAGCAGGTTGGCTTGACTTACCATTTGTTTATTCTCTTGGCATTATAGTGCTGCAGAAAAGATCTACATTATCAACTTTCATTGAGAAATAATAGAATATGCTTCAGTTCCTTGTGTCTTGCATATAGTCATTTCAAAGAGAAAATTAGATTAATAGAGATATATATGTGAAGGTCTTAATAATTTGTCTTGTCATGGTGTTTTCACTATGCCTATGTACAATTCAAAGTCACAATGTCATCAGCTCTTCTGTTATTATGTAAGAACCTCAATTGCAATGTCAAAATGCCAGAAACATGTACCAGTGAATTTTGTTGATTTCTTCTGTGTACAACATCACAGTGAAGTAACCTTCAAGTGTTCAATATTTTGAATGCCAAAATTTAACAAATATGTCCAAAAAGGGGTGATTTTTTATAAGTGGAAAAATTGCTAGGCTGGTGCCAAATATAAATGTAAAAAATTATTGTGAACACAGCTATATATTTGTTAGTTGACCACAATATTATTGCATTTGAGAATGAGGTTACTTCAATCGACTCGTGTGTTTTCCTGTGCAGTTGAATGCCAGTAGAATGTGCTCTGCTGCTGTAAAGAACCGACAACTTGCTCATGAAGCTCTCTGGACTCTCATAGCATGCACAACGGTTGAAAAAACAGATAAGGTTTTTGTTACTTTAACTTTGCCACGTGTTTCCGATAACTGCCTTGGGAGGGCAAGTGCTATAATATCGCAATTTGGTAACATAAAAGCCACTAAAACTAAAAACTCTGCCTGAACAGGCCGTGAAGATCCAATGGTACCAATGGGCTGCCATGTCGTCCTCAGCCCACAGGCATCACTGGACGCTGATATGGAGGGACATGTGGTCAGCATACCACTCTCATGGCCGTTTTGTCAGTTTACAAGACCGAATACAAAAGTCACAGTGTATGGGAATTGTGACACATAAAACTCCTGAAATACATTCTAGAAAACTGTAACCTAATTCACTTATTGAGAAAACTCGTGAAACAAATAACTTTAATTTTAAACTATATTTGTAATCACTCAGCAGACATTAAAACATAAAGCAGAAACAGTTTATGTTTCTAAATTGTTAATTAGATTGTGATTTGTTGCAGTATCTATTTCATCAAGGATTTTGACTAATATATGATCCAGCTTCGTTACAATTTCTTCTTCACATCCTACCACTAATGTGCGTGTTTCTATGGTTACTGGAGGAGTGTTCTTCTATGATATCAAGAGCCATTAATAAGATGTTTTTTTCCTGCTGAAGTTGTTAGGCAAATTATCTAAAACATTTTGTACAGCTTAAAAAATTGTGGCAAATTGTAGGATTTTTGAAGATTAGTTGAAAACTAAGTCTTTTAATTACTACATAGTTTAGTTTTCTGGCTGGGGATATTTTTAGTATTTTCTTTTTACTTCATAGGCCCCACTAAAATATTTAACATGTATCTGTCATTACATTGTTACATTCCACCCTGGATTTTCCATTGTTTAATGCATATCTATTATGCCTATCACTAGATAATGTAATATAATAATGCGGCATTACCCATTCATTTGTACTATTTTATTTTTGATGTGTTGATTACACATTTTTTACTCTAATTGTGCTTCATTCTTATGCCTACTTGCAAACTTGATCTATTCAGTTCTCTCATTAGAACCATTTGATGAGCTTTTGCGTTTTGGGGGGTTGAAGACAACTATCGTATAGGCAGCAAAAAAAATAAACAAAATGTAAAAATTACTTCAGTGCTTTGAGGTAAACTAAACAGTGTTTTCAAAATTAAACTTCCAGTGTGTCTGAAATGTAAAATGTACAACCACTGTGTATTACTATTTTTTATGGCAGTAAGACATGGATTTATACAAAGACAATTCGAAACCGAGGGCTACTCATAGTATCATAGGAAGAGGTATTTTGTGAACCAGGAGAGATGAAAACAAATAAATGGACCGTGGACCAGACTGCAGTGTAATTATGACCTTAACCAAAATGTAAGGGGCAATCAGAAAGTTTCCATTCAAAGGCAGTACAGTCGAGAATTGTATGGCAAAATCACTGTCAGCATTGAGGCAATCATCCCACCTACGTACCACATTGAACATACTCATTTGGAAAAACATTGTGCCCTGCTGCGTGTGAAGACCATAACAGCCTGTTTCACATCCTCGTCCAATAGGAATCATCAACCCTTCAGTTCCTCGGGGAGAGATCAGTACTATAGTACGGGTGCCTGAGTGTCTCCCACTTGAGTTGGCATCATCTGTAATGGATGAGGCAGGCCTCCCAGATCTAGCGGCATCCTGTGTCAAATCACAACCAGCACGGAACTTGGCACAACATTCCACAATGGTGGTTTTTTACAGGCGTACTACCCCATACACATTCTTCCTTCTCTGCTGAATGTCTACCAGTGTTTGTCCTTCAGCAGACAAGGAAACAATAACAGCATGTTAGTCCTATTTGGATGCATTTGGCAGTTACATTGCTGTAGTTGATGTTCCCACATTTACCGCATGCACATTGGAAGGACAAGAATGCCACACTGATCCCTTGCCTACATGTTGGTACTTACACCAGAGTTGTACTATGTTGCATATACACTGCTGCAACACCCTCAAACGCAAAGTTTTTGATCACCTCGTACAATAATTGTTGGTGGAAATTTTAGCCGGGTCAGTGAGTGGCACGTGGACTAAAGAAATTATTTGCTAGGTTCCATGAGAAAAGATATACCACCGTTATAACTCTATGGAAGGTGTAAGCTTATTGGTAGAAAACTTGTAGTAACAGTGTCAATGCATGTAATTGAAGAACATAATACACATCAAAATCTAAATGAGGTCTATATCTATTAGTGAATGTCAAATGATTAGTGATAGTGATCAGCCACTAATCATCGAATCTGTGAAATTTCTATTTCTTGAAGAAATGATAAAGAATCTCTCACCAGAAATAAATTTTATAACAACAGTATTGATAAACTTAGAAAGGGGATCATTGTGTTCCACAAATATCTCTTTTTTGTGTTAAAAACTCATTTCTACCTCTTGGAACTTAACTGCCACCACATTATTAATAAATTGAAATTTTATCCCTCTTTTACGTAGGTGCAGTTCCCTTTCCTCAATGTGCTTTCCAAACTCTGCAGAATCTGATGCTGTTTGTATGTTAAACATCAATAGTAAATGAGACATCACAAAAACTTCATCTTGCAACTGTCCCATTACTCTGAATTTTATCACCACTGAACTTTTTAACTGTGTGCAACATTCTTTTTGGGCTCATATTATGTTTTGGCTTCTTTAATGGAGACAACAAAGAAAAATTATACAAAATACAGGAGTCATACAGAGGAAGAGCGGCACATGCCAACCCCAGTGATGTGCTATCATCACACTTTGCACCTCAGCTACCAAATTCTTAATTAGCAGCAATTGTGACACTTGGTGTTCATAATTTGCCTCATCGCTGCCAACCCTAGTTCTTTGGGTAAGCAGGAAGTCCGCATCAGTGTCTGCTGACCTTATGACTAAACGTTACTGCTGAGCAGTGCCATCAGAGTACTGTTGTTGAAGAACTTATTTGTTTCCTTGTTCTCAGTTTTGAGTATTTTGTGCAATAATTGGTCAATATCTACATCCTCTTCTCACAGCATCTCTCACCATGCAATCATGAAATTGGACAGTTTTATCCTCCCCATGTGAAAGTACCAAAGGAAGGGTGCACAGGTAATCTACCTACAACTATATCTACAACTATATTGTGCATATCGCCGTGAAGTGCATGGCAGAGGGTATGTCCCTTTGTACCAGTTATTAGGGTTTTTCCCTGTTGCATTCATGTATATAGCATAGGAAGAATGATTGTTTACACCTCTTCATGTGCGCTGTAATTAATGTAATCTTGTCCTCATGATTCCTACAGGAGTGATGTGTAAGAGGTTGTAGTATCTTCATAGGGATGTGATTTAGAACCTGTTCTTGAAATTTTGTAAGTAGTCTTTCTCAGGATAGTTAACTTCAGTCTTCAAGAGTTTGCCAGTTCAATTTCTTTGGCATCTCTGTGGTACTATCCTATGGATCAAACAGATGTATGACCACTCATGCTGTCCTTCTCATGCACATGCAATATCGCCTGTTAATCCTGTATGATGCAGGTTCCATGCACTTTTGCAGTATTCTAGAATAGGTCATACGAGTGTTTTGTAAGCAATCTCCATTGTAGACTGTCTGCATTTCCCCAGTATTTTACCTGTAAACTGAAATTTATGACCTGCTTTACCCATGATGCCTGAGCCTTTGAGCAAAAAGTCTGCTGAATCCATTTCATGTCCCTACAAAGTGTTACACTAAGTTACCTCTATGAATTAACTGATTTCACCTGTGACTCGGTATTACAGTCATAGAATACTATTTATTAAGTAATGGAATTTGTATAGGATTAAAAGGTTGAATTCCTATTCGAGGTCATAATATTCCTAGGTTTTATTGTTTTGTGAAGCGTACAGTTTTATATTTCTGAACATTTAAAACAAGTTGCCAAACTTCGCACCACTTTTAAATTTTATCAAGATCTGAGTGAATATTTCTGCAGTGTCTTTTAGAAAGTACTTCATTATAGATAACTGCAAAAAGTCCTTCTTACAAAAAAAATCCTCAGTCCATTCACAAATTTCACTTGATCCCCATAGGATAGTATTTTTGGTAATAAGCGTAGATTTGGTGCTGAGTCAAATCCTTTTTGGAAATCAATAAGTACTACATCCGTCTCACTGCCTTGATCCAAATCTTTTAGTATGTCATATGAAACAAGTGAGAGTTGGGTTTCACTTGATGGATGGTTTTGGAATTCATGCTGATTGGCAAGAAGATCACTCTTTTCGAGGTATCTCATTTTGTTTGAGCTCAGAATATGTTCTAAAATTCTAGAACAAATTGATGTGAAGGCTGTTGGATGGTAGTTTTGTGGATCACATGTACTATCCTTCTTGTAAGTGGGTGTGATTTGTGCTTTCCTCCAGCTACTGCGCACAGTTTTTTGTTTGGGAGATCTGTGATAGATAATAGTTTGAAGAGGGGCTAACTTGGCCACACATTCAGTATAGAATCTGATAGGGATTCCGTCCGGCCCTGGAGCTTTGTTCAATTTTAATGATTTAGCTGTTTCTCAACACTACTGACACTAACACTTATTTCACCCATCTTTTCAGTGGCATTGGAGCTATTTTCCTGGTTTTCTTTGTGAAGGAATATTTGAAAATGCACATGAGCTATTTCAGCTTTTGCTTTGCTTTGCACCCTCATGTGTTATCTCTGAGTAACTGGATGCTAACTTCGGTGCTACTAACAGCCTTTACATGTGCCCAGAATTTCTTTGGGTTTTGTGAAAGATCATTCGATAGTATTCTGCTATTGCTCTCTTAATTTCCTTCCGTCTGATTTTGTTCAAAGACAAACAAAGAGACAATCTTGTCAAGATATATGAGAATAAGTTGTCACAGTTGCTAGTCTGGGTGCTTATTTTTTGTGAATCCCGTTTCAGATTTTGTCCAGAGTAATAGTTCTGTACTTGTACTTCAGCATCAGCGATGCTTCACCCAATCTTTTTGTTATTTTTCTTTTTGTGCTTTGCAGATAGTCTGACACATTTATTCACCTATTATCTTCTAACCAACAAATAGCATAAACTGTACACTCTGTTTCACAATACACCCGATGCTTTGGTGTGTCCAATATAGAATGGCAGCTTTTGCTTGTACAAAAATAGTGTGAGCATAGTATGTCAGTGGTGGTGATAATACACTACAGCTTTTGGGAGGATGAAATGAGGAGAGTGAACAAGAAGAAACTCTTTCCGTATGGAATGATAAAAATGGAAGTATTGAAGAAGAAAATGATGATAGTGCACTTGCAGTTGGATATAAAATTTACATATAAATCAAAATATTATTATTGAATGTAGTGAACAATAGATGTGATGACCTATGTATGCCTTAATAACTTAAAACTGCCAGATCATAAGGACCAATTCACTAACCTACTTTCTGCCCAAAATAAACGAAGCAGAGGATACGCATTTGGCAGAAAATTCTATTGTAAAGTATTAAAAGTGCACAGTACCTAAAATATGCAGCTCTGATAATCATTCTTTAATATTGCATCCACACATAGAATGAGATTATTGCATTGAGCTGTGTTCCTTTGCTAAATGTAGTTGCATATGAAATTGCAAAAGATGACCTTTAGTCATGGGTGCTGCAACTTCTTTGATGACTTGTGAAAAAATTGGGAGAAGAGGAAAGATCGTAAAGTTTCCTAACTAACAGAAATGCAAGTAGAGCAGGAAAACTGAAAACAGAGATCAGTCTTGTCTGTTGTATTCTGCTGCTTGGCTTGTGTTCCTAAAGTGTTTTCTTCTAAGAAACTGAGAAAGTAACTTCTAATTATGAAAGCATTTGATTTATTGCACTACTTGTGTTAAAGCTGTGAGCCACAGCATAGCTTTGCAGGGGTCTGCTGTGTATAATTACTTTTTATGTCAATATAGTTTTATGTTTTTATTTCTGGTAATTTTTGTGCGTTATACTTTCGAGTAACTGTGGAAAAATGGGTCAGTTGTCCGCATACTTATTCTTAGCTGCAACTGTTTGGTCACCACAGTGAAGCTGAATACTAAGGCAGTTGTGAGATGGTGCTGTGCGCTAAGACACTGTTTTACATCCAGGAAGAGTGGGGTTAAGTTCACTAAATTATTTAAGGTGAAAATTGGTATTGTTTCTTCATGAATGATGTAATTGACCTACTTCCTCATACTTGTCCAATCAGAGTTTATAGTCTCTCCACCTCCTCCTCTCAATAATTTCATTGCCAACAAAACCATGTACTCCTCTTTTCCTTCAATCTGGGTGACTTATGGATTAGTTGTCTGTGTTCAAACTGCATAGTATGTTATGTAACATTAGTGGGAAGACGTGGTGCCTATTTTGTTCTTGAATGTTTAACAGTAATTTAGGGACTTAAAATGAGATTGCATTAGTACTATATTCTCCTTAACTGGTTCTCATTTTGTAATACTGTTTGTTGTACATGAGCTATGAAATATACAATACTATCAGTGTTGTGACATGAGACAGCAGCGTACTTCAGTACCAAATTAGCCGCGATGTCAGGCATGTTACTTCCCAACTCCAATATTTTTGGGACTTTGGCAGATTTGGCATGGGAAATAGAGAACAAAGGTACTGACATACAAAATTGAAAGCGTTCATAAAAATCTTCAAATACTGAACTCCTATATTTACAATAAATAATGGATTTTTTTGCTTAGTTTACAGTAATAATATGTCGCGAGTTAAATTTGCTCTTCCTGCATATCTCTGTGTAGGAGATACTGATACGGATACATGTTTCAACCAGTCGTTAATCTGATCTGGAGAAGCTAAATCTTGTAGAATTCTGCCAAGAGGCATTCAGGACAAAAAAGGAACTATATAAATGTTGTATTATGGATAGATCTACAAAATGTTGAAACCTTATGCATTACTTTGATATGGACAGATATTTCATAGCAGAAAGCCTTTGTATATTCAGGTTCTGTGCAGTTTTTATTGTTTCCAAGAGACTTTTCAACGGATGTTAATGACTTATGCGGTTTATGTTGAAAGAGTTCTATCTGAAGTTACATACTGTTTTAGCTTTTGATGTAACGTACCATCTGATTTTAAAGAATTATATGCTTTGATTTTCTGTTCGTAGCATAATGCTTTCATCTTAAGAATAGGAGTGTGATTAGTATGTCACCATAGTATTCTTCAGAATTTTGAGCAGAAGTTTTAAAAGGACCCTGTTATCGCTCTTGTAGTTTGTATAACCACGACTACTGTGGAATTTAATCACAGCTGGTCCAACAGAATCAAATATTATGTCCTTTTCTGCATTGCTCCATTTAGAATTTATACTATACTAGAGCTCTTGTAACTCCAACTTTATAGAGGTGTAAGCTGAATTTTAAATGATATTTTTTTGTAATACAGTGCACGAAAGAATGCTGAAAACTTGAAAAAAGCAATGGAAAGTGTTGTGGTACCCATGTTTTGCAATACAGCTATTGGCATCACAGAGGACCAGCAAAACAAATTAAATAAGGTAATGTTCTTAATTGCTATGAATTATGGAGTTCCTGAAATTCCCTGACAGCGTAGTGTCATCTCTCATGCTGGATTAATTTATCGTTTCTGTCTTTTTATTTTGCATTCCAGAAGTGTCACTTGAAATAAGTGTGTGGGTTTGTCATTGCACTTACACAATAATACCTTTTCACTATACGAGTAGGATAAAATCGTCTCTTACAAAGTGTTTTACTTTGTAGGGCCATTCTTTCACTTTTGTCATCCCAAGCTATGATTTCTAGAAGATATTGAACATTAATGGGACACATGTTAGTGAAATTTTGGGACATAATGTCACTTTCTGTTTGTACTTAGGGATTTGTCAGCTGGAGAAAGTAGTTGTCATATCTAATTTTAGAGTTATGTGTTGATGCACAGGAATTTGGAAGCAAAAGTTCATGAGTATCCTCTGTTCCATTTCATGTTACAGCTATGCACGAAAGAAATTAAACTACCCTACTCATTTCACTTTGTACTGTTTTCTTGCTCAGTTCTTGTGTTTCTTTGTTTATTAGGCTTTAAATTGACATAACACATGCACTTATGTCTTAATTTGTGAGCCCAGCAACAAAATTCCATTCTAAGATTTTTTTCTTTTGCGATGTTACTATTTGCGTTAATCAACTCTCAGTTGTCAGGTTCAGGCCACCACTACAGTGCTGCATTGTGGTTTCTTATTTTTCAAAAGTGCCATATCTCATGGTAAATTTTTTGAGTTTTGTGTTTCCGGTAATATTTGGTGTGTCAATAAATCTCAAAATTACATTATTCAAAAATGGTTCAAATGGCTCTGAACACTATGGGAATTAAAATCTGAGGTCATCAGTCCCCTAGGCGTAGACCTGCTTAAACCTAACTAACCTAAGGACAGCACACACAGCCATGCCCGAGGCAGAATTCGAACCTGTGACCATAGCAGCAGCGCGGTTCCAGACTGAAGCACTTAGAACCACTCGGCCACAGCAGCCGGCAATTACATAATTGTTTACCATTATCCACACATCTTTTTGATACAGTGTGTGGAATGGTGTTACTCCATAAATAACAAAGCAGGCAAAGTAGTGTTGGAAGAAACAGCTATACTGGGAAATGTTAAACTTTTGGAACTGGTTACAGTGTAACAAGACAACTAACGTACAGATCTTTCCCAATGAATGCCTCCAGAACTAATAATCTACAACACTTTCAGGGGTGGTGGTGGCGATCATTGTGGCCTAAAGGAATCAGACACATAAACACACAGGGTTTTTTGAATCTTGAGTCCTCATCTCTGTGATGAACTAAAAACATCATAAATCTTATTGCAATTGATTTTTGGTCTTAACAGTGCACCTGAAATAAAATTTTTGGCAGTCATACCAGTACATCATCTCAAAACATGCAGTGCTGTAGGAGAACGTAAACTGATGAGCAAATTCAAGTTTGGTAGCTGTTGTACATTGTTGAAATTGCTGATTATCGGTAAACAGCAATGTGTCATTGTCTGTATGTGCTTGCTTTTAGTACATGTCTCACTATGAACTTTAAAAAATAATATATTACTCCACTGTCTCAATGAGATACAGCAATAAAATCTCCCAGTCTTCCAGCCATGTCGTGCAGTTATACACTCACCTCCTACTTTCAGCTAATTGCTCCCGGGCCATTGTCAAATTGTAACTGACTGCCGTGTGGCTGCTAGACTCATCCTTAACTAGCTTTGGTACCTGCTGTGAAGTTGCTGGTGCACAATTCACTGCTGTTTAAGGCAATGTTTTCATACCATGCATACTGTAACATCACAATGCCCAAGTTTTGTGTTGCACTCAGCTGCAAATCGCTGTTTTTATTTATGGTGTTAGTAGATATGTGATCTCTACAGGTCCTTTAATTAATTTATCTGAGAAACAAACAGATATTGCAAGCATTTTAGCAAGTATCATCAAGCAGGATCATCAAGAAGAACAACATCAAAGAGAAGAATAAAAAAAAAAGCTTGCAATTTTGGCATTATGTGGTTCAGTGACAGGGGAAATTATCTATTTCCTGAAGAGACATAACATCTACTCAGTTTTCAGTAAAAATACTTCAACTCGAGACCTGTGAAAGACAATGCAGGGCTCAGAACTCCTTGTGTTTACAAAATACAGTGTAATTGCAGTATTAATTTCAGTGGGCCGTGTGTATGATAGAACAATGTCGGGTTGAACACAAGAGGTGTCTTTGACTGTGATATGAAGAGAAATTGGAAATAGCTGAAAATGGGGTAGAAATTGAATTTAAAATTTCTTTCAACAACATTTTTGTCATCACACAGACTAATGGTTCCTGGGGTGGTATCATAATTGAAATAGCTTTAAGGATCAAAATTGCTAATGATATTATGAATAAATATCATGGTTTGCAGCACAACATGGAACCCAAGCATTGTGAGGTTAAAGCAGGTGCTGCAGACACAGAACTAAAACATTGCTTCACGCAGTTATGAACTGAACACAAATAACATCACAGCTACATAAGGATGAGATCAGCAACCATATGGTAGCCAGTTACCAGTAGACAGTGCATGAGGTGCAATCAGCTGAAAGCTCGTGGACATATAATTACTTCATGTGGCCCAAGGCCTGAGAGTATTTTATTAAAAATAATAATTTGACAAATATGTTAGATATTACTGATTGAATGTGTTACATGTAGTGATACATAACACTATATATTGACATTCCACTTATTTTTGTTGATGTTCCATTTATTTTTGTTGATAATTGTTTACATACCACTCACATCATTGACGAATAATGAACTGTTTGTTTGACTTTGATGCTGCTGGTACGTCCTCACAATAATTGTAATCATAGGTGGTATATAAACATATTACCATTCTCTGTGGATTCAGTCCCATTTTTTGTGTCCTTTACCCTCTCCAAAGTGTTTTCACTGTGGTCTCTATCTATCATTATCACCTGTTCATCCCCCATTGCCTGCTTTTTTAATATGTAACATGCCACTATCTGTGCTTTTAATTGGATGAGTTCTTTATTATTATATAGCTATTCTCTAGCTCTGCTGATCCTTCCTATCTCTTTCCTATATGCCTTCCACGTTTTCAGTTTCTGCTCCAATCGAAACCAAAACTCAGCAAAATTGAACCATGTTGAACCATAGAGAGAATCCCCCCTCCCCTGCACGCTCTCCTTTCCTCTCCTCTCCCTCCCCTTCTACTTCTCCCTGTCTCCCCCTATCTCCTTCTCTCCCTCCCCCTCCACCCTCCCCTCTGTCTCCCCCTATCCCACCTCCCTCCCTCCCATACCCTTCTCTCTCCCTCCCATACCCCTCTCTCTCCTCCCCCTCCCTCTCCTCCTCCTCCTCCCCCCTCTCCTCCCTCTTTCTCCTCCCCCACTCTCCCCTCCCCATCTCTCCTCCCCCCTCTCTCCTTCCCCCTCTCCTCCCCCCTCTCTAATCCCCCTCACTCATCCCCCCTCTCCCTCTTCCCCCTCTGTCTACCCCCTCTATCTCTCACCTCCATGTGTGTGTGTGTGTGTGTGTGTGTTACACAGCTTTGGAAGTTGAAAAATAGTGCTCAACATGTCTTTTATGTGGCCATCTACTGCCCAACACTTTTTGTATACTAATTGGTATTCATTCGTCATAGTACTTTTCTAGTTACTTTATTCATGCTGAAACAGTTATTTTTTTTTGTTGTTGTAGCTGTGTATACTTGTGTAAGCTATATACAATAAAATGTCCTTGTCTAGTCATCCAAATTTAGGTTTCCTGTGATTTCTCTACATTGCTCCAGGCAAATGGTAGATTGGTTTCTTAGAAAAGGGCCTGGCGATTTCCTTCCCCGGCCTTTCATAACCTGAGCTCATGCTGCATTTCTAATGACTGTGCTGTTGATAGGACTTTAATCTTCTTACTTTTCAGTTAAAATATTGATCCTGTTGTGTTAGAGTATCAGTTAAAGACAGTAATACTTCAGTTATGTTGTAAACTAATCAGTGTTCAATATAGAGTACTAGCACAAAGCACCTCCTTCCATACTCAACAGTATTGCATATTCGTACATGATTAGCATTTATTAGGTACAAAATGCAGTTTATTAACCAAAGACTGGAATTACAGTTCAACAGGCACTCTCAAAATACAAATTCTATGGAGAAAAAGTACGCACAGGGCATTTTATGTGTTGAAGTATATGCACAGGCATAGTATATTTTCCTATTATTTCTTGATTTGGGACATCATTTGTTCAGTGATATCTTTAACATGCAGTGATGTTCATGGGCTGTTTTTCTTCTCAAGCATTGATTTCATATTTTTGTACAGATTCAAACTGTGGACGCTGCTGTATGATTTTGAGAGGTAGGTGGTGTCTCATGTACAAGTAAGATTTGTTTCCCAGTAGGCTGTTCATGGATTGTGCATAAGAACAAAAGTTGCATTTACATCTCTGTGCTTTTTATTCTTCTGTAATTTTACTGTTTTGTATGTGTTACATAGTAACATGGATAGGTTAAAGTTAGATATAGTGGGAATTAGTGAAGCTATGTAGCAGGAGGAACAAGACTTCTGGTCAGGTGAACACAGGGTTCTAAATACAAAATCAAATGGGGATAATGTAAGAGTAGGTTTAACAATGAATAAAAAAATAGGAATGCGGGTAAGCTATTACGAACAGCACAGTGAACGGATTATTGTAGCCAAGATAGACACAAAGCCTACGCCTACCACAGTAGTACAAGTTTATATGCCAAGTAGCTCTGCAGATGATGAAGAGATTGAAGAAATGTATGATGAGATAAAAGAAATTATTCAGATAGTGAAGGGAGACAAAAATTGAATTGTCGTGGAGGACTGGAATTCGATAGTAGGAAAGGAAGAGAAGGAAAAGTAGTTGGTGAATATGGAATGGGGGTAAGGAATGTAAGAGGAAGCCACCTGCTAGAATTTTCCACATAGAATAATTTAATCATAACTAACACTTGGTTTAAGAATCATTAAAGAAGGTTGTATACATGGAAGATGCCTGGAGATACTGGAAGGTTCCAGATAGATTATGTAATGGTAAGACATATA
The DNA here is from genome assembly GCF_023898315.1 of Schistocerca nitens. Taxonomy (NCBI): domain Eukaryota; kingdom Metazoa; phylum Arthropoda; class Insecta; order Orthoptera; family Acrididae; genus Schistocerca; species Schistocerca nitens. The sequence continues at coordinate 705,474,729 of NC_064614.1, read as the reverse complement.
TTTAGGAACCAAGTTTTAAATTGTAAGACATTTCTAGGGGCAGATATGGACTGTGGCCACAATCTATTGGTTATGAACTGTAAATTAAAACTGAAGAAACTGCGAAAAGGTGGGAATTTAGGAAGATGGGACCTGGATAAACTGCAAGAACCAGAAGTTGTAGAGAGTTTCAGAGAGAGCAGTAGGGAACAATTGACAAGAACAGGGGAAAGAAATGTAGTAGAAGAAGAATGGGTAGCTTTAAGAGATGGAATAGTGAAGACAGCCTCAAGATCAGGTAGGTAAAAAGATGAGGGCTTGTAGAAATCCTTGGGTAACAGAAGAGATACTGAATTTAATTGATGAAAGGACATAATATAAAAATGCAGTAAATGAAGCAGGTAAAAAGGAATACAGAAGTCTCAAAAATGAGATTGACAGGAAGTGTAAAATGGCTAAGCAGGGATGGTTAGAGGACAAATGTAAGGATGTAGAGGCATTTATCACTAGGGGTAAGATAAATACTGCCTCCAGGAAATTTAAGGATACCTATTGAGAAAAGAGAACCACTTGTATGAATATCAAGAGCTCAGATGGAAAACCTGTTCCAGGCAAAGAAGGGAAAGCAGAAAGGTGGAAGGAGTATACAGAGGGTCTATATAAGGGCGATGTACTTGAGGGCAATATTATGGAAATGGAAAGAGACGTAGATGAAGATGAAGTGAAAGACCTAATTCAAAACAGGGCACCGGGAGTAGACAACATTCCATTAGAACTACTGATAACCTTGGGAGAGCCACCCCTGACAAAACTCTACCATCTGGTACGCAAGATGTGTGAGACAGGCGAAATACCCTCAGACTTCAAGAAGAATGTAATAATTCCAATCCCTAAGAAAGCAGGTATTGACAGGTGTGAAAATTACCGAACTATCGGTTTAATAAGTCATGGCTGCAAAGTACTAACACAAATTCTTTACAGACAAATGAAAAAACTGGTAGAAGCTGACCTCGGGGAAGGCCAGTTTGGATTCCGTAGAAATGTTGGAATATGTGAGGCAATACTGACCCTATGAATTATCTTAGAAGATAGTATAAGGAAAGGCAAACCTATGTTTCTAGCATTTGTAGACTTAGAGAAAGCTTTTGACATTGTTGACTGGAATACTCTCTTTCAAATTCTGAAGGTAGCAGTCGTCAAATACAGGGATCCAAAGGCAATTTACAATTTTTACAGAAACCAGATGGCAGTTATAAGAGCCATAGGGCATGAAAGGGAAGCAATGGTTGGGAAGGGAGTGAGACAGTTGTAACCTATCCCCGATGTTGTTCAATCTGTATATTGAGCAGGCAGTAAAGGAAACAAAAGAAAAATTCGGAGTAAGAATTAAAATCCATGGAGAAGAAATAAAAACTTTGAGGTTTGCCGATGACACTGTAATTCTGTCAGAGACATCAAAGGACCTGGAAGAGTAGTTGAACGGATTAGACAGTGTCTTGAAAGGAGAATATAGGATGAACATCAACAAAAGCAAAACAAGAATAATGGAATGTCATTGAATTAAATCAGGTGATGCTGAGGGAATTAGATAAAGAAATGAGACACTTAAAGTAGTAAATGAGTTTTGCTATTTGGGAAGTAATTGATGATGGTCGAAGTAGAGAGGATATAAAATGTAGACTGGAAATAGCAAGGAAAGCATTTCTGAAGAAGAGAATTTTGTTAACATCGAGTATAGATTTAAGTGTCAAGAAGCCTTTTCTGAAAGTATTTGTAGGAGTGTAGCCATGTATGGAAGTGAAACATGGGTAAGGTAATGTATTTTATTACTGACAGCATGTTTCATTATTCTGCTGGTGGTATCTATTATAATTGTTTTTGAGCCCTTGCTCAGCATATTTATACCCAAATATCACATTTTTCAAAGAGCCCACCAAGGTATTCGATAAATCAGTTACGTAGGTCAGGAACAAGAGTGGGCCAAGTACCGATCTATTTGAGATTCCACACTTAATATGTCCCCACTCCAATTTTAGTTTTCTTCTTACAGTATCATTTGCCAGTGTGACCTTCTATTTTTTTGAGATACGACTGCATCTATGCGAGAAGAATGGCTTTAACACCATAATGTTTTAGTTTCCGTAGTAGAGTTTTGTGAACTCCACAAGTGAAGGCCATAGAAAATATCAACATGGTAATTTTTCTTATTTAGCTCTATCGGAAAAAGTTGTTCTTCTTCCAAAAGTTTAAGCCTGGTCTTTGCCACCTCAGCTTCCTCTCTTCAATAGTACTCTTCATCTCCATGTATGAGGGTTGCACCAAAAGTAAGGTTCCCATATTTTTTACAAATAGAAAACATTGTTTATTGTTATTAATTTATACATAATCGAAAAGCTTACACTTTTGTCTATTTCTCAACATAGTCTCCATTTCTTTCAACACACTTTTGAAGATGGTGCTCCATCTTTTGTATTCCTAAGTCGAAGAAGTCTCCCGCTGGGGGCTAAATCCGGGCTGTATGGGGGATGGTGCATAAAAGTCCACCCAAATTTCCTCAAAAACTCTTGCATTTGACGAGTGACATGTGGTCAAGCACTGTCATGAAGAAGCACTACTCCCTCCTTCAGTTGTCCTCCATGGTGATTCTGGATTGCTCGCCAGAATTTGGTCAATGTTTCACAATATCTGTCTGAGTTTATTGCCGTCCCAGGTTGCATGAAATCAATGAGGAACACCCCCTTCTGATCGCAAAACATAGTCGTCATAACCCTTCCTGCTGACTGCGTTTGTTAGAATTTATTTGGTGGCTGTGAACCGGAGTGACGCCATTGACGATACTGTTGTTTTGTTTTGAGGGTGTAATGAAACACCCACGTTTCATCTCCTGTGACGATAGAGTCCAACAACTTCTCCTTGTTGCCTGCCCCCTCACATTGTTGAAGAAACTTGCGAACACAATCAAGGCGTTGCTCCATGTGTCCGTTAAGTCAGCATCTGGGGGACCCAGTGAGCACACACCTTGCGATAACTCGTTTCTGTTAAAGTTCTTTCAGTTGAGCTGTGGGAAGCTTCAGGAATGCATTCAACAAGTTCACAGACAGTGACCCTCCAATCTTTGGGCAGCTCACTGTTGATCTTCTAGATAATTGCATCCGAAACCGACCTCCTTCCACTCCGTTCTTCATTGTGAACTTCTGTGCGACCCTCAGCAAAAGCCCTGCACCATTTGTGGACATGCTGAACAGACATGCACTCTTCACCACAAACCTCAGTCAGTTATCGATAAATCGCCATAGGTGGTAACTTCCTTGTGTGGAGAAACCAGATTACTGCTCGAACCTCGCACTTGGAGGGAGCAGCGACCAATACTTCCATCTCTGATAGCTGCCAAGCCAACACTGAGCGACATAGCAAATCGCGGACGGTCATCCTTTCATTTTATTTCCTAGGATTCTTTGAAAATGTTTTGTAGAAGAACACCATGTCTGATTAAGTGTCCAGTGCATTTTGCTTTGTGTTGATCTATAATTTTCAGTAGTTTTTTCTTACCTCCTATTTCCTGCAGAGCCCTCTCATTCGTTTTTATGGCAGTCCAGCTAGTTTTTGTAATTCACCTCCAGAACGACAATGCTGCAGCTTCAAGATGGGTTTTCTCTTGCTTTACTAATATGTGGGTTTCATACCTGTATGTCAACACACTCCACACAAGGGTGTCTACAAGTCTTTTCTCAGAGTGGAAGCTGATGTGCTTGTTCAATAGAAGGTTCCTCTTATTTTGGAAGGCACTCTTGCCACTGTTATTCTTCTCTTGATTTCCTTGAGGCATCTGTTGGTTTTCTCTGCAGTGCTACTGAGATGGTTTAACTTGGTTACTTCCTCATGTTCCACAGTGCCTATTTTGATGTAATTCTTACCTCCACTACCTATTCTTGGCATAACCATGACTTTTGTCTTATTGGGATTTAATTTTATTATCTCTTTATTTAAGACAGTGAGCATTTTATTTAGTTCTTTCTGTGAGTTTGCCACTATTGCATCGTCATCCGACAAATGTGATGCAGTGAATTTGAACACCATTAATTTTGATTCCTTTCATGCTTTCTTACTGTTGTTGCCTCCTCAGTGAACATTGTAAGTAAATAAGGTAAATATGGTCCACTACCCCCCTCCCTGTCATACCCCCCTTCTGATTTTTGCTTCTTTCATGTCGCTATTAATATTGAGTTCAGTACTTTGACTTCCATATAACTGCAGAATTAATTGCTTGTCCTTACAGTCAAGTTCTACCTGTTAACAAGTGTTTATTGCTAACAAAAACGCATTAACCAAACATGGGAAGGAGGGTGATGTGTCTATAATTGATCATTTGTGTATCCCCACTTCCATAAATGGCTCTTATCTCCATATACTTCAGTATTTCGGAAAAAAAACACTGTAACTCATCAATTGATTACAAAGAGAATTCTATGGAAGTTATCAAGTTAGCACAGGCTTTTACTGCTTTAGTTGAAATAATATCAGAGCAGAAGAATTACTCCTTTTCAGTGACCTAATAATTTTTTCGATCTCTTTTAAAGTTGATTTGGCAAAACACTTGTGTACTGGTGGAGTATTTTATCCCTTCTAAGGTTCCTGCAACATAAATATAATATATGTGCTTCTGTGAGCCATTTTCCTATGCTTTTGGCAATTAATAGGGACAATTCATTGTATTTAGTGCCCAGTGAACTAAATTTTCACATGCGCCTGGCTGCTAAAGTCATCAGGAAGCTGAATTATTCGTCCTGCTTAGTTGATTTGTTTCATACCTAATAATACTCCAAATTACAATTAATGTGTTCTTGAAGTTTTAATTTTTTTGTGCATAATGCTTGGTTTCCACTTTCCTGATGACACAGTGAAAAATTTTGCGGTGTTGTTTGTAGTGCGTCTCTAAATCTTGGTTAAAACTAGTCCTGAGCATTGATTGAAAAGTTGTCTCTTCCAGACACAGGATAATTTTATCTCAAAAGCTAGCCATGTCTTGACTTGCACTGTGGTTATCCTGACCTGTAGTAAAGAAAAGCTGGATTGACAGTGTTGTAAAAATATTTTTGGGAAACATTAAATTTTTCATCTACTGCATAGCCTTGACAAACTTAATCTCACACTTAATCCAATAAATTTTCCCTAAATAATATGAGTGAGTTTGCATTTATAATTCTTGGGAGAACATGATTATGGGGGTGCTTTATTGCTGCCATTTGACCACCAATATCAGACTAACCATTTATTATGAGGCTCACAACTATTTGATGAAAGAAAGTCGAATTTAGAAATAAATTATCATTGCTGTTGTGTTATGCCATCATACTTTTGTTGGAATGTTACTGTGGGGCATAAACCAAAGATGTACATCAATAACTCTGGGTTCCCTTAATAAGCACTATCTGAGATTAAATAAATGCTCAGTTATTTTATTGAAGTCATATTAGTACTCTGTCATTGCCTGCCTTCTTGCAAGGGGTGTGTATGCTGTCACAACTGCCAACTTGTGTGTTTCCAAGTCAGTTATTAAAGCACTGCAATCAAGAGTGTTACAATAAGCATAGATTTAGGCTGGTAATTTTATTTCACTTCTGTTTGTGTGTAACTGTTCTTCTCTTATGTATTACGGCTACAGTAATGTGATGTCAAATTGTATCTAACTCGGTGCATCTTTTCAATTTCTGTAAATTCTAAAAGTAGATTTGTTTAACAATAGTTCATGTGGAGGCATACCTTTAGACTTTACAGATTTCTGTAATGATGACGGAAGCTCATGTTTTTCATTTAAAAGGCTGCTTATGTTTTAATGAAAAAATCCAAATTTATTTCAGTTGCTACCTTCATGCTGTACAAGTTGCTGTTTGTTATTTCTCTTTGTTGTCACTCAACTGCTCTGTCTTTTGTAAACAGTTATCACAAAAGAGGGAAGTGAAAATATTGACACTCATAGGGGTTGGACAGACACTGCTCTAATTATATTAAATGCTGTGGGAATTTAGTCTTCGGATGTATTCAGATGTGGACCTTTTGTGTGGTGTGTTCCTGTGAGGGGCCAATGCGCCAGTGATACACATGAATAATTGCCTCACACTGTCAGCAACTCCTGAAGCTTTACATTTGCATACTTCGCATAATCCATCTTCTAGGGCTTTTCATGTTGCCAAAAGAGTGACGCAGTCTTCACATTAGTCTGAGGAGTGCTCTTAGCTATGTGCTTGATGTCGTCCTTAATTGTGTAGGTATGGTTACAGCTATGAATGGTGTAGCTGTGGATTTACCTTAAAACATTAACGCCTCTGACTACCTTCTTTACTGCTTTGAGAAGGCACGACTGTAGATTATGTTTGAGTTTGGTCCAGCACTGGCTGTGCACTCTCTCTTTTGTCCCTCGTATTGCTGGTAGTCTCTGTTATCCTTTTTCATCCACTCAGGGCACCTTTCTGTGATACTGCTGCTGCTCTTTTTAACTGTCACTAATTCACTTTCCTCTCCCCCCCCCATCCCCGCCCCCCCACACACACACTTTTGTAGCATATGTTTTATCCATTGTCTCACAGATATAATTAAATTTGCTCTCAGTTCCTTTCATAATCACTTATGTCTTACCAGTTCATTGCTCTTGATACTTTTCACTTAAATGTTGTGAGGACTTTTAAGATGCTGAACAACATGGATCCCCACACCATCTCACAACTTCTTTATTCATGATTGTGCCATCTGCGTATTATCTTTTCATGCCTCTTACAACCCCAATAAATTATGTAACAACAAAAACAATCAATTTTTGACAAAATAATTTAATTGGGTAGATAAAAAATCTATTCACCAAGCGGTGGCAGAACACACAAAAAGAGGATTGTAATTAGGCAAGTTTTTGGAGCCAGTAGCTCCTTCTTCAGGGAGAAGGGTTGAAGAGGAAGGAAGAGGGGGGAAGGAAAAGGAATGGAGAGGTCTAGGAAAAGGGATAGATTTTGGGAAGCTCACCCAGAACTGCAGGTCAGGGTAGACAGACCACACGGGACAAGAAGGAAAGACTGATTGTTGGGGACTGCATTGGAAGAGATTTGAAAACCGGAGAAATTAAAGGTGGAAGACAGGATAATATGCAAGACAGAGATTACTGCTTAAACATAATGCATGAGCTAATAAGAGTGAAAAGCTACTGCTTAAACATAATGCATGAGTTAATAAGAGTGAAAAGCTAAGTACATAATGTAGGCGGTACAGAACAGAGGTGGAAGGGCACCAGTGAAAAATAGAAGGGTAAGACAATGAAAGATGTAGAAAACTAAAACGGAGTGAAGAAAATGCTGAGACAGAAGAAGTTAATTAAATTAAGGCCAGGTGGGTGGCGAGATCCAAGGACATGTTGTAGTGCTAGTTCCCACCTGCGGGGTTCTGAGAAACTGTTGTCTGGTGTAAGAATCCAGATGGTGCCTGTGGTGAAACAGGCACTGAGGTCACAATTTTCATGTTATAGAGCGTGCTCTGCAACAGGGTATTGCATGTTGCCAGTGTACACCCTCTGCCTATGCCCATTCATCCTAATTGATAGTTTGGTGGTAGTCATGCCGATGTAAATGGCCAAACAGTGTTTACATTACAGCTTTTACATTGGCATAAGTATCACCAAATTATCAATTAGGATGAATGGGCATAGGGAAATGGTGTATACTGGCAACACACAGTATCCTGTTGCAGGACATGCTCTGCAACATGGCAATCATGACCTCGGTGCCTGTTTCACGACATGCACCATTTGGATTCTTCCGCCAGACACCAGTTTCTCAGAACTCCACAGGTGGGAACTTGCGCAACAACATGTCATTGATTCTTGCCCTAATTTACGTTAATTTCTTCTGTCTCAGTGTTTCTTCATAGTAACTACTCTTTTCTTCACTCTGTTTTAGTTTTCTACGCCTTTCATTGTCTTACCCTTCTATTTTTCACTGCCCGCTCCTACCTTTGTTACGCACAATGCAGTTGGCTATGCACTCTTATTAACTCTTGCATGGTGATTAAGCAGTAATCTCTGTCTTGCATATTACTCTGTCTTCCATCTTTAAGCTCTGAGGTTTTCAAATCTTGTCCGATGCTGTCCCCAACAATCAGTCTTCCCTTCTCATCTCGTGCAGTAAGTCTACCCTGCCCCGCAGTTCTGGGTGAGCTTCCCAAAATCTACTCCTTTTCCTATACCTCCCCAGTCCTTTTCCTTCACCCCTCTTCCTTCCCCTTCAACCCTTCTGCCTGAAGGAGCCACTGTCTCTAAAAGCTTGTCTAATTACAAGCCTCTTTTATGTGTGTTCTGCCATCGCTTGGTGAATTGATTTTTTATGTCTCCAATTAAATTATTTTGCCAATAAATTATGTGTTTTACAGTACGTTTAAATTCTAGTCATAGGAGCTCTATATTCTCTGTTCTTGCAAGCAGTGTTCTCATCCAACTGCAGAGATATTTTGTACTTTTTTTTGCAAACAAATTGAGATTTTTTGGTTGCTTTTCTTTTTTACCCTGTCTTTCCAGTGCAACTAATCTATAATACTAGAACTGGCTGGTGATCAGTGTTTCTTTGTTTCTTTCTGTCCAGTAATAGAGGACATAATACTTCAGATTTGGTGGAAGTTTGACTATTATCTGTTCACTTGAAAATACTTAATTCATACTTTGCAATCATGAGTAACCAGACACCACTTCAGAAAAATGTTCATACATTCAGATTTCATTTATGCCTTCTATGAAACATGTTTGAGTGCCTTTCAATTATTTTCCACCTCTCTTACCTTCATTCTCTACTAGTATCTTCTCAGTAACATTTTTGTTCTGCTCTTCTATGTAGGATCTATACTTACTCACCAAATCATTCTCAATCTTCTGTAAACCTCTTTAATTGCACACACAAGTCTATATTTAGTTCTATTTATTGCATTCTCTATTTCTATTCTTAATTTGGTAGGTCAGTTTTCCTTTTTTAAATTCTTTTCAGCATTTTTTTATTGATTTGTTGTCATGGATTCTTAATAAATGCCCATAAAGTTGTTGTCTTCTTTTCTTTATCAGTGCTACAACTCCTCTTTTCTGGTACACATTTCATCTTAAGGCCCAAGATATTTCAGACCATTTTTCTCTTTTTCTGATTTCCCGTAGACGTCTCTTTCCATTCATGTTCAGTGTTTCCATTTGATGCTGGCCTGAAAATTGTATCCATTTATTTTTAATTCAGACCCATCCAACAAATCTTTCTGATTATTTTACAAGCAATGTCCGTTTTCCTGAGATGCTCTTTAGTCTCCATTTTCTCCTGTCCATTCTCTTGTATTATTTCTCCTAGGTAGTTGAATCTTTATACTGTCTTCATTTCCACATTACCCATCTCCAGTGGGCATGGGACATCTTTGATGTTGATCATAAACTCAATCTTAATGTATGTGGTTTGTAGGGGTCGTGGGAAGAAAGTGGAGACACATGAGAGAGTATTTTATATTATTGCATGAAATTAAAAAACAAAAACATAAATACAATAAGACAAAGCAATTTATGTTGGAGACAGCATTTTCTAGTGGCACCAATGGAACTAATTGTCACCAGAATGTGGTTCATTTGAAAACACAGATAAAGTGATCAGGTTAATCCATATGAAACTGAGGATTAGCACTTTCTTTCAGCTGTAACTTTGCTCATATGTTAGTCTACACTTGGAAGCTGCTCTGGCATTGAGTGTGGACAGTTCTTTCTGTCGTGAAAGTATCTGATGGACATATGTCAAATAATGTACATCACACTGCAATAATGAGTATTCATTTTCTTCCTGTGTGTTTATAACCAGTGCCAATGTTTGATGCCAATGCCGTAGCCTTGTGAATACTGCTGGCTGCTTTCCCTTTGCCTTTACAGCAAAGGGAAGTGGGGTGGTGATGTGTATTACCTGGTCACAAGACTTTACGTCCATGTCCTGGATTAAATTCCAAATCTCTTCGCAGCATGTCATGAAGTGGGCACATTTGACACTGTTGATGGAGATCCGTCTGTCGAATGGGCACATTAATTTCAGTAAGGTGTTATTCAAGAGGATCAGGCTGTGTGCTGACAGCAGGTTTAACCCCCCCCCCCCCCCCCCCCCGGCTCTCCCTGTCTCTCTCCCAACCCCCATCGCTCATCATCACCATCTTATACAAACGCACTACCACGCACACAATCTTTTAAAATTACACATCACAAAGCTAAGGGTAGGGAAGACCTTTCCAAATAGATGGCTGAACTTCCCCTTCAGGGTCTCCTAGCCAACCATGCCATATGACTTCACTTTCTTCTACTTGATGATCAGCATTGTTATAAGCAATAATTTGAGCATATAGGTGGGCAGTTACATTCCAAGACATTGCAAGGTACAGTGTACAAGTGGCAGCTTGATACATAGATTCACACTATTGAGAGAAGAAATGGTCTTTTTTTTGTCCATAGCCTTGTCATTTACCTTGGAGACCATCCTGTTTCTGAGGCTCATTTGGGTACTGGGAGTAGTCTGTGTTTTCTGAGAGTTGGTTACCAGCCATCTGCCCGACCCCCTTGTAGGAGGACCAGGATTTTCTTTCGGGGTTATCTCCCTTAGCCGATACGTTCTGGTTATTTAAAGGTGCTGGAAATAAGTTTGCCTTTGATCCTCTCCCATTGGCTTTGTAGTCTGTAGCCACTGTGTGTCATACATTGTCTAGGGATCTCACAACTCATGCCTTCTAGGATGTGGGAGCAGGGTCTGTTGGCAGAGCTGCAGTGAAATCCTGGAGGTCTGATTCATTTCTCAAATTTCCCAGCGTTTTGTTTGTGCAAACAGGTATCGGCAGCCTGAGCAAACTCCGAGGTCCTTTGCCAACCTTTGATTGTTGGAGAATAGAAAGTAGAACTGCAAATCTTTAGCCTCAATGATAAAATTTGAGATTACGGAAGAAAATGGAGCAAACTCCCTTAAAGGCAAGAAATTATAAGTGCCATGGGAGAAGAGACAGAGGAAGACTCTGACAGAGATGGGTACCATAACAGGCAATTCCTGCTGAATACCTGAAGAGAAGATGAATGCTCATTTTTGGTGATTAAAGCACATAGTAGGTTACACTTTGATAATTGAACACAAACCAAGTTACTGACAGCAACACATACATGGCCTGGCTGATTACATGACTGACTGATAGTGACACAGGAACATTTACAGTTCAGCTGTCGGGCACTGACTCACATAAAGTAACTGTATATTTTGACAGCTAACCAAGGGCTGATTGACAGTGACAGAGAAATGTTTATCATTTGACTATAGGGCGCTTACTGACTTGGAGAAGTTTACATTTTGGTTGCTGACCATGAACCATCTCAATAATTGTCCATCATGCATACTTATAGTTATGCATGAGATTAAAAATCAGAAGTCAAGTCTGTAAGGACAGAAAAAAATGCAAAATTTTATGTACTGTTTTATGAAAATGATTTCTACTTATGTGGGTTTCCACAAAGCCCACCGAAAAGTTTCTAGAAGATGAAATTTTCCAAATTGAGTAATTAACAAACTAATGAATTATTCTAGTGAAAGTAGGCATTTTTAGAATCAGGAAAATCTAGGCTCAAAACTGTGCTACTGACTTTTGAAAATAATTGTTACTTAAGATTCAAACATTCTGGAATATGAAAATTCTGAATACGAATATATTTTGAAAAAGAAATTTCTGGAAAAAGTTAAATATCTGTTGAAAAGAGAATGAGGGCTTTTAAATGAACGATATCAGTTTAGAAACAAACTGCTGGTTGCTCACTGAAAATTTCACCTCTGCGTTTTTTGTATGGATCTGATATGAATATTTTTTTAAATAAAATATTTCCAGATGAACTGAATGAACAATCATCATTAGTAGTCCAAAAACTATAATAATAAAGTTCAATGAAAGAAAGAATGGATAGGGAATAAGCTATTTTGTGTAATTATGTACAATTGCTACTTTTAAAAAAATCAAGATTTGCAATGGCCAGGAGTGGATGGACACTATGGTGAGTGGTAGAACTGGGCTTTTAGTGTCGGAAGGTTCTAGGTAGTTCACCACACCAGGTAGGGTAGCAATGGAGCAACATGTAGTTATTTGGGTGCAGTCCAGTGTATCACGGACAAATCATCGATTAAACGTTTATTTCATTGCTGATCATACAACAACAGCCTTAGTGATGCTCAATAGTGGAAGCTCCCTCTAGGATGTGTGCTGTAGATGACATGTGCAGAGGTGCTGAAGCAAGCAAGTGGCCTTGCAGTCTCTGGTTAGCTCTCAGTTTCATGTGCCAAGAGAAACGATGATGCTGGCAACTCACCCAGAGCACTGACATGAGGTGTGTGCAGCACCCTAGGCTGCCTGTGCGCCGACTGGACGCAGCTTCACAGTTCAGGATAGGACATGCTGTAATGTGGAGAATCCTGCCACAGACTCTGTGAGGAAGACAGCTCTGGGCAATAGTGCCCGCTCTCGCAAGCAGAGGAAGATGGTGACAGTGTACCCACACGAGCAAAGGTGACCAAATGGCTGCCTGACTCTAGTCTTGAAGAGGAGCCCTCCCAGGTAAGAGGCTGACTGTGACTAGAAGTAGAGCCAGAGGTGGCTCACAGGTTTGATGGCACAACATTCACAACATCGGACTCAGAGCCGGCAGTACACCTGCAGTTAGTGAAGGCCAAGCCTCGAGTGGCAGCTTGTAGGTTCAAGTAAGTTTATAGATGGGCATAGACCTCCTCTTGTGGCTGACAGACTGCATCTATTTACCAAAGACTAAGGGTATTTTTTGGGCTATGGGCATACTTGTTTTGCCATGGCATTGGTTCTCATCATGTAAACTCAAACAGATCCCAAGGCTTGGACGTGAAGCAGTCAGGTTACGAACACTACAGAGGCTCTGACTTTCAGCTTTATCAATGATATTGCAATTCTGCTCACATGTCTGCCCTGGAGATGTGGTAATTGCCCGGTGTCGTAGTGTCTATTCTTGTTGTGTCGGCAGGCAACCCTCATGTACAACATCTGTTTGACCTCGGTCTGACCCACTTCCCTGGCATCTTCTATTAGCTGTGGCAGAGTCATTACTTTATAGTATAGTTGGGACAGTACACAAGTCCCTTTTTCAGTAGATTCAGCCTCCACATGTCGGCTCATGGTAATTCTGCAAAGACTTTAGGTACATCCTACAAATTGATAATTGTGTACAGTACATTCAGCTTTTTCTTTTCAGGATTTAGCTTAAACCACAAGTTACACTGGATGTGTACTTAGCCTAAATAACACACCCATGATTAGCCCACTGGCTTTTCTCCTTTCTATATTTGACCATTACTTCATCAAATAACCACTTACAAAGTAGCAGTGTAGTGTAACCAGATTCTTTATTCGTGACTCATTCCCTAATAAGTACTTAAAAATAAATTGATTTACTCAATAAATTCCTCATGTTTAGCAGGCAGTATCTACACCAAATTACACTTAACTGTTCCTTACTGACCATGTGTAACCCAGTCTTGTGTAGCCATATGTTCTCTAAACTTCCTTAATTTTTGTACACATAAACATCTATCATTTGACCCAAATTGCAACAAATTAAAATTGACATTGGAAACCTCTTTTCCTCTTCACAAATTGTCTTTTCGCAGCAGATGGTTGTATTCAATTGATCTCTTACATTTGGCATTTCTTCCTGTCTGTCCAACGGCTTCTTTACTTGCTGATATGGTACAGCTCTTGGAACTTTGCATACACTACTAAAGTTTCCTATGTTTTCTAGAAACCACACCCCTAAGAGTGTGCACAGGTAGTTCCACTTAATGCTCTCACTGTGTTGCTAATCATGCACTGAATTCTGCTGACAATGTTAAGATTCCTTGCAGCATGCAGTACTACAGTACACAAATTGAGTCTTATTGATTTCACCTGCTGTTTAACTGGTTGGTCGTGCGTGACAGACAAATGCTACTGCTTATCACTGCTGACAGTTTCCCCATATCTGAAAGAGTGGTCTGTGCTTCCACTCCTGTTTTACTGTAAGCTATATGCATGCTTCAGTAATTACCATCAGATCCATTGGTGAAATGGTATACCTTTGAAAGAAAGGTGTGAGGATTGTTGAAATCTATCATTCCAAGCAGATCTATTGACATTGGGACATCAACAGAGTACAGGAGTGCCACAAGAGGAAGGGAAAGGGAGATTACACTACCATTTGGTTTTTGTGCGAGACACTCCTCTGAGGGAGACAGCTCCAGGGAAATGTAAGAACACATTTAAAAAGTAGAACTGAGTCATATACCAGCAGAGTTCTAGTTCCATCTTATAGTGATGATTGCATCATAGATGATACTGAAGTTAATATATCAATGAAAATAATAAGTTTTTGAAAATATAAATATAATATAAATATATAAATATAAATATAATTGATGATATGAATATAATATATAAATATAATTGGATGGATTTAAAAATCTATACTCATCAAGTGGCAGTAGAAGAAAACTTGTAAAGGTTAAGTAACTATGCAAGTCGCTCTGCCTCCTAGCAGAAGCCTTGAAGCGGAAGGAAAAGGACTGGAGAGAATTTGGAAAAGCCACCAAGAGACAAGGCCAGGGGAGACTTACTAGATGGAAAGAGAAGGAAAGACTGGTTATTGGAAATTGCACCAGACGAGATTTGAAAAACCTGACAGCTTCAAGGTAGAGGCTATGGTAGTAAGCAATATTGTGATTGTTGACAAAGAGTTAATAACAGCAGAAAGCCAAGTGCATTGCATATGATAGAGGTGGAGGGTGGGGAAAATACATAGATCAGAAAACAAAAGATGCAGAAAACTAAAAGCAGCGATGAGAGGAATAGTTACTGAGAAGAAATGCTTGAGACCAAAGAAAATAATGTAAGTTAAATCTGGTGGGTGGCAAGAACAAATGACTTATAAGGCCAGTTCTCACCCGCAGAGTTCTGAGAAACTGGTGTTTGGGGGAAAACCCAGATGGCATATGTGGTGAAAGCGGCTCCAAGGTCATGTAGTAGGGTCAATCCATATGAAGTTGTCCAGTTATGGTTGCTTGACCATTTTTAAATATTTTAATTTTTTTATATGTGAGTGCCCTATATTTGAGAAGTTCAAAACAGTTTATTAAAATAAATGAATGACATACCTTGCACCTTTACTGGATGGCGGCCATTTTTATTTGTAGGCGCGCAATGATTTTTCAGTCTGGACACATTAGTGAAAATTTGAATATCTCTGCACTGGGTTAAGTTACAACATTGCAATTGACATGATTGTTTTTAGAAAAGTGTCCTCTACAAAATTGTTTATCACACAAAATACCCTAATTCAAAAATAATCAGTCAAAATGACCTCCAAAGTCTGGTATCCAAATTTTCAAAAATCCACTTTTTAGGCCCAAAAATAACAAACAAGGAGTGATTTATGAGAGACAATTTTTTTCCTATAGTTAGATATCATACACTACTAGACAGTGTTGTAGAGGACGCTTTTCTAAAAACAATCATGTCAATTGCAGTGTTGTAACTTAACCCAGTGCAGAAATATTCATATTTTTGCTAACATCTCTAAACTGAAACATTGTTGCGCGCCTACAAATAAAAATGGCCGCCATTCAGTGAAGGTGAGAGTTAAATTTTTTTAAAAACTGTTTTGAACTTTTCAAATATAGGGTAATCACAAATAAAAAAATTAAAATATTTAAAAATGGTCAAGCAACCAACTTAATTTTTATTGGACCACTTCAGTTGGATTGACCCAGTAGTGTGTGCTCTGCAACAGAACATTGGTGTTGCTAGTATAAACTGTCCATCTATTTCTATTCATCCTAACTGACAAGTTGATGGTAGTCTTACCAATGTAAGAGGCCAAACAGTGTTTACATAACAGTTGGTACATGATGTGTAATTTCACAGGTGGGTCTCTCTTTGATAGTATATGTTTTGCAATTTACAGACCTGGTGTAGGTGGTGGAAGCAGGTTGCATAGGGCAAATCTTACAGTGGGGATGGTCACAGGGGTAGGAGCCACAGAGGAGGGAAATGGGTACAGAAGGAGCATAGGGTCTGACCAGGACATTGTGGAGATTGAGGGGGTGGGGGTCAGGGGAAGGGCGAAAAGCTATTGTAGGCGTGGTGAGCAATGTGCCGGACAGAACACACCTCATTTCAGGGCATGATTTTAGCAAGTCATAGTCTTATCGAAGTAGCTTATTAATACATTGAAGGCCAGAATTATATGAGTGACAAGAGGTGTACTCCTAAGCTGTTTTTGGAAGTATCAGCAATACCTGGGTTGGATGTGATGGCTGAGGAAATCTGCTTTTGGACTAGGCTGGTGGGATATTATGTCCAGTAAATGCTGATGTGAGAATGGTGGTGAACTGCTGTAAACAGTCTGCATCAGAACAAATACGTTTGCCACGAATGCTGAGGGTGTATGGAAGGGAATGTTTGAAATGGAAAGGACAGCAACTGTCAGAAAGTATGTTGTTCATTAGTAGCTTTAATGTGAATGAAAGTTATAACTGATGCTCAGTAGGGTTGAGGCCAACATCAAGAAAAGTGACATGGTATTCGGAAGAGAACCATGTGAAATTTATTTGGGGGAGTGTAGTTAGAGATTCAAATAATTTGGTCAGCCTCACCATGGTAAAGATGTCATCAGTGTATCTTGACCAAATCAGTGGTTGAGGACATATGGATCTTGGGAAGTCCTTTTCATGGGTTGCTTGGAGGGCTCTGTCCCAGGATCCATAAGCCTTCAGCCACTGGTTTGGTTTACATACATTAATGACGTCTTTGCCATTGGATTCATGGTGAAGCTGACCTGTTAAAATTCTTGGACTCTAAATATATTCTCCCAATTAAATTTCGCATGGTTCTTTTCTAGATACCATTGCACTTTCTTAATGTTGACTTCATCCTTATCAAGGGTCAACTACACACTTCTGTTCATACGAGGGAAATCCCAAAAGTAAGGTCTCCTATTTTTTTATAAGTACATAGACTTGTTTATTTCTATAATGGTTTACATCAGTTTACAGCTTGAACATTTAGCTATTTTTCGATATAATCACCATTTCTGTCGATACAGTTTTGTAGATGCTGTGGCTGTTTTTGTATGTCCATGTCATACCAGCTCGCCACCATGCTGTTCAGAAAGTTATGAACCTCTTTTTTCACCTCGTCGTCAGAGCTGAATCGCTTTCCGGCCAAATGTTCTTTTAACCTAGGAAACAGGTGATATTCACTGGGTGGCAAGTCACGACTATAGGGTGGGTGGGTAATTATGTTCCACTGAAACTGTTGCAGGAGAACAACAGTTTGCTGAACGATGTATGGGCGAGCATTGTCATGGAGAGGGTGTACGCCCTTGCTCAACGTTCCTCTTCTCTGGTTCTGAATTGCCCGTTTGAGTTTTTTCAGTGTCTCACAGTACCTGTCAACATTAATTATGGCCCCAGTGGGCATAAAGTAGACCAACAATACCCCTTTCCGATCCCAAAAAATTGTTGTCATGAAATTACCGGCAGACAGTGTTTGTTTGAATTTCCGCAGCTTTGGCGAAGAAGGATGCCGCCTCTGGTGTGATTGTTGCTTTGTCTCAGGTGTAAAGTGGTACGCCCAGGTTTCGTCACCCATGACAATTGAGCCCAGAAAGTTGTCATGTTCGGCTGCAAGGCGGTGAAGAAATGTGCAGGAAGCATCAACTTGTTGCCGCATGTGGTCCTCAGTCAGCATGCGTGGCACCCTTCTTGCGCACACCTTCCGGTAGTTCAATGTTTCCATTTAAATTCTGTGAGTGGTGCTTTGTGAAATCTCAGGAACCAACGTGCAGAGATCATCCAGGGTGATCCGCTGATCTTCACGCATGCATTGCTCAACCTTCAACACTGTCTCCTCAGAAACTGACGGACTCCCACTCCTTTGTTCATCATGAATTTTGGTCCGACCAGCTGCAAACTCTCTACACCACTTACAAACATTTTTGACATCCATGCACGACTCACCATAGACTTCTGTCAATTGATGATGGATTTCAATTGGCGGAGTGCCCTTTGCATTCAAAAACTGCATGCAATTCGCACTTGGCGGTAACATCCAATGGAAGCTCCATTCTCAACGGCTGCCAAGCCAAGACTGAGCACGTCAGCGCAGCGTGCGCATGTTTACACACAGTGCATGATGCACTCTTCATAACAGTGTGACCAACTGCCACACAAACGGAGTTCTGTACTTATAAAAAAAATAGGAGACCGTACTTTTGGGGTTACCCTCATATTAAACCTACTAACAAACAACAATACTTACATTCTCAAAGTTGCTGTCCTTCCTATGTCAAACGTTCCCTCCCGTACAGCCTTGGTGTTCAAGGCACACATAGTTGTTCTGATACATACTCAGTGCAGCAATACACCACCATTTTAACCTCAGCAGTTACTGGACATTATTACCCCATCAGTCTAGTTCAAAAACAGGCATCCTCGACCATCACATCCAATCCTGGCACTGCTGACCTCTATAAAAACAGCTTAGGAGTACACATTTTGTCAGTCAGTATTATCCTGGCCTTGGATGTATTAAGCAGCTAATTCGACAAGGCTATGACTTCCTAAAATCTTGTCCTGAGATGAGATCTGTGCTGTCCGTCACATTGCCCACCACATCTACAATAGCTTTTCGCATCCCCCACCCCCCCTCCACTCCTCCAATCTCCACAGTATCCTGGTCTAACCCTGCTCTATCCATATCCTTACTCTGTGGCTCCTACCCCTGTGACCGTACCCACTGTAAGATTTGCCCTATGCAGTCTGTTACCACCACCCATACAAGCCCTGTAACTTGCAAAACATGTACTATCAAGGAGAGAGCCACCTGTTAAATGAAACATTGTGTACCAGCTGTTATGTAAACACTGTGTGGCCTTTTACATTGGTATGACTACCATGAACTTATCAGTTAGAATGAATAGACATAGATGGAAGGTTTATACTATCAATGCACAATGTCCTGTTGTCCAGCACACACTATTACATGACAGTCCATGACCATGATGTTGCTTTCGCCACATACACCATCTGGACACCAGTTTCTCAGAACTCTGCAGGTGGAAAATGCCCTTACATGTCATTTGTTCTTGCCACCCACTACCTTTAATTTACATTATTTTCTTTGGTCTCAGCATTTCTTCTCAGTAGTTATTCCTTTCTTCACCGCTTTTAGTTTTCTACATCTTTCGTTTCATGATCTATGTATTTTCCCCTCCCTCCACCTCTACCATATACAACGCACTTAGCTTTCTGATCTTAGTAACTATTTGTCAGTAATCTCTGTATTGCTTATTACCCTATCTTCCACCTTGAAGCTGTTGTTAACGCTTTGTCAGCAATCTCTGTATTGGTTATTATCCTGTCTTTCACCTTGCAACTGTCAGGTTTTTTGAATGTCATCTGATGCAGTTCCCAACAATCACTCATTTCTTTTCACCCCATCCAGTGGGTCTCAGATGACCCATAGCTCTGGACGACATTTCTAAACTCTCTCAATTTCCTAAACCTTGCCACAACTTTGAGTCCAGTTTTGCAGTACATAAGGAGCTGACGTGCAATGGTGAGGAAACAATTTACGTTATAAAAGTCAGTTTGTGACTGCTTCAGTCGAAAGTTTTTGCTGGAAACTAGACAGCGAACATCTGAGACCTGCACTCATTGTGCCTGAAGAAGAAACCTATGCAAGCTGTCATAACATATTTTAAACAGACAGTTTTAACTTAGCTGCAAACTCAAAAATCTGAATATCGTTGATTTGTCAATAAATCTTGAGATAAATAACACATAAATGTCAAGGCTGTAATGCTATAGTAACACCCGGCTCCCTGTGTGTGTCATCCAAGAAGTGTAGATGGAGATGCTCTCATTTATTTCAGTTCACAACTCCTCCAACTATTACTATATGCAAGAAATTTAATGGATATAATTTGCTGTGGGGTTTTGTACTCCAACTTCTGCATATCTTGTTAATTGGTATGTGTGCAGCAGTATGTGTACCCAATATGTTCCTAATATCCGCACAAAATACAGTAATCGGATTTTCCAGTGCTTATACCTTGGGTTCTATTGGTTATAAAAAAGGTAGGGTCAAGTGTTTTAGATAGCCCTTGGGCTGAGGATCAGTTGCATACCCAACATAATAGATCGTCTTAGTGTCACTATCCTCCATACACTACAGCATCAAAATATGAATATTACACACTTTCTTCTGCTTAGGCAAATGGAGCAAATTGGTTGGTTCTTTTTACATTTGATGTGGCCCTCAGTGGGCTTGATGGGATATGTTGAAGCATCTTTAATTCATGGGCAGTTCCACAGAAAACTGCCAAATTAGTCCCCCCCCCCCCCATATTGTCAACCATTGACCAAAACTCAACCAAGGATTCCAAGACAGCTATGCACAACAAATGGCTGAAGTGTTTACGATATAGTCCTAAAAGCCCGATCTCGAACAACCTTGAAAATTTTCATGATATTTATTTGTTTGTCAGGTACAGAGGTTCAAAGTTGTGCTACTTGTACTCATAAAATCAGGTATGAAGCAAAATCTGAATAATCTATAACCACCGCAAATTGCTCAGATTTTAACGTACATTCTCTAAGCATTTATCTACAAGAGTGATCCCACATTTTCAGAAATCTTTATTTGTTATCGAGAAACTTCCCAAAATCTCATTCCATCTCCCTGTTTTCAGCAATTTTTATCCATTTGCGAAACTCCCCAAAAACTATTTTAAGAGTACCAAAACCCAGCCACAATTTTGCGAGATAGCTGTTCATAGCAAATGGCTGTAATTTTTACGATGTGTTCCTAAAGTTCCAATCTCAAACAACCATGAAAATTTTCTTCATATCTTCATCCATTTCTGAGATAGTGAGATTCAGAGTTACGCTACTTGTACACTTAAAATATGCACGTAAAATCTGGTGTGAGGTGGAAAGATAGTTTATAAAACAGTATGACACAGTGAAATGTGCTGTAAAGTGTCTCAGTTATTATCTAGGAACACCACTTTGTAGTACCTAAGCACATGCAAAGAAAGGTTTTTGCATGTAAAATACAGCCTGAGGTGTAAAATTAGCTTTTACATAAGTGAACTGTCTAAATTAGATTTCACGTAAGTGAACTTTCTAAATTAGATTTCACGTAAGTGAACTGTCTAAATTTTACAGACAAATGCATTTCTTTTCATATGAGTTATATGCGCTGCTGCAGCAGGGAGAACAAGGGAGCCTGCAGAGAAATGCTTCTATCGGAGCACAAAAAATACACGTATATTGTTGTTTATTTAAAAGTCTCTGGCCAAAAAGTAGGGAAAACTGCCTCATTGTACCTCTCTCAGCACCTTTAAAAAATTTCTCAAAAATTGTGGTGTGTGAACGTATTCACACTTCTTTATGCTGAGAGAGAATAAGACAGTGGCAGAACCAAAGAGACTGAAAAGTAATAAATACTGAAGATTGTCGACAGACGGAGGAGACAGTGCAGAGAGAGAGAGAGAGAGAGAGAGAGAGAGAGAGAGTGGCAGTGGAATGTAGTTAACAGTGACAGAACAGTGCTAGGAAAAGAGTGAAGGAGACAATGGGCAGGAATAAAGAGAAAGTGGAAATGGGTGAGAGCGAGTGGCATTCAGAGACATATTAAATGATAAAGAGGAAGAGAAAGATAGTGACAATGAGGAGAGGCAGCATTGGCAGTGAGAGAGAGCAAGAAGGAGACAGTGACAGTGAGAGGAGACTGTAGTAATTGGACAGAATGGAGGGGCTGTGACTGTGACATGCCAGACAATGACAGAGAGACAGAAAGAGGTAATGGCAATCAGTTGGACAGAATGGTTGAATGAGAAAGAGCAAGTAGGAGTGGACAGGTATGAGAGGTATGAGCTGCTTACAGCAATGGGCTATTGGGTGTGAGTGAGTTGTAGTTAGGGGAGCTTGTGGGAGTTTGAGGTGAGTTGCATCTTAAAGAAAAGCATGAATATGTTTGCATGCCAAAATTTTTGAGAAAATTTGTAAAGGTGCTGAGGAAGGTAGACTGAGGCAGCTGGTACCCCACTTTTCAGTCAGAGTCTTTTAAATAAACAGGAACATATTCATATTTTTTGTGTTCTGATAGGAACATTTTTCCGCTGCTAGAAGAGGTATGACTTTGGATAACAGTTATGACATGCATTCCAACACTAAGATTGTCACTGCCTGGCATGGATATCTTTTCTTGCAACCCCCCACCCCCGCCCCCACCTCCTCCTCCTTTGTTCTTTCCAATCCTTTGCATACACTACTCAGTGGGACAGAGTGGATAAGTTACACTCATTTGATCATATACCAGTCTGAATCTATCAGAAAGAGCATTTCCCACTGGATACTTAGTGGAAAAAATGTGACATGAACACACGTATCTAGAATTGCTTGGATGTCAGTACAACTACAATTAACCTTGCCAAAGTTCCATCTGTCTTGAAATCTTAGTCATTTTAAGAATCTACATTTCCCATAGTGGATCCTTCCAGTCTTTCTTAATATCTGGATGATGGTCTATTTTCGCAACTCATGGGGGGGGAGAGAGAGAGAGAGAGAGAGAGAGAGAGAGAGAGTGAGAGTGAGTGAGTGAGTGAGTGTTTATTACCACCTCAAACCCAGTAGCTACTATAGTGTTGCTCCTCTAGCAGCATGGCGTGTGAGAAAGCCTATGAAACTAACTGGAGACATTATATCCTTGGACTATTACACCACTGTAGTAGTAGTAGTAGTAGTAGTAGTAGTAGTAGTAGTAGCTTATTCATCCGTAGATCTCTTTTTACAAGGATATAGGACATGTCAAAGTATTTACAAATTTAGATCAATTTAAAATAAGCTAATTCATATACATATCTAAAAACAAAGATGATGTGACTTACCGAACGAAAGCGCTGGCAGGTCGATAGACACATAAACAAACACAAACACACACACAAAATTCAAGCTTTCGCAACAAACTGTTGCCTCATCAGGAAAGAGGGGAAGGGGAGGGAAAGACGAAAGGATGTGGGTTTTAAGGGGGAGGGTAAGGAGTCATTCCAATCCCGGGAGCGGAAAGACTTACCTTAGGGGGAAAAAAGGACAGGTATACACTCGCGCACACACACACATATCCATCCACACATATACAGACACAAGCAGACATATTTAAAGACAAAGAGTTTGGGCAGAGATGTCAGTCGAGGCGGAAGTGAAGAGGCAAAGATGATGTTGAATGACAGGTGAGGTATGAGTGGCGGCAACTTGAAATTAGCGGAGATTGAGGCCTGGTGGGTAATGGGAAGAGAGGATATATTGAAGAGCAAGTTCCCATCTTCGGAGTTCGGATAGGTTGCTGTTGGTGGGAAGTATCCAGATAACCCGGACAGTGTAACACTGTGCCAAGATGTGCTGGCCGTGCACCAAGGCATGTTTAGCCACAGGGTGATCCTCATTACCAACAAACACTGTCTGCCTGTGTCCATTCATGTGAATGGACAGTTTGTTGCTGGTCATTCCCACATAGAATGCATCACAGTGTAGGCAGGTCAGTTGGTAAATCACGTGGGTGCTTTTTGCGAGTGTATACCTGTCCTTTTTTCCCCCTAAGGTAAGTCTTTCCGCTCCCGGGATTGGAATGACTCCTTATCCTCTCACTTAAAACCCACATCCTTTCGTCTTTCCCTCCCCTTCCCCTCTTTCCTGATGAGGCAACAGTTTGTTGCGAAAGCTTGAATTTTGTGTGTGTGTTTGTGTTTGTTTGTGTGTCTATCGACCTGCCAGCGCTTTTGTTCGGTAAGTCACATCATCTTTGTTTTTAGATATATTTTTCCCACGTGGAATGTTTCCCTCTATTATATTGATGTCAATAATTCATAAACACATATATTTTCATACTTCTAGTTAGAGACAATCATTAGATTTACTCCTGGTATACAATTCCCTAGAGAAATTTTTGTTTATCCAGAGGCTTTCCATTCACTGCAGTTTTTCATTATTGAGTCAGCAGTATACTGTCACATTATTTTGAGGTGGAAAATTGTCTTTTAAGAATGTTTTTTGAAGTGTCACAGCATCTACAGCAACCATTAATAGATTGCGATATTGAAGAGTATGTTGTAAGGACTTTTCCCATCTGGTATAGGAAGGCAGGAACTGGGAGATCCACATGATAAGGGTAGTGAAGCACCAGTTGGAGTCAAGAATGTTGTGCTCATTGCCTTGTTCTGCCTCTGGTTAGTCAACTTTGCTCGTGGCCACAGTTAGGCAATGGTCAATCATTTGAATGGACAGTTGTTTTATGATAATGCCCACATAACAAGCTATACAGAAATTCCAGTAAAGTTACGTGACGTACCTACTATCACAGGTAACCCTGTTTAGGGAAAGGATTTGTATCTCGTGGGCCTGTCATAGGAGGTGCTATGTTAGGTGGATGCGTGGGACAAAACTTGCACCTGAGACTTCCATAGCAATACGGCCCAGACAACAAGAGGTTGGGAGGGGTCAACTGATTCATTGGGGGTTGCTTGGAGAATTAGAAGCATGTATTGATGTGGCATGGAAGATCTGTTTGTGGGCCGATTTTAGAAATAGTGCCTGTCTGTGAAGGCCTTGGTAAGACCTTCAGCATACTGCCCAAGGGATTGTTCGCCAAGCAAATGAACTGTCTGCAGGAGGCTGGATTATATGAAAGACACTTTTCGTCGATGGGATGGCAACTACTGAAGTGGAGATTTCTTGATTGTGGGTTTGATATGGAAGGAGGGTATGTTTGGAGCCATCAGAAAGATGAGTGTCCGTGTCCAAGGAGATGGTGTGCTGTAAGCCCAAGAGGAATAGATTAAACAAATAAGAGAGAACATGGTGGGATCAAAATAGAGTGCCTTGAATTTGAGTTCAGATTGTGAAATATCATCAGTGGACCTGAATCAGACACGGAGTTTATGATCTTAGATGGCTATGAAGGTTTCCTCTAGATGGGCTGTATACAGTTTATTATGTGAGGATGTCATGTGGGCACCCATGACCATGTTTCAGATTTGTTTTTACATCTTCCTCTTGAATGAGATGTAGTTGTAAATAATGATATAGTATGCCAAATGTATAAGATATATATAAGATATAATGTGTGGGTGATTGGGATTCAGTTAAATATTGGTAGAGGTAGTGCTCAAAGTTAGCAAGCCATGAGTGTGGGCTATTGTAGTCTTATGAGGTGAAGGATTGGGTTGTAACCATCGCAAGCAAGGAGCCTGGTGCGAATGGAGTGGTGATGACGGCCACACATGTGTCCTTCATGTGGAAAGTTAGGCATTAGGTAGGACATATTTAGCATGTAGTTGAGATTTTTTCCTGTGGAAACACTATAATCAGCTACAGGAGATATCCAGGGTGGGTTTTTGGACTTTAGGAAGCAAACTGAGTATGTGGGTTGTAGTTGGTGAGAAGTGGAATGGGTTCAGCAGAGAGTTCTTTGGAGGACATGGAATTTGTATAGAAATTGAAGATTATGCTATATTTCTGGAATGGGATTACTTTATCGGGGAACATAGGTAAAAGTTGGTGGGCACCTTCTGCTAGGTAATTGCTGTGTTTCATGATAACAGTGGTACAATTATCTGCAGTGAGGATAATCAAATCTGCATCTGCTTTAAGATTGTAGATAGTAATTCTATCCTCTGCTGAAAGCTTTGCGTTTTTGGTAAGAGAAAAGAAAGGTGGGGCAAAGTTATAGTTAAGTAACTCTTAAGTAGTAGCCAAGGGGTGGTGGATCATAGTTGGACTAAGATATGAACTGCAAGAGGTAAGATTCAGTGTTTGCATTTTTTTTTTTTTTTTTTCAATTTTGGTTGGAGGAGTCATTAACAAAAAAATGTTCGTACTGTACAGACCTAGTATAATGACTGATGTTTGACCAGACCAGCCTGATAGAATTTTGTTGCAATGCAGGAGGCAAGGCCTTTGGAAAGGACCGAAATTCCCGTGGGATTGAGATTCTAAATGGATAGATTGACAACACTATTCTGTGCTTGTTCTTCTGTTTTGTATGTCACAAGATTGTTTTGGGGGGTGTGACAGATAGAGGTGGTCAGTGAGGCGTGAACTGGATGTTATTATGGGTTGATTGGTGTGGGATGTGTACGCTGGTGATGAGTAGGATCCTGTTATATAGTGGCATTCTGAGGGAAGAGTAGGAATACGGTAGACGGGGCTACTTTGCCGATGATTTTGCAGCAAAGAGTGCAATTTGGAAGATTGGGTGTGGGGAAATGGGAACTGCATAGTAATGACGTAGCAATATCCATAAGTAAAACATGGTGATAAGCAGTTCAGGCAGGGGGAGTATAGAAGCTTTCAGAATGTTGAAAATTAGATGGGTGAGTGAATAACTAATGAGGCACTGTAATGTATTGAGGAAGGAAGAAATGTTTGGCACAACTTGGCAGAATACGGGATCGCTTGATGGGACACATCCTGAGGCACCAAGGAATTGTCAGTACAGTAATAGAAAGAAGTATGGAGGATAAAAATTAGAGGGGCACCAAGGCCTGACTACAGTAAGCAAGTTGAAGCACTTGTATTTTGCAGTAGTTATGCAGAGATGAAGAGACTTGCACAGGATAGAACCAGTCTTCGGACTGCAAACCACAACTGCAATACAACAGGAGGTAGTTCAGAGATGTATGTGCTGTGGAAATTCATTTTTGTACTTCATGGAATTGAAATTGGCAGGATCTAAAGACTAGGAGATGATTGTGAAAGGAGGAGTGTTACCCATAGATGAATATGTTGGGAAGTTTAAAAAGGAAGGGCAGGTTATTCAGATCCCAGGATGAAAGTAATCCATATGTTGTGAGGACGAGGGAAGACAAAGATGAAGGGGGGTGGGGGTGTCAGAGAAAGTGGGAAGTCAAAGATACTGTCAGCATTGTGCCAGGTTCAGTCAAGATAAGATGAATAAAAAATGGATTAAGATAAAGAGAAGTGAATAATTCAGTAAAGAACTAGAGAAAAAAAATGGAGCTGGGGAGAAAGATGAAAAAATACAGCAAACGTGTGTGGTGGGGGGGGGGGGGGGGGACGACTATATCCTATTTCTGGAGGTAAGAGAAGCCAGAAACATGAATGTGCATAGAAGAACCGTCCACCATGGGGACACCCAGTACGCACTGTGCAGTATTGATATAGCCAGAATGACTCAATGATCCTAGCTGCTCGCTACACTATGCAGATTATTTGGATCCTCCCCCCTGACACTGGTGTCACTGAATTCCAGAGATAGGTATTTGCCCTCCAACACAACCATCCTCCCTTCTGAACTGAACCTCATTAACTCATTTCCCCCTCTCTTTTTGCATTAAGATTACACTTTGATTAGGCGCACACGGCGCGCACACATACACATGTGCGCGCACACCACACCACACACACACACACACACACACACACACACACACACACACACACACACACGCACGCCTACCTTTATTTTTGTTTTGTTCTTATTTCTGCTTTTTCATTTTTGCTCTCCCTCTTTTGCTCTAGTTTTTTATTGTAGTGTTCATTTTTCTTCATCTTAATCCTCTTTTACTCTTCATCATCTCTTTGCTGAAGCTGGAACAGTAGTTGCCAATGCACTTTCTCTGTGCTCATACCTCATATTCTCTGACTGGTAAGACATTTGGTTTCTGGCATCTCTCATACGTTATTTTACAAATACCTCAGCACATATGCAGTACTTAAGATTAGTCCATACTATCTAGAGACAAGAGGAGAAGAGAAAATTCTGGTAGACACTAGTGGGTAATTCCAGGAAAAGTGGGGGTTTTGTTATGCCTTTATCACTTCCTGTGCTTTTGTTTAGTGGCAGATGAACACAGCTTGTGTCATCAAACCTTCATATTCCTGTCTGTTTGTTTTTTATTTTCATGTGAACATTTCTTCTTCAATTGTGCAAATGTTACGTCCACAACCATGGAATGATGCTAAAGTGATTGCGATTTGAAAAGGAGTTAATGAGTCGATAACTAAACACTGAAATCACCTCACCAGGTAAATGCTAGTAACACTTACCTGTTTATCACCCAGTGGTTACCACAGAGGTTCATGAATGTGGTGAAAAAAGTTGTTAAAAATGAACAAACTGTGGAGGGTGCAATCAAGTCTTAGACTGTGGTGTGCCTCTCTTCTGACCATGTGAAGCTGGTAGTGACCCTTATGGTCTTCATACTGAGTATTGTTCTCCAACATACAGTAATCTGTTGCAAGAAAATAATCAGCCAGAATTTATTACTTGTTGTATACCAGTTACTTTTAATAATGTGTATATTATGCTTGAGGGTAGTCATTGTATAAAGAATAGACCTGCCTATTTTGAGCAATGTTAATATGTTTGTAATACTGTGTTATTTTTCGTGTTATACTGTGTCAGAACATCTTCCTATATGATAATTCCATCATACATTTTACAGCTGCAAACTGATACGTATGCTTGTTTTACTGTCTCAATTTCTCAGTGGAATTCAAATTACCTCAACACTATCAGTGTTCATAAAATAAGAATGAATGTGAAAGTGACATGTATATTTGTGTTGGAAAAAATCAGCAATTGTTTCAAAATGTTTTTGTATGCATAAGAGCAATAATAACCTTGATGTGGAGTGCCCCAAACTATATCCTCTTAAGCATAGGTCCTCACCTTGCACCATATGGTAACTTACAGCACCTGTGTAATGAAGAGTCAAATGAAAACAAGACAGATGCAAAAATGGTAAACGAACTTTTTATAATTTCAAAAGTAATCACCATAAGTGTTAATACATTTATCACACTGTGAGACAAAATGGTGAGTGCCTATGTAACCATGATTGTACTCAGGCATGCACCTCTTTGATCGAGGCAAATCAGTTGCCATGAATGCCTTTCTTCAGGGCTCCAAAATCTATGGAAATTGCTAGCGGAGAATTTAGGATTGTACGGAGGATATGTAATGTTTTCCCAGTGAAACTTCTGCAGCATACTTGAAAGAACCTTGACAACAAAAGGGCTCACCCACATATTGCCAAAGTTGTTTTGAATATGCTGGAGATATTTCACTTGGAACCCTTTACACATCCTCCACACAATCCCAATCTCTCCCCTGTGATTTTCATATTTTTGGAGTCCTGAAGCAAGATGTCCGCAGCCATCAGTTTGTTTCAAATTAAGAGTTGCACGGAACCACAAACGTTTTTCCATGAAGGCATTGACCATCTTAAAAGTTACAGATATTACTTTTGAAATAATAAACAATTTGCTTACATTTTTCCATCTGTCTCATTTTCATTTGACTGCCCTTATATGTAGATATAGATGTAATTGTAGGCTGCTTTAATTCTATTTGCGATGAGAATACACATGGTGCTAATGCCACATTGAACTGTTGAAATAATAACAGGTAGCTTGCCTACTACAATAAAGACTTCACCATATTAGCTAGGATGCAAGAAGTTTTCATTTAGACTTGATGTCTGAAGTACTGCCCTTCTTACAGGGCAATAACTTGTTAAGAAGGACACTTGCCTTCTGCATTCTGATGTTAATTACATTGCAAATCAAATTATGTTCTTTAGGAGGCTACGTATCTTTTCCATGTTTACGAACCATTTATTTAAAGATGAAATAATATGAATGTGTTTCTGTCTGAAGGTTGTTTTCCATTTGTCAACTAGAAAGATGCATGGTGTCATTAAAAAGTTTGAGAATGGTGTGTTTTAGAAAGCGTGCAAGTGCATTGGGCTTGAACATTTGGGGTATAAGGAAGTCAGAGGCAAAATATTTATAATGTTTTTGATGATCTTTATTGCTTTACCAGTTTACTTTTAGTTGTTCAGTTTGTCCAAGTTTTGATGATAAAACTTTTTATAGTGTTATCTTGCAATCCTGTGCTCATTTGTGTTAAAATGTGATTTCTTAAAAACAATGTACAATGCCAGTATGTAGCAGATGACCCTTCGTATAACTAATAGCAAATGGTATGTATTTCTGCCATGTGGTAGCTGAACCACTAAATAAAAACATTAGGAGCACAACTCCTTAAATACCACCATTTGATTGAAATTGTGAAATTTTCTGCAAGTACATATTTTGCAACAATATTCCAGATACTGAAAAATTTACACATTGTATCTTGATTTTCAAAACATGATGAAAGAAAGATTTGAGATGCCTTTAGAATATATTTCAATCCAGTTTCTGCTGCAGAGAAGTAAATATCTCAAAATAATTAAAGGGAAGATCAAAATCAGGAGTCGGAAAGAGTATGAAAGGGATACTTTTGTACCTCTCACCATTCTCATCAATTATACCCTGATAGTTTCTTCATTTCCTTTTGGTTAGAAATAAGGTGCACTTGTTTGTGAATCAAAGTAGTAATATTTTGCTAAAATACAGATGAGACATCATCCCGTCTTTCTGATAACTCCCATGGTTGAAAGGACCTTACTATTTATGTGTGAGGTGATTTGTCTCTACACTGGTACAAAGAAATTAAGTAAACAGTCAGTTATTTTTAATTAAGAACTGTGATGCAAAAAGTGTACAGAAATCACTGCCTTATTTAGCCCCAGATATTTGTATAACTTGTGAACATTTTGTTACTCTGCTGATAAACTTGAGACACATTAAAGGAATGTCAGGGGTTGTGTATATGTAATGATCAAGCTAGATTTTTCCCCATTGATATTCATTTGAAGTTCACTGTTTTGTGATTTCAGATATATTATTTAAGTTCAAGGAACTGAAGATACAGGGATACGTAACCTAATAAACATATTTATTTAGTCAGAAATACATGATTAATCCATCTGACAAGAGGAATCCAGGATGTTCAGGTCATGGATTTCTCTTCAGACTTTGTACACTTTAGTAGTCCATCACAACAGCATAATGTGCAAGTAGTAAGGTGTACTACTTAGGTGCATTGTGACCCTGAGCTCAAGATGTCGGCGATTATCTGGTTCGCATTCATGCTCTATAATTGGTGGGCTGAGTCTCCCCGCTCATCTCTCTGTGTTGTCAAGCCCCCCACCCCACCCCCCCACCCCCCACATTACTCGCGACACTGGTCATTTTATTTCTTATATATTACGTTTGAAATGTAATATAATTAAAAAAATTATGTGTATTTGCATGAACTTTTATTAAATTTTCAATGTTGTTTGACTATTTACTAATTTTTATTGGTACAACAAATATTACATTTATAATTATTGACAGGCAACCAAATGTATAAAGTTTTCCTGAAAATGTATGCCTGTTGTGATTTGTGAAATCCCTTATAGCTGCTGTCGTGTAAGGTACCCGGAACTGCTTTGCACCTGGACATGTTAACCTGCAGACACAGGTTTCAGGGACAAGGACAGCCTTGGAAACCCCAAGTCAAATTTTATTCAATATTACAATTGAGTTGCAGTATGTCAGAATATAAAGGTAATGTCTGGTTAACCACTGAATATCCTTTCAACATTACAAGTTGCAGGATGATATTTTTCATAACAGACACAGAAAACATATATTAAAACAGCAACTACTGCTTCCAATGAATGCAGTGTTCTCACATACGCAAGGATTCTTTAGAGTTTGTAAGGAAAGACAAAGGTCATTAACATTCTGAAAATTTTTTCTTTCTTCTGACAGTTTGCATGCAAACCATTCATAACGTAACATTTTCATAAATATTGGTGCTGATGTACAGTAGAATGTATTTTAATACAATAGAATGTATTTTAGTAACATCTACACAAGAAGCAATTTCTTATTCATTGTCAGTGAAATATGATCAATTTTGAAGGCATTTGATAAAGTTTTTAATGTTCCTTTACAAATAAACGCCTTACAGAAGGCAGAGCCGAGTATATTTCGCAGGCATGACGTCAACCGTGCACGTTCCAGGACCTGCGTCATTGGTTAAGGTGTCATCGTATGAACCAGGATTCGTTAAACCCCCCCCCCCCCCCCCACACACATACACACCTAAAAATCAGTTATTAGCAAGCATTTTTCATTTTCAACGTAAGGAAGCATGACGTTTGTTAAAAATGAATTTCAGCTGTATGGTAAGTTTCCCAGATTTTGAACTTGTTAAAATGGCTTTTGGGAAGTCTGTCATCAACTTCCCAAAAGGTTTCTGAACCCGTAGACCAAACTTTAGTGTGGCTTCTTGCAAACACAAAAAACACTTGCGGTAATAATGCACCAGGCATATTGTGCCTTGTATGAGTGTATTACCTTTTTTGTATGAGTGTGTTTCCTTTTTTGCATCAAAAGTGTTAACAGACACACATTTTGAATTTTTTCCAGTGACAGTACTGTCATCAGTTGACTGGTACTGGAAACCTCTGTGGTCTATGTTAATCATAACTTTTTGTCCAAATTTGGGGTAATTGTAACCGGAAAAGGGAAATGTATCTGACAGCAAGAAAGAGTAGTGACCCAGAAACTATCAAAAATTATAAAAACTACTGTGTTATATTAAGAAAAGTTATTAAAAAATCCAGGAATATGTGTATCATGTCTGAAATCAGCAACTCTGATAGTAAAATTAAAACAATTTGGAATATTATTAAAAGAGAAACAGGTCAACCAAGAGCAGAGGAAGACAGTATTACCATCAAATTGAATGAAAACTTTACGAACAAAAAGTCAGAAGTTGAAAATATTTTTAATAATCATTTTCTAAATGTTGTGGATATAGTAGGATCCAGGTGTTCATTAGAAGATGCTAGGCTGTTAATGGAAGAGGCCATACCTATGCAATTTGATACAATTGAAATCTCACCCACTTCTCCCTCTGAAATTAGGAAAATAATAAACTTGCTTAAAAGCAAAAACTCACATGGAATTGATGGCATTTCCAGCAAAATACTAAAAGCTTGTTCTCAACAGATAAGTAAGATTCTCAGCCACCTGTGTAATAGCTCTCTGGAACAGGGCATTTTCCCTGATAGACTGAAATATGCTATTGTTATACCTTTGCATAAAAAGGGGGATAGATCTGATGTCAACAATTACCGTCCAATCTCCCTTCTAACAGCTTTATCCAAAATTTTTGAGAAAGTAATGTATTCAAGAGTAGCTTCACATATCTGTAAAAATGAAGTACTAACAAAATGTCAGTTTGGTTTCCAGAAAGGTTTTTCAACAGAAAATGCCATATATGCTTTCACCAGTCAAATTTTGAATGATCTGAATAACCGAACACCACCCATTGGGATTTTTTGTGATCTCTCAAAGGCTTTTGATTGTGTAAATCATGAAATTCTGCTAGACAAGCTCAAGTATTGTGGCATGAGTGGGACAGTGCACAAATGGTTTAATTCGTACCTAACTGGAAGAGTGCAGAAAGTTGAAATAAGTAGTTCTCATAACATGCAAAGATCAGCACATTCCTCAAACTGGGGAACTATCAAGAATGGGGTTCCACAAGGGTCAGTCTTGGGTCCTTTGTTGTTCTTATTATATATTAATGACTTGCCATTCTATATTCATGAAGAGGCAAAGTTAGTTCTCTTTGCTGATGATACAAGTATAGTAATCACACCTGACAAACAAGAACTAACTGATGAAATTGTCAATACTGTCTTTCAGAAAATTACTAAGTGGTTCCTTGTAAACGGACTCTCACTGAATTTTGATAAGACACAGTACATACAGTTCCGTACAGTGAATGGTATGACGCCATTAATAAATATAGACTTTAATCAGAAGCATCTAGCTAAGGTAGAATATTGCAAATTTTTAGGTGTGTCCATTGATGAGAGATTAAATTGGAAGAAACACATTGATGATCTGCTGAAACGTTTGAGTTCAGCTACTTATGCAATAAGGGTCATTGCAAATTTTGGTGATAAACATCTTAGTAAATTAGCTTACTACGCCTATTTTCACTCATTGCTTTCATATGGCATCATATTTTGGGGTAATTCATCACTGAGGAATAAAGTATTTATTGCACAAAAGCGTGTAATCAGAATAATAGCTGGAGTCCACCCAAGATCATCCTGCAGACATTTATTTAAGGATCTAGGGATATTCACAGTAGCTTCTCAGTATATATATTCTCTTCTGAAATTTGTTATTAACAACCAAACCCAATTCAAAAGTAATAGCAGTGTGCATAACTACAATACTAGGAGAAAGGATGATCTTCACTATTCAAGATTAAATCTAACTTTGGCACAGAAAGGGGTGAATTATACTGGCACTAAAGTCTTTGGTCACTTACCAAATAGTATCAAAAGTCTGACAGATAACCAACAAGTATTTAAGAAGAAATTAAAAGAATTTCTGAATGACAACTCCTTCTACTCCATAGAGGAATTTTTAGATATAAATTAAGAAGAAAAAAAAAAAAAAAAACAAAAAAAAACCACACACACACAATAAAATAAAGTTGTTATATTAACTTAAGTATGTTGTTAAATTAACCTAATTATGTCATGTATTGGAAAATTCAACTCGTTCCACATCATTACGAAATATCGTATTCATGATCCATGGAACTAGTATTAATCTAATCTAATCTAATCTTTCCTTTGTCTGCATTTGAGACTTTCTTGCACCTTCTAGTGTTTCTTGCTGACTCACAGATTCCTGTTATTCATGATGTTTGCTTTCAGACATTTCACACTGTGTATGTCAACAGCAATCTGTCAGACCTAACATGAAACTTAATTCATCTGAAAAGGCCACCTGTTGCCGCTCAGGTAGTGGTATTGCAGCACAAATTCCAGCCTTCGTTCCCAATGAAGGGTAATCAGAAATAGTGCACGAACCAAGCACCTGCTGCGGAGGCGCATACACAGCAACATGCGCCGAATGGTCTTTGAGGAGACACTGTTAGCAGCTCCTTGATTCATCTGGGGAGGCAGTTGCTCAACAACTGCGTGTCTATTTACCTGTACACATCTCCGCAGCCATCGTTAACTCCTGTCGTCTATAGCCCGTTGTGCACCACAGTTGCCTCAGTGCCGGTTTCAGATGGTGCCATTTTGCCATGCACATTATACATTAAAACAGCAGCACGCGAATATTTCACAAACTTAGCCATTTCAGAAATGTTTCCATATATATATATATATATATATATATATATATATATATATATATCCTTCCCTCTTTCCTGATGAGGCAACAGTTTGTTGCGAAAGCTTGAATTTTGTGTGTATGTTCGTGTTCGTTTGTGTGTCTGTCGACCTGCCAGCACTTTCATTTGGTATGTATATATATATATATATATATATATATATATATATATATATATATATATATATATATATAGAGGGAAACATTCCACTTAGGATTAGAGAAACATTCCACGTGGGAAAAATATATATATATTTCCCACGTGGAATGTTTCCCTCTATTATATATATATACCACTTTCTCGAATGCCTGGAATCCTTACCAAATCCGTTACCCCCAGAAACCATGCTTGTAACCATTGATGCCACTTCCTTATACACAAATATCCCGCACGTCCAGGGCCTCGCTGCGATGGAGCACTTCCTTTCACACCGATCACCTGCCACCCTACCTAAAACCTCTTTCATCATTACCTTAGCCAGCTTCATCCTGACCCACAACTTCTCCACTTTTGAAGACCAGACATACCAACAATTAAAGGGAACAGCCATGGGTACCAGGATGGCCCCCTCATACGCCAACGTATTCATGGGTCGCTTAGAGGAAGCCTTCTTGGTTACCCAAGCCTGCCAACCCAAAGTTTGGTACAGATTTATTGATGACATCTTCATGATCTGGACTCACAGTGAAGAAGAACTCCAGAATTTCCTCTCCAACCTCAACTCCTTTGGTTCCATCAGATTCACCTGGTCCTACTCCAAATCCCATGCCACTTTCCTTGATGTTGACCTCCACCTGTCCAATGGCCAGCTTCACACGTCCATCCACATCAAACCCACCAACAAGCAGCAGTACCTCCATTACGACAGCTGCCACCCATTCCACATCAAACGGTCCCTTCCCTACAGCCTAGGTCTTCGTGGCAAACGAATCTGCTCCAGTCCGGAATCCCTGAAGCATTACACCAACAACCTGACAACAGCTTTCGCATCCTGCAACTACCCTCCCGACCTGGTACAGAAGCAAATAACCAGAGCCACTTCCTCATCCCCAGAACCTCCCACAGAAGAACCACAAAAGTGGCCCACTTGTGACAGGATACTTTCCGGGACTGGATCAGATTCTGAATGTGGCTCTCCAGCAGGGATACAACTTCCTCAAATCCTGCCCTGAAATGAGATCCATCCTTCATGAAATCCTCCCCACTCCACCAAGAGTGTCTTTCCGCCATCCACCTAACCTTCGTAACCTCTTAGTTCATCCCTATGAAATCCCCAAACCACCTTCCGTACCCTCTGGCTCCTACCCTTGTAACCGCCCCCGGTGTGAAACCTGTCCCATGCACCCTCCCACCACCACCTACTCCAGTCCTGTAACCCGGAAGGTGTACACGATCAAAGGCAGAGCCACGTGTGAAAGCACCCACGTGATCTACCAACTGACCTGCCTACACTGTGATGCATTCTATGTGGGAATGACCAGCAACAAACTGTCCATTCGCATGAATGGACACAGGCAGACAGTGTTTGTTGGTAATGAGGATCACCCTGTGGCTAAACATGCCTTGGTGCACGGCCAGCACATCTTGGCACAGTGTTACACTGTCCGGGTTATCTGGATACTTCCCACCAACAGCAACCTATCCGAACTCCAGAGATGGGAACTTGCTCTTCAATATATCCTCTCTTCCCGTTATCCACCAGGCCTCAATCTCCGCTAATTTCAAGTTGCCGCCACTCATACCTCACCTGTCATTCAATAACATCTTTGCCTCTGCACTTCTGCCTCGACTGACATCTCTGCCCAAACTCTTTGTCTTTAAATATGTCTGCTTGTGTCTGTATATGTGTGGATGGAAATGTGTGTGTGTGTGCGAGTGTATACCCTTCCTTTTTTCCCCCTAAGGTAAGTCTTTCCGCTCCCGGGATTGGAATGACTCCTTACCCTCTCCCTTAAAACCCACATCCTTTCGTCTTTCCCTCTCCTTCCCTCTTTCCTGATGAGGCAACAGTTTGTTGCGAAAGCTTGAATTTTGTGTGTATGTTTGTGTGTCTATTGACGTGCCAGCGCTTTCGTTTGGTAAGTCACATCATCTTTGTTTTTAGATATATATTTCCCACGTGGAATGTTTCCCTCTATATAATAGAGGGAAACATTCCACGTAAGAAAAAATATATCTAAAAACAAAGATGATGTGACTTACCAAATGAAAGTGCTGGCAGGTCGACAGACACACAAACAAACACAAAGGACGGGTATACACTCACACACACACACACACACACACACACACACACACACACATATCCATCCACACATATACAGACACAAGCAGACACATTTTCCCCCTAAGGTAAGTCTTTCCGCTCCCGGGATTGGAATGACTCCTTACCCTATCCCTGAAAACCCACATCCTTTCGTCTTTCCCTCTCCTTCCCTCTTTCCTGATGAGGCAACAGTTTGTTGCGAAAGCTTGAATTTTGTATGTATGTTTGTGTGTCTGTCGACCTGCCAGCACTTTCATTTGGTAAGTCACATCATCTTTGTTTTTATATGTCTGCTTGCGTCTGTATATGTGTGGATGGATATGTGTGTGTGTGTGTGTGTGTGTGTATATATATATATAAGTTGTGGGTCAGGATGAAGCTGACTAAGGTAATGAGGAAAGAGGTTTTAGGTAGGGTGGCAGGTGATCGGCGTGAAAGGAAGTGCTCCATCGCAGCGAGGCCCTGGACGTGCGGGATATTTGTGTATAAGGAAGTGGCATCAATGGTTACAAGGATGGTTTCCGGGGGTAACGGATTGGGTAAGGATTCCAGGCGTTCGAGGAAGTGGTTGGTGTCTTTGATGAAGGATGGGAGACTGCATGTAATGGGTTGAAGGTGTTGATCTACGTAGGCGGAGATACGTTCTGTGGGTGATTGGTAACCAGCTACAATGGGGCGGCCGGGATGATTGGGTTTGTGAATTTTAGGAAGAAGGTAGAAGGTAGGGGTGCGGGGTGTCGGTGGGGTCAGGAGGTTGATGGAGTCAGGTGAAAGGTTTTGTAGGGGGCTTAAGGTTCTGAGGATTCCTTGAAGCTCCGCCTGGACATCAGGAATGGGATTACCTTGGCAAACTTTGTATGTGGTGTTGTCTGAAAGCTGACGCAGTCCCTCAGCCTCATACTCCCGACGTGTGAAAGCACCCACGTGATCTACCAACTGACCTGCCTACACTGTGATGCATTCTATGTGGGAATGACCAGCAACAAACTGTCCATTCGCATGAATGGACACAGGCAGACAGTGTTTGTTGGTAATGAGGATCACCCTGTGGCTAAACATGCCTTGGTGCACGGCCAGCACATCTTGGCGCAGTGTTACACCGTCCGGGTTATCTGGATACTTCCCACTAACACCAACCTATCCGAACTCCGGAGATGGGAACTTGCTCTTCAATATATCCTCTCTTCCCGTTATCCACCAGGCCTCAATCTCCGCTAATTTCAAGTTGCCGCCACTCATACCTCACCTGTCATTCAACAACATCTTTGCCTCTGCACTTCTGCCTCGACTGACATCTCTGCCCAAACTCTTTGTCTTTAAATATGTCTGCTTGCGTCTGTATATGTGTGGATGGATATGTGTGTGTGTGCGAGTGTATACCCTTCCTTTTTTCCCCCTAAGGTAAGTCTTTCCGCTCCCGGGATTGGAATGACTCCTTACCCTCTCCCTTAAAACCCACATCCTTTCGTCTTTCCCTCTCCTTCCCTCTTTCCTGATGAGGCAACAGTTTGTTGCGAAAGCTTGAATTTTGTGTGTATGTTTGTGTGTCTATCGACGTGCCAGCGCTTTCGTTTGGTAAGTCACATCAT
This sequence comes from Schistocerca nitens, assembly GCF_023898315.1. Lineage (NCBI taxonomy): Eukaryota > Metazoa > Arthropoda > Insecta > Orthoptera > Acrididae > Schistocerca > Schistocerca nitens. Next base: position 705,435,657 of record NC_064614.1, on the reverse strand, counting down.
CTTTGTATATATATATATATATATATATATATATATATATATATATACACACACACACACACATTGCAGGATATGTGTGTGCGAGTGTATACCCTTCCTTTTTTCCCCCTAAGGTAAGTCTTTCCTACGTGGAATGTTTCCCTCTGACTTACCGAACGAAAGCGCTGGCAGGTCGATAGACACACAAACAAACACAAACACACACACAAATTTTTCCCACGTGGAATGTTTCCCCCTATTATATATATATATATATATGTCTTTAAATATGTCTGCTTGTGTCTGTATGTGTGGATGGATATGTGTGTGTGTGCGAGTGTATACCTGTCCTTTTTTCCCCCTAAGGTAAGTCTTTCCGCTCCCGGGATTGGAATGACTCCTTACCCTCTCCCTTAAAACCCACATCCTTTCGTCTTTCCCTCTCCTTCCCTCTTTCCTGATGAGGCAACAGTTTGTTGCGAAAGCTTGAATTTTGTGTGTATATTTGTGTTTGTTTGTGTGTCTATCGACCTGCCAGCGCTTTTGTTTGGTAAGTCTCATCATCTTTCTTTTTAGATATATTTTTTCCACGTGGAATGTTTCCCTCTGTTATATTCATATATATATATATATATATATAACAGAGGGAAACATTCCACGTGGAATGAGGCAACAGTTTGTTGCGAAAGCTTGAATTTTGTGTGTATATTTGTGTTTGTGGTTGCTTGTGTGTCTATCGACCTGCCAGCGCTTTTGTTTGGTAAGTCTCATCATCTTTCTTTCAGATATATATATATATATATATATATATATATATATATATATATATATATATATATATATATCTGCTGTAACTACTTTGTTGTTACCTGAAAGGTAAAAGCAAAGTTTAATTTCATTAGTGTAATTTCTTATTCAAATACAGTTGTTGAAGATAAAAAAAAATTGGATGTAACATTGATAGAACTGTACACTTACATGGGAATGGAATAGACAGGTAGTACAGATTCTAGTGAAGTTTGAGGTCAGGGTATTATGAGAGCAAAGGATACATTGTAGGAAGCGTTCTCATCTGCAGAATTCAGAAGAGCTGTTGTTAGTAGGAATGATCCAGATGGCGTGGGTTGTGAAGCAGTCATTAAAGTGAAACACATCATGTTGGGTAGTATTTTGAGCAGCTGGGTGGTCCAGTTGTCTCTTGGTCACAGTTTGGCTGTGGTCACTCCTGTGGACAGTTAGCTTGTTATTAGTTGTGCCCACATAGAGTGCGGCACACTGGTTGTAGCTAAATTTGTTGATCACAAGGCTGCTTTCACAGGTGGCCCTGCCTTTGATGTTATAGGAGATGCCAATGAGAGGACTGGAGTTGGTGGTAATTCTAGGATGTATGGGACAGTTCTTGCATCTGGATATATTGCAGGGGTACGAGCTATGAGGCAATGGGTCAGGAGCAGGGATAGTGTAGTGACAGACAAGGATATGGCAAAGATTGAGAGGACAGCAGAATACCACTTTGGGAGGGGTAGGGAGGATGTTTCTCATTTCAGGACAGGATGAGAGATAGGCAGAACCCCTGCGGAGAATGTGATTCAGTTGCTCCATTCTCGGATGGTACTAACAAGGGGAGGCCATGACATTGGGATCACAGATTTACTTCAGACTTTGTACACCTTTAGTAGGCCATTAGAACAACATAATCTGAAAGTGGTAAGTTGCACACTCTGGCACTTCCAAGAAAATCACAACAGAAGTTTTATGCATCTACTGTGTAAACTGTGTATCTGTGCAAATTGGCTGGCTGTAAGATTTATTTGTGGTCATATGGTTAGCGTTCATGCATGGCAAGAGGGTCGTAGACGGGGTGACGGTTTGCATCCCACTGACACTTATTTCGTAATCTATATTTCTTTCATCACTGGTCTCGTTATTTAATTTGTATGACATTTGAGAGGTAATATAATGGAAAAAAAAGAACATGTGTATTTGCATGAAGTTTCAATTTATGTTTTCCATGTCTGTATGACAAATAATATCCTGCAATGTGTGATGTCGAGAGCACATCCCACAAATAATTCTACATTACACTTTCAGTCTGGCATACTGTGACTTACTGTATCATTAATTTTGAATAACGTCATTCGCATAATTATTTATTGAGGTTTTATTTGGGCTTTCCAAGTCTGCTCTCATCCTGAAAAATTTAATTAAAAATAGTAAATACCAGTTTCGGTCTTAAACCATCTTCAGCTGCAGAAAAATTATCGCAGGCCTTTTGTCATCGGGCCATCGTATTGTAATCTTGCTACGCCATCGTATTGTAATCTTGCTACGATTTTTTATTTATGTTGGCAATTATGATTTTCAGTGTAACGTATCTCAAAGCATCTATGACGTGATAATTCTGCAATAATTTTCTGCCATTAAAGATGGTTTAAGACTGAAACCAGTAGCAGAATAAATATCATTATCACAGACAGCACACTGTAATGTATTTTCTAAAATTTGTACATGCTGTTGACTAGCACCTAAACAAGATGTTCAAATAGTAAATAGTCAAATAACATATAAAATTTGCTACAACTTCATGAAAATGCATGTAGGATTTTTTCATTATATTATCTCTCAAATATCATATAAATAAAACAATGAGAGCAGTGATGCAAAAAATAAAGATTAAAAAAAAAAAAAAAGTGTTACCGGAATTCCATCCATCGCCTCCTCCATGACCCACTTGCCATGCACGAACGCTAACCACATGACCACAATGAATTCTTACACTCAGCCCCATTGCACAGATACATGTTTTACATAATAGATGCATAAAACTTCTCTTGCAATTTTTCCGAAATTGCCAGAGTGATGCACCTTACTACTTTCACATTCTGTTGTTTTAATGGCCTACTAAAGGTGTACAAAGTTTGAAGTAAATCTGTGATCCCAATGTCATGGCCTCCCCCTTGTAAGTCGTGACAGGAATCCTCAATTATATCCCAACTGTGGATATGCAGGGGATAGTAGGTGACTGATAAACAAGGTGTGGGAGATTTGTTTCTGGACAAGTTTGGGAAGGTAATTTTGGTCTGTAAAAGCCTCAGCGAGACCCTTGCCATATTTGGAGAGGATCTGCCCATTACTACAGTATGATGACCATAGGTGTCTTGGCTGTGTGGAAGGGACTTCTTGATGTGAAACGAGTGGCAGCTGTCAAAGTGGAGGTATTGTTGCTGATTGGTAGATATGATGTGGACAGAGCTACTGATGTAGCCTGCCTTGAGGTGGAGGTTGGCATTACAGAAGTAAACTGTTTAGGCTGAAGAAGACCACGTCATGTGACTGGGGGAGAAGGTGTTGAAGTTGTGGAGAAATGTGGATACGGTGCTCTCACCCTCAGTTGAAATCATCAAGATGTCATCAGTGGTTCTGAACCAGGTAAGGGGTGGTCATGAAGGATTCCTCTAGATGGTTCTTGAACAGGTAAGGATACGATGGTGCCATATGGGTGCCCATTGCTGTACCACAGATGTGTTTGTAGGTGAAGCCTTCGAAGGAGAAATACATGGGTAAGCCCAAAAGTAAGCTCTCCTATTTTTTATAAGTATATAGACCTGTTTATTTCTACAATGGTTTATATCTGTTTACAGTTTGAACATTTAGCTATTTTTTGACATAATCACAATTTCTGTCGATGCATTTTTGTAGGCGCTGTGGCAGTTTTTGTATGCCGATGTCATATCAGCTCACCGCCATGCTGTTTAGAAAGTTATGAACCGCTTCTTCCATCTCGTCATCGGAGCTGAATCGCTTTCCGGCCAAATGTTCTTTTAACCTAGGGAACAGGTGATAGTCACCGAGCGCCAAGTCAGGACTATAGGGTGGATGGGTAATTATATTCCACTGAAACTGTTGGAGGAGAGCAACAGTTTGCCAAGCAATGTGTGGGCGAACGTTGTCATGGAGAATGTGTACGCCTTTGTTCAACATTCCTCTTCTCCGGTTCTGAATTGTCCATTTGAGTTTTTTCAGAGTCTCACAGTACGTGTCAGCATTAATTGTGGTCCCAGTGGGCATAAAGTTGACCAACAATACCTCTTTGCGATCCCAAAAAAACGGTTGATATGACTTTACAGCAGACTGTGTTTGTTTGAATTTCCGCAGCTTTGGCGAAGAGGTATTCCGCTACTGGAATGATTGTTGCTTGGTCTCAGGTGTAAAGTAGTATGCCCAGGTTTCGTCACCCATGACAATTGACTCCAGAAAGTTGTCCTGCGCGGGAAGCATCAACTCGTTGCTGCATGTGGTCCTCAGTCAGCATGCATGGCACCCTTCTTGCGCACACCTTCTGGTAGTTCAGTGTTTCCGTTAAAATTCTGTGAGCAGTGCTTTGGGAAACCTCAGGAACTAACGTGCAGAAATCATCCAGGGTGACCCGCCGATCTTCACGCATGCTTTGCTCAACCTTCAACACTGTCTCTTCAGAAATTGACGGTCTCCTGCTCCTTTGTTCATCGTGAAATTCAGCCCAATCAGCTGCAAACTATCTACACCAATTACGAACATTTTTGACATCCATGCATGACTCACCATACACTTCCGTCAATTGGCGATGGATTTCAATCGGTGCAGTGCCCTTTGCATTCAAAAACCGAATAACTGCATGCAATTCACACTTGGCGGTAACATCCAACGGGAGATTCAGTCTCAACGGCTGCCAAGCCAAGACTTAGGGCCTCAGTGCGGTGTGCGCATGATTACACACAGTGCGTGAAGCACTCTTCATAACAGTGTGACCAACTGCCACACAAACAGAGTTCTGTACTTATAAAAAATAGGAGAAGTTACTTTTGGGATTACCCTCATAATTATGGGTGAGAATATTGTTGGTTATGTTGACCAGGAAGAAAGTTGTAGATTTGGAGTGAGTCAAGCATTGCGAAAGGTCTTATTCAATAGCTGCAAGGCCATGGGCATTGGGCATTGTGGATGTTAATGCATAGGGAAGAGGTATTGACAGTGACAATCTGGGCACTGTGTTGTAAGGAACAGGAACTGTGAAGAATGTGGTAGGTGTCTTTTATTTAAGAGGATAGGTTACAGGTAATAGACAGAAGGTATCGGTCCATGAGAGCAGAGATTCTCTCGATGGGGGCACAGTAACCAGCCCACAGGGGTTCTGGGTGGTTGGATTTAAGGACTTCAGGAAGCATGTAGAAGGTAGAGGAGTGCAGGTAGTGGTAGGTCGAGTAGAGAGACTCGGGAGAGGTTCCATGATGGACCTGAGGATAGAAGGAGGGATGAGATCCTGCTTTATTTCTGGAATTGGGTCACTGTGGCAGGGCTAGTAGGTGGATGTATCTGACAGCTGTTGAAGTCCTTCCACCTGTTAATCTCTGCTGTTTATAACCATTGTGTTAGAGCCTTTGTCAGCAAGTAGCAATATTATGTCGGGATCAGTTGTAGATTGAAGTTTGCAATTTTTTCTGTGGATGTGAGGTTGTTATTCCATCCTGTAGTTTCCATTGTTTCACTGAATATACATCTATATCTACTTAGATACTCTGCAAATCACACTTAAGTGTCGGCAGAGGGTTCAGCAAACCACCATCGCAGTGATTCTCTGTTGTTACAGTCCCAAATAGCACACGGAAAAAAACAAACACCTATATCTTTTCGTGCGAGCTCTGATTTTCCTTATTTTATTATGACTATTGTTTCTCCATACGTAGGTCGGCATCAACAAAATATTTTCGCATTTGAAGGTGTAAGTTAGTGATATAAACACAGATAGCTGCCCCTATTTACTTATGATATATTTGTTTACTTCCATAAACCAGTTTTGGCACCTCCTCAGGCTCATTTCCAAATGGAGCGTGCAGAAGTTACACATCTATTGGCGTAGCACGAAGCTGAGTACTTGGTCTTTGGCAAGACGATATAAATCATTTTAATGTAGTGCCACGAGTGATAGTTATATGGCAAGCTGTATTGACAAATGAATCTCTCTATGTAGTGCGACAGTATAGGTGGTGATGTATTATTGATTCATTTTTCAACTCAACTTGCTAAATAACAATCATTCATGATGATATATTAATGAGTTTCCTTTCTTCTTGTCACAGAGCCAGTACCCAACATCACACTATAAAAATAAGTATATAACTACTGGAAGCACTAACTGAAGGCTCTAAAACCAATTTATGGTAATAAACAAATATATTGTAAATGACTGGTCGCACTTACCTGTGTTTCTATTTAATTAATATACAGTCACATGTTCTAAATGATTCGTAATTGATAAGCATACGTCGTTGGTTTGGCTTTTGTCTAATCCAGCCTTTGTAGAAGTAATTATTAAACATGTCAGGGTTATTGTGTGTATGAAATTTGGCAAACTATTTGCTAGATTATGTTCATTTTGTGGTTTTTGTCTTACTAGCATTGTAACAGTATTTGAATTTATTGGTAGGCTCATTGACCAGTAATGTTTCAGTCTCTTTGTTGACATCACTAATTCAGAGTACTATTATTCTTTTATTATTTTATTGTTCATTGTGTTGACAAATAAGTTTTATATATATTTTGCTAGGCTACATAGTTATTTATGAGTACTGTAGTACAGTATGCTGAGCTGTTTCTGCACTGACAGCAGCCAAGACACACTAGTTTTGTGTATGTCTGAGGGTTGTTGCATGACTTTTTGTTGTACATTTTGGTTATTGCATGTTATAAGCTTTTTCACTGTTGTGAAGGTATTTTCACAGAAACAAGGGTGACTGTGGTAATTAACTGAATAAATCATATTTATATTACTCTGTATGAGCCCCTGGAGACTCTTGATCCCTTATACCAAAATACTCAGAAGATAACCCTGAACAACATCTGAAAGTTTGTCAGTAGAGTTCTTGTTTACCCTTTATAAAATTCATGTATCTATTATTTGTTAACAGGTTGTAAAGTAAGACTACCATTATTTATAATGCATATCACTGCTGTGACACGGCATCAGTTATTTGTAAGGATGTGTGTATTAACACAGTTTAGAAATTTAAGTTCAAACTAGCTTAGCGCCCGGTGCATTGCTTGCGTAGACTGTATGACCTGCTGAGATTTTTTTTATTTTATTTATTTTTTATTTAATCGAATTTTTATGTTGTTCACAAATTGCAACACCTTCCAAGCTTTTCATGCTAATTAAGGCCGTATAAGCATGGTCTTTCGCAAATGTACTTCTAACCAAAAAGCGATTCTGGTAGCTGGAGTCCAAAGCTTTTGTTAACCATGCCTTTTGTGTTCTTGTGGAGATACTTCCACAGCATCATCCATGCGATAACAAATATTTCTTTACATCTAACCAACAAGTGAAATACTTGCTTTCATAAATTTGCTTTAAATTTTTTTTTTTTTTTTGTAACAAAATATTTTCTTAGAAATCTTCGACCCTTATTGCACCCCCTTAAGGGTTGAATCTCCAGAAACACTGCAACACACATTTTTTTATTGCTAACAGGGAAGATAAATACCAGTTGTCATAGATGTAGCCTAAAAAATTGATTAGTAGTTTTTTAGTAATTATTTATTTCCAGAAATGTTTCACACACTATTTTACGCTTAATGGTTGAATTTCCAAAAATGCCGAAATATGTATTTTTCATTTTAGACTGTTGTTGTTGTTGTTGTTGCTGTTGTGGTCTTCAGTCCTGAGACTGGTTGATGCAGCTCTCCATGCTACTCTATCCTGTGCAAGCCTCTTCATCTCCCAGTACCTACTGCATCCTACATCCTTCTGAATCTGCTTAGTGTATTCATCTCTTGGTCTCCCTTTACGATTTTTACCCTCCACGCCGCCCTCCAATACTAAATTGGTGATCCCTTGATGCCTCAGAACATGCCCTACCTACCGATCCCTTCTTCTAGTCATTTCAGACTAAGAAACCAAAAACCAGTTTTGTAGTTCTAGCTACAAAATTCCCTTAATAGAGACATACTTTCAGAAAGTCTTTCATCCCCTTACAAGTGGAATTTTGGACAATCTATTCTTAAATGGTGGCTTCAGTAGAAGATTCACACCCTCTCCAAATTTCAAGTTTCTACCCTTAGCAGTTTGGGCTGACCGATGATGAGTCAGTGAATCAGTCTGACCATATTTCACTCCCTTAGGTGTTTCCAAAAACAGTGAAACATGTATTTTTTTCATCTCTAACCAAGAAGCCAAACACCAATTTTCAAAGATTTAGCTTTAAAAATGTTTTCACAATGAAATATTTTCATAAAATGTTTCACCACCTTGTTCACCCCCTTACATTTGAAATTTCAGAAATAATGACATGCATATGTTTTATTTGTAGCAGAGCAGCCAAATACAAATTTTCATAGATGTAGCTTCAAAAATGCAAGCACAATGAAATATTTCTATAAAATCTTCCATCCACCATTTCACCCCCAAAAGCTTTAAAAATGCGTTAATAATAAGATATTTGCATAATAAATCTCATCCCCTATTTCTCCCCCTTAGGGGTTCAATTTCCAAAAACACTAAAACATTTTTTATTTGTAACGAAGAAGTCAAATACCAGTGTTCATAGATGTGGCTTAAAAATACTTTAGTTGTTCTTTAATAATGATATACTTAAAAAAAAGAGAGGGGGGGGGGAGAAGAAGAAGAAGAAGAAGAAGCTTTCATACACTACTTCATTCCCATACTGTTAAATTTCCAAAAATGCTGAAACGTGTATTTCTTTATTTTGACCAATAAACCAAATACCAGTTTCCACAGGTCTAGCTTCAAAATTGTCTTAATAATGACATTTTTCCAAAAAAAAACTTTCATCCTCTAGTTTATGCCCTTAGGGTTGGAATTTCGCAAAATCTTTCCTTGCATGACACCTACAGTGTAATATCCACACCTTCTGGTTTTGTGTTTTAGCAGTTTAGGCTGTATGATGATGAGTCAGTCAGTCAATCAGGACATAGTCTTATATATATGGAGATTGTTTGAGTCTTCCCTTTACTTATGTCTTCCTGATACATGCTTGATAATGGCATAAACACTGAAATTGCAGTACAAAAAATAAAACAGTAAATTTATTTGTCTGGCACAAATTAATATGATATAAGTAGATGTACACAGTTGTTGTAATCTTAAACCTCAGCTGCTGCATAAATGAAAGAAATCCTGCAACCTTATTTCTTCTCAAAATTGTGGAATAGTTGTGTTTAATGAATGTAATTTACTCAGCACATACCACAGTGAAATAAGATGACAACAATAACAACTTGCCATACATTAAGAACTGTGTCTATAACTTTTAATAAACAGAATTTTTTTTCTTTTTATGTTACATCAGAATGTGTATGCTCAGCAAATATGCAGTATGCATTTGAAATGTCCCATCTTGTTGATGTACCATGTCTTCGAGACAAATTGTGGTGTTTCTCACCATGCTATGACACAAGTCTTCTGTTGTTCCATCGAAAATTGTTGTGGTAATTGCTTGCAGTTGCATTAGATTACATGGTTTGTTGCAGTAGACTGTCTTCTTCAAAAATGTCCCACATGGGAAATAATCACAGTGACTAATACCCAGGCTGTGTGGCAGCCATATTAGACCACCCTGAAAATATTCTGGATTTCAATGGGACATCACACAGTGTTTGAAATGCCCGTGTTAGAAATCTAGAATTATGTTTGCTGTGGGAGGATGAAATCCCTCCTGCATGAACCATTGTATCTCCATTGGTAACCCTGTTGCAATAAGTTCTGGAAGAAAATTATCCTGCAATATGTCTATGTAGCGTGCATTATTAACTGTGCTATTGAAAAAGATTGGTGCAGTGATTCCGTGGCTGGCAATGACACAGCATATACTCACTTTTTCTCCACCATTTTCAATCTTGTGTACAGCAAAGGGAGCTTCTCATGCAATAAATCTGATATTCCCTCTTGCTGCTGCCATTCAGGTGAATGTATACCTCATTCGAGAACCATGTGCTATGAATCATTTCATCATTACCAAAAGCGAAAGCTGCAATTTGTAATCGCCGTTCCATGTCATTTTCTGTCAGCATGTACAGTTTTGTTATTTTCTATGGGAATAATTTCATGTCAACATGAAGTATTCTCTGAAAAGAACAAGAAGTTATTCCCAATTTGCCTGAAGCTCACCTCATGGATTTCCTAGGACTTCCTTTCAAAGTCATTCTTAGAGCCTCAGTATTCTGTGGAGTATGGATTGTGTTGGCATGAGGTCACTTGTGCTTTAAAGTACTGCTATCAGTTTCAAATTTTGTGGTTAGTCTATACACTCTCTAGTCTGCAGGGGCCCACCTAATATAAGAATGAACATAAAACATCACTGAGTGTCTGCTACACTCATTGTTTCCACATAAAACAACAGTCTTTACTTTCATTTTTAATGTCAACCAGCCGCTGTTCATCATTTTACCAAACTGAAGCAGTGGCAACACACATGATTGATATTGACAAATCCTGTCTACTTGTGAGCCATGCACAAACTATGGCTACTTGTCACAACATTTCAACATTTGCCAACCTGCAAATAAAATATTTATTAGGAAATGACAGAGTCTGACATTTCATGTGCCACCCTGTACAATGCACTCAATAACCAGCAATGATTATAATAACCAATATCCATGCTAGAATTATTTCATGGTTGCAAATATGATCAATGTAGATGTGTTCCATAGTAATTTTATCAATTCAGTTTTGTCTGGTATTAACATATTCTTAGTGTCGATGTTCTTGGTGCAAGTCTCTGATGCAGTTTTGTTTTCTAAACTGATTGATTCCTTATTGTCAGTTAGCTTGATAGAACTTGATTTGAGAACTGGAGAAATTTCTCTCATGAATTTTTGCATCCATAAAGTATTTTGGAACCCTGAGGTCAATGCCATGTATTTTTCTTCCCTTTTAGAAGGACTATTCCTGGCCTCTTGCTGCAGTTCCTTGGGACTGCACCACCACTTTCCTTATAAAAACCAAGTTTAAGTTGCATTTGTTTTTGTTTCTGTTTCATATGGAATAGATTTCTCTTTGCTGCTTGGCATTGAGTGTCCCAGGGTTATTACAAAAAGTATGTGCCACATCATGGGCATCTGCTAAATTATTATCTGCTCAGAGCTTTTTAGATTGATTACTTGTTATAAAATTAATGAGAATATATGAAAAGTACACCTTTTTGTATCATTAATATAATGTGGATTCCACCTTTCTGATTCAGTGAATTGGAATTTTATCCTCATATTATTTAGTCTAAGGTATCCAATGACTTATGAAATATAGCTAGCAAATATTGTCAAAAAAATTTACCCATATTCCAGTAAAGTTACTGATAAATTGAATTTCTAAAATTGAAAACAATCTGAACAGTTGACAAAATCCTAGCTGATACCAACAAAAAATGCCAGAGTAAGATTCTTCGAAGCGGAGAAACAAGTCTGTTACACTAGTTCTGCCATATAAAAACACTACTTTGACTTTGATGGCATATATAACGTTTTGCTTGCTAAAAAACTTCATTTATGATGAATATAAGGAGTTTATTGCGTTACTTCATGATTTATATTTTCTAATGGTGGCTGACCCAACAGAAGTTGAATAAAATATGTTTTGGAAGCAACATTTTTTGGTGCAGTTGGGTAAAGGGTAATACAACTAGATGACTGGGGAAATATCCCAAACCCACCCTCAGATTGCCTGGTAGAATCAACTTTTAATGGCCTAGGAGTGAACCAAACTAGCCCCTGTCAATTCAGTTTTATCACCTTGTTGTGCAGCCATGCCAGTTAAACTGTATAATTTATCGCTCTGTGACTGTATGTGGCATTGTGTTTGCATCCTATAGAATTTGAGAAGGTCCCAATTCCTGGAGAGGAACCCAAGGACTCTCAACTTTGAAATTTCACACTACTGCCTGCCGCCCCCTCCCTTTCCTTCTTCTATTGCAGAAATAGTTTTTTCTTTCTACAGTATAGCACAGTCATGTTCTTCAGATTCTGTAACACTAGCTGTGCCATGTAAAACTGAATGAATAATCAGTAAGCTATCACTGGCCTTCTTAGTACACAGATAAACAGTAAATTACTGTTTTGAGGTCTTTGTGCACCAAAGGGAGGTGGTGTCCTTGTTGAGGATATGTGTATTGGCTTAGTGCATAAATTCATAACATTTTTTTCATAAGTCTAATAAATACAACAGATACACACAACAGAGACTTAAGTCATTAAAAAATGTGTACTCCACTTTTTACAACAGTCTGTCACTGCTGGGGTAACTTTGTGATTCCCAAGCCGTAGAAATCATGGTTTTGAGTCGAAAAACACGATGAGTCATGTTCAGGGTGCATTTTCTTCTGGAAAAGGTGGTCCTTGAAAGTTGTTCCATAGAGAGCAAAAAAGGTGAAAATCTGAGTGTGCGAGGTTAGATGAATAAGGTGGATGCAGAATTGCTTCCCATCTAACCTCCTGCACAGTGTTTTTTGTCAGTCTAGCAGACTGCAGATGGGCGTTATTATGGAGTAGGATCACTTCCTGTTCATTGTTCTTGGATTGCGCCTGCAAGATGTCTCAGTTGTTGACAGTAAATGTTAGCAGCGATGGTTACATCTCAGAGAAGCAGTTCATAGTACATCACACAGTTGCTGTCCTATCAGATGTGTGACATTATCTTTTGTGGGTGCACGCTGGTCTATGCACAGTGTTACTGCTTTGTTTAGTCTCAACCATTCCTGTCTTTTCCTTATGTTAGCATAAAGACACCATGTCTTATCACCAGTAATGACACAAGACAGGAATGGTCAGTGTTGTTCATCATCCAATTGGTGATGAGGAGGTAGGGATACACATGTAACCACCCACTGATTTTTTTGATTTTGGCTTTGAGTTTGCAGTACCAATACTCTCTAGTTTTGAACCTTCCACATTGCATGCAAATGTCACCCAATGGTAGAATGATCACAGTTCATCACATTTGCGAATTATCGGTTACACTGATGTGGGTCATTGTGGATTAATGCATTTAAATGATCTTCATTAAACCCTGAAGGTCTTCCTGAAAGGGGAGAGTCACTAATGTCAAAGCAATTCTCCTTAAAACAAGAAAATCATTTTGTTGCCATACTCTGTCCAATGGCATTAACCCCCATTTAAACAATCTTCATCAAACGCTTAACGTCTTCCGGAACAGGATGAGTTGCTAATGTTAAAACAATCGTCCTTAAAATGAGAAAACCATTTTCTTGCCAGGCTATGCCCAGTGGCATTATCCCAGAAACGATTCAGATGTTTCTAGCTGCCTATGCTGCTGTCACCCCTCGGTTGAGTTCAGACGGAAGAATATGTTGGAAATATTTTGATTTCTCCACTTATCACTCTGTTTTCTAGCATCCACAGCTCCATTCACCATATTCAAATGACAAAATGGCAATATGTAAACTCAAATAGCAACAGTGAACTACAAATAAAAAATGACAATTGATAAACAAACCCATAGCAACCAGAAAAACAATATGCAAAACAAAATTGCTATGAACTTATGCACGAACCTAATATACGTTAGGTGATTCAGCAACGGGTACAAACCTTGAGGAGAGACAGAGTACACCTAGGTGATGGAAAATCACATAGCAAAGCATGGCTGGGAGCACTTTCCTGGTGGGCAAAGCACAAGAAAAGAATGACATGAACAGGGTGAGAAACATGTTTATTATGCTTAGTTCTGGCGTATGGTTTCAGAATGATGTGGCCCTCTCACATTACAATCTCGACATGTATTACCACTTGATGTCAGCAACACTGGAGCTACCAGAGTGGTCGGGTTCATTGGCTTGTAAGATCACCAGCCATCATTTTCCTTGATTACTTCCTCTGGGGTTATGTGAGGACACTCATGTATGAAACCTTCATTAACAATGCTGATAAACTTTTTGCACACATTGTGGCAGGGGAAATCTGGAACACCATTGGTATTTTTGTAGAATATTAGATCTTTAGTGTGCCGGAAATGTGAGGCATCCCTCACTGTCTGGGGTTGTAATTTCAGACGCCTTCTTTGAGTACTGTCATTGGCTGTTTTTGTTCTTATTTGTTGGTTTCTGCAGTGCTAAGCATAAGAAAGATGTTTACTCCTGTTGTTTGTGTCCTTCCTTTCTTGCGTTTTTGGTTGTCACTGCCACTCCAGGAAAACATATCCAACCATGCATTGCTATGTGATTTTCCAGTGTCCATGTCTCCTGAAAAAATTGTAACTGCTGTGCTGGAAAACATGTGTGTGTGTGTGTGTGTGTGTGTGTTTGTCTGTCTGTCTGTCTGTCTGTAATCCCCAATGGTGTGATTGAAGGGACCAATGTGAAAAATGCATACAGAGAAGGCATAGGGAGGAGGGAAGGCCAATAGAAGAGGTGATAGGAGTATGAGAACAAACACCCCCAAATAAGATTCGTTTGTGCACAGTTGGTGAGGAGGGGGGGGTTGCACGTTCAGAGAAATGAATGGAATTTAGGAAATGGAGCAGGTGTTCAGCACCTTGTTTGTTTGTGCCACCAAACACAGTCATCCTTGCACACATTTACAACTGAAGTCATTATGCTGGCATGGTGAAATTGTGTTGCCTAATGTGTGGAGGGTTGCAGATGCACAAATGTTTCTCAAGTGCATATTTGTGTCAGCTAGTTGCAGATTTGGAATATTGCATGTTATGTGGCTGGGACATCCATTTCCAGAATTTAGAAGAGGACAAAGATGATAATGTCATGTAAGAATATTGTAGGCATTGTCAACCGCTGTGGTGGATTTGGTCCTATGTGCTAACACTGATGAGTAAGAAATGCACGAATAACAAAAGTGTCACTGCCTAACCAGATATCAGATTATAATGTGGGAACTGCAAGAGTCTGACAAGGTGGGCAGTTTTCCCTGTATTCTCCTGGCCATGTCACAGATCTTCCTTGTTATTGGTACCAGTATAACACTAGCAGTGAGCAGGAATGGTGGCATACCACTTATTTTTGGGGTTTTAAAATGTGTGATAAATTTACGATCCTACCAGGTTTGAGGCTTGTAGTGTAGTAAGTACAGTTTCCACATAGGGGAAAAATAATAACAACAACATTATTATTGAATTTTATGGATATATAACTAGTTTATGGAAATGTGTAGACTGAAGCCTCAGTTCAAAAATGGTGCATCGTGTTTAATTGCAAAGGAATGAATAATATTCTTGATGAGCAGCAGTCAGCCTGACTGTCAGTTACGACTGGTAAACTCTAATCAAGGACTGAGGGAAAAAATTGAACAGGATAAATGTTTCACTAGTGAAGTATTGAGCTTGTGGTTTCCTGAAATTATGTTGTTAGTTCTTTATCAAACTGTTAGTGGTGATTTGGGTTATAGAAAAGTATGTGCCAGGTGGGTTCCTCGACTTTTGACAGATGAACAGAAAAAACAGTGAAAGGGAGCTGCATTGACTTTTCCCACAAGATGCGACAAAGATGGTGAAGAGTTTTGAACCACTTTGTTACTAGTGGTAAGACATGAGTTTTCCACAAAAGTCCAGAATCAAAGCACCAATCAGTGAAATTGAGTCA
Organism: Schistocerca nitens; assembly: GCF_023898315.1. Classification (NCBI taxonomy): domain Eukaryota; kingdom Metazoa; phylum Arthropoda; class Insecta; order Orthoptera; family Acrididae; genus Schistocerca; species Schistocerca nitens. The sequence continues at coordinate 705,420,079 of NC_064614.1, read as the reverse complement.
TTCATGGTCTCAAAATCTGAGCCCCAAGAATGTTATGGCCACAATGATTTTGGGATTGAAAGGGTGTCCTGCTCACTGACATTAAGCTCGGAGGAGAGACCATAAATGTGTTGACAAAGGATTTGCTTCAGCTTTTTATGTGGGAAGGTTTTGAATATTCACCTTATAGCTCAGCTGCTGAGCCCCAAATTGTTACTGTCTTTTTCCCAAATTAAACAGCTTTTTGGTCGGACATCCCTATAGAAATGACAATGAACTGAAAGTGACTAGCTCAACAACTTGTAGGCAACTATGTATTGAGAGTGCATAGGAGAGCAGGAGTGCTGCAATAAATATTTAAATTTGAGTTGCGGCAGCATAGAAAAACAGCTAAGATGTTAAAATATAAGGTAAGTTTTCTTTCATTATGTAATGTACAAAAATGAATATTTGTTTGTTTGTTTTTGTGCGTTTTTGTACCATTCATCTGATTATGATGAAACTTTGATGAGTTGTGTGCACTCACATGAAGATTACAGAGAGGGTAAGAACCAACTACCACACGCAGGGGTGGGAGTGAAAAGACTTAACTCAGAAACATCTGAAGCAATTTCAATCAAATGTTGTGTGTGTGTGTGTGTGTGTGTGTGTGTGTGTGTGTGTGTGTGCGCATGTGCGTGCATGCGCGCGCTTTTATATATGACTCACAATTCGTATAAAAATAATATGCTGGTAATTTACCTCAACCAACCCTGAGTGCTGGGTTTGAGAAGACATGGCTTAAGATGTTCAATAACGACTGATATTGGTATCAAATCAATAGTTTTTGAGGTTTTTGAGTTATTGGTGACAAGAAATTTCAAAAAGAATTGGTACATATGTGACTTGCTGTTTACTGTGACGGTAAGACATCCTAGCTCCCATGTGGCAGAAGGTTTGGGGTGAAAAGGCATGACATGAAAGTATAACTCAGTTACACCTGGAGCAATTTCAAACAAATTTGGTATATCATGACTCATCATTTGTATAAAAATGGCCTGTTGGTGTTTCTATCGTGTAATTAGTTGACTTAGAATACTTCAAAATTATATTGTGTCAGTCACGTTATGATCATGAGCAATACAGTGAGGCAAAAGTTTTTCAACATGTTTTGGGGCCAAAGATCATGTCCCACAACTCAGTGATACAGAAACATTTAACATCCTCTCTAGAGTCACACGGTATAAAGCAGCGGAGAATCAGACAGGTGCCAGTGACATCTCTTTTACTGGATGCTATTATTTTATTTCTTGTCTGGCAGGATTTTAAAACAACAATGTAAGAAAAATCTACAACGTTGGAAAAGACAGATTGCTACTGTAAGGACAGATTGATAGTGTAAGAAAAAGATAATTGCTGCTTACCATAAAGATGACACATTAGGTAGCAGACAGGCACAACTAAAAGACACACATTGCACATAGTAAGTGTCTTTTAGTTGTACTTATCTGCAACTAAATGTATCGTCTATACAGTAAGTAGCAATCTGTCTTTTCCCTACATTTGTTGGTATTCCAACTGAGAGTTTCCATTGTTTCGGTTTACATTGAAATCTTGGAAACTTCAGTTAATATTCAAATCATTTTAATATAGTAAATGCCAGGATAACATTGAAATTAATTCTCGGGGCAAAATTTTCTAGTCCCTGAAATTTATTTCTGCCACTTCTGTTTGGTTTGAGTGTTCTTGATTGCAAGTTTGACCAAATGCCAGCATTTGATTTTAGAAGATCTGTTGTTAATATTCAACATATGTACAGTTTGCACCTTTCTTTCACACATGTGGTTCATTTCTCTTCTATCAATTTTTGTGAATGAATTCTTTTAGCATTTTTTCACTCTTTACAATGTCCCTTTCTTCAGTAACAATTCTAATTCGTCTTTTTTTTAATACAGTTGTTAAACCTGTGGGAGTCCAAGAATAACTATTTTGACTCTTCAGTTGTGGAGAAGTTACGAAACCCATCACGTTCTTGGTCTGAATATCAAGCAGCACTCATTACACAGCATGCTGCTGTCATTACCCCAATAATGGCTGCAACAAAACAGACCTATGAAGGTTACCAAGCACAGCACCAGGCATTTGTTCAGCATGCTTTACAGCAGATACAGGTACTGTTGGAATATCGTATTTTCGCATTATTGGCTGTTTAGATTAAATGATAAATTTGTTGTTGTTAGTCATTAAGGTATTGTAACTTTGGTATTCCATGTGACTTTCTCGAACTGAGAAAAGTACAAGACAAGACGGTGAACCAGATCTAGGACCAGTGTCAGTTTTAACAGCCATTGCTCTGGTACACTGCCTCTCCTGAGTGGAGTTTTCACATGGTTTTCCAGAGATTAGCCTAGAGGTACTTTTTGTTCCAGTTGATCCATAGTGATGCAGTCCTGTGGGTTGTGGAATACGTCAGAAAACAAGAATACACAATAAATATTTACAAAATAAGAACAGATATGCTCTTTTACTGCACTTATTTACAGTGATCACATTACTGCACAAAATTTGTGCAGAAGTTAGATTGTACACAATATTCACGTTTATGTGATATCACTATTAATATGCAAGCATCAGCTGGTTTTGCTTTGAAATTGATCACTGGAGTAGGAGTTGGTCACCAATAAAATCTTTAGACTCTTCTCAAACTGAACTTCATTATTAAACTTTTTTATGGCTGCTGGCATTTTATTGGTAATGTGTATTGCTGAAGAGTGGACATCTTTCTGGACCAAAGTAAGTGACTTTAAATCCTTGTGGAAGCTAGTCTTATTTCTAGATTAATTCTATGAACTCACCTGTTGGTTTGGGAGGGAAAAAATGTATGTATGTTCTTAATGACAAATTTCACTAAGCAATCGATATATTGGGAAGCAGTAGTCAGTATCCTCAGTTCCTTAAACAGTCCTCTGCAGGACATTCTTGAGTTCACACCACAAATAATTTGAATTGCATGGTTTTGGGTTTGGAAAATTTTAGCTTGGTTTGATGAGTTACCCCAGAAAATAATCCTGTATGATGTTATGAAATGAAAGTAAGCGTAAGTGTGCTAGCTCCTTAATTTTTATATCATCTAGGTCTTACTACACTCATGTAGCAGATAGAGATTTGTTTAGGCACTTCAGCAGTTCTGTGGTATGCTCCACCCAGTTAAATTTATTATCAAGCTGTAATCCCAAGAATTTAACATTTTGAACTTCTTCTATCTACTTGTCACCATATAGCAGGAAACCTTTTATGAGTTCCGTACTGCATATATTATATTCTCTCTCTCTCTCTCTCTCTCTCTCTCTCTCTCTCTCTCTCTCTCTCTCTCTTTTCTTTCTTTAAAAAGGTTTAGTTACAGAGAATTGCCTTGGAACCATTTATTAATGTCCATGAAAATTTCATTAGCCAACCTTTCTAAGACTATACTTGATTTACTATTTATTACAACATTTGTATCATCTGCAAACAAAACAAACTTGGCATCTGGTAGTGTTACTGATGAAAGGTCATTGATATACACAAGGAAAGGTAATGGTCCTAAGATGGAACCTTGGAGGACACACCGTGTTACTGGTTCCTAGTTGAATGATACCTGATAGCTTAATGCACATCTGTTTCCTATTGACCGACTTTGTTTTCTGTCAGAGAGATAGGATTTGAACCATTTTGCAGCATTTCCTGTTATATTGTAATATTCTGATTATTGAAAAGGTCGTTGTGATTTACGTAGTCAAATGTGTCGGACAGACCACAACATGTACCAATAACGTATTGTCTAATGAATGGAGTACATTGGAACCCTTTGAATTTCGAATTGTGACGTGGATAATATTTTATTTATAGTCAGATGGTTAAGATGAGGACTGTTTATTATCTTTTCTATATTTTTTGAGAATGTGGGCAAAAGTGAAATTGGATGGAAGTTTGATGGTATATATTTATGTTGTTTCTTACACAAAGGTTTAACTTCAGTGTACTTCAACCATTCAGGAAATGTGCCACTGATAAAAGATTGATTTCACAATAACTTTAGATGTCACTAAACTCAGAGGCACACTGTTTAATCAACTTTGTTGATATATTATCAGAGCCACAAGAATTTCTTGATTTTAACGATTTTATGGTGGACATTACTTCTGCTGGTGTTTTGAGGGCCATACACATATTATTGTCCTTATTTCTAATGACTGGTCTTAGTTATTCCATTGCAGCATCTACTGAACCTGACAACCTCATCTTTTCACAAACATTTATGAAGTGCTTATTGTAAATTTCAGCAACACTACACACACCTGTTATCCATAGGTTCTACCAGTCTCTTTCTTCACTGTATCCCATATTGTCTGTATTTTGTTACCTAATGTGACTATCCTTTTCGGATAATGCATTTGTTTTGATGTCCGTATTACTTTCTTCAATATTTTGTGGTACGTAAGTGTTGTACTTCTCATTCATGCTATGAGCATTGTACACATCACTCCAATTCATGTCTTTGAGGAGTTTCCTAAAACAGTCAATTTTTAACTTACTAACTACCCTCTTGAACTGAGGTTTAGTAGATTTTATGTCCTGATCAGTATTAACATTTAGCAAGAGGAACTGCACATCATGGTCCAAGATGCTACTTATTATTGGTTTTCTAATATAATTTTGTTCGTTAGACATTTCTGTAAAGATATTATCAATAGCCATGTTCAAACTCTTAGCTTTTCTAGTTGGAAAGTTAACATTATGAATTAAGTTGAATGACAATGCTACTGACTGCAAGTTCTTACTGGAAGGGTTTCTGAGAAAATCTACATTAAAATCACAAGCAACTACTAATTCTTTCTTTTTTGTTGTCAGATAGGCCAATAGAGCTTCAAAGTGATTTATAAACTGATAAAAAATTACCTGCTGATAATTGATATACACTTACTGTTATGAATGATTTATTGTGAAATTCTCCTTCTGTTGCACATGCTTCCCTATGCTGCTCTAGGCAAAATTTATGAATGTCTGTGCTATTAAATTTATGACAATTCCTGATGCGTGTGGCAACTCCTCCATCCACCATTTCCACCCTGCAAAAGTGAGAAGCCAATCTAAATCCTTGCAACACTTAACACATCTATACAGTTGGTCACTTGATGTTCAGAGAGGCAGATTATGTCAAATGGGTTGGCTGACTCTAATTCATCAGTGTAGATAAGTAATTCATTAATTTTATTTCTTAGCCTCGAATATTTTGATGCACTGGAGATAGTTGGCATTTCATATTGACTGAGATAAAACTGAGTTGAAAGAAAATTTCTGCTGATTTGTGAAAATTTTAAGCAACAGCTGTGTTTGCTGATACATTGTACCAGAATTATGCTATTTAGTTTCTTTCTCAAACTGAAGGTTCATTTCAATCCTGATCTTTCATAGGACTTGACTTGTTTCTGTCCTTTCTATCCTAAAAAAGCTGCTGCTCCAAGACCTATAGCCACTGGTGTTTTACCACTATGGCAGTGCCTCCCTACCTTAAATTATCTGTATTAGCCCAGCCAGTTTACCCTTCCCTTATTGTTGGGGTGTGGGCCATGCCTAATATAATCCCACCTACTGAGGAAATCAACAGGAATCACACCAATATGTGACCCCCCACATCCAACCCAAGCAGCCATTCTGACTCCAAATTAACTTTCCTGACAGAAGAGTCCAAATGATTTCAGACACAAACTCCACTCTATTATGTCTTGATGCTGATGCAATCCTTATTAGTGTATAGTTTGCACTCTATATTGTACCTGTAACAGAGTGAACCTACATCCTTTGTCACAGCATTAGGTTTAAAAAGATTGGTGACCTGGTTCTCTAATGCTTAGTCATCATGGAAAAGCTGGCCTACACTTCTGGCATGAGAACTACCTAACAACAGAACTTTCTTTCTATTTGCTGACTTCCCTACATTCTTACTCAGTTTTTAGCTGGAAGTTTGTTGTGCCCTGCCTACACATAACGTCTGCATGAAGCTCATCAGTTTCTAACTGAAGCAACAGGTCAGGCTTATTTTTAACATTCACCATAAAGCTGTCTAACCCTGTTCATTCTCTTACCTGTTGCCACTTCCCACTCCACTTTACAATTCTCCCTCCTTAACATGCCCAGATCTTTCCTAGCCCAATCTAACTCTACCAGAAGGGCAGCAATTTTCCATTCCTGTTCTACTTCCTTCCAATCTCTAGTACTTATCCTACAGAACCACTGATGAGTCTGATTCACTTCCCCAATTCCCATGCCACCACAGCCATCCCAGTGTAAAAAAACTACTGCATCATCACACCAAGCCCCAGAGCTAACAATTCTGTGGCAAGTCAGGCACTTTTCGCTTATGGCAAAAATAATACTTTGGTGAGGATAAATCAATTAAATTATGAGAAAACACAAAAACACATTTAAAAATTGTCTACTGGCAACTGTGTATAAAAAAAGCTACCATGTGCAAAGTTTGTAGATCCACAAAATTAAATTTATGCTGAGCTGCACAAAAAAGAATTAAAGCAGTAAAGGGATATGCTGTACTTAACTGGCCAGAAAGAAAAAAAAGTGCAATTAAACGAGATTCTTTAAGTTTACTGGTCCAAAATGTACAACAGAAGTAAAACTGTAACCGTACTTCACGATCTTCTCGTGTTTTCTACAAAAATACACAAAGAAAAGTGAAACCTTTAATGGTAAGCTTGAAAAACACACAAACAGACGTATTTAATTAGTTATCACTATAAAACTAAGTTTTATTTCGGTCTAAATCTCTTATCTATATGAGAGCACAAAACACCGTGTCTCATATGGCGCAGCACTATCAGACTAGTCCCTCATCTCCACCTGTAAAACTCAATGTCCATACAATTAAAACACCAAACTTTTTGATTGAAGATAAATTGATGTACATACAGTTGTAAATAAGTTATTTTAATCATTAATTGTTTGCTATTAGCTGCTTGTTGGTATTTATTTTAACAGACTAGTTTCAGGCATTGGTCATTATCAGCAGTGTCTGTGTTACACAAGAACATGTATTTCTTATATGTTACTTACAGTGTTTGTTGTTGTTATGGTCTTCAGTCTGAAGACTGGTTTGATGCAGCTCTCGAGTGTAAGCCTCTTCCTCTCCAAATAACTACTGCAACCTACATCCTTCTGAATCTGCTTACTGAATTCATCTCTCGGTCTCGCTCTTAGATTTTAACCCCCACAATTCTCTCCAGTACTAAACTGGTGACACCTTGATGTTTCACTATGTGTCCTATCAACCGATCCCTTTTAGCCAAGTTGTACCTCAGTTTTCTTGTCTCCCAAGTTCTCTTCAGTACTTCCTCATTAGGTACATGTTCTACATATCTAATCGTGAGCATTTTTCAAGAAAATCACTAAGCATAAGCTTCTATTCTCTTTGTGGCTGAAATGTTTTTTGTTCATGTTTACCTTCCATACATTGCTACACTCCAAACAAATACTTTTAGAAAAGACTTTCTAGCACTTTAATCCATATTCATTGTTAACAAACTTCTCTTCTTCAGAAGTTCTTTCCTTGCCATTACCAGTCTACATTTTATATCCTCTCTTCTTTGAGCGTCACCAGTTATTCTGCTGCCCGAATAACAAAACTCATGTACTACTTCAAGTGTCCTGTTTCCTAAACTGATTTCCTCAGCATCATTGGATTGTATTTGACTACATTCCATTATCCTAGTTGTTCATTTGTTATTGTTCATCTTATATTTTCCTTACAAGACACTGTCCACTCTGAACTGCTCTTCCAAGTGCTTTACTGTCTCTGACAGAGTTGCAGTGTCATGAGCAAACCTCAAAGTTTTTATTTCTTCTCCCTGAACTTAATTTCTTCGCCAATTTTTTCGTTGGTTTTGTTTACTGCTTGCTCAGTGTAAAGATTGAATAACATCAGGGACAGGCTACAACCCCATCCCAAGAGTATCCCAGTCAGCATTGTCAAAAGCTTACAATGTATGTATATAGCAGTGTTTATGCAAATGTGATTTTTCAACTCATTGTAATGTGACTTACTTTATAGTAATGTTCTCCAGCACATGTTGGCGCTAAAATTTCATAATATTCGTGTAATAATATGATTATTTGATTTATATATGCATATTGTAATCAGCATAAGAATTTTTACATGAAAATATGTCTCATTGTCATTGGCAATTGCTATACATATAAGGATTATTTTTTGTTGTACATCATGAAATGCATTCAGGTTGGAGAAAAATTGTGTCATGAAATTTTAACCCTGGATATCTGATGCCAGTAGGAATCAAAATTGTTAGTGTTGTGTAGGTCACCAACACACCATTTTTAAACTCCGGAAAATTGGTGCCACACGCTCCAATTGGCCATGGGATTGCCCTGTTGCCGGATGCTCTGGAAAACGCGTGACTGCGAATGCTTTGCCTGTTGGAGATCGCAATATATCCAAGGCAGCCCGCACGCTCGGTGGTATTCAACACTTGGGCATATCACATTGGTGCAGTGACGGGGTGAGGCATGTTTGTACGAGGGGTGTTTGAAAAGTCCATGCAAAAATAAAAACTACTTACGTGTTTGGGGTAAACCTATATTTTTCGACATAGTCTCCTTTTCGACTTATACACTCCGTCCATCGCTGTTCTAATTTGTTGATCCCTTCTGAATATAGGAATTGTTCAAGTTGAAGAGATTTTAGCAAACAGAACACAGCATGTTGTTCTCAATGGAGAGACGTCTACAGACGTTAAAGTAACCTCTAGCGTGCCACAGGGGAGTGTTATGGGACCATTGCTTTTCACAATATATATAAATGACCTAGTAGATAGTATCGGAAGTTCCATGCGGCTTTTCGCGGATGATGCTGTTGTATACAGAGAAGTTGCAGCATTAGAAAATTGCAACGAAATGCAGGAAGATCTGCAGCGGATAGGCACTTGGTGCAGGGAGTGGCAACTGACCCTTAACATAGACAAATGTAATGTATTGGGAATACATAGAAAGAAGGATCCTTTATTGTATGATTATATGATAGTGGAACAAACACTGTTAGCAGTTACTTCTGTAAAATATCTGGGAGTGTGCGTGCGGAACGATTTGAAGTGGAATGATCATATAAAATTAATTGTTGATAAGGCGGGTGCCAGGTTGAGATTCATTGGGAGACTCCTTAGAAAATGTAGTCCATCAACAAAGGAGGTGGCTTACAAAACGATTGTTCGGCCTATACTTGAGTATTGCTCATCAGTGTGGGATCCGTACCAGGTCGGGTTGACGGAGGAAATGGAGAAGATCCAAAGAAGAGCGGCGCATTTCGTTACAGGGTTATTTGGTAAGCGTTACGGAGATGTTTAGCAAACTCAAGTGGCAGACTCTGCAATAGAGGCGCTCTGCATCGCAGTGTAGCTTGCTGTTCAGGTTTCGAGAGGGTGCGTTTCTGGATGAGGTATCGAATATATTGCTTCCCCCTACTTATACCCCCCCGAGGAGATCACGAATGTAAAATTAGAGAGATTCGAGCGCGCACGGAGGCTTTCCGGCAGTCGTTCTTCCCGCGAACCATACACAACTGGAACAGGAAAGGGAGGTAATGACAGTGGCACGTAAAGTGCCCTCCACCACACACCGTCGGGTGGCTTGCGGAGTATAAATGTAGATGTAGATGTACAAAATAACTATTAGTTACTGCAATCACCTCCTCGTTTTAATAAAATCTTTGTCCCGCCAGCCATTTCTTCAAATTGGGGAACAAATAGTAGTCCGAGGGAGCCTAGTCTGGAGAATAGGGGGGATGTGAAATGAGTTGGAATCCTATTTCCATTAATTTTGTGACCACAACTGCTGAGGTGTGTGCTGGTGCATTGTCGTGATGGAAAAGGACATTTTTGCCGTCCAATCGCCGGTGTTTTTCTTGCAGCTCGGTTTTCAAATGGTTCAATAATGATGAATAATATTCACATGTAATAGTTTTACCCTTTTCCAGATAGTCGATGAGTATTATCCCTTGCAAATCCCAAAAGACAGTCGCTATAGCCTTTCCGGCCAAAGGAATGGTCTTCGTCTTTTTTGGTGCAGATTCTCCCTTGGGAACCCATTTGTTTAGATTGTTTAGTCTCAGGAGTATAGTAATGTATCCATGTTTAATCCGCAGTAATGAACCAACGCTTAAAAAGTCTTGCAGATTCTTCCTGAACAGCTGCAAACCTTCCTTGCAACACTTCACACAATTACGTTTTTGCTCAAGCGTGAGCAATCGCGGAACCCATCGTGCGGATAGCTTTCTCATGTCCAAATGTTTATGCAAAATATTATGTACCCACTCATTTGAGCTGCCCACAGCACTAGCAATCTCATGCACCTTAACTCTTCTGTCATCCATCACCATATCAGTGATTTCTGGAGTTGTAACCTCCACAGGGCATCCAGAATGTTCAGCATCACTTGTGCCCATATGGCCACTACGAAAATTTGGAAACCACTGTTCTAATCGAAGGTGCAGAGTCACCGTAATGTTTATCAAGCTTCTCTTTAGTCTCCTGAGGTGTTTTGCGTTTCATAAAGTAATGTTTAATCACCGCACAAAATTCTTTTTCGTCCATTTTTTGACAATCACTCGACATCCTTGATTCACACGAATGCCAAACACAAAGAAATAGACCAATATGGCTGAAACTTGGTGCATTCTTTCCAAAGATGCTGCTAACTGAACATTACCTCAATACACGCCAGTGGTGCCATCTCTTGGACTTTGCACGGACTTTTCAAACACCCCTCATGTGTGCGAACCGGCAACCATATCGCTGCCCATCAACCAACGAATGGCAGCAGGGCAATCCCACAGCCACTTGGAGCACATGGTGCCAAGTTTCCGTAGTTTAAGAATGGTGCGTTGTCATCCTACACAACATTAATAATTTTGGTTCCAACTGGCATCAACAATCTGGGGTTACAATTTTCTGACACAATTTTTCTCGACCTTGTATAATGCTACTTATAGTTTGTATTATTTCTGTTAGCAGAACATAGAAATTTGTTGTCATTAAAGAATACTAGGAAAATTTTTGACTTTTTTTTGTTTTGTTTTGTTTTTTAAATTAGTCTGTCCTTATAAAATAATGTTAGGATCTGTTGTGGACATACGCTAAAAAACATTACTGTAAGGCAGTTCACATTACAATTAATTGAAAAGTCACATATCCATAAAACTACTGCATACATTGTAAGTAATGTATTATAAAAAATAACTGTCTTATTGTGTGATAGAAATACTGCTGATGATGTGCAATGCCCGAAACTAGTTGGGAAAATAAACTACCACCAACAAGCAACTTATGCCAAACAATTTAGTGATTATTATGATTTACATATAATCTCTATAAGCTACAGAGCACCACATGGACAAGACATTCATACATACAGTTGATGCTCACAAGTTTTCATGTCGATGCTCACAAGTTTTCATGTCCTCTTATATCAAATGCTGATCTAGTGACAGAAATAAAATTCTGATGGCCAGTTGCCAGTCATCTGCAGATACGCAAAATAGGATGAATGCCAGTAAAGAGGGGTTTGGACCTCCTCATTAGTTACGTGATCTGCCTATTTAATTTTCAGCATTCTTCTGTAGCACTACCATTCAAAAACTTATATTGCCTTCTTCTCTGAACTGTTTGTCCCAGACATTTCGCTTCCATACAAGGCTTCTTTCCAGGCATATACCTTCAGAAAAGACTTCCTAACACTTCAATTTATATTTGATGTTTAGCAAATTCACCGTTTTCAGAAACACTTTTCTTGCTTTGTTCAGTCTGAATTATATGTCCTCTCATCTTCACCCATCATCAGTTATTTTGCTGCTGAAATGGCAAAACTCATCTTCTACTTTTAGTATCTCATTTTGTACCTAATTGTCTCAGCACTGTCTTGACAGTTCCATTATCCTTGTTTAACTTCTGTTGATGTTCACCCTATAACCTCTCTTCAAGATACTACCCATTCCATTCCTCTGCTGCACCCAGTCCGTTGCTGTCTCTGACAGAATTACAGTACCATTGGCAAGTTTATATTTCTCCTCCCCAAACTTTAATTTCCTATTCAAATTTCTTCTTGGTTCCTACACAGCTTGTTCAGTGTACACATTGAATGTTATTGGGGATACTACCCTGTCTCACTCCATTTTCAAGCACTACTTCCCTTTCATGTCCTTTGACTCTTGCAACTGCAGTCCGGTTTCTGTACAAATTGCAAATAACATTTCACTTCCTGTGTTTTATATTTTCTGCCTTCAGAATTTCAGAGAGTTTAGGGTTGCCTTTTGTTAACCTGCCTTCTAGGATAAGTCGTAGAGTCATCCTTGAGGTAGGCCTCTTCCAGTTTTTCCATTGTTCTGTAAGTAATATGTGCCAGTATTGTGCATCCATGACTTACTAAAGTGATAGCTTGACAATATTCACACCTGCAAGCACTTTTACTTATGGACTTCAAATCTATGGCAGTTACGTCATTACCTACTATGGTTATGCTGAACTCTTGTTAGGGATATCCCCCCACACTACTGGGTGCATCATGCTATGGATATTACAAAAGTATTATTGTTATTTACCTTGACAGTTCCCAAGGTCAAAATTAGGTAATTGCTAATAATTGAATAAAGTGTATATTCAGAATAAAAGAACAGCCTATGCAAGTATATGACTGCCTCCACCTTTTTAGTTAATAATTCCAAAAACTGGGAATAATTTTACACTTTTAAATGTATCTATTGATATTACTGGCCAGCATTCTCTCTCCTTGTAATTTTATAGTTTTCTCAAGTGAATTTTCTTTGTGATACAATACGAACAATAAACATTTAAGTTACTGGACACTAAGTTGATCTTCATTAGATGGTTGTTAACAGAAATGTAAGCAAAACAACTGTTATTGAAGGGCTCTAATGTACCGATGGAATATGTAGAGAAGTGATGTAATGTTAAATGTTTAATTAAAGTTCACTCTCCATTACAACCAAAAAGTTCAAAGCAATGAAATGGTTACTTCCTCTCATTTCTGTAGCACAATGATAGAAAAAGATGGGATACTCTTACAGGAACTGCACAGAACATGAAGTTTGTTAGTAAAAAAAAATTATGATTTTACTTTTGCTCTTTTAACATGTCGTATTCTTTAACTGAGTACTTCTTAGTTTCGTGCAAAACCCATACAAAAGTCAGAGAGGGTATAAGAGGTGTAGACAGGCAGTTCATTAACCAGTTATTTCAATTTTGTCATCGCTCTTTTGGGTGAACTGCTTGGGCAACTGTATAATGAGACAAATGTTCATTGTTCACTGACAGTGAAAAGGTGCAGTTGCTGAAAATCACAAAAGTGCATCTGTTATACTGAAGTGAAGAAAGCTCACGAAGTATCAATAACATCCTGCCTTTAATACGTCCTACACTTCAAAAAGGCAGTGCAAAAAGTTTATGCAGCTACTCAAACACATAGAACACTAGTGTTGATAATTCTGCTTGCAAGTGAACTTGCAATATGGTACTTTTCCAAAGGTTCCCATATGTCCGATCAGACATAGAAGATAAGGCAAACATGTATTATCCAAAAGAGAAACATTGTGTGAAGACTCAAAATATTGGGTAAGTGTGTAAGTTTGCAGTGTTTTTCCATAATTTTGATAAACACAACAGTTCCACATAACAGAGTCATTATTCATCAATAATATATTTTCCTTCACTCTCTACAACAGTCTGCCAACACTGGGGTAACTTTTTGATTCCGCAAATGTAGAAATCAAGTGGTTTTTAGTCAAAGAATTCATTGAGCCATGTTCGGAGTGCGTTTTCATCTAGATAGGAAGTTCCTTGAAAGTTGTTCCATAGAGAGCAGAAAAGGTGAAAATCTGAGAGAACGAGGTCAGATGAATAAGATGAGTGTGGAATCACTGCCCAACCCAACTCCAGTAAAGTGTTTTATCAGTCTATCAGAATGCAGGCAGGCATTATCGTGGAGTAGTATCATTTCATGCATTCTTCCTCTTCATTATTTGTTGATTATCTGCAAGACCTCTCAATCATTGACAATAAATTTCAAAAGTTACAGCTCAGGGAAGCAATTCATACTATACCACACTGTTGCTATTCCATCGGATGCATAACATTATCTTTTGTGGGTACGTGCAGGTCTTTTTAAGGGGAGTTACTGCTTTCAGAGACACCATTTCTCATCACCAGTAATGATACAGGATCGGAATGGTCAGTGCTGTTTGTGAGCCAATTGATGACGAGCAAGCAGAGACGCACTTATGCCCAGTCACTGATTTTTGTCATTTTTGCTTAGTCCATTATAATTATCCGGGCTGTTATGCCGTGGTCGGTTGATGAATTCTGAGGTGATTCCCAACGTTTCGTCTCCGACTGCGGGAGACATCTTCAAGGGGGTCCGTAGCTTGATGGTCCAACACACACACTGGCTCGCTACTGACTGCCGCTAAATTCCGTGTCCGCGCGCCCCCGCGCCGCGGCGTGACGTCACGTGTTTTGAAAACGTCAGTGCAATTGGCCGCTGTCCGTCGCCGTCGATCGCCGTTGCCATCACCCAGTAGTGGACGAGTGGTACACATCTTCTTTAACACCGGCATCCATATACCGTTTAATTTGACGCCCTCCTCCTTTCGGTTGAAATTATTTGGGTGTTTAGCGATTTCGATTGCCTCCCTGTAGAGCCTTTCGTAGTATCCGCTCGTGGCCGCTAGTACTTGCGTCTCCTCGAAACGAATATTGTGGTTCCCTGGCTGGAAAGCATGCTCCGCAACAGTTGATCGTTCCGTTTCTCCTCTTCTACAATTTCCCTTGTGCTCTTCCAAACGTTTAGAAACAGTTCTTTTGGTGGTACCCACATAAACATCACCACAGCTGCATGGGATCCTATACACTCCAGATTTTTCCAATGGTTTGCGAGCGTCCTTGGCAGGCCTAAGGTATTCCTGTATCTTACTGGTGGGCTTGTAAATTACGGTAATATTCCGCTTCGTCAAGATCCTCCCTATTCTTTCCGTTACATTTTTAACAAACGGCAGGAAAACCTTAGATTTTGCAGTAGCCTGTACATCAGTATGATTTCTGGGTGGCTGCCTCAACGCACGTTTTATTTCGGCGGACGAATATCCGTTCTTCGTTAGTGCATTGTGGAGATGTTCCATCTCAGCGTCGAGCAACTCAGGTTCACAAATATTTCTAGCTCTGTCCGCTAACGTCTTGATAACACCCCGCTTCTGTTGTGGGTGGTGGTTCGAATCCCGGTGCAAATAACGGTCCGTGTGCGTGGGTTTGCGGTACACTGAGTGGCCCAAACTACCATTTTCATTTCTAAACACAAGCACATCGAGGAAATGTAGTTTGCCGTCTACCTCCTTGTCTATAGTAAACTGAATTCTTGAGTTTATACTGTTCAGATGTTCGTGGAACCAGCTTAGTTCCTCCCTACCATGTCTCCACAACACAAACGTGTCATCCACGTATCGGAACCATATATTTGGTTTCTTGCTGGCAGTACCTAAGGCCTGTTCTTCGAATTTCTCCATAAAGAAGTTTGCAATTACGGGCCTTAGGGGGCTTCCCATAGCTACGCCATCCGTTTGCTCATAAAACTTTTCATTCCACTTGAAGTATGTGGTCGTCAAACAACACTTAAACAGCTCTAAAATATCGGCAGGAAAAATTCGATCCAGCTGTTCCAATACATCATTAAGTGGAACCATGGTAAACAGCGATACCACATCGAAGCTGACCAATATGTCCTCCGGCTGGACCACTATGCCATTCAATTTACTATGGGCGAGGAGGTAGACGGCAAACTACATTTCCTCGATGTGCTTGTGTTTAGAAACGAAAATGGTAGTTTGGGCCACTCAGTGTACCGCAAACCCACGCACACGGACCGTTATTTGCACCGGGATTCGAACCACCACCCACAACAGAAGCGGGGTGTTATCAAGACGTTAGCGGACAGAGCTAGAAATATTTGTGAACCTGAGTTGCTCGACGCTGAGATGGAACATCTCCACAATGCACTAACGAAGAACGGATATTCGTCCGCCGAAATAAAACGTGCGTTGAGGCAGCCACCCAGAAATCATACTGATGTACAGGCTACTGCAAAATCTAAGGTTTTCCTGCCGTTTGTTAAAAATGTAACGGAAAGAATAGGGAGGATCTTGACGAAGCGGAATATTACCGTAATTTACAAGCCCACCAGTAAGATACAGGAATACCTTAGGCCTGCCAAGGACGCTCGCAAACCATTGGAAAAATCTGGAGTGTATAGGATCCCATGCAGCTGTGGTGATGTTTATGTGGGTACCACCAAAAGAACTGTTTCTAAACGTTTGGAAGAGCACAAGGGAAATTGTAGAAGAGGAGAAACGGAACGATCAGCTGTTGCGGAGCATGCTTTCCAGCCAGGGAACCACAATATTCGTTTCGAGGAGACGCAAGTACTAGCGGCCACGAGCGGATACTACGAAAGGCTCTACAGGGAGGCAATCGAAATCGCTAAACACCCAAATAATTTCAACCGAAAGGAGGAGGGCGTCAAATTAAACGGTATATGGATGCCGGTGTTAAAGAAGATGTGTACCACTCGTCCACTACTGGGTGATGGCAACGGCGATCGACGGCGACGGACAGCGGCCAATTGCACTGACGTTTTCAAAACACGTGACGTCACGCCGCGGCGCGGGGGCGCGCGGACACGGAATTTAGCGGCAGTCAGTAGCGAGCCAGTGTGTGTGTTGGACCATCAAGCTACGGACCCCCTTGAAGATGTCTCCCGCAGTCGGAGACGAAACGTTGGGAATCACCTCAGAATTCATCAACCGACCACGGCATAACAGCCCGGATAATTATAATGGACATGATATTTCCGGCCGTGAAAGTTTACATTTTAGTATTTTTGCTTAGAGCACATGGTACCTGTACACTCGATTTTTGAACCTTCCCCATTGCATGTAAATGTCTCACAATGGCGGAATGATCACAGTTCATCACATTTGTCAATTCTCATGTACACATGAAGTGGATCATTGTGGATTAATGCATTTAAATGATCTTCATCAAACCAAGAAGTCCTTCTGGAACATAGAGAGCCACTGATGTCACAATGATTTTTCTTACAATAAGAAAACCATTTTCTTGCCATGCTCTATCCTTGATCATTATCCCCATATAAGGTGTAGATGTTTCTAGCTGCTCACCCATCTATTGAACTCAGACAGAAGAATATGGCGGAAATGTTCCAATTTCTCCTCATGGCATTCCATTTTCTAGCATCCACAGCTCCACTTACTATCTCCAAATGCCAAAATGGCAATCAATAAGTAAACCCATGGCAACTGGAATACCATCATGCAGAACAGAAACACTATGAACTTATGCACTAACATAATAATTAAAGGAAACAGATCCAAATATATCTAGCTGGTGGAGCTGATGCTGTCTGATGAATGTGATTAAGATACCTGGAAATCTAGGGAACCAAAGATACCTTCTATTTTCTTCCTAAACATCACAAATTCCCCGTATAAATGGATTGAAAAGCAGGGAGCGGCTATGGAGGGGGGAGGGGAGGAGTTAATAAGGGCCTGGAGAAACGCTAATAGAGTGGGGCTTCCATATATTACAGTGCAACTTCCCCTCACATGCAGAAGCTGAAATTATTAACACAGTTGAGGTTGCATTTAATGTTTGTGCAAGAGATAGATTTAAAACAGTTGACACCACTCTGTTGAGAGGTTATATTTTCCATAGGAAAAGTGGGTCTCAGTAGGGAGAGGTAGTGGTCATACGAGTATTTGTCAAGGATGAAAACCACTCCACTCTCCTTCCCGTAGATACTGCTGCACGAGCAGTTACTTCTGTAGAAAATGCACCAAACAGGGTAGCAGTATGTTCCCATTATGTGCCCTCAAACAAAGAGATACACACTTAATAACTCAACCATCTAATCACACATTTCCCTTTACCATTCGTCTTTTTGTCGGGACTTCAAGTCACGTAATGTGCTTTGGGCTCTCATTACGACTCGCTCCATTGGCAGAGCTGTTGACTGAATTGCGCAAAGGGAAATGCTATGCCTTCTGAATGTAGGACAGCGAACACACTTCAGCAGTTCTACAGAGGTCATTTTCCAGTATGGTCCCCAGACCACCTTGAGACTGCTCAGTGGGAAGTGATGGTCAATTTTTCACTCAGGTGGTCAGTATCCAATGTGTATACATGTAGCAGATTAGGCAGTGTTAGAATGCTGTTCAGCCAGCTGGTCGTTTTTTCATTCAAGAATGATAATGAATGTGAGCCACCGAGCTGATGTTGCATCTATTCCACAGTTTTCTGATCACCTGCCATTGACAAAGTGAATAGTGCTGTTCTGCGATCAGGTATGCAGCATTTCAAGTGCCGACAAACTGTTGTGGGCCTCACAACTTTCAGATAATGAAGGCAATAGCCAGTTGTATAATGGGGAGAGCAAATGAAGATCCTATAAAGGGTTTATGAGCTCAGTTAAGCATACCATGAACCACTAATTTTATAAACTCCATTGGAATGTTGCCAGTATCTGTCACAAAAGGCAGTGTGCTAACAGCTTCTGGAGAGAGTTTTAGTGCAAGGGCATAACACTGAACTTGTATTTCTGCCAATACTAAGGATAGACCAAGCTTTTTGTCAACAGAAGGAAGTGGCAAAAACTTGTATTGTCGACTTTATTCCAACAACAATGTATAATGTAATAACCCCCTCAGTGAATGGGATCTGGAATCTACTCTGCCAGTGAACCAAGACACTGCCCTTTTTAATGTTCAGTCATTCTACAGTATTTATACCTTAATAGAAAGGCGAAAGAAATCCAGCTGGCTTTATTTAATAAAATCTAACAGTCCAGGAAATATAAGAATCTACTCACCGAGCAGTGGCAGAAGAACACACGCACAAAAATGTTTAACTTTTACAAGCTTTCAGAGCCAGTGGCTTCTCCTCCTGGCAGGAAGCTCTAAAAACTTGTAAAAGTTAAATCTTTTGTGCGTGTGTGTGTGTGTGTGTGTGTGTGTTGTGTTGTGTTGTGTTGTGTTCTCCTGCTACTGCTTGGTGAGTAGATTTTTTACCTATCCATTTATATTAATTGTCAATAGTTGATTATTTTCATTGTTTTAGACTAGGAAATACAAATTTTTGGAATTACACAGTCTTAATTATTTGCTGAAGCCAGGGATAACTGCACATCTCCATGTAGGTATTGTAGTGTCACTCTTACAAGCTGTGCAGGAAAGACCCTACTGTACATGGTGAACCGCCAATTAACTTGAGTTAAGGAACCAAGAGGCTCTTCAGTTGCTTCCAGTATGGATTCATGACGTATTCAACTCCTGATAACCTGATCTGTCTGGAGGTCAAAATCCAAAAGTCTTTCTTATGCAAACAGTACCTAGTTGGAGATTTGTTCGACATATTGAAAGTTGCTGCTACTACTTGGAAATACATCATCTTCAGACAGTTCAGTGACCTGAATTCCAGTGACAACTACCGATCTTTTTACAATTCTTTTTGTACAATGTTTCCTTTATATACTGGATTATGCATGTCCTATCTGATCGTTTTGGAATAGAGAAAGATGTCTCCCAAGGGTCCTTATTAAATATAACCAAATTTGCAGTAGCTGTTATGCAAGTTCCATTCAGTATTGGCTTTTTCTGGATGATTTTGTCATATTATTTCCTCCTCCACTATAATGATAAGACATTTCCAGCTTCTTCTGATGATTAGTAGATTGGGCAAAATAAGCTGTGGTTACAAACTTTCTCCATAAAAAAGTGTGTAATTTTCACTGTCTTGTGTTGCTTTCAGTCCACCTGAACTGAAAATAAGGAGTGCTGCTTTCAGTTTCGAAAATCTGTGTAGGTATCGGGGCCTAAGTTTTGAAGTGAACTAGCCTGGTTGCGACACTTGATACATCTGAAAACAAAAGACAACCAGATAAAGAACATCTTAAATTGCCTCAGCCACAGATAATTGATGGGGAAAACTGTAGAGGGGCTAGCTTGAGAGTGTCTGTTGTAGTTCTACAAAGCTTGTGTGAATTCCAGCTGGATTATGGACAGTCAGTATATAATCCACTTCAGAAGTTGTTTCTGAATACGGTTGATGCTGTGCATTAATGAGGAAATCGGAGAGCAAAAGAAAATTTTAAGACCAGCATTATTCCCAGCTTTTGTGCTAAGGATTGCCCCTCATCACAGGACAATGTTAACTTGTGTGTATATATTAGAGCAAGCTTGATAATTATTAATACATTAACAAGGTTGTCTAGAGTTTATTTGTCTAATAATATTTTCAGGCACTAGAGCAACAGAAGCAAACCCTCGAACAGCAGCAGCAGGTTGCAGCTGCGGTTGCAAGTGCAGCAGTACAGTCAGTCACCAATGGTATGTAGTGTGGTGTGATGTCAGTCTTATCAGTGTAGTTAAAATCAAATTGTACTACTTCAGTACTATTATGATTCTAGTTTTAGTGTACGCACTAACTGTTAAATGTAAAACAAAATGTTTGTATATGTTGTCATAGTTCTGTCACCAGTAACGTGTGTTTCTCCATCCAGATAGTTTATTTTCCATTGGTGTCTTTGTGGTATGATGCTTTAAGTGGAAAATTCTAACTTCTCATTAGTTACCAGTTTGAATTATGTACGAAGGCTGCCTGAAAAGTTCTTGCCCTTGCCCAGAGATCGAAGCACCACTCGTGTAATTTTTTTCACATTGCCTTGGTACACACATTAGTACATGCCACGTAAAATTGCAAGTCAGTCCAGGCAGCAGTCATCAGTAGGCAATCATTTGAAGCAGTTGTAGTGTGCGTGATGTTGGGGGCAGGGAATCAAGTATTGTACAGTGATTAAATTTTTCGTAAAATAAGATTTAATGCCATACAAACGTCATTTACTAATTTTAAATGTGTATGACACCTCTTCACCTTCATTTTCCACCATGAAGAAATGGACGGCCAATTTTAAACTTGACCATGAATGCATCCAAGGTTATCCATGTGATGTACAGCTAAAATGTGTGAGCACACTGGAAATCCTTGAAGAAGTGCATGACATGATTTTGGAAAATTGGATACAAAGATGCATAGAATTTGCAAATGCTGTATGGATATCAAAGGTATGTGTTGCAATGTCTTGCACCAGAATTGACATAAGAAAGCTTTGTGCGAGATTGGTGCCACGTGAGCTTACTGCCGATCACAAAAACATTTGCGTAACACTTTCCAATAAGTGCTTGGTGCATTTTAGGGAAAATAGAAGTGATTTTTTTCATCGATCTGTGACAGTGGATGCAATATTTGATTCACCACTACACACCCAAATCCAAACAGTAATCCATGAAGTAGACAGAAGCCGATTCTTCAGCTCCAAAGAAGTCGAGGAAAGATCATGGTATTGATGTTTTGAGATGCAAAATGAAATTTGCTGACTGATATCTTGAAAAAGATAAAACTGTAACTGGAGAGTACTATCTCAACTTCTAACAAAACTGGAGGCAAGCATTTGTGAAAACTGACGTGGCTTAAAGAAGGAAAAAAACATCTTCCATCAGGAGATTGCACCTGCCCACAAAAATGACTTGGCAGTGGGAAAATTGAACGATTTGGACTATGAAGTGCTGGAACACCCACCCTAGATTTGGCTCCCTCAGACTTCCATTTACTCTCAAAACTTAAGAAATTCATTGCTGGTCAGCACTTTTGTCACATCAAGAAGCCACTGAGGCTGTAGATGGGTTCCTTGCAGCACTTCAGGGCGAATCCTCTAGAGAGGGGACAATGACATTGGAACACAGCTGGATGAAATTTATTTGTATTAGAGAAGATTGTGTTGAAAAATAAGACTTCTTTGAAAGCAGAAATTGTCATTTTCAGTATCAGATCAAGAACTTTTCAGACTGCCCTTGTACATTAGTCTCTCCTTCATCAGTATTCCCAACCAGATTTCTTTCACATATGCTATTAGCGAGTTCTTAATTTTGCACCAGATGCATGTCTTCAAACAAGATGGTCAATACATTGCTGCCAAAATGTGCCCCATTCTTTGACAGTAGGCTTCCGAAGGTCATCCGATCTGTAATGAGAATTCCTGTGACATCATGCTGTTAAGTTTCAGTCCCAAGCATGCTCAATCAGATTCATGGTGGGAGTACTGCAGTTGATTCCTGCATCCTGGAGGAACGTGTTCATGGACTAAGGATGATGTGCTAATGCCTTATAGACTTGAAAGATAAACATGTCATCAAATATTAACTTTAGGGTTGGACAATAGGTCGGAGGGTCCTGTTCCAGTACTGCACAGCTTTCAAATTACAATTGATAAGATCCAGTATCTATGCGTGATGGGAACTCAACGCATACTGACCTATCTCTCTCCAGAATCTTTGGGACTGCATGTTTGAAATGTACTATGATACCTGGCCATCTCTACCGTCTTCTGTGATGATTATCAGGTTTCAGACAAATCCTGCTCTAATCAGTGAAGAGAACCCTAGACATTAATCCTGCTTCCATTCCAGGTGTTCCTATGTCCACATTCTACTCACACCACAATTCTGCACAGATTGATCTGTTTTCATAACGGCTGCCTAGGGACCAAATTTATTACGTGGAATGGCTGCAAGCTGTCCAGATCAATATATCTCATCAAGAACGTAGTATGCAGTACTGTTCTATTCTCCTGAGGGTACCTATGAATCATAATTGGAGGTAGTGGACGTCAGCTGGGATTTGTGGCTGCAAACAACCACTACAAGATAAATCTTCAAAGTTTGTGTCTCATGATGTCTGTCGAGTGTTTGAAGGGTGTCACTGTGAAGTATGCCAGTCCTGCTGGCATACGAGATATCGATAATTATTCTTGTCACGAAGTGATCCATTGAGATACATGACAGTGTGTACACAAGCTCTGTTGTCACATTTATGATTGACAATGGAGTGTAACAATACGAGGGAAGGAAAGTTGCTACTCACCGTATAGCTGAGATGCTGAGCTGCGATAGGCACAATAAAAAGATTCACACAATCATAGCTTTCGGCCATTAAGGCCTTTGTCAGCAGTAGACACACAAACTCACGGAAGCGTAACTTGCACACACATCTGCAGCCTCAGAGAGCTGAAATTACACTGCGAGCAGCAACACCAGTGCATGATGGGAGTGGCGACTGGGTGGTGGTAAGGAGGAGGCTGGGGCGGGGAGGGGGAGGGATAGTATGGTGGGAGTGGCGGACAGTGAAGTGTTGCAGTTTAGACGGAGGGTAGGAGTGAAGGGGGGAGGGGGTAAGTAGCGGAAAGGAGAGAAATAAAATTAAAAGACTGGGTGTGGCGGTGAAATGACGGCTGTGTAGTGCTGGAATGGAAACAGGGAGGAGGCTCGATAGGTGAGGACAGTGACTAACGAAAGTTGAGGCCAGGAGGGTTACGGGAACGTAGGATGTATTGCAGGGAAAGTTCCCACCTGCGCAATTCAGAAAAGCTGGTGTTGGTGGGAAGGGTCCATATGGCACAGGATGTGTAGCAGTCATTGAGATGAGGGGTATCATGTTTGGCAGCATGTTCAGCTACAGGGTGGTCCACTTGTTTTTTGGCCACAGTTTGTCGGTGGCTGTTCATGCAGACAGACAGCGTGTTGGTTGTCATACCTACATAAAATGCAGCACAGTGGTTGCAGCTTAGCTTGTAGATCACTTGACTGGTTTCACAGGTAGCCCTGCCTTTGATGTGATACGTAATGTTAGTGACCGGACTGGAGTAGGTGATGGTAGGAGGATGTATGGGACAGGTCATGCATCTAGGTCTATTACAGGGGCATGAGCCATGAGGTAAGGAATTTGGGGCAGGGGTTGTGTGAGGATGGACAAGTATATTGTGTAGGTTTGGTGGACGGTGGAATACCATGGTAGGAGGGGTGGGAAGGATAGTGGGTAGGACATTTCTCATTTCAGGGCACGATGAGAGTTAATCGAAATCCTGGCGGAGAATGTAATTCAGTTGCTCCAGTCCCGTATGGTACTGAATTATGAGGGGAATGCTCCTCTGTGGCAGGACTGTGGGACTTTGGGAGGTGGTGGGAGACTGGAAAGATAAGGCACAGGAGATTTGTTTTTGTACAAGGATGGGAGGATAATTATGGTCAGTGAAGGCTTCAGTGAGACCCTCGGTATATTTAGAGAGGGACTGCTCGTCACTGCAGATGCGACGACCACAGGTGGCTAGGCTGTACGGAAGGGACTTCTTGGTATGAAATGGGTGGCAGCTGTCGAAGTGGAGGTATTGCTGGTGGTTAGTAGGATTGATATGGACGGAGGTACTGATGTAGCCATCTCTGAGGCGGAGGTCAACATCTAGGAAGGTGGCTTGTTGGGTTGAGTAGGACCAGGTGAAGCAAATGGGGGAGAAGTTGTTGAGGTTCTGGAGGAATGTGAATAAGGTGTCCTCACCTTCAATCCAGATAGCAAAGATGTCATCAATGAATCTGAACCAGGTGAGGGGTTTGGGATTCTGGGTTTTTAGGAAGGATTACTCTAGATGGCCCATGAATAGGTTAGCATAGGATGGTGCCATGCGGGTGCCCATAGCTGTACTGTGGATTTGTTTGTAGGTAATGCCTTCAAAGGAGAAGTAATTGTGGGTGAGGATATAGTTGGTCATGGAGAGCCACAGTTCCTATCCGTTTACCACACGGTGCCCTGCTCGTAACTATTGATGCCACCTCCCTGTACACTAACATTCCTAATGCCGATGGCCTTACTGCTATTGAACACTATCTTTCCAGACACCCTATGGATTCCAAATCAACAACCTCTTCCTTAGTCTCCATGACAATTACTTCTCCTTTGGTGGCATTACCTACAAACAAATCTGCGGTACGGCTATGGGCACCCGCATGGCACCATCCTATGCTAACCTATTCATGGGCCATCTAGAGTAATCCTTCCTAAAAACCCAGAATCCCAAATTTGGGGGGGGGGGGGGGGGGATAGTATGGTAGGGTTGGCAGAAAGAAAAGTGCTGCTGGTTAGATGGTGGGCAGTGGAGAGGGGGGTGGGAGGGGAAATAGTGGAAAAGGAGAGAAGTAAACAGACTGGGTGTGATGGTGGAATGACAGTTGTGTAGTGCTTCAGTGGAAACAGGGAAGGGGCTGCATGGATAAGGACAGTGATTAATGGAGGTTGAGGGCAGGGGGTTACAGGAATGTAGGATGTATTGCAGGGAAAGTTTCCAGCTGTGCAATTCAGAAAAGCTGATGTTGATGGGAAGGATCCATATGGCACATGCTGTGAAGCAGTCCTTAAAATGAAGGATGTCATGTTTGGGAGTGTGCTCAGCTACAGGGTGGTCCACTTGTATCTTGGCCACAGTTTGTCAGTGGACTTTCATGCAGACAGACAGCATGTTGGTCGTCATGCCCACATAGAATGCAGCACAGTGGTTGCAACTTAGCTTGTTGATCACATAACTGATTTCACAGGTATCCCTGCCTTTGATGGGATAGGTTATAATTGTGACTGGGCTTTAGTAGGTGGTGGTGGGAGGATGTAGGGGACAGGTGTTGCATCTGGTCTATTATAGGGATATGAGCCACAAGGTAAGGGGTTTGAAGCAGGGGCTGTGTAAGGATGGACGAGTATATTGTGTATGTTCAGTGGATGGCAGAATACTACTGTCAGAGGGGTGGGAAGGATAGTGGGCAGGACATATAAAACCTGTTAACCACCAGTAATACCTCCACTTTGACAGCTGCCACCCAATCCATACCAAGAAGTCCCTTCCATACAGCCTAGCCACCTGTGGTCGTCACTTCTGCAGTGACGAGCGCTCCCTCTCAAAATATACCGGGGATCTCACTGAACTCTTCACAGACTGTAATTATACCTTCCAACCTTCTACAAAAATAAATCTTCCATGCCTTATCTTTCCAGTCTCCCACCACCTTCCAGTGTCCCACCGTCCAGCCACAGAGGAGCATCCCCCTCATAACTCAGTACCACCCAGGACTGGAGCAACTGAATTACATTCTCTGCCAGAGTTTTGACTACCTCTCGTCGTGCCCTGAAATGAGAAATGACCTTCCCACTATCCTTCCCACCCCTCCCACAGTACACCAAACCTACACAATATACTCGTCCATCCTTACATAACTCCTTACCTCATGGCTCATATCCCTGTCATGGACCTAGAAGCAAAACCTGCCCCATATATCCTCCCACCACCACCTACTCCAGTCTGGTCACAGACATCACCTATCCCATCAAATGCAAGGCTACCTATGAAACCAGTCAAGTGATCTACAAGCTAAGCAGCAACCACTGTGCTGCACTCTATGTGGGAAAGCCAACCAACAAGCTGTGCACCCGCATGAATGGCCACTGATAACCGGGGCCAAAAACAAGTGGACCAGCCTGTTACTGAGCACACTGCCAAACTTGACATCCTTCATTTCAGTGACTGCTTCACAGCCTGTGTCATATGAATCCTTCCCACCAATGCCAGCTTTTCTGAATTGCATAGGTGGGAACTTTTCCTGCAATCCACCCTATGTTCCCGTATCTCCTGGCCTCAACCTTCGTAAGTCACAGTCCTCACCCATCCAGCCCCTTCCCTGTTCCCATTCCAGCACTACTCAGTCGTCATTCCACCATCACATCTAGTCTGTTTACTTTTCTCTTTTTCGACTTTTACCCCCCCCCCCCACCCCTCTCTCCCCTGCTTATCATCTAACCAGCAGCACTTCACTTTCCGCTACCCTTACCATACTATCCCTCCCCCTCCCTGCCCAGTCGCCACTCCCATCATGCACTATTGCTGCTGCTTGCAGCGTGGCTTCAGTTGCCAGAGACTGCAGTCGTCTGTGTGTGTGTGTGTGTGTGTGTGTGTGTGTGTGTGTGTGTGTGTGTGTGTGTGTCGTCGTCGTCGTCGTCTGTATTTGACAAAGGCCTTACTGACTGAAAGCTTTATTTGTGACAGTATTTTTGTTGTGCCTATTGCCTATCTGTGACCCAGCATCTCCGCTATATGGTAAGTAAGAACTTCTATTTTCATAATATTCTAACACATCAGTAAGTTTTGAAATCTTTTCCCCTAATATATTTTCAACCAGCTATTAACCATCATTCACGTGATTAAAATCATCAAGTGCTCTATGAAAACCTCACTGTCAACAATGAGTCACTAGTAATTTCAACATCTTCATGATGGCACATTGATCTATGTGCAGTTCAAAAACCACTCATTGCACTAGTTAACTAACATAGAGTGACATTATAAATGAAAGTTATTAATGAACAGGTAGCCTTGCATTTGTTTCTAATTTAAATGATATGATGAACTGTTTTGTTCTGGATGTGGATTGAGACCCAATATTAACTAAGCAAAATATTCATGCCTGACCAAGATTCAATCACAGAACTGATCGTCATTGCCGACTAGCTCTAAAAAGATGTGATATAATACATTTTATAACCTGCCAGTAACAGCAAAACCTCGGCAAAACGTTTCTATGATGAGCTCGTGGCTGCCCATCCTGATAAGAACAATTTCTGTCCCATCATCCTAAGTCCACCCAGCATCAGCCCAGGTGATTGTGATGGATTGTGCCTATGGTCTGCAGTGGATGTTTATAACCTCACATTGACAAACATCAGATTATTTAAAATAGTTTCACCTTCAGCATGAAATATTTTCTATAAACAGTGTGTACACCAAGCAGTAAGAACAATGTTGTAACCAGTATCCTCGCAGCATATTACGTGAGGAATACTAAGTATGTAATGCACTACTATGGGCAAAATGTGCCAGGAAGGAGGAGGTTGGGGCAAAGGTTTGTGGCAATTTGATAGAAGTGGGAAGGTAGGAAGCTTGAATATCTGTGCTGTGTAGGGGGTGAGTGTTATTTAAGAAATGAAGTTGAATAACAGCTTTCTCATGTCAGGTGGATGGTTTTAACATGAATTATTTGCAGCAAGCAGAACCGCTGTAGCTCCGTCACATAAGAATTGACATTTTAGGCTCTTGTGAGATTAGAACCTAAAACCATCAAAAATTCGGCTGTGGTTGGTGATATCGTTTCCACTGACATAGGGATGTACTGTAGCGTTCACTTCTCCCTTTTAGTGCTAGTGGAGGCTTTGAGGGATAATTTGCAATGAATGACACTAGTTCCTGGACTTGAAACTTGCATTTGATCATTAGATGACAAACAGTAAGTGAGAATTGTTCATAATGTAGACAATATCAAGGAAACTTAGCAGGATAATTCTGTGTCCCTCCAGGAAGTATCTCGACTATTATAGAGTTGCCAGACTTAATCTACAATGTTTGCCAAGTCCCAATCATTCTTGTAGCAGGATGGAATACATGTCCAAAGCCCATCAGCGTTTTGAGCAGGCTAGCAATCCAGGAGTAAAGTTTCTGTTTCAAAGATGCAGTGTGAGCATCTCTCCCATTGACAAATACTTGAAATATGAAAGGTGTAAGCAAGTGGTTGTAATTCTTCAGAAACAACATATTTAATTGTTTGTTCTTTTCTTTTCTTCCCTATGCTCTCATCTGTTCACTATGTTTCTTCTTTCTGTTTTCAGACCATTTTGAACCAGGCTTTTTAACTACTCTATGTTGGAATCCTTCCATTTTCAATACTTTTTCCCAAAAGGCTTCTCTGTTGTTTACATCTTCTGTTTTTACATTGTTTCTTTCCAAATCCTTTTTGACTTCATTGAGCCAGCTTGTGTGGACTTCTTGAAATGAAATGAAGTCCCATGCTTCTTTACAGAGCGTAGGGGAATGATGCGGGAAACCCGCACCGCCTTACTAGGCAAAGTCTTCATGGAGGTGGTTTGCCGTTGCCTTCCTCCGAGTGGACTTCTTACCCCCACAGATATTTTAAAATCTTATTAGTTAATCTTGTGTTCCGAATGAATGTCCAAAATGCGTGAGTCTTCTTTTTCTCATTACGTTTGAAATATTTTCTGTATTTTGGTATATTTCAGCATTACTTCATAATTTCCGACCTTCTGCTGTGTTTCGTGGTCATAATATTTCCATTACAATTTGCCTTTCTAATTCTTCTAATCTATCTAAATTATAGGTCAATGCCAGACATTAATTTTTGTATTGACATTCTACCTTCACTACTGTGTTGTAATGCCTTATTTTTGCATTTCTTTAAGCTAATGAAAATATCTTGCAAGTATTTCACAATTTTCAGTATTGCTTAACCCAGTTTTGCCATTTTCATTTTTGAAACAGACATTTGGTATTATTTTTTGCTTAGTTGTTGTCTGTTTCCAAAAGTTTCTTCTCCTCAAAGACTCATTTTGTATTTTTGATTAACCTGGCTGTTTCCTTTCTTTGTTGTTAAAATTGATCTTAATCTTGAATTTTCTATGAACGTTTCCATTTTTGTCATTTTTTAGCCCCCTCTGCTGTGGCTTCTTTGCAGATTCCATTCCAGATTATTTTGCTTTTATTTTGTTATTGGCCCTAAAGTTTTCTGTGCAGCATTATTAATAGCTGAGGATATTTCCTGCCATTTGCAATGTTTAACCACTTTAATTTCATCTTTATGGTTTTTAATTGATACTTTTGTTATAATAAGCTCTTCTGTATTAAATGTTATTAACCTTTGTGACTTTCTTCGTTTGTTGTTAGGTAGAAGTTTGACTTTAATTTTAGAGAGGTAATACACCCTGCCACTGGTGTCATAGGTGGATGAGGAAGTCTGATTTACTTCCCAATTGGAGAGCCTAGTGCAATGAATCACAAACAGAAATTAAAATTTCGGACTAACAATCTGATCTTATCTTGGATTTCAGTTCCTTACTTTGTAGGTAAGGAATTGCAGTAGGGAAAGACTGCAAAATGGCTTCACTACACAAAGTGAAAACCCGAGAGAGAAACCCACCGTTGTATCTGAAATGCATTGGGACCAAGGGTTTTGTGGAGTCCCAACAACTGCAATCGAAAGGTTGAATTGGAGCAAAAGAACTGGAAATACTTTCAGACAGAAACAAAATTCAAATTTGAAGCAATTCAAGAAACAAGTTTCCTAGATGAAAATGTAGTTGATAGTTGTAACTTCAGAATCTTCAAAGGCAAACCAGCAATGAAAATTATGACTCAGATGCCATTACTGCATACAGCTTTCTATGTTCGTATAAGCATAATAGGAAATAGCAGAATTTAAATCCACCTCGAGAGAATATCTTTCCTATCATTAAATGGAAAAACAAGATACATGACTTGTTAATTGCCATGCACCAATAAGTGAAGAAAATGGAAAAATCCACAAAAAAAGAAAATTCTGGGATCTTTTAGAAACAGAAATATCCAAAATTCCAAAGAAAAACACAATATTACTATTAGGCTACTTCAGTGTAGAAATAGGCAGAGAAGAGAAATTAAGAAATGTAGTTGGACAATACTCAGCTCATAGAAGAACCAATGTAAATGGTATGAGGCTAATCAATTTGTGTCAGAGCTCTCACCAGAAACTAATGTCGACCTTCTTTACGAAACTCCCAAGAAAAGCTAAAACATGGATATCTCCCAATCCAATGTTAAGAGAATTTCAGTTAGAACACATGGCTATTCCGCAAAAAAGTACAATGGAAATAAATCATTATTTACATGAAAAATCATATTTGTGAGGTAAAAGTTCTCTCTATGCAGGCTGTGTTGAATAGTATAATTTACAGTACTGTATTTACTTACTTCACACTGAACAGCACTGGCAGGACTAACAGGCAGAATCCTGACATTGCAGTAGTGGGACCACATAGGCCTACACACCACGACTTTTTCGACACTGGAGACTGCGACCTCAAGCTTCCAAAATAAGTCTCCGACAGAGACCAAGGGGCTGTGGGAACATTAGTTGGTGTCTCTGTATTTGAGCAACTGCAAATTTTTCAGTAGAAATTGAGCAGATCAATAATATCTGCAGACTTTTTTTACTGGTTTTGGACGTGCCTAGCACTTCAGGAATTGAAATCAAGGAGTTTTGTTTACCTACCTTTGACAAGGCTTCTATACAACATCTGTCATGAAAGCTAAAACAGGGAAATATCGTCACATAACAGAGCATTAATTTGCATTCAGAATCATAATTTACAAGAAATCCACGGTCGAATATCGGAGGGGAATATTGGGGGTGAACAGTAATGTGATAAACTGTTACTCTTATCACCTCCACAATGAAGTGGCATTCTGTTCTGTAAGATATTAAATTGTCTACGGAAAGCTATGAGCAT
Organism: Schistocerca nitens; assembly: GCF_023898315.1. Classification (NCBI taxonomy): domain Eukaryota; kingdom Metazoa; phylum Arthropoda; class Insecta; order Orthoptera; family Acrididae; genus Schistocerca; species Schistocerca nitens. The sequence goes on along the minus strand of NC_064614.1, from coordinate 705,388,733 downwards.
ATGGCATACTGCTGTGATTAACAAGTATGAGTGTCATAAAGTCACGCAAAAAACCTGCAACCAGTAAGTGTATACCGAAAATTAGCTTCTCACCACTTTATTCGGTTGCTGACAATGACAGGCCACTTGTCAAAAATTTATTTGTTTATGTGTTACGGGCAATGTCTACCACCAGAACGTCATATAAAAGGGCTTAATACACAGTTGTGCGCCATACGGTTTCTCACTTAACTTTGGTGCTCAGTTAAGATTGAAGTAGCTTGACACGAACCTATGGTTTTTGATCAAAACCACCTAGACCATTTAATAAGATGGACATTCAATAATTAAAGAGACATACTGATGTAATAAAAAAAAAAGTGCATTTTTACGAACTGAAACTTTTCCTGCTGCTCAACATAATCTCCACCAATATAGATACTCTTCTCCCAACAATGAACTTGTTTTTTTATACTTGATGCAAAGATTTCTTTTTCTTGCTGCCTGCGTCACTTTTCCACAAGTCATCGTCTTTTGGACTTTGGTTCAGAATGGTGAATCATAGTTTTGTCAAATGCTAGAATCTTGTTTAGAAAAGGGTCACACTTCCTTCCATAGCAGTCTTTTAAGTCTATGAGCTATGAGTCTTGATTACTTGTGTTGTTGCATTAACTCTTTCTGGGCCCGTCTTTCACTTGTTCTTGAGCTTATTACTGATAATATGGTGAACTGTGCCTACATCTATTGGAATTGTTTTTGCTATAAGTCCAACCATAATGTGACAGTCTTCATGAATAATGTCATCATTGTGGGTATTAAGCAAAGCAGTTAACACTTCTACCTACCAGCCAGGACACTGCATGTCAGTCACTGAGGTTCAACTGCTTGTGAACTGCTCTGCCCACTTACAATAACTTCCGAGATTTATTCAGCTTTCACCACAATATAAAAGTACTCGAGAATAGATTTTAGCCAGTTTTTCACCTTCAGAAAGCAAAATAGCAATTACAATGTTGTTTAACTAATGTGGAAAGTTTAAGCATTCAAGACATCATTAATTACAATATTGAGTTATAAACAAGACAGTTTTTATCTGTTAGCTGTTAGCTCTTCCCCGTGATGGAAATCGAAAGTCATGACAGTATTTAAACTTGGCTTCATCCTCGACTCTAACAATTACTCCCTGATAATTTTTGTGAATATTCTGATAACCTACAGACTAAAACAAAAATAAAATAATGACAGCAATCCAATCATATCTTGTGATTCAACTCCGTACTTTGTACATAATACAATTTCAATTGCAATATGTGAAGTCCCCAAAATGAATGCACTACCCGAGGTGGTAACTCAAGAGAGAAATCCACCATTGCATCATGCAATGCTTTGGGACCAAGGGTTCTGAAAGTCCCAACAACTGCAATCAGAAGGTTGAATCGGAGCAACCTTGGAATCCTTTTAAAATAAAATTCAAAAAGAAGTTCTTTATAGGCATTTTAAATGTAAATTCTCTTATCAAGATGGGTAAACAAAAGGATCTAGAAATACTATTACAAAAAAACATTATTCAGATTTTAGGCAGCTCAAGAAACAAGGTTCCTAGATGAAAATGTAGTAGATACGTGTAACTACAGAATATTCAAAGGGAAACCAGCAATCAAAATTATGAATCAGATGCCATTACTGGGTACAGCTTTCTATGTTCATAAAAGTATAATAGGAAGTGTAACAGAATTTAAATCCACCTCAGAGAGAATATCTTTCCTATCAGTTAATGGTGGAATTGTGCATTTGATTCTGATCATTCCCTGCTTAAAATTAAAGTCAAACTCCTACCTAATAAAGAACGAAGAAAGTCACAAAGGTTAATACAGACAGATATATTATAACAACATATTATAACAAAAGAATCAATTAAAAACTATCAAGACGAAATTAAAGTGACTACACATGGAAAATGGCAGGAAACATCCTAAGCAATTAATAATACTGCACAGAAAACTTTTGGGTAGTAAAAAATAAAAGTAAAATAAGGTGAAATGAAATATGCAAGGAAGCCATAGCAGAGAAGGCTAAAAAATGGGAAGGCTCAAAGAAAATTGAAGATTGTAATAAATTTAAACAACAAAGAAAGGTTAATCAGAAATACCAAACAAGCATCTGAAAGGGAGAGTTTTGGAAATAGACAAAAACTTTGTAAAAAAATAATTTAAGAACAAGTTGAAGGGGTACCAAACTCCAAACGTCTGTTTCAAAAATCAAAATGGTAAAATTGAAAATTGTGAAATAGTAGCAAGATATTTTCATCAGCTTCTAAAGTGTCCTGAACGGAGTCACAAACCGGAATTCTCAGATATTAATGAAAATTTGGAAGACGATTTACCTCTAACTAGTGAAGAAATTGAAGAAGCAACTAAAACCCTCAAAAACAACAAAGATTGTGGAGAAGATTCTATTACAGCTGAACTTTTGAAGTTGTCCTTGCCAAGTATAGCACGTGAGCTAAATTTACGGTTTGAAGAAATCCCAGAGGAATGGAAGGTTGTCTTGATATGTCCACTCCACAGAAAAGGTAATAAACAGGTTGTAAACAACTACAGAGGAATCTCTTTACTGCCAGTGGCATATAAAGTATTTTCCAAGATTTTATCAAGCAGAACAGAAACAACATTAGACAGACATTTAGGTAAATATCAAGGTGATTTTAGGAAGGGGAGAAGGTCATGATCAGAACAAATATTTAATCTGAAGTCAGTAATTGCGACAAATTACTTAATTCAAAGGAAATTGTAGTTATGATTGTGGATTTCAGGAAGGCTTTTTATACTGTTCACAGTGGAATTATAGATAACATAATTTAAGAATTTTGTGTAAAGTCTAAACTGGTAAAACTCATCCATGAAACACTTACAGATACTGTTTGCAAAGTAAAATATATGGGAGAAAATTCACAGCCTTTCAGAACAAAAACAGGTGTACAACAAAGTGATGGTCTATCCCAAATTCTTTTTAATATTATGTTGGGGATAATTGTAAGAATTTGGAATGAGAAGCTTATTGAACTCTACATCTTGCGTGTGAGGTTAGGAAGAGGAAGCAAAAAGATCTACTTCAAATGTCTTGCATTTGCAGATGATTTTCCTATACTTTCTAAAAGTATGGCATTGCCTATAGCACAAATAAATCTCCTGGAAGAAATAGCCAGTGGAACTGGCTTAAAAATTTCTGCAAAAAAAAAAAAAAAAAGTAACAAACGTTAAGGATGCTCCAAAATTCTTCTAAACAAATATTCACCAATAAGAGGGTAAAAAAAATTCAGATATCTTTGGGGGAGAATCAAAGAAAATGCTTTGAAAAAGTCTGCAATAGAGGAAAGGGTGCATAAAATGGGGAGAGCATATGGTTTCACTAAAAACCTCTACAATAAAAAGTGCCTATGCAAAAATGCCTAAATAAGGCATTACCAAACAGCAGCGAAATACAGAATACCTATCTGAAAGCGAACACCTGCTATTAAGCTATAATTTAGATATATTAGGATCTACTGTGATGTTTTTTTAAAAAAATAAAAAATATTCATTCACTTTTGAGTGCGCAGCATTGCAGCGGCATTACACAACAGTAGCAAAATACAGAATACCTATCTGAAAGTGAACACCTGCTATTAAGCTGTAATTTAGATAGATTAGGCCCGGCCTCAGATGGGGTTGGATAAATCTGTGACCTGATTGGAGTAGGAAGTACTGGGTGTGTGTGGACTCGTAGGTCTTGCTCCTGGGTCTCTCACAGGGATATGATCCCTGTGGCGACAGGTTGCAGCGGGAATGGGAGTGGGATGGACTACTCTGTTGTGTAAGTAGGGTGGGTGATGAAACACCTCTTTAGGAGGAGTGACAAGGGTCTTGGGTACAATGTCCTCCATTTCAGAGCATGGTGATAGATAAAGCCATGATGAAGGATATAGTTCAGTTGTTCAAGTCCAGGGTGCTGTTGGATGTTAATGGGGGTGCACCTTTGTAGTTGATTCTTGGGGGTCGTGGGACGATTGTGGGTATTTCAAGGTATGGTGTGGGAAATTTGTTTATGGACTTGGTTTGGGGGGAGGGTGGGTTGGATTGTGCCTGTCTTTGAAGGCCTTTGTAAGACCTTCAGCATACTGGGCAAGGCAGTTCTCGTCACTGCAGATACATCGTCCACTGATGACTGGGCTGTAAGGAAGGGATTTTTGGTGCAGAAGGAATGGTAACAGTCAAATTGCCACAGCTTGCCACAAGGATGAAAGACCACTGCCAAACTAGTAGCAAGAGTAAAGTTGACCACCCAGTGGCACAACATGCACCTGAGTACAGCATGCTCAATTTCAATGGCTGCTTCACAACCCAGCCCATCTCGATCCTTCCCCCCACCACCAGCTTTTCTGAACTACACAGATGAGAGTTACCCTTGCAATACATCCTTTGCTCCCATAATCATTCTTGCCTCAATCTCTGATAATCCACTGTCTCCACACCTTCCAACCATCACTTTCCCCTTCCCCTGACTTATCGTACCCTTCCAATTCGTGTCCCCAAGTCATCTTCACCATGCGCCACTCCTCACTAATTTCAACACCTGTGCATCACATGCCCAGCCAATGAACCTGCCACCCCTCCCTCCTGCATTCCTAGACAGCAATCCAGGTGCCTGTCTCTGAGCCAGTAGCCATACACCCTCAACCCCTATTCCTGCCTGTCTCTCTCTCCCTTCGCCATCTCAATAGACAGAACCTTTGCCCAACCTAACCCACCTGTCGAACTGCAGCTTTGGCATTGTGCGTCCAGCTGGCACCATGTAGGGGCATAGCCACGTGTATGTGCGCTTGTTTTTACTGTAGCTCGAGAGAGGATTTACTCCAAAAGCTTGCAAGTTTTTCTTTCTTTCTTTCCCTTTTTTTTTTTGTGTGTGTGTGTGTGTGTGTGTGTGTGTGTGTGTGTGTGTGCGTGTGTGCGCGCGCGCGCGCGCGCGCGCGCCTTTTGATGACTTTTTGTTGAATGGTCTTCTTTACTCGTAAAATATTTATGTTCCACCAAACCTGTCCCGCTGTAACTAAACTCTTAACCACTCTGTGAATGTTACAAGCACAGACTCGATGACAGGCACACAAAAGAGATTGAAAACTTCACTAGCTTTAGGGCAAATCCTTTAACAAACTAGAGTACTCATACATATGTGCATGTTTGTGCCCACCCACCCACACAAACAGCTGTGCAGCTTCATTGTGCCTGTTGAACGCACAAGACCTGGTGTAAATTCTGTAAATATACTGTGCTGCATTTCATAATGCTTCTCTACACAACTTGAGACATGAGAGGACAATTTTTGCATCAATAGAGGAGGTCAGAAAGAAATTTAGAAATCATACTTAATGTTCAGGTATGGCATGTGGTCACTGAATGGCCAGTGTTGCAAGACAGTTGTGAGAGAAAAATGCTTTCATCTTATGATATTATAGGTTGATTCTTGGGAAACATTTTGCTTCTCCACAAGTAGGACAACAGCCTGGCAGATATTAGAATACATCTTTCATTGACCCACAGGACATGTTCATTATTATTCATGTCCAAGAAGAATACTTCCCATGCACTAAGTGACCTACCATAGTGTGTTATCAAACAGCTAACTCCATAGAGACAAATTCAGTTGTCCATACAAGTGAAAGAATCACTAACAGCATCATTTATAGCACAGTAAAACTTCATAGAAGCTTGTCTACATACTTTTCACTCATAATAAAAAAATTAATAAATAAATAAATAAAACTTGAGCATGTGTATACATTTGCTTCATTCTGCATTGGTGCGGCTGCACAATATTAATTTGTTTCTTGCAAATATTTGGGGTCAGTTTTCAGGCCCACAACAAAATTGCAATTCATTAGGGCACATATGTGCACATAAACACACGTGTGCACTCCTCTGACCAGTGGCTTCAGACTATAATGTGTGTTGTTAACGGAATATCCATCAGTGATTTTTGTGGCTAGAAGACCACATTCATTAAGATGACAGGATTTTCATTTTGTGTCCTGTTGCTTTTTAATAATGCTGATTGAACTTGAGATATTCTTTTCGCTATCACAAACACAGCTTTCTTCTTTCTGTCATTCTTCCATTGATTCCTTTTGGACTCTGTTGCTGATTTGAATACTCCCCCCCCCCCCCCCAAAAAAAAAAAAAAAAAAAAAAAAAAAAAAAAAAAAAACAACTTTGCTACCATCTATAATCTACATAACTTTTTTTGTTTTCTTTTTTCCCCCACTAGCATTTTTTTTCTTCTGTTTGTTGTTTCTATGTCTTATACCTGGAATTATGGAAGGACTGTTCTTCTTTCCTTCACCCATAACTCCCCCCCCCCCCCACAAATCAAAACAAAAAACAAAACAAAAAAATCCCCCAACCCCAAAAACATTGCTCAATTTTCCGTCCCTCCTACTTAAGGAACAATTTCCAAGAGCATAAGGCTATTTTCCTTGTTCATATAGTTGTCAGCCTTGCTGCAGTTGCATATTCTGGCTCACCCAGTTTGGTCTTCCATATCTAACTTTTTATATTGAAAGTTATTAGATAACTTACTCACCTGACCACATGTTCACCTTACTTTTTGATGGTTCTTGTATTAACAGACCATGTTACTGTTCACAGAACATCAACAGTTAGCTGCAGCCCAGAGTATTCAGTCACACATCCCAGTTCTAGCAGCAACACAGCAACCGCCTCCACCACCTCCACCACACCAACAGAATGAAGCTGGTCCTCCTCCTGAAATTAATTTCAGTCAGCCACCACCAGGCTACCCTCCTGTTAATTTTCCACCAGGTGAGTGCTCTTCTTTAATTTGTACAGAAATTGTGAATAAAATTGTTGACAACCTTTTCTAATATGCTGTTACCTGGAAATTGTACACTCACAGATGAATCATATCTGGTTATTTGTGTTTGTAATATTGTACAATGTATCATGTACTACAACTAAATTTTCTGATTGAATTTTGAATGTACATTACTATTGCATGAGGCATCATCATATTGCTTATGATAGAGAGTACTGGTAACAGTTACTTTTTGCCCCATATCATTCCATTCACAGATGCTGTGCATATAAATGACAACCTTACCACTTAACTATGTGCTCTGATTCCTCCACTTTTATTGGTGTAGTTGTTTTACGAGTGTTGTTTATAGGAAAGGATGTATGTTGAAATCCTCTTTGCCGACAAATATTTGGAATTTTAAATTCTAATATCGTTCTTGTAGAGGCTCCCATAGGAACTTCTTAAACATCTGCTTAATTTTCATGTGTATTAGATAAAATCTACAGCCATTTGCATTGCTATTCTGTGAACTGCTTAAATTTCTTCAGTCATTCTGACTTGTGAAGGGTATCAGGTGGGTAGGTATTGTTCCAAGATTGAATGCATAACAAAACCTTCCAGTGAACTGTAATCTGGCACCTGCTTTCTGACTGTGAGATTTATCCATTCTTTTCACTCACTCTCTCTCTCTCTCTCTCTCTCTCTCTCTCTCTCTCTGTCTGTCTCACTGGCACAATGGCTAAGGCATTGCACTTACATTCAAGATGAAAGTTCCCAGTGGACATGCAGGTTTGGGTTATCTATATTTTCTGCAGTTTTGATGATATTATGCGAATACATGTTGAATATTTTTTTCACAAATAATTCATGTGTCTTGTATCCTCATACTCCAGAGAAGTTCATTCAAGGTGATAATTTTTTGAAGCACGTTATTGTGAATTCACAGCCTGTACTTTCAGAGAAAGTCAAGTTATGTGTAGCTAGTATACTCAAATCATCTATTAAATGCTATAGGAGTCGACACCAGTGTGTTTGTTCTGCTTTGAGAGTTTGGGCTTTTTCAGATACACACTATCTGTGATTGCATTTTGTTTCTGGCCTTTACAGAGGTCCTTTCATTTTTGTAATGAAATACTTGCTTGTTACTTTTCTCACCTAATAAAAGATTGCTGGTGTGTCATCTTATTACAACACGAATGATTACTTCACCCCACCTGCTGCAGGCTAGAATTGGAAGAAGATTAGTGGTGAACAGTTCCAACCTTCTACGGAGTGAGGGCTTTCAACACTGTTGATAGTAATTCTCCCATCTGATGGGGATATTAAGCTCGGCAGTCTCTCTATTGGGGGGAGGATAAGTGTGGCACCTGCTTTCATTCTTCCCTTCTCTTTTGTAATCATCAACTACACAAAAACGACAATAAATTTTATATGCACTCATTACAGTTACACTTCAGACACAACATTAACACAATAAGAAAAAGTCTTAAGTGAAATAAAAATAACACTGTTAGATATGACTGAGATATTGAGTGGTCAACGGACTCATGAACAAAACTGAAATCTTTGCAAAGGTATCAGATAATGTGTGGATAATTTTCATTTATGTAACAAGTTCCTGCTTTTATGTTTTGTTGACCTGGAGACAAAACCATAAGCTGTTGATGTAAAACTTACATTTACTGGAATTTTCTGGATTTTCACTTAAACTTGACACCTCTCAAGCTATGGCACCCAACATGGTTGCATTTGTTGCCTGTATGTTAGTGCTGGTCCTGCACCTGGCTTTCTCTGCATAGGCCATGCTCGATCTTCCTAATCTTAGCTAGTGCACCATTCATAATTACTTGATCAAGACAGGATATTGAAAACTACATTCCTTTCTTCATTTTAAATTGTTAAGACAAACAAGCTATTTGAATGTTTTCACAGATCTATTGTCAGGTTGGTTTGCTTTGGCCTGTGTGTGTGTGTGTGTGTGTGTGTGTGTGTGTGTGTGTGTTGGAGGTGACTACGTCCACCTTTAATACATAAACTTACCAACAGCATACAATTCAAAGCAACAGAGTGGTTTTCATATAATTGTTGCCTCCAAATCCAGAAGTTTTGAGAGAGGAACTGATAAACCTCAACAAATCCCTTCATTTTGAAGCACATATATGTTGCACACGTAGAAAGCTGTCTGACGTGAACAGCATTGATGTGCAGTTATGCAACTTGGCTGTACACCATACTCAACAATAGAGTGCCTTGTGTCATCCTTGAATTTTAAGTGATGCGCAGCTGCTTGAATAGTCTTTGGTAAACAGTAACCAGCATTGGTGTAATCCTCTGTTATGTGTAGATTGATTGCATTTTCCTTTAAATTGCAAGAGTGATTTTACTCCTATATTTTCCTTCTATAAATCAGTTGAGGAGAGGAATGTCTGTTCTCTCTCCATAAGAATTACTGCCTTTCTTTTGCTATCACTTGACTGTGCACCTATTTTTGTACCTGTAACTGGCCAGAAATTACATGTTGTTGCGTAATTAAGCATGGCATCAAACCTTACAGTTTTTTGATAATTCTCCTTAGATTTGTTGATGGCTTCTTACACTGATGGAAAAGAAATCGCAACACCTAAAAGTAATTAATGTAGAATAATGAAATTTTGGCCATACATTTTCCTTGGTATCATATTTAAGGAATTAACATTGCAAGATCACAGGTTAATGTAAGTGCAAGATAAGACATTGAAAATTTGAAATGCTGGACATTAATAACTGGTGTAAATGCCAGAATGTTGCATGCAAATGTGCATGCATTGTGATGTACAGGTGATGGCTGTCAGTTTGTGGGACGGAGTTATATGCCTGTTACACTTGGTTGGTCAATACAGGGAAGGTTAACACTATTTGTGGATGATGCTGGAGTTATTGTCTAATGATGTTCCATATATGCTCGACTGGAGAGAGATCTGGCGATTGAGCAGGCTAAGGCAACATGTCGACACTGTAGAGCACATTGAGTCACAACATTGGTATGTGGGCGAGCTTATCCCATTGGAGAACACCTCCTGGAATGCTCTTCATGAATGGCAGCACAACACATCAGATCACTAGATTGACATACAGATTTGCAGTCAGAGTGTATGGGATAACCATGAGAGTTCTCCTGCTGTCATATGAAATCACACCCCAAACCATAACTCCAGGTGTAGGTCCAGTGTATCTAATACGCAGACAAGTCGGTTAAAGACCCTCAACTGACCTCCTTCAAACTAACACACAGCTATCACTGTCACCGAGACAGAACCAGTTTTCATCGTAAAACACAACAGATCTGCACCCTACCCTCCATTGAGCTCTCACTGGACACTACTGAAGTTGCAGATGTTGGTAGTTCGGTGGTCAGTGGAATACATGCTACAGGGCATCTGGCTTGGAGCTCTCCTTGAACTAACCAATTTGTAAAAGTTCATCGTGTCACTGTGGTGCCAACTGCTGCTCAAATTGCTGGTGCAGATGCAGTATGATGTGCCAGAGCCAAATGCTGAATACGATGGTCTTGTCTCTCAGTAGTGCCACATGGCTGGCCTGAGCCTGATCTTGGAAACATACATTCTCGTGATACTGCTGCCAGCAGTCATGTACATTGGCTACATTCTTGCCAAGTCTTTCTGCAATATTGCAGAAGGGACACCCAGTTTCTCGTAGCCCTATTACACAACCTTGTTCAAACTCTGTTAGGTGTTGATAATGCCATCTTTGTCATCTTAAAGGCATTCTTGACTAACATCAACTCACACATCCAATCTCAAAAGTAACTATTGTTCATGATTGTTACATCATGTGTTTAAAGCAAACCTGATTTGCAATCCCATAGTGCCACTATTAGTGGCACTCCTATGCAACTGGCACAAAATCGGAATAGACATCATCTTCTAGATGTAGAAACATGCCTACCAACTTTCGTTTATGTTGCACATCTCCTTCTTGGTGCTGTTATTTTTTTCCCCATCAGTGTATATAGCATCTTCTGTGGTCACTTTGCTTTCGTGTAATTTCTGCCTGTCCACAATTTTAAATTTCTTTTTAACTGTGTAAAAATACAGTTAATTTGGTGAGAGAGAGGTATGATTATAACACCATGATCGACAGCTCCTGTCGAAAGTTTTTACTTTCACACAGGCATCCTGCAGGACATGATTTAGGTAGTGCTTTCATTCTTCCACAACATGAACTAGGAATAATGAAAGTTTTCTTCCTGTTATTGGTAATTACCTCTTCTCTCTCGTAGTACGACAATGTTGATGATGATGCGGCAGTTGTCTTCTTGAAGATTATTCCCGTCCATCCAAAAATTTGACGTAATGGTTCACAATGCACATAGTGGGGAACAGGTGTGCTTAAAACTCGTAGAAATAAAATACTTTTCTTCCATGAGCTATCCACTTTTTATTTGTTAGGCATATGTGGAAAAAGATAGGTCCGTAGACCACGGCAAATTAGAACAGAAGAACTATGTTACAAGCATTAAAATAAAATTGTAAACTATAGAATTTTTAATTTTTTTTGCTGACCTTGCAGATTACATTAATGCGGAGTTATTAATATATCTTCGGCACATTTCACTGTTGCCTGTATGAACTAACACTTTTTTTCCCCTATACAGATAGGCCTTATACTTACCTACTCATAACCTATTCTATATATCCTCTTGCTTTCTTACAGCCCTTCCAGTTTCAGTAGATTCACACATTTATCTTGGTTTATGCATATTCAGCTGCAGCAACGGAAAATTCATTTGAGAATGCAAATAAATGCAAGACAGGAAGTGGGGAGGGAGGCAGACAAAACTGAGAAAAATAAAGGTATAATGAAAAAAGAGAGGTAGGGCGTATTAACAGAGATTAAATTCAGGAAGATGTCGGGTGCAAGGATGGGTTGAAGCCAAGTTCCCATCACTGACTTTCAGAGCAACTACTATCGCATGGGAGGATCCAAGTAGTTCTTGTGATGTAGCAGGCATTGGGGGCATGAGTCATCTGGCAGAGCATTTTGGAAACTAGGTACATAATCTCCCTAAGGTAGGGAGCTCTTTTCTGTCAATTCACATGCTCAGCCAGTTTACTGGTGCTCCTGCCCACATAAAATGCTGTGCAGTGGACATAAATTAGTTGATAAACAACTTGTGTGATTTCATGAGTTGCTCTGCATTTGATATGATGGGTCTAGAATAAATTGTACTGGGTAGGTGATGGTGCAGATTTATCAGTGGGGACAGTTAGAGGGTTAGGAAACTAGGGGTAGGTATAATGGTTTGAGAATGTCATATGGTTTGACTAGGATGTTATGGAGCCTAGGCTTGTGATGGGAGCTGACGTTGGGTGATATTAATAGGATATCTGGGAGGGAGGATCTCATTTTAGGGCTTGACTTGAGCATTGGGTGCTTCTGAGATTTTTGTAAGTGAGAACTGACTCAGAAGAAGATACTGCTGGGGAGATGAGATTGTGAATAACATGTGTGGGGTAGTTATGGAAGGTGAAAGTCTGGGAGAGTTTGTTGGTGTAAGTGCTGAAGGATTCACTAATGGAGCAGGTATGTTTATTGTGGATGCCTATGCTATAGGGAAGAGAGCAGTTGATGTGGAGGGGTTGATAGCATTCAGAATGTGGTATTGTTGCTTATTGCTTGGTTTTATATGGACTGAGCTTTGGATGTGGACTTCAGTGAGGTGGAGGTAAATGTAAAGGAAGGTGGCTTTGGTTGTGAGTTAGGTTGTTTGGGGAAGGAGACCAGACAGCGGATTAGGGAACGACAGGGAAGGAAGTCGGCCATGCCCTTTCAAAGGAGCCATCCGGGCATTTGCCTGGAGCGATTTAGGGAAACCACGGAAAATCTAAATCAGGATGGCTGGACGCAGGGTTGAACCGTCGTCCTCCCAAATGCGAGTCCAGTGTCCTACCCACTGCGCCACCTCACTCAGTTGCTTTGGTTTTGGAAAGGTTCCTGGGAAAAGGAGTTAGTTTGTTGCAGAGAATGTAGCAGTTCCTCTCAATTTGCGTCTAGATCACAAAGATGTCACTGATAAATATGTATTGAGTCAGAATCCCCAGCTTCTGTGTCTTGAGGAATGCCTCTGCCATGCAGCCCATGAAAAAATTGACATAGGATGGGCTGTCCTAGTTCCCACAGCAGCCCCCCTGATTTTTGGAGGTCTGGCCCTCAAAAGTGAAGTAGTTATGGGTAAGGATGAAGTTGGCTGGTGTGACCAGACAGGTGGGTCCCTTCGTTCTGGGGTCTCAGTGACCTGCCTTTCCTTCTTAACTTTTCCCCTCTGTTCCTCCAGTTTCTTTGAAAAAGGAATTAATAACTCCATATGCATTGATAATGTCATCACTTTTATTTTTGTGTTTTTTTGTCAGCAGTACAAAACATTTCACCACCTGGAAGTTAGTACTGGCCAGCATTTCTGTTTTATACGTGTTCATTTTCAAGCTGTAAAGTGTGTGGATATGAAAACCATTCACCATCTGTATAACAAATTGCAGTATTTGGGTACTGTAGTAAAAGTGTTGTTAAAAATGTTAGCCACTCACAAATTATAGTTGCATTGGAAATTGCTGCAACAGTTGTGTGTTTATTAAGCATAATCTAAGAGGCCTGTGTGAGATGTTGCGGCTGAGCCTCAGTCACTGCCGTCTATTACATACTGAGTCTAGTGTCTGTTGAATGGCACAGTTTTCTGTAACAGCCCTTCAACACTAGGCAAACTTGAAGAAAGAATTGACTGTCCAGACAAGTGTGTCAGTTTCGGATGACGTATTCTAAAGCTGATTACTAATTTCATTATTTATTTGCACCATCTCAGTGCTGAACATGATACACATTTAGAATTGCTTTTGATGTGAGTGCAACAGCTGTGTTTGCAGCTTATTATAACTTTTTCGCCCCCTGCGGGTTCGGGGGTTAGAATAGGCCCGCGGTATTCCTGCCTGTCGTAAGAGGCGACTAAAAGGAGTCTCACATGTTTCGGCCTTACGTGATGGTCCCCTCTCGGGTTTGACCTCCATATTTCTAAATTATTCCGAAGAGCGAGCCAATTGGGGAAGGGCGCCTTACATGGTGCACTGTATCCGTCGTGCAATTAGACCTTTAGCCGGATTTCTCGTCGTTGCAATGATGTCCCGCTCGTTTTCGATCTCTTGGGCGATTACCACGCTGCACTCTGCAGTGTTTCTTTTAACTGCGACGACGACGTTGGACATTTTGCACCTAAGATCCAGCACGGTAGCCAGTCCGTTGTGGTGGGGCCGCCATGTACCCTCTTGGTTGTAGCCCCCTGACAACACAGGGATCGCTCTACTGATGCCTGCGCCGTTAACTCCCCACGTATGCCAAGGAGTAGATGCCCATCTCCCTGGGGCATCGGGACTCCCGGCAATGGCCATCCTGCCAGGTGGCTATTGCTGCGGCTGGGTGGCGGCCGTGGGGAGGGCCCTTGGTCGGAGTAGGTGGCATCAGGGTGGATGACCCGCAATGAAGCGTGGTACATCATCTCTCGCTGGTGGGCCTCCACCAGCAGTCTCTAAGCGATCGAGGTCTAACCTCAACGGCAGGAAATACGAACCGCGATCATTTCCCTCCCTGGCCACTCCATGGGAGGAACGTATGGCAAAAGAAGTCGGTGGAGAATATTCACCCCGGTTCCTTGTGTGCACGCGAGTCGATGGAGAATCGTTTATGTCAACTAAGCCCCAGTTTTTTGTGGAGCATTTAGAGGACAAGTTCGGGGAGGTGGAGGGCTTGTCAAAGATGCGCTCTGGTTCTGTGCTCATCAAAACGGCATCCTCTGCCCAGTCACGGAGGTTGCTCAATTGTGACAAGTTGGGGGATGTTTCAGTTAGCATCACGCCGCATAAGAGTCTCAACATGGTCCAGGGTATTATATTCCACAGGGATCTTCTTCTGCAGTCCGACGATGAATTACGCGCCCACCTCGAACTACGAGGTGTTCACTTCGTCCGGCGCGTCCATCGGGGTCCGAGGGATAATCAGGTAGCCACCGGTGCCTTCATCTTGGCCTTCGAAGGTGATGTATTACCCGAAAAGGTCAAGGTGATGGTTTACCGTTGTGATGTGAAGCCATATATCCCTCCTCCGATGCGGTGTTTTAAATGCTGGAAGTTCGGGCACATGTCCTCTCGTTGTGCTTCCAGCCTCATGTGTCGGGATTGTGGACGTCCTTCGCATCCCGATACTCCATGTGCCCCGCCTCCTATCTGTGTTAACTGCGGAGAACACCATTCCCCCTGCTCGCCGGACTGTAGGATATTGCAGAAAGAAAGAAAGATAATGGAATATAAGACCCTGGACCGGCTGACCTACCCCGAGGCTAGACGGAAATATGAGAGGCTCCATCCTGTGGCAATGACGTCAACCTACGCCGCTGCTGCAACGACGGTTCTGCCATCATCACGAATCGGCTCTAAGATCAGTCAGCATCCACCAGCCCCCTTGCTTGTGGGGGGCACTTCACACCCTGTTGCTCCTGCTCCATCCTCTCCAGGAGCAACAACCTCCCAACCATCGGGGACATCAGTCCCCCCTTCCCAGCCGGAGAAGCGTAAGACTTCTTCGGCTACTCTCGTACGGAAGGGGTCCCTTGGGGACCTCCCTTCACAAGTTCCGACCAGCGGGACAGCAGACACCGGCAAGTGGCTCAAACAACCACCAGCCCCTGGTCGTAGGGCCTCCCGGTCGTCCTCTGTCCCTGAGACTGACCCTGTGAAGCCCTCTAAGCCCTCCAAGCCTGAACCACCGAAGGCACAACGGGCGAAACAGAAACAGAACCAGAAGAAAGTCCCCAAGAATACCAACATTGCGGTGGCACCTGTCCCACCGCTTACTACAAGCTCCGCCTCGGAGGACGAGGTGGAGATTCTGGCGTCCGCTGAGGACCTCGATCTCGGCGGTCCCTCAGACGCCATGAATAACACTAGCGCGGGTGCTCAATCGGAGGCAGCAGGTGACCCGTCGGCGTAATCTGCCTTCCCAGTCCCGTCACGCCTTTCCCAGCCATGGACACCACCATCCTCCAGTGGAACTGCAGCGGTTTCTTCCACCATCTAGCTGAGCTCCGCCAACTTATCAGCCTTCACCCTTTCCTCTGTATTGCTCTCCAGGAAACTTGGTTTCCAGCACTGCGAACCCCCGCCCTCCGTGGCTATCGGGGTTATTTTAAGAACCGGGCAGCTTATGAAAGGGTGTCTGGCGGCGTCTGCATATATGTCCTTAACTCTCTACACAGCGAGTTTGTACCTCTACAAACAGCTTTAGAGGCTGTCGCTGTTCGGGTGTGGACGCCACAGGCTGTTACCGTCTGCAGTATTTACCTACCACCGGATGGTGCTGTCGCACAGCATGTCCTGGCTGCTCTGATAGCACAACTGCCGCCACCTTTCTTGTTGCTGGGCGATTTCAATGCCCACAACCCTCTATGGGGTGGGACTGTCTCCGATGACCGCGGTCGTGCCGTGGAGCATTTGTTGGCTCAGCTCGACCTTAGCCTCCTGAACACCGGTGCTCCCACACATTTCAGTGTGGCCCACGGCTCGTTCTCGGCCATCGATCTCTCTCTTTGCAGCCCCGGCCTTGTCCCATCTCTCCACTGGAGAGTGCATCCTGACCTGTGTGGTAGTGACCATTTTCCCATCTATTTGTCACTGCCCCAGTGTCATTCTTCTGGGCGCCTGCCCCGCTGGGCTCTCCACAGGGCTGACTGGCCGAGTTTCACTTCCGCGGCAACCGTTGAGTCTCCCCCGCAGGGTGACATTGACGATGTGGTCCGTGACTTAACCACGTCCATCATTTCGGCGGCCGAGGCTGCCATCCCCCGCTCTTCTGGACTCCCTCGGAGGAAGGCTGTACCCTGGTGGTCGCCGGAGATTGCTGAAGCTATTCGCGACCGTCGGCGGGCCCTCCAGCGTCATCGGCGGCACCCGTCTCTCGAGACCCTCATCGCCTTTAAGAGGCTCCGTGCCTTCGCCCGTCGTCTTATTGCACGGCGTAAGCAGGAGTGCTGGGAGCGGTATGTTTCATCCTTGGGCTCTCGTGTCTCCCCCTCGCTCGTGTGGTCCCGGATACGGCGGATTTATGGACACCAGACCCCTATGGGTGTCGCTGGGATCTCCTTGGACGGCGCTGTCTGCACGGACTCTGCCGCCATTGCTGAACACCTTGCTGCGCACTTTGCTCAGAGCTCTGCGACTGCAACTTATCCCCCCGCCTTTCGCTCTCTAAAGGAGCGAGCCGAGCGGACGCCGTTATCGTTCCACACGCGTCGTTCTGAGAAATACAATGCTCCCTTCAGCGAGCGGGAATTCCTTGCTGCCCTCGCCGACTGCCCTGATACGGCACCAGGACCAGACGGTATACACGCGCAGATGCTGAAGCATCTTTCCAGGGACTGCCAGCGACACGTCCTCACCATCTTTAACCGCATTTGGAGCGAGGGCGTGTTCCCGTCGCAATGGCGTGAGGGTCTTATTGTCCCCATCTTGAAGCCCGATGCGGACCCACTGGCGGTGGACAGCTATCGTCCCATTACCCTCACCAACGTTTTGTGCAAATTGCTCGAACGTATGGTGGGGCGGCGTTTGTGTTGGGTCCTCGAATCGCGCGGTCTCCTCGCTCCATCCCAGGGTGGCTTCCGTCGGGGCCGGTCTGCAGCGGACAATTTGGTGCGGCTGGAATCTGCTATCCGTACGGCCTTTGCCCGACGTCAGCATCTCGTTGCCGTATTCTTCGATCTGCGGAAGGCGTATGACACCACATGGAGGCATCACATCCTTGCTACGTTGCATGAGTGGGGTCTTCGTGGTCGACTCCCGGCTTTTCTTCAGACCTTTCTATTGCACCGCTCTTTCCGGGTACAAGTCGGTGCCGCCTCTAGTTCATCCTATACACAGGAGAATGGGGTCCCGCAGGGCTCGGTGTTGAGCGTCTCGTTATTTCTAGTGGCCATTAATGGTCTGGCTGCAGCCGTGGGGTCGTCGGTGTCTCCTTCTTTGTATGCCGACGACTTCTGCATCTCATTTAGCTCCACGACTACGGGGGTCGCCGAACGCAGGCTGCAAGTAGCCGTACGCAAGGCAGAATCGTGGGCTCTGACTCACGGTTTTCAGTTCTCTGCAGCCAAGACTCGAGTTATGCACTTCTGCAGGCGTCGGACGGTCCACCCTCATCCTGAACTTTCCCTTGACGGCCACCTGCTTGAAGTGGTGGACACTTGCCGCTTCTTAGGACTCGTGTTTGATGCCCGGCTCACATGGGTTCCTCATATTACTCAGCTGAAGCAAAAGTGCTGGCGGCATCTCAACGCCCTCCGCTGCCTCAGCCACACATCTTGGGGTGCGGATCGCTGCACGCTGTTGCGACTGTACAAAGCCCTTGTGCAGTCCAGGCTTGATTATGGGAGCCTGGCCTATGGGTCTGCATCACCCTCAGTGTTGAAGTTGTTAGACCCCATACATCACTGTGGGGTTCGGCTTGCAACTGGCGCATTTCGTACGAGCCCCGTGGATAGTCTACTGGTGGAGGCCGGGGTTCCCCCGCTGCGGATTCGCCGCCATCGACTGCTCGCCGACTATGCTGTCCACGTTCATTGCTCGCCGGGCCATCCCCATCGTCGCCTGCTTTTCCCTGTCTCGGTCCTCCACCTGCCCGAACGGCGACCTCGGTCTGGGCTTTCCATAGCTGTCCGTGTCCAGTCCCTGCTGTCCGAACTGGGATCATTCCCTCTTCTGCCTCCCTTCCGGGTCCGTGCACCTACGCCTCCCTGGTGCTTGTCCCGTCCGTCCGTCCGTCTGGACTTGGCACAGGGACCCAAGGACTCGGTTCCGCCTGTGGCCCTCCGTCGCCGTTTTCTTGCGCTCCTCGCCTCATTTTCGGACTGTGAGCCTGTCTACACCGATGGTTCCCTGGTTGATGGTCGCACTGCCTACGCTTTTGCTCATGCCGCCCACGTTGAACAGCGCTCCTTGCCGGCTGGCTGCAGTATTTTTACTGCAGAGCTGGTGGCCATATTGCGCGCTCTTGAGCATATGCGTTCCTGCTCAGGTACGTCCCTTGTCATCTGCAGTGACTCCCTGAGCAGCCTCCAGGCCATCGACCGCTGCTATCCCTCATGTCCTCTGGTGTCCTCTATTCGGGAGTCTGTTTCCACCATTACCCGCTCTGGACGTTCGGTGGTCTTTGTTTGGACGCCGGGTCACGTTGGCATCCCAGGGAACGAACGTGTCGACAGGTTGGCCAAAGGGGCGATCGACGCCCCAGTTTTGGAGATCGGCCTTACGGCTCGCGACCAGCAGCTGGTGTTGCGCCGTAAGGTGCTTGGGATGTGGGCTGCTGAGTGGCGTGGCATGACAGCCCCGAATAATCTGCGGGCTGTCAAGGAGACGACCGATGTGTGGCGTTCCTCCCTGCGGGCTTCTCGCAGGGACTCGGTGGTCCTGTGTCGGCTGCGCATCGGCCATACATACCTGACGCACGGCCATCTGTTGCGTCAGGAGGATCCCCCTCTGTGTCGGTGTGGGTCCCGGCTGACGGTCGGCCACATTTTGCTGGAGTGTCCTCGACTGCGCACACTCCGGCAATCTTTTAATCTCCCGGGCACTTTGGCTTTGGTTTTATCTGACGATGCCTCCATGGCTGACAATGTTTTACATTTTATCCGTGGTAGTCCTTTTTATGGTTCGATTTAGGGAGGTCCTGCACCTTCCCATTCTGTGTCTTTTGTCCTCGCGTCTCTTTACATTTGTTGCTGTTTTGGTGTATAGTCTGCTGGTTGACTCTTTCCCTTTTTTTTGTCTCGCGGTCAGTCAACCAGTTTCCAGCCATCTTCTTTTCTTCTGTATGTTAGTGTCTGGTGTTTGTCTGTCCTCTTCTTGTCTGTAGTGTTCGTTGTTGCATTTGTGTTCTTGTAGTGCCTGGGGGGAGTCTCCTTCCCTCTAGGGTTTTACCTGCTTCGTGACCCTGTCTCGCCTGTTTTTGGAATGGGGGACTGATGACCTTAGCTGTTTAGTCCCCCTTAAACATCCCAACAACCAACCATAACTTTTTCTTTGATTCCAAGTGTTAAGGACAGTTTCCATTGTCACTTTCAGCACCATTTAATGTATGTTGTGAAACTTCTGAATTAGATTTTTGCATTATATAATAATTGTGGCTCAACAGCAGGGTGCATCTTTCAATTGAATGGCAATGTTCACAATAAAGAGACCGCTTGTAATCTTCTTGTCCCCAAGCTATTTAACTTCAAAATGATAACAGCTCTTCATGGAAAACTTTGTGCATCCAGCATGTGAAATATTATTTTCTTTCTTGTAAGTGCTAATACTTTTCAGTGAGGCTCAGAAGTTCCTCATTTCAATCTCACTTTTTATTGTGATGTAATACACATTTAGTGAGTATCAGAAGCTCTTAGTAGTCTACATTGATGGATCCCAACAGGGAGATTTTCTTGGCTGCTCAGTCGTGTTCCCCGACCGTGTCATCAGGATTCGCCTTCCCCAGGAATACACTGTTTTTTCCTCAGAACTTCACACGATCCTGAAGGCATTGGAGCAGATACGGTTTACTCGGGGCCAACACTTCCTAATTTGCTCTGACTCACTGAGCGCATTACAGTCACTGCAGAACCTGTACCCAGCGGAGAAGTTGGAACAGCTGATTTACGATCAACTGTACATCCTCCAACGACAGGGCAAGCAAGTGTCCTTTTGCTGGGTGCCAGGGCATGTGTGCATACGGGGAAATGAACAAGCTGACAGAGCTGCCAAGGACGCCTGCAGGTTACCGGAGGTGACACAGTGTTCTATTCCTTTGCAAGGTGTCGTTTCTGTGCTGCGGCGGAAGTATATGCAATTGTGGGAGGAGGAATGGCTGGCGGTGAGGGAAAATAAGCTGCGGTTGGTGAAACCCACCATCCAGCCGTGGTGTTCCTCCTGCCGGTCACCTAGGCGTGACGAAGTGACCCTTACACGTCTTCGCATAGGGCACTGTCCTCTTACGCATGCCTTCTTACTACGGCGAGAGGAACCCGCTCTGTGTGATGCCTGTGGCGTACGAATCACTGTACGCCACATTTTAGTTGAGTGTGATTTATATCGTTTTGTCAGGGCGGAAGTTAATATTAGTGGGGATCTGCCCTCGATTTTAGCCGATGACGAGGCAAGTGTCAAGAAAGTTTTAAGGTACTGTGATGTTTCTGGGCTTCAGCCAAAAATTTTAGGTTGGAATTTTTAGTGTGTTGCCGAGTGGCTTACCACTCCTTTTTATTCTTGTAATAGGCCAGTTCCAAACATGTGCTATGTGTTTCATTTTAACCCCTTCCCCTCCGTTCTCTTGCAGTTCTCCTCATTATGTGCTGCTTTCCTCTTTGCTACTGTTGACGTGCAAACTGCCTCTGTAGACTTTCACCTATAATTTTAATCCTATTTTTGCACTTGCTGCATTTTAGTGACACTCGTCCGTTGTTGTTTCCGTTCGGGCGCTAAAGACTACACTGTTGAGCGCCCATAACACCATATCCATCCATCCATCCAGAAGCTCTTAATTTCAATCTCACTTTTTACTTTGATGTAACAACACCCATTCACATAATCTGCACCATTAACTTTACCTGTAAATAATACAAGAGCTACACCATGGTATTTACTACATGTGTCCCATCAGCACTGCACAGTGCATATTGTTTTCGACAAGGATTAACTACCGTATTTACTCGAATGTAAGCCGCACTCGAATCTAAGCCGCACCTGAAAAATGAGACTCGAAATAAAGGAAAAAAAAATTTCCCGAATCTAAGCCACACCTGAAATTTGAGACTCAAAATTCAAGGGGAGAGAAAAGTTTTAGGCCGCACCTCCAAATCGAAACAAAGTTGGTCCATTGTAATATGAGACACAATTTAGGTCGAATGAAAGACGATACAGCTACAGTAGTTTGGTTCGAGTCGTAAGCTTAGCAGTTAAGCTTTACCAGGTAGCCATTGCTATGCGTCAGGCGCTCCGTCCGTATTTATACGGGTACCCTTCCTTTTTCACGTGCTTCGTCTGGTTTGAATCGATTGTTTATTTTGCTTTGATCTGATAAGTGCCGTTTTCTTTGTTATAGGTGTTTGTCACTGTAAGCTGAAAATGCATTACTGTACTGTGTCATGCATTGTTTGTCGCATTTTGATAGTGCGTGTTTATGGCCTGTCGCCGCTCGCGGCATGACTTGCTTTTGTGCGCGCTACCGCCGCTTTAAAAAAAAAAAAAAAAGAGGAATCGTCTCATTAGCGAAACAATGGCAAGAGACTGCTATTTGTTGTTACTTACACTGCTGCTTTCTTTGATAATGATCAACAAGAACCAAATGCGTATGATAGAACATGCGTATGATAGAACATGTTCTGAACGAGAGTTTTGCGAAAATTTTCCACCGTTTGAAAATCTTTGCGGCCGCTTCTTTAGTACATCAAATTCTGCACAGAATTTAGTCATCTTACATTTAAAATCTAGTCAGTTGCCGTGCTTCATTTCTGACTGTATCACTATTAGGCATAAGAATAATACGAATATAAACATGACACAATACGTATATTCTTCCGCGTTTGCTGTTCTCTCACTCTAGTTTTGTAGTTTATTACGCAGACAGGATTTAAATGAGATAGCAGCAAACACGAAAGAATACATGGCAAAATGTTTATATTCGTATTATTCTTATGGTGAAGAGAATACTGCATGTGATTCACATTTCATCAGGTTCCTATTAGCAACCATCTCTTCTCACAGGTAGGAAAAAACTCGGAACGTAGAGGTGTCCATATTGACAAACATCTCTAACAGTCTTGCCAGTCGGATTTTCGTAGTACATTGAAATTCTGCTACATTCGAAGATGAACAATACGGAATTTGTATTTACTTCGTTGGATAATGTATGAAAATGCAGTGGTCGAAACTCAGGGCGGAGAAAAAAAAAAGCTCGTCTTCTACCTTTTTTTAAAATTTATTTACTGATGCAGAGGTTTTGGCGCCAGTATTTATCTTTGTGCCCACAAAGCATGCTTGTGTAGAGCTACATATATTCGACGGCAGAAGTTAGTTGTTGCGGCACCTACCAACATTTTTCAGAACTTCCGCTTGCTTTGCACTCGATTCTAAGCCGCAGGCGGTTTTTTGGATCACAAAAACCGGAAAAAAAAGTGCGGCTTAGATTCGAGTAAATACGGTACTGCATTATACAACACATGGAGAAGCATGCAAAGTGTGAGTTTATGAAATTCAAAGCAATAAAAAGTTAAACTTCAAACACAACAAAGATAAGTGAAAGACAGCAACAGCACCATTGAAGAATTTCCAATAACACTCAATATAATGTCTCCAAACAGTAACTATTTTTCCTTGTGAAAGGAGAGAAGAAATGTCTGGTAAACTTTGGTAAGGTCATAAAAGAAAGCCACTCGTGATCTAAGGAAGGGAACTGAAATGAAATAAAATATGTATTAACAGTGGAATGTTGTAGACAAGATTATAAAAACCTGAGATTAGAATGAAGATATGGCAGTGGGGAGCCATAGTTAAAAGCAAAGTATTGTGAAAGTACAGAAAGCATATACAGTGGATAATAGAAGCGGCAATAGGTAAAATAGTACGAAGTGTGACTTAAAATGTAAGAGAATAACATAACGTGAAAACACATGATGGGATTTATTTATTTTGTGTGCTCAGGACATGAAATTATTACATTACTGGTAGAGTTTTAATAACATACAGTGGTTAATTACATATAAAGCATTCATTTTAAAAAATTCAATAAAGACAGCAAGTAACAACAATAAAAATACAAGGATTTATTTGCTCAACAAGAATTCATGAAATGATAGCAAGATAGTTCTCTTCTTGTCCTGTGGAGAACCCAATATTCAGTGGTTTTGGCTGCTGCTTTATTAGCTGCAGCAAGATCACCAGTAGCACAGGTATCCTGTCAGTTCCTGCAGATTAGCAGATGTTGTTGGTCCTGTAGATTGCCACACAGGCTGAAGCTCTATTTCCTGATGATGATTTTGCATCATGACACCCCAGTTCTCTGTCTGCTCAGTGCCTTCCATGTCCCATAATGCAAGTGTGAGCCTCGGGCTGGTTCCTGTTTAACATTAATTTGGTGCAACTCAGGCAGAGAGTATTTCTTGGTGAGTTCTAGGAGATGAAAGAGTTGCTGTAGTTGTCTGGATAAAGCTCCTTCTTGATCTTGAGTCTCGGTTGTTGAGGCTCATATCCAAACAAGGGATGTCTGGGATCAGTTTCCCGTCTCTTCTTTTCCAGTTCTGCAGCTGCTTTACTGTGAATGCTTGGTGTTGCTATGCCCTTTAATAACATGATGGGAGAAAAGGAGTATGATGAAAGAAAAATTATTAAAATAGAGATAAAACTACTGGAAAGGCAGAACTATGATACTATGACAGGCAGGTGACTTGTGCAATGAAGCTGACAATACTGACCCTTTGTTCTGCAGAGTGATATTATGTGATACCATTATATTCTTTGTGTAGTCCATTCAGCTTACTAAGATCTATTCGGTTGCCGATGACATGTAGATAATTTAAAACCTGGTATCTTTTGTAAAACACCTTTATTTTGGATTGTTATTAAAGATTCATAAGTGCTACATATCCTCTAGATGCACAGTCTGTTCTTCCAGCATAAGATAGATATTTCATAATCAGGGTTGAGAGGAACCAGTGTGGCTCTTTCACTATCCTAATTGCTAATAATGTCATAGATCTGCCAGGCAGGAATGTTCTCAAGTGCAAAGAAAATTACTTAGTATGCTGGATCAGAGTTTTCTAAATGTGCTTATAAGCTCAGAGACTTTAACAATATAGCTAAGTTTTATGCAGTATTTTCTTCATTAAAATTTACTTTTGAAACATTTAATCTGTTTTCAGGAGTGGAATTACCAGATCTCAGTAAGCCGCCTCCAGGATTTCCTTTACCTGCGGTGACCACGCCTGTTCCTGAAGTCTTGTTGGATGAGTTAATGCCAAGTGTTCCGTATTTTGAATTGCCTGCTGGACTCATGGTACCTCTAATCAAGGTGAAGTACCATTTAAACGAACAATTGAAACTCCAGATTGGAATATCAGCAATGTTAGGAAATGGGTAGGTTGCCTCTCACCATAAAGCTGACTCATTGAACTGCAGACAGGCCACCAAAAAGAACGTTACACGTTTTAGCTTTCGGCCAAAGCCTTCTTCAGGAAAGAAAACACACACACATTCACAAAAGCAGGTGCACCTCATGCGCATAACTTTTACCACTGACGGCTCAAACCAGAGCTGCTGCTGGTAGTGGTCATATTTGCATGAGGTATGCTTGCTTCTGCGAACATATTTGTATTTTCTTTGGTGAAGAAGGATATTATGTGTAACAGTCTTCGTTGTGCCTGTCTGCAACTCAACGGGTCATCTTTACAGTGAATGTCAGTCTATTCTGTTCCTAATACTGTTGAAATACCATTTATATGATTTTGGTTTTATGCATTGTTGAATGTTTTTATTTTGTAAGTTTCTATATGCAGTATGTAACATCAAACTTGGTGTTGTGGTGTTTGAAATAAGATACATGATGCCAACTTTGGTTATTTGGCATTTACAGAAAACTGAAAATGTCTAACATATAACTGAATCAGCTTTGTTTTACAGCAGAGTCTCTTTATGTGCAACCAGCATAAACACCAGTTAATAACTACCTATGACTTACTAGTAGCCAAAGCAAAACAGTTTCATGTAACAGACTCCTGATTCTGTGGGATGTTTCCTTATATTGCAAGGATGCCTTTAAACAAATAAGAATTTCTAAAGTAAACTAGAAGAAATCTTTGTTTTATCCTATCTGACCAAGCATACAGTGGATAAATTGGGAGGTGAAAGAGTGATGAGTGAAAAGTGTAATTGGCACACTTTGTCACGTTTCAACACCTACCTGTGGAAGTACCTGCAGTCGGTAGCTGTGCACACACTCTTATTCACTACCTGAAAACGTATGTGACAGGATTCTGTGTCCAACTAAATGAAAAGTCAAACAGTTGCTTTATAGTTTCACATGGAAAATTCTTCCTATTTTTATTTATGTCGCTGATTTCCTATAAACAATGACCAGTTGTCACACTGTTTAAATGTTTCTAACAGGTAAGGAAAACAGACTTTTACTAATCACACAAAAGAACATAAAATGTTATGTTCTCTGCTACTCATTACACTAATGGCTTTAACAAATACTTACTAATAGAAACAATATCTGTTCATTAACAACCAATCTAAGCATTTCCGAAGTATATTACCAGTACAAAAGATATTAGTAATTTTCCCACCCCATACAGTGGCCATAAAATGTGCATGTACTTAGTGTTTTACTTGCATTCTAACAGATACTGCTCACAACCTGCAAATGAATTCACATGGTATTGGTTATGCAACATTATACTGCAATGTAATGATTGTTGAAACTGATGTAAACATACACAAATACTTTTCTGTAACAGAAATGCGGTGCCAAAGGAATAACAAACGTAATCCAATGATATGATCAATTCAGTGCTAAAACTGGGAAAGCAAAACTCAGACTCAACTCATATTGACCGAAATGAAGTCAAAGCTAAGACTGAATATAGAGTAATTTAGACTCAAAGCAGACTGAGTCAAATGGTGTGATCTATGGCCCTGTAAAGGTTCGCACTGGAATATTAAGTAATTTTGGTTATCCATTTACAGTTTGAAAATCACACAGGTTAAAAAATTCATTCCTAACAGGCAGTTGAAACTGTGCTCAAGTTTTATGTAAGAAATATTGGCTATGAGCAGTAGCTATTAAAATTTACAGAACCAAACTATGTATACACACCAGGTTTCACTGGATTACCAGTATGGCATCCATATTGAATGTTGAAATTTAGTTATTGAAAATTACATACTTCTTAATTAGTGAAGGTAGTCACATAATATGGGTGTCATTGAATGCAGAAACTTCAGATTAACAAAGGTATATTAATAAGTCGTGGAATGTTACAGTAATTTGGTCGAATCTCTTCTGGAAGTTTTGGCTGGTTGAATATTTAATTAACAATATCAGATAAACTAATTAAGTCTGGGCAGATTAATTACATTTCTAAAATTAGGGAAATTACACTTTGTAAGGAATGGAGTATTTCCTTTAGATTAATGTAATAGCTCACAGCGTTTTTGTTGATAGGTGGAGGTAAAAATTTTTATAATTATGGTAACTTTTGAACTACTGCATTTTTTTTTTAAATGAAAGAGGACAGCAATCAGTCGCCCTTTTCTTGCAGGATTTATTCAGTAGATCTATATTTTGGCTAGCGCCTAGCCATTGTCAGTGCACTATTTCATAGTAGCAATGCATACTCTAGTAGGTCAGCCCCCTGTTGTTCAGGCGTCTGTCACAGTTCTTTCAAACACTCGAACAACATACTAGAACATGCATTGATACTATGAAATGGTGCATTGATAATGGGTAGGCACTAACTGAAATCTAGATTTGCGGAATAAAACCTGCAAGAAAAGGATGACTGATTGCTGCACTCTATCATTTGAAAGTCATATCACAATCATTGAGTGCACCCACGTTCCTAATGGAAGGTAACCTACTGCATTTTTAGTTAAACTAATTATTACAATACAATCAGAACAGTAAATAGCACAATCTGAATAATAGGGTTTTTAAGGGGATTTCCGTTCATGCAAAACTGACATTTTATACAACACGTACTCACTATTGTCAGATTACCATGGATATTTGAATAAGAATATTAGGGAAAAAACTTATAAATTAGGGGTGTAGATAAAGTAGTAGAATGGTCTGGACCAGTCCTGCTTTGTTGCAACTTGCATTCTAAATAAACTGCAAGTCATGTTCAGAAAGTAAATATATTGTGATCATGATGGGTTGCAGTTTTTTATTTTTTTAGTGTTTGCAAGACTGAGTGGCCGAGGGGGATCCCCCTAAGCAGAGCTATCACTGCTGGAACATGATAATATGCAAACTCACATTATAGTGTCCAGTTGTGTGAAACATGTTGTTAAGAAATCCCACCAAGTGCAAGCCACTTGTTGTGATCCACTCCCTACTCATAAAAGGAATAACAAATATCAGAATTTTTTTGCAAATCAAAATGGTGTATAACAAAGGTGTTATGAGCAGAACCAGTGTGTTTAAGTGATTTGTGAAGTTTACTGAAGGCAGAACAAACATTCATGACAAAAAGAGGAGTGGAAGACCTACCATTCTGACTGATGAGTTGGTGCAAAAAATCAAGGAAACTGTTTGTGAAGACCACTGATCGATAGTGGATGAAATTTCTGTGATGTTTCCACAACTATCCTGAACTCTTTTAAAGGAGACATTTACAGAAACGTGGGAGAACAGAAACTGTGCGCAAGATGAGTCGCAAAACAGCTGACAGAACAGCACAAGACAAATCAGATCAACATCACCAGCAATTTTCTTGGGCAACTTGAATTGGAATGTGAGAATTTTCTGGGCTCTGTTGTGACAAGATGAAACAAAGGTGGCTCATTACACACCTGAGGCAAAAAGACAGTCATCACGGTGGTGTCACACCAATTCCCCAAGTGCCAAAAAAATTCAAAACCACAATTTTGGACAAAAAAATCATAGCCTCAATGTTTTGGGACCAAAAAGGCGTCACTTTGTTTGAATTTCTACCTCAGGGGTACACCATTAATGCAGAATGACATTATGAGATGCTAAAAAAACTCAAAATGAGCATTCAAAACAAAAGGAGGGGAATATTGATGAGAGGAGGGTGCTTGTTGCACAACAATGCCCATCCTCACATGACGTTAGCCATCAAGGCAATCTTGGAATCATTTGGTTGGGATGTTTTGAACCACCCTCTGTATTGCCCTGACTTGGCATCTTCAGATCATCATCTTTTCATGTCACTGAAGGAACACGCCAGTGGAATTAAGTTTTCATCTGACAAGCAGGTGCGAAAACAGGTGCTGGTGTATCAACAATTTTCAAATACACTTTTTTTAAGAAAAAATATAAAAACCTAGTATACTTATTTTCTATAAATGCCTCATATTTTAACAAATTATAATCTGACCGAATAGGCCTCAGAAGGCCTGATGGTACCAGCCATCTGCCATGTCATCCTCAGCCAATAGTCATCATCGGATGCAGATGTGGAGGGGCATGTGGTCAGCACACAGCTTTCGTAGCCATTCTCAGTTTTTGTGACCTGAGCCACTACTTCTCGAGCAAGTAGCTCCTCATTTGGTCTCACAAGGGCTGAGTGCACCCCGCTTGCCACGACGCTTGCCAGACCTGGACAGTCTTGTACCCAAGTGCTAGCCAAACCCAGCAGCACCTAACTTTGGTGATCGGATAGGAACCAGTGTTACAGCTGCGGCAAGGCCGTTGGCATTTTAATCGATTACTATAACTTAATTTTTAGAGTGAAAAGAATGTACGTAGTACACAGAGTAATTACTAGTTTATAATATCCAATCACACACTTAGGTCGAATTCCTGTCTTCATAGTTTAGAGATACAGAAACTGAGAGGAAGAATGTATATCCTTCATAAGATAAAGCAAACATTTAAGTCCAAATTATTTTGTTGGAGGGCATACTTCATGACTGTGTGTGTTTGAGTTATCAGTTCAGACGGACTATTGTTTCTGTTGTGTCTTGGCGGAAAGAGCAATACCAAGAATAAATGAACTATGAACTTTATTTACATTCATAAACTGAATACAAAAAAACAGTTATTCAGGCATGACTCCGCAGTGCTAGCTTCCAGTCGACGATGCAGTGACAAGAGTTTTTACAATGGTGACGCCAGTGTGGCTGTATCACTTGAGACCGGTAGAGCTCGAGAACAATCCGGAAGGTGTGGTGGCATTAGAGCTGGTTGGAGAGTGCATGGCTGCTGAAAACAATGTGGAGAGTTGAGCTCCATCAGATGAGCTGCAGACACAGCCGATATAATCCCGGAGTAAAGGTGAGTTGCACACTTGTGACCCAGAGGGGTGGTGGGTGCGACCAACATCTAGCCCAATGTGGATAACTTAGGAGGAGACATGGAGTGCAGATTCTAATAGGCTTGAAGTGAAGGACCGCTGGGTACAGGGAGCTCCAATAGATTGTCTGCCAGATGCTTTCGGTGCTGGGCCTTAAGTGACTCATTGTGAAACTGCTACAGAGTGGCCAGGCTGTGTCCTTTATACCTTTATAGATATTTGATGGAAGAATATGATGAAAATCAGCAGACGTGTGACCAGTAGAAGAAGAAATGCAGTTAACAACAAAAGAGTGTACTTATGTTGTTACCATTAATGTTTTCCTGCCTCTACCTCGGTGGCGTTTCCAGTGGCCAGAGAGGCAGCAGCTCACAGTATATGCCTGTGTTGCTTGCAGTTGGGTTGGGCCCCAGGTAGAGACAATATCCAACCCCCTTAAGGTGAGGTGCTAAAGCCGCCTTAAAGTGGATGTCACGGGGAGGAGATGCCCTGGGACCAGTGAGCCAGCAGCGGCAAATGTTGGTGGTCATTGGATGTGATGCTAAACCCATGGTGGGTGCCTGAGATGTTTCAGTGCCAGCAAGGCACCCTGTGTGTAACTGATGTGGCCCACATGTAAGGCCACGATTGTCTGAGACCTGAAAAACAACAGACAGGCAGGGTCATTGTCCACAAAGGCATACCGGCTACTGGGAGGTGGTGAGGGTGACAAGACTGGGTGTGGGCCAGTTAGCTGTGCCTGTGGCTGAAGGAGGCCTTGCCAGTGTTAGTGGGGCTGGCTGCAGTGGGAAGTGTGGCAGGGACTGGAGACTCAGCAAAACCCGTAAGTGGCAGCAGAAGACATGACATCTACACTGCTGCCTGACCTAACATCAGTGCAGTGATGGGCAGCTGCAAAGGTGCCTGTGGGACATCAGCCAACTCGGCCGGAAGGCGACGAGCAGTGGGACATCATTGGCGTGCCAGTGCTCTCGGCTGGCTGGAGATGGGATGGCAGCATGACTGACAATCTCAGCTGGAAGTCATGGACCAGTGGGTTGTCAGCAGGGGACCGACAGGCTCGTGATGTGCTGTTGTTATGTCAGCAGCGTGCTGATGGGCTTGGTTGGGAGCGTGGCAATGGTGTTGCTCGTGATGGTGAGCAACTTGCGGGTTAGCTTCTGTAGAATGTTGTTGTTCCATTGCATATGCTGTAGTAGCAGCAACTGCCTAATATGGTCAGAGACAGTGAGGCCATTCTGAAATGAGACACACGTCTATGGCAAGAGAAAAAAGGTCAGCAGCCATTGCAGGTAGTCCCAGATATGTCAAGCTACTATCTATGAGCATGGAATGTATGAAAAAGTCTAAGAGTCACAGATAGGATGAAATCCACACCTCGTCTCCAACTTTTGTGTTGTAGCCAAGAGGGGCATGCCAATTAATGTGTCCCAGGTAGCAAGAATAATGGACTTTATTTTCACTCGGACATGAATCCACACTACTAGTTCCAATCCACTGATGGTCACTAACGTTTCACTGACAGAGCTCTTCCAATCACGATGCCTGTGCAGCCATATCGCTAGGGCATTGCAGAAACTGAGAACGATTCAGGAGAGAGAACTTGGCAAGGTGAAAGGTAATAGCTGCATGGGGATAGCATGCTTGTTGTGGATGATGTGGAGAGTTGAGCTCCATTGGATGGATTATGGATGCAACCGTGGTAATATGGGAGCACCAGTGAGTTGCACATTGATGGCCTGGGTATCGCCGACATTGTATTCTGCGTGGAGAACTTGGACCAGACATTGAGTGAGGACCCAAACACAGCTCGGAGTGAATGACTGTGCTGTGCCAAAGGTAGTTCCGATTGAGGACTGGCAGATGCGGTTAGCCCGAAGCAACTCCCAATGTGAAACTTGTGCAGAGTGGCCAAATGATGTCCTTTATAGCTGTCCAGTGGAAGAACACTACTGTGACAATGACAATGGCCTGGTGTGTTACCTGTGGGGGAAGAATCAGTGCCCACAGTGGCAGTGCTTATTAGTGGAACCTCTCATGCTGCTAGCAGCAAAGCTGGCACCATATGTTTCCATGGCGGCTGCAGGAGATGCAGTTGGCAACAACGCAGGTGCTTATTTTATTGCCATACTTTTTTCCTGCATCTCCCTCAATGGTGTTCCAATGGCCAAAGAGGTGATACTTGCATGTATTGCTTGGATATGGATTCGAGGTGGATGCAAAGGGATCCATTCATTATTACTAATACTTGAGAGTTTGTCATGCCAGATTAAGAACACGTCAGCTAATGTAAGAGTTCAGTCATCTGCCCCATTTATGTAATAGGTGTGCAAGTCTACTTGGATTGGGGTAGATTTTATGATCATTTATGTAATAGGTGTGCTTAGACTGGAGTAGATTTTATGCTGTCTACACCAGGCAGATAGAAAATTGTTGCAGAGGTTGGTGGGGTGACGAAATGTTGCTCAGAGGTGAGTGGGGAGAGTAGTGTTTAGTGTGGGTCTCATATTGTGGTAAGGGAGTCGTATATGTTTTATGGTAAGAGTTAAGAAAGTGGTAACCAGGAGAGGTTTAAAGTTAATGCATACAAGATCAGAATAGCATTGTGTGGCAAGAGGTACTCTCTTTTGTTGTTTTCGAGATTAGTCAGTTCTTCCAAAGTTGACTGAGATGTGTGAAAAATATAGTGAGAATCAGATTGGTAGGGCAGTGGTGAGCTGTGTAGACAGTACTATGACTAGCTGTATAATTTTTATAGCAAATATCAGAATTTATAACTTTGTCATATATAAGTGGGAAGAATGTTATATGGAAAGGATGGAAAGAGCCGAAGTTCAAGTACTCTTATGTTTTTTGGTATATTGACTCACACTTGTGTATGAAATTGGGCATTTATGAGAGAGAGTTTAACTTTTCGGAAGGTGATAGGAGATTCATGAAAAGACTTTTATAATTTGTTGTCTGGAAATATATAAAGTATTTTATTAAATTCAGAATTGGGTGTACCATGGTTCTATATATTGAAAGTATTGGTTTTTTTATAGAATCAAATAGTGCCCTTGATGGTCCTCAAGTCCAGCTAAAATCACTGTGTGTGTGACCAATGATGCAGTTGCTGTAATAAAAAAAGTCCCCTTCCAATGATACATCGTAGATTTGTTCATGAACCTGTCCTTCGAAATTTAAATTCTATCATTAGGAGCTGTTTTCATAACTGCCCATAATTAAGAAAAGTGCCTTTGGCTATTACTGAGTCTAATACATTATGTTGGGCACCATAGAAATAATGTAGAAAAAGTCAGAACGGCTTTTTCTAATGAAATCACTTGATTAGAGACTTTCTCAACTGTTGAAAGCAGACAATCTTGACGCCACCCCTGCTGCTTCTGACTAGAAACAGATCATACATAACACAGTAGTTACCATTGTCTTTCCCTTATTTCAATTTGGAAAAGATCCTGGTGAACAATATCTTACTCAAGACCTTTAATCTTTAAAGTTAGTTAGCAAATTCTTAAGGCTTTTGTATGCAGATAATGCCTGATAGGTACATTTTTTTGGTCGTAAGATGTCCAGTAACACAAAATGGGGTAGTAATATTCTTGGATAGCTCCACCAATGGGGCTTCCATGGACAGATGATTTCTTCAACTATGTGGTCAGTGATAAAAATGTATCAGATTGGCCCAAGGAAGAGAATGATGTCTCTCAAGAAGCAGTTTTGAGTACTGTGATGTTCATCATAGCTGTCAATGTTACAGTATTTATAGTGTAATCAT
Organism: Schistocerca nitens; assembly: GCF_023898315.1. Taxonomy (NCBI): domain Eukaryota; kingdom Metazoa; phylum Arthropoda; class Insecta; order Orthoptera; family Acrididae; genus Schistocerca; species Schistocerca nitens. Next base: position 705,355,029 of record NC_064614.1, on the reverse strand, counting down.
CAAATGGTGCTCATCCATGTAAATGAATGCTATTTCCTGTTCTTACTTCAACATTTCAATAATTAGCCTTGAGCAGCTGCTGGTGAAGTATCAGTGCAGCAGCAGTGCAGTAGCGAGTCGCATATATAGCTTTCAAATTTGTTTTGTAGTTTGATTCTTAATTTCTTTCCGAGTGTTTGTGCGCCTGCATATTTAATTACATAAATTCCTTGCGTATTCTCATATTAGAGAGGATTAATATTGCTTATTGATAGCCGTAGAGTATAAATTCGTGGAGTCGTTAGATATTAGCAGTAGGATGGATAGGGTGTGTGCATGCTGTGTTCGGGCACAGGAGGAACTGACTGCGGTTCGTGAGCAGATGAGCGTGCTGTTGGCCACAGTCAGCCACCTTCAGGCTGCTCCCTCGAGGTGCAGCGACGGCGGAGGGGCTGCGCGCGTCGCTTGAGACACCCCAGGTGTCGCTTGCTGCATCCTCTGACTCAGCTGCCGAGGCACCTTTTAGTGTACCCGGTTCGTTGGGGCTGCCCTCACCTCAGGGTGAGCGGCAGAGTGCAACGTGTTCGCGTCGCTCGAGACGGAGGGCCAATGTGGAGGCTGGCCCCACCCAGGGAGTGGGCAGGTGGCCGCTCCTTCAGCAGGGCCGGAGCAGGCACACGGGGGCAAAGGCTTGCTGGTTATTGGGAGCTCCCAACGTTAGGCGGGTGATGGAGCCCCTTAGGGAAATAGCATACAGGGCTGGAAAGAAATCCAACGTGCATTCAGTTTGTCTGCCAGGGGGCCTCATCCAAGATGTAGAGGCAGCCTTGCCTGCAACTGTCGAGCTTACGGAGTGCAGTCATCTGCAAGTAGTTGCTCACGTCGGTACCAATGATGCCTGTCGCTTGGGTTCTGAGGCGATCCTCAGTTCGTACAGGCGGCTGGCGGATTTGGTGAAGACCACTGGCCTTGCACGTGGGGTGCAAGCAGAGCTCTCTATTTGCAGCATCGTTCCCAGAGTGGATCGGGGTCCTTTGGTTTGGAGCCGAGTGGAGGGTCTCAACCAGAGGCTTCGTCGACTCTGTGATGATCTTGGCTGCAGATTTCTAGACTTGCGCTATTGGGTGGGGAATTGTAGGACGCCCATAGATAGGTCAGGGGTGCACTACACAAAGGAAGCGACTACTCGGGTAGCAGAGTACTTAGGGCGTACACATGGGGTTTCTTTAGGCTAGGCAGTAGTGTGAGGTGTCCTGATGAACACTCACCAGTCGACATGCAGGCAGGGAAATCAGGACGTGCTCAGTGTAAAGACACTTCAGCTATCAAGATATTAGCAGTAAATTTTCAGAGTGTTCGGAATAAAGTTCCTGAATTTACTGCCCTCCAGAAAGCGTGTGGCACGCAAATTATTCTCGGAACTGGGACCTGGCCTCACCCTGAGATAGGAAGTTCCGAAATATTTAGTGAGGGTTGGAACGTGTATCGGAAAGACAGATTAGACACCGTAGGAGGTGGTGTCTTCATTACAGTTGACAAAAATATTGTGTCTACTGAGGTTGAAGTAGAGTGTGATTGTGAAGTTATCTGGACACGTTTAACACGGCTAGGGGAAATAAAGTTAATTGTGGAGTGTTATTATTGGCCACCAGGTTCCACCGTAACAGTTCTAGAATCATTCAAAGGGAGTCTACATTATGTATCGCAGAAGTACCCAGATCACGCTATCTTAGTCGGAGACGACTTCAACCTACCTAATATAGACTGGGATGTCTATGGATTCATTACAGGTGGTACAGACAAGCCGTCATGTGAATACTTTTAAACACATTATACGAAAACTGTCTTGAGCAGCTAAATCAACAGCCAACGCTTAATGGAAATATTTTAGATCTGGTAGCCACGAACAGACCAGACCTCATTCGACGGTGTCAGTGTTGAGACAGGGAGTAGTGATCATGATGTTGTCATTACAACCATGGTTACGAAAGTTAAAAAGTCGGTCAAGAAGGCTAGGAGAGTATTCTTACTAGAAAGAGCAGATAAGCAGTTGTTAGCATCCCACTTAGTAAATGAATCAACTTCATTTACTTCTTGTCGATGGACATGGAAGAATTATGGGCAAATTTTAAACACATTGTAAATCACGCATTGGACAAGTATGTGCTGAAAAAGAGGGTTACAGACGGAAAAGACACACCGTGGTTTAACAGCACAATTCGGAGAATGCTCAGGAAGCAAAGGCAGTTACACTCGCGGTACAAGAAAGATCAGGAGAATGAGGTCAGGCAAAAGTTAGTAGAGATTCGTGCTGCTGTAAAAAGAGCGATGCGCGAAGCATTCAACCACTACCACCGTCATACCTTAGCAAGAGATCTTGCTGGAAACCCAAGGAAACTCTGGTCTTACGTAAAATCTGGAAGTGGGTCGAAGGCTTCCATCCAGTCACTCACAGATCGGTCTGGCCCGGCAACGGAAGACAGCAAAACGAAAGCTGAAATTTTAAATTTAGCATTTGAGAAATCTTTCACGCAGGAGGATCGTATAAACATACCGCCGTTTGAGTCTCGTACAGATTCCTGTATGGATGACATAGTGATATAAATCCCTGGGGTTGTGAAGCAGCTGAATGGGTTGAAAATAAATAAATCGCCAGGTCCTGATGGGATTCCAACTCGGTTTTACAGAGAGTACTCTACTGCATTGGCTCCTTACTTAGCTTTCATTTATCGCGAATCTCTTGCCCAACGTAAAGTCCCGAGTGACTGGAAAAAAGCGCAGGTGTCGCCTGTATATAAGAAGGGTAGAAGGACGGATCCTCAAAATTACAGACCAATACCCTTAACATCGGTTTGTTGCAGGATTCTCGAACATATTCTCAGTTCCAATATAATGAATTTCCTTGAGACAGAGAAGTTGCTGTCCATGCATCAGCACGGCTTTAGAAAGCATCACTCCTGCGAAACGCAACTCGTCCTTTTTTCACATGATATCTTGCGAACCATGGATGAAGGGTATCAGACAGATGCCATATTCGTTGACTTCCAAAAAGCATTTGACTCTGTGCCCCACTGCAGACTCCTAACTAAGGTACAAGCATATGGGATTGGTTCCCAAGTATGTGAGTGGCTTAAAGACTTCTTAAGTAATAGAACCCAGTACATTGTCCTCGGTGGTGAGTGTTTTTCGGAGGTGAGGGTATCATCTGGAGTGCCCCAGGGAAGAGTGGTAGGTCCGCTGTTGTTTTCTATCTACATAAATGATCTTTTGGATAGGATGGATAGCAATGTGCGGCTGTTTGCTGATTATGCTGTGGTGTACGGGAAGGTGTCGTCGTTGAGTGACTGTAGGAGAATACAAGGTGACCTGGACAGGATTTGGAGGACATAATAATAGGCATCGCTGTTACAGAGAAGCAATCAAAAGAGTTGAAAACAAATAGGTCGCTGGGTCCAGGTGGAATCCCAGTTTGCTTTTACAGAGAGTAGTCTGCAGCATTCACCCCATACTACAGATGACTCTGTGTGTAAGAAGGGTAAAATAATGAACCTGCAAAATTACAGATCAAAATCCTTAACTTCAATTTGCTGCAATATTCTTGAACACATTCTGAGGTCCAGTATAATAAATTTCTTTGAGACAGAAAAGCTTTTGTCCACAAAGCAGCTCTGATTTAGACAGCATTAGTCATGCAGACTGTTAATGAAGGTCCAAACATGCAGAAAAGGCTCCCAGATATGAGAGTGGCTGGAAGACTTCTTATTCATAATAGATTTACCAAAAGCCACAGCCAACCTTTCTGATGTGGTGCCACATTTTATTCAGTTTTTCAAGCAATATTTAATACAAATTCTTTGATCCATCGTTTTCAAAAGTAAAAAATTCAAAGCCCTGCTAATCTTTTTGACTGTCAACAATCGCTGAAAATGCAAACATAAATCAGAAACATGTACTTACAAGATAAAAAAAATGTTTCAGTTGAATATTTAAAGCTCACAAAATAAAAATAGAAAAAAATCCCGTTACTTTTTGATCTCACCTCCTATGATGTTAGGGTCTAGGATCACTCAAATGGAACTGAAAGTCGTGGATCTACTTCAGCAGTGTCCCTTGAAAGGGAAGTTGGTTTTCTTCTTCTTCTTCTTCTTCTTCTTCTTCAACATTTTACTGCTTAAATATAAAACTCCCAAAAAGCGGTTTTTTTAATTGTTTTCTGTGATAGTTTTGTAATTTTCAATAAAATAATACTTCTTGGGATCCGTATAATACAGCACCTAATACAAAAATAAATGGGATATGCCATTAATAGTTAGATGTAATAATTTTTTTAGTTGGTAACACTGCTTGACCAAATTCAACATTTTTAACATCAGGTCAGAAATCTACGTGTGCTGCATGTAGTACATGAGTATGTAAAAACTGACAGTGTTACCTCAAAGTGACTACCGGTCACTCTTCTACAGAAAAAAATGCATTCACAGTGTTAGGCCATGTATTCCTTGTTTTTATTTCTGGTTAGATAATATTAATTAAAATATGTTGGAAATTTTAATGTTTGATTCATAACTTTCAGGAAAAGTAGCTTGGATATTTTTTGAGTTGTCGATAGAACTGGTAGAAGTATCTGTAGTATCGAGTTCTGCAGTCTATACACCCATTTCTTTCTCCTTGCCCATAATGATGTTGTTGCCACTATAGTCAAATGATGATGATGAGGAGGAGGAGGGTGAGGGTGATGAGAATATTGTTTTTGCTTCATATCACTGCACATAATTTATTCAGCTACTAATGTAATCAGTTGCATCATAAATGCTCCGGCAAGCAGTGATGTTCCTGCAGCGAGTAACAATGTACGAACAGCGTAAACATGCTCTAACAGGCTGAGGGAGTCTGTACAGTTATGAAGCTACTGACTTGCATTTGAAAAGACAAGGATATAAACATCAGTCCCCACCTCCATATTTTGGTTTCCTTCAAGAGCAACAAAGCGATGATTCATTTGAAAAAGTAACTTATGATTTCCTAGCATATCCTTTCTCTCTTTCCCTCCCATTCACTGTGAGAGGATGAAGGTGGCCACATGTGTCAATAGTGTCAAATCCATAGCCAACCTCTACTCTGAGACTGATCCATCAGAAACATGTATGGGTTGCTTCTGATTGAACATCTTCTTCTGTGACATTACAGTCCATGATGAACCTTGGCCTTCCCAACCAGCTTCCGCCATCCATGGGGTTCATAGGCTACCCTCCTCCAGTTTCTGCATCCGAGCTTCCGTAGGTCTTCTTCACTCTATCCAGCCGTCTTTCTCAAGGTCAACCTCACCCTCTTTGTCCTCCTGGATTGCCAAAGAGAATCTTCTTTTTCACCTCAGACTCCTCCATTCCATTCTTGCCACATGACCTGCTCATCTTAGCCTTCCTGATCATATGAGTTTTGCTACAGGAGCATCAGCGTATATAGTGTACAATTCTGCGCTGTACCTTTTCTTCCATTGGTCTCTGTCATACACAGGACCAGTTATTCTCCTCAAACCTTTCCTCTCAAATCTGTCGAGCAGCCTTGCATCGGTTTCTGTCAAGGACCATGTTTCCAAAGCATAAATGAGAGCTGGTCTCACGAGGGTTTTATAAATAGTGAATTTTGTTGGGTGGCTGAGGAGTCTTGACCGGAATAAATTACTCAAGGTGAAATATGCCTTATTTACTAACATCAGCCTAATCTTAATTTAGTTGATGTCATTAAAGCAAGTGACTGTGGAACCAAGATACTTGAAGCTGTCAACTCTTTCAAATGTGTATCCATTCACACTGAAAGTTGACAGCATATTGGGTTCATATGCTTTCCCACAGGCCATATATTTAGTTTTATCTTGATTTATCATAAGACCCATAAAAGCTTCTTTCAGTGCTGGTACTTTCCGTGCTATGATGTCTGTGTCATTTGCATATGCTAAAATCCGCACTGCCTTGTAGAAGATGGTGCCCCTGGTCTGTAGGCCTGCTTCCCTAACCGCCTTCTCAAGTGCTACATTAAATAAAAAGCATGCTAATGCATCTCCTTAACATAGCCCATTTTTTATTTCCAGGGGGTCTGAGTAATTTGCTCAAACTCGAATGCAGCTTCTTATGTCAGACATCATCACTTTAACCATTCTCAGGAGCTGTCCATGTATCCATATCTCATGTAAGGCATGAAACAACTGGTTTCTATTCATGCTGCCGTATGCAACCTTAAAGTCAATAAAGAGGTGATGTGTTCCAATTCTATATTCAACAGTTTTTTCCTAAATATGGCACAGGTTGAAAATTTAGACTATTGTTGGCCTTCCTTGTTGAAATCCGCTTTGGTATATTCCAATTTCTTTATCCACCTATGGGAGTAGCCAATCAAAAATAATATTAGACAACACTTTGTATCCCAGCTTCAGGAGGGTGATTCCACAGTGGTTTTTACACTCCATTTGGTCACCCTTTTTATGTATCGGACATAATATTCCTTCATTCAATTCATCTGGTATCCTTTCCTGTTCCCATATGAGAATGATAAGTTCAAACAGAGACTGCTCTAATGTTGCTCCTCTACATTTTAGCAATTCTGCAGGAAAGTTACGGTGCTGGGGACCTTGCTGTTCTTCAGTTTTCTTAAAGCTTTTTTTAATGTGTTTCTAACCCCATGAGATCCAGTGGCTGTTCATCATCCAATACTTGCTCACAATCATTAGATATATCCTCTGCTTGCTCTATCTCTCGATTCAGCAGGTCATTAAAGTATCTTCAGCATCTTTCCAGTGTCTGTTTACTCTCATTTGTTATGTTTCCTTCTTCATCTCTAATCAAGCTGTTTATTGGAGCAAATTGTCTTCTAGCATAGCTTTGTGTACTTTCATAAAGAACTTCCTTGTTTCATTCTTCTTCTTGGACAGTTCCATGCATTCTACTTCAGCCTTAGTCCATTCCCTTTTCTTTCGGCAATGTGCCATCTTTTCCATCCTCCTTTTCTGTCGATAATCCTCCAACAAGCTTCTTGTGCAGTTCGCCTGTGATGTCTTTTGGTATGCAGTGTTCTTTTCTTCAGTCACTCTCTTATACTCCTAATCAAACCCTGTGGGCCTTATTGATTTTCTCTCCAATCCTGGTGTTTACTTAGCTGAAATGTCTGTAGCTCTTTTTGTAGTCAACCATTTTTGTTCTATGTCATTAATGTCTCGCATTGTTCCTTGTTCTTGTTCTAGGCCCTGAGAAACTTTCTGACAGTACGATTCGTAAGTTTCTGTTAATTGCAGTGCTGCAATATTGTACCGTTCTTTCCTAGTATGTCTTTCTGATCATTTGATATCCTTGCTCTTATCTTGGCCATTACAAGAAAATTATCTGAATCTACATTAGGGCCACGAAAGGTTCGAACATCCAACAATTTAGATGTATGCCTCTGGTCTATCAGTACTTGATCAGTTTGATTAATGTTTCCACCATCAAGTGACTTCCATGTGCCCTTGTGTATCTCCTTATAGGGAAACCTGGTAGATCCCACTATCATATTCCGGGAGACTTCAAAGAGGATCAGTCTTATTCCATTATCATTAGTGGATCCATGTTTACTATGGGCTCCAATTACGGGCTGGAACATGTCTTCTCTTCCAAGTTGTGCTTTAAAATCCCTCAGCACAATGTCATTCCTTGGATACTTTATCATAAGCTTTTTCAAGGGCATCATAGAAGTCATCTTTCATGTCTTCTACAGATTCTTCTGCTGGTGCATGTCCATTAATTGTGATATGATTAAAGAATCTTCCTTTAATTCTAACAAGGGACCCTCCCCATCGCACCCCCCTCAGATTTAGTTATAAGTTGGCACAGTGGATAGGCCTTGAAAAACTGAACACACATCAATCGAGAGAACAGGAAGAAGTTGTGTGGAACTATGAAAAAAATAAGCAAAATATACAAACTGAGTTGTCCATGCGCAAGATAGGCAACATAACAGGAAATTGTGAGCTCAGGAGCGCCGTGGTCCCGTGGTTAGCGTGAGCAACTGCGGTACGAGAGGTCCCTGGTTCAAGTTTTCCCTTGAGTGAAAAGATTAATTTTTTATTTTCAGACAATTATCAAAGTTCAGGCACTCACACATAATCAACTTCGCTCTCCAAAATTCCAGGACATTTTCAGATTTGCTTGGACACATGCAGGATTTGACGGTCTGCACACGGAAAAATTTGAAAACGTTAAAAACATATGTTTTGACAGAATACAGGGAAAACTGTGCGACTGTGAAACTGTTGCATTCATTTGTTGCAGTTTATGTGACGAACTCTTATGTTTTCATCACTTTTTTGGGAATGATTATCACATCTACAAGAAAACCTAAATCGGGCAAGGTAGAAGAATCTTTTTACCCATTCGCCAAGTGTAAAAGTTAGGTGGGGCGACAACATATTCCTGTCATGTGATGCACATTCCGTCACCAGTGTTGTATAGAATATATCAGACATGTTTTCCCGTGGAGGAATCGGTTGACCTATGACCTTGCGATCAAATGTTTTCGGTTCCCATTGGAGAGGCACGTCCTTTCATCTACTAATCGCACGATTTTGCGGTGCGGTCGCAAAACACAGACACTAAACTTATTACAGTGAACAGAGACGTCAATGAACAAATGGATAGATCATAACTTTGCGTAAATAAAGAAAGAAAAATTTTTCACTCAAGGGAAGACTTGAATCAAAGACCTCTCGTACCGCAGTTGCTCACTCTATCCACGGGACCACGGCGCTTCTGAGCTCACAATCTGCTGTGATGTTGCCTATCTTGCGCATGGCCTACTCAGTTCGTATATTTTGATTATTTTTTTCATAGTTCCACACAATTTCTTCCTGTTTTCTCGATTGATCTGTGTTTAGTTTTTCAAGGCCTATCCACTGTGCCAACTTATAACTAAATCTGAGGGGGGTGCGATGGGGAGGTTCCCTTGTAAGTACTGATAGCCTGGGATTAATTGACTGTGTAAAATTCATCTCCAAATGTTTCAAATCTTTATAAACAAGGAAACCTGTACCAAACGCATGTCTGTTATCATCACAGCTATAAAACATAGTGCCCTCTTTCCTTTCCAATACCCTACTTCCTGTCCATTGAATTTCTTGGATGGCAATAATGCTCTCCTTGAGCTTCCGGTCTAATAACTTCTTTAAGAGAGCCCAGGCTATATGAAGGTCGAACATTCCAGGTACCAACTCAAAGATCAGTTTTCAACTTTTTAACCATTCATTTTCCAAGATCCATACCATGTCGTCATCTATTAATTCGTCTGGCTTCTGCTCTTTGGGTTTTTGTAACTTTATTTTTTTTACAGGAAGAGGATGTTAGCCTCGAGCCCAACCCCCAACCTGAGGACCAGGATTTGTATTAGGTTTACTCTCCTTGGGAAGCAGGCTTCACTACACCTCTAGAGTCCTCCTTCCCTTATGTTGTGTGGGACACACTTTGTCTGGCTCCTCAGTCAAGACCAATTCAGCTTGGGTGACCCTTCCAGGGGCTATGCTACAGCCGGCACAGCTCTCGCCTTCACGGAAGCACGCGAGCCCTCCCGCCCAGCACTGCAGGTGCCTACTATAAGGCAGGGTCCCCTGGGAGGGCTTATTGAACATCTACCCATAAAAAATTGCATTATCTAATGACCAAGTGGTACAAAGCTATTCACATAAAGCATCTTAATGACACGTAATGTTCATAGGGATGGAGCTGAGTTCCAAACCCAATTAATTTAGATGCCTGTAAATATTTAACATTTACTTGACCACTAAAAATATAGTTTCCAGATTTTTTTACAGACTATTATTTTGCAACAGCACTGCAAATTTATGAGTCTTCATTGATGGACCTTAACCATGAGGCCTTTGTTTTCTGTGATTCTGTCCATGAGAGTTGTTTACTGAATGAACTCACTGTCTACAATGCAGAGGTTCATATGGTCTTCAGGAAGCAGTTGAGCAGATGGGATATACTCAAGCTCAAATTTCGTCATCAGCTCAGACTCCCTCAGTGAACTTCAAGCTATACAGTTTGTGTGCTCAGAACTCCCTTCTTCAGTTAAATAATAGGGAAAAGGAGGTGAAATTCTTTTGGGTATCAGAACAAGGAGGCCTACACAATACCTGTTGTAACAGTGTGTGCCATCCCTCTACACGCAGTTTCATTGCTGATGAGGTAAAGGGACAGGGCCATGCATCAATGTCAGTATAACCAATTGAAAGTGAACATTACTTTTTTCCCTCCCAAAGGCAACATAACAAGAACTGCCACCCAAATAAAACTCTCATTTATTTTCTATTCAACACTTCAGCCATTAAAAGCTGTGCAATCCTTAATTGCTCTTAATATACCTTTGGATGGGACAAAGCCTTCTGAAGTAAAGATCAGATAATCCTCCAGCAAGCGTGTTTTCCAGTTCACAGTTTCTGTATGTACCACATTTTAGAGTTTACATTTGACTAAGCATCGAATGTTTTCTAATTTGCAACTTTTTAACATTGAGGTGGAAAGGAACACAGTTTTTATTTTGACATCTCAGATTTTTTTGTGCACTCCATTATTTTGTGCTCTCCCCTAAAATATTATATCAAAACCAAAAGTTATTTCAGAAAATTGTAAAATTACAGGAAAGAATGACTGGCCAACTTTTATCTGTCTGTCAGCAGTACTTCAGATTTTTCCTCCTCAAGGTAGATCATAGCTGGCCTTTCTGTCTCTTTTTTTATACTTCCCAAATTTATAAATTTTTAAGGCTCTTTTTGATACATTTTTGTTGTATGACGACGTATTAATTCTATCAATGAGGTAATTGCTGCACTGCTGTAACCCCACCCCGTTTCCCACAAACACAGACAACAACAAAGTAGGAATCATTATTGTTTGGTATAACATTGATTACGATGAAATGGAAGTATAGCATTGGCTTGCTGTAAGGTGAATGCTAGGTGAGAGAACATTTTAACAGGAAACAGATTGGTACGTATAGAATATTAATGGAGGAAATGATGAAATTGAACTGTATGAGTGCGACGGGAACGTATTTCAGGCATGACCAATGTCTTTAACATGCAAATCAAACTTTATGAGTATGGCTTACAGATGGTTACCAATCCAAAGTCCATAGAGATTTCATATGTGAGTGTGTGAGAGAGCGCTTGTTGAGGTTTTCAGACAATTTGGCATGTCACGGTGGCAGGTATTGTAAATGGTCATTTTATTAGAAACCCCTACAAAATCTGTAAATGGATAATTATACCTCCAGTAAAAAATTTCGTAATTAATTTACAGGTGCAGTTGGTGCACCAACTTAAATTTAATCTTAGAACATGCGGTGCTTCCACTAAGGTTTTATTTTTCTAATAAAAAAATGAAATTTACATCTAAGAACATCAAACATTCCACATGTATGTGCACTGTGACTGATTATGACACCTTTCAATGATCCTTAACTATTGTAGACCAACAATGTGATTCTGTGGGAAGCAGAAACTTTTTAAATGATCTGTAATAATTTGTAGCCGTATGTTGTAAATTCAACGTGAAGTATAATCCAGAATGTATTCATTCATGCCGTACTTTCAGAAGTATAAATGTGGCTAGCTTTTTGGTACAAATAACGATCTGATGAATCTTAGAACAGCTAAAATAAAAAATTGTGTGTGTATTTTGTCGAAGAAATACACATAACAGTAGTTATAGATTTTTAAATAAGATTAACCTGACATAATTTGATGACTTATTCCACAGTTATATTAAAATAATAAACAAATATTTCAGAAAATTTTGGTTTTTCTCTCAGTTATTGACATTGTTTCACAATTTAAGCAAAACCTGGATACAGCATTTTTTGATTACACAGTCCATCTAAATTACTTCTTTGTTTTTTATCAGCTGGAAGATGGTGACTATAAGCCACTGGACCCAGAAAAAATAAGACTTCCACCTCCTGCCCCTCCAAGTGAAAGGCTACTTGCTGCTGTAGAAGCATTTTATGCACCACCTTGCCATGACAGACCACGTGACAGGTAAATACCATTGTATTTATATTGTCAAGTGATTTAATCTCAGATCATACAGGTCAAGAGTGACTTGTGTCACATCATTATTCCAAAGTTTTCTGGAAAAAAAGTGTTTTGAATTTCCACAAGGCACCTCTCAAAATTGAAATATTTTTATTTTCTAATGATTTGTTAAAAGATTATAGATCTCTCTAAATGAGAGAATTTGTGAAAATAGTATAATGAAAGGGAAAATTATTAAAAAAAACTACAAGCAATAGAGATCTGAAATTATTTTTTATAAAATCTTTGTTCACAGTACTATCAGACAAGTTTGACACACATATACTTTTGGGCATTTTTTCATCTTTAACTTGGAAAAATAAACTATGAACGTTCGTAACTTTTAGAAAATTTAAAAATTATGTTTTGAAAATATGAATAGTCACAGGATGTTAACTTTCTTGAGAAATGATGAAGTGGAAAGACTACTGTCAGCTATGACATTAATGCCTGAAATTTTTTGATTCTTTATAAATATTTGCTCTAAAACCCCCATCCTGAAATTCTAGAAACTGCATGGTGTGTTAGTTGGTAATTGTACTTATGGAAGGTACAATCAGAGTGGGCAATATTTTGCAGTGCAGAATTTGAGAAATTTTTATGTTAGACCTAGCTACTTTCAAGGTCAACAAATCCTGGACACTTAAAAATTTAAATTGACTACTAATGTTAGTGCATGTAATGCAAAAATTGTATATCTTGCTCAAAATGATTATTTTACAGCCTTGTAAGTGAATAGGAAAACAGTTGTTCATTTTGTTTAAGCATTTTATAAAACAAATAGATATAGAAAATAGCTTTGTGTATGCATTTTTCTGTTTCTGATAAATATTATTCACAAATTGAAATTGCCCATCAATGTTTCATATTTTATGCTATTCTGTTGAAATTATTTCTACAAGATATGAAAATTTCTTATTTTATTGGAGCTTATGGGCATTTGAAAATTTGGATTCAATGTGTTCTTTTAAATTTTACAGTGGTATGTCCTGAGCATAACACATTTCCTTGTAACCTATTATGTGCCTGACAGCAATGTGTTGTGTTCTGTTTCAGAGGAAAACAGACAAATTTATTTTCTCAGTGACCCATTTTTCATTTGCCATAAGTATAATCCGTTATGATTTCTGTTTGTGGGTGTGTGTTGTTGTTGTTCCCCCCCCCAATCGGGGGGGGGGGGGGGCAGCCACACAAACACCTTGGTCTTAATGCACTTCATATAATTCCAGAATGTACCATTGTTCTGCCAGACATACACTTCTTTCATTTGGAAGAAGTCTTTTTTTTGACGTACACACTTTTTATAGGCGGAGCAACCAAGTGTCAGTGCCAGATTGCTATATCCAGAACCAACATGTGCACATCACATAATGCTAGTGATTTTTATCAACCCAATCACATAAATGGTGTTCTTGCTATTGATTGCATCAGTGATTTATATGAGTACAGTGTTGACACATGAACTGTTGAAGCTCCAGTACACTAGGGCCTGCACTAAACAAAACAAAATACATGACGTAAAAATAATTTGAGGGACAGAATAAGAACAGTTATATAACACTTCCCCCCATGAACCATGGACCTTGCCGTTGGTGGGGAGGCTTGCGTGCCTCAGCGATACAGATGGCCGTACTGTAGGTGCAACCACAACGGAGGGGTATCTGTTGAGAGGCCAGACAAACATGTGGTTCCTGAAGAGGGGCAGCAGCCTTTTCAGTAGTTGCAGGGGCAACAGTCTGGATGATTGACTGATCTGGCCTTGTAACATTAACCAAAACGGCCTTGCTGTGCTGGTACTGTGAACGGCTGAAAGCAAGGGGAAACTACAGCCGTAATTTTTCCCGAGGACATGCAGCTTTACTGTATGATTAAATGATTATGACGTCCTCTTGGGTAAAATATTCCGGAGGTAAAATAGTCCCCCATTCGGATCTCCGGGCGGGGACTACTCAAGAGGACGTCGTTATCAGGAGAAAGAAAACTGGCATTCTACGGATCGGAGCGTGGAATGTCAGATCCCTTAATCGGGCAGGTAGGTTAGAAAATTTAAAAAGGGAAATGGATAGGTTAAGTTAGATATAGTGGGAATTAGTGAAGTTCGGTGGCAGGAGGAACAAGACTTTTAGTCAGGTGATTACAGGGTTATAAATACAAAATCAAATAGGGGTAACGCAGGAGTAGGTTTAATAATGAATAAAAAAAATAGGAGTGCGGGTTAGCTACTGCAAACAGCATAGTGAACGCATTATTGTGGCCAAGATAGACACAAAGCCCATGCCTACTACAGTAGTACAAGTTTATATGCCAACTAGCTCTGCAGATGATGAAGAAATTGATGAAATGTATGACGAGATAAAAGAAATTATTCAGGTAGTGAAGGGAGACGAAAATTTAATAGTCATGGGTGACTGGAATTCGTCAGTAGGAAAAGGGAGAGAAGGAAACATAGTAGGTGAATATGGATTGGGGGGAAGAAATGAAAGAGGAAGCCGCCTTGTAGAATTTTGCACAGAGCGTAACTTAATCATAGCTAACACTTGGTTCAAGAATCATAAGAGAAGGTTGTACACCTGGAAGAATCCTGGAGATACTAAAAGGTATCAGATAGATTATATAATGGTAAGACAGAGATTTAGGAACCAGGTTTTAAATTGTAAGACTTTTCCAGGTGCAGATGTGGATTCTGACCTCAATCTATTGGTTATGAACTGCAGATTGAAACTGAAGAGACTGCAAAAAGGTGAGAATTTAAGGAGATGGGACCTGGATAAACTGAAAGAACCAGAGGTTGTAGAGAGTTTCAGGGAGAGCATAAGGGAACAATTGACAGGAATGGGGGAAAGAAATACAGTAGAAGAAGAATGGGTAGCTCTGAGGGATGAAGTAGTGAAGGCAGCAGAGGATCAAGTAGGTAAAAAGCCGAGGGCTAATAGAAATCCTTAGGTAACGGAAGAAATATTGAATTTAATTGATGAAAGGAGAAAATATAAAAATGCAGTAAATGAAGCAGGCAAAAAGGAATACAAACGTCTCAAAAATGAGATCGACAGGAAGTGCAAAATGGCTAAGCAGGGATGGCTAGAGAACAAATGTAAGGATGTAGAGGCTTGTCTCACTAGGGGTAAGATAGATACTGCCTACAGGAAAATTAAAGAGACCTTTGGAGAGAAGAGAACCACTTGTATGAATATCAAGAGCTCAGATGGCAACCCAGTTCTAAGCAAAGAAGGGAAGGCAGTAAGGTGGAAGGAGTATATAGAGGGTTTATACAAGGGCGATGTACTTGAGGACAATATTATGGACATGGAAGAGGATGTAGATGAAGATGAAATGGGAGATAAGATACTGCGTGAAGAGTTTGACAGACCACTGAAAGACCTGAGTCGAAACAAGGCCCCGGGAGTAGACAACATTCCATTAGAACTACTGATGGCCTTGGGAGAGCCAGTCATGACAAAACTCTACCATCTGGTGAGCAAGATGTATGAGACAGGCGAAATACCCACAGACTTCAAGAAGAATATAATAATTCCAATCCCAAAGAAAGCAGGTGTTGACAGATGTGAAAATTACCGAACTATCAGTTTAATAAGTCACAGCTGCAAAATACTAACGCGAATTCTTTACATACGAATGGAAAAACTGGTAGAAGTGGACCTCGGGGAAGGTCAGTTTGGATTCCGTAGAAATGTTGGAACACGTGAGGCAATACTAACCTTACGACTTATCTTAGAAGAAAGATTAAGAAAAGGCAAACCTACGTTTCTAGCATTTGTAGACTTAGAGAAAGCTTTTGATAACATTAACTGGAATACTCTCTTTCAAATTGTGAAGGTGGCAGAGGTAAAATACAGGCAGCGAAAGGCTATTTACAATTTGTACAGAAACCAGATCACAGTTATAAGAGTCGAGGGGCATGAAAGGGAAGCAGTGGTTGGGAAAGGAGTAAGACAGGGCTGTAGCCTCTCCCCGATGTTATTCAATCTGTATATTGAGCAGAAGTAAAGGAAACAAAAGAAAAATTCGGAGTAGGTATTAAAATTCATGGAGAAGAAATAAAAACTTTGTGGTTCGCCGATGACATTGTAATTCTGTCCAAGACAGCAAAGGACTTGGAAGAGCAGTTGAACGGAATGGACAGTGTCTTGAAAGGAGGATATAAGATGAACATCAACAAAAGCAAAACGAGGATAATGGAATGTAGTCAAATTAAATCGGGTGATGCTGAGGGGATTAGATTAGGAAATGAGACATTTAAAGTAGTAAAGGAGTTTTGCTATTTAGGGAGCAAAATAACTGATGATGGTCGAAGTAGAGAGGATATAAAATGTAGACTGGCAATGGCAAGGAAAGCGTTTCTGAAGAAGAGAAATTTGTTAACATCGAGTATAGATTTAAGTGTCAGGAAGTCATTTCTGAAAGTATTTGTATGGAGTGTAGCCATGTATGGACGTGAAACATGGATGATAACCAGTTTGGACAAGAAGAGAATAGAAGCTTTCGAAATGTGGTGCTACAGAAGAATGCTGAAGATAAGGTGGGTAGATCACGTAACTAATGAGGAGGTATTGAATAGGATTGGGGAGAAGAGGAGTTTGTGGCACAACTTGACTAGAAGAAGGGATCGGTTGGTAGGACATGTTTTGAGGCATCAAGGGATCACAAATTTAGCATTGGAGTGCAGCGTGGAGGGTAAAAATCGTAGAGGGAGACCAAGAGATCAATACACTAAGCAGATTCGGAAGGATGTAGGTTGCAGTAAGTACTGGGAGATGAAGAAGCTTGCACAGGATAGAGTAGCATGGAGAGCTGCATCAAACCGGTCTCAGGACTGAAGACCACAACAACAACAACAACAACAACAACAACAACATATAACACTTCTTCAAACTAGAACAGCCACAACAGGACTGACAACACAAGGGATGTGAGGTCAGTTCTGCAAATTTATAACTGTAGCAAAAGACCAAATAAAGAAGGTGAACTGGCTTATAAAACAGATAAAACTGTGTAGTGAAGAGAAAGTAATAAAGACTTTCCCTTCTTTTCAGCATACTAGTAATTTTTAAAATAATTGTGGGATTTTTTTGGATAATTGAACCTTGTTGATGTGCTTTATAAAAGCTCTCAGTTAAGTTAGACTTTCACTTCTGTTCCAGTAAAATAACTCTGTTGAATAATTAATCTTATCAAATGGTCTCATCTCTGTGGGGTTTGGTTGTTATATTAATGCTTTAAATAATGAAAGGAGTAAAGGTAACAATTCATTGTCTAAGTGAAGCACCGAGTCATCAGTAGGCACATAAACAAGAATTGAGAATGTTACTGAGTTTTTGGAAAAGACTTGCTTCATAACTAACAGAATACACACACACACACACACACACACGTGCATGCTACATTGTCCCTCCTGACTACATTGTCTGCCCCCGTTAGCTGAGTGGTCAGCAAGATAGAATGTCAATCCTAAGGGCCCGGGTTAAATTCCCGGCTGGGTCGGTGATTTTCTCTGCTCAGGGAATGGGTGTTGTGTTGCCATAATCATCATCATTTCATCCCCATCAATGTGCAAGTCGTTGCAGTGGCGTCAAATCGAAAGACTTGCACCCGGCGAATGGTGTACCCAACGGGAGGCCCTAGTCACATGACATTTTCGTTTTACCAACTACATTGGACTTGCACTACAGTTTGACTGGATAAGCACATCATTGTAGGCTGGGACACTGTAACCATGCCTGTGTGTGTGTGTGTGTGTGTGTGTGTGTGTGTGTGTATTATGTATCAAAGGAAAATTTAATTGAAAAATCTAATAATTGATGACACAGAATTACTGATCTGTACTTACCTTGAGGCAGCAAAATGTATAATACTGGTGATAAACATATATGAAAGTGATAGTCTACTTAGCTATCGGGGAGGAGTGAGGGACACAGGTAAGTTGGGGAAGGTTACACCAGGATGAGAGGGTAGGCTTGTCACATGGGCTGGATCTCTGTGGAAGACCTAGGTGCGAGACCTGTTCTTTGTGCCCACCCACCACATCCAGCTCCAGTCCCATCACAGGCACATTTTACCCACCAATGGGCAGGACCACATGTGAAAGCAGTCATGTCACACACCATCTCTGCTGCACATTCTGTACTGTCAGTCTGTTATGTAGATGGCGATTGTCTGTACAACACATCCATCAATCCCACAGTCCTCCTCTAGCCATGTCTCACCTCCACCCCTTTCCGTATGCTTCCCACTTGATTCCAATAAGCTTCACCCACAGTGTTTTCCTTATGGTCCCCATCTTGCTCTGTTCTATCGCTGACTTCTTCATTGTGTTGTATGCCGCATGAGATTTCCCTTGCCTGATCTGAAGCATGTGTGTATCTCTTCCCGTTTACAACCCCTCTCTCTCCTAGCTCTTTGTGACATTTCCCTCCACTCATCATTTTTCCTCACCACCTTTTTTTCTCTCACAATCCATGTGGCTAAACCTCTCACCCAGGCGAGTTGTAGTGTCAGGAGAGTACAGTGTAACCATGTGTGTTGTTTGTTAGCTGTGAAGAGAGGTGTAGCCCATAAGCTTATCAACTTTTTAATGCTTTTGTCTATCAGCTGCTCAGTGCCTCAACTTCATTGGTAGTTGCTTCCTTGGCTGTTTCAGAAGTTCTAACATTTTGACAACTAAGATTGTGTGACGTATATATACAAACTTCCCACTTCTCTTATACAAGTCAACTTACTTGGTGCACACAGCCAATCTTCTTCTCTGGATAGCCGGCTTCTGGAAACTCTATAAACTTCTTCTCCGAAGAATGATGCTAGTTACAGGAACCTTAAATACTGTCTCTCTACTTGTGAAATAATTTGGTACTTGAAGAATACTTTCCAACAACTATCGATATATTTGAGCTTCATAAAGAACAAAATTCACACTTCGTGCATAAACATTAGTCTTCTTGTAAGTCACTCGCATTGTCACACATTAGAAAGAGATTTAAGTACATTTAGCAAAGAGTTGGCTCAGCAACCATAACGCTATTACAAACAAATCGTAAAATACGTCTTGCCTCCAGCAAGCCCAAGATAAGAGTTTATTCACAATTCCGAATCTCAGTTGTTCTTTAGTCACTAACAATAGTCACAATTATAAACAGCACAGAATAACACAGAAGTTCCTTGGTTCTTCCGTGTGCTTTCACTACGACTTCCATGGATCGCTCGACAAGTACTTCTCAGTGCCGTTCAGCCGACGCGTCGACCTTATGCTCGCGACTGATTTCACACCTGCACGCACAGACATGTGACACGCAGTAGGTAGGGTTCCTTTCTCCCACTCACATCTAAAACATCGTGTTTTCAAGACGGTGGAAGGCCGAGTGGTTCTAGAATTTATGTGGAAATTCTCGAAACACTACAAAGTCTGTCAATCATTCAGTGTTTCTCACTATAGTACATACATCTGTCAGAATAATTTCAGGAGGAGTGCTGTGTGTCATTATTACATATAATCAGCCAGCACAATATATCCCCCCCCTCCCTCCCTCCCTCCCTCCCTCCCCCCCACTTCCCTCCCTCTCTCCCCCCCTCGCCCTGTCTCCCACCCCTCCTCCTCTCCCCCCTGTGTGTGTGTGTGTGTGTGTGT
Organism: Schistocerca nitens; assembly: GCF_023898315.1. NCBI lineage: Eukaryota > Metazoa > Arthropoda > Insecta > Orthoptera > Acrididae > Schistocerca > Schistocerca nitens. Next base: position 705,335,323 of record NC_064614.1, on the reverse strand, counting down.
GCGTGCGTGTGTGCGCGCGCTCATCCACATCTTATATAAGTGATCTGGAAACCACATGTTTGAGAGTTTATTTTGTAGTATTTTGCTCTGTTTTTGTATTAATTTTTAAATAGTTGTTTTTAATGCAAAGTCTGTGGCAGCTGTTTCAGTTTTTTTGTGCAATGAACATGATTTTGTGCTAGACATATGAAAAACAGATAAGGTTTTCGTGAATTATGTTTAAGAGCACAAATAACCATATTGTTGAGTGCTGAAAACAAAACCATGTTATAAATTGAGATAAGAACCTCAACAAGCTCTTTGGATTTATTATTATTATTATTATTCAGTTTCACATCCTGTTTGTGACTGCATTGTAATTAAATAATAGTTTTCTTGGACATCAGTCTTATGTGTGTCAAATGTAGAGACACTGAATTGTTAGTAACTTGTCTTGTGAACAGTATCGTTTTTGTAATGTACAAGGAGGTACCCAAAAAAAGCTGGAATAACATTGCCACGGATGGAGCTTGTGTAGTACGCATTTCTGCCACTAGGCATTTATAGCACAACTCATTGCCAGTTTAGTGCCACCTGTATTGTCGACCAGGCTTGTTCTGTTCATCTGCTGTGATTATTTTTGCTAGCACTGTTTGCTCTTGTTTTGTTTTTTATTATGGCCAGCTGAAGTGAACAATGCACAATTGTGAAATTTTGTTTTCTGCTCAGTAAAAATGTAGCCGAAATTGTTTTAATGTTGAAAACAGCTTACAAAGATGATGTGATGGGAAAAGCTCAAGTGTATGAGTGGTTTGCTTGATTTTAAAATGGCGACATGTTGATGATGACAAACCTCATTCTGGACATCCATCAACTGCCTGAATCAAAGAAAATATTGAAATATTTCAAGAGGTTGTGCTCACAGACCATCAACAGACAATTGATCGATTATCAAAGAATAGGGGGTTATTTTGGAGCTCTGTCGAGCAAATTTTAACAGAAGATTTGGGATGAAAAGGGTTGCTGCCTCATTTGTTCCTCGAGTTCTGACAATCGAATGAAATGTTGATTTGAAACATGTCGTGCTTTGAAGCATAAGCTTGAAACTGATCCAGATTTTCTGTCAAAGGTCATTACTGGTGATGAGTCATGGTTCTATGGTTACAATTCAGAAACAAAGCAACAGTCAAGCCAGTGGAAGACATCATCATCACCCCATCCAAAAAAATGTCATCAAGTCAAACCAAACATAACAATACTGATTTACTTTTTTGATGCCAAGGGCATACTTCTTTCAGAGTTTGCTCCCCCAGGCCAGACTGTCAATGAAACCTTTTATTTGGAAGTTTTAAGAGGATTGTTCAATAGTGTTCGTCAGAAAAGACCCGGTTTGTGGCGGGCAGGAGACTGGTTCTTCCATATGACAATGCACCTGCACACACAGCCATCTCTGTTAGACAGTTTTTGGCTAAAAATGGCGTTTGCCTTACGCACCTCACTTGCCAGACCTGGACATTGGACTTGCATTCGGGAGGATGGCAGTTCAATCCCGCATCTGACCATCCTGATTTAGGTTTTCCGCGATTTCCCTAAATCGCTCCAGGCAAATGCTGAGATGGTTCCTTTGAAAGGGCATGGCTGACTTCCTTCCCCATCCTTCCCTAATCCGATGAGACCAATGACCTCGCTGTCTGGTCTCCCCTCCCAAAACAACCCAACCTAGACCAACCCTGACCTGGCTCCGTGTGACTTTTTCTTATTTACATGCATGAAAAGGGACATGAAAGGACACTGATTTGACAGCGATGAAGAAGTCAAGGAAAAAAACTAGGTACAAGCTGTCAGCCATTTCTAAAGATGATTACAAAAAATGTTTCGAACAGAGGAAGCACTGTTGGGACAAATATATTAGTTGTAGTGGGGAGTATTTTGAAGCGGATAAGGTTGTTTTGCAAACAATAAAAAAAATTTTTTTTTTTTTTACCCCCATGTATAGACAACGTTTGAATTACAAATGAATTTGTACTTTACTGAATCCTGTAAATAATGAAGCATTGGATGGTTTACTATTGTGATCACTCTTGAAACATCCTAATATTTTCATTATTTTCATTGATTGATTACTTCAAATCCTGATTCTTAGTATCTACATCTACATTTACTTACATACATACATAAAAACTCCGCAATCCACCATACGGTGTGTGGTGGAGGGTACCTCATACCACAATGAGCATCACCTCTCCCTGTTCCACTCCCAAACAGAATGAGGGAAAAATGACTGCCTGTATGCCTCTGTTGATCCCTAATCTCTCTTATCTTATCTTTGTGGTCTTTCCGTGAAATATAAGTTGGCGGCAGTGAAATTGTACTGCAGTCAGCCTCAAATGCTGGTTCTCTAAATTTCCTCAGTAGCGATTCACAAAAAGCACGCGTCCTTTCCTCCAGAGACTCCCACCCGAGTTCCTGAAGCATTTCTGTAACACTCGCATGATGATCAAACCTACCAGTAACAAATCTAGCAGCCCGCCTCTGAATTGCTTCTATGTCCTCCCTCAATCCGACCTGATAGTGATCCCAAACACTCGAGCAGTACTCAAAAATAGGTCGTATTAGTGTTTTATAAACGGTCTCCTTTACAGATGAACCTAATCTTCCCAAATTTTTACCAATGAACCGAAGACGACTATCCGCCTTATGATGATTATATATATGTTATTGTTTGGTAAGCTAAACTTTTGTGAGCTTGAAACTTCTGCACATGCTGTTGTTCACATAGTAGCATCCAACACGGTGACTAGGTAACTTTCAAACAGCTACAGCATTGGAGAAATCTTAAACAGTATTACCCAGATGACCCAGTTTCTTATATTAGGAAGGAGAGAAATAGAGAGAATGAGAAGCACATGCTGTTATTGCAAATATAACAGTGCATTTCCCTCTAATGACATAAGGAAAAAATACCCTAAGAATGAAGATATGTTGAACATAATAAGTTTCAGGATTCCAGGAATTTAATAAATAAAAATGTTTGTAGAGGCTAAGATAAAATTTCTATACATCCTTTGTCTTTGACACAATTGAAAGCTAAAATAATACTGGAATAAAGGATGCAAGAGTGTGTATTATTAAGTCATTTACAAAGCAATGTATAGGAAAATATACAAAATTATTCTTGCAATTAATGTATGTGAATCCTTAATAACTCATAAAGCTCTAGCTTTCTGAAAACTACATATTTCATGTTGAAATTAATCTGATTTCGATAATATAGATTCATGTGCATGACTTTTTATATTCCTGTACTGAATACTTTTATGTGCTTGTGAAATGCTAACTCTATTCAGACGGATTATTGACAGCGAAGGCTGGGAGAAACTCGGACTTTATGAATATTATCGAGCCAAGAATGCAGCCCGAAAGAAAAAGGAGGAAGAGATTCAAGGTGGTCTGCGGGAACGTTCCAAATCACCCTCTCCTGTGATAAGCCGGAAGTCAAAGAGCAGATCTCCACCAAAGAAGAGATACCGCAGGTATTATGTTCATTTATTCAGTTATGAACTTTATAAGCTATTTAATGTTGTTTGCCTGTACTAGTTATATGTGCTGAATGTAATTATTATTTATTTACCTTAAATTGCTTATTTATCAACTTACAACTTGACATTTTTCATTTAAAAATCATTGTCAAAGGGGAGAGAAGCTGACTGAGATTTGTATATTAGAGCTTTCTATTCGTAGCCTTGACGTTTACCTGCTCTAAACATTAGGTCATCATACATTAGTGTGAAAAATTGTTATGTCATCAGTGTGATAGCAGGAAAGAGAAATACTGGAAAGGTTTCAAATTAAGGGGAAAAAAAAAAAACAGGAAAGAGGAAACACAATTAGAAATGTGATGAAATTTACAATAAAAAAAATAAGAAAAAAGATTTATTGAAAGTGTAATAGGATGTCGATAAGAAAGGATGGGTAAGCAACAAATCTAAATTAAAATCACTGTCATTACATTATTGTTGTTTTTGATCATCCTGATACAAATCCTATACTATGAACAGGGGGACATGATTGAATATATACTTGAAAATAGAATTTATGTAAGTTGTTTGAAATAAATTAATTGCACCATGTATATATCTTTGTGTGCAAATAGAATGTTGAGTGCTATACGCATCTGAAATGAGCTCCCTGAAAGGGTGTATTTTACCTCTTCTCTGATAAGCTACGTTTTCCTCCCACATTAATATATTCTATCATGTCTTTGTGTGATATGCTTTGTGTCATTCAATGGCTGTCCCTGTAATTTCTCTCTTTTATTGCTTCAATGATTAGATACTATTTCCTTCTACAGAAAAAAAAAGTGTGTAGCAGGCAAAATTTTGTGCATTATTTTAATTATGTAAATACTATAAGGAAAGATCTGGCAGAATGTAAATAATTTTGGAGTAGTGTATACCACTCACGAAATATCAGAAATGTTAAGTCATCGGCAGGCAAACACAAAAGAGAAATAAAACTTGCCAGCTTTGACAATAAATCCTTTGACAATGTAGGACACACACACATGCATGCAATTTTGTGTGTGTCATTATTTGAAAATAATGACAACAGAAAGTATAATATCCTTCCAGGAAAGACGTATGATGTGAGTTAGTGAGCAGTTTCCCCCTCTTGAGGATCCAAAATTTCTTGCTCACTCAACAAACATAACATATTTGTATCAGAATCACATCACACTGTGGAACCTAACAAGTACATATACGAAGTTACGTCAATGAGATCACAGCAGCCCATCCATTTACAACAGCAGCTGTTATGTTTGCTAATGTTTCTTTCGAAATAGTCCTAGAAACTGACCACATTCGGCATCACCAGTTGAGGGACAGATAGCAAGATGCCCAAACATTGTTATCACATGAAATAAGTGCAGCTTTTGAGCAATAGGTGCTCGTGCATCGAGAAAATTGCAACCCTAATTATACTTGGGTGCATCCTTTTTAACACAAAGTTGTGGCCCAATCTATGCTCGGGCATGGTGTCCAAATGTTAAGGATGTGGAACAAGTCAAAGTACTGTCAAATAGGGTAAAGTTGATCACTGTGGTGAAGTTGACCAAAAAATAAAAATAAATGTTTTATGTTAAACAACAAAGCATTGTTGATGGAAGTGCTTTTATTTTAGTTATCATATTCACTACAAAAGTTCTTAATTTGTGGCAGTGGCTAAATGTACACTGTTCAGAACCTTGGCTGAATGTCAAACCTTTTCAGGAGTGATTTTTAAACTTTTTTTAATGAGCAAAACATTAACTCAGCGACTGGCATAAAACAATTCGCATGTCTAGGTCTTATGTTTGTCATGTAACCTAATGAATGCAGCAACAGTGTGACACATTGGCTACAGCAACAGTTGTTGGTAACAGTCTGGTGGTGGAATAAGGAAGTCATTGTTGCAGGTATTTGTACGTTAACGTGTGAATTTGTCATGTAGGTCGCAATTCTGTTTTGTTGTGTCATACTGCTGAAATCGTAAGTATTGTCAGTGTGAAAATTCCACATGTATACAAATGCTGATCAGGTAAATTGGAGAAATGTAGCCTGGAAGTTTTACGACTGGATCTTACAGAAGTTTTATATAACGGAAAAGTAAGCATTTACAAGGCTAGCCAAGTGTATGAAATTCCCGAAGGAACCCTTATAGACAAGAGTCAAGGTTGTCATGATGAAACAAAGTTGTCAGTCAGTTTTTAGTCCTAATGAAGAGTGCATGTTTCATCAGAATTGCAGGAGGCAAATTTGTGATCACAGTTTTTTTCCTTAAACTTTCATTGTATGTTACTCTGTTATTAGTATTCAAATTTAAATATTATGACAACTTTATTCTTCAGTTATTGATGAAATTTCAGAACAATTATAGTCCCCATAGATTTATAAACAGTCCACAATCATGTAGCATATAATTGGCCTGGTGCAGTACAGCCAAGCATAGAGTGGGGGGGGGGGGGGGGGGGGGAAATTTGCAGTAGGTACTTATTCGGACCATACCACTGTACTTAGTTAATTACATGTTCCATAGATCATTTGAATGATTCTTGTTATCGAAATGATGTGGAAATAGTCATTTCAGATAATATGTATACATGAATAGCGTTAACATTAATGAACACTTATTTTTTTTTATTTTTAGTCCTACTCGAGCAACTACTCTCTCTCTCTCTCTCTCTCTCTTTCTCTTTCTCTTTCTCTCTCTCTGTCACTGGCTACTAGTTTTGGAGTAGAAATTCATCAATGGGATAGAAGGAATTGTCCAAGAGAAATGATTTTAAATTAGGTTTAAAACTTGCTTCAGTACTGTCAGACTTATAATATTATTGGGAAAAATTATCAAAAATTTTTGTTGCTGCATATTGACTCCTTTCTGAGGCACTGACAGCTTTAACAAAGGATAATAAAGGTCATTTGTCTCTCTAGTGTTGTAGATACGTATATCACTCTTCTTCTCAAACTGTGATGTATTATCTGTGATGATATGTAAATGTGTGTATTATGTTTGTTGACATGAAAAATGCTGAGTTGCTCTGTGGTTGAGAGTGCATTTACATTGTAGGTCCACCTGTAACTGGCTGGGTCAGTCAGTTCAAATGTCAAAGCAAGGAAGTGGTATAAGACCTTCAATAGGACTATGCCTAGTTGAAACCAACCTTCAGGCATATGACAGCTTTACCTTAGCTATTACTCTACTTATTAGAGTAGGAGTCAAATAGTATGCAGTACACACAAAATATGAGACTGATAATGATACATATATCATTGGTTCTTTTCAGAATCTCTTTACTGACGTATAAAAGTTTCCGCTTTCTCCCTCATGACTATCCTCAAATAAAATGTTTGCAGCAGTACATCCAGCAAGGAAGAATTATGGCTGCTCTTGGAACCACAGCATCCACTTGTTTTCTGCCTCTGGGAAAAAAAATTGCGTCCTTGTGACCACTTTGACTTTTTGTATTTCTTTCCAGTCCGCTTTGACCCCTTCTGAGGACAGCATTCCATCTCATGGGGAAATCATGCTGCTCATACGAGATGATGTTCATAGTCAGACCATCTCATTCAGTACACAGCTGTGAGCTGTTGTAGTCTGCATTTTCCTTCCTTGCTTCACGTTTTCTCATTTTAATGTCTAAATGTCTACATCCCTCTGCCATTCGGTCTCACCTGGGCAGACTATCTATTTGGTCCGCTACCTCACTCCTTTCTGCTGCCCAGTGACTTTAATGCACACAATCCCCTATGGGGCTCTTCCAGAACCTGTCCAAAAGGTGCCATGTTGGCTGACCTCATTCAGCTTGACCTTATATGCCGTAACACTGGATCACCCACATGCTTTTCAGACTCCAAGCATGCCTATTCCCATTTGGACCTCTTGTGCTGCACTGCCCAGCTTGACTGTCCTCTCAAGTGGTCCATTCTTCCTGACCTGTACTCGAGCAACCATTTCCCGTGTGCTATCCATTTGCTGACTCCTACCCCACCTTTGTGTAATCCCAGTTCGCAGATTTATAAGGTCAGCTGGAGGGTTTGCTCCTCCCTGGGACCTTCGGTGAATGACATTCCCCCAGTGGTAATGACCAGGTAGAACACCTTACAAGTGTTATCCTTACCACCGCAGAACATTCCATTCCTCACACTTCATCCTTACCCCTCTGTGTCCTGGTTCCTTTGTGGACTGAGGCATGCTTTGACATAACGTGCATGTGGAGACATGCTCTCCGTGCTTTTAACCATCATCCTTCGATGGCAAACTGTGTTCATTATAAACAGTTGTGTACACAGTGTCGTCACATTCTTTGGGATAGCAAAAAAGCCAGCTGGATTTCATTTACTAGTTCTTTTATCAGTTCCACTCCCTCTTCCTTCATGTGGACCAGCCTCCGACGCCTCTCTTGGACCAAGGTCCATTCCCCAATTTGCTGCCTGACCATAGCAGAAAATGTTATTGTGGAATCTGTGATCTCCAGCACCTCAGGGCACTATTTTGCAGAGATTTCGAGCTCCACCCATTGTCACCCTGTCTGCCTCCATCGTAAATGAGTGGAGGCAGCTCGGGTGATACCCTTCTCCTCTCAGAACTGTGAATGTTACAATGCTGCCTTTACTATGAGGGAACTAAATCAACCTCTCACTTCATCCTGATCTTCTATCCCAGGCTGGATATCATTCACATTCAGATGTTGCAGCCCCTTTCTCTTGTGGGCAAGCACTTTCTTCTTCATATTTATAGTGACATCTGGGCAGATGGCACATTTCCCAAGTGCTGGTATGAAAGCACTGTCATACACATACCTAAACCTAGTAAGGACAAACACCTTCCTTTTAGCTGCCACCCCATTTCTCTCACCAGCTGTGTTTGCAAGGTGATGGAATGTATGATTAATGCATGCCAGTCTGGTGCTTGGCTAAAGTCTTGCAATATGCTAATCATGACACAATGTTGATTTCAAGTGTGCCATTCTGCAATTGACCATGACAACCCATGTCATGAACTGTTTTCTGTGGAAATTCCATACTGTGGCCAAGGTTTTTGATTTGGAGAAAACTTACGACACCTGCTCTGTGCTCTCTACACATGGGGCTTCCGAAACCACCTAACCTGTTTGCTTCAGGAATTTTTAAAAGACAAGATTTTCAGTATATGTGTGGGTTCTGCCTTTTTGGACACTTTTATCCAGGAAAATGGCTACCTTTTCGTCACCGAATTTGCGATCAATTGCAGTTTTCCATGGTCTTGACTTCTTGAGTGGCATCCTTAGCAATGTCTCAATCATCATTACTTGTATAGAGTCAACACTGGCTTTCACTATTCCACTGACAAAACTGTGTATGAATCTTTGGTGGATCAGTGGGTTTCTCCCACCGTCTTTATGTCTTGGGCGTGTCACTCTTCCATTCGCTAAAACTATAAAACTCTGGGGCTCACTCTTGGTAGAAAACTTTCTTGGTCCTCCCATGTGTTTACCTGGCCACCCGCTGTACCCAATCCATCAGTGTCCTACGAGTCCTAAGCGGTACTCCGTGGGGAGCAGATCGGTCCACCCTCCTCCGTTTGTACCAATTCCTGGTCCATTCGAAACAAGAATATTGGGGTTTGGTTTATGCATCTGCACGTTCATGCATCTTATGTCATCTAAATACAATCCAACATCATGGAATCCATTTGGCCACTGGCACCTTTTACACTAGCCCGGGTGTAGTCCCTGTGCAGAAGCTGCCGAACTACCGATGTCATACCGAGGGCGATGTTCTCCTCAGCAAATATGCATACTGTTTGTCTGCCATGCCCAGTCACCCATGCTATGCCCCCTTCTTCGATGACTCCTTTGTCCGCCACTATGAGGCACGTCCTCCTCCTCTGCTACCTCCTGGAGTTCACTTTCGGGTATTGCTCCGGCAGCTTAACTTCACTCTACCTGCCACTTTCCTGATGGAAGTAAACCGTTCACCACCCTGCCTCGTGTGATGGCCTGTTTTGACATTGGACTTCATTTGCTTCCTAAGAAAACTACACTGGTTGCTCTCGGACTGATCGTGGTGTTGAGTATTCCTTAGTCATTGGTACAATTTTTGTATCAGCTTCTGGAACACTGCTCAGTATTTACAGCAGAGCTCTTTGTCTTGTATCAGGCCACGCAGTACAGCCACGACACAGGCTTTTCAGTTGTTTTATCTGCTCTGATTTTCTCAGTGCCCTTCAGAGCCTTTGTGTGCTGTACACAGTCCATCACTTAGTGCAATGGGTCCAAGAAAGCTTCCACTTGCTCACTCTTTAGAGAGCCACTGTGATGTTTATGTGGTTCCTGGTCACATCGGTCTGACAGGAAACTAGGTTGCTGACTCTTCTGCCAAGGCTGCAGTCCTCCTACCTCAACCCGCTAATTCTTCCGTTCCTTCCAGTGATCTCTGTGATACTGTTTATCAGCAAGTAGTGTCACTTTGGCATCACCATTGGTCTTCTCTTCATAGGAATAAGCTCCAGAAAATTAAACCTCTCCCAGCGGCTTGGCCGACCTCCTCTTAGCCCTCTCAGCGCAACATCATTTTAGCTAGGTTGCGTATTGGGCACTGTTGTTTTAGCCATCACCATTTTTTAAGTGATGATCCCCACCACTTCCTACTCATTGTCATCAACCTTTGACGGTTCACCATTTCCTGACCAAATGCCCTTTTTTTAACCACTTATGTTCTAATGTATGTTTGCTGTCTGAGTTATCGGCTATTTTAGTGAATGACGTGCTGACTGTCAACCACAGTTTACTTTTTATCTGTCATAGCAATATGGTGAAGGATATTTAATCTTTAGTTTGGGACCTCCATTATCTCTACAGCGTATATTCTGGACCTTTCTCCAAGAGGAAGGCCTTTTTCTTAGCTTCCTTTCTTTCTGTCCATTAGGCTTAACGCATAGTCACTTTTATCTTCTTTTTCGTATTAATGTTCTGAGTATCTGACGTGGGCGCATATGACCTCAGCTGTTCTTGTGCCCTAGAAGAAAACAAACAAATCTACCTATATACAACTATCCTTTCCCTTTCCCACTCCCTCCAGGTTGCTGCTTGCATCCAACATGATAGTTGCATTCTGGACCGAGATGCTGGTGTTGGTGGCCATGTGTGCATGAGGTGTGCTTGCTTGTGTGTATGAGTAGTGTGTTTCTCTTTGCTGATGAAGGCTGTGGCCAAAAGCTTATGTAAGTGTCTCTCAATTGTTCCTATCTGCAACTTAACATGTCTTCTTTACAGTAAGTAGCAATGTATCTTTTCCTACTTTGTTGATATTCCTATCTGGAGTTTCCAGTGTTTGATTTTGCCAAATGGCTTTCCTTCCATCCTACAACCTTGTGATGTTTTCCTTTCTTAAGCTTCTCTGTGACATTACTCTTTTCAGTGTCCATTCTTCTTATATTTATTCACTGCCTTCCGAACGGCATCTTCTTCCGAGCCACACTGTATCAACGATTGCCCATGTACAGCACAGACTTTGTGACCGTGTGGATTATTGATGCAGAATCTGATACTTGCAAATTTTTCCTCTTTCCTATTAACCCCACCTCATCCCTCATCAGGACATACTTTAGCATTCTATTTTCCACACTGCCCGTGACACATGAACTTTTGATTCTCAACCTAACCCATTCCCTTATCTTCAAAACACACACACACACACACACACACATGCACACGCACTCCCATACACCATCATTTCTTTTCTGCCATGTTTCTGTATCAGGGTATAAATGACCCACGAGATCCGGGAAAATCCCCGAATTTTTTCATCCAGGAGAAACTCGGGAATTTTTTAGAATTCCGGGAATTTTTCATTGTTTTTGTTTTCAATTAAATTTTTCTAATTTTGACTGGTAAGATCCGATACTCTAAAACAAAGGATATTACTGTATCCCACTACTGCAGAATAATACTGCAGCAATAAAGCATGAACGAGAGAAAAACGAAAATAAAACTTAAATTGCAAAGGAAATGCGCCATATACAGCAACAAAACACAGTGCTCATACAAGTGTCTGCCAACAGCAAATTGTGTCAAAGGAAGACTATGCAATGTTCCGTAACAAATTGCCTCCGATGAGCGTGACGTTACAACTGTTTACATTAGATTCATTTTAGCAGTTATGAGCGAGATGATGTGCATGCGCAGTTGAGTAGTACCTTCTCCTGCTTCTGGCTACAGAAATGTAGCTGTTGGCTGTGTAAGCAGTCGCAGCAAGCAGCTAGATGCTACTGGGATAAATTTTACTGGAGTGCTCAAGCTGCCAGATTCTTGCATTCGCAGCAGGCCCAGATCTAGGAGGGGGGTGGGGGGCAAATTCATACTCTTGAGGCAAAAAACTTTGTTTCACAAAGAGACTAGCATCCAGCGCACGTCAGTCTATCAATTATTCATATGACTTTGAAACGCATCGCTAACGGTTTTTGAACACATTCTAAGTTGATTTCTGAATGAATCGTAAGTTGATTTGTGAATGCATGCATAGTGTACATTATGTCTCTGTCAGGGGAATCCTTGTCGCTTGTAGAAACAAACTTTCCTACAGACGAAAGGGGCTATATGAGCTGAGTGGAGTAAGGCTTAATGGATGAATGCCAACCGCTGTCTGATTGTGTGGTTGATTAGGTTTGCGAATGGTGAGTGTTGTTATAATTACTAGCTAAATCCATAGATTCAGACCACAGAAATGGAAATAAACAAATAAAAGGTAAGAAAGATTACATATTACCTTCTCGTTGTATCCAAGAAAATAAAATTTTGCGAGAAAATTTTTGGCCAGATCGCTATACTGGTAAGGGCCAGTTGTACAGTACCCGGCTAGCATCCGCTTTAAGTTCTATTCTGGAAGAAACACGAAAAACGCGTTGTACGAACTTGTAGCAATGCAGGATAACTAAAACAGTGATTCTGGAAGAGTTAGTGGAGTTAACCTGCGAATAAGCTTTGACTTTGGCAGGAATAGTTACAGATTTAGTGATAACAAGACTTTTTGTTAGAGCAAGGAAGGAGAAGAAATGGGGACATCACACAAATTATGGAACAATATGATGATTCCAAGTTTGTATAAAAATTTCGTACTACTGCTTTTCGATCTCATACTTGAGAAACTGGAGCGTATGAATGAAGCGTGAAACTATTTCCTAACGTAAAGCTTTCTGCTTGTAGTAGGCCTAATAGGCATTTGATATTAGTACTTAGTGAATTATATTCTGTCGTTAGAAAAAGGACCGTTTGTGCCAAAACAGTCTCGTTTATTACATTTGTATTACAATTGTTGCAGTATTAGAAAGGTCTATTTTGTTTCATCTAGCAGACAGAGACAAAATAGACGTAATCAGATTGGGAAACCACACCAGTCTTGGGTCCTATTTGCATTAACAGCTTTTTCAGTATTAGACAACGACATTTCGACTTTTCATGTAGCAAAACGTTTGACGAACTTCGATGAGATAATAGATTCTTTCGCAGAAAGGAAAGCACGCCATGTAAAACTGTAGCAAGATTAGCGAGAAAAAAAATTCTAGGAGCTAAGGATTGAAGAAGTGTGTATTGCCTTGCTTGTCTCATGTCTTTACTGGGTTTATGTATCCCAGATTTAATTTTATGTCACACAAAACAGCAAGTTGTTAGCTGATAGGGAATAATGAGTGCAAATTTTCTGAAGAGTTCTTATTTAAAAAAAAAAAAAAGATGTCAAATCGGCCGATTGTAAGCAGGAGAGGCACCACAGGACATTTTAATTTCCACTGTCCTGAATATGGTTTGATGGCATCCATTACAAAATATACACATTCCAATTCCACAGAGTGAAGTACAGTGATGTCCGATAGAAGAATGCTGTGTGAGGAGGCGAGGCACTGCCCTTTGGCACACTTTTGACCAAATAACATGTCTTACATTTCGTCGAACACATATGTTTTATGCATGAGACTCTTCAGAAAGATGTGCAATACAAAATGAACATATTTTTGAAAATTTGATTTTTTAAAAAATTTTGACGTCCTATCTCAAACACTCGAGGGAGGGGTGGGGTATTACCCCGGTTCGGAAATATCGTAGATCCGCGGCTGATGCGCAAAGCAGTCCGAGGTACAGTGGGGAAGTGGGTTGTCTCCATGTGACCCGTGTTTACATTTAGTGATTTTTCTGCTTCCTCTTCGTTTACTGCTCTCATGTCAAATGAAAACAAAACAGATTTCTGTGGCCGGGAACTATCAAGTGAGTTAAAATACATTCACATAATTATGCAAGGCTAAAATATGTTATTAGTTGCAGATTTTATTTTATTTCCACCTTTCTGACAGTCAAGCACTAATTGCCTCGCAGAACAATGAAGTCATTTTTGTCGGTTTGCTAAAGAAATTTTCTTTTATTAATCTTTACTGCTGAGGCAGACAATATAAATGAAATGAAGTGTTTAATTCCGCACACTGTTCACTGCATTTCAAGTGCATGTTTTCAACTTCTAGCATGTATGGCATAATGCCATAATAAGAACCAAACGTGAGATAACCCAGTACTGGTACTCTAAGAAAATGTACGTCCCGAAAACCACATTGAAAAGCTTAATATCAGGTCGTGGCCTAATTAACTGGGAATCTGGACATACGATGTGCACTTTAAATGTGCACATTTTAGTATGGGTCACAAAATTATGATGCTCTTGGAGTATCCTATGATGTCTTGTTTTATGACATAATGTACGATCTTTTAATGTTTTACTCGTACGAACATACGGGCTTCCTACGACATCGTAACTGCACAAGCGTGGAGACGCCTGTCATCTGGCGCTCTCTGGCAACTGCAGAAATGAACCTATTTTTAACAGATCATGGGAAAATACTCCAAATGTTGGTTTGAAAAGCGTTACCATCAAAGTACTATTCTGGCAGTTACAATGGAGCTATGTGCGATAATGTATGATAAATTTCTTAAATCACAGAGCGTTTGACTCTCATTTAAAAATCAACTCTTTGATGACAAGCCATTTAGATTAATTTTGAGGCCAGAAGATCTAACATTTCTGTCGTTATGAAAAATTTTACTGGCACATTTATGTGATATAACTTAAATTGTAATACGCGCATAAAAGGCCAGCTTTTTGTGTGAAAGCTTATACGCGCATAAAAGACCAACGTTGTATGTGAAAGCTTTGTGTTTCGTGTAGCAACACTATGTATATTAATTTAAACCATTAACTTTTTCTGTTTGTGTGTTCGCGCTACTTAATAGTGATGTTGCTATTGGCTGACTACATCACGTGTCCTAAGCTCTTAATATTCGCTGTCATCGGCTGCGAGATCACGTGTCATAAGCTATGACTGGCTTACAAAAGTGCATCGCAATCTCAATTTCAATGCTTCGGAAAGTAACATGCAGTGTTTGGTGGAATTCGAATTTATACTTTTGTAATACAAAAATATGCAGCGTACATGTTGCTGCACATCAAAGATCTTTCCAAAACGCGTTTTTTTTTCCCTGTGTTTAGTTTTCTAAAGTGCCGGGAAATTGTACTCCCGTGTATAAAACCATAATCATTCAAAGAACTTATAAGTAATATAGGTCCGAGATATAATGTGCTGTCAGTTAACAGGGAAAAAGTATGTTTACACCCAGGAGAAAGTGTATTTTTAACTGGGAAATCCAGGAATTTTTTTTTCCTTGTCCATGTATACACCCTGTGTATGTTTTAATATATTTGTGCATATTTTTATATGGTTTCATGCATTGTTGCATGTTTTGTGTATTTGTACCTATTTTCACATATCTGCGCATATTGTTACATATCTGTGCATGTTTCTGTGTGTATTTGAATATTTTTCACACTTTTTAAAACTTACTTAGCTCCTCTCACAACCATCAACACCTATTTGCCCCATTTATGCGTCATTCCTGTTTCCTTTACACCATTCCTGTCACAATGGACCTCTGCTCCATCTTTCTGTACCAGTCCAGAAAAGTTTACCTTTCCCTGGCTAACACCCATTCTCACATCCTGCTTTTCAGATGCTGCCTAAACCATGAAATCCCCCCAAATAGCCTAACCAAAAAGATTCCTTTCTCTGGATATCACTCCTCCTTTCACAGTGACGTACACCTTTTCCAATTCCGTCAATCCCTGGCTATCGCAAACCTGGTACTGCAAAAACATATGTCCATGCCACAGGCATCCCAGAACCACCTCCCCTACCTCCACAAGATACTCCTGTGCAATCCTCACTCCATACATCACGTCTTTGTAATTGAATCCCTTACTATCCGGCACCAGGAGGAGCATTCCAGACACCACCTCCGTAAGTTATCCAACTTACTGAAATCCTTCTGCTACTTAGGGGCAGCACTATCCAGCCCCTATCCTACCCATAGCATTCCAGCACATCCATGCCTCACAGTATCTACACCCTGCATAGCTGACCTTTTTAAGTTCCCACGTTCCCCAAGACTCCCTACCAACTCTCAACCAAATCCAGAGCCAAAACGTTTGCATAATACTGTTGTTGACTTTTCCACCAAAACCCTCAGTTGATTGTGTGACACTTCCACCTTGTCAGAGTGATCCCATCCCAGAAGTCCAACAAAAACTCCTATCCCCGCTTAAGGTCTTAGGTCCTTCCCAGAATATCCCCCCCCCCCCCTGAATCCATTTCCCTCCTCACTACTATGACACACCCACCTTCTACATGCTCCCAAAAATCCACAAACCCAACAGTCTTGCATAGCCCATTGTGGCTGGTTGTTGTGCCCCACGGAAAGAATTTCGGACCTCATTAACCAGTGCCTCCAACCAGTTGCCTGTAATCTACTCTCCAACATGAAAGAAACCAACGACTTCCTTCACTGACTCTCCACCATCCCCACCCCTTCACTTCCTGAATCTGTACTTGTCACTGTTGACGCCACATCCCTATACATCAACATCCCTCATGCCAATGGTCTTACTGCTGTTCAACACTACCTTTCCCAATGTC
Source organism: Schistocerca nitens (assembly GCF_023898315.1). NCBI lineage: Eukaryota > Metazoa > Arthropoda > Insecta > Orthoptera > Acrididae > Schistocerca > Schistocerca nitens. Next base: position 705,318,820 of record NC_064614.1, on the reverse strand, counting down.
CTTCAGACTCCAAACAAACTACTCCATTCCTCATACACCTTACTACCTTTATCATATCCCACAACTACTTCTCCTTTGAAGAGAAAGGTATACAAAGAAATCAGCGGCACAGCCATGGGCACTTGCCAGGCACCTCCTATGCCAGTCTTTTTATGGACTATCTACAGGAACGTTCCTAGCCTCCCAAAAGGTCAAACCCCTAGTCTGGTTCAGATTCATTGATAATACCTTCCATGATCTGGACTCAAGGCCAAGACACCCTATCTCCAATCCTTCACAACCGCAATATTTCTCTCCCATCTGCTTTGTGTGATCTTCCTCAACACAGTGAGCCACCTTCCTAGAAGTTGTTCTCCTCCTCCGTAATGGTTCCATCCGTGCCTTTGTCCACACTAAACCCACCAACCCCCAACAGTTCCTGCATTTTGACATCTGTCATCTCTTTCATACCAAAAAATCCCTCCCATGCAGCCTGGCCTCCCATGAATGTTGTATGTGACAAGAACTCCCTTGCTAAGCATGCTGAGGGTCACACCAAGGCCTTCACAGACAGGCACTATCCCCCAGACCTTCCTTTCATTGTGTAGCCAGGGAAGGGAACAGTTTGTGGTCATACCTCTCGGCATTATATTGCACTTTACCTCTCTTAGAGTTTGCTGGAGCCGTTCGACCACCAGCATCGGACAACTTTATACATTTCATTGCAGATCATCTGTCCTGATGCTACCCACTCCAATCTGGAGCTCTTCCCATGGGCACCACCTAGTCAGAGCATAGGCCACATAGTGCAATGGCCATTGCTGGGAATCCTGATACACCCAGAAGATGGGCATTTACTCCTAGGCATACGTGTGGAGTTTGTAGTTCAGGCATCAGTAGTGTGATCCCTGTGTTGTCAGGGGACTACAACCAAGAGGGCACACGATTGATGACCCCCCCCCCCCCCCCCCCCCCCGCCATGACAGATTGGCTACCGCGCTGGATATTGGGCACAAAAAACAGATGTCTCATGCCATTTCGGTCTCACACCTCCAATGCTCCCACCATCCCCAAGAAACAGCTACAAAGAAGTGTCCCCTTTATCACCCAGTACCACCCCAGGCTGGAACAACTGAACTACATCCTTCATCAAGACTTTGATTACCTATCATGATGTTCCTCAGCATCTTTGGGGCCAGAGTTGACCTGCAGTATTCTTGCCTGTGGTAAGAGATAACTAAAAGGAGTATCCTATCTTTTGGACTAATGAGTTGTGATCCCCTTTTTGGGTTTGACCTCCACTTTACAAATTCTACAGAAGTGTGGGCCATTTGGGGAAGGACGCCTTACGTGTTGCAGCTTGTATCCATCATACCCTGAGAGCTTGTGTACCTACTATTTTAATGGAAATGTAATTGCGTCCATCATCCACCTTTTTGAGCAAGGAAGTCTTACGGGGTGCATACTTTACATCCATTGTGCACTGTCATCTCCTGCACCCACGATAATAATGTATCTTTTTGTGCCCAATATCCAGTGCGGTAGCCAATGTGTCGGGGGGGGGGGGGGGGGGGGGGGTGTCATCAATCGTGTGCCCTCTTGGTTGTAGTCCCCTGACAACACTGGGATCACACTACTGATGCCTGAACTACAAACTCCACACGTATGCCTAGGAGTAAATGCCCATCTTCTGGGTGTATCAGGATTCCCAGCAATGGCCATCGCACTATGTGGCCTTTGCTCTGACTAGGTGGTGCCCATGGGCTCCAGATTGGAGTGGGTAGCATCAGGACAGATGATCTGCAATGAAACGTATAAAGTTGTCCAATGCTGGTGGTCGAACGGCTCCAGCAAACTCCAAGAGAGGTAAGGTGCAATATAATGCCGAGAGGTATGACCACAAATTGTTCCCTTCCCTGGCTACACAATGAAAGGAACATAGGAGAGGCATACTCTCGTAAATACTTAGTTTGTGCAAGGTAAGATGAGGAATCCTTTATGATGACAAAGCCTCTGTTTTTCATTGAGAACTTAGAGGACAAGTTTGGGGAAGAAGTGGGAATATCCAAACTGCAGAATGCGTCAGTCCTGATAAAAACAGCATCCCCTGCCCAGTCGCGTGCATTGCTCACCTGTGCTAAGCTGGGTGATGTCCTGGTCTCCATCACCCCCTATACAAGTATAAACGTGGTCCAAGGGTTTATGTTCCATAGAAGATCTCCCCTTGCAGTCCGATGACGAATTGCATGCCAACCTACAGCGACAAGGTGTTCACTTCATCAGGCGTGTGTGTTTAGGAGATCTTAAGACCACAGGATTGCTACCCATGCTCTTATCTTGGCCTTTAAGGATGATTCGTTGCCTGAAAAGGTCAAGGTGATGGTCTAATGGTGTGATGTTAAACCCTATGTTCCTCCCCTATGCAGTGCTTCAAATGCTGGAAATTTGGGCACATGTCGATTCAATATAACACCAGCCCCCATACATCTGGAATGCTAATGTCTGTCTCACACACAAACATTCCTTGTGCCCCTCCCATTTGTGTCATCTGCAGAGAGCACCATTTTCCCTGTTCGCCGGACTGCACCATTTATCAGAAAGAGAGGAAGATAATAGAATATAAGACCCTGGATAGGCTGACATTCACAGAGGCAGAAAAGAAATACGACTGTCTTAACCCTGTACACTTGACATCCTCATATGCTATGGCTACGATGACATTTTCCTTTATGAAAATAGCATCCCTATTAGCTATGCTTCTTAAAATGAGCCCCCAGGGCTGCCAGACACTCTGTGGCCAGAGAAGCAACGGCCTCCTGTAGCTCCTCTCACAAGGAAGGGGTCCCTCGGACACTACCTTCCAAGGGTTCTTCTGCTGTGAAGCCGGATCACCAGCCAGTGGCTTCATGATAATCGTAAGTTCCTGAGAAAACTCGAATTGCCCACAGCCAGAGAGAAACCAAAAGAGAAGTGAGAGGACAGGAAGAAGAAAACTGTAAAGAAGAAAGAGCCCCAGTGGCCACCACACTACCATTTCCTGCAAGTTGCCATTCTGAGGATGAGTTGGAGATCTTAGTGCCCACCGAGGACCTAGACCTCACTGGAGCCTCCGAACCAATTTACCTAGAGACCACAAGCCCTTAATAGGTGATTGCATGTAACCCTGAGGCGTATATTGCCTCTGCCTTACCAGAATGTTACGCCCAGCCCTATCTCCTTGCCACAAGGATCATATCCCTGTGTAAGACCCAGGTGCAAGACCTGCCCAATATACCCACCCAGCACTTCCTATTCCAGTCCTGTCACAGGTTTCTCCTAACGCATCGGGGGTCGGGCCACCTGTGAATGCAGCCATGTCATTTACCTGCTCTGCTGCAATCATTGCATAGCTTTTTATAATGGTATCACTACCAACCAGCCCTCCACCAGGATGAATGGCCAAGGCCAACGTATGGCCAAGAGCAAAGTGGACCACCTTGTCGCACAACATGCAGCTGAACATATTGATTTCAACGGCTTCTTCATTAACCAAGACACCCAGATCCTCCCATCCACCACAAGCTGTTCTGAACTGCACAGATGGATGTTATCCTTAAAATAAATTCTCCACTCCTGTAATTATTCCGCCTCGAACCTACGGTAACATACTGTCCGCACACCCTTCACCCAACAGTTTCTATCCATCCAGTCTGTCATATCATCTCCTCCCCATTCTAGTCTCCAACACTCTTTGTTTGCATCCCTCTGCCAAAGAACCCGCCCATCTTTGCCCGCTCCTCTCCTTCTTCATTCCTTTTTTCCCCACCTCCCTGCTGCACAATTTCCTGACACTGCACATGTTGGCATTGTAGTCCCCAACCAGTCCACCAGACAGTGTTTCTCTCTCTCCCCATCTGTACACTACCACCCCTTCCCCTTCCCCATCCCCTCCAGATTGCTACATGCATCCCACGTGTTAGTTGCATTCCTGCCCAAGGTGCTGGAGTTGTGCATGACCTGTGTCCTTATTTTTGTCTTTGAATGGTGTGTTTCTCTTTTGCTGATGAAGGCTGTGTGCGAAAGCCTTATGTAAGTGTCTTCTTAATTTCCTGTATTCAAGTAATCTTCATCTGTTTTTTGATTGGTTGATTTTATGTCCTGGGAATTTTCCGACTTTTTCTGTGCTGTCTTTCTTTGCTTATCTGTGCATAGTATTTTGACATGAGCTTGTGTAATTTGAAATGTTATTTCTTCTAGTGTTTCCAGTGATGTGTGCTTTGCTTAGTCTGTATGCTTTATTTTCACAATTCCGGGTTGTTTACACAGTTTACGTACGTTAAATGGAGGTTAGTATCTCTTTCTTGACTGCAAAAGAAGTGTGTTTTTTGGGACTTGTTTGACTGTTTTATTTCTAAAAAAATGCCTGTAGTTCCCAAAGTCCATTGCCTCTTCGTAAGTCAGTCTTGGTTTTTGGAATTGCAGTATCTATATTTTTTGTTCGTTTAGAGTCTGTTGTAGTTCATACAACTTCCTTGCTTACAAGAGAATATGTTAGGCTGGTGCATAAGTTCATAGCATTTTTCCACATGTTGTGTGGACACAACTGATACACGTGCGAGGCTTTACTCATGAATAATATAATCTTTTTCACTTAGCAATATTCTACCAATGCTGTTGCAACTTTTTGATTCCGCGACTGTAGAAATGACGTGGTTTTGACACACAGAACTCGTCGAACAATCATCGGAGCATGTTTTCATCCAGAAAGGAAGTTGGCTGAAGATTATTCGATAAAAAATAGAAAAGGTGAAAATCTGAGGGTGTAAGATTAAGGGAATAAGGTAGACATGGAATGACTTACCAACCCGACTCCTGTATAGCATCTTTTTGTCAATCTAGCAGAATGTTGGCAGGTGTTACTGCAGAATAGCATAATTTCATGCATTCTTCGTGGTTGTTGTTCTTGGACTGAATCTGCAAGACATCTCAGTTGTCAACAATAAACGTAAGAAGTGGTGGTCACACTGGAAAGCAATTCATAGTACACTACATCGTCATTGTTCCACCAGATGCATAAAATTATCTTTTGTGGATGCACGCACGTCTTTGTATGGGGTTGCTGCTTTGTTTGGGCTGAACCATTACTTTCTTTTCCTTATGTTAGCATAAAGACACCATTTTTCATCAGCAGTAGATGTTGTTCATGGACCATTTGTTGATGAACAAGCAAAGATGCAGATATGGTCATATTTTTGTGATTTTGTCTTAGAGCATGCGGTACACATACACCTGTTCTTTGAACCTTCCCCATTGCATGCAAATGTCGCACAATGATGGCATGATCGCAGTTCATCACATTTGCCAGTTCTCGAGTACACTGACATGAATCATTGTGGATTAACGTGTTTAAACGATCATCATCAAACCCCACAGTTCCTCCTGAATGTGGAGAGTTACTAATGTCAAAACAATTTTTGTTAAAATGAGAAATCCATTTTCTTGCCATGCTAGTGGTATTATCCCTATACAAGGCACAAATGTTTCTGACTACCTCAGCAGCTGTTACCTGATTGTTGGACTCAAACAGAAGAATATGTTGGAAATGTTCTGATTTATGTACTTGGCACTCCATTTTGTAGCATCCACAGCTCCACTCACTATTTCCAAATGACAATATAAAACTCTTAACAACAGTGAACTACAAATAAAAAAGGCAATTGATAAATAAACCATAGCAACCAGAATACCAACATGCAAAGCAAAGACACTATGACCTTAGTCATCAACTTAATATATGGTGTGCTGAAAAAAAGATTTGGGTGAAGGTGGCCAGACATTTCTGTTTGTGTTGCAGTCCATATGTCCCAGAAACCAATTGTCTTTACTTTAATAATAGCAAAATGTTTTAGCACATTATTGAAATTTTTTATTCATGAATAATGGGTGCCTTTTTTTGAGCTATTGTAAGTGCCTTCAAATCTTTATGCAGATTGTTCTTATTCTTGGTATTGGTCTTGGGAACTGAGATGTAGTTTGAAAAATGGATGTAGTACTTTCAACTGTTCTCAGTAGGGATCATGTGAACTGAAAAGTAGTAGTTAATTTACCTTGTTCTTTGAGCAAATGTATATATGATGTAATTTCATTGTCATATTCACGATAAAAGAAATTTTAGTTGAACACTTTAAGACATGGAAAATTTTAGCTTCCCTTGGGGAGTTGTCCCAAAATATGATACTGTATGATATAATGAAACAAAAATGTTTAAAGAATTCCATCTTCTTATGTTTCCTCTTCTGACAAGTTTGGATTCCAAATAGTTATTTGTTTAAGCTTTGTAGCAGCTTGGTAGTATGCTCTCCAAGCTAGTATTTATTGTCAAAGTATTTGAATAAAACAAACTGATGGAAGATCAGTAATGTCCACAAGAAAACACCATAGCCACATGACTGAAACTTGGAGACACCATATTTAATTGTTTCCCAATCAGATGATAACTGAATGCTTAATTCATGGGTCGTGAAGTTTATACCCATTGCTTACTGTAAATCAGATTCCAGAATTACATTTGATAATATAGTATTCTGTACATCATATTCTATAAATAATAGATAATATAATATGCTACTTTGGAAGGGCTCCTGTGTTGTGTGAACTAAATGTGGAAATTATGAGAGCAGCATAAGAGGTGGTTGCGCAATGATTGCATAAAGTTGAGAGAGCCATATGAAAGGAAATGATGGCTCCAGAAGACTAGAAGAGGGCAATAATTGTACTTACATTCATGATAGGAAATTGAAACGAGTGTTACCCTATGTGTTACTGTGCAAAAATCTGAGAGATGAATCTGGAGAACAGTGGAAAAGCAGCTGAAAGAAGAACAGTATGGCATCAGGCAAGGAACATTCACAGTAAATCTGATATATACTGTGAGACAACTGCAGTAACACCACCATGAGTATGGGAAAGGTATGCTTACGGTCTTCTTGTATTTGAAGAAATTATATGACACTGTATTCAGAAATAAAGTATGGAAGGCACTAAGAAGTAAAGAGAGAGAGAGAGAGAGAGAGAGAGGAAATGGCACTGAGGATAAACTGATAGTACCAGGGAAGTGTAAGTTGTGTGAGAGAAGAGAGAGAACAGTATGACTGACACAGGGGGATGGTCTGAAATAAGGAACTTTTCATCATGGTGTTGGATGATATGATGACTTAAGTGGCAGGAGAGATTGGATACAGGATGACTGTGATGATATTTGCTGGTTACGTGAAATTAGATGCTTGGGAAGAAGTTGTGCAATAATACAGCATAAAATTTAATGGAAAGAAGTGTGAGGTGCTGCTCACAGAACATAAAAGGATGCACTACAGCAAACATGACTGGGTTGGGTACAGCTGAAAGCTGTGGAAAATTTCAAGTACCTGGGGAGACAACACAGGAAAATGGAAGAAATTACCAAGAGGTAAGTGAATGGGCAAGCCAAGCTTACTCTTTATGACAAGTGTAAGTGGTGTGTTACCGTAAAAAGAAGTCCTCCATAAAAAAGTAACGTGGTGGTTACCAAACAAACATATTATGGACCAGTTTTGTTTTACACCATAGAAACCTGGGTCATGAAGGAGAAGGAAAAAGGAAGAAGTGAGCAAGGGATACAAAGTTCTTGAGAAATCAGATAGGTGTAACAAAAATGGAAAAGTTAATAAATGAAATGGTCAAGGAGACAAAACGAGGCATCCATACAAGAAAAGATTGGAGAAAGAGAGAGTAGGAGATGAGAATGTGTAGAAGATAAACAATATGAAAATGGAGAGTAGGTCAAGGGGAAGGCCAGGGGACAAGTGGCTAGTGGATGAAAGCATCTGGAAGATGGGAGAGCCATGGACCAGAGGAGTGTCAGAGAAGTGCTGAAAGGCCGGAGAAGGTAGTGAGGCTTGTGTTCCAAGCAGAGTCTGCCATTGGTGGGAAACAGTGTTGTGTAGCTATAATTGTCAGAGGGTTGAAGGAGGCTGTCCAGGAGATTTGTTTGTAAAAAGAATCGGAAGTGGCCCCCACCACCCAGCAGTACCCGTGCCTTTATTGAATGTCTCAATCTGTTATTATGTAAAGGGTGCGACTTTTTTGAGCCCCAAGCACAATATTAGATCATATTTCTCTGATATCCTCCTGACACCAATTTCTGTTGCCTTGCATTGCCCTCCTAATTTCTGCAACATCCTTGACAACTCATATCCATTCCAGTGCCACTATCTCTTTCCCAAGATTCATTCTTTTGCAATAGTTCCCACTATAAATGTGTCCCATGCATGCATGCATCCATCCATCCATCCGTCCATCCATCACCATTTACTCTATTCCTGCTACTGCTAAGGCCTACAGCGTCAAAGACATACTGACATCAGACAATTCATTTTGTTTACCAAATAATATGTGTTCGCTGTAACGGTTTTTATATGGAAATGACTACCACTGAATTGAAATGTCTTGGAAAAGCCAGTTATCAGTTGCTGAGTGTTCTCTACAGCTGCCCCAATTGCCTGCTATGTCACATTTGGATGCTCCCATACAGTACACGGTACTAGTTTCTCTGAATTCCATTCTTTAAATGTGTCTTTACTTCTCATTTTGTCACTTCTGTCATCCCTGTATTGAATATGGCACAGTGCTTAACAGTGTACGATCTTTGATGTCCCTCCTCTCTCTGAAACTTCTACTTCATCCTTGTGTATCTCATCCTTACAACAGGTGGATCCTTCTCAAATTAGGATGTGACTTACATGCCGTATCTTTCCATCCTTCACCAATAAATCACACTTTCCATCCTGAAGAGTCAATAGACAAGTTCTGGAAGCTGGGAGTAGTATATACTACTACAAGTTTTGCTACTGGCATTATTAGAAAATTTGTCTTCTGAAAGTATGGATTGTGACACAGTCTGTATGTTAATCATATTAAATATGAAAATAAAACTCAAAAGGAAATTAAATAGAAGCAGAGTGAAATTATTAGACACCACACAAGAAATCTGACTAAAGAAAATATAAAAGAATACTTCATAAAATAAATGGAAAGTAACCTAACAAAAATCAGACTGGCCAGTAGCAAACAAGCAAGCAAATGGAAACACTTTAAGAACAGTATTCAAGAAATAAATTCTAAAGTTGTAGGAAAAAGAAAAGACTTAACAAAATTTGATTTAACAGCAAGTGCCAAGAAAAAGTGCTGGAGAGAATAAATTCAAGCGAATTGTGGTTTTAAGAAAGAAACAGCGTGACACTGCAGGAAAGTTGCTATAAAATCTGTCAGGAAACACAGTGAACCCCAAGATAAAAGGAAAGTGAATCAACATGATATGAGACGTGGTGGATGATTTAAGCATCACAGGGCAAGGTAGATGTATCAAAATATTTTTAAAAAATATTTTGGTAAATTAACTAAAAGGGAACAATTTGTAAAGGCTCAGCATAGGAAAATACTGACAAACAAGAGTTATATACAGAAGTGATGGAAAACATACTTTTCACAACTACTCAACTGCAGTTAATCTACTTACTTTAAATTTGAAGAATCTGATACAGTTGATACACAAGTCTGCACCCCATCAGCAAACAAAATACAATAAGCAATAAAGAAATTGAAGAGTAAGAAGAATTGTTGTGAAGACCAGATGTACTACTAGATTTCACTTATAAAATCCTATCAATTTGCCTATTAAACATGCTGATCCCAGTAACTGAAAAACTAAGTAGGGAATACAAATGTAATTTCTGCATGAAGGGATCCGCAGTAGATCATTTATTCACTTTAAGACAAATAACTCAGGACAGGTGGGATTTGATGTAGATGCCCACATATAATTTCTGTATTTCAGAAAGGCCTATGATACCTTACATCGACACACACTTTTGAATATAAAGAGGAAATTGGAAATATCCTCAAAGTTAATCAGATTAGTTATAATGTGTATAGGTGTATTCTGGACTGAGATGAGGGATACCATTTCACCTGTTTTATGTAACCTTGTTTGAGACAAGATCATTAGAGACTTCAGTAAAACTAATCCACAAGGGAAGCGACTGCAGAAGATGAACTTGCCTATGCAGATGATGGGGCATTAATAACAAGTTCCAAAATAGAATTAATCAGAATGAGGCAAAATTACTAAAAAATCTCTGAGAAAACAGGGGTGTGTGGTAATGAAGGAAGATGAATACCTGATCATAAGTAGGGAAATCAGAAGTGATGCACTTTCAGCTGTGGATGGATTCAGTTTCAAGACTGTTGACTATTAGAGAGCCTTTTTAGTAATAATGGTAGAACGGGTATAGAAATAGATGCCCATCTAGCAACAGCGAACAAAGCACTTTTTATTTTCATCAAAATTCTAAAGAAAAAATCACTTAGTACTAACTTCAAATTGTGCTTTTAACAATCAACTACTATACCCATTAAATTATGCAGAAATGAAGCATTAAATTTTGGGAAGAAAGGTAAAGAAAAACTACTAATATCCCAAAGGAAAACATTAAGGAAAATTTTTGAATCTGTATACGATGAAAATAATGTGGAACAGAAGGTAAGGGGGAAAAAAGAGCGCTCTTCAAACACCATGACGTCATTGAAGCACTAAAGAAGAGAAGATTGAACTGGACAGACCATATAGCAAGAACAATGGCGATGGAGAATGCACTACCTACATTCTTTAAAATGATAGATGGAATGACAAGAAGAGGAGGGCTCAGAGTTAGGTGGTGAGATAACATCTGGGAAGATACAACCAGGATGAACATCAACACCAAATGGACAAATAGCTCACTTGACAGAGACAAATGGAAGAGCTTATAGAGCAGGCATGTGGTCGATAAGGCCCTTGCCACATATAAAGTAAAATAGTAAAAGTAGAAAAATGAGCTACTGGCTAGCCATTATATTCTATTTCCTTCTAATGTTAAGCTTCCTCAATTAAATTTTCCCCTTGATACTGTCACCGTTCCTTGTGTGGTACCATTTTGTTCCTGAGGTTTCTCTGTAACAATATAATCAATAACTATCTTAAAACATATAGCGAAGGTAGCTGAAAAGTTTTATGTAGCACTTAAAGTTAATAGCGGTCTTAATGCATGCAAAAATGTTTACTAGATGAGTTTTTAAAAAAAAATTATAGTGAACTCACCAGCACCTACAGATTTTTATAATAATTATATTCAGTGTACTTCCAACTGTTTGTGTGTGTATTATCTGTTTTGTGAATTATTCATGCATCTAAAAAAGAAAAAGGATGTGCAATATTTTTCTACAGCAAACAGCAATAAACAACCAGCTGCATGGCAATAAGTGTCGTTTCCATTGTTTAAACAACTAGTGCATGGTAACAGAGTACAATTTTTGTTGTTTTCAGCCAGCCTGTTCCATGTAAATTGAAAACAAACTCGGTTTTCTGGTGTTAATTGTAGTGTAAGTGTAAGTGAAGTAAGTTAAAAGAAATTTGTAGAAGAGATGATGGAGAAACAAAGGAAACATCTGTTGAAATTAAAACAAAAATTAGAATTAATTGAAAGATTTGAGAAGGGGGGAACTGCTGCAGAACTATGTGCTGATTATAGTATTATAAGACAAGCTGTTCAGGAGATTAACAAGAATAAGCTGAAAATACAGGATTTTGTCAGAAAATCTTATTCTAGTTGTGGACCATCTGCATGAAAAAGCAGGATGCTATTCTTTCGCAATGGCTTAGCCAAAAATGAGCAGAAGGTGTCATTGTTTCAGGCACGGTGTGTGCCAGTAAAGCTAGTTTTGTTTATGAAACCATAGGGCTAGAGAGAGAATTCATTACTTTATCTGGATGGCTAACAGATTCAAACAGTGTTATGGGATTCGCGAACTCACTTTCCAAAGTGGTCTGATGATTCCTTCCAGGAAGAATTTCTCTGTAACTGCAGAGTTACTCTGTAACTGCAATATATGATCTGAAGATGGGCAGCTAGCCTGCAACTGCAGAGTTACTATGTAACTGCAATATATGATCTGAAGATGGGCAGCTAGCCTGAAACCGGTCATTGAAAATAAAATTTAGCAATCAAAGACTGAAATGCCATATTTTTATTTAAAGAACGATTGCAGCAATCCCATTAAGACAATCATGTCTAGTTTTGGTAACGGTTTTACCTCCTAACATGCCTGCCATTGTACAACAAGTGGACCAGGGCATAATTGTGTCGGTAAAACAGCGCTACTGGTCTGGTCTGCTGAAAATGCAAGTTAATAAGGATGATTTGGTGGCTTTGTGAAAGAAGTTGACAATCCTGGATGGTTTCTGATGCTTGGCAGGAAGTCAAGCCACGTACACCAGTTTGATAGTGGAGGAAAATTGTTCCAGATATAGAAGAAAGTGATTTCATAGGTTTCAATGTTGAAAAAATAACAACTGACAGATAATGAATCTGGCAATGGATTTAAGTAGTTTTGAAGTTGTCAGTGAAGAAAAGAATGAGTGGCTGAAGATCAAACATAGAAGAAGCCCATGAATGATAAAATGGGGATGAAGACAGTGACCTTGTCAGTAATTGTACCACACTACAATGTGTTGATACTATTCCATATTATACGGGCCAGAGGGGATTTCGGTACAATGACATTGTTGCTGCAAGGAAAATTCGAAAAGTTGTGCAAAAATGTCAACTCCTCTCAGAAGCAGACCAACATACAGACTGATATAAACAGGCCTACAGTACCTATGCACAGAACTAGTATATACTTTTGAACAAAGGATACATGTTTGAAATTATCTCAATTAGCCATGTTTTCCATTTATTCGAGTGTCTTCTCCTCCACATTACATTGCAAGATTTTTTGCAGCTGCTCACTACATAGTTAATATTATAAGGATTTGTAGATGCTGCTAGAAGTTGTTTTGTAATTTATAGCAATTTCTTGTAAATATGGAAATTCATCGTTTCTCCATATCTGCACTATTAAAATGAGATGGTAAACATTCGCAAAGCCTAAAATTGTGTAGCAAGAGTGACTTGCTACTCAGAAAGTAAATTATGTTAACTGGATTAGACAAGTGAATAAGTACCTCAGTAATTTTACACATTATCCCTTGAATATTCTTATATTATTTCTGTCACTAATTTAAGGAAATTACTAATATCAATGCTCTTTCCATTAGCAAATCGCGAAGTCGCAGCCGCTCAAAAACTCGTTCACATTCAAGATCGAGGTCGAGAACACCACCAACTTCAAATTCATTTAGTGCAATTGGCAACATCAGTGAAAACAATTCTTGGTCAAGTGTGAATGCTGCATCAACTCCCGTAACAAACAGCTCTGTCAACAATTCAAACAGTACGCCTGTGAACAACAGTGAAAGGCGATCACCTAGAAGACAGCCAAGGTCTTACAAGGCCAGATCAAGGTAACTGGGTGTTATTATTGTGGATTGTAAAGTGTTCCTGAGTGACTTAGTTACAGTCATGAATTGCTTCACCCCCAAAATGGAAATCACACGAGGACATACAGAGACATTTTTATATATTGTTTAAATGATTTTTAATTTTAGCTGTGTATATATTCCTGAGGGGAAAGAATTAAATAACAGTACCTGCATTGCAAGCAGTTTTTTTGCACCTTTCCTGTGATATCCATAAAAATAATAGTACTCTTAACTAGTAAATACAGCTACAGATAAGAGGGACATAATCACATATGTCTGTATGTTTAATTATTTCATCAGTGGAACTATAAAACCAAATCACATTCTGGATCAGTGCAATACAATTAAAAGAAAGAGATTGAAATATAGATTTGTAAACTTGGGTTTAATTGCTTGTATGGTCAGTTTACAGTAATGTGACATCATTATTGGATGGAATGATACAGATGTATAACACCAAAGGAAGTACACATGAACTCAAATTTGATAAGTTAGCCCAATTTCATAATATTATGGTAATTCAGGTATATGTAACTACCTCATATTAATTGTTGTACCTTCACAAGATATTCATGAACTTTGTAACTTGGAAACCAGACAATCCTAAAATATAACGAAATTTTGACAACTTTTTAGCATGCAGTTTTGTGAACAATCTGATAGTTTAATCCATCTATATTTCTTATTGCACCAGATTATTTCATGTTAAATATTCATGATGCTCTGCAATTTTCTCCCTGGCTGAGATTTTGTTTGAAATCCAGGAAATATTTTATAAAAATATTTAATGTTTAAAAATAACATTGAAAGCTTCTGGTTTGGGATACAAGTGAAAGACACAGTTCAAGGTCATACCTATGTTGAAGTTAGTGAACATTCAGAAGAAATTGATGAACCAATTTATTCCCACTATTGATCAGCACTTAAAAATTTATGTGAAAAATTAATATAAAAACCAAAAGCTAGTGTATGTATTTATTTTCTGACAGATATTTGCATCACAGAAGTTATTGGAAGATGAATGACGTACAACTGTGCAAGTGAATGAAAAGCATTTGAGTGAGGTCATGCTTGTGTAGTACAATGAACTTTGAAGGAGGAAGTTGAGTAAGATGCAAATTGAAACAAGCAAACTCCCATATTAATTTATAATTTTATCTGTTAAATAAAAAACCTGGTAAATACACCTCATCAGTAATATTTCACTCACGGAACTCTGTTGATTAAGATGAATGCAAGCTTTTGATGATTTCCATCACCACCATCATCAGATTTAAAAATTAGTTATTTACTTCTTGAGAGTAATGGATAGGGATGTCATCAAAAGGTAAGGTTTTTCAACCAAGTTGATGGCATTGTGTGCCTGAGAAAATATTATCCATCAAGTCATTGGAGAAAAATGAAAGGTTAAATTATCACCCTTTGATATTTATATTAAATATAATTGATTTGGTCAATGAAGAAAAAACATTTTTGTCACCATTTCACAAAATCAGGTGTTAATGGATGTGACCACATTGCTGTGAAGTTTCATTATAAATTTACTGTTTTGCCACACACCTGCGCATTGAAATTTTTTTGATGGTACCAAATTCTGAGTGAGTGAAGAAGAGTACACACATTTGTTTTAAAATAACTCTCTTTTTGTTGGCACAGGTTTGAATTATTGAAGAACTTCTGATTTATCAGTTTTAATACGTAAAACTCCTTATTTTCTAACAAAATAATTGACTAAAGTAATTTATTTATGAGACATGAACAGTTTTGTCCTTCCAAGCTTACAATTAGGGACAGATAACATTAAAGAAGGCTTTGCAGGTATGAGGGCACTATTGGCTTACTGTCATTAATATTACTCCACATAGTGTTAATCTGGTTCCATTAAGTATAAAGCAACTGGTGATACTAGAACATTGCATTGAAATTTCTCTGTTTCTGAGAAAGTAAATACATTTTCTGCCTAGAAGCTGTTAAATTTTGAAGCTGAGTTTACTAACGTAATCATTCCTTTTTGTCAAATTTCATCTTTATCTTATGCTTACTGATATATCTATTGCTAAATAATATAAATTTGTTAGTTATTGGCTACCTTACAACAAATTAACTAATTTTAAATTTCAGTGGATGACACACACTTTTCATGCGTTTCATTTTGACTAACAAAGAGTGTAAACAGAAGGAAATATAAAAGACACAAAAACTGTAAGTCGTGGTACATTATGGAAGTACTCTGTGACCCAAAGACCATTCACAACTTCAATTACTGATAGAAATTTTGTCATAGGAAATGTTTGTTTGCTTTGCTATTGTTGTGATATTCAGACGACTGCTTTGACGCAACTCTCATCACTAGTGTATCATGTGCATGCCTCTTCATCTCTGCATTGCATAACTACTTCAACCTGTTTTCATTTTAAGCTGCTGACCATATCAAGTCTTGGTCTGTCTCTACAGCTTTCACCCTCCCCGTGTTGTCACACTGATGACTCCGTCATGCCGCATGATGTATTCTATCAACCAATCCCGTCCTATCAATCAATCCCTTCTTTTAGTCACATTGTGCCATACATACCTTTCTCTCCCAGTTTGATTCAGCACCTACTCCTTGCACATCTCATTGTTTGTTAGATCGATATTATTCTATTTAAAAGTGGTTCACGTTAGAGCAGTATCTAATTACAAATCTGGCAACACATATTTACCTATCAGGAAAGGCTGAAATGTCCAAAATTTTAAATTATTGTCTGTTGCTTCTTTTGCATTCTTCCTGGGACTGTCTGCCTCTTAACAATGTACTAAGTGTTATTTCTTCCATTTTTTTGCAATATATTATGAATTTACTGTCTTCATTGATTGCTGTTCCTCACCTGGGACACTAGATTCTTGATTGCAATTTCTGGGGCAGCATTTTTCTCTCTTTCAGACAGTTCTGGTTAGTTTGTTTGTACACTTCATGAACATGTAACTGTATACTTTCCACACACATGTACTATATCTGTACTTTTGTTAACATGAACTGACTTGTATATTCTATGGTTAAAGTGAGCGAGTGATGTCCTTTCATGCAGAAGGACGTGTTCACTTATGAGAAGTTACCATTTTCATCCTCGTCCTGTGGAAAACTGTTCAGTCCATATTGTTATTAATCTCTTGGCTTACAAATCTATAGCTTAAGATCACGACAATGTTTGGAAAATGTTGATCAACATACCTTTGGCATTGTACTAATAGGATTTTGATGAGGGATTTTTTTCTCTGCCGTCACAATATTTTCACATTTTGTTCCTTTGTACACGATCATAAATTTAAGAAAAGAAATATAACCTCAATTTTTTCACCTAGTAACTCCCAACCTTTAGCTGACAGCAAATATTAAATATGGCTTAGCCTTGGCTCTTAGTATACTGTTGTAAAATTAAAGCTCTTGATCTGTGATGTATGACACTTCCCATTCATGGCAACAGGCCCACAGAGCATAAACACATAATATAGCTCAAAAATTTCAGGGTTACAGTGGCACCTGAGTTTCACAGGCACTCTATAAATGAGTCCACATGATACAAACAAGCCCTCCTTTCTTTTGTGCATTCATTCATTTGTTCATTCTTCCATTCTTTGATCCATTCGTGCATCATATGTTGCACATCCCATCAAGGAGGAGAACATTCAGACATTTAGAGATGTGGAACAAGTAAAAATACAAGCAAATTGCAGAAACTTTGTCCATTGTAACACTCATTAGTTAGAATTTAACTGTGCACAAGATTGTTGCCATATAAGTTAACTAGTGTGCAGATGGGGACACAGTACAAAAGATGCCACATAAACATGGCATGGTATAAGGTGATAAGAAAACAGACTGACCAGAATACCATTCATTTGACCTAGATATGGTACCATGTCTCAGCAACTATATGACTTAAAATTTTGCTTCTGCATGGGTCCACAGCCTCCAAATATGTTACAAATGAAAATACACGCCATTGCAGGCTGCATATTAATGTTCTTTATTTGATTTGTGTGATTAGCTGATTTTGACATTGCATCATTTTCAAGCACCTGAAATTTAAATACACCAATTGTGGATGAAAATAATATTTTCTGCATATGTCGCTATGTAAATATAAAACATTACACAGATTGCATTATTTGTGTAACAGCTCTATTTACATGCATGAAGTCAACTTATGTGCCTCACATTTTACATTGTGCAAATGTTGGATTCATCGTGCACATACATGGTTACATGTCATAATCTGTAGACAGAAACATAGACAGAATCCAAATCATAATTCTACAGCATCCCATGTCACATAATAGTACCTGTAACTACTAGTACTGTAGCCTGACAACTACAATAGCTGTTATAATGTTGTCAAAGATATGCTTAAGCCAACATCACAGAACTAATGATACAAAAGGTACATTACATTTGTCACTGGCTTATCAGATTTAACTAACATATTGTATTCTATGTAATCATTAATCAGTGATGAGAGACTATATAATGTCATACAAACAAACATTAAATATATTTTCTTTAGTACATAGAAAAGCTAGAATATCTGGTTACCATCCATTTTTCTTTGAATAATTTGATGTGATACCAAGTAATTTGCTTAAAATAAGAGGCATATACTTGGCCTTGAGAGGAATGTTTTGGTGTCTCAGTGAGTGCATTAGTGCATTCCGCAGTGAATGTTGATTGTGTGTTACTGCTGGCATATTTCTGTTTCTCTTTTATCATCATCTAATTTGGTACCTATGATTGCTGTTTATGTACCTTTTGGTGAAATAGAAGATGGAAGTAGAGGTACAAACCTGTTGTTATAGAATGTCCTTTGTGAGAAGAATCTCCTTATTCTTTGTGGATAATATAATTTCAGATTTATTATAACTTCAGCCATGTACTAAATGTGAAACTATCACATGTTTTGATGTATGTCAGGCTAGTTTGTTAAATAAAATGTAGCTGCCATTCTTTTACTACAAGTAATAAATGGTAAAAGTGTCGGCTAATGCCGACATAATAATGTATGGGATTTTTAACCTTAAAATATTTTATGAAATTTGTATTTATTTGACGAATGGCTTTTGTAGTACTGTGTTAAGTGTCAATAGATTTGTTTGTACGTCCATACATTTGTTAAGTCTAGAGTGCTGGTTATTAATATAATGCACATCTTCAAATATTTTATGAAGCTTGTATTTATTTTATGAATTACTTTCAATGTACTGTAGAAAATACATTTAATACATTTGTTTGTATGTCCTCGCATAATCTTCAGTCACTGATAAGTGATTACTTAGCATACAATATGTTAGTTAAAGCTAATATGCCAGCAATAAATGTAATGTATCTCTTGCATGTTGCTATTGATAGTTCTGCAGTGTTGACTGTAAGCATATCTGTGACAACATTATAAAAGTTGTTTGTAGTCGTCAAGCTGCAAACCTTGTAGCTGTAGCTACTTTTATATGACGTGTTGGTTCAGCACTATGATTTGGCTTCTATGCACATTTATTTATGGATTATGACATGTAGTCATATATGTATAAGTTGACTACAATATTTAAACAGTGTAAAACATGATGTACATAAGTTGATGTAATTCATTTCAGTAGAGCTATCACAGTATAATGTGATTATTTTAATGTGATTTTCGTAATGGTATATTTCAATATCAGCTGCTTGGAAATAACACAGTGTCAAAATTAGGTAACTGCACAAATTAAATAATGAATGTGAATATACATTGTAAACAGACATATGACTGTTAATAATAATAATAATAATAATGTCATGTGACGAGAGCCTGCCATCGGGTAGACCGTTCGCCTGGTGCAAGTCTTTCCATTTGACGCCACTTTCATGCTTAAGTATTACTGTGGAAGTTCACTAAGGCGCCAGAAGGGTCGTGGCACTGGTCATCACGTCTGAACTCTGAATGCAATGTGGTACTCTCAGTTTCTGGAGGAGCACCTTGATTATGTCATTTGTGTGAAATATTCTGTTTCACTGTACAGTTTTGATTGTCCTGCATGGTATTTACGAGGGTCACTCCAAAAGAAATGCACACTATTTTTGTAAAAATACAGTTTTAGTCTGCGTGTGTGAAAGTTTTACAGTGTGTAGATACATCCTTCCCTCTTGTTTTCAAACTTAGTTCAACCTGTTCCCGTGACTGGCGCCATCACAGCATGTCTTCAAGATGGCTGCTACACTTGACGTTCGTCAGAAGCAATGTGCTGTTATAGAATTCCTGTGCTGTGAAAACGAGACAGTGGGAAACATCCACAAGAGGTTGAAAAAGGTGTATGGAGATGCTACTGTTGATCACAGTACAGTTAGTCGGTGGGCAAGCAGGTTATATGATGAAAGCGGGCACGGCAATATTGAGGATTATCCTCGCAGCGGCAGGCCTCGTACTGCACACACTCCAGACAATGTGCAGAGAGTTAACGAATTGGTGACAGACGCATCACAGTGAACGTATTGTCACGTTACATTGGGATAGGGGAAAGAAGTGTTTGCAGAATACTGAAAGTGTTGGCGTTAAAAAAGGTTTGTGCCAGCTGGGTTCCCGGGATGTTGACAGTGGCTCACAAAGAAACAAGAAAAACAGTGTGCAGCGAACTTTTGGAACGGTACGAGAATGGTGGAGATGAATTTCTTGGAAGAATTGTGACAGGTGATGAAACATGGCTCCATCATTTTTCACCAGAGACAAAGAGGCAACCAATGGAGTGGCATCATGCAAATTCACCCAAGAAAAAAAAAAAAATTCAAAACCACACCTTCTGATGGAAAAGTTATGGCTATGGTGTTTTTCGATTCCAAAGGACTCTTGCTTGTGGGCATCATGCCAAGTGGAACCACCATAAATTCTGGTGCATATGTGATGACACTGAAGAAACTACAAGCTCGACTAAGTCGTGTTCGACCACATCGGCAAAAGCAGGATGTTTTTCTGTTGCAAGACAATGCACGGCCACATGTCAGTCAAAAAACCATGGAAGCGATCACAAAACTCGGATGGACAACACTGAAACACCCGCCTTACAGTCCTGACCTGGCTTCATGTGACTATCATCTCTTTGGGAAACTGAAAGACTCACTTCGTGGAACAAGGTTTGAAGATGATGACTCCCCCGTGCATGCTGCCAAACAGTGGCTCCAACAGGTTGGTCCAGAATTTTACCTTGCGGGTATACAGGTGCTGGTTCCAAGATTGAGTAAGGGAGTTGAGAGGGATGGAAATTATGTGGAGAAATGAAAATTTTGTTCCTAAAGGATGTATCTACACACTGTATAATTTTCAAACATGTAGAATAAAAGATGGATTTAAAAAAAAAAGTAGTGTGCATTTCTTTTGGAGTGACCCTCGTACTTACCTTGTTGCCCTCTCGTTTGTGGGGCTCACAAACTGGAGGAATTTTTTCTGGTTGAAACCACTGCACTTATGAGTTGGGTGTCTTTTAACTGTTTCTGCTTCATGTTGGTGATTGTGTGTTTATTACTCAGCAAAGTGAAGTTGTAATCTCCCCACTGTGGCAGCACTGTTGTGTGTGTGTCCAAGAAGTAAGGAGGGGGAAGTAGTACTGGCATACACTCCTCTGAATCTAATTTTCCTAACCCAATCAAATATCAGTTTCTGAGTGTCACTTGTCTGACACAAATAAATTATATAAATCTGCTGTTCCGATTTAGTTAACTCTGAAGTGACATTATCAGCGCCTTGTCCCTTCTTTTAATTTTGAAGTGCTCACTGGTGATCATTATTGTAAACACATTTTGGATACTTACAATAGCTAGAAATATTCCAAATGTGTAACATTTTAAGTAATCAACAAAAAATAAGTAATGTGACGTGATGTGTTACAGCATAAAATTTTTAGTGTTATTGAGAGCAGTAGCTTAGTGTAGGGATTTAAATACAATAGAACCCCATTAATCTGTCCTCTATGGAACCGGGAGTGTGATCGAAACACAAAACATGTCTGATTACCAGAGGAACACTTTTATTGACCCATAATATCACAATACATTATGGTACATCTTTGATTTTCAACTGGAAATACTGTCTGATATATTCTTCCATGTCAAAACAGTAACAAAACGAAAAGAAAATGTCAACACACTAAAAAAACTTACACGAAAGTGTTACAGTAGTGTCCGAACTGTGAAATACATCTTTATAATATGGTACAAAATTGTTTTTGTGAGTGACAGTGTAACAACTGTATATACCTTATTACAGTACTGTATATCTAAAAACAAAGATGATGTGACTTACCAAACTAAAGCGCTGGCAGGTCGATAGACACACAAACAAACACAAACATGCGCACAAAATTCAAGCTTTCGCAACCTACTGTTGCTTCGTCAGGAAAGAGGGAAGGAGAGGGAAAGCCGAAAAGATGTGGGTTTTAAGGGAGAGGGTAAGGAGTCATTCCAATCCCGGGAGCGGAAAGACTTACCTTAGGGGGAAAAAAGGACGGGTATACACTCGCGCGCACACACACACACACACACACACACACACACACACACACACACACACATATACAGACACAAGCAGACATATTCAAAGGCAAAGAATATGTCTGCTTGTGTCTGTATATGTGTGGATGGATGTGTGTGTGTGTGTGTGTGTGTGTGTGTGTGTGTGCGAGTGTATACCCGTCCTTTTTTCCCCCTAAGGTAAGTCTTTCCGCTCCCGGGATTGGAATGACTCCTTACCCTCTCCCTTAAAACCCACATCCTTTCGTCTTTCCCTCTCCTTCCCTCTTTCCTGACGAAGCAACAGTTGGTTGCGAAAGCTTGAATTTTGTGTGTATGTTTGTGTTTGTTTGTGTGTCTATCAACCTGCCAGCACTTTCGTTTGGTAAGTCACATCATCTTTGTTTTTAGATATATTTTTCCCACGTGGAATGTTTCCCTCTATTATATTTATTACAGTACTGCATTGACAAACAACTGACCCATTCTGTGCAGCAAAAGTTCTTGTAGGGAGCATTTTGTCATTTAAGTCACACTAATGAATGTTACACAGTTGATCAGGGAACAGCATAAACTCATTAGTTATGTTTTCAAATTTTGGAATAAATTCCTTGGCAGCTGTTTCACCACCAGACAGCTTCTCACTAGACTTAATTACATTTTGAATGTCTTGGCATTTTTTCCAACTTTATAGCCAGCTTTCACCAGTAAACTTTTCATTTTCATTGGCTCCATCTAATTTTTATGATTGGTCCAAATGAAGGAGCTCTTTGTCTTCTCTCCTGCTCAAAGCATTGTCTAGAATTTCACTTTTAGGGTTCTTCTTGCATATTGTATATTTTTAGTTTTTTCTTCTTATCAGTTGCCATTGTGTGACTTTCAAAAATTTTCCCAATTTTTCACCAATCTTTTACAATTTTTTACTTCAACACCTAGCTAACTTTCAATGTTTTGTAGAGACTCATTTTCTCTAACCTTACAAGTACATTCAGTTTCTCCATTAATGACAGTGTCACATGTTTACGTTTAGTTGATGCCATAATTTAGCTTTACACACTTTAATATGTAAGAAGAACAGTGTCACTAATTTATAAAACATGTGTGCACAATAATAATTATTTCTCGAGTTAGATACTAAAACTATTCGAACTAACACACTTATCATCAGTCAACTGCCTGTTGATCCATATCACAGACGATGAGTCACTGACAAGTCCAAATAATCACTGGAAATGGAATGGTCGGACTAAGTGCGAAGTTGGACCATCCGAGGTCAGATTAACAAGGTTCTACCATACATTTGTGACTAGCAAAGGATTATGGATTTGATTCCTTTCAGGTGTTACACAGTTTTGTTTTTAAATCTTTCAGAATGGCTTTATTCATTATTTTTATTCAGTTATTTTATTTTATTTAGTTTTTCTAATCTTTAGCCATTCCATTTTAATCATCGTATTATCTTTTTTATTTGCCAACCACCTTATAGATGTTTTATTCTAAATCCAGTCACAAACAACAAATGTTTATTAATGAGGTTATTAATTTCAGTCAGTGATGACCATTTCAGGCCTTTAAATCAACATACAGCTTGATGGACTGTGTTCCCAAATTCTGCAAAATACAGAAATCACTAGAAGCAAATATGACAGCATTTCTGTACCTGAATAAATGCAGTGTATTACACAAATTGTATTTTCTGTAATTTGGAAACATTGTACATCATGCTAACTTTGTTGCTCATTTTGGATTTTAGTGTGGTTATCATTGTTTGAAATTAATAAACATTTGTGATCTGAGACTGGATTTATAATAATCTAAATAATTTCCTGATCACCGGAGAACCTTACTTCGACGATGTCACAATTTGTGAACTTATAGATAGTTTCTAAAAGTCAGTCCCACTTGTCTGTTTGTGAGTTACAGGATGGTTTTTTCCAGCAAATGATTGTGGACGAGACCGTATGCAATAAGAGAAAGTGTGTATAATAATTTACAAATTAGCCTACTGCAAAGGACATTACAGTTGTAGCCACTTAATTTTGTTTTGTTAATTCAGAAAATATTTCAGGATTGATTATGATGCTTCATTCTTCCGTAAAAACTTAATTTAATATGCCCTTCTGTCCTCTCATTCACACATAACAAAAGTGTATGTTTGTTCGAACCTTTTAAAATTCAAGTCCCATAGACAGATTCATTTTTCCAGGAGTTTCCTTGCTAGCCTTGAAGTTCAGTTCTGTGAGACAAAAACTGTTTTTGCGATCATACTCAGCTTTAACATTTTGGTTGCACACTGCACCACCTACTCCACTGGCACGATAAATCCATTCTCTTTCTCATCATCAGTAAATTTAATTACGTTAATTGCAAGCCCTCCTGCCTGTCTGCAAAGACATTTCCCACACTCACCTTCCATGCTCACTCTGTGATGTAACAGCACGCACTAATTTAACTGAGTGTGACTGTACAGTGGTTCTTCCTACATCCACATCACCATTTCAGCTTGCCAGGTAATAGAGTATGTGTTATTGGTTGTTTCCCCCCCCCCCGGTCATCGGCGGTGGTGGTGGTGGTGATGGTGGTGGTGGCGGCGGCGGCAGCAACGGTAACGACGACAACTTGTTCTTTAGCATAGAAACTCTAATACTGTTGGGATCAATGCCACTCATAATACAATGAATATAAATAAATAAATTATTATGATAGAGGATGAAATCAGTCAGTAGAGGAGGAATAATGAAGAGTCAAATAAACAGTGGTGGAAGCAGCAAAGGAAGTGTGTGAAAGAATCAGTGATAAGAATAGGTGGAGAGTAACCCTCTGGTGGAATGACAGAGTAAGGGTGGATGTTGTTAAGAAAAGCAAATCATTTCGTATATGGTTTCAAGAGAAAACAGAGGAAGTAAGAAATGAATACAGTGAGAAGAATGAGGTGGCTGTGGTAGTGCTAGCAGGTGAGAAGGAGAAATTACTGGAAGAATGGGCAAAAATTGTGTTAGAAGACAGTGAGGGGAGTACAAAGGTCCTCAGTGGAACATCAGAATGAATAAAGAAGGAACAGAAATTGAGAAAATACAGGAAATCAAGGAGATATCAAAGAAACATTCTGAAGAGTTACTAAACCCCCATAGATATATGGTAAGAGGAAAATGAGGAGCCGGGGCATGTGGAGAATGCTGAGCTGGATCTAACCTGGACAGAAGTAGAGGAAGTGATAAAGACCACAAAAAGAGGAAAAGCACCTGGACTGGACGAGAGGTCGATGGGAAGATTGTGAGGGCAGATGGTATTGGTGGAGTATAGTGTCTCTGTCAGGTCATGAGAGCAATATCAAAAGAAAAAAAAAGGATGCCTGAAGACTGGAAAAAGAGAATTGTAGTGCCAGTTGTTAAGAAAGATTGTGGGAAACTGTCAAAATTTTAGGGGTGTTACTTTGATATGTCATGCTACCTAGATATTTGAGATCTTGGAAAAGAGAGTATGGAAAACAGTAGGAGGTGCCATAGAGTGGAACAATATGGATGTAGAGCACAAGGGACAACAATCGATTTAATTTTTAGCATAAGGCAGTGCAAGGAGAGACATGTTGAGTATGATAAGTATTTAGTAATGGTGTTCCTGGACATGTAGAATGCGTAAAAGAAGCAAGGCCTGGATAACCCCCCCCCCCAGAAAGGGGGAATTGGAAGGCTGATTCGAGAAGAATAAAAGAAATGTATTGAGAAATGTGAGTTGGGTAAAAGTAGGTGGTGAGAAGACGAACTTGTTAGACCAGAAAAAGAGCTGCATGGATAGAGTGCACTATCCTCACCATTTTCCCTCACCATTATGGATGGGATAATGGCAGAAGTGGCAGCATGAAAGGGAGATGGAAATGTGAAAGCAATGGTGTTTGCCAAAGATTTAATGGTGCAGGGAAGAGGAGGAGAAGAGACAAAATACACTGATTAGCCAAAATATTATAACTACATCGCACCGCAACACTGGCTGCCACCTGGTGGCATTGCGGGCACATGACACTCTAACAAATGTATGTTAGTGGAGCAGACACAGGAAGGAGATCACCTTAGCGAAGATATGGGCTGCAAATGGGGAGACGCATTGAGATAAGCAACTTTAACAAAGGACAGATTATTATTATTATGCAGAGCCTGTGAACAAGTACCTTGAAAACGAAGCTGGTCAAACGTTCACGTGCTACAGTCATGAGCAACCATGGAAAGAGGTTGAAGAACAGTGAAACTACCACTAGGCACTAAATGGTTGGATGTCTACAAATGTCTACAACTCTTCACAGAACGTGGGGTTCAGAAGCTTATCTGCTCATTAAAGGAGGATAGATGGTGATCTCTAGCATCTCTGCCAAAAGAGCACAATGCTGGTGCTTGCGGAAATGTTTCGGAGCACACTGTTCATCATACATTGTTGAACATGGAGCTCCGCAGCAGACTGCCCCTATGTGTTCATATATTGACCCAATGACATCGTCAATTATGATTGCAGTGGGCTCGGGACTATCGGTATTCAACCATCAATCAATGGAAATGTGTCAGCTGTTTGAGTGAATCACAATTTCGCCTTACTACGTCGCTGGGTCTCCAAAATGTTGTCATTGAAGTGAACAGCAGCTCAAAATGTTCAGTGGACCACAGATACCAGCTTGTGGGAGCTGTATTACGCTACAGGAGACATTCTCCTGCACTTGTGTGGGACCTGTGGTAATAATCGAATACTTGCTGACAGTTGCGACCCACCTGCATCCCTTCACGTTTGATGCCTTCCCTGATGGCCATGTCATCTTTCAGCAGTATAGTTGTCCATGTCTTGGAGCCAGAACCATCCTACAGTGGTTTGAGGAGAATTTTAGTAACTCAAATTGACATCTTGGTGACCAAATTTGCATGATGTAAATCCTGTGGAACCCATTGGGCTGCTATCAGGTGCCACCACCATGTACGCAAATCAGTGGCTCCTTATTTACGTGAATTACACGACCTGTGCTTAGCCATCTAATGCCACATACCTCGACAAACCTACCAACAAATTGTCATATTCGTGATGCGTAGAATCAGTGATGTATTTCATCCCAAAGATGGAAAGACAAGCTATTAACAAGGTGGTCATAATATGAAAGTTCCTGGCAGATTAAAACTGTGTGCCGGACCAAGAGCGAGACTCCGCTGCTGAGTGAAAATCTCATTCTGGTCATAATATTTTGGCTCATTATTGCATATGGAAAGATGTAATACGGCATTATGGGTTGAAATTTAATGCAACGAATTGTGAAATTATTGTGACAATGAGGAATAAGATGATGGAAGCAGTAGAGAGCAAGTATTGAAAAAAAGTAGAAAGTTTCAGGAGCATAAAAGAAAACACCTGGAGGAATGATAAGAAGATTAGTGAAAGGGTAAGGCAAGCACAGGGGTTCCAGCAGAGTGTAAGAAGTACGGAGCAAGGATGTTCCACCAAAAATCAAGCAAATGCTATACAGCAATACCAAGCATATAACACTTCAGTACTCAAAAATGTATCAGAAAGGTAGATAGTGAATAAAAGGCAGGTGAGCTGGACACAGGCTTGCGGGATGAAATTTCAGGGTAGCGGGGTAAGACTAGAATGGATAGAGTAAGGAATGAGACAGTGAGAGAAATAGTGGAAGAGTAGCTCATGCAAAAGTTTAAAGTGGTATGAGCATTTTAAAGGACTGGAAGGTGGTAGGATAATAAGACAGACTTGTGAAATAATGGCAAGAGACAGATGGATCACTGCAGTTAACAAATGTGTGAATAAGAGAGGAGAAGACCAGGACAGAGCGAGAGAAATGTCGAAGGAGAAGAAGGGATGGAGAGGCTTATGTTCCAAGTAGACCCAGCCAGCTTGGTGGTGGAGGTGGACTATGAAACCCATCGCAATAATACGTAAGTCATAGTGTTGCAGACGTTTGAACTGTGGTGATTGGAAGGCCATTAGCACCCATATTATTCTCTAGCCTCTTGTTACGTGACTATAATTTGATTATAAAAAGAATTACTGCACAGCAAATGATATTGAACAAGGAAATGCAACTTGAAATAATAAAATGTTTCGCACACACTATAACTGAGAGGATTCACTTTTGGTCCATTTAATGTCAATATACATTTCATAATTTGTACAGTGTGTTAGGTGCTACAGTGCTCGTGTTTGGGTTTCATGTTCATGATTTTTGCTATTCATCTTTGCATAATAAATTCTTGAATGACAGTTGTTGCAACTTAATAATTTTGTTTTATTGTAGCTCTGTTATCTATCAGTATTACCATCTTGTCAATATGATGTCTTGATTATATATTATGCCTTGACTCAGTTCCTGCTGACTTCTTGGATGGAAAAATTGGTCATGAGTAATTACCATAATGGCAGTCCCGCCTGCCAGTATACAAATGTACAAGGGTACAGAATCAACTCATTATAAGGTGCATTCAATAAAACTTCCTTGTGGTAAACATGATTGTCTGTAATAATTTCCAGCACTTATGAATGCAGTAAATGTGATGTATATCTCAGCATTTTAGAAGATGCCTGGATATTCTTCATTATGAAAATTTCTCCCCACAGCCTGAAATACTTTTCAGTTTACAAGAATAATTAACTATGACATTGAAGTTATTAATCAGAAATGTGTTCATTCCTTAAATATCTTCCTCCAAATACAGTACAATCAGACACACATCCGTCATCCCCTTGCATGGAATGAAATAATTTCATTAATAAAAATTGTCAGACTTTAGAATGTAATATTGTTGAAATGAAAGTACTTGAAAATTGTGATCTATACTAACATAGATGCACTTCTTTGAATGTCATCATCCTTACCTAGCTTACATTGTCAAGGCAATATAAAAAAATTAACCAACTTTACATGTTTTTGGTTAGTAATACAGTAGGATAAAGAGAAACAATGTACCTGCAAAACGCATCTCAGTTCTCACTGATCTGTTTACTTGTCTGACACAACCAATAAAAATATGTAATTAAAAAAAAATAGGGGGAGGAAAGCTTGATAGTCACGCAGCTGAAGAGAGCCTTCAGCTGAAGAGAGCCTTGGAGGCACCAAAATGTCATTGTGCTTCAGAAAGTTTTATTTTTTTCCCCCAGATTGACTTGTATCATATGAGAATGGATTAAATTGTGTTATTTTGATTGTTTGTGTGAACACAAGGAGAAATAGTATCTGTAAATATAGATGCTGTGAATGGAGAACTTTTCATTAGGTATTGAATGAAGAGGGAAATAATTTATTGGAACTGATGAAGACAGAAAGAAAAGCCATTTCATAAGAAATGGCACAAAGAGGCATTTATTAGGCAGTGTGCATCTTACAGTCCTCCATCACAACTATATTTTCGTCTCTCTTAACTATCTGAATAATTTCTTTTATCTCATCATATATTTCTTCCATCTCTTCATCATCTGCAGAGCTAGTTGGCATATAAACTTGTACTACTGTGATAGGCATCGGCTTCATGTCAATCTTGCCTATGATAATGCATTCACTATGTTGTTCATAGTAGCTGACCTTTATTCCTATTTTCTTATTCATTATTAAACCTACTCCAGCATTCCCTGTGTTTGCTATCGTATTTAAAACCCTTTATTCAACTGACCAGAAGTCCTGTTCCTCTTGCCAACGAACTTCACTAATTGACAACACATCTAACTTTAACCTACCCATTTCCGTTTTTAAATTTTCTATCTGTATGCCCAATTAAGGGATGTAACATTCCCCACTCCAGTCTGTAGACCGCCAGTTTTGTTTCTCCTGGTGCTGATATCCTGTTGACAAGGGAAACTCCCCATTACAGCCCCCTCAGATTTAGTGGTGAAATGGCCCAGCGGAAAACTGAACACTGATCAACCATGAAAACTGGAAGAACAGGTACTGAACCATGGAAAAAAGAAGCAAAATAGAATTGGTGAACTGACCAAGCTTAAGATGTGCAACATCGAGCACATTGCAAAAATCACGACGTCCTTGTTGTGTGGTCACAGTGTTGAACTGCCAGGTGGGAGATCCATGTTCAAATCTCCCTTGTGCTCCTTTTTCTTTTTTTTTTCCATAAAATTATAAACTTTCCATCCTGTCATAGACGTGTCCGTTCTCTTGGCAATTGTCATACTGTACATTGTTATAGAATATGAGTCATGTGGTAAGAACATATTACTGTTACAAGTTGATGTGATAAATAGTGAGAGCTGGAGAGGTGTCATATAGACCTCTCACAGAAATGAAAACACCAAAGAATTGGATGTGAACATAGCATCTTTGAAGAATCAAACCAGAGGCCTTACAATTACAAGACAAAAACACTGTGTGTGCAGCTGTTGGCAGCTCTGTTGAAAAGGTTAAAATTTTTTGTATGTAACTGTGTTTATGATCTTCAAAAGCAAATTTTTAGTGTGTTTTTGAGAAGTGTATTGTACTTCATCTAGAAATAGATGTCTGGGCTCTGACCTTCAGATCCTGTAAGTTTGAAGAAAGTATAGCTTAAAGAGAATGTGGTGGAAAGATCATTTTACCTGCAGGTGTGAAAAAATATAGGTGTTAATTCCAAAAAAGAGAAACAATACAGAAGTTTTACAATGTAGTGATATGATTAATTATGTTTATGTTCTTCCTTCATTACTGTAAACATAAAGGAGTGAAATGAAAATTTAAAACAGTTGTTTCACTGACCTTTGACAGTCAGTGTGCCCTACTGACTGCTAAGCTGTCCAGACATGATTCACAATCTACCATCACAGTTTCAATTCTAAGAGTAGCTCTCTACTGCCTTTGAAACTTTGGAGGAACACTTCTGGGTACCCTGCTAGACTAGTAATTCTAGAATAAATTTTATAACAATGAAATATCTTGGTCATAACTTACAGGTTGTTACCAGAAAGAATGTTTCACTCTTCTGTAGTGTGTCCAGTATCTTTTGAGACTTTGTGACAGATTAAAACTGAGCCAGATGGAGACCCAAAAATGACCAGATTTGAGTCTCAAGTCTGGCACAAAGTTTTCATCTGTCACAAATTCTCACAACAGTTCACACATCACTGCAGGGGGGAAGATTCATTCAGGGCACCTAAAACTTGTAATAAAAATGAACCATCAAATAAACTATAACATTTATCTAAAACATATTTTTTTAGTTCAAACACTAATGCAAATGTGAAAGACAGTAGTATTTTAATTATTTTTATAAGTTGTGCGTGTTTTTGAAATTTGTGTGTAATAGGACTAGATCCATTAATGCAAGTGTGATCACATTGTTGGGCAGGAGGCCAGAAACTTTTTTTAAAGTGGTCAGATAATTTGAGTTAAATATTATAAGATGATGTTTTGAGTGATATGGTAAATAATTCTAGCATCAACATGATGAATTGTTGTAAGCTTGTAATGGAGGATGAGAAAATAGAATGAATTTGATTTCAGTTTCTGTTCTTTAGACCAAAAATTTCATTCATTGTTAACATGACATTTCTTTGACGTCTACTGTCTTCCATTACTAATGTAAAATGTAGGACAAAGTGTTAGTGAATATCACACACACAACAAAGTGTTAGTGAATATCACACACACACAACACCACCACCACCACCACCACCACCACCACCACCACACACACAGCTGAGTAGACTCCTGAATTTTAAGTTCTGATATTTCTCTCATAAACAAGGACTACGTATAGCTCCAAGCTACACTCTTAATTACCTGTGAAAATCCATCCACTGGTTTTGGAGGTTAGTGTTTTCAAACAGATAGACATGATAGCTTTAGAGAAAACTTTAAATTATGTTGGCTTTTATACACAATTTTAACGAAATAATGCCTATATGATGCTTGAAGCTGCACCCAAGTTACGTGGGAAAACTCCTTGAAAATTCATCTAGTAGTTTTGGTGATTAGTGTGTTCAGACAGCAGACACGATGGTTTTAGATAGAACTTTAAATCACAGTATCTTTTTCGCATGATCCAGTTTTGATGAAATAAAGCCTGTATGCTGCCACAAGCTACACTAAAATTACCCATGAAAACCCAATGAAAATTGGTCTAGTATTTTCAGAGATTAGTGTGTTCACACAGACAGGCAAGCACAACAGTTTTACAGTATTGCTATTAGTGTATGTGTCAAATGACATAATTGGGATTTCACCTCTTGGAAGTACATTTTGGCCAGCCATTTTGTTTCCTTGTAGTTTTTAGGTCATACGAACGTGGTAACTACTACGTATGAAACTGTTAACATATAAAAAAAGTTTATGAGAATACAAGAAGGATCTGTCTACCATTTTACACTGAATGAAACTATTGTTGTATGTCATTCATTCTTATGCAGCACTCATTGCCAATCACCATTGTCTGGAGAACCAAATAATTCGACGATTAATGAAATAGTTCACTGTTGTGTAGTTATTATAACACAGCACTACATGATGTGATGTTCTGTTGATGTGGTGGCGTACTTGTGGGAGATGTTTTATTATTGCTTTTATGATTGTAATTATTATCATCCTCATTGTTGTCATTGCCATCATCATCATCTTATTATTATTATTATTATTATTATTATTATTATTGCTGTTCTTCATGATCTGAAAGCTCTCTATTCACACAGAAATGTTTTGCAATAAATGTACACAATGAAGAATGTACCATTACACAGTAAAAATCATGGTCATGTAGTATGAAGTCCAGGTAAGAGCACTCGTCTATGGTCAACTGACCTTGCATTCTTCTTTCATTATAACATAGAATTTTAAGACATATTAATGCACCCAGAAGTCATATACTCAAAATGTCTTATGTTATCAATATTTTTACGCGTTATTCCCTATTACTTGTTGCGTCAGTTGTAGTGTGCATTACATGAAATTTTTGGTTGATATTTATTAGTTTCATACTTAGTTGGAATCTCTCACTGTAATGTGGAATGTTTCAGTGAAGATTTTTTTCCTTTTTGAATATGTAAGTACATATTAACAATAGTCTTGATTCTTTGTTATTTTCAAGTAGTAATGAATCATAAAACTGGCTGTTTTAATTCCTCCAACTGCATGTGAAACAACAGAACACCATAACAGCATGAAAGCAGAAAGTTAAGAACAGGGAAGAAAGAGAAAATCCTTTCATATGTCTCACAATTCTTCTTCTCGTAGAATGATAAAATTGTCTTGTCTTGGAGTGTAAGGTGGAAATGTGTGATAATGGTAAATTTTGTTTTATTTGAGCCACAAGAACACACAGGAATGAGATACAGCTAATTTCATATTTTCATTTAGTGTTTACTTTTGGGCAGTAGTACATAAGTTCTCCCCATTGCTCCTTTCCTCAGAGATGCTGGTCATGCCAAACTGTGATTCAGCCACAGTGAATTCTGGAGTAACTACAGAAATTTTGTGTCATATTTATACTTTAAATCAGTTTAAATTGTGACAGCATGGAAAGTCTTTCATGGTCAGTTTCTGTGTGATGCGCAGCTGCTGTCAACCAAAGGGATGTACTATATAGGCCTCTTACATGAACACTGAAAGTTCCATTTTTAGAAGCAGCTTGAGAGCTACAACATGGGCTACAGTAGGAAACAATGCATACCTCTTTCTGAAGCAATCTCATCTGTGTTCTGTAGTGTTTATCAAGAGGAAAGAAAAACTAGATAATGCATCCAATTTAACATGAAAACACAATTTTTAAAAAAGTATTTATGTTAACAGTATTTGAGACAAGAATATATAACAAGAGAGACATTTTTTTTTTTTTTTTCCAACCATACTCCTGTTTTGTCGTTTTGTAAGTAGATGATTCCCTTCTGTCTCAGATATTGAGAAGATACTGTATCTAAAAAATGTGTAATCCTGCGTTGCAACAGTGTTTTAAAATTCAATGCTATCACTACTTTCACAACAAATCCTGTCTGTATATCCTATGCGTGAAATTATTCTCCCTTACTCTGTTCCCTTATCTGTATATCTTTAAGTGTTTTTGGTTTTCTCTTTAATGAATTGTCAGATCGAGATCACATTCACGATCGAGATCCAGGTCAAGATCCCGGTCCGGCTCGCGAAGTCCTGACAGCCGAGATAATCGCAAGGAAAGGAGCCCAGATAGGAGTCCGACACCACCATCATTCCTGTAAGTATAGATCATCTATTGACAGAGTGTAAGAATTTTGAACTGATTGCAGACAAACTTTTCTTTTGATATTAGTTAATCTTTTGAAAAGTTTGTGGATTTCATGGTTTATTGAAAGTTATTACATAGCGAGTTACACTGCATATGGAACAGTGCATGGAGGGAGAGGGCTTATTTCTCTCATATTTCCTGCATTGTAGCAGGAGTACCATCTCATCAACAAATGTGTAGCAGAAGAAAAAAATAAAATAAAAAATAGTGTATATTCTGCTGAGTGTATGTTTGTATTCTAAGGTTTTCTAGTGTTTTTTTTTTCAGTTCTAAGAAGCTTTTTCATCCTTTTTGCATATACCAATACCCTGTGAACCATTCTACATTGCATGATGACCATTAATAGTCACTTGCCTTCGTGTTCTATTTGTATGTCAAGTGAGAAATTTGTGCAGTAATTGACATTATTTCATAAAATTACATTTATGTATTCAATCACCATTCCAAGAATCCAATTATTTATCACTGATTCTGTAATTTGATTCTGTGGGATATTTTTTCCCTCTGGTGTATGCAATTATCTTGCATTTATCAACATCAGACAGAGGCTGTCACACAGAGCACCAAATATTAATACTGTGTATGTCATTTTGGATGCTTGTCATATATTCTGTTATAGTTATTTCATTCATTAAGAACTGTGTTTTGAAAACTGCTTCTGTTTAACTGAATGAAAGTATTACAAGAACCGTATCAGTCAAAAGTTTCATTATTTTATCTGCTACATGTTTTGACAGGTACACTACCTTCACGTGGTGAACCTTCCCTCCTTACCAACATACATGCGATTATGAGTTGTGTAGAAGGGAACTGTGATAAGAAAATGTTGCTCAGTCCTATAATCCTCCTGTCATCAGCCTCCACAAACCCTTTCTCATCTCTCAACTCTCGCCATGCCCCTCCTTCCACCTCTTTCATTATAAGCTCTCCTCTCCACAATTTCCCTCTTCCTCTGCCCTTTCTCACCCATCCCTTATCCTACCCATACCATTCTTCCACATCACTATGTGCCATACACATCTTACTCCTTTGTGCACCAAGTTATGCTCACCATTGCCACTTTCCTATACTGCCTCCTTGCTGCCTCTCCATCCAAATTATCAGACATATTTATGCATATCTTATTGCTCTTGCAGCTAGATTATACAGTCATCTCGACACAATATTCAGCAGTCCATCTGGCCTCTTGTGTTCAGATGAGAGTACTGTTTGCCAACTCTTACCACAACCTATTTCTACTGTGATCATTGGCCCCTTTATACAACACAGGGAACCAAAACTGCCTGCACCAAAAATCGTTGCTGCCACCCCATAACATAAAGCGAGGGTACAGTGCCCAAGTCGTGAAATCTGGTAGAAATGATGAATCGTTACTTAGTATGTGCCTCTGCTCATCAAGTCAAAGACAATAATATCAGATAAAACAGATTCCTTATTTTATTTAAAGGATAGCCCTTCTCTCTGTTTATAATATTATCTGTCCTTAAGACACAGTCCCAATAATGAAGACACAATGTCTCTCTATTAAATTAATCCATGTCCCTTGGTTAGACAGTGCTGTAACACCACAGATTTCTCAATTTGTGGTAATTGTGTGTGGTGATGGTACTCCACACATATGTCGTGAATGATACAATCAGGTAGCCAATATACTTTTACTGCAGTGGCAAGGGACTCTAAACATAGTGGACTTTTTGTGCCAAAGAGAGCTCTAATCTTGGTTGGCAGAAAAAACACACTCTCATGTTGTATCTTTTTAAAATATTTCCTGTTGCTGTTGATGCCCTACCATCATGTGAAAGGAATGTGGAAGGAAAACAACCAATGTATGTGTGTTTTATGTTGGTTCCAGTGGTGATCCAAACTCCTAAGCATGGCAGATCCATTTATTATTGTGTCCAGTCTGCGCAGACATGAGGCAAGTTTTCATGTCTAGGTGTCCACAACTAAGATGGCATAAACCCTCCTTGCTGACATCCTCAGAAGCCCAGTGCCTTGATATTATGGATAACAAGTCGTTGCTTGTAAATACTGGTCAGTATGTGTTGCTCTTCAATAAAGTGCAGTCAAATGAAAACAAGAAAAACTGCACAGTGCGGAAAGAAGGAACAGCATGAACATTCACTGCTGTGTCATTTGACTCTAATTTGCGCTCAACGTGCGTGCTCGAACTTCGCTGTGGAGGCTGGGAAAGAGGAACAGCGAGGTGTAGTGCAGTTTTTGGCTGTGGAAGGAGACTTGGGAAGAAAAATTTGTACCTGATTCTCTGTTGTGCATGACCATCACAGTATGTCTTGTTTACACGTATTTGTGTGGTATAAATGATTTTAAGGTCAGGCTTCATTACCCCATCTGTTATTGCTGTGATGGATACTGCCATTAGAAGTGACTGATGGCGGATGATGAAAGACATTAGTTTGATGGTAGGCATGAATCACAGTACTGCTCATACCATTATGACAGAGCATTAGAAAAACTGGAAAATCAATGCACAGTGAGTTCCCCAAAGCATGGTGGAGAAGCAGAAGTTGACCAGAATGTCAATATCACTGCTGCCATTGGAGTGGTACCACAGCGAAGAATATTTTTCATATTCCATGTTGTTACGTGAGATGGAACATGGTGTCATTTTGAGCGAGAGAGCAACCCTCAGAGCCAACAATGAGAGCATATTGATTCATTCCCTCTTAACAAAATCCAAAGCCATGCACACTGGCCATGGGGAAGTTAGAATGCTGATGAAAAGCATCATTCTGTTGCCGCACAGAGTAGCCATGTAGTTTGAGGCACCATGTCACGGATTGCGGGCCCATCCTGCCGGAGGTTTGAGTCCTCCCTCAGGCATGGATGTGTGTGTTGTTCTTAGCGTAAGTTAGTTTAAGTAGTGTGTAACTCTAGGGACCGATGACCTGAGCAGTTTGGTCCCTTAGGAATTCACACACACATCATTCTGTTGCAGGATAATGCCCACTCACATTTGTCGAAGTTGTTTTGATAATGCTGCAGAACTTTCACTGGAAAGCCCTTACACATCATTCACATTGTCCCAGTCTCTCCCTATGTAATTTCTATATTTTTGAATCTCTGAAGAAAGACATTCATGACCATTGATTTCCTTTGGATGAAGAGGTGCTCATTTGGAAACAACCATAGTGCTGTAGGCAACCACGTACATTTTCCCATTAAGGCATTGATCATTCTGTCTCGAGAGTGAGATAAATGTATTAACAGCTAAACAGCTATGGTCACTACTTTCGAAATAATAAACAGTTTATCCAGTTCATAACAGGGTTGTTACAGCAACCAATATCACCCTTCAGATCTGGGAGTTAGAATAGGCCCGAGGTATTCCTGCCTGTCATTAAGAGGCAACTAAAAGGAGTCTCAAACTTTTTGGCCTTTCTATGATGGTCCCCTTTAGGATTTGACCTCCATTCTCCAAAACTTTTCCAAAGAGCAAGCCAGTTGGGGAAGGGCGCCTTACATGGTGCATCGTGTCCATCGTGCTCTGAGATCTTTAGCATACTTTATCATCGTGGTTTTGCAGTTCTGCTCATTCCGTGGCAGATGACATGCCATGAAACAAATGACGTCGTCTCTTGTTGGTAGTCAATCACCAGCAGCCTCTAAGTGTTTGAGGTGTCAATTTAATGCAAAGAAGTATGATCCAAATCGTTTCCCTCCCTGGCCGCACCATGGGAGGAATGCCAGGCTAAAGGTGGAAGTGAATCTTATTCGCCCCAGTACCTCATATGTACGAGAGTTGATGGGGAATCATTCATGTTGATGAAGCCTCAGGTTTTTGGGGAGCATTTAGAGGACAAGTTTGGGGAGGTGGAGGGATTGTCCAAAATGTGATCTGGGTCAGTCTTAATAAAAACAGCGTCCTCTGCCCAATCACAGGCATTACATGCCTGTGACAAGCTCGGAGATGTTTCTGTTTCCATCACATCCCTTACGAGCTTAAATATGGGCCAGGATATTATATTTCACAGGGACCTCCTTTTGCAGTCAGATGATTTAGCTATACACCAACTTAGACTGACGAGGTGTTCATTTCGTCCAGCGCATCCATAGTGGTCCAAAAGATAATCAGGTGGCCACTGATCCCTTCATCTTGGCCTTTGAGGGTAATACATTACCCAAGAAGGTCAAGGAGATGGTATACTGCTGTGATGTAAAGCCATATATCCCTCCCCCAATGCAGTGCTTTAAGTGGTGGAAGTTCGGGCATATGTCTTCCGCTGTACTTCCAGCATCATATGTCACAATTGTGGATGTCCATCACATCCCAATACTCAGTGTGCTCCGCCTCCCATCTGTGTCAACTGCGGCGAGCAACATTCCCCTTGCTCACCGGACTGCAGGATTCTACAGAAAGAAAGAAAAATCATGGAATACAAGACCCTGGACTGACTGACCTACACTGCGGGCTAAGAGGAAATTTAAAAAGCTACATCCTATGCGCACGACATCCTCTTATGCCGCCACTACAACAACGGTTCCAGCCCCTCGGTTCCGCCATTTATAGTTGGCCACAGAGCCGCAAGACTACACCTGCCCCCTTGATGGTGGCGGACACTCCTATCCCTGTTGCCCCCGCATCACCTGCTTCGGGAGCAATGCTATCCCAACCATCGAGAACATCAGTCTCCATTTCTGAAGTGGAGAAGCCTCAGTCTTCTTCAGGTCCTCTCACTAGGAAGGGTTCCCTTGGGTCACTTCCTTCCAAGATTCCTACCAGTGGGAAAGACGACACCCGCCAGTGGCTGAAACGCCCACAGGCAGCTGGTCGTAGGGCTTCAAGATCCTCCTCAGTCAGTGAGACTGAATCAGTGAAGCCCTCCCAGTCAGGGAAACCCAAGGAGCAGCAAGAGAAATCTAAAAAGAAGAAGACCCCCAAGAACAAAGAAATTGTGGAGGCACCCACACCATCGCTACTCACAAACTCTGTGTCTGGGGATGAGGTGGAGATTCTGGCCCCTGCTGAGGACCTAGATCTCGCCGGACCCTCAGACACAATGGATATAGAATGTACAGGTACTCAGTCAATGGCAGCAAGTGACCTTGGGGCATAAATTGCCTCCTTGATTGCTTCATGCCTATCCAGCCTCATGACAGCGTCATCCTCCAGAGGAATTACGGCAGTTTCTTTCACCACATGGCTGAGCTACAACAACTGTTAAGCTTCACACATGCTTTCTGCATTGCCCTCCAGAAAACCTGGTTCGTGGCAATGAGGACCCCTGCCCTTCATGGCTATAGGGGAAGTTACAAAAACCGTAGCAAATATAATTAGTGTGTCAGTTGGAGTTTGCGTTTATGTCCTGCACTCGGTATGTATCAAACCTGTGTCCCTTCAAACTCCTCTTGAAGTTGTGGCTGTTAGGTTAAGGACAGCACAGGAAATAACTATCTGTAACGTATTCCTACTTTTGGGAGATTTTAATGCCCATAGCCCCTTGTGAGGTGGCACCATGCTTACTGG
The DNA here is from genome assembly GCF_023898315.1 of Schistocerca nitens. Taxonomy (NCBI): domain Eukaryota; kingdom Metazoa; phylum Arthropoda; class Insecta; order Orthoptera; family Acrididae; genus Schistocerca; species Schistocerca nitens. The sequence continues at coordinate 705,279,224 of NC_064614.1, read as the reverse complement.
CCGAGGTAGAGATGTCGAACATTTACTGTCTCAACCCGACCTCTGCCTCTGAAATACTGGGGCTCCCACACATTTCATTGTGGTTCATGGTACTTACTTGGCCATTGATTTATCACTTTGCAGCCCAGGACTTCTCCTCTCTGCCCACTGGAGAGTGCACGATGACTTGTGCGGTAGTTACCATTCCCCATCTTCCTATCACTCCCCCAGTGTCATTCCCCTGGACGCCTACCCAAATGGACTTTAAACAAAGCAGACTGGGAAGCTTTCACCTCTGCTGTCACCATTGAATCTCCCTCACACAGTAACATCGACGTGGTGATTGAGCGAGTCACCAGAACAATCATTTCTGCAGCGTAAAACGCGATCCCTTGTTCCTTACAGTGCCCCTGGTGAAAGACAGTACCTTGGTGGTCACCAGAAATTCAATGAGGCCATTAAAGAGCATAGGCGGGCTCTACAGTGACATAAGTGGCACCCTTTCCTGGAGCACCTACTAGCTTTTTAATGGCCCCGTGCCCATGTGTAGGAGCTCATAAAAAGACAGAAGCAGGAGTGTTGGGAGAGGTATGTCTCGACCATTGGGTACCATACGTCGCCTTCACAGGTCTGGATGAAGATCAGACGTGTCTTTGGGTACCAGATGCCATCAGGTATCCATGGCATTAACATCAGTGGAGTGTTATCTACCAATGTAAACGCAATTGCTGAGCACTTTGCTGCGCACTATGCTCGAGCCTCTGCATCGGAGAATTGCCCTCCAGCTTTTCATTCCTTAAAATGGCGGATGGAAGGGAAACTTCTCTCATTCACTATGTGCCGCAGAGAACCCTATACTGCTCCATTTACTGAGTGGTAGTTCCTCAGTGCTCTTGCACTTTGATCCAACACAGCCCCTGGGCCAGATAGGATCCATGCTCAGATGATTAAACATCTCTCATCAGACTACCAGTGACATGTCCTCATCATCTTCAACTGCATTTGGAGCGATGGCGTATTTCCAATGCAATAGCGGGAGAGTGTCATCATTCCAGTGCTCAGACCTGCTAAAAGTGTGCTCGATGTGGGTAGCTATCTGCCCATCAGCCTCACCAATGTTCTTTGCAAGCTGCTATAAAGTATGGTGAGTCAGTGTTTGTGTTGGCTCCTGGAGTCACGGGGCCTACTGGCTCAATGCCAGGCGGTTTCTGCCAGGGTCGCTCTACCACTGATAATCTAGTGCCTCTCAAGTCTGCCATCTGAACAGACTTCTCCCAATGCCAACACCTGGTCGCCATCGTTTTTGATTTAAGAAAAGAATACAACACAACCCCCGACACCATATCCTTGCCGCTTTATACGAGTGGAGTCTCTGGGGCCCACTCCCAATTTTTATTCAAAACTTCCTCTCACTCCATACGTTCCATGTTCAAGTTGGTGCCTCCCATAGTTTCCCCCATATCCAGGAGAATGGGTCCTGTAGGGCTCAGTATTGAGTGTGTCTTTAGTTTTAGTGGCCATTACAGTCCAACTGCAGCTGTGGGGCTGTCCGTCTCACCTTCTCTGTTTGCAGAAGACTTGTGTTTTGTACAGCTGCTCCAGTATTGGCATTGCTGAGCGGCACCTACAGGGAGCCATTCACAATGCGCAGTAACCCACGGCTTCCAGGTTTTGAGCCGTGAAGTCTTGTGCCAAACACTTCTGTCGGTGACCTACTGTTCATCCAGAACCAGAACTTTACTTTGAAGATGATCCACTCACTGTGGTAGAGACTATCAATTTTTAGGAGTGATTTTTGACGCCTGATTGACTTGGTTTCCTCATCTTCGTCAGCTTAATCTAAAGTGCTGGCAGCACCTCAAAGCCCTCCTCTGTCTGAGCAACACCAGCTGGGGTTTAGATTGGTCTACACTGCTGTGGCTCTACAAAGCCCTTGTTCAATCCTGCCTTGACTGTGGGAGTCTGGTTTATGGATTGTCGGCAACCTCAGCATTGTGATTACTAACTTTTAGCACGAGTCTGGTGATCAGCCTACTGGTGGAGGCCAGGGTCCCTCTGTTGCAAATCAGGCACTGACAGCTGCTCGCTAATTACATCGTGCACATTCGTAGCTCTCCTGAGCATCCAAATTACCATCTCCTTTTCCCCAAGGTGGTTCTTCTCCCACATCAGCGGCCCAGGTCAGATAATACGATCGCAGTTTGCATCCGATCTCTTCTGTGTGAACTGGAGTCCTTACCTTTACCACCTCCACTCCAGGCCCATTCACATACACCTCCATGATATATACCTAGGCTGCAGCTTCATATGGACCTATCGCATGGCCTTAATGACTCAGTTGCTCCCAAGGTCTCCGCTGTCACTTCCTCTTGATTTTTGATGCATCTCGGGCTCTGAAGGAGTGTACACCGATGGCTCAATGGCTGATGGTCACGTTGACTTTGCCTCTGCTCACAGAGGATGTACTGAACAGCGCTCGTTGCCCGATGGCCATGTCTCGTGCTCTTGAGCATATCTGTTCTTGCTTTGGTGAGTCATTTCTTGTGTGTAGCGACTCCTTTAGCAGCTTACAAGCTATCAATCAGTGCTACTTGTGCCATCCTATGGTAGCGACCATCCAGGAATCTGTCTGTGCCCTGGAACGATCTGGTCGTTCAGTGTTGTTTGTCTGGACCCCAGAACACATCGGAATCCCAGGCAAAGAACTTGCTGTCAGGCTGGCCAAACAGGCTACGCAGAAACCATTTCTGGAGATCGGCATTTCTGAAACTGACCTGCATTCGGTATTATGCTGGAAGGTTTTTCAACTATGGGATACAGAATGGCATAACCTCGGTATGAACAATAAACTGCGTACCATAAACGAGACTACGAATGTGTGGAAGTCCTCCATGGGGGCTTGTTGCAAGGATTCTGTGGTTCTCTGCCAGCTCCGCATCTACCTGGCTTGGGTGACCTATGGCTATCTCCTGTGGCTTAAAGACTCACCTCAGTGTCAGTGCAGCAGCTGGTTGATGGTGGCCCACATTCTGTTGCGCTGACCCACTTTGGTCGCCCTGCAACGAAATCTTCCGTTACTGGACTCGTTACCATTAATTTTAGCTGACAATGCCTCATCGGCTTATTTAGTTTTACGTTTTATACATAAGGGGGGGGGGGGTTATTGTTCTATCTAAGTTTTAGCGCACATCCTTTGACACTTTTGTGTTTTCTACCCTAGTGATTTTAGGCTGGAGATTTTAATGTGTTGCAGAGTGCCTGCCTTATCCTTTTTTCGTCTCTTGATCAGCCAGCCACGGTCATCTACTCTCTTGTTTTAATCCCTTCTTCCTGTTTCTTGTGTGTCTCTGTGATTTTTTCATCGTATTTTGTCCATTGCAGTTTTTGTTGCCCTTCTGTCATTCTTGGGCTTTTTCTTTTCTCCTGGTTTTGGGCAGTAAGTCTTGTTTGCTTCATTATTTCCCTCATGGACTTGTTTTATAGGAACAAGGGACTGATGAGCCAGCAGTTTGGTCCCTTCCCCCCTTTCAACCAACAAACCCACCAACCAGCAACCACTATGCATGATATGAAGAAACAATCTGTCTTGGTTGCAGTATTAAATTTTTTTATTATTTCTCAATGTCACATTTCTCCTTTTTTTAGGCACCTTCGGATTGGTCTACGGCAGAAGTACAAAATTTCATAATAGTGGCATGACCCCATTTAGTAAGACTGGATTACCACGAAAGATTGAACAACCTACTGATATTTGGTAGCAGTGGGTAAATGGGATACAGTGCATAAAATATCCGTGCAGATTATTACCCCTTGTCAGAGGCGTCCTATAAAATAGAATAAAACAGAAGATGACCGAAACATATTTTTAAAAAAAATATGTAACCTGCTTTGCTCCTAAATTGACAACCCACATAGAAAAAAGTGAAAAACAGCAGAATTCCTTATTATTTTACAGCATGTGGTGCAGCCCAGTGCAAATCAAACGGGATCAGGCCTCATAAACATGCCGGTGGTGTAGTGCATATTCTGGTTGCACATGTCACACTGGAGATGAAAACATACAAGGTCCCTATGACTAGTGCACACAGCTCTCAACAGATGGCATCTGCAGGCTGTGAGCTATGGTAGTTTTCATTTGCTAAATCTTGTCAGTTATTATAGATGACTGGTGTTGTAAAAATTGCTGATAAAATGTTTACATTAATCACCAGAATAACCAGGGCAAATAAAAATTAAAACATTGCAAAATTCAAAAATCCTCCACCATGCACAAAAAGGGAAAACACACAACAGCCTGGAAGAAAAGGGATTAGCTAAGCACATTGGGAAAACATTCAGGCGGCTCCTAAACAATCAGCTGGCTGGAGGGAACCCGGTGTATCTCCACACTACGAGATCATCGTTCAATGTTAATTGCTGAGCCGTGGATGCTATATTATTGAATTGTGCCACCTACTACATTATTCAAAGGTTATCCTTTTAAATTTCTAATTTTTAAAGTTTACAGATTTTTATTTATAGTTTTTACACTCAGTGGGTGTTCTGCATTATGCACATTGTGACATGTAGCTGCCGTTGGCACTCTTGTGCTAACATAGCTTTACATTTTGTAACAAGGAGGCCATTATAGTTTGAGGTATGAAATTTTTTTTAAGTTCATTGATTCTTACTATGCACCCTGTAACAAACAGCTGCCATTGGCACCCTTGTGCTAATGTAAATGTTTTTAACAAGAAGGTTCATTATTGTCTGGAAGGGGAATTTTTAAGATCGATTTTTGCTATCAGCTTTTATACTGTGGGACCTCTGTGTTTTATATAGGATGCCGTATTGTTAACACTGGCAGTTTTTAACGCTGATGTGACTGTGTTATATTTAATGTTTTTATTTACATTTATCACCATCCCTCTGAAGTGTATTTTATGACTTAGATGCCACACTTGCTTGGCATCCAGACGTAGCACTGACACTGTTAGTCAGTAGTGATATGGTACAGTCTCATGCATCAGGGCGAGGGGCGTAATTCTGATTTAAGGGAGATTCGCATATGCACAATGTAGTTGGCTGTAATACTACATGCGACAGTCAAAATTGGTATCCAAAACTTGTCTATGTACTTTTACGTTTCAATATTATGAAAAGGAAAGTTGCTACTCACCATTTAGTGGAGATGCTGAGTCGCAGATAGCCACAACAAAAATATTGCCGTAAATGAACCTTAATGGCTGAAAGCTTTATTTATTTGTGACAGTCTTTTTTTTCCTATCTGTGACAATTTTCCTTTTCTTGATGTTGTTCCATTCCATCCTGTATTTTCCATTGTTTAATTTACTTTTATGTTTTCTCATTGCAACAATGTATTTTTTTATATACATTAGTTTTTAATTTTCATTCACCATGATTATTCTGGCTATTACTGTAAGCATTTTATCACCAGTTTTAGGACACCAGTCATCGATAATAACTGTCCTGGTTTGTTGTTATGGCAAGATTTAGCAACAGAACCCTATTGCCTGCAGGTGCCATTTGCCAAGAGCTACATGTACTAGCCGTGTGCGCCTTGTACGTTGTCATATCCAGCGTGATGTGTGCAACCAGTATATCGCTACAAATCTGGCATGTTTACTATGTAAAGTTTTACTGCTTGACTTTTCTGATTTCTACTGTAGGTTCTCAGCTTAGGGACAAAACAGGTTACATATTTTTTCAAAATACCTTTTAGTCATCTTTTATTTTATTCAGTTTTATAGGATACAGCACAGTGCTTTTAAAGCTTTGACAAGCGGCTACCTGCTGGGACTTTTTATGCATGGTATCCCGTGTATCCATCATACCAAATATCAGTAAGTTGTTTAATATTTCTTGGTAGTCCAGTCTCACTAAATGCAGTCATGCCACTATTATGAAATTTTGTATTTCCTCTGTAGGCCAGTCTGAAGATAATAAATAAAAGTGACAATATTATGAGAAGGAAAGTTGCCATTCTCCATATAGCGGAGATGCTGAGTCGCAGATAGACACAACAAAAACAGTTTCACACTTAAACCTTTTGGCCAATGGCCTTTGTCAACAATACACACACACACACACACACACACACACACACATTCAAATGCAACTCACACACATGACTGCAGTGTCAGGCAACTGAAACCACACTGCAGCAGCACCAGTGCATGATGGCAGTGGTGACAGGGTGGGGGTAAGGAGGAGGCTGCGGTGGGGAGGGGATGTATAGTAAGGTGGTGGTGTGGGACACTGAAGCACTGCTGGGGAGCATGCAGGGGCTGGGAGGGGGACAGATAGTATGTTGGGGATGGTGGACAGTGAAATGCTGCAGGTTAGACGGAGGACAGGGGAGTGGTGGGAAGAGGGGGGGGGGAAGTAGTGGAAAAGGAGAGAAAAATAATAAAAATGAAAATATTGGGTGCGGTGGTGGAGTGACAGCTATGTAGTGCTGGAATGGGAGCAGGGAAGGAGCTGGATGGGTGAGGATAGTGACTAACGAAGGTTGAGGCTGGGAGGGTTACTGGAACATAGGATGTATTGCAGAGAAAGTTCCCACGTGCACAATTCAGAAAAGCTGGTGTTGGCGAGAAGGATCCATACGGCACAAGCTGTGAACCAGTCATTGAAATAAAGGATATCATGTTTGGCAGCGTGTTCGGCAACAGGATGGTCCACTTGTTTCTTGGCCACAGTTTGTCAGTGGTCATTTATGTGAACAGACAGCTTGTTATTTGTCATGCCTACATAGAATGCAGCGCAATGGTTGCAGCATAGCTTGTAGACAACATGACTGGTTTCTCAGGTAGCCTTGCCTTTGATGGGACAGGTGGTGATCATGACCGGACTGGAGTAGGTGGTAGTGGGAGGATGTTCGGGACAGGTCTTGCATCTAGTTCTATTACAGGGGTATGAGCCATGAGGTAAGGGATTGGGAGCAGGGGTTGTGTAAGGATGGACGAGTATATTGTGTAGGTTCGGTGGATGGCGGAATACCACGGTAGGAGGGGTGGGAAGGATAGTGGTGAGGACAGTTCTCATTTCAGGGCAAGATGAGAGGTAATCGAAAACCTGGCAGAGAATGTAATTCAGTTGCTCCAGTCCTGGGTGGTACTGAGTTACAAGGGGGAATGCTCTGCTGTGGCCGGATGGTGAGACTTTGGGAGGTGGTGGTAGTCCGGAAGGATAAGGCACAGGAGATCTGTTTTTGTACAACGTTTGGAGGATAATTACGGTCAGTGAAGGCTTCAGTGAGACCCTCATGAGACCCTCGGTATGTTTCGAGAAAGACTGTTCGTCACTGCAGAAGCAACGACCACAGGTGCCTAGGCTGTACGAAAGGGACTTCTTGGTATGGAATGGGTGGCAGATGTCGAAATGGAGGTATTGCTGGTGGTTAGTAGGTTTGATATGGACAGGGGGTACTCATGTAGCCATCTTCAAGGTGGAGGTCAACATCTAGGAAGGTGGCTTGTTGGGTTGAGGAGGACTAGGTGAAGCAAGTGGGTGAGAAGTTGTTGAGGTTCTGGAGGAATGGGAATAGGGTGTCCTCACCTTCAATCCAGGTAGCAAAGATGTCATCAGGAATCTGAACTAGGTGAGGGGTTTAGGATTCTGGACTTTTAGGATGGCTCATGAATTGGTTGGCATAGGATGGTGCCACACACGTGCCCATAGCCGTACTGCGGATTTGTTTGTAGGTAATGCCTTCAAAGGAGAAGTAATTGTGGGTGAGGATATAGTTAGTCATGATGACTAGGAAGGAGGTTGTTGGTTTGGAGTCCGTCGGGCATTGGGAAAGGTGGTGTTCCATAGCAGTAAGGCCATGGGCATTAGGAATGTTAGTGGACAGAGAGGTGGCATCAATAGTGACGAGCAGGTTACCATGTGGTAAAGGGACAGGAACTGTGGAGAGTCAGTGGAGGAAATGGTTGGTATCTTTTATATAAGAGGATATGTTGTGGGTAATAGGTTGAAGGTGTTGATCTATGAGGCACAGTAACCGGCCACAATGGGGCTTCCTGGGTGGTTAGGATTATGGACTTTAGGAAGCATGTAGAAGGTAGGAGTGCAGGGAGTGGTAGGGGTGAGTAGAGAGATGGACACTTGGGAGCAGTTCTGGGATGGGCCTAAGGACTTGAGTAATGACTGGAGATCATGCTGGATTACTGAAATGGTGCAAGGTTTGTAGGTGGAAGTACCTGACAACTGGTGGAGTCCGTCTGCCAGGTAATCCTTGCGGTTCAGAACAACAGTGGTGGGAGCCTTTGTCTGCAGGTAGGATAATAAGGTCGGGATCAATTTTTAGATGGTTGGACTGTGGTTCTTTCTGCAAATGTAAAGTTACTCTGTATGTTGAGGAATTTGGGGAATGATGGTGAGGTTTGAGGTTAAGAAATTCTAGAAATTTAACAGGGGATGGTTTGGTGGCTGTGGGGGTGGATCACGCTTGGATGGAGGAGTGAACTGAGTTAGGCAAGGTTCAGTATTGGTCTTCGGTTGAGTCTGATTGGTGGATTTGGTGGAGAAAAAGTGTTTCCACTGTAGGGACCGGGGAAGGAGAGAAGGTCTTTAACAAGTCCAAGATGATTGAATTTTGTAGTGGGGCAAAAGGTGAGGCCTTTGGAAAGGACTGATATTCCTGTGGGGCTAAGGCTTCTGGAGGAAAGGTTCATAAGAGTGTTGCAGGTCTGTTTAGGTTCTGGATTCTGTGTGGTGGTGGGAGGGAATTTTTGAAGGTGGGATAAGTGTAGTAGGTCTGCGAGACAGGGTTTATCAGCTATGAGGGGATGTGGGGGAGGTTTGGAGCTTGTAGAGGTGGTGGACATTTGTACTCCAAGGCGGGAGCAGGAAATGAGCAGGATGGAGAGCGAGGTTTGGAGAGCGAGGTGGCGTTGAGCATGTTGCTCAAGTTCCTGCAGGGCAAGAGTTTGAATGTGTGTTATGGGTTCCAGGAATTTAAGATTGCATAGCAGGAGAATCTTGCAGATGGAGCGAAGGTACTACAAGGAGGTTTGGGCTTGGTCGATGTGGTTTTGCAGGACTATGTTGGTGAGAGTAAGGATTGGCAGAATTTGAACAGGTGGAGGTTATTGTGGAAGGAGAGGTGGCAGCCAGAGATGGGTAATTTGATGGTAAGGCCATTAGGGGGGATTCAGTGAGGAAGCAACAATGCAGGAACAGTATGTGGGACTGGTATCTGGTGAGTCTGAAATGAGTCATTGGGAAATAATTGAAAAATTTAATACTGCAACCAAGACCACTTTTTTCTTTATATAAACTGTTTACTTACTTTTTTCCATCTGTCTCATTTTCATTTGACTGCTGTTTATATAAACATTGTGACCCAGAGGCCCATCATCCTTTCCAGAAAGGGAAGCTTTCCATTTCTTCTGCCCACCATTGTAAACTTGATGCTGGGTGAAAGAAATTAAAGTGATCAAAGAAATGGTTGTGGGCATTCAATAAAAGATCAAGTCAGTGTCAACACACGATGGCAAATTTTCTTCTTCTACATCATATAGGAACATGCACAAGACTACTCTGTAATTCACAATTAAGTGACTGGCAGAGGGTTCAGTGAACCACTTCATCATTTCCATGTCCGGTTTTTCTCTAATTAAGATGAAGAGCCACGTGGGGTAGCCGCGTGGTCTAGGGGCACCTTGCCATGGTTTGCACGGCGCTCCCCGTCGGAGGTTCAAGTCCACCCTTAGGCATGGATGTGTGTGTTGTCCTTAGCGTAAGTTAGTTTAAGTTACATTAAGTAGTATGTAAGCCTAGGGACTGATGACCTCAGCATTTTGGTCCTATAGGAACTTACCATTACCACTTAGATCAAGAGCTCTTCGAGAGTAACCCAGGTAAAAAGGCACACTATATCAAAACTTATAGCTAAATTGAGGACCCAAGACATAAACACTTCAAAAACTTGATAAATACCATTGACTCGGTAATAATATGGGATTCACATTTTCCAATGTGAGGGCTACAAATAGGCGCCTAGATACTTAGCCAAGTTGTAAATGGGCTTACCCAAATTACTCACTTTACACTGCAGTGTTAACCATTTTTTGTGAATTTTTGGCAAACTGTATAATCTCGACAGAATGTCAGCACATCTTCTGATAACAAGCTGTTTTTCAGAAATGAAAGTGTCTCAAGTTTTTTTCTTTTTCAGTCTCATTTATGTGTGTGTTGACTTCCCGATGCCTATCTTTACCCCTTCTGTTACTTGTATTCTACTCTGAACTTCTCATTACCATGTTGTTGTTGTGGTCTTCAGTCCTGAGACTGGTTTGATGCAGCTCTCCATGCTACTCTATCCTGTGCAAGCTTCTTCATCTCCCAGTACCTACTGCAACCTACATCCTTCTGAATCTGCTTAGTGTATTCATCTCTTGGTCTCCCCCTACAATTTTTACCCTCCACGCTGCCCTCCAATACTAAATTGGTGACCCCTTGATGCCTCAGAACATGTCTTACCAACCGATCCCTTCTTCTGGTCAAGTTGTGCCACAAACTCCTCTTCTCCCCAATCCTATTTAGTACCTCCTCATTAGGTATGTGATCTACCCATCTAATCTTCAGCATTCTTTTGTAGCACCACATTTCGAAAGCTTCTATTCTCTTCTTGTCCAAACTATTTACCGTCCATGTTTCACTTCCATACATGGCTACACTCCATACAAATACTTTCAGAAATGACTTCCTGACACTTAAATCTATACTCGATGTTAACAAATTTCTCTTCTTCAGAAACACTTTCCTTGCCATTGCCAGTCTACATTTTATATCCTCTCTACTTCGACCATCATCAGTTATTTTGCTCCCCAAATAGCAAAACTCCTTTACTACTTTAAGTGTCTCGTTTCCTACTCTAATACCCTCAACATCACCCGACTTTATTCGACTACATTCCATTATCCTCGTTTTGCTTTTGTTGATGTTCATCTTATATCCTCCCTTCAAGACACCATCCATTCCGCTCAACTGCTCTTCCAAGTCCTTTGCTGTCTCTGACAGAATTACAATGTCATCGGCAAACCTCAAAGTTTTTATTTCTTCTCCATGGATTTTAATACCTACTCCAAATTTTTCTTTTGTTTCCTTTACTGCTTGCTCAATATACAGATTGAATAACATCGGGGAGAGGCTACAACCCTGTCTTACTCCCTTCCCAACCACTGCTTCCCTTTCATGTCCCTCGACTCTTATAACTGCCATCTGGTTGCTGTACAAATTGTAAATAGCCTTTCGCTCCCTGTATTTTACCCCTGCTACCTTTAGAATTTGAAAGAGAGTATTCCAGTTAATGTTATCAAAAGCTTTCTCTAAGTCTACAAATGCTAGAAACGTAGGTTTGCCTTTCCTTAATCTTTCTTCTAAGAAAAGTCGTAGGGTCAGTATTGCCTCATGTGTTCCAGTATTTCTACAGAATCCAAACTGATCTTCCCCGAGGTCGGCTTCTACTAGTTTTTCCATTCGTCTGTAAAGAATTCGCGTTAGTATTTTGCAGCCGTGGCTTATTAAACTGATAGTTCGGTAATTTTCACATCTGTCAACACCTGCTTTCTTTGGGATTGGAATTATTATATTCTTCTTGAAGTCTGAGGGTATTTCGCCTGTTTCATACATCTTGCTCACCAGATGGTAGAGTTTTGTCAGGACTGGCTCTCCCAAGGCCGCCAGTAGTTCTAATGGAATGTTGTCTACTCCGGGGGCCTTGTTTCGATTCAGGTCTTTCAGTGCTCTGTCAAACTCTTCACGCAGTATCGTATCTCCCATTTCATCTTCATCTACATCCTCTTCCATTTCCATAATATTGTCCTCAAGTACATCGCCCTTGTATAGACCCTCTATATACTCCTTCCACCTTTCTGCTTTCCCTTCTTTGCTTAGAACTGGGTTTCCATCTGAGCTCTTGATGTTCATACAAGTGGTTCTCTTATCTCCAAAGGTCTCTTTAATTTTCCTGTAGGCAGTATCTATCTTACCCCTAGTAAGATAAGCCTCTACATCCTTACATTTGTCCTCTAGCCATCCCTGCTTAGCCATTTTGCACTTCCTGTCGATCTCATTTTTGAGACGTTTGTATTCCTTTTTGCTGCTTCATTTACTGCATTTTTATATTTTCTCCTTTCATCAATTAAATTCAATATTTCTTCTGTTACCCAAGGATTTCTACTAGCCCTCGTCTTTTTACCTATTTGAGCCTCTGCTGCCTTCACTATTTCATCCCTCAAAGCTACCCATTCTTCTTCTACTGTATTTATTTCCCCCATTCCTGTCAATTGTTCCCTTATTCTCTCTCTGAAACTCTGCACAACCTCTGGTTCTTTCAGTTTATCCAGGTCGCATCTCCTTAAATTCCCACCTTTTTGCAGTTTCTTCAGTTTTAATCTACAGGTCATAATCAGTAGATTGTGGTCAGAGTCCACATCTGCCCCTGGAAATGTCTTACAATTTAAAATCTGGTTCCTAAATCTCTGTCTTACCATTATATAATCTATCTGATACCTTTTAGTATCTCCAGGGTTCTTCCATGTGTACAACCTTCTTTCATGATTCTTAAACCAAGTGTTAGCTATGATTAAGTTGTGCTCTGTGCAAAATTGTAATATAAAAAGCTAACAGACTCATTTAGTTCATTTATATAGTTTTGTATTCCCTCATAAAGGTTTGTTTGCATTTCATAGGAGGCAAGTGTTAAATAAATGTAATAATTGGAGACAGCTTCTAACATAGTGGTTCATGATGAAAAAATTGGTTGAGTTTTACTTTGTGAGCAGTATTTTGAGTGTAGTCTACTGTTGTTGCATACCAGCTGTAAAATAACTTTATAACTTCTTTGACGCTATTGATGTACTATCACTTTTGTTGGTTGCATTTAATGATTTAACTGTAGAGTGATCTTAAGTTAGTCTTACAACTTTTGTTTCATTGTATGGACTTACATATTTAAGTATTTTTCTTTAGCGGTTCAACATATTCGAAAACAGAAGCTCAGCGTCAGCTGGACGAAAGTAATAAAGGACATCAAATGTTACGTAAAATGGGTTGGAGTGGAGCGGGCTTGGGTGTCAAAGAACAAGGCATTGAACAACCTATTTCAGGTGGTGAGGTAAGACCCCTCTCTCTCTCTCTCTTTCTCTCTCTGTGTTTGTTTGTGTGTGTGTGTGTTCTGATTATGTCAGACATTAGTGTTTTTGTGAAGTTTGATACTCACTCCAAGCTAAACATATTGTAGCTTCATATTATGATGTGTGTGTTGATACTGTATTACATGTTTAAAGGCAAATTCAGTTATACACTGGAGATCTCATAAAGTAATAAATTAACTTTGGCATGTAAAAAGTTAGTGTTAGACTACATATTGAGAGGTCCAGTGTTCAGTCTACAGTCAGGCCTAGGACGTTTTCTGTTACATATAGCTGCAATATTATTTTAATGTGAAAAATATGAAATTTTACCATGATTCAGAGTCCACACTAAACTGTAATCCCCTTGTAAATGACTGCGTTAGTTAGTTCAGTGGTAAGGGAAAGGTCAGCTCGTACCACCTGTAGCAGAATTGTGCATAGTAAACCTATGTGGTGTTCAGTCTAACATTTGGGTTTAAATCTGTTTAAATACATGGTCATACTGAGAATTTTTCCAAAAATGGTAGGTAGAAAAAAGGAACCTGCCAAGCAGAGATAATTTACTCATACTCCTTACCCATTTAAAGCAAGGGGTGCGCTGACCTGGGCACCTACTCCAGAGAGCACCGAAGGCTGAATGTACAATCTGTCACTAAGCTAATTATTAATTTGTACTGAAAGCTGTGATATTACTAATTGTATTTTACATTTAAACATTGTCAACAGACCTATTATACATGGGTGACATGCTTTTAAACACTTACGACTCATTTGCTCAGTTGGGCCCTCCTTTTAAGTTGAATTCAAATTAGTGACATTGTCAAAAAATTTTAAAAGCTGAAGCTTAGAAAGTAGTCTTTAAATATTTTTGTTATTTTAAAAATTGAATGACTAATTGTTTGTGTTAGTCTTTTTGTGTGTTAATAAATGAAGATTCTGCACACTACATTTTTTATGTAAACTATAAAACAAAATTACTATCTCAATAAATTTTAAATACTGGTGCTGGATTAGCTGGTTAATGTAACTTCAATATCACCTTGGGCAGCAAGGTAGTGCACTTATTCCTGTATGATGTAGACTAGGGCAGTCTCTGGTTACAAATTACTTCTTGTACACAGCAAATAAGACACAAAGGAATGAAAGACATTAGCTTCTATTTGACATTGTATATCAATGAGGCAAGTTGAAAGTTTGTGCTGGTCTAGGATTCAAACACGGGTCTCCTGCTTACTAGGTTGATGCACTTACCACTGCACCATCCAGACATGGAGGACACTACAACCACATCAACTACCCTAGCACGCCTCCCATCAGACCCAAATTCTCAACTTATACCACACACTATTGATAAGCGCTCCAGCTCATTAGTCTCATTACTCGCGGCATCTCAGCAATTCCCATAAGGTTTCAGGGTTGGTGTGCATCCACATTGAAGGGATCATTGGCCATCTTCACATTAATTATCTGTATTTAGTGTCTCTTCTTTCAGACATGCCCAGAAGAATAGACACAATTTTGATCCTTCAGCCACTATGAATCAACATGCAAAGGAATTAAAGGCGTTACTGCCAGTGGACACTGATTTATACTGAGATCGGACTCTTAGTGGAATTGAAGAGATGCTGAGAATAATGAGGCTAATGAACAGGGGCACTAATCAGTAGTGTGTAGTATAAGTTGAGAATTTGGGTCTGACAGGAGACATGCTAGGGTAGTCATGTGGTTGCAGTGACCACTGTGTCCGGAAAGTGCAGTAATCAGTGTATCTGCCTAGTAAGCAGGAGACCTGGGTTGGAATATAGATCCGGCACCAATTTTTGGCCTGCCTCATTGATATAAATCAATGCCCAATGGCACCTAATGTCTTTAATTCCTTTATGTCTTGATTATTCGTAGTGGCTGCACGATCAAAATGTTTTCTGCTATTTCAAGCATGTCCAAAAGAACAGACACCACGTATACATTTGAAATAAGTGACTGATTGCAAATGACACTTCTTTGTTGTGTCAGTATTTAATTTTTAGTATCTCATAAGTGTCTTATGCATTTTAGAACCATATGCTATTGCGTTACCATAGCTTATGTTCAGCTATTTGGCAACACAATAATTTGTCTTTGGGCAATCTTCAGCCCAGCAGCCATGTCCATATGCCATAACACTGATTGAAAGTTTGTCAACACTATTTGTACAGATAAACCCAGTAAACTGTGCAAACACACTTTCTGCAGGCTTAAGTATCAGCTGTTAACCTACCAGGTAGAAACTTGTAAGTATGCGTGTGGCATGAATCAGAATTGTGCTCGAGCAAAATCTTGAAGTTTGTGTTCTGTACTTCTGCAATACTGACATCTAATTTAACATGCATGACATTAGTTGCACTCTGCTCATGTGTAAGTTTGTAAGCATCATAAGAATTACTTTGGACAAACTCAATAGCACCTGTGATTTATTGTGAATATGAAGACACTGCAGTTTGAATGATAAGCAAATGTGCATCTTTAGTGAAGAAGAAGAAAACTGGCTTTGGAAGCACCTAAACAGTTATAAATCATTAAACAAAAAACATACAGACATTCTCATATCAAAGAAATCAATCTGCCTGGAAATATTAACAATTTCCATTATAAACCAAATGCTCACTAATCACATGTTGAAACAGTATCCAGGACTGTTGTAGCCTCAGAAATGGTTTTTCATGATAATATGCTTTGCTCTGTTTGACCCACTTTACACTTCCTCATGACTAGCATTTTCCCATCAGTTGGTTCTTGCTTCTGCACAATGTCTATTTTATTGAGAGATCTCTTTCTCATCTCTCTTGGAACTTCCATTGGAATAAGTAGTCTCTTAACTATTTTTATTCAGTTTTCGTAAAGCATAATTTTACTCCCCAAGCATGTTGAAAAGTAGTGTGTCTGTTACATGGAAGAACAGTTTTTTGGCCAGCAGCTGTCCATGTTTAGTTTACGTAAATAATATGACAGTGCCTGGTCCTGCCTATAAGTCCCATAAATACACAAGTTATTTTTGACAGTTGGCAATGGTTTGTAGATAATTTGTTGGTGTGAATTCATCACTTGTATCATTGTATTGTGAAATACCATGGAAATTTAACCAACCTCTTGTCTGTCCTTCCATTTTCTGGTCGGTATGCTTTGCTTATAGCAAAAATTGTATTTCCTTTGCCCATTTTTGCAGATACAACTTTTTTAGAAGTGTTCCTTCCATTTAACCATGTCTTTTTTTAATATTCAATAAGATTTTAACTAGTACAGAGCTATTGTAATAATTACCTGTGTAATTATGATGTCTAACAGATAGCTTCTTTTGTAAAAAGTGTATAAAGACCTTTTCAACATGGGACTTTCCATTCATATCATCAAACATCCCTGTGTACACAGTGCACCTATTTATAAAAGCATTCAGATTTTTCAGAATGTACATTTTAGTGTTACATTTAGGCCTTTTTTGTTTTGAATATAGAGTCTAAATGGCAGTCTACCCCTCCAAAGAATTAGTGATTTAGGTCCCTTCCTGCATAATGCACTCGGTACATTCTGTTGTTAAAATAATTTAGTTTAGGTCATATTTTGTATAACTGAATATCTGGCTTTGCATGTCGTAGCTCTGAATTATTATCAAACTGTAATGAATGTAAGATGATCGTATCTCTGTCACTGTTCATACTCACCACTATTACTCTTTTTTGAAACAGAATATCTTTCTTCCAGTAGTCTTGTAATCAGATATATTTCACTTTACAGGTACATAATGTAATACCCAAGAATATAAATATTTTGTCAATACTAACAGGTTTCCAGCTACAAATCTTAGACCCATTCTTTGCATTATCACTCAGAAATATATTCACAATTTTGTTTGTTTCATCAGCTATATACTGGAATATGTCATCTGTAAGTCAGCCTAAAGAAGTCCATTGGTGTATTGCTAGTAACACTGAATAAGTAAACATTCTCATTTTGTAAACTGATTATACTGCATGTCGTGTGCTTCATCATATCAAGTCTTGCCTGATTCATTAATTTCTGCCAGGTGGCTTTATTAATTATTTCATTACTGTAATTATACATATATTCCAATTCTGCATTG
The DNA here is from genome assembly GCF_023898315.1 of Schistocerca nitens. NCBI lineage: Eukaryota > Metazoa > Arthropoda > Insecta > Orthoptera > Acrididae > Schistocerca > Schistocerca nitens. The sequence goes on along the minus strand of NC_064614.1, from coordinate 705,261,983 downwards.
TCACAAAAGGTATTTGAAAACTTTGCTTCCACTCCATCGTGACTGTGGAAAGTTTCTGCTCGTGACTATGGCAAGTTTCTGCATTTTTGAGATTCAAAATTCTTTATCATCAAACTCAAAACCACTATCTTCTAAAATGTTCAGTAACTGATTGGCAGTGAATTTTTTATTCTTCCTACTCCTTTTAGCATTATGAGATCTGAGTGTCAGTTTAGTAGCTGTCATTTTGAATAATGTATGTCACAGACAGTTATGCATAATCAAACAAAACTGCTGGAACAAAAGAACTCTTTCCAGAGCTTTCATTGCTTGACCGAACACAGGTTCACAGTTGCAAAATTAGATTTAATGATACACCTGAGGTCGCGCACCCTTATAAGCTTCTGCTGCAGTGGGGTGGAGGCTTGTGTTGATGCTTGGAAGCATCAGCAACAGTAAACATGTTACGTGATTCTTCAGTCATTTCTTGGTAGAACAATAAATCGTCCCTAGACAGTCTTAACCAGAAATTCAAAGACGTTCAAACTGTTATTGTACATTGGAAATAGGCAATTACTTATAATTTTTGTTTAATTAGTGCATCATGTGTATTGTTATATGAGATAGATACTACAGCATCTGAAATTCTTAGTCAGTGTGTTTGTGAATTCAGTAATTCATTTAGAGAAGCTTCAAAGTCAGAACTTCTTAGCATCTAAGTATTTTTTACAATTATTAGACATGCACCAATTTAATTTCATATTTTCTGTGCAGCTCCTTATGGTTAGTAATTGTTTTTTGTGTGACAGCACAAAATGGTATGTCATAGGCTTCGCTATCATGTTGGATTTCTCTGTGTGTTTTCTGTTTTGAACAAATTGTGTATATACATCAACATACATTCATTGGAGTGTCAACTCTCATTAGCACTTGGAAAATGTATCCTACAATTTGGTAGAGGATCTTTGTTATCAGAACATTTTTCTCTGTGTAAACTACTTTTTTTAGAGGTAAATGAGAACTCTGCTGATGATGTTGGGAGTATGAGCGTTTGAAATGTGAAGGTGTGAGAAAGGATGTTATATAATTTCATTGTCTAATGCACTGTTTTGTTTAAACTCATTAACATATGAGAGTGTTGCAGTTCCAATGCTTTTCAGTTGCACACTAAACCACATTGATGTTTCCAGAACGAATCGTTCACTCTGTGGCAAAGTGTTGCTTTCTGACAGACCAAAGCTGTATGCTGTTCTGGAACTCATACCAGGAATCTTGCCTTTTATGAGGAATGCCATTACCAGCTGAGATGTCATACTGAGCCCACCTTCACAGCTTTCTCTCAACAGTATTATTTCTTACAGGAGTTCCAGTCGATCTTTGTATGCAGTAGAGCCTATGTGAAGTTGAGAACTTAGGAGAGAGATATAGTTAGTATTGAAGTTATGAAGGTGGGTTGCGAATTTTTTGATAGCACACTAAGAACATTGCCTGCAAAGGGCAAAGGTCCACGTTCAAATGCCTGTCTGGAACACAGTTTTTAATCTGTCAGTCTGTTCATTACTGAGGTTTCTTGGTGGTTCCAGAAGCTTTCTTTTCAGTATTTTACATCACAAACATGTCTGTGGGCTCACAGGTAGCCAAAAAGAACAATTCTCTTTTGTTGCGGCTCATGCAGCAAAAATTGTATTGTTCACAAGGTAGGATTAGCTTTGTTTGTTTTCCCTGTTTTTCCACGTAACATTTGTTCCTGTAAATAGTACTGTGAGATGATGTCCTATGAGTATAAAAATAAAGAAACAAGTATAGGGAGTTGTCAGCATAAAGAATATACTTAGCTTCTTGTAATGTTTTACTATTTAGGCAATCTTTCTCAAATTGTGAAATCTGATTTTTGTTTTTGCTCGTAAATCTATATCTATACTACTATGTTAAGAGAAACCGTTGTCTGACATTATTACCAAACATCTTTAAAAATAGTTGACCGATTGACTTCAAATTTTCTCTTGATACACTAATAAACATTTTGTCAGACATAGGCTACACATATTTTAATATACATGACATGGAATGTGGCACGTAAAACTGGCCCATAAAGTCAACACGTGAACGTAAAATTAAATGTAATGTATTGAATATGACTACTCACTGTCACAGTAGGTGCTGAAAGTTTCCTCTACCCACTTCAGCATATGTATGAGCGCACTTGAGGAGATTCGTCTTTAGCCTTGTCAATTCTTGCGTTGTGATGCTATTGATGACATCCTGGATCCTGGTCTTGAGTTCTTAATAGTGTGTGGAATTCCTTTGTATACTCTTCTCTTTAACAGTCCCCACAAGTGAAAGCCACAAGTGGACAAGCCTGGTGACCAAGGAGGTGACAAGCCTTTGTTAATGGTCCTCTCTAGTGTAAAAATCTCATGCACACGAGACAATGATACAGCTGATGTGTGGCATGTTGCACCACCCTGATGAAAGTAACGCAACTGACGCTCCTCTTCTGTCGAGTTAGAATAAAACTCCACCAGGGTTCCTAAATACAGGTCGCTGTTCACTGTCATCTTAAAGAATATGGGCCACATAATGCGTGTGGCAGAAATGACACACCAAACATCAACCTTCTTGTCATGCAAAGGTACCTGGTGGATCGTGTGTGGATTTTTTGTTGACCAATACCACTTGTTTTGGAAATTTATGTATCCAGACTGGTGCAACCACATCTCGTCACTCAAGATAAGCTTTAGTGGGTCCAAGATACCACTGGCACAATTTCTCAACAGCCGGGAACAGAAGTGCACCATCTTCTGCAGGTTAGGCTTCTTCAGTTCTTGCACAACACTTAATCTGGAACAGTTTTAACTTTAGTCACTGTAAAACATGTCTGCAAGATCTCTCACTTGCATGAACCTGTTGACTCAATCTTCTGGTTGATTTATGAGGACTTATCATTATCTCCTGCACCTACCTCTTTAATTAAAGTGTGCAGACAGGTGGTGGTTTGCTCCTGGGAGCATTTTGAACCGATCCAGTATGCCACTGCTTTTTGATCAATTCCTGTATGGGGTTCTTTGCTGCCACAGAACATCCTGGAAATTTCTCCTGAAACAAATTCTTTGTGCATTATCACATTAACCTGGCTTCACATTATGAGGCCTTTTTCTCATCTGGTTTCAACAAGTTTCACTGGCTGCAGCTGCAGCTGCGGCTGCTGTACACAACAACAAAGTTCTGTGCAGTGTCGTCACATCAGAGGAAATCGTTCAAGCAGGACTGTTTGGATGGCGTTTTTTTGTTCTCCATTATTGTTGATGAACATTATCATTGCGTACGATGGGTCATTTTTACTTGCCATGCTTATGTATGTAGATATGTATGTCTAAATAAATGGGAAACGTTGATAGCAAAAATGTCAAAAAGTTCTTGAGCAATTACCTTCAGATTGGTACATGATGCTCTAGTAAACTTTCAGATGGACATAGGAAATATTTTTTTTAAACAATAATGTAAATATTTTTTATTAAAACTGACTATGGTAAAGAAGATATTGTGCTGTGAAAATAAGCAGTTTCATTTTCTACCTTGCAGTCAGTTTTAACCACAGAAGCAGGACACTAAACCATTAGACAACTTGTTTCTCCCATATACAGTATGTTCTTTCTTCATATATATAATTTTAAACAAAAATTGTATACACAACAATGTGGTGTTTTGTTTTCCTTCTCACAGTCGGTTTTAAGAGAGAACAAGAAAGTTGTATTTATGGCTTATCAGCTTAAGATTAGAATACTGCTATGGAATCTTATATCATCAAAAACTGCATAAGCCTATCCCTTTGTAGATAAAATCTATGTGAAATATTGTCACTGAAGCTACTATCCTGACAGGTCCAGCAACAAGAGAGATATCTCATACCCTGTATACTAATGACCCCAACCTATTTACCCATTTATTTTAAGTGACTTCAGCTCCCAGTCAAGGTTTTATTGGTCTTATCAATATATGAGACTCAGGGTCCGAAAGGGAAGTAGAAGAAATGAACAAAGTAGTAGGGTTGGGGAATTAACATAGAGAGGGGGAAGGAAAATATGGATAGATGGAGGAAGAAAGAGGAGTTGGCGAGAGATAGGGGACAAGGAGAAAACAGAGGGGGGTGAGGGGGAGCGATGTACAGAGAGAGAGGGCGGAGGAGAAGATGGCTAAAGAGAGGATGGAGAAGGAGATTAGGACATACATCCTGTTCACATATATATTTACAAGTTGTGAAGCATTGCCAGTTTTGCTAGTAGATAGTAAAATCTAAGACAAATGTAGTCACACTTGCACTGAGCTTGAATGTTGTTGTACCAAATATACTTCATTCAAGTAGAATAAATTCCCGAAATATGATACCCTTTTAATACGAATGAAATTCCCTATGGAATGCCATACAAATTTTACCAACAATGTTCCTAATTTTGAATAATCTGTGTACCAGGTAGTAGTGGAATTGTCATGGAAGTAAAACATTTTAAAAAATAAAACCAAATTATCTTAGGACTAAGTACAGTCACGTCTGCAACATGAAACATTGTAGCACAACATATTAACATGTCAACATAAATAAAAGTTTCTAGACTTCAAACCTCATCTATTACATTGTTCATTGTTAAACATCCCATTCTTAATTACTGGTACTTCTCTACTGACATTGATCAGATTAATCTTTCGATTTGAAATGTCTGTTATTGAAGTTTACAGTGATGACAACCCTAGTTTTTTAACTATTCACAAAGCAAGGTGGCACAATAGTTCGCCCACTGAGGTTTTTTTTGGGAGGAGCAGGAGAAAAAATCCTGCCCAGCCATCTAGGTTTGAGTTTCCTACAGTTTCCTTAAATTAGTTGAGGTGAATGCTTTGCTAAAACACAGCTAATTTCTTTCACCGCCTGTGCCGAATCCAAACCTGTGCTCTCTCTTTAATGGCCTCAACATCAACAAGATATTAAATGATAATTTTTTCTTTCTGACCATTCCACCTTGCAGTAGCACCTTTAATGTAAGTAATATAATCATGAGAAATGTGAGATGTGGAAGTGTAGTTTAACTATATTTTAGTACTGATATTTGGGCTGTAAAATAACTGAGGATGTCTGATGTAGAGTGCATATAAAATGTAGACTGGCAGTGGCAAGGAAAGCCTTTCTGAAGAAGAGAAATTTGTTAATATCAGATATATTTTTAAATGTTAGGAAGTCCTTTCTGAAGGTATTCGTATGGAGTGTAACCTTGTATGGAAGTACAATATGGGTGATAAAACAGATCAGGTAAGAAGAGAATAGAAAATTTTTAAATCTGTTGCTACAGGAGAATCCTGAAGATTAGATTTGTAGAGTGTGTAACTAATGAGGAGGTACTGAAAACAATTAGGTAGATAAGAAATTTGTGGCACAAATTGACTTAATGAAGGAATCAGTTGATAGGACACATTCTAAGGCAAGAGCTCACCAATTTACTATTGATGGCAAAGGGGGGGAAGGGGGGGGTAAAAATCTTAGAGAGAGACTGAGAGTTGAATACAGTAAGCAAATTCAGAAGGATGCAGGTTGCTCGCACAAGATAGAGTTGCTTGGAGAACTGCATCAAATCAGTCTTCAGACTGAAGATCACAATGACAACAATAATTGGGGGAACCAACCACAGAATGACCGAGGTTCCTGAACAGATCTTCATTTATAATGTGAATGTTGTCAGACACAGGTTGTATAAAAATAAGAGCCAGCATATATCACTTCATTTCATTCCATAACGCCATTTAAGATTACTTATTTAGGTAGCTCATTAAGCTGGCTAAAGTTACAGGGATCCAAAAGTACGTAAAGCTGCATCCACACCTGGACACACCGCGTCACGCATCACCGTGTGGTGTAGATTAGCACAGAACTGTGCAGAATGGAGCAGAGTGTTTGCAGGTGCTCAGCAATGTTCCAGTGTACTTGCACATGTGTCAGTAACAATAGAAAATGAGAAACTCTGTCCAAACAGAGCCTGGTACAAACACTTCATTTCCTTTGATGTACCGATGTAGTGTAGAACTTGTTTATTTTCGCTCAGTGCAGCGTGTTTTGACATCCACTTGTTCCCTGCTGCACTGCACCAAATTTCTTTCCATGGTTTTGCATGGCCGGTGTGGACAAAAACCTTTTTAAGGAACTGGGGATTCTAACTATTGTTTCCAGTATATTTGTATATTGTCATAATTATCTATTTTTCAAACTAAAAGTTCAGGTCATGGAACAAGTACCAGATATTTTATTGTAGAAACATGTCCATTATTCAGGCACACATGTTTTCTATAACTTGCCAGCAGCCGTAAAATGTTCAAATACAAATAAATTTTAGTTTGATATGATCCTAAAGCACTTTTTGTAGCCATCTCTTTTTATTCCATTGACAAACCTCGTAGTTAACGGGACTGATATTGTATGTAAAGTTAGACAGAAAAGTAATGCACACAGGCATGTAGGACACGAGCAAAAACAATTAGGAAGATAGGGCAAAAAGTACTGTACATTAAAGCGCACTTCTTAAGTTTCAAAAGCCGCGTGGTCTGAGGTGCGTTGTGTAATGAGAGAAAATATGGAGAAAGGAGGAGTTGCCATATATGTCAAAAGTTATCATTGTGCAAAAAGTATAGAAAAAAAAAAGTTTTGTGTAGAGAAACATATAGAAGCATGTGCCTGTGAGCTTAAATTAAATAAAGGCACATTTATAATTGTAACTGTATATAGGTCCACATCAGGAAATTTTCATCTATTTCTGAAAAATTTGGACTCCTTGTTGTGCTATCTGTCAGACAGGGGGAAGCAAATTATTATTTGTGGGGACTTCAATGTAGATTCTCTGAAAGAGGGTAATAGGAAAAATGACCTTGAAGTATTACTTGGTTCTTTCAATTTGACACCCGTTATTGATTTTCCTACTCGGGTGGTAAAGGATAGCAGCTCACTGATAGATAACTTCTTTATAGACCAAGATAAGTTTAACCAGATAAATGCTCAGCCTGTTGAGAATGGTCTTTCTGATCATGGTGCACAGCTAGTTACAATATATGACATAGCTCCATTCAGCAATACTAAACAGTCCTCCAAAGTAGTACGTCCAGTCAACGATTTAACAATTGCAAATTTCAGGGAAAGCCTACAGCAGTTAGACTGGGATGAGGTGTACCGTGAACCTGATGCCAATTTAAAATATAATTTATTTCATGACTTTTTGTAAATGCATTTGAAAACTGCTTCCCCAAGAAAATAGTTAAATATACTCATAAGAAACCTTGTAACAAACCATGGCTTACTAAGGGTATAAAAATATCTTGTAACCGGAAATGGGGAAATGTATCTGACAGCAAGAAAGAGTAGTGACCCAGAAACTATCAAAAATTATAAAAACTACTGTGTTATATTAAGAAAAGTTATTAAAAAATCCAGGAGTATGTGTATCATGTCTGAAATCAGCAACTCTGATAATAAAATTAAAACAATTTGGAATATTATTAAAAGAGAAACAGGTCAACCAAGAGCAGAGGAAGACAGTATTACCATCAAATTGAATGAAAACTTTACGAACAAAAAGTCAGAAGTTGAAAATATTTTTAATAATCATTTTCTAAATGTTGTGGATATAGTACGATCCAGGTGTTCATTAGAAGATGCTAGGCTGTTAATGGAAGAGGCCATACCTATGCAATTTGATACAATTGAAATCTCACCCACCTCTCCCTCTGAAATTAGGAAAATAATAAACTTGCTTAAAAGCAAAAACTCACATGGAATTGATGGCACTTCCAGCAAAATACTAAAAGCTTGTTCTCAACAGATAAGTAAGATTCTCAGCCACCTGTGTAATAGCTCTCTGGAACAGGGCATTTTCCCTGATAGACTGAAATATGCTATTGTTATACCTTTGCATAAAAAGGGGTATAGATCTGATGTCAACAATTACCGTCCAATCTCCCTTCTAACAGCTTTATCCAAAATTTTTGAGAAAGTAATGTATTCAAGAGTAGCTTCACATATCTGTAAAAATGAAGTACTAACAAAATGTCAGTTTGGTTTCCAGAAAGGTTTTTCAACAGAAAATGCCATATATGCTTTCACCAGTCAAATTTTGAATGATCTGAATAACCGAACACCACCCATTGGGATTTTTTGTGATCTCTCAAAGGCTTTTGATTGTGTAAATCATGAAATTCTGCTAGACAATCTCAAGTATTGTGGCATGAGTGGGACAGTGCACAAATGGTTTAATTCGTACCTAATTGGAAGAGTGCAGAAAGTTGAAATAAGTAGTTCTCGTAACATGCAAAGATCAGCACATTCCTCAAACTGGGGAACTATCAAGAATGGGGTTCCACAAGGGTCAGTCTTGGGTCCTTTGTTGTTCTTATTATATATTAATGACTTGCCATTCTATATTCATGAAGAGGCAAAGTTAGTTCTCTTTGCTGATGATACAAGTATAGTAATCACACCTGACAAACAAGAATTAACTGATGAAATTGTCAATACTGTCTTTCAGAAAATTACTAAGTGGTTCCTTGTAAACGGACTCTCACTGAATTTTGATAAGACACAGTACATACAGTTCCCTACAGTGAATGGTATGACGCCATTAATAAATATAGACTTTAATCAGAAGCATCTAGCTAAGGTAGAATATTGCAAATTTTTAGGTGTGTCCATTGATGAGAGATTAAATTGGAAGAAACACATTGATGATCTGCTGAAACGTTTGAGTTCAGCTACTTATGCAATAAGGGTCATTGCAAATTTTGGTGATAAACATCTTAGTAAATTAGCTTACTACGCCTATTTTCACTCATTGCTTTCATATGGCATCATATTTTGGGGTAATTCATCACTGAGGAATAAAGTATTTATTGCACAAAAGCGTGTAATCAGAATAATAGCTGGAGTCCACCCAAGATCATCCTGCAGACATTTATTTAAGGATCTAGGGATATTCACAGTAGCTTCTCAGTATATATACTCTCTTATGAAATTTTGTTATTAACAACCAAACCCAATTCAAAAGTAATAGCAGTGTGCATAACTACAATACTAGGAGAAAGGATGATCTTCACTATTCAAGATTAAATCTAACTTTGGCACAGAAAGGGGTGAATTATACTGGCACTAAAGTCTTTGGTCACTTACCAAATAGTATCAAAAGTCTGACAGATAACCAACAAGTATTTAAGAAGAAATTAAAAGAATTTCTGAATGACAACTCCTTCTACTCCATAGAGGAATTTTTAGATATAAATTAAGGAAAAAATAAATAAATAAATATAAAAATAAAAATAAAAAATAAAGAAAAACAAAAAAACACAATAAAATAAAGTTGTTATATTAACTTAAGTATGTTGTTAAATTAACCTAATTATGTCATGTATTGGAAAATTCGACTCGTTCCACATCATTACGAAATATCGTATTCATGATCCATGGAACTAGTATTAATCTAATCTAATCTAATCTAAGCTACACTCCGTGCAGCTCGCCGCGTCAGAGGTTCGAGTCCTCCCACGGGCATGGGTGTGTGTGATGTCCATAGCGTAAGTTAGTTTAAGTTATATTAAGTAGGGTGTAGGCTTAGGGACCGATGACCTCAGCAGTTTGGTCCTATAAGACCTTACAACAAATTTCCAATTTAAGATTTAATTCCCCCCCCCCAACATAGTCACCATTAAGACTAACACATTTCTCCAAATGTGTACGAAGTGGGTCCCCCCCCCACTCCATCACTGAAAAATACTTCTGACTTTACTTGAATCCATGACTTGACAGCTGCCTTTCTCTTCATCATCCAATTACCTTTGGGGTCTCTTGAGTAGAAAAAAAAATCACAAGGTGCAAGATCGGGGGAGTAAGGAGGGTGTGGAATTGGTTCAAACTTCAGGTTTTACAGAGCCTCTTCAGTTCCATGTGAGGGGTGTTGATGAGCATTATTACATTGGAAGATTATTGGCACCAGGCTGCCTGTAACATGATAAACCCAGTGTTGGACATGGTTCCAAGTCTCCATATACCAACAAAAATGTACTATTGCCTCTTGTACCAGATAATCAGTCACATTGACTCTGTGAGCATCCTAAAACATAGTCAAAAGAATTCTTTTTGTGGATGGTTGTGTTTTGAACTTCTTTGCGTGAGGAGATTGTTCACTAATGAAGCCAACAGATTTATTGGATCTTAAAATATGGTTCACAATACATTTTCGAGTGATTCGCTGGTTATTTTTAACCAAGTTGTCGAAGAGTTTGTGATGCTTATTATCTGGCAGTGGTCGAATGTTGGCTATGTGTTTCATTGCCAGTCATGGCTTTTCCAGGCTCACAACCATGAATTTTTATCACTCATCAATTTACAGTAGACCTATCAATAGCATTTTCACTATAAACAGCCTTTAAACAATTATGAGTCTCACGAGGAGTCAGTTTTTCAGCAGTTAAAAATTTGTTAACAGCACACTGTTTAACTCCCATTGGCACAGCACTAGAACTTCTGCTACTGAAAATAAACTGGTTGAATGCAACACATTCAAGCTTCAGCTGCATCTAGAGGGGGAAACTTACCTTCCATATGCCACCTGGCACATTTCTCAAGGTCATTTAGCTCATGTTCTGCAAAAATGTGTGCATTACTTTTCAGCTTACCCTCATATTATTAATAATATCAAATAACATGAGATGTTATGTAAAATAGACTTCTGTTTGTGTTTAGTGCAGTAATGTGAACAATGTAAATAAGTGTTGTACACTGATTTTCTGCTTGACGATGGATTCCCACATCCATAAAGAGCATTTCACTTAAATTTTGTGGAAGGGAAATTAGCATCTCATTATTATTATTATTATTGTTGCTGCTGTTGTTGTTGTTACTATTGTATTCATTATCTATTCTTACCTTGTGATGTGACGTACGTCCTGGAGAATCTCCATACCACGGATATCTGAAACAAAAAGTATATCTAATCTAATCATAGGTATAGTCTACTGTAAACCACATTCTTCTTTTCCTGCATTACATGCCCTCACTTCGAGTTTGATGGGATACATTGAGTTGGAGGATAAATATGTGCCTGCTTCGTTTTTAAGGAAAGCCACATTTCAATGAAGGCCTTGATTCAGTGGCAGCCAGGAAAAAGTTCACTGATATTTCATAACATTATAACTCAACTATCCTCTGCATTTTGTTCATAAGATTAATGAATGGACAATGCTTGCATGTGAGTTATCTTTAACCCATCACTGAATATTTTGATTGAATTTGGCCACTGCATTTACACAGTAGTTGTGAATGAAATTATTAGCTGAGGAAAAGGAATTTTGATGTGATGTTTAACTAGCAGACTATGTATCAAGGAAGTGGTCTTATTGAGCAATGGTTCCTATTCAGTGGGAATAGAGAAATGATTGATGGTGTGAAGAAGCATCTTTAGGTTTATTGATTTCTGTCCAGCTGCAAGTTCAAAAGTTTGAAGTCTTTGCAACATAAATTTGTCTGTCAGGAGTTGGCACCATATATGAAGACATAGTTCTGCAGCTTCCAAGACAGAGCACTGGTCGATGTTGAAGGCACCACCCCAATGCAGATATAGTAATACTATAGTCTGTCTAATTTGGTGAGTGCTAATTTGATGCCACTGCAGTAAAACATGGCACCATGACACAACTGAAGAAGCAGAAGTGATCAGTGCAAGGTGAGCATTGTTGCAGCATGGGTACCTCACCAAGTATGAGCAATATTCATCATTTGTTCTAAGCTTTGATGAAAATTTCTGATAATATCATTAGTTGTAGATTAATCCCAGGAAGTGGACAGCCATGGTTTCTGATGTCTGGTTTCTCCAGTTTCACCTACAGAGAAATGTGCTGTACACGTTTTCAAGTAAAACGGCACTTCTTTAGATTTCTAACCATAAGGCCCTATTACAGCATGATCTACACTATTGATAAAGTGTTACTTCCTACTTTTCCTAATGTTGTGACAGATGTTGGTAAGTAAAACAATTCATTAGTCGATCCGTGGAATTTTCATAGGTTAAGTTTTCAGAGTACTTGCAAAATGTTTGTCGGTCACAGTATTTCTTATGTTGAAAGAGTCCTGCAAATCAGTGCCCCTTTAACAGTGGATCAGCTCTTCTCAGTGGACTATTTCTCCTTTTGCATTGAAAGGTGCTGAAAGAGCTTTCTGCTGTTTGATATATCCATTGGAATAACACACTAAGATAGTATAAACTCAATGTATTGTCTATGATATACAATTCTAGGTGATGGCAGATCGACTACGTTTACATATATTTTAGTCGGACATATATTTTACATATATTTTAGTCGGACATTAAGACACTAACAATATGTACAAAGCTATTTCAACATCATTTGTTCACTGGCGGGCATTTCTTTGACACACGGAGATCACATTCTCTCTGTGTCCTTCACCTGCAGCACCACAGAGCAGATGACTTCACCCAGCTGGTAGAAATGCTCATTTGGGCCCACATCACTGAGAGTGCAGGATCAGTATAACTCTGATCTGCACAGACCATAAAGCACCCCCCAAAAGTGGAGTAATTGTCCTCTTATTTACTACCTGAACTCACAGATGTCCTTCATCAGTCAATGGAGAGTACATAAGTGGAACATCTCATTCCCAGAATGGCACATCCTGCATCACTGGCCAGTATAATCACAGCACCATGAAGACTGCATGCAACAAATTCAAATTGCTACGAAGTGTACTACATGCTTGGATATGCAAATGATTAGCATTGCATCACAAACACACAAAGTAGGTAAGAGTAATACCATCTATGTTCTGAATTGAAGGAAACATTATGCCTTGGATTTCTCGTTCAGAAACAACATTTAAATGTCATTTGTTTGTGAGAATAACCACTTACACCTCGTGTAAGAAAGAGAAACATCCACCAGAATGTTTTGCTGATGGATTTAAGAGGGTCATACACAACACCATTTAGGATCTCAGTGGTCCCACACAATTAAGTACCCAAGAGGACATACATATATAATTTATTCAGCTGTGTGATCATAGAGCTGTGTCACGTACTTTGAGTCAGGAAATACATTTTTTCGCAACGAGATAAGTATCCACGTAGACAGTGCGAAGGCATCTGAAATATCATGGGCTGTCAGCATAGTGACCATTTTAGTGGCTTCCCATGACACAGCAGCAGAGAATGGCACACCAGCAGTGCTGCACCTGTCAACAACTCTGGACACATTGTCTTTTCTGATGAGTCTAGGTTAGGATTTCTGTACAACGCCATGATAGACATATCCATGTATAGAGGCTCTGGGGAGAAAGAACTGTGGCGTATTGCAGCCACCACCATCATAGCCCAGCACCTGCCGCGATGGTAAGATGTGCCCTCAGGTACACAACACAATCACCTCTGGTTCACATAGCTGGTACTTGGGCATCAGATGTGACATTTCTAACTTTTTAAGCTGGTAGCAGTGCCCTACCTTTGAGGTGCCCGTGATGTCATCTTTCAATGAGATAAAAGAAGACATACGACCTGCATGCAGTATTGACATATCTTGATACAGTATGTGTTTGACTGTCGCCCTGACCTGCACATTCTCCAGATTTCTCACCTCGAAAACATTTGTTTGTGGGTTGCCAAGAGAACAGTCATGCCACCATTTGTGAGCCGCTATGGTTGATGATTGCGGGCATAGAACTGAAGCAGCATGGAATGACATACCTGTATCTGCCATGCAGCATGGAATGACATACCTGTATCTGTCATCTGAGCTCACTTCAACTCGGTGTCCAGACAGGTTAGAACCACTGTTGTGCCAGATGTGGCTGCTCTGTGTACTAAATATCATATCCTGAGGCCACATATCACCTATAGATTTAATCAGATATTCTTCCTGCTACATTGTATATGCACAGTAAGTCAAATTTTGTTATTTTTCAATCCTTTCTTGTGCTGCAGTTTTAATGGCCAGCAATGTAGTCTGTAGTTTATGGTAGGTATCCTGAAGAAACGTAACTATTGAGCAATAGAGAGGTGGATGAGACTAGAAGAAGTAGAATCCACTAGTTTCTTAGGTATTACGGTGGGTAACAAGCTGAATGGGAAACAACATATTAATTCTGTCTGTAAGAAACTCAGCTCCATCATATTTATAATGAGGCAGCTAGCACAGAATGAAAACAAACAGCTTCTCTGCACAGTATACCCTGGACTCTTTGAACCGTATCTAAGGCATGGAGTGTTAGTGAGGGGAAATTCAAACATACAAGAAATAAAAAGGGCAATCACATTTCTTCTTCTTTAAAAAAAAAAAAAAGGCGGGGAGGGGGGCCAGTCAGAATCATATTAAGAAGAAAGACTTCTGAAACATTAAGAAACAGCTTCAAAAGACTAGGTATCTTAACTTTTTCCTGCTTGTACATATATAAAACTACACTATATGTCACAAAAGATAGTGTAGAGTGTACACACAGAGGAAGAATGACATATGAAGCATACCTCACTGACTGACAGTGCTGGAAAAAGGACCTCACTACTGAGGTACCAAATTACTAAGAAGTTTGCCTAAAAAACTGCGTGACAACGTACATGACACTAAGTTTTCAAAGAACCTAAAAGACTACCTGGTGGAAAAGGAATTTTACAGTGTTGATGAGTACTGTTCACATTAAATTTGTAAATATTGTTAATTATAATCAATGATGTTAGAATGGTTAGGAAGGATGTGATAATGAAGGTTTTTGTATTTTTGACATGTCCTATATTACATGTACATTCACATTACACCATGTAATCCTACAGGATCAAATAAAATTAAGTTCAATTCAATATATTATCTGCACATTCTATTAATTTAACAGTTAGTATAGGAGATTTTTCAAAATCAGTAGTAGGTATGGTATCCATATTGGGATAAGGAAATGATCTTCGAGGTAGGCCTTGTAGTATTCTGCTTGCCAATCATCTCACAGGTCAAACAAATCTATGCCCCCAAAGGTGTGAAGTAGCCTGCAGATACCTTGATTAATGTGACTGGAATTCTAAGTGAAACAATTTTGGCCATTATTATTTGGACTTTTACATAATCATGCACAGCTGATACATAAGGAGGACTACTGTGAAGAAGCTCCGCTAGACATACACAGTTGTTAATATTGCACAGACATGGCTTCTAGCTGAAGACTCTGAGGTGGAGCCACCCCAGAAGGCGAATTAAAATATATCTTTTAGTAATGTAGTACAAAATTTTAAATATTTTCCACTTGAATTTAAATAATGGCAAACTACTTGTTTAAACTGTTGATACCAATCGATGTTTTTCAAACATGTAATAGCTTGAAACTTCCTGGCAGATAAAAACTGTGTGCCGGACCGAAACTCGAACTCAGGACCTTTGCCTTTCATGGGCAAGTGCTGTACCAACTGAGTTACCCAAGCACGACTCACGCCCCATCCCCACAGCTTTAATACCGCCAGTACCTCGTCTTCTACCTTCCAAACTTCACAGAAGCTCTCCAGGAAGTTTCATATCAGCGCACACTCTGCTGTAGAGTGAAAATTTCATTCTAGGTAATAGCTTGTCTTGAGGTTGCACCTTGAAATGCCAGTTATCTCTGTGTATTGGCACGTACACTAGTTGGGTTTTCCTAGCCATTTCAAAACAGTGACCAGTTTTCTCATTGTAATATAAGGGAAACTTGTCAATCGCATGCATTGTAAATGACGAGTGCAACGCTAACAACAGGTTAATAGAGCACCTTAAAATACACATTCTCATAAAGTCAATTCTAGGCCTCAAAACCAGAATGAAAGTATTGATATTTTTAAATTATTGTGGAAGTAACTGAAATTGTTATACTTCACAGCTGCAATGCATTAATGGATGTCATTCATTCCAGGTTCGAGATCGAGTGGATATGTACAAAGGAGTGGGCATTAACCTCAATGACCCATATGAAAATTTCCGTAAAAGTAAGGGACAAGCGTTTATCAACCGTATGAAAGCAAGGGCCGAGGAAAGGTTATAGTGCTGATATGCAGACTTGGTAAGAACATTATGTTTTATATTGTCGCCCATTTTATTTTTGTATTTTATTTGTCTTGCAACTGAATGATGTTACACAAATTGCATTGCTATTGCTGTTGTAGTAGTGGTCTTCAGTCCAAACACAGCTTTGATGCAGTTCTCCACACTATTCTGTGCTGTATGTAAAGCCTCTTCACTTCTGCATAACTACTGCAACCTACATCCATTTGAACCTGCTTACTGTAGTCAAACCTTTGTCTCCCTGTACAATTTTTACCCTCACACTACTCTCTGTTACCAAATTACTGATTCCCTCTTGCCTCAGGATGTACGTTCTGTTGCCGAGTCAGCTTCAGATAATTTCCTTAAGGGTGCGAGTGTTGTTGCCAGCTTTCAACTGCAATGTACAAACAACTGCATGTGAAACAGTGGTCTTATAATAGAGCTGTGGCAGCACTGAGGCATTGCCATAGAGACATTTACAACATCACATTACATGACTGGTTGAGGTAGACACGGGAAGCAACTGTGCTGAGCTCACTGTAACTGTCTGGAATGTTCTTACACAGCCTCAACTGCAGCAAGTGGATCCCTTCCTTCAGCTATCTTGTGTTATAAATTTCTTTTGTCTCTGATTTGATTCAGTAATATTTTCATTTATTAATATTCAATCTACCCATATAATCATCAGTCCTCTTCTGTAGCACCACACCTCAAAAGCTTCTATTCTCTTGTCTGTACTGTTTATCATCCACATTTCACTTCTATAGGGTGATTTTTTGTGTGTACTGCGTACGTACTCTAGGGACAGATCGAATAGAGGATACAGAACAAAAAAGGTCTAATAAACTTATGTTCAGAAATGCATGGTTTGTGTGCTAAAGACCATTTATTCAATCGTGCAATATTACAGAAATTGCGGTCAAATACGCGCTGTACCATGCAGCCACAGTTACAGCATATGCTGAAAATAGTTTCCATGTCTCTCGATGCATGCGTGTACATGCCTTAGCATATTCTGTCTCTCACGTTCACATCAGCCAGGCTGCATCTGAACAGTGTCAGAGGCAGCATGACTACCCTGATAGAGTGTCTCCACATCTGGAATCAGCTCTACATTGATGATATTTTGTTATGGCCCCGTAACAAGAAATCGCACCGGTTGATATCCGGTGAGCGAGGAGGCCATGCAACTGGCCCCCCTCATCTGATCCATCAACAGGGAAGGCAGGATTAGGATGGTCCGGACATTGATGGTGAAGTGTTCTGGAGCAAAGTCATGTAGCAGCCACGTAACCCTTGTATTATCAGTGGCACTTCTTCCAGCAGGATACGCAAAGTCACATGCAAGAAAAGCTTATAATTCCGGCCTGTTAGGTGATGTGAAAGGAAGACTGGTCCCAAAATGTGGTCGCCTGTTATCCCAGCCCCCACATTCGGGCTGCACCGATGTTGATGATTTTCTGTCACCATACCGTGTGGGTTCTGTATACTATCCCACATATGACTGTTACGGAAGTTTTTTTTTTTTTTGTTGGGGGGGGGAGGGGGGGGGGCTCATCTGTGAATAGGATGGGTGACAAAAATACCAGAATCATGGCTGCCTGCTCCCGATGTGAAAAGTCTGTTTCTAGTAAGTCCTGCACACACTGTAGGTAATAAGGCTAGTAACAATTGTCATGGAGAATGTTCCACATGGTCGTCTGCCTTACCCTGTACTGGCGGGCCAGCTGCCTGGTACTGACATGGCGGTCATCTTTCACAGTGTTAATCACATTTTCCTCCAAGTCTGGTGTCTGAATGTTCCAGGTACATCCTTCATGATTTCCTGCTTCCTGAAATGATCCTGTCTCAGACAAATGGTGAAACACTGTTGCAAACATTGAAAGCTGTGGTTGTTGTCGGTGAAGACACGTCTTCTTATACAACCTCGCTGCTTGCTACCTGTTGCCATTTGCCTTTCTGTAATTAAACACCATGTTGACAAGCTCTCAATGTGAATATGGAACTATTGTGTACAACACTGTATCTCATCCACTACAAGATGAGTCAGCAAGAGAAGTGAATCGGAGACACAATTAACAATTACTATGGCAGGAAAGGGCATGATGTATGAGGAACAGTACCACACACTAGCTGGAAACCATGCATACTGTAACTGTGGTTGCATGGTACAGCGGGCATTAGACTGCAGTCTCTGTAACAATGCATGACTAAAGAAATTGCCTGTAGCATGGAAACATACATTTCTGGACACAAAGTTCTTTAGACCTTTTTTGTTCTGTATCCTCTCATTGATCAATCCCTAGAGTTTGTACACTGTGGAAAAAATGGCCCTGTATATAAGGCTACATCAGGATAGATATTTTTGCAAAGGACTTGTTAACACTTACATTTTTATTTGAAGTCAAAAAATTTCTTTTTTTGGAAACACTTTTCTTGCAATTGCCAGCGTGCATCTTACTACCCTTTCTGCTTCATCCACTGTCAGTTAATTTTCTGCCTCGCAGCAAAACTCATCTACTACTTTTCGTGTCTCATTTTTGAATCTTATTCTCTTGGAATCATCTGATTTAGTTCCCCTACATTCCATTACCCATGTTTTACTTTTGTTGAAATTCTATTATAACCTCATTTCAACTGATCTTCCAATTATTTGCTGTCCAGTTTCATTGGAAAACCTCAAACTTCATATTCCTGGTTATGTCTTATTGCCAGCAGAAATATTGCTTATGTGGATGTAGATATTCTGACCATAACTGCTGCATGACTTTGTTGATTTTTTCCACAGTGGCAGCTGCCAGAGTGGTTGGCACATTGTAGAAACTGCATGTAACGTCTCTTATATATGAATGGCCAAGTGGAATTACAGTTTTTCTTGACAGTACATCTTTGTGTTAGGTCCAGTTGGTGACCTTGATAGAGCATCTGTGTTTTCATGTTTGGTAGCAGTTCTAACTGTGTGTCATAATTAAAAGAACTCAAGATATTACCCACATCTGTTATCATTTGACCATGTTTTCTGGAACTCAAAAGAAATTAATAATGGTTGATGATCTGTGACAAGATGAAACTTATAAATGTTGTTAGTAATTGCTAAGACTTCTTTCTCAGTTTTTACTTTACACGAGCTGCATTTCGTGTTTTTGATTTATATGTGATGGGCCATTCAAATCCATTGGGAATCTTAAGAGGCAATTAGTTCCCATGCCATACAGTAATGTGTCTGTCACCAGCACCAAACATTCTCTTTGTATGTGGTTCGTATTGATTTGAATCTGACCTTTAGTATCAAGAGCATTGTTTTGCAATATCATGTCCAAGGAACATTATGCCTTTCCTTTTCTGTTGCTTACGAGCAAGAAGCTGGCTAGGGTTTTGGTGTGAACTTGAAATAGTAATACACTTTTTACCAAAAAATGTTGCACTTCCTTCAAATTGCACCACTGTGAATTTTCTCTCTGGCTGTTAGCTGGTCATTTGTTAGTTTCATCCATTGTTGCAGATGTTACCAAAATATTTTGTGTTTTCATGAAAAAAAAAAAGCACTTTGCTCAGATTATGTTTTCAGCCTGTTGTTTCTGACTGAACAGGATGCGTAAATTTTTTGGGATTCATCCCAAATAAGCATCTAAAGTATCAGATTTTGAGAAACGTTAGCCTCTCACTTTTTACAAGTTATGACTAACAAAATTCTCCAGTGACATTACAGGTTGAAGCAATCCCCCCCCCCTCACTCTCTCATCCTGACTCCTTTAAAATAGCATTTTGTAAGTGCAGCTGCTTTGTACCATGAGTGGCGTACTTGTAGCATGAGTGGCGTACTTGTTCACACAGACAATCCTGAAAAGTTGAATCATAATTGATCCAGATCATGAAACCGTACTGAACTGATATCAAAGCTGTGTGCTGAATGGTGGATCCAGAAGTCATATATGCTCCAAACCAAATATGCTTTTCCACAAAAGGACACCTGTTTGCCCAGTGTAACGGTTTCCACAAAAAGGACATCTGTTTGCCCAGTGTAACGGTGGGGAGCTTAACCACCTAATTTAGAACGGAATTTGGGACACCTGTGGTCTACAGATCAACAAATTACATTCAAGGTTATGCATAAAAAACTGAACAATATTTTTGTGGTTGATGGTCAGCCTTCATGACTATCATTCTGTTTATGGCTAGAGGAACATTAGAAAAGGAGATGTCAAATGTGGCTTATAATAATGTATATAGCTAGGGACCTGAAAAATTTGTGTCTTGCAATAAATGTGCCTATAGATGTGAATTCTGCCTCAGATTGCAGTAATGCAAAATTGCCTAGTAGACACTAATTCATAGTGATTTGTATCTAGATGAACTATTTTATCAGATATAGTTTGAAATCTTTATTTTCCACATATAAATTTCAAAAATGTAACCAATTTTCAATTCCTGATTTTGTTCATCATCTGGCAAAACACAATTTGCAAAGCTAATATATGAACGTGATTGCTAAATTAAAAGCTGCTTAAAAGAAATGACATATCAATGTACTTGGTGTTCAGCTGCCATGTCAGTTGTGGGCAATAGAATGGTCTGTATTAGATACACATAGAGAAATGCAATGTTGGACTCGGCTGGGAGACCTAGCATCTTGGAACAAAGATATATGCACATTTGTCTGCTAGCTAAAGTTCAAAAGTTGATATATGCAGACACTTCCATGGCAATTTTAAGTGGTGGTTGTTTTGAACTGTATCAAACACCAATAGTGGTCAGCCCTGAATTATCTCATGTACGATACTGCCAACCTCAGCATGCAATTGCATAGAGGCCTTTACCGAATGCTTTGAGTTGTGTATTGCTCATTGTTTCTTTGCTAATTTTGAAAAGAGCGAAAAGTGAATGATACCGGTATGCTATCAGAAATATACTTACGTGTAAATTTTGAGCGTAATCCAGAAATGAAAGCCTTTATCCTGAGCAAGATATTCATCGGGTTACAGAACATAGTAATGCTCACTAAAAATCAATTGGCATGCTGCAGTGCCCAAACTTTTAGTTAGAAAGAAATTGTGTAATGGAAGATACTCACCAAACAATTTGACACAGACAGGCTTTATGGTCTTCAAAATGTTGCATCTCATTTCTCTGTATCTCTTGGCATTAACAGTACTTCCCCAACTGCCAACTTGGGAGTGAAGCTCCTCATGTCCATATAGCATGATGCATGCCAAAACCAGGACACCACCAACATCACCAAACTAGTCTCTTTCGTGGTGTTCCTGTTGAATAAGTGATGTGAGTAATTCTGCGAACTAAGGAGGAATTCTTCTATGAAGAATGCATTATTCCACTTGTTTATGCTCAAATCTCAATTTTGTTGGCTTCACAATAAATGGATATGCCACTGCAGTGCTCTGGGTGGCCAAAAAATTGTTCATCTGCGAACTACGATGATATTATGAAAAGGATAGATTGCTACTCACCATATAGAGAAGATGCTGAGTCGCAGACAGGAACTATGAAAAGACTGTTATACATTTAAGCTTTTGGCCGAAAGGCCTTCTTCTCAAGTAGAAAAGACACACACACATTCACATGAACACAACTCTCACACACATGCCTGCTCCATCTGACCACTGAGGCCAGGCTCAGTGGCCAGAGAGAGTAACCATGTGTGTGTGACTTGTGCTTACATGAATGTGTGCGTCTTTTCTACTTACGAAGAAGAGTTTCCGGCCAAAAGCTTAAATGTATAGCAGTCCTTTTATAATGCCTGTCTGAGTCTCACATCTCTTTTGCATGGTGAGTAAGAATCTATTCTTTTCATAATATCATCATTATTCCATCCTGGATTTTCCAATGTTTGATTTCATCTGGAAACTGCGACTCTTTAGGCTGTCATACACTCTCAAGACAATTTTCTTGCAAGCATGAAGCTAATGCTAAAAATCGGTCCAATGGTCATTGGCATAACAAGGGTATGGCAGCCAGTGTGGAGTTTTGTGACAAGCAAAAATTGGTGGAAAGGCAGAAAGAAATGGGAAGTAGGGTGTTTAATCAGGATGGAGAAGAATAAGAAAACAGCTGTCTCCCTATTAAAGAGATGTTGTACTTTCATTTCTTATGGCTTTGCGTAGGTTGTCAGAGAAACAGTGAAGGAGGATGGCAGTGTGACTTTGGGCTATGTTTTTTATGATTTGAAGTGTTATCATATAAAAAAGAATTTCTGAAATGCAATTTCTTTGTAAAGTCTTGTTTATTTCAATGAATAAGTAAACAGGATGATCAACCATGAGGTCTGAGGGGTGGGGGAGAAGGCACACCAAACTGTAGCAATGACTGGTTGCAGGAAAAAATACATAATTATATTACTTTGAGGCAGTGTTTATGTTTTTATGACTTACTAAATGCATTTTACGTTGTATGTTCCTGCCATGTTAATACTATGTCTACTGCTTCAAAATATACAAAACTGTAAATCAGGGTCCGGATTGTGTCTGTGTGGCACTGTGTCTGAAACTTTATGGAGATGTGGCACCCAGTTCATAATGACTATACACATACAGCTAAGACATTGCAAGCCAAATGCACTGATTTCATTGCAAACAGGGAGTGTTCCTTTTTTACAGTGACTGCTCACCATTTTTCTCCTTATTTTCGTCATTTTGCAGTTATGCTTAATTTCGTTACGGTGATGTAGTGATTGTAGCTGTGCATACCATCTGCAATGATTTTGCGCATTATGTGGTATATACTGTCGTGTGTGTGCGGGGGAAGGGGGGGGGGTGTCTTTTAGTCTGGACTTCTGTCATAAATAC
The DNA here is from genome assembly GCF_023898315.1 of Schistocerca nitens. Classification (NCBI taxonomy): domain Eukaryota; kingdom Metazoa; phylum Arthropoda; class Insecta; order Orthoptera; family Acrididae; genus Schistocerca; species Schistocerca nitens. The sequence continues at coordinate 705,239,127 of NC_064614.1, read as the reverse complement.
AGTGTCAAGCATGTAGTACTATTTTTCATACTTTGCTTCATTTTCAGTCCATCTCAATCAAATATTTTGACTGTGTGAATGTAATCCTTTTTTTCGTTTTTTTATTACAGGAAGTGATGAGACTAATGCATGTAAAATATAAATATATGAGACAAATGGGATAATCACCGTAAGAGAGAGAGAGATCACTTTCTGCAACTACTGTGCTACTGTGTATCTATAGTTTAAAATGTGAACTAAATCAAATGTACATTTGATGTGACTGTTCTACAGCTGAAAAGTTTGCATTTTTAAATGTGTGTTCAAAGTCTTTGAACATTTGTCGTCTCTTCTTAAATATATGACTTAAAACAAATCCTGATTTTACTTTTCTCTGTGCATTAATGTGCTTAGAATAAATTTAAATAATTTTCATTTATCCATGGAGACTGTTTATAATAATAATTATTATCATTATCATCATCATTATTTTAGGATGTAGTATTATGCCATTCATACAAGGAAACGTCAGTCAACAGTAATAAGGTGGCAAGTGATCTATGGTAAAGAATTTGTGATGTTCACTTTTTCAAGAACTATCTAATTTACACTAACTCCCTACTGATGAATGATTCTCCTTCATTTTGACTAGGCCAGAATAAGAGGATAAGATGTGTGTGACATTTATGACACAGCATAAGAGGTGACGATTGGAGAAGATTTCAAAACTAGAGTGCCATGTTGACACTGCAGAAACTAATACTAGATAATGTAGAGAGCTGAAGTGCATATAGAAAATACAATTAATTTTTACAATAAGGTACACAGTTGTGCTGCCCTGTCCAAGCAATTGCAGGCAAGGGTACAAGGTGGCTCACGCATTCACAGAACATGTGCCATAGTACTGTCCAGCAGGTAACTTGTATTAGCCATGCTTGCACTCGTGAGGCAGTGTTGAAATAGTCTGAATTAGGGAAGTCGTTCCTTTCTCACCAATTCAAGACACCCTGTATGGTATGTTCAGCAGTCCTGATGGTGTAAAGGGGACTCTGATGATAAAATATTACATAAGAACATTTACAAGGAAACAGTCTATTTCCATGTTAATAGAAACAGGAGTTGATTTTGCTTTTCTTTTATTCTGTCAATATAGATATTAGTTTTCTTTTATGGCAAGTTACCTGTATGGAGTGCTGACGTCGTTCATTCTACTGTTGTAACTTGCTGTTTGCACTACAGGTAGTGGTGGTCTGTATACACCCACATACTGATCATTTATGGCAAGCTATACTGAACCCCGTGAGTTCACCATCTTGAACAATGATGGTGGGAAATAGGGAAGTTCATAGTCAACCCAATAAACTGTAGGGCTCCAAGGAGTCAACAAAATGTGTATATAAATAATAGAATTGGAGGGGACCGGCTGCTTGCCTCCCACTGTTCGCATAATTGCACTCGACATGAAATAGCTTCCCTAAAGGGCAGTGTAAGTTATGGGTACCCACTGTTACACCAGAATCAGTATTCTGGGCAAGCCAGTCTATTTCAAGAATGTTATTGTCCACAAACTATTGCTACAGAGATGCTGCTTTATGACAGGGGGCCATGCTGCTATAAGTGATTGTCATCTCTGAACTGTTCCTCTAGTGTACGCAGTACAGAATGTTGATAAATGTGTTCACATCCTTCTGTATTTAGTGTTTTGTTAAGTGCAATAAGGGTACCATGCTCTAACCATGGAAAATGATTCTACACCATAACACCACGTCACTGTATGCACTACGTGTGAGGCAGGCAAAATTCTCTCCAAGCATTTGCCACATCCAAACCTTTTCATTGGATTGCTGAGGGTATAGCATGATTCATCTCTCTGAACAGTCGTGTCCAGCCATCCACTATCCAACAGCATCACTCGTTACATCACCTCAAGTGTCAGCACTGACTACAGAAATATGTGGCTTACAAGGAGCTGCTTCACTGTTGAAACCCAATATTTTCAACTCCCTATACACAAACATTGTGCTGGCTGGACTGCTGGTGCACTTTGGAACTCACGAACTATTCCTTCTGATCATTTCCTGCAATTTCTTACAAACATTCTTTGTAGTGCTTGACAATCCTTGCCTCTCAGTAAGTGAGTGTGCCTTATTTTGGTTTAGCTGTGATTGTATCTTCACATTCACCTCACCAACAGTCCTCTTCACAGCTTTAGGAGGAGTTGAAGTGCCCGTGAATTGGAGTGTTATTCTTGTGGATCATGATGGATTTGTTATTCACATGACCTCCAATGAGACACTGAGCTCTCCTGACCAAACCGTTCTGCTGTTACTGTTTCTTTACTGACAACACATCTCACTGCCTGTCAAGTCTGCCTCGTGTAACATCTGGTGGTCAATTCCACATTTCATAGGAGTGTCTGTATACTTTTGATCAGACACTGTAGGTTCAAAATGTTGCTATATTTGAACCTCCATCATTGTTTATAAAGCTTTCTGTCATATTTATTTGGATAGACTACTTAATTACACTGCCAAGAAACAAAGTCTGCACCACAATACTGATCTTTTCATGTCTTATTTCACAGTTACACTTCAGGCAGTCTAACTGACAGCTAATTTACTTGGCTGAGTCAATCAGATGTGACACTGATTTTTCTTGCATATTTTCTCCACGCAACATGTCATACTGTTATGGAACGTGACCTACATCTGGTGTTTTGAGATGTAGACAGTCTTAACATTACAGAGCAGTATTTTTGAAAGTTATTGTTCTTTCTTGGTCCTGAAGTCTTCCACTTGCATTGTCGATTTGTCACAATGTCTGCTTGATTTGTTAATATGATTATTAATTCCCTTAAGACACTTCTAGGTGTTTTAGTTCTGCAGCAAGTTTGTGCTTATCTGACTCTTATGTACACTACTGGGCATTAAAATTGCTACACCAAGAAGAAATGCAGTTGATAAACGGGTATTCATTGGACAAATATATTATACTAGAAGTGACATGTGATTACATTTTCTTACAATTTGGGTGCATAGATCCTGAGAAATCAGTACCCAGAACAACCACCTCTGGCCATAATAATGGCCTTGATACGCCTGGGCATTGAGTCAAACAGAGCTGGGATGGCGTGTACAGGTACAGCTGCCCATGCAGCTTCAACACGATACCACAGTTCATCAAGAGTAGTGACTGGCATATTGTGATTATCCAGTTGCTCGGCCACCATTGACGAGACATTTTCAATTGGTGAGAGATTTGGAGAATGTGCTGGCCAGGGTAGCAGTCGAACATTTTCTGTATCCAGAAAGGCCCGTACAGGACCTGCAACATACGGTCATGCATTATCCTGCTGAAATGTAGGGTTTCGCAGGGATCAAATGAAGGGCAGAGCCACGGGTCGTAACACATCTGAAATGTAAAGTCCACTGTTCAAAGCGCCGTCAATGCGAACAAGAGGTGACCGCGACGTGTAAGCAATGGCACCCCATACCATCACGCCGGGTGATATGCTAGTATGGCGATGACGAATACACGCTTCCAATGTGCGTTCACCATGATGTCACCAAACACAGATGCGACCATCATGATGCTGTAAACAGAACCTGGATTCATCCGAAAAAATGACGTTTTGCCATTCATGCACCTAGGTTGCTCGTTGAGTACACCATTGCAGGCGCTCCTGTCTGTGATGCAACGTCAAGGGTAACCACAGCCATGGTCTCCGAGCTGATAGTCCATGCTGCTGCAAACGTCGTCGAACTGTTCGTGCAGATGCTTGTTGTCTCGCAAACATCCCCATCTGTTGACTCAGGGATCGAGACGTAGCTGCACGATCCGTTACAGCCATGCGATTAAGATGTCTGTCATCTCGACTGCTAGTGATACGAGGCCGTTGGGATCCAGCACAGCATTCCGTATTACCCACCTGAACTCACCGATTCCATATTCTGCTAACAGTCATTGGATCTTGACCAACGCGAGCAGCAATGTCGCGATACGATAAACCGCAATCGCGATAGTGTACAATCCGACCTTTATCAAAGTCTGAAATGTGATGGTACCCATTTCTCCTCCTTACACGAGGCATCACAACAACGTTTCACCATCCAATGCCGGTCAACTGCTGTTTGTGTATGATAAATCGGTTGGAAACTTCCCTCATGTCAGCACGTTGTAGGTGTCGCCACCGGCGCCAACCATGTGTGAATGCTCTGAAAAACTAATCATTTGCATATCCCAGCATCTTCTTCCTGTCGGTTAAATTTCGCGTCTGTAGCACGTCATCTTCGTGGTGTAGCAATTTTAATGGTAGTGTATATATCTGATTAGTTATTTATGTCCTAGAGTTCATAAAGTATATACAAAGAATTTAGTTATTTATGTTCTTGAATTGCTGAAGTATAGAGAGAGAATTTACAAAGAAGAAACAACTTTTTCTTCATTAAGAAACACTATCCCCCAAAACTGATAATTTTTAACAGTATACTGCATTAATTGAAGATTTTGCTTTTCTGATCATGCTGGATGTAGGATGCAGATTTCTTTTCCTACATTGTGAAGCCAACCACATTTGTGGAAAAATCAAGTACACAAAAACCTGATGTACTACTTGATGACTGTATACATATTATCTGCCTCTTGATTCAAACAAAATGTATGAGAAATAATATGGCGTGCACTAAACCATATATTCCCAAAATAATGTACAGAGAGAGAGAATTTTTAGCAACAAATATTGACTCCCGTTATACAGTGCTGTGATTTACACATTGGAGTGCTACAGATAATTTGCTGAAGGTCTCAACTGGTGATATTCTATCCATAAAAAAATGAATGTGTCATCACTGAAATTATAAATAGCTGTTTCAGTACTATACTCCTTCTCAAAATATGAGTACAATCTATGATCAGTTTAATAACCCAATATTTCATAGTTGAGATAACTTTCCTTTACTAATTGAGTTGACAGTGGAACTCTGCAATCCTATGCAAGAAGATTACATCAAGAGCCAAATTATGGTGGACCTAAGTTTCTCTGTATAAATTTTCTTTTAAGCTCTATTGAAATGACATATTTCAGCAGAACAGACATATCATTTATAAATGTGATATCACACGAGATAGCAAATGATTCTGTGAGTTAGTGTTCTCCAACCAATCTGTAAGTACACACTTTTACCCAAGTCAGGAAGAGTTACGAACTACAAAAAGTCTTCATCTGGTCTTATTCTATGGTGAAGTTGCATGCTCACTATCCAAGAAGGTTGTAGAACATAACCATATACAGACAAAACTAGAAATCATTAAAAAAAATTAAATATGCATACTTGCTTATCTGACTTTTTATGGAAGCGGTGGTGATGGAAGATGCCACATAAGCCAGGGACATTTTGCTTTAAAGAAGAGCTGAATTCAGTTCTCTAATTAAACAGTGGAGGTTATTCACTGTCTTTAATCATTACACTTGCTATATAGAGACCTAACAATGGCATGTATTGATGGTATGAAAAAAGACAGTTACATTCAGTGTGCGCGTATACACACACACACACGGGGAGGGGGGCACCATAATTTTCCGCCCATCGCATCCAGTGTCCTCAGTTCTATGATGGATGTATTTCAATCATCCTATATGGTTTTCACATCCTACAGCTCTCTGTAGCACCATGGAAGTTATTTCCTGATATTTTAATGCATCTACTTCATCCTGTCCCTTCTTCTTGTCAGTGTTTTCCATATGTCCCTATCTTTGTCTGTTCTGTTGAGAATCTCCTCATTCCGTATCAGTCCACCTAATCTTCATCGTCTTTCTGCTGCACCACTACATCCATGAGCCATTACCATACACTTTTGTGCTCCAAACATATATTCTCAGAAATTCCTTCCTCAGATTGAGGCCAGTGTTCAATACTAACATATTTGTCTTGGCCAGCAATATCCCCTTTGGCCCTGCTAATCTGTTTGCTTCATCTGATGTGTTATTTTGCTTTCAATTTTGCAGAATGCCTTAACATTGTCTACTTTTTGATGTTAAGTGTATCACTAATCTCGTTTTTGCTACTTCTCTTTACTTTCTTATTTCTTTCTGTTTTCTCTCAATCTGTAGTGTGTACTCAATAGACAGTCCATCCCATTAATCACACTGTGTAATTCTCCTTCACTATCGCTGAAGATAGCAAAACTGTCGGTGAATCTTATCATTGATATCCTTTCCCTCAGAATTTTAATCCTGATCTTGAAACTTTCTTGTCTAAGTGACAATGAAATGGAAACAAGACAGAGGGAAAAAAGGTAACCAAACTGTTCCTTATTTGAAAAGAAATCACCATAACCGTTAATACATCTCACTGTGAGACAAGACAGTCAGTGACTTCATAGAAAAATGTGCAGTTGCCTATGAAAGCATGATTTCACTCCGGCATGCACCCCTTCATTCAAAGCAAATAACCAGCCACAAATGTCTTTCTTCAGGGCTCCAAACATATGGAATCACATGGGGAGAGATCAGGACCATATGGAGGGGTGGGGGCTGGCCCACTTATTGCCAAGATGGTTTTAAATACACTACAGAAGTTTCACTGGGAAGTCAATCTCTCCCCATGCGATTTCCACATTTTGGTGACCTGAAGAAAGCTATCCGTGTATATTGATTTGCTTCAGATGAAGAGGTGGGTGCCAGAGTACAGTCATGGTTCCATAGACAACAGAAAACATTTTTGTATGAAGGCATTGACAATCTTGTCTCACAGTGGGATAAATGTCTACTGTGATTACTTTAGAAATAAGTAACAGTTAACTTTTTTTTCTATCTGTCTTGTTTTCATTTGACAGGCCCATATGTCACTGTCATTGTTTCTTCGGTGTATAAAATGAACTATGGTAGATTAAGTATGGTGTGTGCATATGTGGAGACAGTGTTTGCGCAGCAGTCGCCAACATAGTGTAACTGAGGCGGAATAAGGGGAACCAGCCCGCATTTGCCGAGGGAGATGGAAAACTGCCTTAAAAACATTCCAAAAGCTGGACAGCACACCAGACCTCGACACTAATCTGCCAGGTAGATTCGTGCCAGGGACCAGCACACCTTCCCGCTCAGAAAGTAGCATGGTAGACTGCGCGGGCAACAATAGGGGTGATAGATTACATCCATATCTTCCACCCTTTTGCACAGAGCACTTTGTTCTTGGTCTTCCAGTCTTACTGTTCCCTCTCAGTTCTTGTACATATTGTATATTATCTGTCTTTCCCTATGGCTTACTCCTATTTTTCAGCTGTTAATGTGGTTGTGCAACAGTTCTTGCACTTCTCTGCCTGCTGTCTTTGGGGTTGTGTGAATGTAATTTTATTGAAAATCTGGTGGTATGCCTCCATACTCATAGAGTCTGTATACCAACTTGAATAGTTGCTTGATTTGCCACTGCCCCAAATCACTTCCAAAATTCTGAAGGAACCCCGAACCCCTTCTGCCATATTTGATCACAGGTCTTCCAAAACTCTGCTAAATTCTGTTTCTATCGCTAGATCACCCTGCATCTTCCATATTGGGTCCCCTTTCTTCCTCAATCACATTTGAGACAAATCTTCCTCCTTGTAGAAGCCATCAGTATACTTCATTCACATATCACCTCTATCCTGCGCAGAGTGAAGTCCTGTTGTTGACACCATTGTTTTTAATGTTGCTAAAGATTGTTTTAACATTTGAATCTGCTGAATTAGTTCTTTTGATTTCTCTTCATTTTTCCTAGAACCATTTCACCTCGGTTTCATTGCATCACCCATTTATTCACAGTAGAAGGAAAAAGAGAGATTGCTACTCACCGTACAGACAACACGTTGAGTTGCAGTTATGTACAATGAAAATACAGTTGCACTTTAGCCTTTACCCAAAGCCTCCTTCAGAAAATGAAATACACACATTCAATCACACATGCAAGCACACATCATACACACATGACTGCCATCTGTGGTAGCTTGGGCTGGAAGTCATGTTCACAGGTGGAGGGGGGGACCACCTTGAACTACTAGAGACTGGCTATTCATAATTACAGGACGTTTATGTTCTATAGAAATGATTAACATTTCAATCACCTCTGTTCATCATGTTTCCTGTTCCTGGTAGACACAGGGTCCCACCATGGGCCCTGATAACTAGTTCCATGCGTGATAGTATCGATGTGTACGAGGTGCAAATGGCATCCTGTGGTATGGCCATCCATGCTTCATTCACATGGTTCCAATGTTCATCTGTGGTGAATGGCATTGGTCACAGCTGTGCACCCATCATTTCACCATGTCCCACACATTTTCGATTGGCGACAAGTCTGGTGATCTGCCAGACCAGGGCAAAAGGCTGACATCCTGTGACACCAAAGGCACGGGTTCATGCAGCAGCATGTAGTTGTACATTGCCTTGCTGATAAATGGCGTCTGGGGTGCTGTACAGAAAGAGTATGGCCACAGGTCGCAGGATGTTATTCACATAGGACATAGTGCCCTGGACATCCACCAACTGTGATTTGTGGTTTGTGTTAGATTGTTGGTCAGTTTTGGAATAGCCATGCTGGGAGGCAGCCCAATAGCTAACACAGCGTACAAATCAGCATGAAATTTATGTAATGAGAGATAAGTACTACTTGCAGTACTAGAATTACAGCATGGATTCTTACGAAACTAAATTGGTGCAATGTAGTGTAAGAAAAATACAATGCAATGTACAAATACTACAGTCACAAAAATGAATAGTGTATACAGGATAATTTTTCCTACTCTGTCCGTGGAGACTTTTAGAATGTCTGATTTTGCAGCAAACTAGGTACTTAACAAAAAGTCAATTGTTTGATTATTACAGATTTATATTTAATAGAAGTTGTGACGAAGCAAGCGGGGATAATTTTACTTTCCCTCTTGTTTTGCCATCTGCCACCTTAAATTTGTTTTTTCAGTTTTAACTAATTACCATTAACATATGTGAGTGTAATCTGCATTTTCATGAAAGAGAAACGTTGGCCCTCAGTTTTAAAGAATATAACACCAGATCTAATTAGTGCTTAATTTTATATATGTAATTGATTTTCTAATTTTTTCCGATTATTCCTAGTTAGTATCTTTTGTTATAGGGTGAAATCAGAAATTATTTCGTAAATTAAATTCTATTGTTGACACATAAACAAATTTGAATTCTGTACTAAGTATAAACATTTGGAGGAACAACTAATAGTATTCTTAAAGGATTTATTTGGCTCTATTCGAAAACATATTAGCAAAGCCAGCCCTTAATTAATTCCAAAGTAATTGACAGTTTTGTCAAAAGTATTGTTTGCATAATGATATGTGTTAATTTCATGATTTAAACAAATAATTCGGCCTAGCTCTTGTAGTAGAAGAAACAGTTAAAAAGACAGAATTTTTCGATGTATTCAGTTAATTTAATGAGTTAAGTTTTAATTGTTATTTCTGTAAATATAACTTTGAACAATGTGTAGTTTCAGCACCTATTATTGTGAGAATATATAAGGGCCCGATTTTTGATCCCGGGTCAGTCAGTCCATAGCCGAGTTTCAAATGAGGAACCTATGTTGGTTAGAACAACAACAATGCATCAACTTAACAGTGAAATAATAAGTGTTACACCAATAGGCCGTGTGTTAAAACAATGATAGTGTCTGCTCCATACGTACCTTCCTATTCTTCAAGTACTGTGAACTTTGTGGTTAGGTTTTTACTGTTCATAAATGTTCAACAATAAACTACTGTAGCAGTATGTGGATGTTTGCCTGCTACCTATTAATGAGGCTTATTGAAAGTTAGGTAATGGTACACAGGCCATATTATTGTGAAAAGTGAAAGTAAACAACTGTGTAACACAAATGTGCACCTGTCGGCTTCATCTTTTACAGTAGTACTGCACTTCTACCCCCTATTTTTTCAGCCAGTACGTCGACACTGAGGAAATCAACTAAGAAATAAAGAAAGAAGATTGCACTGATATCATCATGCAGTCACTCCACTAAATCTTGATGATTAGCACGTATATATTTTAAGATGTCTTACCGGGTGGAAGAACTTACTGCCTCTTCCTATGACTGCAGGAAGGAAAAAGTCATGCTTATGAACGAATCGTGGATTATTTTGGCTTAATAAATAAAAATATTTTTGCGGCTATAATGATTTGTTATATATATCATTCTTGTGTTTTTATTAATGATATGAATATAATAGAGGGAAACATTCCACATGGGAAAAATATATCTAAAAACAAAGATGATGTGACTTACCAAACGAAGCACTGGCAGGTCGATAGACACACAAACAAACACAAAATTCAAGCTTTCGCAACAAACTGTTGCCTCATCAGGAAAGAGGGAAGTAGAGGGAAAGACGAAAGGATGTGGGTTTTAAGGGAGAGGGTAAGGAGTCATTCCAATCCCGGGAGCGGAAAGACTTATGGTCTTTAAATATGTCTGCTTGTGTCTGTATATGTGTGGATGGATATGTGTATGTGTGCGAGTGTATACCTGTCCTTTTTTTCCCCCTAAGGTAAGTCTTTCCGCTCCCGGGATTGGAATGACTCCTTACCCTCTCCCTTAAAACCCACATCCTTTCGTCTTTCCCTCTCCTTCCCTCTTTCCTGATGAGGCAACAGTTTGTTGCGAAAGCTTGAATTTTGTGTGTTTGTTTGTGTTAGTTTGTGTGTCTATCGACCTGCCAGCGCTTCGTTTGGTAAGTCACATCATCTTTGTTTTTAGATATATTCTTGTGTTTTTATACGCACATAGCATTTACTACACACATTGTTGATGCATGAGTAAAAATTACATGCCCTACTTAGAGAGATCTTAAACATAAGTACTCTGAAGTGAGATTGAAACAAAAGGTGTTAAAAAAATTGAATATTCTCTGGACATCACTCTTCTGTTACAAAGTTAATTTTAAAAGCCTATCTTTGCCATCTTCTGCAGCAATGTACAGATTTCGTATTACTAACAAGGAAAAGAAAACGTTCATACAAATTAATAAGAAGAAAAAATAAAAAGATATGATATTGGGAGCTAGTTGTTTAGGTATTACACAGTTGCCTTCCATTGTACACTGACAATGTATAGAGGTGTACAGTGTCAGGTAGTATCATATGGTTAATTGGCTGCTATCTATTACCGATGTGGGGGGGAGTCAAAGCCCTTTATTTCTTGGGCTTTTAGATAGACTTATGTCATGTTAAGTTGAGATGTCAGCTTTGCTTATTATATCTACATATACTAATACAGATAATTAAAAGGAAAACAAGTTATAAAAAAGGGGTACAAATATCAAATACTGTGCATATTCAACAACTCTTGGTTTAGTCATGTCTCTTTCATTATTGCACCCATGGAAAGTAGTTGGTGGCCTCGCCCTGGGACTTTAATGGTTGCATACTCACTGAATACTTTTAACTCATGCATATCCATTTCACGTGGAGTGAAACAGCAAAGTCGCCGTATGTTGCACAGTGGATTCCTCCAGAAATATTTGTTTATTCCTTGAAAACGGTGTGTGTGCTTGTAGTAATTTCGATGCTGTGACAGAAGATCTCCAATTTTATGGCCCAGGACACATTGTTTACGTGTTGTAACGTGCTTATTCAGCAGTGAGGAAATCCACCGATCAGCATCCGCCAGTAAGGTAAGTTCCTTATAAAACACTTCTCTATTTATTCAGAGTTGAGTGTAGTTTAGTAAAAAATTTTGTAGGCTTGCACATGCATATTTTTGGAAAAAAAAATCAGTTTTACACAGGTTCCTTGCCTAACTGCCATCCAACTCTATTAATCCTTATTTTGCATAAAGTGCCTGGTTTTGTATGCTGTTACTCTTTAAACAAATCATTATTTACATAGTTACAATTTTAATACATTCATATATATTACATATTATTGCCGACATTCCACTAACACTTACTTCATACTGAGTTTCATTTCCGGGAATAGTTAAAACACTACATTAGCTTTGATTATTTTCATAAACAGTCATATCAGTTTAGTTTGTAAATAATATATTCATTTACATTCATATTATAGAATAAACATGTGTAACCTCAGTTACATCAATCATCCTTATATACATATATACATCCCTATGTGTGGGTATCATAAATCTTTACATAAGAAACATTATACATAATTCCTTTCATATTGTTCATGGAAGCTTGTTATTTATTTATGGAGCAGGTGGAAAGCATCAGCATCTATTTCAAATACAATATGCGCTGCTTGCCTAACTACGCTTAGCATCACCTCTAGGAATGATGGAACGAATCTACGAGTGGCGTTTGAAAAGTCCATGCAAAAATAAAAACTACTTATGTGTTTGGGGTAAACCTTTCTTTTATTTTTCAACATAGTCTCCTCTTAGACTAATACACTTCATTCAACGCTGTTCTTATTTATGATCCCTTCTGAAAAATAGGAATTGTCCAAGTCTGCAAAATAACTATTAGTTGCTGCAATCACCTCCTCGTCTGAATAAAATCTTTGTCCCGCCAGCCATTTCTTCAAATTGGGACACAAATAACAGTCCAAGGGAGCCAAGTCTGGAGAAGGGGGGGGGGGGATGTGAAATGAGCTGTAATCCTATTTACATTAATTTTGCAACCACAACTGCTGAGGTGTGTGCTGGTGCATTGTCGTAATGAAAAAGGACATTTTTGCGGTCCAATCACCGGTATTTTTCTTGCAGTTCGGTTTTCAGATGGTCCAATAACAATGAATAATATGCACCTGTAATACTTTTACCCTGTTCCAGATAGTCGATGAGGATAATCCCATGCGAATCCCAAAAGACAGTCACCATAACCTTTCCAGCCAAAGGAATGGTCTTCACCTTTTTTGGTACAGATTCTCCCACGGTAACCCATTGTTTAGATTGTTGTTTGGTCTCAGGAGTATAGTAATGTATCTGTGTTTCATCCACAGTGACAAAACGATGCTTAAAGTCCTGTGGATTCTTCCTGAAAAGCTGCAAACCATCCTTGCAACACTTCACACGATTCTGTTTTTGGTCAAGCATGAGCAATCTCAGAACCCATCTTGCAGATAGCTTCCTCATGTCCAAATGTTTATGTAAAATATTATTTAACTCTTCTGTCATCCATTACCATATCATGGATTTTATCAATGATTTCTGGAGTTGTAACCTCCACAGGGCAGCCAGAATGTTCAGCAGCACTTGTGCTCGTATGGCCACTCCGAAAATTTTGAAACCACTTATAAACTGTTCTAATCGAAGGTGCACAGCCACTGTAATGTTTATCTTTAGTCTCCTCAGGCGTTTTGCCTTTCATAAAGTAATGTTTAATCACCACATGACATTCTTTTTCATCCATTTTTTGATAATCACTCGACTTCCTTGATTCACACAAATGCCAAACACAAAGAAATAGACCAATATGGCTGAAACTTGGTGTGCATTCTTTCCAAAGATTCTACTAACTAAACATGACCTCGATACCATCTCTCGGACTTTGCACAGACTTTTCATACGTCCCTTGTATTTGACTACAGGTGCATCGGATTACTAAGGAAAGGATACATAACTCATATATCATGTTACAAGAAGACTCTCACTCAGCATTATTCATGGTAGATTCTTGTTATGTTCCCACTTCATGAAACAGGCATTTTTTACTCCAGACAATGTGTAGTTGAACTATTCATGATGTGTTTAATTTCCATAAATGTCGTTGTTTATAATGATCACGTACACACACACACACACACACACACACACACACACACACACACACACACACACACACACACACACACACACAGGTACCATGCCACTCTCAAAGCTTATCGTCTCTTCTTCCACACCATGTCGATGCACTGGTCATTGAAAAGAAAAAACTTAAAACTAAATGTGTAGTAGCTCAGTAGCCACTGATTCAGTCTTTCTTCTTTGTCAGTATGCAGCCGTTTTATTTGCCTGTTCTGTCTGGCACATCACCAGCTTCACTTAACTTTACCCTGTAAAGAGAAGTATCCACAAAATTCTATAAAGTGTGAGATATTTATGCTCCTCATCTGTATATCCTGCTTTAATCTTAGCTGTCATTGTTCATGTCCTTAAATGTATCTTACACATTCACTTTCTGTACATAGCTGTATATAGCAGGTTAACATTATTATTTTATGTAGATATTACTCATAGTCCCTTGTACATTTCCTTAATTCTTTCTTCCTATATGTATATAATTCTTAAAAATATGAGTGTGGGCGAGTTGCATTTAATTATGTTAGCTGGCGATCATTTAACATTTCACCTATCTAATAATTAAACTTCCTGTGGCTGTATTTACATGCGCACAAGTGTGAGTCATTGCTTTCACCTAGTCTGCTGACGCAGCTCACCGTTGCGATTACACCACAGCGTGTATCACGAGTTCTGCTCTGCTTTGATTTGCTGCTTCTAGCATCAAGTGAAGCACTGTATCATTTAATATCTCTCTGTTTCACTTATCTGCTACTTTATATATCAAAATACAAGTAAAATCTCTTATATCTAAACATGCTTCCTTAACACTAGCATTCAAAAGAAAACAGAAATTAAATTACTATTGCGTACACTATGCACAGTCAATTTCACTAAAAATACTTGTCAAAAATGTTTATTCCATAAATGCCTTTTAAGTCCTTGTCGGGGTAGAGACCTTTGTCTCGACCTGTCCTCTCATAGATCAGTCTATAAGCTTCAGGATATGGGATTTTGGAAATTATGTAGGGTCCTGTAAAAGTAATTGCCACTTTTTGTTTAACTTCCCTATTTTTGTTGTCTTAGGATGGTTTGTAACAGAATTCATTGGCCTTCACTAAACTTTGTAAAATACTTCAGTTTCTGATTGTAGATTTTCTTCCTATATTCAGCCCTGTTTTCCAGTGTGATTACTGCTTGTTTAATTTTCTCCTCTAATGTCATTTCCACTGCCGGTATTTTTGATAGGAGTGACTCCCATTCATCCTTTTGTCTCGTGTAAAACACTAATTCATTTGGTGTGAAACCAGTGGAAGAATTTGTAAGATTGTTAATGACCTGCATGAAAAGTGTGACACAATCTCCATTTTGTGTGTGTGCACGGTGTGTACATTCTTATGAACCATTAAATTCCTTGTATACTCTTTCTGTGGGCAATGTCTCGGAGTGGAATCTTGATACTAAGATGTGTTTTATGTCCTAAATTGCTTCCATTTCTGTCCTATAAAATATCAGGCACTATCATTAAGTATCACTTGTGGCTTTCCTATCCTCCTCAAGTAATCTTCTTTGATCCTTGTCTTGATGGACGTTGCTGTTGCACTACGTACAGCACACATCTTAGTATGCTTTGTAAAAACATCATATAGTGCTACAACATATCTTACTCCACCCTTGCCTCTTGGATAGGGGCCAGCCACGTCCAGAGACACTGAATCTAGAGGTTTGTTAGTTAAAATCACCTTCTGACACACTATACATTTTCGTAGTACTTGAAGTACTCGTCATCTCAAATTTGGAAAGTAGCCATGTTTACCTATCTTCTCTGTACATTTACTTACCCCTTAGTGTCCCTACACTTCATGGGTGTACACTATGAATTCCGCAATGTACTTCTCAGGAAGACAAACACACCATTGTTCTGAATCAGGATGTTTGCGATGGAATAAAACACCTTTATATTCCTGTACCACATATTTACCTGTTCATTGCCTGTGTTAGTTTTTGTTTAAGCTTGCTCCAGTCCTGTTGTTGCATGGTTTTCATTTGTTTACAAAACTTACTGTAGTCAGATTGCAGTATTTCACTTTGCATAAGAAAAGTTCTTACCTCAGAGTCCTGTTCCAAAAATTCACCAAAGTCATCTAGACCTTGAAGTAACCACGATAGAGCAAATACTCAAATTTTTCAAATGCCCAGACTACTGCCAAACTTTCTAATTCTGATACAGGGTATGATCTTTCTGCCTCATTTAATGTGCAGCTAGCGAAACTAATTACCTCTGGCAATATCCTACCGTCTTCCTGTCTCATCTGGAACAGACATGCCCCCAGACCCTGCGAGGAGGCGACTGCACAGACAGAAGTCCTTCTCCATATCGGGGTGGCTAAGTATATTTGCATTTATTAATGCCTCTTTCTTCTTCTTCTTCTTCTTCTTCTGCTGCTGCTACTTATTCATTAATGGATGTTGGCAACCCCATGTTGCATCTTTCTTCTGTGAACTGCAGTATGTAGTAGCTGGTCTGCACTTCGAAGTCCTGTCCACTGCTTTATATTGTCCAACCAAGATGTTCTTCTTCACCTTTATCTTCTTTTTCCTTCAATCTTCCCTTCTATTATTAACTGCAGAAGCATATATTTGGTGTTCCATACTATATGTCCTAGGTATGCAGTTTTTCTTCTTTTAAGCACTGTCAACATATCTTGCTGCTTGTTCATTCTTTCCAGTGCTTTGGTGTTGATTATTCTTGCAGTCCACATTATTCTAAGCATTCTGTGATAAATACACATTTCAAAGGCCTCTAACTTCTTCGTTGTTGTCATATTTAGTGCCCATCAATGCCTCTTTAATATTATTGAAATCCTTTTGGCCCTTGTCATCCGGCAGCCGTGGTTTCTTTTTGGGTAATAAATTAAGCAGGGCATCACTGTTCATCAGTTGTTTGGGTATGAACTTAGGTAAAAATAACACTAGTCCTAAATAAGCTTTAGGTGTTTCTTGCTCCTAGGTGCAGGACAATTACGTATGGTGTGTGTGTGTGTGTGTGTGTGTGTGTGTGTGTGTTGGGGCTTACGGGCACTCAACGTCGAAGTCATCAGTACCCTGACACACATTAAAAGAAACGAATGTGGACAAATTTAGTAAAATGGAAGCATACATGCCAAGAAAGTGGGAAAAGATGCAAAATGCTCCATAAGAAAATAAAACGTAAGGAAAATGAGAAAGGAGCATCAAGGATACCACAGGAAATTGTCACTGGCTGGCCATTTATGTAAAATATCGGCAAGCCAGTCATCCTGTGAACAAATTAAGACTCTCTCCCTAAAATCTTGGTAAAAACATTGGACAAGTCACAGAACTTTAAAACTTTAACCACTGGCTGGCCATTTATGTAAAATATCGGCAAGCCAGTCATCCTGTGAACAAATTAAGACTCTCTCCCTAAAATCTTGGTAAAAACATTGGACAAGTCACAGAACTTTAAAACTTTAACCACTGGCTGGCCATTTACGTAAAATATCGGCAAGCCAGTCATCCTGTGAACAAATTAAGACTCTCTCCCTAAAATCTTGGTAAAAAACATTGGACAAGTCACAGAACTTTAAAACTTTAACCACATTCGTTTGAGTATTTCCTAAAGGAGATGGCAGATGTGCTGGCAAGTAAGCCGCAGCTCGCTGGTCAGAAAATAAAACATGACACAGAGTGACCTGGACGCCACAAGTACCATACATTGGAGGATCCTCTCGCTGGAGCAGGAAGCCATGTGTCATAGGACTGCGGCCTATCCGCAGCCAAGTGAGGAGAACCTCGTCCCCTCTACGGGGCTGGAAAGAAGTACACCACAAACACGTCGTGGGCTTGACTAAACGGAGCTTATTGTCAGTCATTTCCAGCCATTCATCCTCCCACTGACGCATGACTCGTGAGCTCAATAGCGAGGTGAGTGCGTGCTGGGTGATGGCACACTGAAATAACAGCAGATTGAGCCACGCCTCCTTGGCTGCAAGATCTGCCCTTTCATTCCCAGCAATGCCGACGTGGCCAACTGCTGTAACTTAGCAGTTCTAGGCACTTCAGTCAGGAACCACACTGCTGCTACGGTCGCAGGTTCAAGTCCTGCCTTGAGGATGGATGTGTGTGATGTCCATACATTAGTTAGGTTTAAGTAGTTCTAAGTCTAGGGGACTGATGACCTCAGATGTTAAGTCCCATAGTGCTTAGAGTCATTTGAACCATTTGAATGCCGACTTGCCCTGGAACCCAGCAGAAAACCACCTTCTTCCCCAGTCGTTGTAGTTGGAGGAGGGCATCCTGGATGTTCTGGACTGTTTTATCTGCTGAATACAAACGTTGCAATGAGTGACGGGCACTTAGTGAATCGGAACAGACAAGAAATTTAGGACATGAAGAGCATCTCAATCTGCTCCAGTGCCCACAATATCGCAGACAATTCTGCATCAAAGACAGTAAATGGTTGAGGCAGTCAGACCTTGACTACATGATCTGGAAAAACAACAGAGCAACCAACAGAATCCTCCTGTTTCGACCCATCCGTAAAAACAGCTACATAGTTGTGGTGCTCAGATAAAATGGCAGAAAATGTTGCATTAAAAATGGTGGCAGGAGTAAAATCTCTCTTGTACCGTACCAAATCTAAAATCACTCTGGGCCTCTGCAGTAACCAGGGTGGCAGGCGGTTAAAACCTTGGATTTGGGGCTGTATGGGCTCCACACCGAGGGACTCCAGCACACATTGCACACGGATCCCTAACGGCATCGTGGCTCATGGACGGTTAGAAAAAAGGCGCTCCAGAGTCAGACGAGCAACAGTATGGTGAGCGGGTAAGATTGGAGCTGCAAGAAATTTACAAGCCTGGCGCACCAACAGAAGCTGCTGCCGGTTGGTAAGTGACGGTTCTCGCGCTTCAGCACAGAGACTGGGTATGGGACTAGTCCAATAAGCACCCATGGCCAGTCGAATGCCCACATGGTGGACAGCGTCAGGGATCTGCAAATAAGAGGGTCTTGCTGACCCATACACTGCGCACCCATAGTCCAGCCGCGAATGCACAAAAGTCCAATGAAACTGGAGAAGATGCGCCCTGTCCGCTCCCCAAGACCTGTGGCTAAGGCACTTGAGAATGTTCAGCGCCTTCAGGGTTTGACAATCTGGAGTCAAAAATGAGGCCCAGAAACTGCACTGTGTCTCTAAAATGTAGGTTAGTGTCCCCTATAAGCAAGGCAGGCAAATTAAAAGGACGACGAGAACGATTGAAATGAACACACACATACACTTATCGGCAGAAAACTGAAAACCCGTCTTTGCAGCCGACTACTCTAACCGCCACATTGTAAGTTGCAACTGACAGCTCACCCGGTTGCAACACTGAAGGAGGAACAGAAAACAGTAAAGTCGTCTACAAATAAGGAGCACTGTACTGGACTCCTTACCATAGATGTTATACTGTTGATGGCTATGGCAAAGAGGCTAACACTTAAAACACCATTCTCCTGCTCAAATCGATCAGACAGTGTGTGACCAATTTGAGTCCGAAAAAACCACTGAGACAGGAAAGACAATGAAAATGGAGAGGTGGCCACGAAGGCCCCATTGATGCAGTTGTGTGAGAATACTGTATCTCCAAGTAGTATTGTACGCCTTACTGATACCAAAGAATATGCTGATACAGTGATGCTGGTGGAGGAAAGCCTGCTGAATAGCCGCTTCTAGGAGGGTCGGGTTAAACTTTCGGAATTCACACTGAGAGCGGCTAAGGAGTTGCCTAGTCTCTAAAAGCCAGACCAGATGATGGTTAACCATCCGTTCCAGGGTCTTTCCTAAGCTCATCAAGGTGATACTCCGATAACTACTGGGACATGTGTGGTCCTTTCCTGGTTTGAGGAGAGGGATGAGAATTGCCTCCCCCACGAGTTGGGGAAGACACCTGTTTACCATATTAGATTAAAACATTCAAGGAGGATTTCCTTAGATGCCACTGGCAGATGTCGAAGCATGCAGTACCATATGTGGTCGTGACCGGGTGCATTGTCAGAAGTCTCAGTCAGTGCTGATTCGAGCTCCCACATCGAGAAAGGGGAGTTGTAGGCCTCAGAACTGTTCGACCTAAAGTCAACTTTTCCCTCTCGACAGTCGCACAGTAGTGACGAAATGCTGGATCCTGGCTTGCATTGGCAGTAGTTTGTGCAAAATGCTCGGCCAGCATCTGAGCATTGTTTCTAGGTGTTGTTTGAAGGCACCCCTGCTTCAACACTGCAGCTATCGGTAAATGGCTGTATTTACCAGAAATCCTCCGGATGACTTTCCATACTTTTGAGGAACAAGTGGAACGATTGATGGAGTTCAGGAACTCATGCCATGACCGCTTTTTGCTCTCTTTAATGACACGGCAAGCCTTGGCTCCCGTGATTCGAAAGGTTGAGAGATTGTCCACTGTCTGGCGGTGTTTAAACCATCAAAGAGCCGCATGCCTGACCCAGATGGCTAAATGGCACTCTTGTGTCCACCAAGGGACAGCACGCCTCTGAAGAGAGCCGAAAGATGTTGGTATAGATAGATGAGCAGCATGATGGGGTCACATGCGTGATGTGCTCCACCCATTCCTGAACGCTGTCACAGTGTTCAAACATAGCCAAATGGCCGAACAGCATCCAGTTAGCCCTGCCAATCATCCACGTTGGCAGCTTCTGTTCTAGCGACACACCATTGAGTAGCTGAAGGCGGATCAGGAAGTGGTCGCTGGAATGAAGGTCGTCAGTGACCTCCCAGTGAACAGAGTCTGTGAGGGCTGGAGAGCAGAAAGATAGGTTGATGGCTGAGAATGACCCAGTAGCACAACAGACATGAGTTCGGAGTACCAGTGTTTAGGAGGCACAGCTCTCGAGATGTCGGGAGGCTCTCCAAAACTCAACCCCAATGGCAAGTAGACATTGAGCCCAAAAGGGCATAGTGGGCATTGAAGTCTCCCAGGAAGAGAAATGGTTGGGGGAGTTGCGCAATAAGATCTGTGAGAACCTCAGAGTCTACTGCATCCAGTAGTGGTAAATAAAGAGAACAAACTGTAAGCTGCTGACATGCAGAAATTTCGACTGCAACTGCTTGCAGGTCAGTATCCAGGGGAAGAGCAGAGGAGAGGTGCCCATTACTGACAACACAGCAACCCTTCCTTTGGCTCTTTCCCCAGTCAGGTCATCTTTGCGATATAGGGTATAGCCCCATAGTGCAGAGGCATCAGATGCTTTGAAATGTGTTTCCTGCAAACACAAGTACAGAGGGTGTTGCTGTGCTAGCAGTTTCAGTTCCTCCATGTGCATACTGAATCCATTCATGTTCCACTGTATAATGGGAGCCATCTATCAGGGAAGGGGGTGGGGGGGTAGTACTTTCAACCTGACTTTCTGACAGGTAGGAGAGCCCACAATGAGTGGAGGCCCAGGTTTAGAGAGAGATGGTTGCCCCAATCCGACATCGAGCTCCATAGCCTCTAAAGAAGAATCGACTGAGATGTCAGAGGTGTTGACGTCGACATCGTCAGGCTGTTTCCTGCCCAATTCCACCGGTGTTGACGTATCCAGTGGTGTTGGACATTTTACTTGGATTTTTTTTCCTGGGTAGACATTGTAGCCACAACTGCAGTTGAGGGTGTGGCAGCATTTGACAGCGTACCAGATGGAACCTTTGGAGAGGCAGGGAGCTCCACAATGTCAGCAACCGCAGCTTTTTTTGAAGTTCTCGGGGGAGGGACAGGCTTAGACACAACTGCAGCAGTACAAGTGCAGGGATACACACAGGTACTAGTGCCAACACTAACAGCCTCCGTTTGTGTAGCAGCGTCAGCTTTCCGCGTGGGCTGTTTAACAACTAAAGTGAAGGAGGTGGCAAAACATGGGGGCAGCATGGCTTTATACAGTTGTTTTGCTTCAGTATATGGGATGCGCTTCACAGTTTTAAGCCCCTATATCTTCCATTCCAGATACATGCTGCAGTCCCGACTCCAGATGGGGTGAGGTCCAGAGCAATTCGCACACTTCAATGGAGACGAACAATGGATACAGTCATGGGCAACCTGACCACACTTGCCACAAGTAGCTTCTCCACGACACCCAAGAGTAGTATGCCCAAAGCACTGGCATTAGAAACAGCGCATCGGGTTGGGTACGTAAGGCCGCACACTTAAGCAAAGGAAACCTGCCTTATTATGCTCAGGGAGTTTCGTACTATTAAACATCAGGATAGAGGAGTCTGACTTAACAAGAAAATCATCCACCCTCTACATGATATTTTGCACATCAACTATTCCTGCTGGAGCCCACTCATCTTTCATTTCCTCTTTGGGAATATCCACGAGATCCTTGCACTTCACAACACCTTTGCTGTAACTCAAGGTGGTGTGCAGCTCAGTTTCAATGGCATATTCCCCTAGGGATTGCGCGTTCTGTGGGTTCTTAGCTTCTTGGGAATTAGTGGTTTCCACCAACAGCGTCCCATCATGCAATCGCTTAACAGATTTCAAACTGCCAGCAATGCCCTCGAGCCCATTTTGAATATAGAAAGGTGAAACTTTCTCGAAGCTACCCCTCTTTCCTTTTAATGATTAAAAACACATTCTGACTGCCAGCATGTGTTCTGTTACTAGACATGTTACCCTGATATTTCACTCGTGAGTCAGGAGGACTGGCTACACATGCCCTCTTGTTGGATTGGGTGTTGGTACCTACCAGCGGCCCACCCTTTCCACTGGGAGGAGGCAAAGAAGATTTCGGAGGATCCATCTCAGTCCCATGAGCAGCTAGGGAACTAGAAGTCCACCTAGACAGAGCCCCACATGGCTAGGTAAGCCTTAAGCCTTATACAACTGAGGTGCGGCAGGTTCCCTAGAGGTTGCCCACTAACAACTGTTCCACCTCAACAGCCGTGCATCTCATCAGCGCACAGCACACCTTGAGATTGAGGGTTTTTTTATTTTTATTTTTTTATAGAGGTTTATTCCATCCTCGCGATCCAGGCGGTCAAGCCAAGATCCCCATTCCCTGAGACACACAACATTCCACCGCCACGCCACACGGTGATCACTGAAGCATGCCCAGAGTTACGGTGACAGGGGACTGGCGGCACTTACCATTCCCTAGTTCAGGAACCCCGTTGTGTATGGTATCGAGTTTATTAGGCTCAAGGAGAATACCTTGTTTGGAGATAACGTGACCAAGAAATTTTACCTTCTCCTTGCCAAAGTCAGACTCTTTTAAATTGGCTGTCACCCCGTATTCTGAAAAAAGGAAAACTTTCTCAATTAGCTGAATGTGTTCTAACCAAGTGGGGGTGGCGATTTACAAGTCGTCAACACAGACCGTAACCTTGCTAAGTAGCTCTGGTTCTAATACTTTATGTAACACTGCAATAAATGCACCTGCACTTATATTAAGGCCAAATGGAGGGATGCAGAAGTCAAAGCTTCTAACACCACACACAAAAGGTCTGTACTTTCTACGTTCTGGATGGAGTTTGATTTGCCGGTAGGAGGCTCATGGGATCAATATGGTAAAATACTGGGTATTATGGAACTTCAACAGTTGTTCATCCAGGTTGTCAGGCCTGATTTGAACTGGTACTAGGATCTTAGTAATACCACGAGCAACCAGAACCAATCTTACTGACCCATCTGGTTTACTTACAGGCAATATGGGGTCACAATAAGGTGAAAAGGAAGGTTGAATGATATCCCATATAATCATTTGATTGATTTCTTATCATACTGCCTCTCTTTTCGTCCAAGGAATAGGATATGATGTTACACAAAAAGTTTCATGTGGGTAAACATCCATTTTGTACTGATAATCCTTGATAACTTCATGTTGTTTCCCAAATACATGTGTGTACTGAAATAACAGATCTGTAGGTTCCTGTTCATTTAAGGTGCCGGACTCGCTCACCTTTTGCTCTATCAGTTCATAGATTACATCCGATTCTGACACTTGTTCATTATAGTGAGTGTTTACAAATAATACAGTAGGAAATACAAACTAAACTGTCACATCAGACTCCTCCTCCTGCTTGACCTTCTTGTCTGACATTTTTATTAAATCGACAGAAAAACCTGTTCATTAACACTGAAGTAGCATTTTTCCACTTACTATGTCAATTTGAATCTTAAAAGTTCAAAATATGTCCATCTCAACCAAACAATTTACTATTAATTTTTCAATGATGAGGAAATTACATTTAAAGTGTCCTATTGTCAATGGAATAAGTGCTTGTAATTCACTACTTTTGATTTGTTTCCAGTGGCTGTCTGTATTCTACAATTGTGAACTGTGGCAATTTTACCTCTTTTCTTTAACTGTTGGAAAAATTCAGTTGACATTAATTTAGTGATTGCATCTGTGCCTAGAACTAAGTGTACTTCCATATCTAATATTGTTGTCTTTGTAACTGCCTGAACCTCCTCCTGATGTTGGTATAAATCACGTTTCATGTCACCTTGTTCGTGATATATCACAAAACGTGTTTATGAGTGTATTGTCCCCACTCCCTACCTGGTCAGCAGTGTGGGGCCTCACTGCGACCAGTTGGAATTTTCCACCATTGCAGGAGCATTGACCTTGGTGGGTGGAGTAATTTCAGTTGGCTGTACAGTGTGTGTTGTGTTACACCAACTCGTGTCAGTGGCTGCGTGTGACCCATCTTTGTGTGAATTCATGTTGGTAGTTGTGAAATTATAATTTTCACTCTGTGGCACAGCGTGGAGGATATGATTGTTGCCGACCACTTGCTGCTGCATCGGCTGGCTGTTACCACTTACGGGCGCGGATAGCCTTTTATTGGCAGACCGTAGTTTGCTTGTTCGTCGTAATTGTTCCTGTTGTCCTGATAACTTCACTTAAATCTTTTGTTTTTTTCCATTTCCATTACCATATCCATTCCCCTTTTTGTATGTACTGTGTCAGATATGGTTGACATTCTTGTTGTGTTGTAACAGTAGTATTTACGGGATGGTTTCTAAAGATGGGTTGAGGTGTTTGTTTATCTGCTGCTTTATGTTGCCATGGCGTCTCTTCATAAATCAGGTCAGTGTAATCCAAAACTGTCGAAAAGTACTCAGTGTTGTGTTCTGGTGTGGTTACTAACTTTTCCTTTATGTGTGGCCGAAGTCAGCTCTTTAATACATCCACCTGTGATTTGGGATTGGTCCAATATCTGGTCTTACTTAAATACTTTATAAAATAGCCCTGCAAGCTTCCATGCTTGCTATTAAATGGGGCCGGGTTAAAGTCTTAATCTCTCTTGAATGGCTTCCGACCAGTACGTGTCTAAGAAAGCATGTTCAAATTGCTCATACTGTAACAACGCTCTGCCATTTCAGTGGTCCACAAAAGAACGTCACCGTGGGTATCACCAACAACAAATTTTATCTTTTGAGCCTCTGTCCAGTTACACGGAAATATGTTGAGGAACATACTGGACAAAAACTACTGGGTTCATCCGCTTTCCATCTGTCGAATATGTGGGAAATTGCCTATGTCTAAGCAACCCTTCATGAGCAAAGATGGATGTTAAACTTGTGGCATTATCTGACATCAGTGTGTTGTTACAAGTGTGCAGAGCACTGTGTGGTAATTGTGGATGTGTTGTAGGTACTGCTGTAAGTAAATTACAAATTTTGCAATTTTCACTTTCACTTGCTATCAGGCTGCTGACAAGATGTGAATAACTATTACATGCATCCATGGTGGACACAGGTAGTTGAAAATTAGCAGCTTGACATACTTCATTTGATGATTCAGTTTCCCTTTTCTTCATGGCTTCTTCTACCACCTCCACATATACTTTGCATTCAGATACTACCTTGTGCGCTAATGTACTACTTTGATCTAAGGTACCTACTTCTGCTCTTCTGAGTTTTCTCCTTTGGCATATTCAGACTCAAATTCCAACCTTCTACTCTTAATGTTAGCTCCTCTACTGCAAATGGTAATCCTTTATAGTCCATATGTAGTTTGCTAACAGTAGTGGACACTTTCTTTACAGTATTACACATTTGGTTTTGATTTGGTCTTATACTGTTTGTTATTCGTGTGCGTGATATTCTTTAATTCACTTTCTCCGTGTTCTTGATTGTCACTAATTGAACCTACCTTTTCGTTCAAAAATAAATACCTTCTTTAATGTCAGAAATAACCTCCTGTTTTGTTTTGTTTTAATTTTTTTAATTTTTCAGATTGCTCTGTGTGTAGATTTTTTGTCAGATCACTATATTTTTGTGTGACACTGTTTTGGAAATCTTCCAACACCTGTTCTTGTTCTGTTTGGAAATCTGAAAAACTTTGTGATAAATCGTTACCATTTTGTGTTCAAGTTACTAAGCTGTTGTGTAACTGTATTGAATTTCGTGTTCATATCATGGAATTTAGTGTTCACAGTTGTCAATAATTGCTGTAACAGCGCATTGGTGGTACTATTATCATTGCTAACGGCTGTACTTTGCATGTTAATATTCGGATTACCGATAATCGGTGCCCGTCCTATGTTGTCGAAATACATTGCTGTTTCACTTGCCTCTGTTTCGTTCAGTAGTGATATATCGATTCGTGAGATGCGTGAAACAGTCTCATCCATAGTCACCCGAGAAAGACCGTTGGCCTCGATAGTCATCGTGGTATCGTCTGTGTATTTGTGCTGTCATTTGTTACATCTGTGAGACCTATGTGATTTATGTCGGCTTTCTGCTAGCTGCGCGGTTGGCACTTCATTTTCATTTATTTGTTCGTGCAAATCAATGGGTAATTTTTGGTCAGCCATTTTGATGGTGCTAGCAATTACCAAAAAACTAATAAAAAATCAATAGAAACCTGCAATTTCCTGTGAAATCACATTTCAATAAATTCCTGTCAATTTGTCGAAAAGTATTACGACATAAATGATTGAAATTTTTGTAATGATTTACGCTATACTGATGAGTCAAAGTTTGGTATGATTTTTGAGTCCTTTTGATTAATAAATTTTGTACTAGCGAAAGAAATTGCGAGGGAGAAGGAAAGAAAGCTAACTGGAAAGAAAGCTAACTACAAGAAAGGCGCTACTAAGAGTAATCATGCAACCTATTGCGCAAATTTTCTACCTTTTCTGCATAGTCAAGCAGCACACTTACGTCTCCTGTTGGTGGATAAATTGGTCTTTTTAATCCTACCATAAGGAAATAGACAAAAATAAGTTTTTCTTTTACACAATAATGACAAAATTTTTGCATATGTTCATTTAACATTTGCTAGAAAATGTCTGTTCATGTTTAGCTATGACTTTGCCCTGGAAAATCGGCCGCCAATTGTGATAGTCTGTTGGTCGGTATTGGAATAACCATGCTAGGAGACAGCCCAACAGCTAACACAAAGAGTATGAATTGGCATGAAATTTACGAATGAGAGACAATTACTACTTGCAGCAAAGCATGGATTCTTGTTAAAACAGAATTGGTCGTATGAACAGTCTTCCTCGAAACGTAAGAAAAATAACAATACCACGTACAAATACTGAAATTGCAAAAATGAATAATATATACGGGTATTTTTTCTTACTCTGTCCATGGTGATTTTTAGAATGTCTGAGTTTGCAGCAAACTTGGGACTTAACAAAAAGTAAATTGTTCGATTATTACACATATATATTTAATATAAGTCACTATTACGTTGCACTGATATCATTAATTTACCTCTAATTTTCTGTGGTTGCCGATCATACACTAAATCTTGATGATTACCACATATATTTTAAGATGTCTTGCAGGATGGACGAAATTACTGCCTCCTCCTATGACTGCAGGCAAAAGTCGTGCTTATGAACGAATCTTGGAATATTTAGGCGTAATAAATAAAAATATTCTTGCAGCTATGATGATTTTTAATATATAATATTTTCTTGTGTTTTGAAACACACATAGCATTTACTACACACATTGTTGGCGCACGAGTAAAAATTATATGCCCTTTTTATGTACAGGGTGTATACGACCCGGGAGATCCGGGAAAAACACGGGAATTTTTTCATCCAGGAGGAAACCGGGGAATTTTTTAGAATTCCGGGAATTTTTCATTGTTTTAGTTTTCAGTTAAATTTTTGTAACATTGCTTGGTAAGAACTAATACTCTAACAAAGGATATTACTGTATCCCGCTACTGCAGAATAATACTGCAGCAATAAAATATGAAAGAGAAAAAAAAAAAAAACGAAAATAAAACTAAGTTGCCAAGGAAATGCACCATATACAGCAACAAAACAAAGTGCTCACACAGGAGTCTGCCAACAGCAAAATTTCAACGACTCTAGGAAGACAATGCTATGCTTCATAACAACAAATTGCCTCCGATGAGCGTGACGTCACAGCTGTTTACATAACATACGTTTGACCAGTTGCGACCGAGTCGATGCGCAGTTGGTTGAGTCGCATATGAGTAGTACCTTCTCCAGCTTCTAGCTACAGAAGTGTGGCTGTTAGCTGTATAAACAGTAGCGGCAAGCAGCCAGATCGAGGCTACCCGGAAAAAAATTTTACTGTCGCGTACAAGCTGTAACATTCACGCATGTGCGACAGGCCTCGATATAGGGGTCGTGGCAAACCGGGATATCTGCCCCGGGCGGCAATTTCTGTTGGGAGGAGGGAAGACCTTGTTTCAAAAAGCGCCTAACATCCAGCGCACGTTGGTCTATCGATTATTCATATAATTTTGAAACGCATCCCTGTTGAATAACAGGTAACAAAGATTACGTATTATCTTCTCGGTGTAACCAAGATAATGAAATTTTGGCACAAAATTTTTTGCCAGAACGTTACACTGGTAAGGGCCAGTTGTACAGTCTTCGGCTAGCAGCCGCTAAAGTTCTATCGTGGGAATAGCACGGAAAACACGTTGTATGAACACGTAATAACGCCTAACCATAGAATACATGCGGGATAACTAAACGGAAGAACTTGGGCAACAGAAGAAATATTGAATTTAATTGATGAAAGGAGAAAATATAAAAATGCAGAAAATGAAGCAGGCAAAAAGGAATACAAACGTTTCAAAAATGAGATCGACAGGAAGTGCAAAATGACTAAGCAGGGATGGCTAGAGGACAAATGTAGAGATGTAGAGGCTTATCTCAATTGGCGTAAGATAGATACTGCATTTCTAAGCAAAGAAGGGAAAGCAAAAAGGTGGGAGGAGTATATAGAGGGTCTATACAAGGGCGATTTTCTTGAGGACAATATTATGGAAATGAAAGAGGATGTAGATGAAGATGAAGTGGGAGATATGATACTGCGCAAAAAGTTTGACAGAGCACCGAAAGACCGGAGTCGAAACATGGCCCCGGGAGTAGACAACATTCCATTAGAACTACTGACGGCCTTGGGAGAGCCAGTCCTGACAAAACTCTGCCATCTGGTGAGCAAGATGTATGTGACAGGCGAAATACCCTCTGACTTCAAGAAGAATATAATAATTCCAACCCCAAAGAAAGCAGGTGTTGACAGATGTGAAAATTACCGAACTATCAGTTTAATAAGTCACAGCTGCAAAATACTAACACGAATTCTTTACAGACGAATGGAAAAACTGGTAGAAGCCGACCTCGGGAAGATCAGTTCGGATTCCGTAGAAATATTGGAACACGTGAGGGAATACTGACCTTACGACCTATCTTAGAAGAAAGATTAAGTAAAGGCAAACCTACGTTTCTAGCATTTGTAGACGTAGAAAAAGCTTTTGACAATGTTGACTGGAATACTCTCTTTCAAATTCTGAAGGTGGCAGGGGTAAAATACAGGGAGCGAAAGGCTATTTACAATTTGTACAGAAAGCAGATGGCAGTTATAAGAGTCGAGGGACATGAAAGGGAAGCAGTGGTTGGGAAGGGAGTGAGACATGGTTGTAGCCTCTCCCCGATGTTATTCAATCTGTATATTGAGCAAGCAGAAAAGGAAACAAAAGAAAAGTATGGAGTAGGTATTAAAATGCATGGAGAAGAAATAAAAACTTTGAGGTTCGCCGATGACATTGTAATTCTGTCAGAGACAGCAAAGGGCTTGGAAGAGGAGTTGAACGGAATGGACAGTGTCTTGAAAGGAGGATATAAGATGAACATCAACAAAAGCAAAACGAGGATAATGGAATGTAGTCGAATTAAGTCGGGTGATGCTGAGGGAATTACAGGGTTATTACAAATGATTGAAGCGATTTCACAGCTCTACAATAACTTTATTATTTGAGATATTTTCACAATGCTTTGCACACACATACAAAAACTCAAAAAGTTTTTTTAGGCATTCACAAATGTCCGATATGTGCCCCTTTAGTGATTCGGCAGACATCAAGCCGATAATCAAGTTCCTCCCACACTCGGCGCAGCATGTCCCCATCAATGAGTTCGAAAGCATCGTTGATGCGAGCTCGCAGTTCTGGCACATTTCTTGGTAGAGGTGGTTTAAACACTGAATCTTTCACATAACCCCACAGAAAGAAATAGCATGGGGTTAAGTCGGGAGAGCGTGGAGGCCATGACATGAATTGCTGATCATGATCTCCACCACGACCGATCCATCGGTTTTCCAATCTCCTGTTTAAGAAATGCCGAAGATCATGATGGAAGTGCGGTGGAGCACCATCCTGTTGAAAGATGAAGTCGGCGCTGTCGGTCTCCGGTTGTGGCA
Organism: Schistocerca nitens; assembly: GCF_023898315.1. Lineage (NCBI taxonomy): Eukaryota > Metazoa > Arthropoda > Insecta > Orthoptera > Acrididae > Schistocerca > Schistocerca nitens. Next base: position 705,208,712 of record NC_064614.1, on the reverse strand, counting down.
TGAGCCAATTTTCCAGCATGTCCAGATACACGTGTCCTGTAACGTTTTTTTCGCAGAAGAAAAAGGGGCCGTAACTTTAAACCGTGAGATTGCACAAAACACGTTAACTTTTGGTGAATTGCGAATTTGCTGCATGAATGCGTGAGGATTCTCTATCGCCCAGATTCGCACATTGTGTCTGTTCACTTCACCATTAAGAAAAAAATGTTGCTTCATCACTGAAAACAAGTTTCGCACTGAACGCATCCTCTTCCATGAGCTGTTGCAACCGCGCCGAAAATTCAAAGCGTTTGACTTTGTCATCGGGTGTCAGGGCTTGTAGTAATTGTAAACGGTAAGGCTTCTGCTTTAGCCTTTTCCTTAAGATTTTCCAAACCGTCGGCTGTGGTACATTTAGCTCCCTGCTTGCTTTATTCGTCGACTTCCGCGGGCTACGCGTGAAACTTGCCCGCACGCGTTCAACCGCTTCTTCGCTCACTGCAGGCCGACCCGTTGATTTCCCCTTACAGAGGCATCCAGAAGCTTTAAACTGCGCATACCATCGCCGAATGGAGTTAGCAGTTGGTGGATCTTTGTTGAACTTCGTCCTGAAGTGTCGTTGCACTGTTATGACTGACTGATGTGAGTGCATTTCAAGCACGAAATACGCTTTCTCGGCGCCTGTCGCCATTTTGTCTCACTGCGCTCTCGAGCGCTGTGGCGGCAGAAACCTGAAGTGTGGCTTCAGCCGAACAAAACTTCATGAGTTTTTCTACGTATCTGTAGTGTGTCGTGACCATATGTCAATGAATGGAGCTACAGTGAATTTATGAAATCGCTTCAATCATTTGTAATAGCCCTGTAGATTAGGAAATGAGACACTTACAGTAGTAAAGGAGTTTTCCTATCGAAGTAGAGAAGATATAAAATGTGAACTGGCAATGGCAAGGAAAGCATTTCCAAAGAAGAGAAATTGGTTGACATCGAGTATAGATTTAAGTGTAAGGAAGTCGTTTCTGAAAATATTAGTATGGAGTGTAGTCATGTATGGAAGTCTAACATGGACGATAAATAGTTTGGACAAGAAGAGAATAGAAGCTTTCGAAATGTGGTGCTACAGGAGAATGCTGAAGATTAGATGGGTAGATCACATAACTAATGATGAAGTATTGAACAGAATTCGGGAGAAGAGGAGTTTGTGCCACAACTTGACAAAAAGAAGGGACCGGTTAGTAGGACATGTTCTGAGGCATCAAGGGATCACAAATTTAGCATTGGGGGCAGCGTGGAGGGGAAAAATCGTAGAGAGAGACCAAGAGATAAATACACTAAGCGGATCAGAAGGACGTAGGTTGCAGTAAGTACCGGGAGATGAAGAAGCTTGCACAGGATAGGGTAGCATGGAGAGGCTGCATCAAACCAATCTCAGGACTGAAGACCACAACAACTAAACCGGTGATTGTGGCAGGGTTAGTCAAGTTAACCGGAGAATAAGTTTTAACCCTGGCAGGAATAGTTACAGAATTAGTGATGACAAGATTGTTTGTTAGAACGAGGAAGGAGAAGAAACGGGGATATGAAACAAATTATGGAAGAATATGACGATTCCAAATTTATATAAAAAATTTGTATTACTACTTTTCAATCTCATGCTTCAGAAGCTAGAGCTTATGAATGAAATGTGAAAGTATTTCCTAACACGAAACTTAAGCATTTGATATTGGTAATTCGTGATTGTATTCTGTCGTGTTATAAAAATGACCATTTGTGCCAAAACAGTGGCGGTGTGTTACAATTGCTGCAATATTAGGCAGACCTATTTCGTGTTATCTAGCAGACAGTGACAGAATACATGTAATCAGATCGAGGAAGCACACCAGTCTTGGGTACTGTTCGTAGGCATTAATAGCTTTTTCGGTATTAGACAACGGTATTTGGTTTTTCATGTAGCAAAACCTTTAACGAACTTTGATGAGCTAATGGATTCTTTCCCAAAAGGAAAGCTGTACTAAGGTTAGTGAGAAAAGCAATGCTAGGATTTAAAGATTGAAGAAATGTGAACTGTCTTGCTTGTCTATTGTCTTTACTGGTTTTATATATCCTATATTTAATTTTATGTCACACAAAACTTCAAGTTATTAGCTAATAGGCGATAAAGAGTGCAAATTTTGTGAAGAGTTCCTGTTCTCTCGGTTACAAATAATCCCATTCAGTATTTATGTTGAGTTTTTTTTAACCCTTTCACTGTCATTTACTCTCAGCGGCTCCTGCCCTGTGCGCGTTATTTTCACCCGGTGCGTATATATACGACTGTAACAGTCTACCGTTATTATTGAGATAAAAATGACACACAAAATCCAGTATTGACGGTGTACATTGTTTCCTTTTTTTAAATCTTTGTTCAGAAAGTCTTATTTTGTTCAAAAAAGGTACTTTATTAGGAGAAAAAAATACAAAACATATTACATTAGTAACACTTCAAAGTGTGATATCTCTCGAAACAAAAATTCAAACATAAAGGAACATTACATTTTACACAAATGTATCTTGTGTCACTTCGTTTATCATGTTTTGCACATACAATAGACCTTCTTTGGGCGGCGTAAGGGATTGTCACCTTCAGCCGATCTCCTTCCACGACGTCCCTCTGTTTGCGGTTGGTGGTGAATCTCTAGGATCTCCTTGATAAGTTTCTGTTGAAAGTCAGATACTGAAACATTTCGTCCCGTTTGAGTTTTGTATAATGCATGCGCACTGAGCAGAGACATCCACCAAATGAAAAAAATATCTTTTTATACCATTTTACAGTTTTTCGTACACATTCTACTAAACTTAGCATCATGTCGCTCCTGTCGACGGCCCTCATATTTTCAGTGTAGCTTACGATGCAAGCTGGTTTTGTTTTTGGTTCATTCGTGGTTCTGTCAATTTTGTCAGTCGCTGTAATTTCGCTTGTATGAAGAGTTGAGAGCATCCTCACTTCCCGCTTGTCCTGCCACTTCAGAGCAAGAAGTTTATCTGTTGACATAAACTCGATCTCGCCTTTTCTAAGTTTTTTTTTTTTTTGTTTTTTTTTTTGACAAAGCAGGCATGCCTTTGCGGTTTGTTCTCACAGTTCCACAGGCATGCAAATAAGAAAATAACGTTGGGCTAGTGTATCAGTTGTCAACATATAATATGTGACCTTTACCAAGGTAACGTTCAAGTGAAGCTAGAACAGTGTTTCCAGGTATTCCAACATTTACACCAAAGTCAGTTTTTTTTACGTCTGTTGCTGCACCCACATAAATAATAAAGTCAAGAATATAACCAGTTTCACAATCACATAACACAAAAAATTTTACACAAAATCTGTGGCGTTTGGAAGGAATGTACTGCTTGAAGAAGACACGACCTTTGTCAATGCACAAATTTTTGAAAGGGTAGAAAGCACCTAGAAATATTTTTCTTAAGTGATCCACAATTCGACGTAATTTCCAGATTTTGTCGTCTCCAGGGTCCTTACTGTTGTCGGCAAAATGTAACATTCTAAGTAACAGAAGATATCTATCTCTCGGCATGATTTACGCAAACATTGAAGTACACAGTAACTGATCATTGGTCCAATAACTGTTTATTTCATTTTTTCTCACTTGAGCCCTCAGAAAATTTACAGCAAGGAAACAGTAAACTTAGTCACTGTTCGTGTTTTTCCAACGTCGCAGTCTTGATTTTTCACTGGCATCATTGCAAAGGTGTTCATAATATAAATTACATTGCTCAGCTATGTTGCTCACAATTTCTTGGCTTTTTTAAAAAAAAAAAAAAAAAAAAAAAAACTTGGAAGCAGTCGTATACAGTACATAAATCATCTAAATTGACGATTTTGCAACCGGAGCCACTGTTATCGAAATTATATACTTTAGGGTCCAAATCAGAGTCTTTCCATCTAAAATCAACTGTTTTATGTCTCTTAGGAGATTTTTCAGGCATACACTCAGGCTCTTCTTCGGAATCGGAGAAAGAATCGACGATAACATCAAAATCTGGATCTGCATTTACTGGTTCAACGTTTGTTGGTTCACAAATATTTTTTTATATTTGTGGTGACAGATTTATCTCCCAGCTCGTCGTCATTATCTGTCCACCCATAATCAGCTGGATTGGGCATGATGATGTCCGCGTCGTCACTTTGATTTAGAATACTCAGCAGCTCATCGTCTGTAAACGGATCGTCATTTTATTCGGTAACGCGGAAACGGCCGCACACAAACTAGGTAATATAGCGGTACGAATGAACTCAGCAGAAAGAGAATTGAGCATTCAATAGTCGTTCAGGTATTTCCTAATATTCCAACAATTAAACTGCATACTTGCGCAACAATTACCTCCGACTCGCTGGCCCGACTGTAGCAGGGAACCGCTGTATTTTTTATAGCAAATAGCATATATACGTCTGGAGCACTGAAACGATTAGCGTATACTGACGTCTGGAGCAGTGAAAGGGTTAAACAGGGCCAGGTTGTCAAACCAGCTGACTGCGAGCAGGAGAGGCACCACTATCCTGAATACAGTTTGATGGCACCCATTACAAAATGTTACACGTCTGAGGTCCACAGAACGAAATACGGTGACGTGCGATAGAAGAATGCTGTGTGACGAGGTGTGGCACTGCACTTTGGCACATTTAAGACCAAACATTTTCTCAAACGCCTACGTTTTACGTATCAGACTCTTCAGAAAGATGTGCGCTACAAAATGGTCATATTTTTGAAAAGTCGATTTTTAAAATTTTTGGCGTCCTAGCTCAAACGCTCGAGGGACGAGGGGCGCCACTATGTAGTACTGTCCCGGTTCGGAAACATAGTAGATTCGGGGCTGATCCACAGAGCAGTATTAAGTTGTAATGGGGAGGTGGGTAACCTCACGTGACCCGTGTTTACGTTTAGTGAGTTTGCTGTCTCCTTTTCGTTTATTGCTCTCACATCAAATGAAAACAACACGGATTTCTGTGGCCGGGAGCTATCGAGTCAATTAAAATACATATAATTACGGAAGGCTAAAATCGTTATTAGTTTCAGATTTTATTTTATGTCCCCTTTCTGACAGTCAAGCATTAATTGCCTTGCAGAACAATGAAGTTATTTTTGTCAATTTGCTAAAGAAATTTGGCTTTGATTAATCTTTTCCGCTGAGCCAGCCAATTTATTTGAAACGGAGCATTTAATTCCACACTATTGGCTAGTTTCAACTGTTCGCTGCATTTCAGGTGCACGTTTTCATCTTCTAGCACGCATGGCATTATGCCATAATAAAGAACCAAACATGAGATAATACAGTACTGGTACTCCAAGAAAATTTACATCCGAATCTGGACATACGAATGTGCACTTTCAGCCGAATTATGCATTTTAGTATGGTGCACGAAATTCCCGTGCTCTTGGAGTATCCTCTAATGTCTTGTTTCTTTTATGGCATTATGTAAGATCTTTTAATGTTTCAGAGCGATAGCGCACTAGTGCGGCCACGGCCAAACTTGCGGCTGGTCGGGTACGGCCAATTTTACATGGGAGTGCACCGGGCAACGCGCACGTAGCCGACTGCGGCCAGTGTCGGGTCTTGCGACAATCCTCAGGCCAGCTGGCCGCTGCGGCCGAAGTTGCATGCAGCTCAATGGGGCAGCACACACGCTAGATTTCCAGTGTGCGACCATTCCCGCTCAGGCTGCGGAGGTGAGCTGATCGTTGCATGTTAAGCGCTCGCTCCCCTGCATGGATGGACGACGCTGAAAGGGAGGCCAAGCCACCGCCCTGCTGCAATTGCTGGGCCTCGTGCTCGGCGCATCAGAAGACGGGGAACGCAAGAAGACGGCGGAGCGGAAGGGGCAGTGCTATCGCTCCCAAAAACTTGGCCATGTTGCCAAGTATTGTCTTAATCCAGTGGCGTGCCTTCGGTGTGCCCAAACACACGATTCGCGCCACTGCGCGAAGAAAGACGCCATACGCTGCTGCGCTAATTGTGGCGGCGCTCATGCGGCGAATTACCGCGGCTGCAGCTATATCGAGAACTGGAGTCGCGGTGATAAAGCTAGACGGAGACACGAGACCACCAAGAAGGCGGATACAGCCGAGGCCGTTGCGTCCTCGCCACCCCCCGCCTTTGGCGGATCCGTGGTGGCCGATGACGTGGCTGTCCCACCGGACGCAGTCAGCGAGGCGTGCGCCAGGGTCTGCGCCGCCGCCGATGAAGAAATAGCTGCCCTCAAAGCCGCAATGGCGGAAGAGAGGGCAACACTACAAGCCGAACTAGCCGAGGCTCGGCAGCTGGTGCACAGTCTCCGTGATACACTGGACAGCCAGCCCCACCCAGCACAGAAGAAGGATGCTGACACGCAGACTGCCGCCCCCGTGGAACCTGTAGTAATACAGGAAGCCACGAGGGTGGAAACACAAGACGCAGCCGCACAAACAATCGTCGCGGCGAAGAACAAGGCAACCCAAGTCATCATGGAGGAGGCCCCTTGCCCCCTCTCCAAGACGCAGCTGCAGAAGATAGTGTCAATTCACTTGGACACTCTCAGGTCCTACAACGCCCGCCCTCCTCTCACGCCTGTCGAGTGGGAAGTTCTCGTTGCCTCAATAGAACAAGCCGAGAACGCAAGCCAAGAACAAGGGGCGAGGACCGCCGAAGACGCCTAAGCCGCCGACTGGGAGGATGTGACAGATCCTAAAGTGTCACAAGCAGACACATACAAGAAGAAGAAGAAGAAGAAGGATAAGAAGAGGTACCCTGACGCTAGGAGGACAAAAGACTCTCCTCCTTACCGCGCCCGACACCCATCATCATCGCCATCATCAAATATGCGTCCTGTCAGTCGCTGACTGGCAGTCCCAGGCGTCGACAGGGCGAGTCAAGTAAAGGCCCCTAGCCGACGCATAACTGTTATTCACGTGACCTACCGCCTGTCCCTGACCGGCAATCATTACTACGCACTACTGTACCAGTTATTCCTAAACGTCCCAGCAAACTTCAACCCACCTAAGTGGAGTAAATGTCTAACGACAACAAACTCCTCCTTACCATCCTCAAGTAGAGGAATTCAAGTGCGAAGCACCAGCAGTGTGCGACCGGCCGTCGATGACGTTCCAGCTGTGCGGATTTTTTACATTTCAGTATTCGTGTGTGTGTGTGTGTATGCAAAAATATCTCTCAAACGTAATGGATTTCGACACGGAGAAATTTATTATAGAAATTAGGGAGAGGCCTTCTTTGTGGGACTTATCATCTGAAGAATACGCTGATAGAAACCTGAAGAAGAGAATGTGGGAGGAAGTGACCATGATGTTCGGGGGAAGTGAATGTGAAACATTGCACAAACAAAACATGCTGTGTAAATTCTTTTACCTTTATTTGTATTTAATTAACACAACATATACACATAATTGCCATGGCAGAGCGCCCTCATGTGCAAAGTAATCGGCAAAAATATTTCTGTAGTGTGAATTGGATCTGTGCCTGCATATTGGTTGTGGAGTATCCTCATGAATTCGAGGATATCCATACAATGTATCAAAAAATTGTACACCATCTCTGTTTCGTACAAAGTTGTGTAGAATACAACATGCCTTTACAATGTCTATAGCGAAATCAACGTCTACATTCAGAGGCCTGTGAAAGATCCTCCACTTATTTGCCATTATCCCGAAAGTGCACTCCAAACGTCTTGCATGACAATGACGATAATTAAATACTTTCTTTTTCATGTCAACTCGGAATGCTGTGCGACTGAGAAAATGTGTCATCAGCAATGAATACATAAAGCACTGGCGTTTTGTTTATTTCTGAAATTTATCTTACGGAATGTCCAAGTTATTAGACAGTATTCGCTTATAGAACACTGACTGTTGAAATATTGTTGAGTCAGCACATTTACCATACGATCCAACATCCATAGCGACAAATTTGTAGTTTGCATCACTAACAGTCATTAATACAATAGAGAAATATTTCTTATAGTTAAAAAAACATTGATGTACTGTTTGCTGGTTTCAGTATTCTCACATGCTTTCCATCAACAGCACCGAGACAGTTTGGGAAATTGGCCTTAGTTTCAAAATCTTTTGCTATTTGCAACCAATCGTTTTTGGTAGGTTCTGACAAACATTCATCTTTCAAGGTAATCCAGATTGATGAACATACTCTTCTTACAATTTCTCTGATTGTTGTTACTCCAAGTCGAAAGGTATGGTGCAAATCAACGAACGAATTTCCAGTTGCTAGATATCTGAAAGGGAGAAATTACTAAATCGGTTCACATTTCTGGGAAACAGGTCACATTTCAAGCAACCTTTTCCTGAACGTAATTTCGTGAAACATTTTGCTAAGATAATCTAATAAGCAGAATTATTGTAATCTTTTTTTAAAAAATTAACTTATGGTATGTGGAAACTCTTTAACATATCACTGCTTGCGGTTTCAGTTTACAAACAATGGACTTTATTCGTAGTTAAAATAATGTTTCATTATTACAGGTATGCAATTACAGAAGAAATGGCGCCATATCAAAGACTCATACGACCGAGAGAAGAGGAGATTAAGTGATAAAAATGGTTCTGCCACTGCAAGGAAGACACAATATTTGTATTTCAATTTGCTGTCATTCTTAAATATCACCAGTCCACCCTCCCATACGCACAGCAGCGTATCGCCTGAACACGTTGAGAATCAGGTCTCACAAGAAAGTGAAGCAACAAGTGGGCCGTACACGGCTAGGGTGCTAGGCAAGAAAAGGAAGCCACAAGATGAAATTGGTAGAGAATTAATCAATGTGCTGCAAAAATCTGCAGGAGCCAGACAGCAACTAGACGCACAAATGTTGACAGACTCTTTATGTTATCTTTGGTCCCCGATTTTAAGAAAATACCGCAGCACGTGAAGTTGTCGGTAAAACGACGTATCTTAAGTATTATCGAAGCAGCTCAATGTACACCTAGTTATCCAACCACATCCAGCCATGAACACTACCGACAGAACTTTTTTCAGCCTTCACAATCATCAGTATATTTCTCACAACGGCATCCTTTAGTTACATCGCTACCTTATGAAGCAGGATATTATCAGCAACGCTACCCTGCGCAACCGGCTTGTTGTTGTTCTTCTTCACAAGACAACATAGCGAAGTCTCCACAAGAAACCATCAAAAACTTTACGATAGTGCTACGTCACCTTTACTCAGTTGTTTCATGAATGATGAAGTCAATATTACTAAGTGAAGTGAAATTAAATTTTTTATCATTTTCATAAAATAACTTTTAATAAAACTTACCTTAAGGTAACTAGCAGTTTCTCTTCATTTCCTAAGCATGGCTGCATTGTTGTGTTTATACCCCTTATACTGTCACCAATTTTCTTTAACAATTCATCAAAAGTTTTTGTTGACATTTTAGTCAAATTGAAGAGTTTATCTTCGTGATCGCTAAGTTCGCAAAAAAAGTAACAAACATTCCGTTTGTAGAGCGGGATTGCAACATAGTATGTACCCAATATCGCTTCTTCTTTCGTTTTTTCTCACGATTCCAGAGGTACACAGCCGTAGCTATCTCCGTGACGTCCATCGTGCCACTGACGTGCGGCCAGTCGACTGCCAGCCGTGCCGGCCATCCGCAGTCTTGGTCCAACGCCACCTAGGTGGCGTTGCTTGGTCGCAGCAGCTGCGGCCTCGGCCAACACCTTCTAACATCAGAAGGTGTCGCCACGGCCAGCCGTTGGTCGTGACTCGTGGCCGCTATCGCTCTTACACGTACGAACATACCGGCTTCCTGCGTAGCTGCGCAAGCGCGGTGACGCTTGTTATCTGGCGCTCTCTGGCAACTGCTGAAACGAACCTATTTCTAAGGGGTCGCGGGAAAATATTGTCGAAAACCGTTACTTTCAAAGTAAATTTCCTTTTACGCAAGATGAACTATGTGTGTGAGAATGTACGATGAATTTCTTAAATCACAGAGCGTTTGACTCTCATTTAGAAATCAGCTCTTTGAGTACGATGATTTAGAATAATTTCGAGCCCAGATCTGACATTTATGGTGTTCTTAAAAATTTTACTGGCACATCTGTGTGATGTATCTTAAAGTATAACACGTGCAGAAAGGGGCAACATTACATGTGAAAGCTTTTCTTTTCTTGTGGCAACACTACGTAGATTAATTTAAACCATTAACTTTCCCTATTTGTGTGTTCACGCTACTTAAGTGAAGTTGCTATTGGCTGACTACACACGTATCCTATGTTCTGAATATCCGCTGTTATCGGCTGGCGAGATCACGTGACGTGAGCTATGACTGGCTTACAAAAGCACATCGCAATCTCGATTTCAATGCTTCGGAAAGTAACATGCGGTGTTGGTGGAATTCGAATTTATACTTTCGTAATACGAAAATACAGTGTACATGTTGCTGCACGTCTGACATCTTCCCAAAAAGTGTTTTGTTACCTGAGTTTCTTTTGCTGAAGTGATGGGAAATTCTACGCTGGTGTATAAAACCATAACCATTCAAAAGAGTGATAACTTTTACAGTTCCGAGGAAAAGTATACCCTCACTTAACACGGCAAAAGTTTATTTTCACCCGGGAGGAAGTGTACTTTAAACCGGCGGGAACTCCGGGATTTTTTTTTTCCTCGTCCACGTATACACCCTGATGTGTGTACTCTCAAGTGAGACTGGAACAAAAGTTGTTAAAAAAATGTTTATTCTCCTGATATTACTCTTCTGTCACAAAGATAATTTTAAAAGCCTATCTTTGCCATCTTCTGCGGCAATGTACAAGTTTCTTATTACTAATGAGGAAAAGAAAACAAATATACAATTAATAAGAAGAAAAAATAAATAGGTATGATACTGGGAGCTAGTTGTTTAGGTATTTCACAGGTTTTACCCAGTAGCACTCCAGGCCGTAAGGCCGTTAGTTGGCACTGTATGTAGTGTGCGAATGCAGTCACTGTAATGCTGCTCTCTATTTGTGCCAAACCAAAATGTGGCCATCATTTTCAAACGAACAGAGCCTGAATTCATCCAAAAACACCATCTCCTGCCGTTCCTGTCCCCAGTGATGTACCTTCATCATTGCTGTCTAGCATGTTTCTGCACATTTGTCAAGGTAGGTGGAGTAGTGGATGATGACTTGCATGTAACCCATGTCCTAATAAACAGTGACGGACTGTCACCCCTGATGTGTAAGATGTGTTACACTGTTTCCAGAGCTGAGGAGAACTCAGATCTGTTCTGCAGTGCCATTTATATGAGGTGTCAATGTTCTCGGAGGATGGTCTGGGTGGTATAACCTGACCCATCTCATCGCATTCTGCGGCCTTCTGTAAACCACTCTGCACACACCTGTTGCACAGCCAAAGCACTGTTCCACATCAGCAGCAATTTTCCGTATGGATGCATCACATTCTCTCATGCCCATAATGCGCCCTCTTTCAGACTCAGCTCTGACTTGTGTCTGGGAGGCGTTCTGTATGTCCACTCAAATCTCACCGATCCATTACCTACTAATATGCATGTCCTGTGAATATGAACGTCTTATCTCTAGTCATTCAAGATGTTCTTTTTTCCTGAACATGGCTGCATTTCATTCATAAATGACCTATATGTTGTTGTATGCCTAAGTTTCCATGAAAATTTTTGTACTTCCCTGCCTTGTCCATCAACTAAATTATTTCTTCTGTTATTCAAAGTTTCTTCACAGTTACCTTCCTTGTACTTGTAGTTGTCCGTCTAACTACTGTGATTGCCCATTTTAGAGATGGTCATTGCTCTTCAACTGAACTGCTTACTGCGGTTTCACCTGATTCTTCCAGAGGAGTCCCTTACATGTCGTCATACAATTCATCATTACCAAGTTGTGTGCTGGGTCTATACCTTCTCCTGGGATGCCTTACAGTAGAATATCTGATTCCAGAAGCGCCGTCCGATTATGGTGTAATCCATCTGGAATCTTCCTGTATCTCAAGGCCTTTTCTAAATATACCTCCTTCCTCATGTGATTTTTGATCAGTGAGTTTGTTATCACTGGTTGTAATTTATTTTATTACCAACTTCAATTAGTCTTTCTCAGCCCTCATTTGTACTACCAAGTTTATATTCTCCCGTAAGTTTTTCCTATATTCCTTCCCTGACCACCTTGTTCTAACCCCCATGGCTATTAGATTTTCATTTCCCTTTATGTACTGAATCACCCATTCATTATCCTCATATACTTTCACTCTCTCTTCATCTTCTGCTTGTGATGTTGGCATGTGTATCTGAACTATTGTTGTTGGCGTTGATTTGCCATTGATGATAATGAGAACACTCCTACACTGAACTTCTCAGTGTAACTCACTTTTTGTCCTATCTTCCTATTTATAATGAATCCTACTCCAGTTATACCATTTTCTGCTGCTGTTGAAATTATCCTATATTCATTTGAGCAGAAGTCCTTATCTTTTCTACATTGTCCTTATCTCTTTTCCAATTTGCTTCATTAACACCCCACTATATGTAGGTTTAGCCTTTGCATTCTCCTTTTCAGATTCTTTAGCTTCCCTAAAATGTTCAGGCTTCTGACAGTCCACATTCTGAATCATAGAATGTTACCCTTTCATTGGTTATTCTATCTTCTCCTCATGGTTTCCTCCCTTCTGGCAGTTCCCTCCCAAAGATCGTAATGGTGAACAAATCTGGAATCTTTTGGCAGTTTTGTTACAACTACCGTATGAGGGGTAGGCAAGCAACTGTTTTGTTGTGAGTGAAATGAGCAAATTTTGAAAATTATCATAAGAACTGTGTTGTAAGAACTGTTATAAAATGATTTATGTATTCATACTATCACATTTCAACAAATTAAATTCTCGATAGCAAGGACATAGCAGGCTATTCTCAAAGGGGAGGTGGGGGTTGGGGGCAATTTGTTAAAGAGGTCCTTAAAAAGGCTCATGCCTTGCATTTTATTCTGAAAATACATGTATTCATTTATAACTTTATAATTTGCTTTTGGGAGGCCCATAAAAATTGTATTTAGTCTATAAAATTAAGCACAAAAATAATTTCTAGGAATCTTAAAGTTGGGGTAAATAACTTATAAAGTTGAACAGGTTCATATCTCTTTTGACAATGGCTATATTTCTCCTACTACAATCTTGTATTTAAATTTACACCTTATCTGAAACCAAGTCATAATTTCTTCAGCACATCAAAGCATCTCAAGTTCCTCAATTCAGTCTCAAATTTTACTGAAGTATCTTTCATTTCATTAAAATTCTTAATTTCCTTAAGTCATCAAAACTTTTTAAAATTATTATTTCAATGGTCAACCTGAAATTATAGTAGCCAAATTTATTTATAAAAGAAAACAAACTGCATAAATGTTATGAGCTACAGTTTTGGGATCTTTACATTGATTAACCCAGTCACTTCAATTAGGCTTCTAATGTTTGCTGCAACCTCGTAAATGAGTTTGTACTTATTTATGATAATATGGTAATACAACCTTTGATGCCAATAATGTTCACTACAATGTACAACGTAAGTCTTCGTTTAAATAACATTTATTTTCAAATACATCAGAGTTGTGAGTTGGACTCACTGTTCCAAGAATATTGCAAAGAAGACATTTCACAGTAGAACATCTTTCTTGCAGTAAAACTGAAAACATGATACTGTATATCAGTGTTCCGCAAGTGAGCCATATTTATGCACAGGTACATAACACAAAATTACCATCGCTAGCAGCATTCCAAAGTAAAAGTGGCTCTTAGTGCTGGGACTCTCCGAAAAGATGTTTGGCTCGCCTTCGATGCAGCTCTTTTCATTTAAGCAGAGAGGTTGCATCTTTAACTAAATTGAAATCTGTCGGGAAAGAAAGGAATTCAGAAGGAACTGGCTGTGACCTATACTAAGGGACCAACCCTGGCTTTTGCCTAAATTAAAAATGGGATATCACAGTGAAGACGACGCTCATAGTAGCGTCGAAACCAGGTCAATTTTGACTTAATATTTGTGACCGAGGGCTTATTTGTTACAATATATCACAGAAAAGTATTTTGAAGTTTGCCGGTGGATGGATTCGCATCATCTTGCCTCCTGAATCCACGGACTGTGAGCTCAGTGCCACAAAATGCAGAGCTACGCTGCTTGGTGGAGAATTTGCAAAAGCTGGTTGTTGTACAAAGCATGGACTACATCTAAATCAGTTTGGCAAAAATAAACTAGCAGCAGACATTGGAAAAGCTTTTCATGAAATAATAGGCCTAAACAATAACGATCATGAAAGCAGACCAGTCATAGCCCTAACTAATGAGGGAAACTAGTGAACTGGGCCAACTCTAGCAGGATTTGGTCCAGTAACAAAAATCTGCAACAAGTAATTAATACACAAACGAAAGTTCACTCAAACAGTAATACAATTAAAGACAAACTAAAGTTAACAGTTTTTCATCAGAACATAAGAGGCCTATACTGCAAGCTGGATCAGTTCACAGCAAATATAGAAGACACAAAAGGTATAAACAGTGCCCACATTCTGTGTCTAACAGAACACCACATCACTGCTGGTATTGAAGTGGTCCCTATTCCCAACTATGTTTTGGCAACGTCTTATTGCAGGAACTATATGGACAAAGGAGGAGTAGCTGTATATGTAAAAAACAATGTCTTGTTCACGGCAATAGATGTACAAAGATTCTGCTTTGAGCAACATTTTGAAGTATGTGCTATAGAGGTGCCAGACACTGTCTCCAGATTAACAGTTGTGGCAGTTTACAGGGCACCATCTGGTAATTTTAAAGTGTTTGTTAAATAATTAGATACTCTTTTGTTGTACTTAAGTAGAAAAAATAGGGGCATTGTAGTTGTTGGGGATTTTAACATAGATTTCTTGGTTCATTCTTCCTGCAAGGTGGAGTTTGAAAATCTCATGTGCTTGTACAACCCTGTTCCCGTGGTTAGTTCGCCCACCAGAACCACAACCTCTTCCAGTACTCTCATTGATAACGTTTTTGTTGATCAGAGTAAAGTCAACCATATTAATATTGAAATGGTTATAAATGGTCTGTCTGACCATGACGGACAACGAGTTACTTTCAACTGTTTGGGAATTCCTCTGAGTGACACCTCACCTAGATGGAAAACAGTAAGGAAAATAAGTGAGGAAGCTATTCAAACGTTCAGATCATGCCTTCAGCATACTGACTGGACACCTGTTTATCTAGCAGAAACTGCTAATTCAAAATACAATTTATTCACAAATGAGATAGCAGGTACCTTTGAAAGTGTATTTCCAAAAAAGTCATACAGAGTCCAACCTGCTAGGTCTGCAAAAAAATCAATGGCTCACTAAAGGCATCATAGCTTCCTGTCAGAGAAAAAGACAACTCTACATAGCATCAAAGACTTCTAACAACCCTGCTCAGCTAAAACATTATAAACTCTACTGTAAAATTCTTGCCAAAGTAATTAAAAACTCTAAAAGTATGTGTATAGCATCTGAAATTACTAATTCTGAAAATAAAATTAAAACAATCTGGAATGTGATAAAGAGAGAAACAGGGACTGTAAACTACACCAAAGACAAAAATATTGTTTTAACTGTTGACAACTCAGAGATAACTAATAGTGAGGAAATTGCTGAAATCTTTAACCAACATTTTTTAACTGTCCCAACACAGATAGGTTGCCATGGTTCTGTAGATAAAGCTGCCTGTATAATGAAAAATAATTTTCCAGAACCTTTCAGTCAAATAAGTGTGCCTCCCATTACTGCCAATGAAATCAAAAAAATCATACAGTCTTTGAAAAATAAACATTCTGCTGGTATCGACGATATTTCAAGCAAGCTGTTGAAGGCTTGCTGTAGTGAAGTGACCGAAGTTTTGGCACACATCTGCAACACATCCACGCAACAAGGAGTGTTTCCAGACAGAATGAAATACTCTGTTGTCAGGCCCCTGTACAAAGCAGGGGATGCTACAAATGTGTCAAACTATCGCCCTATCTCTCTATTAACAACATTTTCAAAAGTCCTAGAAAAAGCTCTGTACAACAGGATTGTGGCACACCTTGGTGACCTGAACATCATTAACAGTCAGCAATTTGGTTTTCAAAAGGGAGTTTCAATAGATAACGCAATTTTCTCATTCACAAATGATGTTCTAGAGTCTATAAACAGAAAGAGGCTGCCAATTGGTGTCTTATGCGACCTATCAAAGGCGTTCGACTGTGTAGATCACCAGATACTCCTCAAGAAGGCCTGTCATTATGGAATTACTGGACCTGTAGGGAACTGGTTAAAATCGTACCTCGAAAATAGGAAGCAGAAGATTACTCTAGATGTTTCAGATAGTGTATCACAACATATAGTGGACTCTGAGTGGGGAATTGTGCAGCAGGGAGTGTCACAGGGATCAGTGCTTGGGCCCTTGCTGTTCCGCATATATGTTAATGACCTGCCTTTATCCATCAATAAGCAGTGTAAATTTACAATGTTCGCTGATGATACGAGCATTGTGGTGGATAATGTGTCAACTACTGACTTAGAATCCGAGGTCAATGATATCCTTAAAGAAGTTCTGGGTTGGTTTAGTATTAACTCCCTTTCAATAAACCTGAAAAAAACCAATTTTATCCAGTTCCAGACAACCCACAAAAACCCAAAAGAAATAGTTATCACACAGAATGATCAGATGATAAAGCAAGTGTACTTATCAAAATTCCTAGGCGTATACGTGGACAGTAGGCTGAACTGGGAACATCACGTTCTACAAACACTAAAACGGCTGACGTCGGCAACATTTGCTTTACGAATTTTGTCACGCTTCAATGACATTACCATCTCAAAGTCAGCTTACTTTGGCTATTTTCATTCAGTCATGTGTTATGGCATCATCTTCTGGGGCAATACACCTGCCGCAAAGAAAATCCTCACAGCACAAAAAAGAGCAATAAGAATCATTTGTGGTGTACCCCCACGAACCTCATGTCGAAATCTTTTTAAACGACTTGAAATACTGACAGCAACATCTCAGTACATATATTCACTGATGTGCTTCATAATAAATAACCCCACTCTGTATGAAACGAATTGCCTACATCATGAACATAACACCAGAAGAAAAGAGGATTTCCACTGTGAGTTAAAGAACTTGACACTTATTCAGAAAGGGGTAAAGTACGCTGGAACGAAAATTTTCAATTCCCTACCCAACAGCATCAAAAGTATAAGGAGTAGTACATCAGTATTTAAACGTAGCTTGAAAAATTATTTACTTGAGACCTCACTTTATTCACTAGAGGAATTCTTTCAGAGAAATAAGTAAAACCCAGATTGGAAAGATGTTTTTAAATTTTTTGACACTGTTTACTGTTAAACTAATGTAATAATGCCCTAATGTAAAAATTCCTGTTTTTCTTATTTCCATTTTTGGGTCACTTTTAAACCCAAAGTGGGAAGTTTTGATTACTGTTCAAGGTTAAAATAGATGCAATAATGCCCTAAATATGAAACTGCTATCTTCACATTTATGTTGACTAGTTTTTAAGCTAATAAGTATGACTTTTGTGCACTGTTATTAATACTATAACAATGTCTTTATTCTATGTATTTTATTATGTACATTGACACGTTCCACATCTGAGTGACTTGCTCACATGTACAGATCTATGGAACAAGTATATAAATAAATAAAATAAATAAATAAAATGTTTCCAAATAAAGTAAAATGCATCACAACAAAATATAGATTTCTGATAGTGCATGAATGTATATATATTTTAAGATTTAACTGTGCAGGAGGTTTGTGGATTCAGTTATTATAGTATTACAAGAGTGTAAATAGATTTTAAATGATTGAGGGGGGGGGGGGGGATGGAGGGTGCACTTGTCCCAGATGAATTTGAGCAGTGCACTGAAAAAATATTTTAGAAATGAACTAACTGTAAAATGTGCTATCATCACACACTCCTTCCACTCTCCAAAAATTGAGTGTTGCTCGGGTGACCAGATATTTTGCCATTTGGGCTACTAATGATGGAATTTTGAGCAAATTTTTTAAAGAAAAATTTGTTGATCATCGAGATTTTTGGGCGATACAGGAAGTCAGAGACTATTTTTATGCACTGATTTTAATTCAATGTTACCTGTAATGATATTTAACATTCCGCTTCATTGTCAAACACTGAAATACCCATCTCCAAACAATGCCTCAAGTGCCAACATTAAACTGCTATGGATAGATAATTAGGCTATTATAGTAGCATGTACATATTTTTAAGTAATCACGATGTTAGCAGACGAGTGAGTATCAGTTTTCCTATACTTCCTTGTCACAAATTTACCCATAATTAGAAAGCATCAGAACAGCATGCATCACCAAAACAATAAATGACAGCACTTGCATTATATAAAATGCAAGTAGGAACTGAACTCAAGTAAGGCCAACAATCTAGAATAAGGTTGGTCATAGATAAAGTAGGGGAAAGCGATAGTGCTATAGCTATAGTGATAGTTTAAATCTGTCGAACACCTTTTTCAATGCCAATAGTGCATTCTCTTTTCCATTGTAAGACTGAAAATCAAAATTTAAGCGATGATAAAAAATTTTTGTTCAAAGGCAGTACAGTTCAGTATTGATAAGCCACTCAGGCAAAATTGCCATGAGTATTGAGGCAATCATCCCACCGATACATCAGGCTGAAGTCACCTGTTTGGTAGAACACCTTGTCTTGTTGCATAAAAATGTCTGTAACTGTCTGCTGCACATCCTCGTACGGTGGGAATCGTCGACCCTTCAACGCCTTTTTTTAAGGGACCGAAGGTGTGGTGTGTAACTTCTATGTTATGACATTTGCTGTTTGGGAATGTGTGTTTTCATGAAGTGGCAGCACCCTTTGTCACACTATTCCATAATAATGCTTTTTGACAGACATGCTGCCCAATATATATTCTTCATTCTCCAACGGATGTCTACCACTGTTTGTTCTTTGGCAGCCAAGCAAAGAATAGCAGCACACTGGTCGTATTTGGGCGCATGTGTTAGTAATGTCCGCATTTACTGTATGCACGTAACAAAGACACGAATGCCACACTAAGCCCTTGCCCACATGTCTGTGCTTATATATCTGCATCAGACTCACACTACATTGCACATATATGCTGTACCAATGCTCTCGAATGGACACTTTTGGATCTCCCCCTTTTATCTTTCAATTTGAATGTATGGCAGCTTGGTCATGTGTTATTTCATTTAGGTGATTGGGGGATTCAGACCACCCCTTTGGCTACATCCTTGCCAATTGACATGTAATATATTTGCAGTGTGATTTAAAAACCTACTATGATTTTTATTACATATTAGCCCCTTTGTAAGAGTTACATCTGCAACTATTTAACTGCAATACAAATGGAAAGTTATCCAAAAAACTAATGATATGTAACCATTTTTGGTGTGATTTACTTCCTTGAACATCTCATGTGTGAGAAGCAGGGAGGAGGGGGGAGTTAAGCACTCAGTGATATGGATTCCTGTGCTATGTCCTCTTGCCACAGTCACAACTGCTTATGCTTGTTGACTGACTAGACAGACTGTTGTAAACACACATAATCTTCTTTCTACCTGCAAAAATTGTTTTCAAAACTAATTTGGAAGTTACACGAGATACTTATCGTGTGATCCTAAAAATTATTTTAAAAATGTAAATTGGTAATAAAATGTACAAAATATACAGAGTAATTTTTGATGTGTACAGAAATTTGTGTCGTGAAAAGTACAGACAATTTGCAGGATGAAATTTTCTCTTGAAATTGTAATATGTGTACCAGCCAAGTGAATAAAACTTTTTGCCGTATGCCAAAATGATACGTAAGTTTTTTCGGACTGGTATCAAAAAAGTGGCTGCAGCTGTAATAGGTAGACAAGAAAGGGTGTTTTATAAATTAGAAAATGGCATTCAGCTTTTTCCTTTCATTTCCCCTTCAGTATTTCAGTCTACATTCACACAAAAAAATATATCTTTCACCAGTGTATTACATGTGCAAAACTTTTGTAGAAGTGCAGGCTCCAACCTAAACAGGAACTGAAACAAAAAGGATGAATATTTCATTCTAATTCATCACACCATCTCCTTTTGTGTGTTTGTGTATTCAAGCTGCAGTGGTTTCTCACATTTAGCCCTACAGACTTAACATTTCAGCATAAATAGTAATTTTTATGCCTAACTCCTCACAAAAAAAAGAAACAAAAGAGATATTTTAGATTAGAAATTACCTGTACTTTCCACAGGTAAAGTTTCACAACACACTGAAAAGTAACCCAGTGTATTACTAAGGCACTGTTAAATCTGAAATGTGACAGTCCCAGGAGTCATACATTTTTTGAGAGTTTCATACAAAATTGTACCAGAGTAAGGACTGATGTCAGCATACTATCAGTGTAATCAAACTGCTCCAGATGGAGGTTCAAATATTTTTCAGCAGTGCTACCAATGGTACCAATGTCATCTACATTCATTACACCTCCTTTTTAAATTATTTTAACTATATAAAAACTGTTAAATTCTTTAAAAAATCACTTAATTTAATAAATTTAACTGTAAAATGTGAAGAAATGGTGTGTGATACAGTTTTTTAGGAATCATATTTGGATTTCCCACCCTAAAAAATATGAGATTAAGGTATTTCAGCAAAAAAGTTTTTCCATTGTTGGCCTGTGTTATACGTCACACATTTACTCTATGGGAATGGGATCAGTAATCGGGATAAAGGAAACTTAATTTCCATATATGTTGTAGCTCGTATATATTTACACTTTACACTGTGTCCGTACAGAATTAAGTAAACAAAGAACTGACTAAAGTATAGTTAAGATGGAGGTTCAACAAAGCACTTAGAGTTCACAGATATTAAGTTACGTGGTTGATACGAGCTATCGATGCCACAACCCCCCCCCCCCTCCCACACACACACACACACACACTGTACAGAGTACTACACATGTCCAAGGGTGAGGGCATGGGGGCATCGATGTTGGTGGAAATCGTGCGCGTAGGCTGGTGCACCACAGGTACTTCCATCTCAAACGAGGTGGGTTGTGCAGGCGGAGCAGCGGGAGGCAGGTCTACTTCGTAGTCAGCCAGCCACCGTGGTTGGCTGAGACAGCGGCCAGCCCAGGAATAAGCAGGCGGGGCAGTCGATGGCGTGGTGGAGGCATGTGTGGCCCTTAAGTGGATCAAGCCATCCATAGAAATGAAAGTACGTAGAGATGCTCGGTCACACTCATGCGGGAGTGTGAGGTTGTGTGCAATGTTGACGTGTAAGGGACCGTCCAATGGTGAGACCTCGATATCTGTCAATAGAATGAGCACTCGGTCGTCAAACGTCACTATAGAAACGTCATTCACTCGGTGCGGCAGCACGCTGCAGGGCAAACTGATAGTAGGTGTTTGTGTCTCCGACATTGGAGCTGAGGGTGCGAAACCTGCACAGGGTGAAACAGGAGGTGAGGTCGGGAAACCAGCGAACGATGGCGAACAGTCTTTGTTGGGAGAGGCGTGCGGTGAGGTTGATGGGAGCACATAATCATTCTCGATCAAAGATGGATCATCTGCAGAGTCCGACTGCAGCGCTGTGAGACCATCGGGGTTGATGAAAGCTGGTTTCAGGCGATGCAGAGAAACTGTCTGTGTAAGGTCTTTAATCATGATATCAAAAGTCATGTCCCCCACCGCAGGACCTTGTAGGGTTGGTTGGTTGGTTGGTTTTGGGGAAGGAGACCGGACAGCGAGGTCATCGGTCTCATCGGATTAGGGAAGGACGGGGGAGGAAGTCGGCAGTGCCCTTTGAAAGGAACCATCCCGGTATTTGCCTGGAGCGATTTAGGGAAATCACGGAAAACCTAAATCAGGATGGCCGGACGCGGGATTGAACCGTCGTCCTCCCGAATGCGAGTCCAGTGTCTAACCACTGCGCCACCTCGCTCGGTGGACCTTGTAGGGGCCAGCCAAGATAAGGAGGTTGAAGAGGCTGCCTAACTGCATCATCACGCAGCATGACGTGGGAGCAGTTGGAGAGTGCAGTGAGAACATAAGTCTTGGGCGGTGAGTGACTGATGGGCAGGCGCAAACGCATTTGTTGAAAACGCGTGCACATCCAGCTAATGAAATATGGTGACGGCGAAGAAGAATAAGTTCCCCCGGTAGGACCGGATTCTCGCCAAAAACAAATTCGGATATAGTCCCCTGTAGGTCAGGTTTATACGTCAAGCTTAGACCAAGTAGCACCCAGGAGACCTTCTGACCAGAGATAATCATGGCATCGAAGGGCCGTCTTGAGGGTGCGGTGCCATCTCTCCACCAACCTATTGCTTTGTGGGTGATAGGCGGTAGTGTGTATTTTTCTAATACCACAGATATTGCAGAGGATAGTGAAAAGAGAGGATTCAAACTATCGAACTTGATCATTGGTGATAGTGGTCAGGCCCCTGAAACGAGCGATCCATGAGCCAATGAAAGCCTTGGCTACCATCTCGGCAGTAATGTTAGGGAGAGGGACAGCCTCGACCCACCAGACAAACATTCGATAGTTGATAAGAAATATCTATGGCCATCCGAAGGAGGAAGAGGCCCCATCAGATCAATATGTACGTGACGGAATCATCCTGCAGTCAATAGTTGATAAGATATATCTATGGCCCTCCAAAGGAGGAAGAGGCCAGATCAGATCAATATGTATGTGACGGAATCATCCTGCGGGAATGTCAAACTTGCCCAGAAGTGGGGAGGTGTGGCGGCCGATCTTGTTGCGCTAGGAAGCAACGCAGCTGTGTGCCCAGGTTTGACAGCCAGTTTGATATTCTTCCAAACAAAACATTCTGACAAGAGACGTGTGGTGGCTCAAATGCCCAGGTGGGCTAGGTTCTGCAGGGCATCGAAAACCTGTCAGTGCAGACCGTGTGGGAGCAAAGGGTGTAGGTTGCTGGTCGAAGAATCACACCACACCTCATCAGAAACGTCTGGAAATTTAGCCTTTGTGAAAACTAGTGATGTTTGTGGGTCTCATGGGAGAGCCTGAGAATCTTCGCCAGAAGCTTGGAGGGAGGCCAGATTGGAAAGATCAACAACGCAGGAAACAGCACTGATCCGCGTGTCGCCCTTGCGTTGTTGCAACACTGCCCCCACCGCGATACCACTGGCGTCTGGAGTGATGAATAACTCGGCCGAGGGGTCGGGGTGGGCGAGTGTCACAGCATGAGCTAAAGAAATCTTCAGAGCCTTGAAGGCCTCTAGCATTGGAGCAGTCCAAGAGACGGGTTTGATACCGGAAGTTTGTTTGCCTGATAGAGCGTCCATAAGGGGTGCCTGAACAGCAGTGGTGGAAGACAGATGGCGATGATAGTAATTCATGGTGCCAAGGAAATGGAGTAGCTCTTTGTAAGTAGCCAGGGGCAGCAGAGACGTGATAGCCTGCACAGGAGATTTGGGAGGCTGTATTCTGTCAGCAGAGGCGGTGTAACCTAGGAAGGAGACTGACGTCTGGCGCAACTGAAACTTGTTTTTGTTGATCTCGACATCGTTGGAGTTCAAGGTCTGGAGGACTGTAGACAGATGATTTTCATATTCCTCTGCTGAGCTGGTGAAAATGAGAATGTCATCCATACAAGCAAACAAAACTTGAACTGTCACAAGATAGAGTCAATGAAATGTTGTCATGTTTGCGCCGCGTTCTTTAGGCCGAATGACATGAAGTGGTATTGGAATAAACCAAGCGGCATAATAATAGCTGTCTTGTCTTCCAGCGCCACAGGAATCTGGTGGTAGGTGCATTTACAGTCAATAACACTGAAAATTGTGTCACCCGATAACATGTGAGTGAAGTCATTGATGTTTGGCACTGGGTAATTGTCTATGACGGTACGAGCGTTTAAGCGTCTGCAATCGCTGCACATTTGAAAAGATCCGTTGTGTTTGGGGACAAGGTGGATTGGTGCAGATCAGTTGCTGTCTGACGGCTGCAGAACACCTGCCACCAAAATTCATTAATCTGCAGCCGGGCCATGTGCAATTTGATAGGGTTGAGGCGTCGGACCTTATGCGTAATAGGAGGGCCAGCAGTGGTAACTATCTTGTGTGTCATTCCATCAGTGACGGAAGAAACTGAGAATTGCAGATGAGATTGGTTAATGTCCTGGCGCCCAGTCTTTGGATGTGTAGGGCACGAGTGGGGAAAGGTAGCACAAAAATCACATGTCTCTTACAGGATCGCGGCGTGCGCTTGTGTGGAGGGTGTGGGTGCGCGTGCAGCACCGAGTGAAGGGGAACAGGTGGCGACTGTTCGCTGTTAACCTTGCAATGGATAACTGGCGCAGGCAAGAGCAGCGCTGGCATCGCATGTGGGACCACAATGGCCGCTGGGTCATGTGGCCGGTGAGTGAGAGAGGGGGAATGTTTATCAACATGCGCAGTAGCTGTCCGAGAGGTGGGCGTGATCGCAATGAGCGCGCGACTGTCATTAGCAGCACTGTTTGAAACACACGGCACTGGATGGGGCGAGCATGACGGGGGGGGACGGGGGGGGGGGGGTTGGAATATCACACACACGTAACCTGATGAGAGTTCGAGCTAGGCTCAGCTGAGCAATCTTGTTTAGGTGGCGGCGCGGTGGACTGCAGTTGCAGAAGTGAGGTACGGGCCCAAACGAGTTCGCTGTAAGTGGATGCGATTCGATGTTTCAACTTCTCATTGTCCTGGTGCAGTTGTGTCACCAAGTAATATTCTGACAGTAGGTCGGTAACGCAGGTCACAATGTTGTCCACGAGGGCAGAGCACTCGCATATATCATATGTTGCGGTGGAAACAGAGCGTTGGACATAGGTGTGTGTTCTTAGGATGGTGGGGCCCTGAACCCTGTATGACGTTTGGAGATAGTTTGTAATGAAACAAAAATCTATACCGAGGATCAGTTTATCGATGTCGGCAATGTAGAATGTCCACGGAAAATGTAGAGAAGGAAATGTGGTCACTGTAACCTTTACTGAGCCTGAGAAAGGTAACGCCAACACGTTAACAGCTCGTAGAAGTGACTTCGTCTGTCAAGAAGTGGGTGGAGCCATCGAGGTAGCTATGATTGACACGTCAGCACCAGTGTCACCCAGAAAAGCTAGACCTGATGCAATGTCAATCACATAGAGATGACCACTCGACTGGGCAGACGAGTGAAGTGAGTGTAATGTAAGAGGATGCCTGATAGGTTCCCCGCAGGAATCAGTGTCTCTTAGTTCCTGCGGTCGGTGTTTGGGTGTTGGCATGGCAACTTGCACTTCTTGGTGTCGTCACCGAACACTTTGTGGTACCAGCAGAAAGGGTGAGCAAGGTGAGGAGGAGGTGGAGACTGCGACAGTGGGGGCTGCTTGTCCTCATTGATTTGTTCCGGTAAATAGACCGGTACGTAAGGTGCATGGGCAATCCTGGAGTGCTCGGACAGTGGAGAGAGTGAGCCGATGCTGCCAGGAGAAGTAGATGAGGTGACGGTGGAGCAAGCCCTGCCTCTGCCAGCCGAAGGTCGGTATGCGGGGGCGGCTGTGCTGATGAATGGTGTGGAATGAACTGGCTGATGTTGCCGTAACAGCTGAATACAACTGGTCAGCGATGCGTATGCGGGAGCCGATGGACTCGAACGAGTGTGGTTACAGATGGATCTGTAGATTGGTAGGTAGTTTGGCAGAACACACAGCCCATGGCATGGCGTCAGGCATGGTATGCTCGTTCACAAGCAATCGAAGGCAGCTTCAGAGTTGTGAGGTGGTGCGTTCCCTCATGTCCTCCTCATAGAGAATTTTGATTATTAACTCTTGTGGTGAGCAGGCAAGTCGTTCCATTATAGTCTTCTTTGCAAACTCGTATTTTGTTGCAGGCGGCGGCGAAAGGAGCAGGTCACAAATCAAATCCTATTCGTCATGGAGGTGTGTGACGAGGCAGAGAAACTTTGAGTAGTCGTCAGACATATGATGTAACTCTAACAGATGCTCGACGAGTGCGAACCGCGATGCCGGGTTGTTCTCGTATAAGCGCGGTAGCTTCAGCAGGCAGCCAGGAAGGGGTGATGATGTCTCCTGGGGTAGCGGCTGAACTGAGGTTAAGTCAGAGACCGGCACGGTAGGCCTGGATTTAAACCAGGTAAGCGAATCCGTAGTAGCGGCAGCTGGCACAGTTGACTGTGTGTCATAAAAACACGGCATGGCAGGCACGGACGGTACTGTGGAAATGGGTGGATGGACGGCACACGACGGGGGCCCAGAAACTGGACCATGAGTGATGAGTGCTGGATGGAAACGACCCATTTCCGGAACAGGGCGAGAGACTGGTGCGGCAGACACAGGCGGTGCTGTGGGAGTGGCAGGTGGCTGAGCAACCGGAAATGGGGACCCCTGCAAGTGAGGGGGGGACGGGGGCTGGTGGTTTGAGAATGCCACCCGTGTGGAAACTATCTGATGCATAACATGCCTGTGGTGCATGTGGCGGGCCACTGAGGTGAGGTAAGTGGTCCATGTTACGCAAAACACTGAATTGTCCATGTAAATTAGACACAACTGGGACACCATATGTGTGGAACGGATCCGGCATGGTTTGTAGTAATGGTGGCATTGCACACGGCCTGATAGTAACTGATGTAGCATGCCGGTGGGTGGCCAAACATGTGTTCAAAAGGAGATTACTTTGTTCCGATTAGAAGAGACACAATTCGAAATATTTTTTCGTTCACATTTCACTGTCAGATGGGCATAATCTGGTGACGTTAAGCCTGAGTCCATTGTTTGCTCTAACGGCGTAGTTGTCGACCGTTGAAAATTAATGAGGTTAGCACACAGTGTTGGTTGAGAGTCCGAATCACTGAGCATAAATGATGAATACACTGCTGGCGAAGAAACGACGAAACTCAGTGAGTGGAGTTGTGCTTCTACATCTTCAAACAAGGCATTGTTTGGCATGGTCATTGCATAGTGCATATAACCTGTTGCATAAACACCGGCGCGGAAGACATGAAACACGAACGAACTGCGGGGTCACCACTATGGGAACGGGAATTGGTAATCAGGATATAGAAAACTTAATTCCCACATGTGTCGTAGCTCATATATAGTTACACTTTACACTGCATCCGTACAGAATGAAGTATAACAAAGAACTGACTAAAGCAAAGTTAAGATGGAGGTTCGACAAAGCACTTAAAGTTCACAGATATTAAGTTTCATGGTCGATACGAACTATCGACGCCACAACTCTGTAGCGGATTCACACAACCGTGAAAATTGCAACAAGTTAAAAGAGTGTGTCACAGCAGGACAAATGGTGCCTGTCAAGCAGTGTGCAACTAACTGCAACATCTAACATTGCTTATTGAGTGTCTAAGGCGTTTCAAAGACATAGATAGGAACAAGGGGCAAGTTTTCTAAGTGCAATGGTTGTACTGCCTGCTAAATGGTCATATCTGTATTTTAGTCATGGTACAGCTTACTATTTTAAATTGTCACAAATGTTCAAAAGAATTACTGCTTCGCAGATTGCTCATAATGTGTCAGCTTGACATTCCTTTGTACATTTCAACTACAGTACTTCATTGTTGTTGGATATGCTTATCTACACTCCTGGAAATGGAAAAAAGAACACATTGACACCGGTGTGTCAGACCCACCATACTTGCTCCGGACACTGCGAGAGGGCTGTACAAGCAATGATCACACGCACGGCACAGCGGACACACCAGGAACCGCGGTGTTGGCCGTCGAATGGCGCTAGCTGCGCAGCATTTGTGCACCGCCGCCGTCAGTGTCAGCCAGTTTGCCGTGGCATACGGAGCTCCATCGCAGTCTTTAACACTGGTAGCATGCCGCGACAGCGTGGACGTGAACCGTATGTGCAGTTGACAGACTTTGAGCGAGGGCGTATAGTGGGCATGCGGGAGGCCGGGTGGACGTACCGCCGAATTGCTCAACACGTGGGGCGTGAGGTCTCCACAGTACATCGATGTTGTCGCCAGTGGTCGGCGGAAGGTGCACGTGCCCGTCGACCTGGGACCGGACCGCAGCGACGCACGGATGCACGCCAAGACCGTAGGATCCTACGCAGTGCCGTAGGGGACCGCACCGCCACTTCCCAGCAAATTAGGGACACTGTTGCTCCTGGGGTATCGGCGAGGACCATTCGCAACCGTCTCCATGAAGCTGGGCTACGGTCCCGCACACCGTTAGGCCGTCTTCCGCTCACGCCCCAACATCGTGCAGCCCGCCTCCAGTGGTGTCGCGACAGGCGTGAATGGAGGGACGAATGGAGACGTGTCGTCTTCAGCGATGAGAGTCGCTTCTGCCTTGGTGCCAATGATGGTCGTATGCGTGTTTGGTGCCGTGCAGGTGAGCGCCACAATCAGGACTGCATACGACCGAGGCACACAGGGCCAACACCCGGCATCATGGTGTGGGGAGCGATCTCCTACACTGGCCGTACACCACTGGTGATCGTCGAGGGGACACTGAATAGTGCACGGTACATCCAAACCGTCATCGAACCCATCGTTCTACCATTCCTAGACCGGCAAGGGAACTTGCTGTTCCAACAGGACAATGCACGTCCGCATGTATCCCGTGCCACCCAACGTGCTCTAGAAGGTGTAAGTCAACTACCCTGGCCAGCAAGATCTCCGGATCTGTCCCCCATTGAGCATGTTTGGGACTGGATGAAGCGTCGTCTCACGCGGTCTGCACGTCCAGCACGAACGCTGGTCCAACTGAGGCGCCAGGTGGAAATGGCATGGCAAGCCGTTCCACAGGACTACATCCAGCATCTCTACGATCGTCTCCATGGGAGAATAGCAGCCTGCATTGCTGCGAAAGGTGGATATACACTGTACTAGTGCCGACATTGTGCATGCTCTGTTGCCTGTGTCTATGTGCCTGTGGTTCTGTCAGTGTGATCATGTGATGTATCTGACCCCAGGAATGTGTCAATAAAGTTTCCCCTTCCTGGGACAATGAATTCACGGTGTTCTTATTTCAATTTCCAGGAGTGTATTTCTAATGTTTGAAAGCAAAAGATGATGGTCAAAATAAATTTAGCAACTGAAGCCATCCCCCAAAGAGTTCTTTATGATCACACCAGGAATCATTTGCAGTAGGGCTAATCTATATTTATTTCAAAAACAATGACCTACTCTGTATACCTACTACATTTTTTTAAAATATTTATTCAGCAATCTGTAACCATCACTGTTATGAGATTTGTTATGCCATGTTCATTTCAGGATATCATCAGAGTAAAGGGCCACACATTCGTCTGAGCAGACTATTTTTGCAATGACCATCTGCACATCGGTTTGCAATTGTCAATTTCCATTTACACTTGCCACCCACAATGTAATGTCAGCACCTGAAAAGAATGCACGTTAATGTGGCTGTGAATTCATGTGGTCTTGACAGGATAGATGCACTGTTCTAAAAATATTTTCATAAAAGCATCTAAAGGGCAACTGACTTGAAGAGTTTCGAACGATGCAAATATACTAAATTGTCTCATGTCTCCAGAGCACTGATTCTTCTGAAACAATTGGTTAAATTCTCCATTTTGTGTATGTGGTATCTGTAAATGCTGTATTGATGATTTAGTAATGCTGGTACTGTAGACAACTACTGAAATGTCTTTTTTTTATTTTTTTCATTAAATACATGTTTCACTTTATTCAGTTGAAACACCACCAATAGTAGGATTTTCTCATAGGTTTCTTGATTTTAATGTCGATATAAGGTCTGCATTAAGTTTGAACTAGAATTATCCCTTTGGCAGAGGAGCAGTTAATGAAAAATGAAAGAAGCTCTGAGACCATAATCAGTGAACAATGGCACACAACAAGGTTGACAGTCAAGTCTATGAAAATAAAATGAAATGATTGTATGGCATTGTCGGCTGGAAGGTCCCAGTCAGGTTTGGCTGCCAAGTGCAGGTCTTATTTCAGTCGGCGCCACATTGGGCGACTTGCGGCCAACGATGATGATGGGGACAACACAACATCCCGTCCACGGGTGGAGAAAATCTCCAACCTGGCCGGGAATCGAACCCGGGCCCAGTGCGTGGGAGGCAAGCACGTTACCACCCAGCTAAGCAGGCGGACAGTCAAGTCTATTAGTAATGTAATATTTTTCGGATGGCCAATGGCACAGAGACAGGCAGCCACAAGGGCAGAAGGGAGTGAGGAAAAGAACTGCTTCCCCTCACACGCATTCTTCTCACTTGCTACTGCAGTGTTTGCACATTCCTGAATCAGGAGTCCATGACCAAATTAAGTAAATTTGCTGATAAGATAAGATAATTTTTTTTCTAGTGTTATCATTTTGAAAGTCTAAAAAGAAAAAGATAACAGGGGAAAAGACCGACAAGAGAGTGGCTTCTAAAATGTGTAATGCTTTGGTATTTTAATCTTTAGAAGAGCTAAAAATTGAAAAACAGAACTGGTTTTAACTACGTAAGAATGGACAAAGAGACGGTCTTTGTTTTGTTGCAGTATGTTACACCATTTATGAGGAGAAATACAGATCTTCTCATTACAGTGAAGTGCTTGTAAAAGACTTATACTAACATTACAGTATTTGGCAAATGGCTGAATCTATGCAGATCTGAAATTTTCTGCTGTGATATCACCTTCATTGTTGAGCCACATAATTCAGGAAACATGTTTGCCATATGTGGAATACTAAAACACAAATACCTAAAGGTGAGAATTGAAGTTTAATTATTTATTGTATTAGGCTTCATATTAATACACTCTTGTTATATAGTTATGCTTCTTTATTCTTGTGTGTAATTAGGACATATTCATTTATACAGGGTGCGGCAGCATTCATAGTAGGATATTAAAAACACACCATCATGCAGTATCTGTAATTTATTTATTACCTCTTCTGTCAATTAATAGTTAAAGGTATGCCATTTACTAATGCGTAAGTGATTGTCCATTGTGTGGATTACATTCCGAACATGACTCCTGTCAAATGATACCCCCTCTGCACAACACATTCATCTAGGTCGCATTGCAAGCTTTCCATAACTCGGGGTAACGTATTCCCTTGAGCATTACCGACAGCAGTTCTGATGCAATCCTTCAACTCAGGAATGGTGGCACAACATGTTCAGAACACTTCTTGCTTCAGGTAGCCACAAAGGAAAAAGTCTGCACATGGAAGGTCAGGTGAGTGAGGCGGCCAGGAAATGTCACCAAAACAGGAAATTACTCTACCGGGAAATGTCTGTTGCAAGAAATCCGTGCAAATTCTAGCTGTATGCATGGTCTTGTTGTCTGTATTGTTGAAACCATAATTGTTCCACATCAACCATACCTAATTGGTGAAGAACGAAGTCTTGTAGCGTTCACTGGTGACAGTTACAGCCACACTGCTGTCATCCTCAAAGAAGTAAGGGCCAATAATCCAAAAGGAAGCAACTCCACACTACGCTGTGATATGAGAACTGTGCAAGGGCTTGATGTGTGCAGTTCATGTGGGTTTATATCTCTCCAATAACGCATATTCTGTTTATTCACTGAACCACATAACTCAAAATGAGCTTCATTTTACATCAGGATGGTGTGCAACATTTGTGGATTTTAGCGAATGAGATCATGGATGGTTAAACAGAATGTTTCACGTGAAAACCAATCATGAGGCCTAATTTCCTGAACAATCTGCAGCTTAAATGGATGAAAGTGGAAATCTTCGTGCAATATTCTCCTGAATGAGCTATCGGACATATACACAGTTTGCGCATGACAACAAGCAGATCTTTTTGGGCTACGCAATAGTGCAGCACGAACATTTTTTATGGTTTCTGGTGTTTGCACACTTCTCTCATTTCTTCCCGGTTTGCCATTGCAAACAGAACCTTTAGATCGAAATGCACATACCCACCTCACAATTGTCCATCCATCTGGAACTTTCCCATGACGTCCCAAGTTGAAATGTTGCTGAAATATACGCTGGGTAGCAATAACAGAGTCGTTATTCTTGAAAAAACTTTCAACAGCAAAGGCACGATGCTGTGGACTCCACTGCTCTGCTCCATATCACTGTCACACTCGAAATGTCAGCTCATTAGTACATGAATGCAGCACGAGCTGGCACGCATTCCTGCAGTATGTCATTGTATTACGCAAGTCAAATTACGCTTTAAATGCTGCCACACCCTGTACAAGACGGTAGGATATAATGTGAAATTATAGCAACACGTTTTATACATGTACCTATACATCCATAGTGGTAATAATAATAATTATAATAATAATCCAAAGGAGTTTTGACAAAAATGACATTGACCCTATGTTGTCAATTAATATATGCTGTTGTCATTTTGGATTGAAACTTTGTGAAAAGTGAGTTACTAAGTTGTTTTGAGATCCAGTAGCTGCTAATTGTTCACAACTTATCAACTCAAACTGATTAGTCCCTTGAGATGACTGCATGTGGAACCTAGATTGCCAAGAATTAATCTGGTCTTCCAGTGCTGTTAGCCTAGGGTATCTAGTGAGATTGTTGAGCTGGGCCTTGAACAGAATGTTACCTATAAGCTTCTTTGCAGTGAATCTGTACACCTTAGCATATGTCTCACCAGCTGCATCAGTAAAATCTTCTTTTTCTATTTCATTCAGTTAACAGGAGACTTTTTTTAAAATTGGTCCTTTGATAAACCTCCTGAAAGAAACACAATATGATGTCGATGGAATGCCAGTGAACAAGGAAGCTGATGATTCTTCGAATGCACTGTAGTCTCCTTAGTCTAATTCCAGTTTATTCAGTTCATCCTCATTTGCATCTGCATTATAAGATGAGGATATGGCACATCCTTTGTCATAGAAATAGATTATTACAGTGTAGGTCTACTCTTAAATAAAATAATGAAGGAGGAAACTTCACAATCAGGCCCTGAAGCCCACACAATAATCGACTGGCTGCTCATCATTGTCGGGCATTCATCACTGGATGATGATGATGATGATGATGACGACAATATTTGATTGGTGGTGCGCTCAACTGTGTGGTTATCAGTGCCCTTACAAATTCCCAATTTTTTCACTGTCCAGTCTCACCACTTGATGATGAAATTATAAGGACAACATCGACCTGACCCGGCCGGGAATCGAACCTAGGATCTCGTGATCCAGAGGTAGCAACGTTAGCCACTAAACCATGAGCTGCACACAATGTGGTATGGAGGCACATGGGGTCAGCACATGGCTCTCCCGGCCTCTGTTAATGTGGACCACAGGTCCAGTCCTCCCACCAGGGAAAAAATCCATGGCAGTACCAGAAATCAAACCCATGGCCCCCACATGAGGGACTGTCATTGACCACTTGGTACGAGGACAGACAAATAAAATAATATAAAGTGAAATTTAAAAATGCTAAAGCAAAATAAACCGAAATAAAATAAAAATTAAACAGATATAGGCTATAGTTAGCACAGGGTTGCATTTACCAACAGTATAGTATATAGATTCCCGTGGTTATATATCTATGGAATATCCTAATGTGAATTTTGTGTTACTTTTGACTGAGGACAAATTGGAAAGGAGTGTGAAGAAAAATGGAAATTCCAAAATACATAGGAGGCTGCAGATGGATAGCATATAAGGATAACTCCTCCAACAGATAATAACTAAGAAGGTTACCACAGTTTAGTTTAATTTGGTATAGTTGAAATGAAATGTCGTGTGGCTAGGGCCTCCCGTCGGGTAGACCGTTCGCCTGGTGCAGGTCTTTCAAGTTGACGCCACTTCGGCGACCTGCACGTCGATTTTGGTATAGTTAACACCACCTATGAATTTATTTTGCTTTAGTTTGGAGTGAACAGCCACATATCTAATTGTGGTGTCCTTGAGTACACACAAGTTTTACAGAAGGCTGGAGTGTAATAAGCTCAATATTCCAAAATTTGATACAAGTGAGGGCTCAAAGAGCTGTGGAAAATGCCTTAGAATTTTACCTGCCAGATTCAGAATTTTCCATGCTCCTATTGCCCGGAAAGCAGAAAACGTAGTTAATGTTGTGTATTGCATAATTTCTTATGAAGAAATGGTGGTTCTGCTGACATTTCACAGATCTGGAAGCTCCTGGCATCGAGCAAAGTCATGCAGCAGGATTACGAATAGAGCACAATAGGAAATGTTTTTCAGAATCTACATTTGTTTACAATTTCATATAAATAGCACTGACTGATTTAAATTCTGTTATGAACAGGTTGTGGAATGGGATGTATTTAAGATAACATATATTGGTACAGGTTTGACATAACACAACATTAATTATAAAATTGGATTTTTGTTGTAGAGCTATATTTGCGCTTAACCATGGTAGTGAGCTACACCTACAAACACTAGAGTCACTGTGTGTTGTTGTGACGGTTTGTCCATACGTGACATAGATTGCCATAGCAATTCTTGATCTCATGGGAAGGATAGCAAATCATAATACCTCAATACTGGAATGTGTACATCATCACTTCCAGATCCTGAGTGCGTTGACTGCTAAACGTTCTTCACTTCCCTTCTGTATGTGCTCTGATGGTTGTTAATTTTCTTTAGAACCATTTCACGATCCACATTATGTTCGAAATACTGACATTTGGAAACTAATTTCTCATAGTATAAACCTTTTTACTGTGGGGACTATAGTCTTTGCTCTTAATTTTCCATACACTTGGCAATGATTTATGCAGTTCTACGAATACAATCATAAATTCACATGTTTAATGATGTAAATCCTGTGGAGATTACTGCTAGCTTTACTTAAAGGCAAAACACAGAGTGGTGCTGCTGGGCAAAAATATGCATAGCATTTACATGCTCAGACTTGCACAGATTTGTCTGAACACAGACTGCAACACAAATTTTTCAGTCAGTGATTCACTGATATGCAACAATTTGTCAGTCAAACACTGCTCAGGTCAGCTGATGAATATACCTGAGTGTGTAAACAGCATTTTAGACATTACAGTGGAAGTAGAACTACCATCAACAAGAATGAGGGTATGTGTTGAGTGACAATCACATGAAGTATTCCTGTTAAAAATATTCAGCATTACTATTTCACTTCTTATGCCTTCTAAAAGTGAATCAGCTTAGATGATAATTATGCGCTCAGCACTCTGGAAATTTACAGTTATAACTTCTCACAATAGTTTTCTACAAGTTGTATCCTCCAGTGTGTTTCCTCAAACTACCTGGTGAAGGCTCTACAATGTGCTTCCTTACGTAATTTGTTCATGAATGCCTTGTAAGCAAAAGTGAAATGATGGCTATAGATGCTTGATTTGCTTTTGGGAAAACAAACAAATAATAAGAGTTCATACCTGGTTATCAGATGGAAGCAGGAGTGTTTGGACTTGGGGTGGGTCAAGAATATGCGCATTCACGTTGACCTTTGAGCAAATAATCTGTCAATCCTGCACAGGCTGTTTTTCTTGGAATATTTTGAAAACCTCAGAAATGTATATTGAGTGGGCCAATCTGCTGTTACAAGTCTGATTTTCTTAGTGTGTGTAACAACAAAAGTGAAAATCATTCTTTCAACACATTCCTTGCATTTCCCATTGTTGATGTGATTACCATTTCTGTACTGCGTAACACCGATGTAGCCATGTTTTGTCATAATTTATGATCCTGAATATCAAAATATCAGAATTAAATTTACCAAACATCTGCTGACTTGTAGTCTTTCCTTTCCTGTATAAGACAGCATTAACTACCAATTTTTAATGAGGGTGTGTTCTCAAAGTATGGAAGTTTCATTACACAAAAAAATTAAATACAAAACTGTTCACATTTTATTGTAAGCTACTCACTTCCCTCAACTTTATATCTAACCACTGTATAACAACATATAATGCTACAAATGTACTATTTCAGCATTATTACAATTTCCCTGAGTTTCTTAATGCAAACTTACAAATATCACCAGATATTGCACTTAAAACTTACCCATATATGAAAAATGAATTAGCATGGCATAAAAGATATTTAGCACAGGAGAAAAGTGTTGCATGCTTAAAATGTGAAATATTTCACATTTGTCAATAACTGCATGACAAAATCAATTACTTTTCTCAATAATAGCACTCATAGACTATCTCTCCCATTTAGATTCACTTTACAACTTCTTCCTAGCGGTATACTGGCACTTTTTGTAACTGTTATTTGAGCTTCTTGGCTGCACGGCCTCTTTTCCACAAGAAGTCTTGTATTTGGTAGATGTAACCAATACTTTCCAAGAGCAGGTTTCACATTAGAATAATTCTTTGTTTCCTCACAAGCATTCTTAATTTTCCCTTCTGAAAGCAGTCCATCTGCCTCAAAATATTGTGTAGCAAGATTTACTACAAGGAATGCAATATGGTGCTCCTGAGCCAGATGTCTTATGAGATTACTTAGATGGTTCATTTGTGGTAAACCTGAAAAGAGTTAAGAAAAAAATGACAAATTACATGCATGCTTTCTATAGACTGAAGAGACCCATGGTGCACTAAGAAAATGCTCAGCTCTTTTGTGCTACTTAAAATGTCTAATTACACATTATTCTTCATAGCTTAGCTCTACAAATGATGAGTTAACAAAGGGACTTTCTTCCTCTAGCAAATCATCCTCCTCCTTATACCTTGCAGCTTTTCTGTTTCAAATGAAAACTTATTTAGCTGATCACAGATAGTCTGCATGTTCCCTTTTCTCATTTTAGCTCAAAAAAAGTTAAAATATGGCAAAAGTTTGCTATGGATCAGTCAAGAGTTATACAAGAGAATTAGTTTTGTCATTGATTAAAATATTTCTGATGAGTGATGGGAAGAGCCAGTTTAAAGCCCAGATGACTGCTTGGGGCACCAATCTGGGAGGGATGCCAGAAATGCCAAAGTGCAATATTTGTTCACAGGGTGTATCATAATTAGTAGCAAAAATCAACCAATTTCCATGCTCACTAGATTTGGATTTATTTATAAAGGTCTTGCACAGCAGCTTATGTGTAAGGCAGTGTGCGTATTGTGACTGGGGGAGGGGGGGGGGGGGGGCAGGGAGCGCGAATGACATGTCGCTTGTGGAGAGTGGAAGAAGCCCAAAGGATATGTCACTTTGTAATTTGTGTAGAACAGTGGCCACACCAAGTTATATGTCACTTGGTGATGGCACTCTTAGACCACCCTTTTGTATATGCACAATAAAAGGTTCAATCACATGAAGCATTGATTAAAACATCTTCCTGTATACAGAATGCCCCATTTGTCACCCAGTACCACTTCGAACTGGAATAAATGAACGACAGCCTTCATCAGGGCTTTGATTGTCATGCCCTGGAATTAGGGACATCCTGTCTAAGATCCTTGCCACCCCTCCTAAAGCAGAGTTCAGTCACCCACCTAACCTCAACAAATCTCAGTATCCCTTAGCCACTCTCAGCCCTTGCCACAGGGATCATATCCCTGTGGAAGACTCAGGTGCAAAACCTGTCCAATCCACCCACCTAACACTTCCTGTTCCATTCCTGTCATAGGGTCATCCTGCCCCATCAGAGCTAAATGTGTAACAGTCTATTTGTTGTGCCCATCTGCAGCTCACATGTCATCTTTACGATGAGCAGCAATCTACCCTTTTCCAAATATTGTTGAAGTGAAACATAGATGATTAACAGTACAGACATGAATAGAACAGGTTTTGAGATATACTATAGAAGATTACATGAGTAGAGTGAGTAACTATTGAAAAAGTATTGGATCAGATCAGGGAGGAAATTGATTTATGGTGGAACTTGACTAAAAGAAGGGATCAGTTGATAGTCAGGGGAAGTGCGGAGGGCAGTTAGGTAAAGTGGAAAGAGGGAAACCAAGCTAGACTATAGTAAGCAGTTTCGACTGGCTGTATGGATCAATAGTTACACAGATATGAAAAGACTTGTACAAGAGAAACTAGTGTGGAGAGCAGTGTCAAGCAAGTCTTGGGAATGAAGACCACAAAAACTGCAAGCTTTCAACATCTGCATAGCACCACATCAGTGTGAAGCAGTGACGTGCAACTTCAGATTAATAAGTTCAAATTTGGTTGATGAAGGAATTTAATTATTAGATCTATATGAGCGATAAAAGGGATGATGTCAAATATTTTATATCTGCATGTTGCTCATCCCACTGGCCATGATTTACTATCTAGTTGAAGTTAAAATTTAGTGATCTGCCTGTATGATATTTTTTGGCAACAGTATGGGCAATGTTCTGGAACCAGCTTTTGTGCTCCCTCATTACTCCAGCCCCTTGTTCACCCGCAACAGCATGGACTATTTTCACATGTACTCACATCTTTGCCAAGATGGCATCAGAATTCAGATTTTGGCCATCTACATGGGTATAAACACTGTGGCAATATCTAGAGGAAGTATAAATGAAAACTCAAGCTTTCAAGGTGACTCATTCTGTAATGTTATAAAACAGTATTTTGTCTGCTTGCTAAAAGTAAATCATGTTGAAAGTCCAAGAAATACTAGTCCAAAAAAGTAAAAACTAATATTTACCTCAAAAAGGGCATCATAGGATCAATTTTATTCTGTGAATATTTGATCTTATGTTTTTGATCTAAGAGTTTCAAGGTTTATACTATTATGCAGCCAACTGTAGCCTTCAGTTCCACCAATCAGAGTGAAAATATGTTTACATTCTGAGTGCCTCTCCTGTCCTATACAATATGACAATTTTGTTTCTGAAATGGTCACCATTTTCTCCTAAAGCACTACTCCTAGTTCATGCAGCATGTTGTCTTAATGATAACAAATTGCTGTCCCCCCCCCACGATAAAGGATGACAGCCAAAACAGTTGCAGGATACAAATTTATTAATTTATAATAAATTTTTATCCTGCAACTGTTTTGACTGTCGTCCTTTATCGTGAAGAATTTCAACAGTTGCTGTTTCAGCCATGTTTAAAATCTTGAAATTGCTGTTTTGCTGACTGCTCTCACATTGTCATAATAATGACTTATGTTGATAATAAAGATGATTTGCTCAGTATCACACCTTAACTGAGAAAAAGTTAAGAATATTTGACTGATGTAGTAACAAATTATCATGTGTGTTTAGTAGGACAACTCAGTACCTCTTTTGAGAGTCATGACAATCACAGAGTTGACAAACATTTCTCCAGCAGCAGAAATAAAGCCATAGACAGCTCTCAAAGTCTTACACTTGCTCTCCTAGCGGAAGCCTGTTCAAGCCAGTCCTCAATTATTCTGGCCTACAACACCCCTACCAAATACATAATTGAGTTTTATTATGATTATGATGTGCTTCAGTCCACTATCTGATAAGATTATATGAATGTGTGTAACATTGTACACAACTAGTACTTTCTCATGAGCAAAATAGACTGTGTTGTTTTGTGATTGTATTATTGTACATTTATGTGCATGGTTATATAATTAAGGTACACAGGGTGATTTTTCCCAACGTGTACAAACTCTAGGGACTGATCAATCCATTGACCAGGGAAGACATGACTGAGATGTGTCCGGATGTTAACAATGAAGTGGGCTGGAGCACCATCATGTAGCAGCCACATAACCCTTCGAACTGTCAATGGCACTTCTTCCAGCAGGTGAGGCGAAGACATTCACAAGAAACACTGACAGTTCCAGCCTGTTAGACAACTTGGAAGGAAGACTGGTCCCAAATTCGGGCAACAATTATCATGGCCCACACATTCCAGCTGCACAGATGCTGATGATTCGCTGTCACAATACCATGGGGGTTCTGCATACTATCCCGCAGATGACTGTTATGAAAGTTGAAGATACCATTCAGTGTAAAGGTGGTCTCATCTGATGGATAACACAAATCCCAGAATTGTGGTCGCTTGATGAAGAAATCAGTGACGAAACTGCTACTGGCATGGAAAGTCTGTTGTTAGTAAGCCCTGCACATGCTGTAAGTGATAAGGATAGTAAAAACTGTCATGGAGAATGTTCCACACAGTCATCTCCCTTACCCTGTAATGGCAGACCAACTACCTGGTACCAACGCAGCGGTTGCCTTCCACAGTTTTAATCACAGCTGCCCGCTGCCCACTGCCATTTGTTTTTCCCCAAGTAAACACCAAGTCCACAAGCTCTCGATTCGAATACGGAACAGTTGTATGCAACACTGTATTACATACACTATATGGTGAGTCAAACAATGGAAAATCCAGGATGGAATGCAACAATACCAGAAAAGGAAATTTGTACTCACCATATAGCGGAGATGCTGAGTAGCGATAGGCACAACAAAAAGATTCACACAATTAAAGTTTTCGGCCATTAAGGCCTTTGTCAGCAGTATATACATAAACAAAGATGATGTGACTTACCAAACAAAATCGCTGGCACGTCGATAGACACACAAACAAACACAAACAGTGTGATATTTCCAGCAGAGAGTACAAGTGTAGGACACTTTGCCACGAAGAAAAATGATCCTAATCCTACTCCTAATGATCCAACTCCCCAAGACACTATCCAAATTGAACCCTGCCTGGAACAGTTCCGTCCTCCGTCACAGCAGGACAAACCTCCTCTTCCTCAAAATCACCCTCTCCAAACCTTCCAGGAATTTCTGACTTCCAGCCTTACCTTTCAATCCTTCTTAAAAAACCTTAATCCTACTCCCAACATCACCACTGCTGAAGCCCAGGCTATCCGTGATCTGAAAGGCTGACCGATCCATCGTCATTCTTCCGGCGGACAAGTGTTCCATGACTGTGGTACTTGATCGTCGGGAGTATGTGGCTGAGGGACTGCGTCAGCTTTCAAACAACACTACATACAAAGTTTGCCAAGGTAATCCCATTCCTGATGTCCAGGCGGAGCTTCAAGGAATCCTCAGAACCTTAGGCCCCCTACTAAACCTTTCACCTGACTCCATCAACCTCCTGACCCCACTGACACCCCGCACCCCTACCTTCTTCCTAAAATTCACAAACCCAATCATTCCGGCTGCCCCATTGTAGCTGGTTACCAAGCCCCCACAGAACGTATCTCTGCCTACGTAGATCAACACCTTCAACCCATTACATGCAGTCTCCCATCCTTCATCAAAGACACCAACCACTTTCTCGAACGCCTGGAATCCTTACTCA
The DNA here is from genome assembly GCF_023898315.1 of Schistocerca nitens. NCBI lineage: Eukaryota > Metazoa > Arthropoda > Insecta > Orthoptera > Acrididae > Schistocerca > Schistocerca nitens. The sequence goes on along the minus strand of NC_064614.1, from coordinate 705,167,555 downwards.
ATCTGTTACCCCCGGAAACCATCCTTGTAACCATTGATGCCACTTCCTTATACACAAATATTCTGCATGTCCGGGGCCTCGTTGTGATGGAGCACTTCCTTTCACGCCGATCACCTGCCACCCTACCTAAAACCTCTTTCCTCATTACCTTAGCCAGCCAGCTTCATCCTGACCCACAACTTCTTCACTTTTGAAGGCCAGACATACCAACAATTAAAGGGAACAGCCATGGGTACCAGGATGGCCCCCTCGTACGCCAACCTATTCATGGGTCACTTAGAGGAAGCCTTCTTGGTTACCCAGGCCTGCCAACCCAAAGTTTGGTACAGATTTATTGATGACGTTCCATCAGATTCACCTGGTCCTACTCCAAATCCCATGCCACTTTCCTTGACATTGACCTCCACCTGTCCAATGGCCAGCTTCACACGTCCGTCCACATCAAACCAACCAACAAGCAACAGTACCTCCATTATGACAGCTGCCACCCATTCCACATCAAACGGTCCCTTCCCTAAAGCCTAGGTCTTCGTGGCAAACGAATCTGCTCCAGTCCGGAATCCCTGAACCATTACACCAACAACCTGAAAACAGCTTTCGTATCACGCAACTACCCACCCGACCTGGTACAGAAGCAAATAACCAGAGCCACTTCCTCATCCCCTCAAACCCAGAACCTCCCATAGAAGAACCACAAAAGTGCCCCACTTGTGACAGGATAATTTCCGGGACTGGATCAGACTCTGAATGTGGCTCTCCAGCAGGGATATGACTTCCTCAAATCCTGCCCTGAAATGAGATCCATCCTTCATGAAATCCTCCCCACTCCACAAAGAGCGTCTCTCCGCCGTCCACCTAACCTTCGTAACCTCTTAGTTCATCCCTATGAAATCCCCAAACCACCTTCCCTACCCTCTGGCTCCTACCCTTGTAACCGCCCCCGGTGTAAAACCTGTCCAATGCACCCTCCCACCACCACCTACTCCAGTCCTGTAACCCGGAAGATGTACACGATCAAAGGCAGAGCCACGTGTGAAAGCACCCACGTGATTTACCAACTGACCTGCCTACACTGTGAAGCTTTCTATGGGCGAATGACCAGCAACAAACTGTCCATTCGCATGAATGGACACAGGCAGACAGTGTTTGTTGGTAATGAGGATCACCCTGTGGCTAAACATGCCTTGGTGCACGGCCAGCTCATCTTGGCACAGTGTTACACCATCCGGGTTATCTGGATACTTCCCACTAACACCAACCTGTCAGAACTCCGGAGATGGGAACTTGCCCTTCAGTATATCCTCTCTTCTCGTTATCCGCCAGGCCTCAACCTCCGCTAATTTCAAGTTGCCGCTGCTCATACCTCACCTGTCTTTCAACAACATCTTTGCCCCTGTACTTCCGCCTCGACTGACATCTCTGCCCAAACTCTTTGCCTTTACAAATGTCTGCTTGTGTCTGTGTATGTGCAGATGGATATGTGTGTGTGTCCGAGTGTATACCTGTCCTTTTTCCCCCTAAGGTAAGTCTTTCCGTTCCCGGGATTGGAATGACTCCTTACCCTCTCCCTTAAAACCCACATCCTTTCGTCTTTCCCTCTCCTTCCCTCTTTCCTGATGAAGCAACCGTTGGTTGCGAAAGCTTGAAATTTGTGTGTATGTTTGTGTTTGTTTGTGTGTCTATCGACCTGCCAGCACTTTCGTTCGGTAAGTCACATCATCTGTGTTTATATATATATATATATATATATATATATATATATATATATATATATATATATATATATACGAGGTGTGGCTAGAAAAAAACTGGACTAGTACTGGTGAAAAAAATCGGTAAACTTGTTCGACAAGATCGCCGTTTAACAATCAGAGCAGTGTCTTGAGTTAACAGGAGTTGACAAGGAAAGTGTCGAACAAGTTTACCGATTTTTTCAATGTTTGCATCAGTTTTTGCTGACAATGGTCTGCCAATGCGAGTGTCATCACTGGTGTCTTCACGGCCATCTTTAAATCGTTTAAACCACTCAAACACTTGTGTTCGCGATAAACAATCATCGCCGTACACTTGTTGTAACATTACAAACGTTTCACTTGCAGATTTTCCTAGTTTGAAACAAAATTTGATGTTAACACGCTGTTCTTTCTGTACACTCAACATTTTCCGACGCACAGACAAAACGTCAACTACTTAAAACAGACGCCACGGGCAGACTGAGTGCAGGAGGCAGATGAAACTCGAGTAGTAGGTGGAGCGAGAGTCACGTGACAGGCCACCACGCCGACTTTCAGCCTTATTGCATTCGTTTTATTGTTTCACCAGTACTAGTCCGGTTTTTTTCTAGCCACACCTCGTATATAGACACACACACAAGTAAATGCAACTTGCACACATGTCTGCAGTCTCAAAGAGTTGAAACCACACTGCAAACAGCAAGACCAGTGCATGATGGGAGTGGCGACTGGGTGGGGGTAAGGAGGAGGCTGGGGTGGGGAGGGGGAGGGGGAGGGGTAGTATATTGGGAGTGGTGGACAATGATGTGTTGCAGTTTAGACAGAGGGCAGGAGAGGAGATGCAGAGGGGGGAGGGGGGTAAGTAGCGGAAAGGAGAGAAATAAAATGAAATAAAAAGAAATTAAAAGACTGGGTGTGGCGGTAAATTGATGGTTGTGTAGTGTTGGAATGGGAAGAGCGAGGGAGTTGGATGGGTGAGGACAGAGACTAACGAAGGTTGAGGCCGGGAGGGTTACGGGAACGTAGGATGTATTGCAGGGAAAGTTCCCACCTGCGCAGTTCAGAAAAGCTGGTGTTGGTGGGAAGGATCCATATGGCACAGGCTGTGAAGCAGTCATTGAGATGAGGGATATCATGTTTGGCAGCGTGTTCAGCAACAGGGTGGTCCACTTGTTTTTTGGCCAGTTTGTCGGTGGCCGTTCATGCAGACAGACAGCTTGTTGGTTGTCATGCCTACATAGAATGGGAAGAGCGAGGGAGTTGGATGGGTGAGGACAGAGACTAACGAAGGTTGAGGCCGGGAGGGTTACGGGAACGTAGGATGTATTGCAGGGAAAGTTCCCACCTGCGCAGTTCAGAAAAGCTGGTGTTGGTGGGAAGGATCCATATGGCACAGGCTGTGAAGCAGTCATTGAGATGAGGGATATCATGTTTGGCAGCGTGTTCAGCAACAGGGTGGTCCACTTGTTTTTTGGCCAGTTTGTCGGTGGCCGTTCATGCAGACAGACAGCTTGTTGGTTGTCATGCCTACATAGAATGCAGCACAGAGGTTGCAGCTTAGCTAATAAATCACATGACCGGTTTCACAGGTATCCCTGCCTTTGATGGGATAGGTGATGATAGTGACCGGACTGGAGTAGGTGGTGGTAGGAGGATGTATGGGACAGGTCTTGCATCTAGGTCTATTGCAGGGGTATGGGCCATGAGGTAAGGGATTGGGAGCGAGGGTTGTGTAAGGATGGACGAGTATATTTTGCAGGTTCGGTGGACGGCGGAATACCATGGTAGGAGGGGTGGGAAGGATAGTGGGCAGGACAAGGTGAGTCAGCAAGAGAATTGAATCAGATGCAACATTACTAATTACTATGGCAGGAGAGGGTGCTAGGTCATGAGATATGATGAACGGTACCATGCTGTAGAAGGAAACAATGCATACTGTAACTGTGGCTGCATGGTACAGTGCATATTAGACCACAGTCTCTGTAACAATGTATGATTGAATAAATGGTCTCTAGCATGGAAACCGTGCATTTCTGGATATAAGTTCATTAGACCTTTTTTGTTCATTTAAGTTCATTAGGCATTTTTTGTTCCATATCCTCTCATCAGCCAATCCCTAGAGTTTTTACATGGTGGAAAAAAATCACCTTCTACAACTGTCTCAAAAAAATTCAAAGACGAAAACTCTCACGTCAAACTTTTGCACTGAGCCTACCGATGGTATGGATAGTTCAGGTATTGACAAGTTTTATATAACATCAAGAAGCAGCCAACAACCACCCTTCCACCATTTGTTTTAATGGTTTGCTGATTGGAGTATTGTATGTAGTTAGGCTAGTTTTTGACAAGTGAGTTGCAGCCAGGGAGAAATCTGGAAAACTGTATGATACTGTTTAAAAACATTCGTGGAGAATATGCTAATTGTAAAAAGTAAACCACAATGTTTCATATGCAGTAGATAAATTATAGTCAAACATTCATCTTAGTAAAATAAAAAAGAATTTTAATCCACTGGATTTTGACACAATAAAAGCAGTTTTTAAAAATCTGTCTTGCTATCTTTCCAGCAAGATCTTAATGAAATCCTATCCTCGGTTAACATTATGTGAAATGTAAAATACATATGAATAAAGTGCAATGTATATTCATCCGAATAACTACTGATCAGTAAAATTCAGAACAGATAAAGTAGGACTGCAATGAACTGATTATTAAATTAATTGTAGCTTCCTCAACCCAAGTAAAGATCCTCATTTCAGACTTAAATCAAGCAATGTTACTTTATTAAACACAGTTATATGCAGAATAGAAGTAATTATCACAACAGTGAATTGAATAGTCATTACAGTATCATTTTCAGCATTTTGAGTCGCATTATTCAAATTTAATTTGACTGAGAATTTTATAGTCATTAAGTACAGCGGGTAGCCACCTCAGTTAAGATGTGGTTTCTCTTAACAAGGACAAGTGAATCTTGTGAGCCAGAAGCTGCAGTTCACAAGCTGACTGGAATACATTAGTTTGTATAATGTCACGGAGTGCCTTGCCAACGTCTGTCAGTTGTTCTGCTGATCTGAGGATTTCCTATGATGTGATAGAAACTATGTTGGTGTTGACAGAGAAAATTACAGTTTCTATAGCTTTAGGCAGGGCACAGTACATCAAAGAGTAGCTCTTCTAGGGGCAGAGCGGGCTAAACTAGGCAAAGGTCCATGATTGTGGCATGATGTAAAATAAAATTGTAGTTGTGGACTGGTGAAAACAACCTGAAGTCAAAAAATTTCAAGGGTAGCTATAAAATTGAGGACTCTTAGCACAGAGGTGGTGCTGTATGTGATGATTAATTTTGGTACTGTAACAGTTTCTCAAGACAGCAGTCTTGAACTCATAAAGATCAGCCAAACTATGTTTCAAGTGTGGAAAAACTGCATTATCTTTGACTTATGTTCCCATGCACAGGTGTGGAATTGCACGAGCACTTTCAGGCTCCTAAAGACCAGTGTTGTGGCTTAACACAAGATATGTGGCAGTTTATAGTTGTGATAGCTGACTGGCAGTTGTAATTTTCAAAGAAGACTATATAGTGACTTAACAGAAACTGGTGTTATGAATCAAATCAAGCAAAAAGGGGAGGTATTGGTCATATAAACAGACTTTGTGAAGTTTGTTAAGGTGCGAATAGAAAATACTGTTTTCATCCAAATTGTTGTGTTTGACTGTCTGTGCTGTTGGCGTTGGCTGAGATTTACAGTGGCACAGAATGATGCTAGCTGGGGAGAATGGTAATGGTGTATGTTTCCAGTTCAGTGGTCAGATTTTGGATCTTCATGGGATGCAAAAAAATGAGAGTTGATACCAAAGGTAGTATAGAAATGGTAACATTTTTAGCCTTGTCTAATGAGTCTAGGAGAGGCTGGCAATCCTTATCTAAATTATTTTAATAATACTCAAGTGATGATCTGTGTCTGATAATAAATGTATCACTCATCAGTAGTGGCACAGTTGCATCACACTGTGAGATTACGTGGTCCATCATGTAGGAAATGACAGCAACAGATGGTTGTTATTGCAATGAAAGGAGAGAAACTTCACCAAAATAAGTCTTTAAAAATATTCAAAAAGATCAGCAATGATGTGCACCTCACAGATGAGACTATTAAAATGCCGTGGATCAACAACCGAAGCATTTTGAACAAATTCCAAGTGTTGAAAGATGATGTAAAATGTAGGGAAGATCACATCCCACAAGGTACAAAAAGCTGGCTAAAATCCAAAATGGCAGCAGCAAGATTTTTGGGGTGACTCTTAGTGTACATAAAAAGGCCAGGCTAATTGGAAATGGAGGTAGTGTATCTGTTGCAGTACACAGTACATCAAAAATCCACTGAGACTGAAATTGAAGCTGCATGTGAGTGCATCTGGACAATACTTGGTTTCAAGGGTGAGCACAAACTCATAACCGCATATTTCTGTCGACCCTAAAATGTGTGCCCTGTCATAACAAAAACCTCTAGAAAAAAATCTCAGCTTGCTTGCACATACATTTTCCAATCATGTAGTTATCACTAGAGGAGACATTAGTGATTCAACAATTAAATGGAAAAATTGCAAGAAATTTATTTGCAATTGTGAATAAGATCAGACTCCAGCTGGACAATGTACTCGTGACACTAAAAATTTGTGCCAGACCAAGACATGCATCCATGGCTGAAGGACACTGCAAAATACATTGTAAAAATACCAGCACTGAAATATAGTGGAGAAATTTCAGTTTTGTAAGTGATGGATGTGACAAGGCATCCTGTGAAACAATACTATTTACAAATTTAAAGCAATTGTGGGCCTGCAGCTGGTCATCATTTATTACACTCTTAGATATTTTGACTGGAAACCTCACATAAGCCTTTTAAGATTGATGAAGGCAGCTCTTGTCCTGCAATTTATTAGTGTACTGTGTCTATTCTCTGGCTGTGTTAAGATTGTGACGACAGACTCACCACACTATTCGGTAGCAGGATCATCACTCGTGGAACTCAGCTGTTCTCAGAGATGCCGCTCACTGTTCTCTAACATATTTGTTTAGCAAATTGTGGAAATGATGGGGTTTCAAGCATTAGCCAATTGATACCCACTATTATGACTCATTATATTTCCTGGCAATCATATCTCCATAGATTCTTTAATAACAGAGTCCTAAAAAATGTTTCTATGGACAAAATTATTGTTTTACCACACTCCATCAGTTGTCCAGTGGAGCTACAAGATTCAGGAACAGCAAACTTAGTGTGCTTCAAAAAGCAACTGCAGCATTGATATTTGGTGCAGCATGCCTCCATGGTGCACATTACCTGGTCTATGTAATCCATAACACACTGGCATGGTTTCAAGATTTTAAACATGGCTGAAACAGCAACTGTTCCTTTATCATGAACACTGACATGGTATTTTGTAAATTCCAGCCTTCCACAATAATAAGTAATCCTGCACTATTCCCAAAAGGTCTGCAGTAGAAGATAGTGGGTGGAAAACCACTTTAATCTAAAACTTGTGGATTCCAGTTGTCTTGAAAGAAATATTGCCAACAAAAGGAAGAAAACTGGGAATTTCGCTGGCATGATCTCCTCTGTATCTACATCCTGGTTTTTGGCTCTTAAAAGTGCATGGCATGTTTCCCTTCTTATTCTTCTGCAGTGTCCAAAGGAAGGTATCAACTGAATTTTGCACCTACATGAAAAGCACAACCTTTATAAATTTGGCGAGCCTGCTGAAGAAACTTAAAACACTTGCCTTTGGATGCTGCAGAAAAAATAAGAAGAGAAACCTGCCATGTGCTTTCGAAAACTCCTCCTCCAGGCAGCAACTGAACCTCTGCAGAAAGGGCCACACTACACAGTCTTCATGAGTATCCAGACATAATGGTACTTAAGTCTAACAAAAATATTCAACAGTACTGCAACCTGGTAGTCCGTATGTGGATAAGGTGCATGGTCTATTAAGTGATTCTATGCATAAGAAGATTGATTATGACCATACAGGACATGTGCAATAGAGAACTTCTACATTCTTGATTTCTTCCTTATTACCTCAAGAGGCCATCATGAGGTTTAGATCACATGACTGCGTAACACCCAGTCTGTATGGTCTTCCTAAAATATGTAAAGATAGTCTACATTTACGACCAACAGTAAGCAACATTGGTGTTGCTACATATAATTTAATCATGCATCTTTCTTTCTTCTGAGACTATTACTAAGCAAGTAATCACATCATATATTAGACTTGACTGATTTTTCAATCGATTGGGGTCTCTTTATTTAAGAAGTTCAGACTGTTTACTTAGCTTTGATGCAGTATCACTTGTTATAAAGGTCCCTCTGCAGAGTCTTTGGCACTAGGTGGTAATAAATTTCAGGTGGACATTATTGCTTTGTTCTGGAATACTGTCTCTTCAACTTCTTTTTTGTTCATGAGTAATTTTTTTGAGTAGATTGCACAGTGCTTTTTATGGAAGATTTCGAGAAGAGAGCACTGTAATCAGTGACTTTTAAACCGCCTGTATTTTGTAGGTGTGTGGACGATACTTTCACAGAGTGGCCTCATGAATAAGATAAAGTGACAGAGTTTTTACACCACTGCAGCGCCAGTCAAAAGAACATTCAATGCACAAAGGAAATAGAGAAAGGACTCTCTGCCTTGGACATTTTGGTTAGATACATAAATGATGGCTCTCAGTGTGATTCAGTTTACAATTTACAAGCATCAGGTTGTCACCATTTGTTGCAAACTGTTAAGTGTGCTTAAAACACTTGTGCACAGAGCTCACACAGTCTTAGATTCAGATAGTTTCATGAACAGCTGGCCCACCTAAAGGCAATATTCCAGAAAAATGGGTATTCTATCCTAACGTCTCAAAAATGAGATCGACAAGAAGTGCAAAATGGCTAAGCAGAGATGGCTAGAGGACAAATGTAAGGATGTAGAGGCTTATATCACTAGGCGTAAGATAGATACTGCCTACAGCAAAATTAAAGAGACCTTTGGAGAAAAGAGAACCACTTGATTGAATAACAAGAGCTCAGATGGAAACCCAGCTCTAAGCAAAGAAGGGAAAGCAGAAAGGTGGAAGGAGTATATAGAGGGTATACACAAGGGCGATGTTCTTGAGGACAATATTATGGAAATGGAAGAGGATGTAGATGAAGATGAAATGGGAGATATGATACTGCGTGAAGAGTTTGACAGAGCACTGAAAGACCTAAGTCAAAACAAGACCCCAGGAGTAGACAACATTCCATTAGAACTACTGATAGCCTTGGGAGAGCCAGCCCTGACAAAACTCTACCATCTGGTGAGCATGATGTATGAGACAGGCGAAATCCCCTTAGACTTCAAGAAGAATATAATAATTCCAATCCCAAAGAAAGCAGGGGTTGACAGATGTGAAAATTACCGAACTATCAGTTTAATAAGCCACCGCTGCAAAATCCTAACATGAATTCTTTACAGACGAATGGAAAAACTGGTAGAAGCCGACCTCGGGGAAGATCAGTTTGGATTCCGTAGAAATGTTGGAACATGTGAGGCAATACTGACCCTACGACTTATCTCAGAAAATAGATTAAGGAAAGGAAAACCTACATTTCTAGCATTTGTAGACTTACAGAAAGCTTTTGACAATGTTGACTGGAATACTCTCTTTCAAATTCTGAAGGTGGCAGGGGTAAAATACAGGGAGCGAAAGGCCATTTACAATTTGTACAGAAACCAGATGGCAGTTATAAGAGTCGAGGGACATGAAAGGGAAGCAGTGGTTGGGAAGGGAGTGAGACAGGGTTGTAGCCTATCCCTGATGTTATTTAATCTGTATAGTGAGCAAGCACTAAAGGAAACAAAAGAAAAATTCAGAGTAGGAATTAAAATCCACGGAGAAGAAATTAAAACTTTGAGATTGTTAAGGCTTTCGTGGCCACTTGTTGACAAACTGCCTATTGGATCCTGTCTTGGGTTCTTCGGCCAACGTTCATCTAATGATCACACGGAATACAAATCAATTAATCAAGGCGTCTTCTCTGCTGGCGGACATACAGAGAAGCCTGCACAACACAGAAGCCCTACCACCTCAGCTGTATGGATTACCCAAGATCCATAAGAACAACGTTCCACTGAGACCGATCGTTAGTGCTCCTGGCTCACCGACGTATAAACTGGCAAAACACTTGGCCTCTCTGCTCCAGCCACACGTGGGGAAGACCGACACATACATAAAGGACTCAGGACATTTCATTGAGAAGCTGAAGAAACTGAAACTTGCACTAAACGACTTCCTCATCAGCTTTGATGTTGTTTCGTTGTTTACGAAAGTGCCACACAGTGACGCTCTGGAGCACATCGGTTCCATTTTCCTGCAAGACATCGAAAAGCTCTTCCATGCTTGTCTCATCACGAGCTATTTCACATAGAATGGCGATTTCTATGAACAGCTGGAAGGCGTCGCCATGGGTAGTCCTCTTAGTCCAGTGGTGGCCAACTTCTTCATGGAACAATTTTAAGCACAGGCACTGGACTTGGCGACTTGCAAACCTAAGGTGTGGTACAGGTATGTCGATGATACTTTCATGGTGTGGAGCCTTGGTGAAGAACAGCTCGGTGACTTCCTAAGACACTTGAACAACCTCCATTCCAACATAACATTTACCATGGAAGTAGAAAAGGACAAGAAACTGTCATTTATAGATGTGCTGGTCACAAGGGACTGCGAAAACCTGGGACACAGTGTGTATCGAAAAGCGACACACACGGACCGATACCTGCACAAACTATCACACCACCACCCGAGCCAGAAAAGAGGAATGATTAATACGCTCGTAACAAAAGCAGGACAAATATGTAAGCCGCAGCACCTCAGACGAGAAATGCAACACCTGGAAAGTGTTCTGAGGAGCAATGGGTACTCCACAAATTATATTAGAAGTGTAACAGAGCCAATCATTCGTCGAAGTAAGGAATCAGCAAAAGAAATGTTGGGTATGGCCTTTCTGCCATACATTCCTAGAGTGATGGACAGAATCAGCCGTATATTGCGCAAACATGGCGTAAAGACGATTTTCAAACCGACAAAGAAGATCAAAGAGAGTCTTAGATCAGCGAAGGAGAAAAGGGACCCACTTGCAATGTTGGGAATATACTGTATACCATGCACATGCGGAAAAGTTTATGTTGGAATGACTGGACGATCAATTAACACCAGGATCAAATAGCATAACTGACATTGCAGGTTAGGGCAGGTGGAGAAATCGGCCGTGGCAGAGCACGCACTGAGGGAGACTGACCACGTAATAAAATTCGCCGACACGGAAGTTCTGGCTGTAGAGAAGCAATATCACACGCGCTTGTTCAGAGAAGCTGTAGAAATACAAAAACATGCGAACAGTTTCAACAAGAAAGAGGAAAGCCTTAAGGTAAATGGATCCTGGCTTCCCGTACTGCAGCGAATGACTGTCGCAGGTAGCAAGAGGAGAACAGCACCAGAAATGACCGTGGAGAAGCCCTTGAACGTTGGCACGCCAGGTACATATAGTCTGCGGCTGCGAGCTTGGCTCCAGTTCACCACTGGCAATGGAGGGTGAAGCTTTGACAATGCCAGCCACTCGTGCTGGAGAAACATCAGTAAAATCATTAGATGAACGTTGGCTGAAGAACCCGAGACAGGAGCCAATAGGCAGTTTGTAAAACTTTGAGGTTCGCCAATGACATTCTAATGTCATTGCAGCTGAACAAAATGGACAGTGTCTTGAAAGGAGGATATAAGATGAACATCAACAGAAGCAAAACGAGGATAATGGAATGTAGTCGAATTAAATCGGGTGATGCTGAGGGTATTCGATAAGGAAATAAGACGCTTAAAGTAGTAAATGAGTTTTGCTATTTTGGGAGCAAAATAACTAATGATGGTCGAAGTAGAGAGGATATAAAATGTAGACTGGCAATGGCAAGGAAAGCGTTTCTGAAGAAGAGAAATTTGTTAACATTGAGTATAGATTTAAGTGTCAGGAAGTCTTTTCTGAAAGCATTTGTATGGAGTGTAGCCATGTATGGAGATGAAACATGGAAGATAAATAGTTCAGACGAGAAGTTAATAGAAGCTTTTGAACTGTGGTGCTACAGAAGAATGCTGAAGATTAGATGGGTAGATCACATATCTAATGAGGAGGTACTGAATAGAATTGGGGAGAAGAGAAATTTGTGGCACAACTTGACTAGAAGAAGAGATCGATTGGTAGGACATATTCTGAGGCATCAAGGGATCACCAATTTCGTATTGGAGGGCAGCGCAGAGGGTAAAAATCGTAGAGGGAGACCAAGAGACGAATACACTAAACAGATTCAGAAGGATGTAGGTTGCAATAGGTACTGGGAGATGAATAAGCTTGCACAGGATAGAGTAGCATGGAGAGCTGCATCAAACCAGTCTCTGGACTGAAGACCACAACAAAAACATCCAGCATGTTAAGAGGGTACTGTCAATTAAAGACAAAAAATAGGAAGTTGGTGCTGCCAAAATCCTTAGGTTTTCTTCCTTTGTTAGTAATATTTTTTTCAAGATGTCAGAATCCTATAGAAACCTTTGGTTGAACTGATTTCTGTCCACTGTCTACTATTGTGGACCTTCTGGGACAATGAAGAATGATTTGTTTTTGTGGAAGGCTGGAATTTATAAAATACCATGCCTCTGTAGTATGGCTTACATAGGCCAGACAATGTGCAATGTGCAAGAACTTTGCACTGAACATCAACAAAACACTTGCCTTTTGCAATCAACCACGTCTGCTATTGCTGGACAGTGTAGCTCCACCAGGCATTCAATAGAGTACGATAAAACAATAATTTTGGCCACAGAAACATCTTTTTAGAACTCCATTATTAGAGACTCTGTGGTATGTACTCGGCATAAATCTGATGAACTGTGACAGCAGGTACAAGCTGGACAATGCATGGAACCCCATCATTCGTACAATTTGCTCTAAAATAAGATATCAGAGTATGCTGATGGCTACCGGGAGTGCCAACAATGAGACAGGTAAGTTCTTCAATTCCAAAAGCGATGGCACTGCCTGCTACATCATGTGGCCAGTTTGTCACCATACTCTTAATGCATGAGAGTAATACATTCAGTGTAGTAATAATCTGCATGATGGGTGAAGTCTTCATCAGTGTTCAATGGCTCACCTGATGATGATCGGCAGGTACAAATTTGAAATAATGTGGAGTGCAACAAATGTGGATCTGCTGCAAGCCCAAAGCTTCTTCAAACATTCACCCTTCTGGTATTTTTTTTTTTTTAATTCACAATACTAAATGTTTTCCCTAAAAATTACTTATGGCAGATAGTTTGGAAGCCCACCCATTGAGGAAATATATTTGATCTATTAGAAACAAGTAGATCCTACTTCTTTGATGGCGTTCACCCTGGAACGGGCACCAGTGACAAGAGGCAGTTTTAGCCAGAATGATTACCAAAGTAAAAAGGGCAACTCAAACACGCAGGAACATTAACATATTCAATGAACAAGATAAAGAGGCAGCAGTGTCATAACTCAATGAAGAAACTGATACATTTAGCTCTTGGCAGAGGCCTGTAGAGGAACAAAGGTTGAAGGTTACAAAAATACTTAACCAAGCAAATGATAGATATGTGCCTAGTAGAACATTTCATGGTGGCAAAGGGCCAGTATCACCCGAAGCCTTGAATGATCATAACAGAATATTATCGAAAGAGTTCTCACAAAACCCAAAGAAATGCTGGTCATACGCAGAGCTGTCTGTACTGTCCAGACAATCATGTTTGACGAACGAACTGAACTTTAGAGTAGGAATGCAAAAGCAGAAACACTGAACTTGGTTTTCTAATGATCCTTTGTAGTGGGAAATCTCAGAGCCCTGCTCCAATTTAATTTTCACACCACTGCACAAATGACTGATATAGATATTAGTGGTGGTGAGAAGCAGCCGAAATCACTAGAACGTCTGTAGCTCCAAGGACTGACAGAATCTCTTTCAGAATCTACACAGACTTTTCTGCTAACATAGACCCTCTTTTAACCATAATCTATTGTCTTTTAACCATAATCTATTGTAGACTATTCAAACAAAAAAAGTGTACCCAGTAAAAGAAGAAATCACATTTCACACATGTCTACAAGAATGGTATCCACAAAACTACCATCCACTATTAATGATTACTGACATCCATCTGTTGAAGAATCTTAAAACATGGGCCATGGCATTTAGGCACTGAAATACACCTTGTCTTCTGAAAAGCATTTAATTAAGTACCATACTGATGCCTATGAACGGAAGTGTGGTTACATAGCACATCAAACAAAGTGAATGTATTTTGGATTTCCTAGTAGAAAAGATGCAGCATGTTATCTCCACTGGAGAATCATCGACAAGTGTAGAAATAACTTCAGGAATGCCCCAAGGAAGTGGGTTGGGGCCTTTGCTGATCATGCTGTATATCAATAATTGCACTTGTGGTCTAGCGGTAGTGTCTTTGATTAGTACTTAAAACATCATTGGTCCCAGTTTCAAAACCTGACACCACTTAAATTTTTATAAATAATCAGCCTTGGTGGCCGAAGACTTCCAGTGTAAGAAGTCTGTCAATGGCCTTGTTAAAGAGGATGGAGGAGTGGACAGAGGTCTATGGCAGTATCTTGTCCTTGGAGTAGGAAACTGCTCCTAAAGGTAGAAGAATCAGCAATTATTAATGGCATGAGGATACAGAAGGTAATGGAAACCACTGCATTAAAGACACATAACATGTGTACACAGGACATGTGGACCATAATTGACAAAGTGTCATGATGATCTCTCCATTGGCAAAAGATTCTGAAATAGTGCCCAAAAGATTCTGGAATAGTCCCCCATTCCAATCTCTGGGAGGGGACTGCTGATGGGGAAGTGACCATAAGAAAAAGATTGAATAGCTAACAAAAGGATAATGTTCCACAAATTAATTGTGTCAATTACTGGATTCATTTATAAAATGATAATGTAAGTTAATAGAAATTCATATGCCAAGAAAATTTATAAGCCCTTTGGAATTTTGTCAGTACCACAGAGTGAGGGAGTAGTGGGCATGCCTCTGATGTGATCAGATGTGTGTTTATTTTTTGGAAGAACAATGTAATTTTCTGCTTTGTTGATGTGGAAATCATAAAGACAGTGTGATACAGAAAAATGTGAGAGAATAAAATTTTTAGCATAAAACAAAAAAAATAAAAGGCTCACTATAAATGTATTATGTCAATTGGAACCAAGAGAACCTATAGTGTTAAAAATTTCAGCTTCAAGAACCAGTCCCTAGACATAAAGAACTGAATCCAACTACAAGAAAATATGATAAGTAAAAATTTTATTGTAAATCTTACTCCTCTTGAAGTTTATTAATAGAGTTAACCATGTGTAGAATGTATGAGTCTGGCATCATACCATCTGACTTTCAGGAGAAAATCTTCCATACAATTCTGAAGACTGCAAGAGCTGACAGGTGCGAGAATTATCGTACAACCAGTTTAACAGCTCATGCATCCAAGTTGCTGACAAGAATATTATACAGAAGAATGGAAAAGTAAATTGAGGATGTGTTACACGATGATAAGTTTGGCTTTAGAAAAGGAAAGGCACCAGAGAGGCAATTCTGATGTTGCAGCTGATAATGGCAGCAAGACTACAGAAAATCAAGACACTTTCATAGAATCTGTTGACCTGGAAAAAGTGTTTGACAATGTAAAATGGTGCAAGATGTTCAAAATTCTGAGAAAAATATGGGTAAGCTATACGGAGAGACATGTAATACACAATATGTGCAAGAGCCAAGAGGGAGTAATAAGAGTGGATGACCAAGAAAGAAATGTTCAGATTAAAAAGGGTGTAAGACAAGTATGTAGTCTTTTGCCCCTACTGTTCAAACTGTACATCAAAGAAGGAATGATGGAAATAAAAGAAAGATTCAGGAGTGGGGTTAAAATTCAAGGTGAAAAGATATCAACGATACAGTTCACTGATGACTTTGCTATCCCGAGTGAAAGTGAAGAAGAATGACATGATCTGTTGAATGGAATGACCAGTCTAATGAGAACAGAATATGGATTGACAGTAAATCTACGAAAGATGAAAGTAATGAGAAGTAGCAGAATTGAGAACAGCGAGAAACTTAACATTAGGATTTATGGCTGCGAAGTAGGTAAAGTTATGAAATTCTGCTACCTAGGCAGCAAAATAAAGAATGATGGACAGAGCAAGGAGGACATCAAAAGCAGACTAGCAGTGGCAAAAAGGGCATTACTGGCCACAAAAAGTCTATTAGTGTCAAATATAGGCCTTAATTTGAGAATGTACGTTTGGAGCACAGCATTGTACGCCAGTGAAACATTGACTGTGGGAAAACCAGAACAGAAGAGCACTGAAGCATTTGAGATATGGTGCTACAGATGAATGTTGAAAATTAGGTGGACTGATATGGTAAGGAATCAGGAGGTTCTGTGCAGAATCAAAGAGGAAAGGAATGTGTGGAAAACTCTGACACAGAGGAGGGACGGGATGATAGGACACTTGTTAAGAAATCAGGGAATGACTTCCATGCTACTAGAGGGAAACTGTAGAGGACAAAAACCATATAGGAAGACAGAGACTGGAATTCAACCAGCAATTAATTGAGGACACCAGTTGTAAGTGCTACTCTGAGATGAAGAGGTTGGCACAGGATGAGGAGACTGATGACCCAAAAATAAATAAATAAATCTGCAAATTCAATCAGATCTTGAAAAGATATCAAAGTGGAGAAAAGATTACCAGCTTGCTTTAAATGTCCAGAAATTTAAAAATGTGTACACTCAACAAAATGCAGAAAAGTGGTGTCCTATGACTTTGACATTAATGTGTCATAACTCACACAAATACCTGGGTGTAAAAATTTGAGCGATTTGAAATGGAGTTATCAGACAGACTCAGTTTTAGATTCATTGGAAAAATAATGAGGAATACACTAAGTTAACAAAAAAGATTGTTTAAAAGCTCTTGTGTGACCCATTCAAGAATGTTGCTCAAATGTGTGAAACATGACTAATGGGGGGATTAAATTTATACAAATAAGGGCAGCATAAATGGTAACAGGTGTGTTTGACTCATGAGAGGGCATCAGAGGAATGCTGAAATGCCTAAACTGGCAGATTTTTGAAGACAGATGCAAACTTTTCCATAAAAGCTTACTTTCAAAGTTCCAAGGACCTCAATTAAGTGAGGAATCTAGGAACATAGTAACAAAAAAAAAAAAAAATGGCTCTGAGCACTATGGGACTCAACTGCTGTGGCCATCAGTCCCCTAGAACTTAGAACTACTTAAACCTAACTAACCTAAGGACATCACACACATCCATGCCCGAGGCAGGATTCGAACCTGCGACCGTAGCAGTCGCATGGTTCCGGACTGCGCGTCTAGAACCGCGAGATCACCACGGCCGGCGAACATAGTAACAGCCTCCTATGTTATCATTCCCATAGGGACACACACACAAGATTATAATGTAGTATAAGCAGGGCTGAGCCCCTGCAAATTTGGCATTCGGCCACCTCACTCACAGATGTGCTTTGCGGGCCACATATGGCTCCTGCTTTACCTCAGGAGGTTGTTTATCAACAGAAGATTCAGTGGGCTGTTTGCCACCACACTTCTTGCAGCTGCTAGAGCATCTGCTGGGAGCACAACATGCACCAATACACAGCATAAAGGGCACGGCAAACAGTGGTGAAGTTGCTGGCACCTATTTGCGTCAAGTGTCCAGAGACTGTATTCCTCCACTGATGGCTCAGCTTTTTGACAGTAAGTTCACACTCTGTGCCACAGACTAACCACTAGCCATCTCAAGTATATGCTTTGGACCACAATGTCTGCCACTGCCACTGCTGCTGCTGCTGCTGCTGCTGCTCCCATCAGACAAAGTCATCTCACCCCTTCGCTGTGATCATTCTGTACCAGGACCTGTGTCTCAATAGTCCACAAGCACACAGCCTCATGGCACAGAGCTGCTGATCATCCACAGTACCTCCCAACACATACAACTTCTGACAATCGTGGACTCTGTCATAGTGGGCAATGACTGCACATCATCAAGATGCTCTTTTCTGTTGTACTCAAGTTTGGAATTTTGTCCTCTAAAACTGTACTGAGTTTAGTTCAAGTTTAATAAACAAAGAGTTGTTATTGCAGCATGTAAATTTATCATTAGCAATCACACCACTTGGCTGGGGCTATACAATAGACTAATTACAGCTTGCTCAGAGGCATTTAAGGAATCATTGTTCCTGCACTCAATATGTGCATGGAACAGGAAGACCCTTAACATATGGTACTATCGGAAGTACTCTCAGACCATGCACTCACAGTGGTTTGCACAATACAGATGCAGGTGTAAATAAAGATTTTATTTGGGTTTTGTTCACCATTTTGGGACAAACCAATAAGGGAAAATATTACTACCTGAGATAGATAATCATAACTCTTGCAGAGGTCTCCTTCGTTAAATGTCCAGTACATTGTTTCTGATTTGTATTGGGGGAAATAATAAATGTCAGTTTCACACTGAATGTGAAATCTGTATTTGAATGGATGTGACTTTAACAAGCTACTAGAAATGTGCAACAATAAATTGGAAAGTTTTGGAAATTGAAAGAAGAATTAAAAACCTCTCTCATTAGTCATTTCTTTGACATATTATCTGCTTATCTAAATAAAAAAATCAGTGCTGTCATATAAATATTAAGCAAGTAGCAGCTATTTATTATGACTGGGAAATCAGCTTTTTTCAGAAAAGATGCTCTTATACTATTGGTGCTATGTTTAACTGTAGTCCATGTTAACACAAACAAAAAATAGGACTTTAGTGGGACTTAATGTGGCATAATGCCTGCTGCTTTTATTTATTAATGTATTTCTTAAGTCAGTCCACGTACCTGACAGTTATCCCTCATGACAGAATATATTAAATCAGAGAATATCTCAACTTCTGCAGATCCTATAACTCTTAGAAGCACAGAAAGGGACTGTTTTCCCTCTTGCTGACAAACCTCATACACCAGTTCGGCTCTAACGCTTGACTGAATCTAATGATCAACTACTGAAGCATTAATACGATTGCAATTTCACAGAAGTAGTTTTATTTCAAGCATGCAGCAACAGTATAAGATTATCAAGTGAGAGCTCAGTAAAACGAACAAAAACCTGTTCTCCTAGTTTTGCTAGGAAGGATACCCAACATAATACACAAGCACATTCACAGCTTAACCTTCACATACTGTCCATTAAAATTAAAACCACAGTGAATGTTTCAAAAAAATGTTGTTGAAATAATAGAAAAGCTAATTAATTGATGATAATTTTCTCTCACCATCATTATGGCCTTCTCCATAAAAATTAAAAAACAGTGGTGGTAATGAATCAATAATAACAAGACGAATGCTGTAGTCTCCCCTCATTTCCTGGAGGTCTTCTTTCCATTTGTGTAAGAACGAAAAAAGCTGATAAATATTTCTAACATTTACCACTTTTACTTTGTTCATTATATTTCCAATTTCCTGAAAGAAGTAAAACAAATAAAAATACTAATTTAATTACTGTGGACTATTTATGTATATTGTGACATACAATTTTAATTAACACAGGTAAACACACATTAAACACAAAATTATAAGTGATGAAATTACCCACTTGTTGGAATAACATATTTCTTTATCAGGTTACCTTCCATTAGGAAAGTGGATGCACTCAGTGGCTGTTATGTAATTTATAAATGATAGAGCGCAGCAATCAGTCAATCAGTCATCCTTTTTTTTTTTTCTCTCTTTCTTCTTTTCACAAAACCAGATTTCGGCTAGTGCCTAGCCATTATCAATGCACTATTTTTTAATCTCGATGCATGTTAGGTCCCTGTTGTTCGGGTGTCAATCACAGTTCTTTGAATACTAGTATCCCAAGAACTGTGATGCCCGAACAACAGGGAACTAACATGCATCGAGATTAAAAAATAGTACATTGATAACGGCTAGACACTAGCTAAAATCTGGATTAGGAAAAAAAAAGGGGGGGGGGGGGTGTGACTGATTGCTACATTCTATCATTTACAAACATATTTCTTTAGTTTCTGAATTCCTCAATTCCTTTCTGATAACAACAGTAAAGGGTGGCTATTGTTGCAAGAAGCAATCTACATCTACATCCATCTACATCTACATCCATACTCCGCAAGCCACCTGACGGTGTGTGGCGGAGGGTACCCTGAGTACCTCTATCGGTTCTCCCTTCTATTCCAGTCTCGTATCGTTTGTGGAAAAAAGGATTGTCGGTATGCTTCTGTGTGGGCTCTAATCTCTCTGATTTTATCCTCATGGTCTCTTCGCGAGATATAGGTAGGAGGGAGCAATATACTGCTTGACTCTTCGGTGAAGGTATGTTCTCGAAACTTTAACAAAAGCCCGTACCGAGCTACTGAGCGTCTCTCCCGCAGAGTCTTCCACTGGAGTTTATCTGTCATCTCCGTAACGCTTTCGCGATTACTAAATGATCCTGTAACGAAGCGCGCTGCTCTCCGTTGGATCTTCTCTATCTCTTCTATAAACCCTATCTGGTACGGATCCCACACTGCTGAGCAGTATTCAAGCAGTGGGCGAACAAGTGTACTGTAACCTACTTCCTTTGTTTTCAGATTGCATTTCCTTAGGATTCTTCCAATGAATCTCAGTCTGTCATCTGCTTTACCGATGATCAACTTTATATGATCATTCCATTTTAAATCACTCCTAATGCGTACTCCCAGATAATTTATGGAATTAACTGCTTCCAGTTGCTGACCTGCTATTTTGTAGCTAAATGATAAGGGATCTATCTTTCTATGTATTCGCAGCACATTACACTTGTCTACATTGAGATTCAATTGCCATTCCCTGCACCATGCGTCAATTCGCTGCAGACCCTCCTGCATTTCAGTACAATTTTCCATTGTTACAACCTCTCGATACACCACAGCATCATCTGCAAAAAGCCTCAGTGAACTTCCGATGTCATCCACAAGGTCATTTATGTATATTGTGAAAAGCAACGGTCCTATGACACTACCCTGCAGCACACCTGAAATCACTCTTACTTCGGAAGACTTCTCTCCATTGAGAATCCATAATGATCTGGAGCTTGTGAAAACATGAAAGCAACATCATTTGAATAGCAGAAATTAGTTGACATGTGCACTTTATTGCCACATTAGCAATTTAGTCAGCTCATTGTATGTAGCCAGGCAGAGTGAAATTTAGTGTGTCACTGAAGAAATTAGGGTTTATGGAATCCACTTTACTTTTCTTGAAAATTCAACAAAGGAAAATTTCATTCATTTTCAATTGCTCTCTTTAATGATGGCAAAAACAGTTTATGGCACAACTTAACAATTGCAAAACATAATATTTTGCTTCTCTACTATGCCACGGAGCTCTATAATGCACTGAAAATCTTACAACAGCTTCAAATACACATCCCACTGTCAGTTTGAACTATAATACAAGGCCCTTCATGCACAAAGTGCTCATGACCTTCCAGTCCAGAAATTTTCTGTGTCAAAAAAAATGTAAAGTCAGTAGTCTGCATGGACAGAAATCAGAATACAAGCCTTACACCATTCCTAAAATCCATATATTTGGGAGGCAGATGGTTTCCAAAACAGCAGTAAGTCAGCTCCACATCAGGCATTCATCAGCCAGTGATACTTGTCCGGATACAATGAAATGGCTGAAAGGTTTCAACTGAGTCACTAAATAGAACAGGTGGGATGATGTGACGTGTTTGGCAAATGTGTACTTTTACTTTGATGGCACAGCCCAGTAGTGTTTCAAGAACAATGGAGTACCATTGACAAAGTTTTCCTTTTTGCTTCTTCCATATTAGGATTGGTCATTATGAGGGTTCCACTGTCAGCTTATATTAATGATCTGTTGGTCAAAGAACTAGGGAGATCATTCGGGTGTATTAGAAACAGAAAAGTGCCCAGGACAAATCTCTGTGGCACGTCTACAGTAACAGGTATGGCATTTTACCTACAATTATTTAGTGACAACT
Source organism: Schistocerca nitens (assembly GCF_023898315.1). Taxonomy (NCBI): domain Eukaryota; kingdom Metazoa; phylum Arthropoda; class Insecta; order Orthoptera; family Acrididae; genus Schistocerca; species Schistocerca nitens. The sequence continues at coordinate 705,145,664 of NC_064614.1, read as the reverse complement.
GCTTTCCTATCTAATAGATAGAATTGGATTAATGATAGTCCATTCATTACGCTTGATACCATATTTTTCAAATTTAGGTCTTAGAATATCATGTGATTCAGTGACAAATGTTTTGCTCAGATTAGGGAGCATATCACACACAAACGAACAACTTTCAAAACATTTCAGAACATCTGTAACTAGAGATTTTACAGGTTCACTGGTGGATAGACCAGGCCTACAGCTGCAAAGAATAGATAAGCTTTTTAGGGTTCCATATCTCAGTTGGTAAAAACTGAACCCTTATACAATCATTTTGTTGTCCGTCTATCTGTCTGTCTGATTGTTGAAAACCTTCTTTTACTCGGGAACAGGGTCACATATCAAGATAGAAATTATGTCACATATTGAAGTCTATGGCCCCTTGGAGGGGTAAAACATTGAAGCTTCTAAGTCAATACAATAAAAAGATATGGCCACTTATGTCACATATTTTGATATTTAGAGGAGATTGGAGTTTAACGTCTCATAGATGATGAGGGCATTACGCACACAGCACAAGCACATATATGGGGAAGGAAAATAAAATAAATTGGACATGTTCTTTTCAAAGGAACGATTCCAGCATTTACATTAAGTGATTTAGGGAAACCATAGATAACATAAATCTGGCTGGAGAATTGACCTGCCATCATCAAAAATTCATGTCAAATGTCTTACCAGTTTATCACCTTTCTCGGTTCTTTCAGATGTACCTATACATATAAAGAGTGGATGGAGGAGTAGCACAGAGTATGGTCATGATGCAGAAAAGGTCAGGGGGGAAACCAAAATGGTCTCTGGGTGATATGAGATTAGATTAGATTAGATTAGATTTACTTTCATTCCAATTGATCCGTAGTGAGGAGGTCCTCCAGGATGTGGAACATGTCAGAAAAACAACAATACATGACAAATATTTACAATTAAAACAAATAAGCTAATGTACCATTCCACAGGTCCCAAGTGGAATGATCGTCATTTTTAATGAACACTAAGAGTAATTTTACAAATACTAATGCACTGAATTTAAAATAAAAAAGTTTTTATTTATTTATAAGGTAATACAACTACTGTAATACTTATTTACAATGAACACATTACTGCACTGAAATGGTGCAGAAGTTAGATTATACTAACACACACACACACACACACACACACACACACACACACACACAAATTTTCAATGAGAACAGTGGGTAAGATAGGCATCATTTATGACATGAGTTCAGGAAATTACGGCCCTGATGAAAAAGTTTTTTTGATTCCAAGCAATTATCTTATTTAGGGGCAAGAGGTAAACTCTCTTGCTTTTTAAATGGAGTCAGGCCTATTTGATGTAGTACCGGAAACACTAGGGAAGCAGACAGGTGTGGAAGAGATGAGCAGTGAAGGCAGTCTTGAGACTGGCAGGTTAAGAATTGGCAGCTATGAACAAAATCTGGCACGCTAATGAAGAGAAATACTGAATAACAAATCAGTAGCTGAAGATGTACTTTTTCTGTAAATTCCAGGGCTGGAAGGGAGAGAATATTTATATGAAAATGATGGCAACAAATGTCGGTGTGTTTATCATGAAGTTAAGAGTTGAACCTTCAGTGATATGAAAGTCAGTACTGAGAAAGATGGTATGAGATTTAGGAGGAGGCAAAGAATCTTACTTACAGAAGAATATTTAGATATTACCTTAAATTAAGCTGTTCAGCCACACTGTGGGTCAATATCCCGAAAATAATGCTAATACATTAGAACCAGACACATGGCAAAAGTGTGTGGATTAGAAAAAAGACTGAATTGTTAATTGTCCTCTTAGTCATTTCCTACATTTTCTTGGTGGTATTTCATAACTGATTTCCCTGGTGTACTATTTTGCTACATATATCTGCCATAGATTAAGGTCCCGCATAACTTTCCTTATTTAATTCCTGTTTAGCCTCATTAATGCCAACCTTTTAATCTGTACACAGTAAATTGTTAGCTGTATTGTACATGCTGTGTATCCTGTGTAATTATTCATGTTGTATCTGAACTTCAAACAAATGAAAGAACACAAATTTTCTTTTTTACATTTTACTGTTATGTGATGTAATTAATAATTTACAGGAAGGTTATAATTAAACTTTCATTACTTGAGAGGGCCCCCATGAAAAACAAGTGATCATAGAACAATGAAACTTTGTAGAAACATTCATAAGGATATGCGGAAGAGAAATACCAAATAAACCATTGAAAGAAATGCATATTAATTCCCACATGAGAGAGTAACATTTTTTAATTGCCTGCTATATTTAGATACCAGGTTACAAAACTTGTTCAATGAGAAGACCACCTGCATCCACCACAGCCAGGAACCACACTACAGATTTCTCTACCACTGCCCAAGACAACAGGAGGTCATGGAATGTTCAGCTGTCATGACACAGCTCTTTCACTGCTTGAAAATTGCACATAGTGTGCATCATTCTCAATCATGGCAACAGTAACCTCTTCAACAATTTGAAGTGCAACTGGTTGTCATCCTCTCTTTGGAGCAATTCCAAAATTGCCAGTTAATCTGAACTTTCAAATTATGTTCTTCAAACCCAGTGCAGAAAAAGGAATTCTCCAAATCAGTGTGCGATTTGCAGGGGGGGATTTCCCCCCCTCTGCATCAGACCATCCCCTCCTCTGGTTTTAGTTTATGTATCCCAACCTGGGATGTTTATTTCCCATGCACTGGAGTAAAACTTTACATATAATGTAAATTTGTGGAGCCGAACACTGAAAGTTTTTAATAAGTCTTACTATTAACACTATTAATATGTTTCAGTTTTCTATCATCAGAATAAGTACAACTGTTCACAAATGTGCTTCTACGTTTTGAATTCCCCTCGTATATCTGTACCCGCATGTAGATGATTTTGTAAATCATGCATATGTGTCAATAGTGAGTTTCGGCATTAACATCTATTTATAAATAGCTGTTTAACCATGCGTAACACCACGGTCCAAGCTAGTAACATATATAATTCTACTAACCCCCTCAGACTTCCCCCCCCCCCCCCCCTGCCCCCACTGGTAGAAGCACAAATCGCACCCTGCTCCAAATTCCTTTAATGTGTCAGTAAGCATGAAGAGCTTCAGCACTATTGCTACTATTTCAGTAAAATGACTTGATAAATAAAGCCTGCTCATCTTGTCCAGTACATGTTGACTGACTGCAACTGTAATGCACACTGATGCTTGTGTTTCAAACCTTGGTTGCTGTACCATAGCTGGCGTTTAATGGCAAGTCATGATACTAACATTACTAACACAACTCAAATCCTGCAGCACACAATTGGAGCATCATCATATAAATGTGAGTAACCATAAGGTAAATAACTTTCTGTCTACACTGGCTCAAGATACAAAAGTTTAACTGTAACCACCCTAAGCACTGTGTTAAATAAATAGGATTTTCACACTACATCTGATTACCCACAGTTCCTGAATCATGTAGAACTAACTTTCTAGAACAATTTAATCTTACTTCATAATGATAACACATTTTACATAAGCTTCCTCTTCAATTGTGTTGCATGAAACTAACTATGACAACTGTGTAGCGTAATCTATGCCTACCACACAAATGCTCAAACTGCTAACCAATGTTGAGATGTGTCCATCCACGGGAGTTGCAACCATCTTCACCATGACAGAAAGTCCTCTTGAAGTGCTACAAATGCAAGCAACTGAATTTATTTAACAAGTTATGGCTCTCCAAATATGGCATTCCACCTCTGTATCACAACAGTAATGCTTTTCCAATAGAAACAAGTATTTGCCCAGTAGTGAGAATATCTGCTGGTTAACACGGAAAATTTAGAATTGCATCTCAGCAGTGTAAACCACCTTTTGACAAGAAAATACCACCAGAAATCTGTAGTGATAATGGTTGATTTCAAACTGGACAGTTGTTAACTGTTTATAGCACAGCATCTACCAAGATTCAGTTCCTAAATGGTACAGGGACTAATGTCTCAAGTATGTGTCCATTTTCAGATCTTCCACAGTGAATCTGTACGCTTCAAGTGGACCACCCAGGAAGACCTACAGCCATGTCACCTTGCCTCTAAAATTCAATCTTTGATGTAAATTTATTGTCACTGATGTACTATACCCAACTGTTGGAGCAAATTTCTTACTATTTTATGGCCTCTTCCCAGACCTTTGCCATCAATTTCTGCTTGACTCTGCAACACAGTTTTCTAGTAAATGTACACTTATTCCATGCCAGTTAACCTGACACTTAAATGGTTGTCAGGGACTGTCCAAAGTCACCCATTCATCACCCACTCCAGCACCAGGAGACACTCTTTGGTACATCACACAGTCACCGTGATGGGATCCCAAGTCCATGTATGTTCTCATTCACACACTCCAGACAAATTCAAGATCATAAAGCCAGAGTTCTCTTTCATATTAGCACAAGGAATCTGGCAGTCCATACTGTACTAAGAATAGTAATCAGTCATATTCTTGTGATGACTATGTCCTACTGTTACTATGTGTCGTACATCAAGTACTTTTATATGCACATCCATGGCAGAACATTTACTCACAATCAAACACATCTGTGCTTTTTATCATACACCAGTTTCATCAGGAGGCATAAGCAAAAGCACTGTCTGTACTCTGTTTGGACTCCACACATTTCTTTAAATGTCATTTGGACTGTGCAATGACACCCAGACTTTCTAGCACATCATGGATGAGACAACTAGAGACTTAGGAGTTCTGTTATGTCTATACTGATGGCTCCTTGTAATGTTGTCTATTGAGGTACAGCATCTAGTCCAACTGCAATGGCTGTTTGGTAGATTAAAAGAATAGTGTCTAATGAGTGACCTATCAAAATGTGTTTTGGGGCAATGGAAGTAAAATTCCTAGGCTGCTTACCCAACTAATAAGAAATTCTGCCAGCTAAAGACAAGCTAGAAGCTATTGTTCAATTTTCATAGCCCACAATAATATATTAATTATTCCATTTCTTGTGGTTTCCAAATTTTCATCCATGTTTTGTGCATATGCATGAATTTTTTGTGGTGCCACTCAATGACTTTCTAATGGTTATCCCAAACCAGGACACATGCAACAGTGGACTGAAAATGAAACATCATTCACCAAAGTAAAAGATGCTATTGCAGGTCTTCATTTTTACCTCATCCTCTTCCTGAGATACCTATCACAATTATGGTACTTGCATCAGCAACTGACATTGGAGCTGTATTACAATAATGTGTAAAACATGGATGGCAACTTCTGACTTTCACTGGTAAAAAATTATCACTATCTCAAACAAATTGTTATATGTCTGTCTACAATCTGTATGTCAACTACGCTGCAATCATAGACAAATGCTTGAAGGTATAAATTTATTTCTTATCATGACCTTAAACCATTAGTGACAGTCTTTCATCATAAGCCAGACAACGTGACACCGCACCACTTGCAGTATTTGACTTCATGGCTCAGTTTGCTACAGATATTCAATATATTAATAATGAGTACACTGGATCAGCGGGCACAGTGCGATGCATTGACATCATTATGATGAAATTTCATAGCATTTTCTGGTGCTCAGGAAGGGGACAATTAATTGAATGTGATATTCAAAGAATCATCAGACTTATGGCTCTGATGTCTTCAAATATCATGCTCGATCATAGCCCAACATTGCAAAATATAGACATCATAAGCGTGACTGTACGTTACAGCGTATATCCAACAACATTTAATTTCCTCTCTCTACACTCTTTCTTCTGCAGTAGTAAAGGCTACTACACAACTGGTGAAAATGGTATTTGTTTGGCCACACATCAAGGTGGATTGCAACACATTTGTATGCCAGTGCAATGCTTGACAGTGTACCAAAAGACTGCATCACATTACAGCTCCAATTGGTACTTTCAACCCATATTGTCAATGATTTGAACATATCCATACCGACATTACTGGGCCTTTATCATCATCATATGTATATCAATGCTGCCTGACAGCTGATCTTTACTATTGCTGGACTGAAAACTATCCAACAAAAGATGCAACAGCAGCAACTGTAGTCACAACCTTAATCATCAGTGGATTGCCCAGTTCAGCATGGCCCTCTGCAGCACTGATCAGGAAAAACAGTTCAAGTCATACCTCTCTGATGTACCTTCACTGATGACATCCATGATTTCAGAGCCATGCGTCCATACAGTTCAGAGGCCCGCTTGTAGATGCCAACTGGGGCGGCCCCCTGTCACTCTCTGGTGAGCCACCAAAGAAATAGTAATTATTTAAATGATCACAAATGAGGGCTTGGTCTGTTCTGTAATTTATATTACTGTTGTCCAGTCAATGTGTTCAGTGATACACACAACCTGTACTTTATTGTATCTTACAAGTGGCTCTATAAAATATTATGTTCCATAAATCATGTTTGTCCTTGTTACAGCAAACTTGGTGAAGATTCTGGGTTACATTTTTTTATTTCAACATGTCACTGCCCAGAAGGAAGCTTTAGTGGAACAACAGCAGACTCTCATCAGCATTCTCAATCAAGTGGCATCTGCATGTTTGCAGCAGGTTATTGTCCTGTCAGTGCAACTGTTGCACTTTTTTTTGTCATATGGTGAATCAGCTGAAGACTGGGACTCCTATGAGACATGGTTATGTCAACATTTCCAGGTTTTTCACATGGATGAAGCAAACCTGTGTAGGGCTTTCTTTCTTTGCTGTCTTTCACTGTGCATTTATCCGTTGTTGTGCCAACTTGTCCTTTTGCAAGAATTGGCCAGCTTATCATTTGACGAAATGTGCAAGCTTCTTCCAACCTATTACCATGACAGAATGCATGTCATTGCGATGCGTGTAGAATTTTATCATTATCAAAAATGCCCAAACCTATCTTGCACAACCTGGGCAGCAGAATTACAAAGGTTACAGCAACAGGACACAACAGCGGCTGCATGCCCCCCCACCCCCTTATCCATCCTGGCCACACTGCTTCATCGAATACAAGGGTGGGCCCTAAGCATTGGGCTGTTTGCAGTAAGTGTTGAAAGAGAGGCCACACAGCATTGGTGTGTAACTCCTCTTCAACCTCTTCAAACATGGCAGACAAGTAGTACTGATGGACTTAAACTGTACTGCTACAATAACTGTCTCCCCAAACGAGTTGTTTAATAAACCACTGAAAATTCAAGGGGATACAGGAGCTGCAGTGACTTTAGTAAACACACCAACATACATGGCCTTCGGCTCCCCTCCCCTCGCATGGGTTTCACAGAAGTTTGATAGCTACAAAGATCAGCAGATTCCGATCCTAGGTCAGTTCTCCATCTCCGTCTCTTCCTTGTTGTGGATCATTCCCATACTGCAGACCTGTTAGGGTAAGATGCGTTTAACACTTTTGGTTTCTCCATTGCTGATGAGTTAAGCTCAGTATCAGATCAAGCTCTGTTTCAGTAACTTTAGACCCTCCACTCTGAGTTTTCATCTCTGTTTTCCCCTGGGCTAGTTGTGCTACCGGTTTTCAGGCCCACATTACCATGAAAGAGTCCGCCCGCCCTTGTTTTTCTTGGGTGTGGCAGGTGTCTGTTGCATTGCGCAACTCTGTTTGAAGTCACTCAATGTCGTTTGGCCTATTTATTCCAGTTAAGAAACCGATGGGTAAGCTTCGCCTCCGTGGTCATTTCAGTGTCACGATTAATGCACAGTCCATGATAGATACATACCCTTTGCCCAGCTCTGACGAGTTGCTTGTAAAATTATCAAGCAGCCACTACTTTTCCAAGATTGATTTGTCAGAGGTGTACCTCCAGTTCCTCTTGGATGAGGCCACTAGGTTCCTTCTTGTTGTCAATACACCCTTCAGTCTAAACCAATATCAATGCTTGCCTTCTGGAGTTGCTAGCATGCCACCAATTTTTCAAAATTTTCTAGAACAGCTGACATCCTCTGTACCTGGCTGAATCAATTACCTCATCAATATCATTGTCTCAGGTTCTTCCACTGAAGACCACCTTAGAAATCTCTGGTTGTTGTTTACTGTTTTGCAGTGTGTGGGTCCCCAGTGCAATCTCACCAAATCTCAATTTTTTTGAGCCATCAACTCAGTACCCAGGTTTAGAGGTTTCCACACAAGGGTCAAGCCATTGTGTCACTATGCTGATGCAATTGTGGCTTTGCAAAGGCCGACCTCCGTTAAGGAACTGCAGGTGTTTCTAGGTGAAGCTGCGTACTACCATAAGTTTTTACCTGATACATATGCTGTTTCTCAGCCCCTGGACGTGCTTTAGCATAACAATGTGCGCTTTTTCTGGTCCCCAGCTTGTGACTGAGCATTCACTTTGTTTAAATCTAGGCTTCAATCTGCCCAGTATCTGGTTACTTTTCAGCCGGGTCAGCATCTCACATTGGCTACAGTTGCCTCTCAGCAAGACCTTGGCACAGTGAAGGTGCACAAATACTGTGTGGCTTGTCGCCACTTGCATTCACTGTGTTCAGCAACACGTGCCCCCCCCCCTCCCCCCCATAGGCGTCTTTTCCCCCCTGGCCCTTCCTAAATCAGTATAGACTCACTGTTGTGAACGCCTACTCCAAGTTTCCCTATGTGGAATGTTTTCTATCCATGCCCATGGCGGCCACTATCTTGGCCCCATCTAAAATTTTTGAAATTGAGGGACTTCTGTATACCATGATTACCAATAACGGCCCCCAGTTTGTTTCCCAAGAACTGCCATCTTTTTGTCAGGCTAGTGGTGTTTGCCACCTCACAGCTCCCCCATTTCATTCTCAATCTAACGGTTAGGCTGAACACATGGTTCATATGTTTAAAGCTAAGATGTGGGGGTATTTATCTGGCAGCTCTCCTGAAGCTGCTTCAGACTGTTTTTATGAGTTTGTTCTGTTTCACCCTGGTGAGGGACAAGAGCCCAGCGAAGGTGCTAAAAGGATGCTAGCCATGGATCCTCCCCCACCTGCTGCATCCGACACTGCATCTACCAGCATCGCTGGTTCCATGATGGTTCTGGCCGGTTGCACCTCTCTGGGTTCATAGTTTCGGACTCCGGCCGAACTGGGTTCCTGCTCTTACTGAGTGGCACCGAGGCCGGTGGCTGTGCATTGTCCAGTATCCTGACAGGCAGACGTCCCATCACTTTGATCTGCTGTAGCTTCACACAGCGGGGTCTGTTCTGGAGGGCCAGTTTGCACTGCAGTTGGGGTCACTGTCTGGTAGATTGCTGTATAGGGTTCCCGCCTCTGCCCCCTCTCCTCGGCTGCCATTGTTGGTGCAGCCCCTACTGCACCTGACACCACAGCTGTCACTGCCTCCATTGTTGGGCTGTCATCTCTGATGCCCCTGCTGAAGCAATAATGGATGCCTAAATATATGGACAAACATTGTGGCAACCTGGAGAATCCCTCACAGGCAAGTCGAACAGTATCACAGAAGCATTAGGCTTGTCATAAGACCTATGCCTGCAGATTTGCATACTTTTTCCTGCTGTATCGAAAGAACATAGTATTAAGTGATCACACATTTTCTACAACTTTAATTTCTGCAAATACATTTATGCCCAAGACAGCACCATTTGGAAACCTCTGGAACCCCAACACAATGGTCAGAACACTGTACTGATGCACCTAGTCAGAACATCTGATGCTGACATCAGTGGTTCTTCCACCATGATATCCATTGACAGCTCTGAACCAGCCTTTACTCCCAATAAGATTCACATCAGTTCAGAAACATGAGCTAATAACAAGGCACTACTAATGTGAGATTCAATGTGAACACAAAATGCAGCCAACAAGAGCCCCCTGTGAACCCGAGGAAACCTCCAGTCATCACTTGTGCTTGGTGTAGCATATGCTTCAATTCCAAATATCACTGATACTTAGGTATTGATCAAGGGTTCCCATAATTGCTGATGCTCAGCTTTGGAATATTTTCCACATAAAATTCCCTACAAGGATTGAAGGACACAGTGCAACAGCTACCAACAATTTGTTTTTAGATCCAAAAACCTCCAGTGATTTAAATGTGAAACCAATGGTCAACAGTTTATCTGACAATGATGGACAAATGTTAACAATAAAATTTATTGACCAGTTAGGTACAGACCAGAGAAGAAAATTATTGTATCACAGAAAATAAAAATGACTTGATTACATTGTTTAGAGACAAACTGTGGGAAGAACACTGGGGAGAAATTTATAAAGTGAACAAATTTATGGAAATTTTAACTCTTCTTAGGGTTCCTTGCCTCTGTCAATAATAACAGAACCTTTATAGGATCACTTTGTTGTCCATCCATCTGTCTGTCTGTCAAAAACCCTCTTTCTGAGGAACAAGTACTTGTATCAAGTTGAAACTTATGTCACGTACTGAGGTCTATGATCCTTGGTGCTGTAAAACATCGAAGCTTCTAAGCCAATGCAGTCAAAAGATACAGCCATTTATGTCCATATTTTGATACTCACAAACTCACTCATCAAAACATATTGGGTACTTCCTGTTGACCTAGAACCATGAAATTTGGCAAAAAGGAAGATTTTTGCAGTACAATCAAAGAAAAAATCTGAAAACTGTAAATTTGTAATTATATTGCATAAAAAATTGTTATCTGACTCTCTCTCTGTTTGTCCTCTGTTAAGACCCCTCTTTCTCATGAATGAGCAGACTTACCAAGTCAAAATTTTTGTCACATACTAAGGTCTATTGGCACGATGGTGTAATAACTGTAAGCTTCTAAGCCAATGGAGCCAAAATCTATGGCCATTTAGGCTACATATTTTGGTACGTGCAAACTCACTCATCATCAAAACCTATAATGATGAATTTTGGCAAAAAGTAAGATTCTACAGAACAATGAAAGGAAAAAAATTGAAAATTGTTGATTTGTAATTATATCACATGAAAAAAATATTTCTTTTGTCAGTTGTTGTCTGATGTCAAACTTGAAGTTAAAACAATCAGTAATTTTGAATTCAGGTTGACTGGGTTGCAAATTTAAAAATCAAATAGCAGACAAGAAATGGCTATTTACCCACATGACATGTTCCACAGACTAGTGTGCAAATGTTTGTCTCACACACAACTTGAAATACCATATCTACATGCAGTAACTGCTCCTCGATATCTCATGATGGGTAAATTCTGAAATGTGTCATATGAGCAACAAATTCATTCCTTGCTTGATGTTTGACTTTTACCATCCAAAAATTTTTGGCGTTTAATATCCACTGATAACTTGTACTGTACTTCTGATTCTGGAAATGTAAGCAGTGTTATAGAAATTATATTTAATACGTAATCGATGTAATAGTGTATTTATTTCTAACTGTGTATAATTGATTGTAATTATAATGAAAATATATTAAATTGCTGGGTAATAGCAATGAAAAAATAACAGTAGCTGTGTTGTTGTTAATATTTGCGTACAGAGACACTCTGTCACATTGTGAGCAGAGAGGGAGCAGAGCAGCTGGAGTGACGAAAGAGTGCAGAAGTGCTTGTTGGGTGCTCCTGCCGAAGCGGTGTGCAGCTATGCTTGTACCAGTAGACGCGCCTGATTCATTAACCCACGAGTATTAAGAGCACAATAAGAGTGGACAGGTGGAGGAAGCTGCAATTCTAACTGTTGCCTGTCCCGTGATTATCCGCAGCTCTGGAGACGACTCAGGGTTCTCGAACAGCAACAACAGCTCAGCATTGTTGTCAGCTATATTCTTCATAATCCGCACAGCTACAACTTCGTAAGATTTTTAACTAAAAGATATTTGAATGCAGAGGCTTTACCCAGTAACATTTTTTTCACAAAGTATGACTAACTTGAATAATAACTTGCAATAGTTAAAACTTGTAGGGCACCTGTGTTGTCATTGTCCTCATACATTATTTCCAGGCAAGGTCCCTTTTCCTTTCCATGTAATCACCGAGTGCTGTAAGAATAAGAACTCTGATTAACTATTTACTGCTAGTTTTGTGTGTTTGCTAATGATCAGTTTCAGTTTAAATTTTCTGTCTCAGTAACTGTTCATTCTTGTATTGCATAAAAGAAGCAAAACTAATTTGAAAATTTTAGTATTAACTTCATTTACTTAAAATAACATAAAATTTCACTGGCAAAACTAATAACTAAAGATAAAGCACAAATTACAAATGCGCAATTTCATTTATTCTGTATTTAGCTTAGCGAGTTACTTCTGCTGGCTTGATGCATAGTTTATTGTTGTTATTTTAAAAGTAAAATCAGATGCTCATTTGCTTAAAGTAAATTCAATTCAATCTTTCAATAATCAAAAGTAAATTGCTTGGCTTTTTCTAAATTTTGTATTACGTCACACTGAGGTTACTGAAAGTCATGTAGTCATTTTTTACATCACAGAGTTTAAGTTACGCCAGTCATTTGTTTCACCAGTAACTCCATTTAATTTTATTTTCAAAGTTTAGTATTTCAGAACAAGAAACTGCAAACTCAATGCTTTCTGATTCATTTATTTTCTCATCAACTGTTACACTGTGTAAAAGCGTGATAACCTTCTAATGCCATACCAGTGGTTTTTTGCTTAAATTTCCTTGCCATTACTAAACTAAAAGCTAAAATCCACCTGAACAGGCTAATGGTCAACATGCTAGTTGCTACCATCACAAGTGTGTACACTCATTTTGTTAGTGTTGATTTAACACTGAGTGTCACACTTTCACCTGAGTATTACATATTGAAGAATTGCTGTGGTGTTTGTCTTCATTCTGGGTGCAGTGGGTGTGCTTGTTGTTCAAAATCTGATGCTTTGGCAGGAGATCTCCATTCTTATGGCTCAGGCGTCATTATTGCCTGTTGTACTCACATTTTCAGTGGAGAGAATCCTGGCCAACAGCAGCTGTCGATGATGTAAGTACTGGCTCAAGCAACTATAGTTCACTTATTAAAGAATCAAGCATTGTGAGCCACAATACACTGAAATTATTTCGTTGCGCACATATGTTAATGTCACCACACTTGACTGTGCACTTGTTGAATAACACATGTAGCCAATCAAAACATTGTACAAATTGCTTGACTTTGAAGTTCATTCCTTCACATGGAGTCTGGTTTCCAATGAAAATTCATACAAGTATTGAGTTACAACAATACATAACTGATAGCTTATACCTATGGCTGACATTCCATACATCGGTTATATTATGAACATAAATATCTTAAGTTTTAAAACGTCATAAATTTTTCATTAACTGGGTTCTTTTACTATAGTTTGTTTGTTAGTTTTAATTCATCTTCATTCACATCACATACACAGATTAATTACATAATACATTATCATGGTAAAATACAAGTATAGGATACATTTGTACTTCATTTCATAAATAGGCTTTTATCTCTTATGGGAGCTCATTTCTTCCTCAGGTAGAGGAGGGAGAAAAACATTCAAAATGGGACTAAAACATTATGCATTGCTGGACTAACTATGCTTGATGCCTCTTTCTTTGTTTGGGAAGGAAGAAAGGAAATACTAATCAACCGGTTCAAGGATTTATGAGGAAATGTTACTTGTACAATCATGCAATACTTGTCAAGGAACTTTTATTTCATGGAAATGATGTGTACTGACTAATAATTCATGTACTATCATTTTGTCTCTTCTCTGTTTACTTCAATTCACATGTAGCTTAGTGTTAAATATGAAGAAGTTTCAACCATCATAGACTTATCTTTCTCGAATACCTGGAAATGTCATTATTTATGCTTTAATTGGTTTTTGTAAAATCACATGCTTAAATGTTTATGTATTTCTGCAGCGAATAGGTACTGATAAATGTCATATAGATATACTGCGACGATGCATATTTTCATTTTTTATTTGCCTTATGACCCTTTGTATAAATATCCTTATAGCAAAACTGTTTACTTAAGGTTCAGCCCCTTTCTTCATTTGATACCTGCTACTCTTGATGTAATTCTCTTCTTCTGCACCACCACAATGCATTGATTGCTGGAAGAAAAAAATTTAAAACTAAGTGAAAACTAATTGCATTATGTAGCTCAGTGGTCACTGATACATTTGTTCACTACATCCGTCTGCAGATATTTCCATACTTTGCTTACATTCATACACATTCATTTATTCTGTTACTCTTTATGATCATTTACCTTGCAAAGTGAATTATTTGACATTTCTTACGGTACTTTATCATTTCTTCTTAGCTTACATATCTCATATATTTCTTCATAATGCTTCCCTTTGATTGTAAATATGTTGCACATAGCTTTGTATTTAATTAAATCTCTGTGTACATATATCAATAGGTTCCTTAGTTCTTAGACAGTAAATCTAAATTTGCTTAGTATTTCCACTTACTTTGTATTTAAGTTAGGTACATGTACATATCGCATTCCTATTTGGTTGTGCCTTCTGCCAGTCAGTCATGCATGCCCACACGTCAATACCTCCTCTCCTACTACTGACATCAGCATGTATTGTTGAGCACGCACAGCTGAGCCATAAGCTAATTTTGTTTACACTTTCGTTCCACGTGAAGCAGTGTATTACTTATAATTCCTGTTAATTTTCTGCTTATGTGTACAAATCAAAATAATTTCTCAGACCTATACACATTAATTTATTGTAAAATATACTCCAGAAGAAAAAATTACACCTATAGTTATGTGCACTATGTACAACTATCTTGTGATACAAAAAATGCTACCTAGCTTCATCATCCTATAAAAGCTTTTATATCCTTGTTAGGATGCAGACCCTTGTCTCTCCCTGTTTTCTCATAGACTAATCTGTACTTCCTTGGGTGTGGTATTTTGGAAATTAAATATGGTCGTGAATGGAGTAATTGCCACATCTTATTCAGATTGCCAAATTTTGTCGATTTAGGGTGCATCCACAAGAGGATTCGTTGCCCTTCATAAAATTGTGTAACATGATTCAGTTTCTTATAATAAAATTTCTTTCTATACTTGGCTCAGTTTTCAAGTGTAATCATGGCTTGTTTGATTTTGACTTGCAGTGTCATTTCTTAGTGGGTACTTTTGGTATGCGCAACTCCCACTCATTCGTTTGTTTTGTCCAGAACATCAATTTGTTAGGTGTGAAAGCTGTTGAAGAATGTGGAAGGTTATTGACAACTTGCATGAAAGGAGTTACATATTCTACCCATTGGGTGTGTTTGTGAGGGGTGTATGTCCTAATAAACTGGTTAAATTCTTTGAAGACTCGTTTTACTGGGCTCGCTTCTGGGTGAAAGTAGCTTACAAATACATGTTTTATGGCCTGTGAGGTCATAAATTGTTTCCACTTTGGCTCAACAAAATATGAAGCATTATCAGTTAAGCCTTTGGTTTACCTATTCTTCTCGTGGTAGTTGCATTTTTAATGGCATACATTTTGATATGTTTCAAGAAAATATCATTTAGTGCTACTATGTATCTTACTCCTCCTTTACTTCATGGATATGGACCAGCTATGTCCAGGTATACTATATATAGAGTGTTTTTCTCACTAATCTACAGTGCAATAGTTTACATGTTAAAAGAAATGACAGTGACTGATGGTCACAGTAAACTTTGGTATTCTTACCCCACAAAAAATATTCTAACTTTTTAAATGCCCATATTACAACTAAACTTTCCAATTCTGACACAGAGTAAGATCTTTCTGCTTCTGATAATGTTCGACTAGCAGAATTGATGACCTTGGGTACTTCTTTACCTTCTTCTTCTCGAATCTGGAACAAATATGCCCCAGCCCCTGAGATGAGGCATCTGTGCATAGACAAAAATCCTTGAACATGTCAGGGTGGCTAAGAATGCATTGACTAATGCCTGCTTAACACTTTTGCTGTGGCTGATGCTTATAAGCGTCACAACTAGCCACGAGCCAGTGCGGCTGACGCTTATAAGCGTCCGCGCTCACTGTCGGATTACTCAGTCTAGTTGCAGCGTCTAAGCTAGTATCAAAGCGTATAAACTTTTGTTTTGTGTGGTCAGTTATCGAACGTATATTGTTTGTAGTGGCGGTTAATGGACCTTCCAATGTGAAAAGGAGCAGGAAAAGTGTTTCGCTTACTAATTTCTACACGTTCGGGCATCCCCTGTGCGTCTGTTATAAATGTAGACAGCTAATTCTTTCACATCAGGAGCAAACATACTACTAAATTGACGACCGCTATCAGAGTCAATCTTAAAAATGCGCATTTGAAGTAAATATAATTTCAAATGAATCCAGTTTCATTTTTCCTTTTTTTCATTCTTAAGAATATGCGTTTTGGAATTCAAATTGTATTTTTTGTTACATTATCAACAAATCATGAACATTTGAATGACGCCTGTGACCCCTACAGGTGTCAGATAGCAAACAGATTTTAAAACATGACCACAATACAGTCGAAGCTTGTTTGAAGTAATACATCTAAGGTGTCATCATTAAGTCAGTATAGAACATGATCCTACAGATCTTACAAGGTCTTGACGTCAGCCTGTAGCTGAGGTGTGCTTAGGAGCGTCGACTCCGAGCGGTACCTGCCGTTTCAGAGTGCTACCAGCCCGCACTCGAGCGTTACCAGCCCGCATTCACAATTGCCGGGCCGCACTGGAGAGTTGCATGCCTGCACCGATGCCGCAGCGAAAGTGTTAATGTTATTAAAGTCCTCCTGACAGTTATCATCCAATATCCAAGGCCTATTTTTTCACAAGTTGAGTAATGCATCACTGTTCATCAGTTGCTGTGGTATGAATTTACGAACAAAGGATGCAGGTCCCAAATAAGTTTTTTGGTGTTTTTTATTCCTTGGAGCTGGACAATTGTGTATGGCATCAAGTTGTTTTTTTTCTTTTTTATATATATATATATATATATATATATATATATATATATATATATATATATATATCTTAAAACAAAGATGATGTGACTTACCAAACGAAAGCGCTGGCACGTCGATAGACACACAAACAAACACAAACATACACACAAAATTCAAGCTTTCGCAACAAACTGTTGCCTCATCAGGAAAGAGGGAAGGAGAGGGAAAGACGAAAGGATGTGGGTTTTAAGGGAGAGGGTAAGGAGTCATTCCAATCCCGGGAGCGGAAAGACTTACCTTAGGGGGAAAAAAGGACAGGTATACACTCGCACACACACACATATCCATCCACACATTACAGACACAAGCAGACATATTTGAAATATGTCTGCTTGTGTCTGTAATGTGTGGATGGATATGTGTGTGTGTGCGAGTGTATACCTGTCCTTTTTTCCCCCTAAGGTAAGTCTTTCCGCTCCCGGGATTGGAATGACTCCTTACCCTCTCCCTTAAAACCCACATCCTTTCGTCTTTCCCTCTCCTTCCCTCTTTCCTGATGAGGCAACAGTTTGTTGCGAAAGCTTGAATTTTGTGTGTATGTTTGTGTTTGTTTGTGTGTCTATCGACGTGCCAGCGCTTTCGTTTGGTAAGTCACATCATCTTTGTTTTAAGATATATTTTTCCCACGTGGAATGTTTCCCTCTATTAATTTATATATATATATATATATATATAAGGTAATACACCTTGTTTAAACACAGCATCATGTCCTAAAAATTTGACTAGCTCCTTCTCAAAGCTAGACTCTTTTAAATTGGCTGTTACTCCATAATCTGCTAATTGTTGAAGTACCTGTTCAATCAGACTGATATGTTCTAACCAAGTGGGTGTGGCTATTAGCATGTCATCTACATAAACTGTAACTCCGCTGGTAATTGCTCAGATGTTGGAGTTGTGGGTAAGTTTACATTTTGCACTCTACAATTGTCACTGGTACTTGTCGTGGGACTCATGACAATTTGTGGATAAATACTGACAGGTCATGGTTTGTTCACTGTAGCCTGTGTATTATTTATGTGCATAGTTCAAGATCCAGTAATATTTTCTTCTAACAGATTGTGGATGCTATCTTCTGCAGTTTGTAAGTTAATGTTTACTTTGTTCACTATTTCATTTTCTTTTTTCTGAATAGCCTTTTCTACTACATCTGAGTATAAACTTGCAATCGGTTACTAACACCTCTGCAAGGGTATTACTCTTATCTAACATACCTGCTTCAGCTTGACTAAAGATATCACTTAGATTTACATGATCTTCTCTCTCTCCGTCTTAGCATACACTGTCAACTTCAAATGTTGCTACCCTTTAAGTAAGCTCTTCTACAGCTAGAAGTACACCTTCATAGTCTTTATTTAGTTTGTTAACTACAGTGGTTGCCTGTTTTACTGTCGAACACAACTGGTTTTATGTGGCTTCAATATTGGTATTTGCGTCAGTGATATTCTTTATCTGTTGCCATACTAGATCATGAGGGTCGTTAAAAGAATCTACCTTCTGTTTTAACTCTGTAATGTTACTGTTAACTTCAGAAAGTACTTCATGCTTTACTTGTTTTTCCATGTCATTCAATTTTTCATCAATTTCAGTGCGAAAATTTTTGGCTAAGTCATTGAACTTCTGTGAGACCATGTCTTGCAGATCCTGGAATATGTTTTTGTTCTTGTTTATTATATTTAGATCTTCTCTGATGGTGTTCAGATTATGTGTTAAATTATCAATTTTTTTTGTTCATATCTTGTTTCACATCACTGAAATTTGTGTTGAGACTACCTAATTTCATGTTTATGTTAGATAATAACTGCCATAGCAGTATATTAGTACTACTGTGGTGCTGTCAGCTGTACCTTCTAAGTTAATGTTTGTGTTGTGAACAGTTGGTGTTTGTAACGTGTTGTCAAGATTCATATTAGTATCGCTCTCCAATGTTTCATTCGTGAGTGGTATGTTGCTCTGGGAAATGCGTGAAATTGTCTCGTCAATTGCAAACATTTTGTCATCAAGGTTATCCTGCTGTGGAGCATTGCTATCATTTGTCACACCTGTGACACCGATCTATGACCTACTTACACTTTCTGCAGAAGGCATGCATGGCACCTAAACTTCAATTGTGTGATTGTGTAATTCTAAGCCATCTTGGCTAATTCCGTTTTCACTATTGCTATCAAAAACGGACATATACTTTTCTGCCATGTAGTATGAATATGCAAAAAAATATCACCAAAAAATGGTAAAATTTCATATGCTAATTAGTGGACTTGATAAGTGTAATTTACGCGGTGTCAAACCCTCTTTTACGTCTACTGTGATATGCAAACTATTGTGTCGCATTTCTTTATGTTTTACTGTCAACGCATATCACACTGAAAAATTCCTGTAAATTTTCCACAATATAATTCAAGGGAGGGAATGGTGAGGAAAAGGTTTCTATCTACATCAAAAGAGGCACTGCCAAGCTTAACCATGCAAGCAACTTGCATAGCCGTCCTACCTCTGCTGCGCCAAACATAACACCTTACTGTAGAAAATTTTATGTAACCTGGTTCCAATTCTTATTTCTTTCCAAAATTTTCTCCTCAATTTTTTTCCTTTTTGCTTCACTTGCTTCCCATTGTGATTCATGTAAACAGAAAATATGGACAATTAGTTTTTGTGACTAATAACAATGTCATAGAAATGTCTTACTACAACAATAGTTAACAAACCCTACTTACAACTGGTGCCCTGAAGTCATGGCACTCAGGTCGGCAGTTGTATTACAATAAATAAAAAATTAAATGGAAAAAAATTTAAAGTATAGCACAATTGCATTATTAGAAATGTTCTGCGTATACAAATTTAGGCTATTCGGACTTCCTCTCTTACGTTTCAATTGTAGATGCAGGCAGCTAACTTCAAGAACACCAGTGTGTGTCAAAAATGAAGAAAATTCTCCTTACTTGGCTCCACTTCACTTCAATAAGTCTTATTCAGACTCGCATACAATATATAACACTTGTAATACTTCATACCTTGAGCTATACATCTTAGACCATCCTTCTACAGATGAGAGAGTGCAACAAAATCATTTACAAAGAAAACCGAATGGTGCTTTTGGTCGATTGCTGTTTCTTTTTTCTTTTTTAATAAATTTTAACTTTCCCATATCCGGGGGTCTTTCAACATGTACCTACACACCGTCCAAGTGCTAGCCCAGCCCAGCAGCACTTAACTTCAGTGATCTGATGGGAACCAGTGTCACCAATGCGGCAAAGCCGTTGGTGAAATTTCTTTGCCATTACCTTTCTTAAGATTCTGGAGTTTCATTGTTCTAATGGGCTGGTGACCATTTGATTATACCTCTTTTTAGCTAATCAGTGTTTTTTTTTGTAGTAATTATTATGTGGTACCCATTTCCAACCTGTGCAGTTTGTGAGCGGTTGCACTATATTCCACCCATTTCAAAATTATCATCAGTATTTAGGTTAAGTTTAGAATAGACTCTTCCTTCAGAAGAGTCTGTTGTACACTTTCCTCCAACTAACTGATGTTATTTTCCTTCGGTAATGATAGCCTTACTCATTGTAAAATTTCATTAGGCATTTGCAATCATGGTCAGTTATATCTCAATCCCGTAAGCTGATTAGGAAGGATGAGGTTATAAACAGACATTTGTTTCAAAACTACAATCCCTGATGAGATTGCAGAATTCATCATGTAATTAAAATGTAGTAATTTTGTTGACTATAATAGTTTTTCTACTAGAATATTGAAATCTGTTGCTCAGTTGAAAGCATTACCATTAAGCTACTTTTGTAATTAATCAATAATCAATAACTTGGGGCACATTTGCTGACAGACTTAAATATGCTATAGTGACATCCACCTACAAAATTGGAGTTAAGCAAAACACCTGTACCACTCTTTCCAGTTTTTATAAAAGTGTTTGAGCAGAACTTGTTTACTGTCTGTCAGTTGGCTCACAAAAGGGATTGTCTACAAAGCAAGCAATACAAAACCTCATAACTTAAGTGCTAGAAGAATATCAAAATATTTTGCTGAATTGTTGGATTATGCTTCATCCATCTTTGTAATCAAGCAACAGCTCAGGCCACATTTAAATGTGCTATGTGCTCATCTACAGAATTGAAGATAAGCAAACCATCTCAATACAAGACTTCAAAAATAAAATATGTAATAGCAGAGTTAAACAAGAAAAATTATTCTGTTGGTATATTGTGTGACCTAGCCAAAGCCTTTGATTGTATGGATCACAAAATTCTACAGGGTTATTACAAATGATTGAAGCGATTTCACAGCTCTACAATAACTTTATTATTTGAGATATTTTCACAATGCTTTGCACACACATACAAAAACTCAAAAACTTTTTTTTGGCATTCACAAATGTTCGATATGTGCCCCTTTAGTGATTCGGCAGACATCAAGCCGATAATGAAGTTCCTCCCACACTCGGCACAGCATGTCCCCATCAATGAGTTCGAAAGCATCGTTGATGCGAGCTCGCAGTTCTGGCATGTTTCTTGGTAGGGGAGGTTTAAACACTGAATCTTTCACATAACCCCACAGAAAGAAATCGCATGGGGTTAAGTCGGCAGAGCGTGGAGGCCATGACATGAATTGCTGATCATGATCTCCACCATGACCGATCCATCGGTTTTCCAATCTCCTGTTTAAGAAATGCCGAACATCATGATGGAAGTGCGGTGGAGCACCATCCTGTTGAAAGATGAAGTTGGCGCTGTCGGTCTCCAGTTGTGGCCTGAGCCAATTTTCCAGCATGTCCAGATACACGTGTCCTGTAACGTTTTTTTCGCAGAAGAAAAAGGGGCCGTAAACTTTAAACCGTGAGATTGCACAAAACACGTTAACTTTTGGTGAATTGCGAATTTGCTGCACGAATGCGTGAGGATTCTCTACCACCCAGATTCGCACATTGTGTATGTTCACTTCACCATTAAGAAAAAAATGTTGCTTCATCACTGAAAACAAGTTTCGCACTGAACGCATCCTCTTCCAGGAGCTGTTGCAACCGCGCTGAAAATTCAAAGCATTTGACTTTGTCATCGGGTGTCAGGGCTTGTAGCAATTGTAAACGGTAAGGCTTCTGCTTTAGCCTTTTCCGTAAGATTTTCCAAACCGTCGGCTGTGGTACGTTTAGCTCCCTGCTTGCTTTATTCGTCGACTTCCGCGGGCTACGCGTGAAACTTGCCTGCACGCGTTCAACCGTTTCTTCGCTCACTGCAGGCCGACCCGTTGATTTCCCCTTACAGAGGCATCCAGAAGCTTTAAACTGCGCATACCATCGCCGAATGGAGTTAGCAGTTGGTGGATCTTTGTTGAACTTCGTCCTGAAGTGTCGTTGCACTGTTATGACTGACTGATGTGAGTGCATTTCAAGCACAGCATACGCTTTCTCGGCTCCTGTCGCCATTTTGTCTCACTGCGCTCTCGAGCACTCTGGCGGCAGAAACTTGAAGTGCGGCTTCAGCCGAACAAAACTTTATGAGTTTTTCTACATATCTGTAGTGTGTCGTGACCATATGTCAATGAATGGAGCTACAGTGAATTTATGAAATCGCTTCAATCATTTGTAATAGCCCTGTATTTAGAAAACTTAAGTGTTATGGAATTAATGACATCTATCTAGCACAGATGGAAACGTAACTCCATAACAGATAGCAGAAGGTCTCATTCACATACTAGATCTCAGACATGAAAACAATCTTAGAACAGAGAACAAAACATGTAGAGTTCTACAAGGAATGGTACTAGACCCACTTTGTTTGTAACCTGTGTAAATAATCTTCCAATCACTATACAGAGAAGTTCAAAACTGTAATGTTTGCTGATGATACAAAAATATTAAACAAAGGCCTAAACTCAACATTATTAGACAAAGCTCAGTGAGCCATGGAGGCTCTAATTTTGGAGGCACGGCATTCCACTGGTGCCACTACCTACTTAGGTTGCCGACATCGATTCGATCGTGTGTTGCGAGCTAAGATCTTTGGTTGAGGTGTGTGTGTTGTTTGTTTGGCAGGACCTGGAGAGACAGTTGGCTGGAGGTCATGTGGCTGGCAAATTGTCGCTTTTGGGGGCCTCTGGCTGTCTGGCGCAGGTCTCGAGAAGCCGTGACTGGTTGGTAGCGGCGGGCTGCAGGAAGACCTACATACATCACATGCTACCTGGTCAGCAGGTTTCCAGCCTACTGTGCAAGTTTAAATTTTACAGCACCTCGACGACCCCCTGTAAGGATTGGAGGCAATAACACCTGGCCAGAATCCTTCAAGTCAGGGCTGCTTCATACCTGAATGGAGTTAGGTGTTGTTTTCTTATTTTTAAGTACTTGATATTGTAAGGCCATGTCTGTGTTATATGAAATTGGACCTGTTATATTAATGCACCTACAAGTGATTGAGTGCATGATCATCAGTCAGTGTTACTAATCACAATTTGTGTTCCAGGCCATATGTCGTACAAATGTACGAGTATTCCCTGTTATAAGTTCCATGAAGGGAATTAAATTGTAACATAATCTGTGCGGGAGGCAAAGCAATTGTGGTACATGTGTATGCTCGAGTTATTGCATCAACAGGTGCTGATATTTTCGCATCTTAACAACAGTAATTTTAAGGAGTGTTAAACTTGTAACCTATATTGGTAACCTCTTGTGCCATTAGTACACATGTTCTACTTCTTAGGCATTCTTGTGTGTTAGCCCTATTTGCGCAGATTACTGTTCCGTTTTGATGTGTGTTGGGAGGGTAGCTTTGACAGCAAACGACGGGTTCCTGTTCCCTGGGCTCAGAGCAGAGGTGCGTTTGCTTTTTGCCGCGGCAGCACTTCCGTCATCACACAGGGTCTGGGTCGACCAGCAGTCTGGTGCCTATTGTGATGGCTCAAATTAAGTAAAGTTGATTGTTTGTTGCCTGTCACAGTGGAGTGTCGCCGATTAAGCGGGAACCAGTAGTTTGCTCTATTTGGTGAAATTCATAAGCTCAGGAGGTTTAAGGTGTGTTTGCGAAGCCCGAGGTTCCTGCTCATTATACTTCTTTAACTATTCATTTAAACTTTGCACTATTATTACTACTTCTCAGCATGTTAAGTTTAAGACCTGTTACTTATCAATATAAACTGTCAAATCTTACCTTGGTCCAGAGTCATTAGCTAACTCCACTTGTTGTGAAACTCGGCTGCTCATTCCTTGTTGGATGTGATAGCTGTCTGCTGTAGGTCTCAGTTTACTTTGA
This sequence comes from Schistocerca nitens, assembly GCF_023898315.1. Lineage (NCBI taxonomy): Eukaryota > Metazoa > Arthropoda > Insecta > Orthoptera > Acrididae > Schistocerca > Schistocerca nitens. The sequence goes on along the minus strand of NC_064614.1, from coordinate 705,121,505 downwards.
ATTTTTGGCAATTGTATTTTTATTAAAGGTTATTGTCAACGTTTCTGCTGGTTTGTACCAGTTACATTGCTAAGCGGCCTTTTCCAACAGCTGCAATCGGTGGCAAGATTTGTGATCCTTCTCGTATTTGGATGCATGCTATCCAACTGCATAATGATTTCCCAAGCTTGGAACTTGTTAGTCCATTTCATGGCTGCTATTGTAATGCATTTGGTTGATAAAATTGTTTGTTGAACCATCCAAGCCCAGTTGGTATGACCTTTCCTTGTTTTTGGAAACTATATACTTCCAGTTTCATGTCCTGCTCTTAATGGTATAATTGTTAAAATTTGTTTTTAATGAATTGAGCCTGTTAAAGTTTGTTGTTAAGTAATAAAGTGTATTACATGAAACAACAAATGACAAAATATGTCTGTCCACTTTCCACGAGTTTTCCTCAAAGCTATACCAACCCTAGTTGTGAGGTATCACTCACATAACAGCTGAACATGAGTACAGGTACACTATATGGTCAAAAATTTCTAGACAACCCTATGCAATGTGGAATTGACCACTACATATCATGAGAGATGGAGCCAACAGTATAAAAGGAGATGGGGAAGATACTGTTGTCAGTAGAGAAGCAGTAACAGCTGAAGTGGTCAGGCAGGAGAGCTCCGTGACTAGTCATTGGATATCACTTGAGTAAAAAATCTCTCTGGGACAAATTAGTCCTTCTGTAGCTACCCCTGTGGACTATTGATGAAGTGATTGTGAAGTGGAAATGTGAAGAAACAACCACAGCTAAACCGAGACTGTAAAGACCCAGTGTAGTAATGGTCAGAGAACAGCGAGCACTGTGGAGGTTGATTGCAAAAAAAATCACATGAAATCAACAGATAGAATCACTCTTTAGTTCCAAAATACTAGCACAGTTCTCCCAGCTAGCATAATGACTGTGTGTAGCGACTTAAAAATAATGGTGTACCATGGACCTTGCCGTTGGTGGGGAGGCTTGCGTGCCTCAGCGATACAGATGGCCGTACCGTAGGTGCAACCACAACGGAGGGGTATCTGTTGAGAGGCCAGACAAACATGTGGTTCCTGAAGAGGGGCAGCAGCCTTTTCAGTAGTTGCAGGGGCAACAGTCTGGATGATTGACTGATCTGGCCTTGTAACATTAACCAAAACGGCCTTGCTGTGTTGGTACTGCAAACGGCTGAAAGCAAGGGGAAACTACAGCCGTAATTTTTCCCGAGGACATGCAGCTTTACTGTATGATTAAATGATGATGGCGTCCTCTTGGGTAAAATATTCCGGAGGTAAAATAGTCCCCCATTCGGATCTCCGGGCAGGGACTGCTCAAGAGGACGTCGTTATCAGGAGAAAGAAAACTGGCATTCTACGGATCGGAGCGTGGAATGTCAGATCCCTTAATCGGGCAGGTAGGTTAGAAAATTTAAAAAGGGAAATGGATAGGTTAAGTTAGATATAGTGGGAATTAGTGAAGTTCGGTGGCAGGAGGAACAAGACTTTTGGTCAGGTGATTACAGGGTTATAAATACAAAATCAAATAGGGGTAATGCAGGAGTAGGTTTAATAATGAATAAAAAAATAGGAGTGCGGGTTAGCTACTACAAACAGCATAGTGAACGCATTATTGTGGCCAAGATAGACACAAAGCCCATGCCTACTACAGTAGTACAAGTTTATATGCCAACTAGCTCTGCAGATGATGAAGAAATTGATGAAATGTATGACGAGATAAAAGAAATTATTCAGGTAGTGAAGGGAGACGAAAATTTAATAGTCATGGGTGACTGGAATTCGTCAGTAGGAAAAGGGAGAGAAGGAAACATAGTAGGTGAATATGGATTGGGGGGAAGAAATGAAAGAGGAAGCCGCCTTGTAGAATTTTGCACAGAGCATAACTTAATCATAGCTAACACTTGGTTCAAGAATCATAAAAGAAGGTTGTATACCTGGAAGAATCCTGGAGATACTAATAGGTATCAGATAGATTATATAATGGTAAGACAGACATTTAGGAACCAGGTTTTAAATTGTAAGACATTTCCAGGGGCAGATGTGGATTCTGACCACAATCTATTGGTTATGAACTGCAGATTGAAACTGAAGAAACTGCAAAAAGGTGGGAATTTAAGGAGATGGGACCTGGATAAACTGAAAGAACCAGAGGTTGTAGAGAGTTTCAGGGAGAGCATAAGGGAACAATTGACAGGAATGGGGGAAAGAAATACAGTAGAAGAAGAATGGGTAGCTCTGAGGGATGAAGTAGTGAAGGCAGCAGAGGATCAAGTAGGTAAAAAGACGAGGGCTAATAGAAATCCTTGGGTAACAGAAGAAATATTGAATTTAATTGATGAAAGGAGAAAATATAAAAATGCAGTAAATGAAGCAGGCAAAAGGGAATACAAACGTCTCAAAAATGAGATCGACAGAAAGTGCAAAATGGCTAAGCAGGGATGGCTAGAGGACAAATGTAAGGATGTAGAGGCTTGTCTCACTAGGGGTAAGATAGATACTGCCTACAGGAAAATTAAAGAGACCTTTGGAGAGAAGAGAACCACTTGTATGAATATCAAGAGCTCAGATGGCAACCCAGTTCTAAGCAAAGAAGGGAAGGCAGAAAGGTGGAAGGAGTATATAGAGGGTTTATACAAGGGCGATGTACTTGAGGATGGTTGGTTGGTTGGTTTGGGGAAGGAGACCAGACAGCGTGGTCATCGGTCTCATCGGATTAGGGAAGGACGGGGAAGGAAGTCGGCCGTGCCCTTTCAGAGGAACCATCCCGGCATTTGCCTGGAGTGATTTAGGGAAATCACGGAAAACCTAAATCAGGAGGGCCGGACGCGGGATTGAACCGTCGTCCTCCCGAATGCGAGTCCAGTGTCTAACCACTGCGCCACCTCGCTCGGTGTACTTGAGGACAGTATTATGGAAATGGAAGAGGATGTAGATGAAGATGAAATGGGAGATAAGATACTGCGTGAAGAGTTTGACAGAGCACTGAAAGACCTGAGTCGAAACAAGGCCCCGGTAGTAGACAACATTCCATTAGAACTACTGATGGCCTTGGGAGAGCCAGTCATGACAAAACTCTACCATCTGGTGAGCAAGATGTATGAGACAGGCGAAATACCCACAGACTTCAAGAAGAATATAATAATTCCAATACCAAAGAAAGCAGGTGTTGACAGATGTGAAAATTACCGAACTATCAGTTTAATAAGTCACAGCTGCAAAATACTAACGCGAATTCTTTACAGACGAATGGAAAAACTGGTAGAAGCGGACCTCGGAGAAGATCAGTTTGGATTCCGTAGAAATGTTGGAACACGTGAGGCAATACTAACCTTACGACTTATCTTAGAAGAAAGATTAAGAAAAGGCAAACCTACGTTTCTAGCATTTGTAGACTTAGAGAAAGCTTTTGACAACGTTAACTGGAATACTCTCTTTCAAATTCCGAAGGTGGCAGGGGTAAAATACAGGCAGCGAAAGGCTATTTACAATTTGTACACAAACCAGATGGCAGTTATAAGAGTCGAGGGGCATGAAAGGGAAGCAGTGGTTGGGAAAGGAGTGAGACAGGGTTGTAGCCTCTCCCCGATGTTATTCAATCTGTATATTGAGCAAGTAGTAAAGGAAACAAAAGAAAAATTCGGAGTAGGTATTAAAATTCATGGAGAAGAAGTAAAAACTTTGAGGTTCGCCGATGACATTGTAATTCTGTCAGAGACAGCAAAGGACTTGGAAGAGCAGTTGAACGGAATGGACAGTGTCTTGAAAGGAGGATATAAGATGAACATCAACAAAAGCAAAACGAGGATAATGGAATGTAGTCAAATTAAATCGGGTGATGCTGAGGGGATTAGATTAGGAAATGAGACACTTAAAGTAGTAAAGGAGTTTTGCTATTTAGGGAGTAAAATAACTGATGATGGTCAAAGTAGAGAGGATATAAAATGTAGACTGGCAATGGCAAGGAAATCGTTTCTGAAGAAGAGAAATTTGTTAACATCGAGTATAGATTTAAGTTTCAGGAAGTCGTTTCTGAAAGTATTTGTATGGAGTGTAGCCATGTATGGAAGTGAAACATGGACGATAACCAGTTTGGACAAGAAGAGAATAGAAGCTTTCGAAATGTGGTGCTACAGAAGAATGCTGAAGATAAGGTGGTTAGATCACGTAACTAATGAGGAGGTATTGAATAGGATTGGGGAGAAGAGAAGTTTGTGGCACAACTTGACTAGAAGAAGGGATTGGTTGGTAGGACATGTTTTGAGGCATCAAGGGATCACAAATTTAGCATTGGAGGGCAGCGTGGAGGGTAAAAATCGTAGAGGGAGACCAAGAGATCAATACACTACGCAGACTCAGAAGGATGTAGGTTGCAGTAGGTACTGGGAGACGAAGAAGCTTGCACAGGATAGAGTAGCATGGAGAGCTGCATCAAACCAGTCTCAGGACTGAAGACCACAACAACAACAATGGTCAAGTAGTTCCTCATAAGCCACAAATTTCTGTAGCCAGTGTCAAGCAATACTTGGGGTGGTGTAAAGAACAATGCCTCTGAACATTGGTTGATTGAAAATGAGTGATTTTAAGTGACAAATCACACTGTAGCCTATTCGATGAAATGGTTTGGGTTTGGTGAATGTCTGGAGAACATTAACTGTCATCATGCATAGTGCCAACAGTCAAATGCGGAAGAGACAATGTTGCGGTAAGGTAGTATTTTTTGTGGCCAGGTTGTAATCCCTCTATTGTACAAAATACCAATTGAAGAAGAACACAAATACATTTTATACCATTGTCTCCTGCATACAGTAGAGGAACAGTTTGGAGGTTATGGTTATTTGTATCAGCACGACCTCCTGTCCCCTATCATAATGAAGCATCTATGAGGCAGTAGCTCACGGACAATAACATTCTTGATGAGGACTGACCTGGACCCAATGTATTGGGTCTCTTTGGGATGAGTTAGAATGTCGACTTCACTCTACATCCCTGAGTCCAATTTCACTATTTTCTCTGATTCTAGCTCTTGAGGAAAAATGGGTTGCCACTCCTCCACAGACATCCAGAAAACTCACTGAAAGTATGCCAAGCCATTATAAAGGCAAAGAGTGGACATATCCCTATTAATGTCCATTAACAGGTGTCCAGAGAATTTTGATCTGCTAGCTGTAGTTCACAGCTAACACTTTATGTCTTAATGTCAAGGAGACACATATTATGTAATTTCAAACAAGAAATCATTTTAGCACCATAAGTAGGCATTAATGGTCATACACTAAATGAAGTACAGTGTGTAAAATTCCTTGGAGTACAGTTGCAAAACAAGTTAAAATGGAGCCAATACAAGAATTAAAGAAGCTCCTCAGTTCAGCATGTTATGCCCTTAGAACATCTCTCACTGTGTTGACTTAAAGACAAGGGTGTTGGCTTACTTTATGTAACATTGCAAAGTGATATGAAATGGAATGTGCATGTGAGGGTTGCAATAGGGAAAGTGAATGATCAACTTCGGTTTATTGGGAGAATTTTAGGAAAGTGTGGTTCATCTGTAAAGGAGATCACATGTAGAAAACTAGTGCAATCTGTTCTTGAGTGTTGCTCGAGTGTTTGGAATCCACACCAGGTCAGATTAAAGGAAGGCATTGAAGCAGTTCAGAGGAGGTCCGCTAGATTTGTTGCGAGTATTACAGAGATGCTTTGGGAATTCAAATGGGAATCCATGAAGCAGGTTGTTCCAACCGTGCCCCAGGAAGGAGTTGTGCTCCGGAGTGCTTGTGGCAGCCTTGGACAGCAGCACATTAATTGCAGACAACACAGCCAATGGGCTGACATTCGTCCATGTGTTCCCCCATGCAAAAGTACCATTAGGCCACAGAAAGGCAAGGATGCAGTGCTGACGAGTGTGCAGGACAGAAAGAGCTCAATGGTTGTCTGCACTGTTCTGCAATCTCATCAGCCGCAGCCCACATGGGTTGAGCACAACGTACGCTCCCCACCATCACATATGCAAATCAGACAGTCACCATTCATTCTCTATATTTCTCATGCCTGTGAATTTAACGACAAGAGAGAATTTGCACGCTCATCAGGACACACATGCATTGTCTTCTGTGCCCACGAATCTGTACTGCGCGCTCAATTACTGAGGAGTGTATATCCTCCGAATTCAGTGCTTGAGTCATTCACTGTGATCACACGACTGTCCACAAGGACAATTACAGTGTAATTATTATAACTTTTCAGTGTATGAATATTGCTAGAATAAATGTGTTGTGTGTAACCACATGTACATTGTTCACTTCAGTGGTGACCTTGATGTGACAGTTTGTACGCAAAAACATATTGTGATGGACTCGATAGGCATGAATTACCAGGAATCGCAAAGACTCACTCTCGAACATTTCTATGCTTGCCCATAGTCTCGTGAAAACAATATTTGGACCTCAAATGTTTATTCTTTTTGTGTGTGTTTTCTTTGCACGTGTTTCATACTTTTAGCATGTCCCCTTTCGTATGAGAACTTGGTGCAGTCATACAATGGCGACTATGGAGGATCTCCAATGGCAACTAGAAGAGGTGTTGGTACATAATAGGTTGTTGGAAAATGAGCTGCTGGCATAGCTCCTGTGTGCAGACACTGTCCACCCAGAGCCTGCCCATGAAAAGTTGTATGCACTGAACGGTGCCACAATGCCGCCCTCCACCACTGCTGGAGCAGCGACCAGTGCTGGATGTCTGTTGGTTAGGCTGCCCCCTATTTGGACCCATGACCCATTCATTCACATGGTTTAGCCAAGTGGAGGCAGTTTTTCCAAGTAACAGTATCACATGCAACCTCTTGAAATTTGGACACATGGTGAGCCAACTGGACCAGAATTACGCAGCCGAGGTACGGGACATAATAACTGCTCCGCAGACACAGTCCTTCTACACGTGGCTTAAGGATGAGTTGATATGCTGGATTTCATTGTCTGATGGGCAACGAGTACAGCAACTGCAGTGCTAACAAGAATGCGGCTACCAGAGGCTTTCCTGCGTCATCTACAGAGCCTCGCACAGTACGACACGGTTCTGGATTCACTGTTGTGTGCTATCCAGTTATGTAGCCTGCCCCATCCCCCCCCCCCCCCCACCCATGTGCAAGCAATGCAGGGTGATGTGCAGCTAGATGACGTGGACCTGGCAGACAGGGTGCCTGACATGCTGGCAACTGCACCAAGCACGGTACCTGCAGCCCTTACCCCCACCAGCCACCTTCACTCCAGGGTGACACGTGCCTCCCCCCAGCCCGAGCAATGGAAACAGTCCTTCAGTACCTCATGCAGAACTTGGCTACCCAGATGGCAGAACTCAGCACACAGGTCGATGGTTGAAGCACTCACAGCAAGAAGGCAGCAGGTGTCGCAGCAGCGGCAGAGCTCGTATGGCCAGCACCACAGCAAGAGCCACTTTAATGGTAGCCCTCTGACATCAGAGCAGACTCCAGATGGCATCTGCTGGTATCACACCCATTTTGGCAGCAAAGCAACCAAGTGCTGTACTCTTTGTTTGCACCCAAACACGCAGTTTTTCCTGGATGGTGTCTTGCAATGGTTAAAAGATACTTGAACTCCACTGCAGTCACCTAACAACTGTTTCCCAGCACCTCAGTGAAGCTGGCATAGTGATCAATCCATTGAAACGTGTATTCAGGGTCAGTGATAAAGGGTTTCTCAGTGCAATCACCCCTACTGAATCCACACCTCTACCAGACAAAGAGCAAGTGATCCTGAACATGCCATGCCCAGAAACTCACAGAAACCTTCATTGTTAGCTCAGGATGGTCACTTTGTACCAGTGCCATCTGTGTAACACTTCTGTGGTGCTCAAACCCCTGAATACTGCATAATGTGGCCCCACAGCAAAAGGAAGGGCTCCTGTTACCTGCACTTACATGAAATGGAGTAAAGTTTTATTGCGTCTAAACAGTGCCTCACTGAAGCGGCTCTGCTCGCTCACCCAATACATGATGCGGAGTTAGCTCTTGATGTGGACGCCAGCCAGACTGCCATGGTGCAGTGCTTTAACAACATGTTGACGGCAGCTGGCAGCCACTAGACTTATTCTCATGGAAGTTGCTGGAAGCGCTCTTGGAGTGCATATGACTGTAAACTGCTCACCATCTATCAGGCAGTGAAAGACTTCTGCTCATTGGCAGAAGCCCATCCGTCATTATCTTCAACAATCGTACACGTGTAACACAGGCTTTCTGGACCATCAACACCAACTGTTCATCACGCCAACTACAGCAGTTGGATTATGTGTCCCAGTTCACAATGGACATTCGACACATTTCCAGGATGGACAACATAGTCGTCGATTGCTTGTCCCACAATTGTGTAGTCATCTCCAACCCGGTGAACTTTGAAGAGGTTGTACAAGAACAGAAGGGCGATGGAGAACTGGATAGCTTCAGACATGATCCCTCCAGCGGCCTATGTCTAGAGCTGGTGCTCACCCCTGGCTCTTCCCACAAGATTTTCCTGCCATGTTATGACAGTATGTACTGCACATTTCTCCCGACAAAATTCCGGCACAGCACTTTCAACTCTGCCCATGGATTATCACATCCCAGTTCTAACACTATGGTGTCACTCGTGGCAGCATATTTCATCTGGCCTGAACTCCGAAAGAACTGTCATCGGGGTGGGGGGGCACATGCCTCCATGGTATACCAGTGCGCCAAAGTTGGGAGATAACCCATACACCAATCGGCACCTTCCCCAACATGATACACTGTTTGAAACGTGTATTCAGGGTCAGTGATAAAGGGTTTCTCAGTACAATCACCCCTACTGAATCCACACCTCTACCAGACAAAGAGCAAGTGATCCTGAACATGCCATGCCCAGAAACTCACAGAAACCTTCACTGTTAGCTCAGGATGGTCACCTTGTACCAGTGCCATCTGTGTAACACTTCTGTGGTGCTCAAACCCCTGAATACTGCATAATGTGGCCCCATAGCAAAACATCCACAAACATCCACGCAGACATTGTAGGACCACTTCCTCCATCCCAAGGCAAGCGTTATCTCCTTACAATGGTGGACCACTCCATCCACTGTCCATAGACAACACCCACAGTGGACATCATCACTGAGGTGGTCATTGACATCTGGGTGGCACAATTTGGCCCCATCAGATGCCGAAGGTGTCTCCAATGTGCCATGACTCCACCTGGATGGAAGAACTACCACCCGTACTCCTTGGCCTGCGAAAACAGCAATAATGTCAGAAGTAAGAACTGACATTAAGTGTATGCAAATACATTAGTAATTAATGCGCAGTAAGGCGCAGACAAATGAACAAAAAACTTCAGTGATGGACACAAAGACACACTTAAAAAAAAGAAGTGACGCAAGGTAAAGTGAATGAAGAATAGCACAATTTCCGTAGCCGCAGAACATTTACTAAAAATGCAATTGTAGTATACTTCAATTTTTTCCATTTTAATTATATCATCATTAATTTATTATTATTATTATCTTTACTTTCTCAGACTTTTTTTAAGTCTGGTTAAGAATGGAGTGACGCGGACCTTTATCAAGCGTCACTTCCTTTTTGCTGTACGGTACATGTTATATTGCATTTAGGAACTTTCGGGTAATTGAACATGTATCAATAATTACGGATTTCTGTAATTGTATATATATGTTTGGATGTAGCTGTATTGCATTGATGTATTGGTGGATATTGTGTGGTATGACTCCTGTAGTTGATAGTATAATTGGTATGATGTCAACTTTATCCTGATGCCACATATCTTTGACTTCCTCAGCCAGTTGGATGTATTTTTCAATTTTTTCTCCTGTTTTCTTTTGTATATTTGTTGTATTGGGTATGGATATTTCGATTAATTGTGTTAATTTCTTCTTTTTATTGGTGAGTATGATGTCAGGTTTGTTATGTGGCGTTGTTTTATCTGTTATAATGGTTCTGTTCCAGTATAATTTGTATTCATCATTCTCCAGTACATTTTGTGGTGCATACTTGTATGTAGGAACGTGTTGTTTTATAAGTTTATGTTGTAAGGCAAGCTGTTGATGTATTATTTTTGCGACATTGTCATGTCTTCTGGGGTATTCTGTATTTGCTAGTATTGTGCATCCGCTTGTGATGTGATCTACTGTTTCTATTTGTTGTTTACAAAGTCTGCATTTATCTGTTGTGGTATTGGGATCTTTAATAATATGCTTGCTGTAATACCTGGTGTTTATTGTTTGATCCTGTATTGCAATCATGAATCCTTCTGTCTCACTGTATATATTGCCTTTTCTTAGCCATGTGTTGGATGCGTCTTGATCGATGTGTGGCTGTGTTAGATGATTCGGGTGCTTGCCATGAAGTGTTTTCTTTTTCCAATTTACTTTCTTCGTATCTGTTGATGTTATGTGGTCTAAAGGGTTGTAGAGGTGGTTATGAAATTGTAGTGGTGTAGCCGATGTATTTATATGAGTGATTGCTTTGTGTATTTTGCTAGTTTCTGCTCGTTCTATAAAGAATTTTCTTAAATTGTCTACCTGTCCATAATGTAGGTTTTTTATATCAATAAATCCCCTTCCTCCTTCCTTTCTGCTTAATGTGAATCTTTCTGTTGCTGAATGTATGTGATGTATTCTATATTTATGGCATTGTGATCGTGTAAGTGTATTGAGTGCTTCTAGGTCTGTGTTACTCCATTTCACTACTCCAAATGAGTAGGTCAATATTGGTATGGCATAAGTATTTATAGCTTTGGTCTTGTTTCTTGCTGTCAATTCTGTTTTCAGTATTTTTGTTAGTCTTTGTCTATATTTTTCTTTTAGTTCTTCTTTAATATTTGTATTATCTATTCCTATTTTTTGTCTGTATCCTAGATATTTATAGGCATCCGTTTTTTCCATCGCTTCTATGCAGTCGCTGTGGTTATCCAATATGTAATCTTCTTGTTTAGTGTGTTTTCCCTTGGCTATGCTATTTTTCTTACATTTGTCTGTTCCAAAGGCCATACTTATATCATTGCTGAATACTTCTGTTATCTTTAGTAATTGGTTGAGTTGTTGATTTGTTGCTGCCAGTAGTTTTAGATCATCCATGTATAGCAAATGTGTGATTTTGTGTGGGTATGTTCCAGTAATATTGTATCCATAATTTGTATTATTTAGCATGTTGGATAGTGGGTTCAGAGCAAGGCAGAACCAGAAAGGACTTAATGAGTCTCCTTGGTATATTCCACGCTTAATCTGTATTGGCTGTGATGTGATATTATTTGAATTTGTTTGGATATTAAGTGTGGTTTTCCAATTTTTCATTACTATGTTTAAGAACTGTATCAATTTAGGATCTACTTTGTATATTTCCAATATTTGTAGTAACCATGAGTGGGGTACACTATCAAAAGCTTTTTGGTAATCAATGTATGCGTAGTGTAGCGACCTTTGTTTAGTTTTAGCTTGATATGTCACCTCTGCATCTATTATCAGTTGCTCTTTACATCCTCGTGCTCCTTTGCAACAGCCTTTTTGTTCTTCATTTATAATTTTGTTCTGTGTTGTATGTGTCATTAATTTCTGTTTAATGATTATTATTATTATTACTATTATTATTATTATTATTATTATTATTATTATACAACTGGTGGTGACCTAAGTGCCACAACTACAGGGCACCGGTTGTAAGTAGGGTTTGTTAACTATTGTTATAATAAGAAATTTCTATGACATTGTTGTTAGTCATAAAAACTAATTGTCCACATTTTCTGTTTACATGAATCTCAATGGGGAGCAAGTAAAGCAAAAAGAAAAAAGAAAAAAAACTGAGTAGAAAATTTTGGAAAGAAATAAGAATTGGAACCAGGTTACACAAAATTTTCCATGGTAAGCTGTTTTGTTCAGTGCAGAAAAGGTAGGACAGCTATGCAAGTTGCTTGCACGGATAAGCTTGGTAGCACCTCTTTTTATGTAGATAGAAACCTTTTCCTCATTATTCCCTCCCTTGAATTTTATTGCGGAAAATTTACAGGAATTTTTCAGTGTGATGCGCGTTGACAGAAAAACATAAAGAATTGCAACACAATAGTTTGCGTATCATAGCAGTTGCGTTGGCCCTGTATAATGTTAAGCGTTTTCGTGGACTTACTTGATGAAGAATGCTGGTTCTGCTGGTTCTTGCAGCGCCGATGTCTTCTGATAGCACCGGACGCTTCTCCGAAGATTTCACTGGTAGGAAGGGGAAATTTTCACTCTCTCGCTCTATCTCTTCTTATTTAAAAGATATGCTACTCTTGGAATATCATTCAATGCACCAGAACATATTTATTTCCACTTTGTACAAAGAAACAACTAAACTTTATGACGTAAGCACACACATTACCGGGCACCCAGAAGCAGTTAATTACACATTTTTGAACACAATTAATACATAAGCTTTTATCGTGGCTGACGATCCACATCCAGTCCACATACTCTCAACAGCAGTTCAACGTCTAATGAACAGTCACTATCTCGAGTCACTCCATTTGTTTTTCAACAATACAAAGCTACATTACTCTTTGCAGCCGGCCACAGAGCTTCGGGGCCGTATTTGATTATTCTTGGCAGGTCACGCTGAACACTTGCCAGTGCCAAAGAATGATCTCCCTCCCAGTTTCACCTGCATAAAATAACGTGTGTTCAAAATGGCTGGATCACAAGTGTCTCCAGACTTTCGTAAAATTCTGGGGGCACTACACAGTCATAAAACAGGCTTTTACATCGCATAAATTACAATTATCAAGTGTAATAATTAGCATACACAATTTTACCACTTATTATGAAATTTTTATTTTTGAACATTCATACAACATGGCAGAAAAATATATGTCCACTATTGATAGCAATAGCAAAAACGCAATCAGCCATATGGCGTAGAACTGCGCAATCGAACAATTGAAGTTCAGGTGCCATGCATGCCTACTGTAGAAAGTGTAAGTAGGTCAGAGATGAGTGTCGCAGGTGTCACAAATGATAGCGACGTTCCACAGCACAATAACCTTGACGACACAATGTTTACAATTGTCGAGACAATGTCGTGCATCTCCCAGAGCAACATACTGCTCATGTATGAAACATTGGAGAGCAATACAAATATGAATCTTGACAACACATAACATCATGAAGAAATATATGAGATGTGTAAGCTAAGAAGAAATGATAAAATACCGTAGGAAATGTCAAATAATTCTCTTTGCAAGGTAAATGATCATAAAGGGTATCAGAATAAATGAATGTGTATGAATTTTAAAAAAAGTATGGAAATATCAGTGGGCATGTGTAATGAGCAACTGTATCAGTGGCCACCGAGCTACATAATGCAAATAGTTTTAAGTTAGTTTTAAATTTTTTTCTTCCAGTGATCAGTGTAACATCACGGTGCAAAAGAAGAGAATTACATCGAGAGCAGCAGGTACCAAATCAATAAACAGGCCGCACCTCAAGTAAACAATTTAGTTCTAAGGATATTTATACAAAGGTCAGAAGGCAATGAAAAATAAAAATATGCATTGTTGCAGTATAGCTCCATGACATTTACCAATACCTATTCACTGCAGAATATGCATAAACATTTAAGCATGTCATTTTACAAAAACCAATAAATTTTGATCACGTCACATGAGAGCATAAATAATGACATTTCCAAGTATTCGAGAAAGATAACTCTATGATGGGTGAATATTCTTCATAATTAACACTAACCTACACATGAATTGAAGTAAGCACCACTAGTGCAAGGAGAAACAACATGATAGTACACGAATTATTAGTCACTACACATCATTTCCACGAAATAAAGAGTTCCTTGGCAACTAGTCCATGATTGTATGAGTAACATTTCCTCATAAATCCTTGAACCAGTTGATGAGTATTTCCTTCCTTCCTTCCCAAATAAAGGAGGCGGTACTAAGCATAGTTAGGTCAACAAAGCATAATGTTTTAGTCCTATTTTGGATGTTTTTACCCCTCCTACCTAAGGACAAAATGAGCGCCCATAAGTGATAAAAGCCTATCTATAAAATGAAGTACAAATGAATCATATGCTTGTATTTTCCCATAATAATGTATTACATAATTAATCTGTATATGTGATGTGTATGAAGATAAGTTAAAACTAACAAACAAACTATAGTAAAAGAACCCAGTTAATGAAAAATTTATGACGTTTTAAAACTTAAGAAATTTATGTTCATAATATAAGCGATGGATGGAATGTCAGCCATAGGTATAAGCTATCATGTTATGTATTGTTGTACCTCAATACTTGTATGAATTTTCATTGGAAACCAAACTACATGCAAAGGAGTGAACTTTAAAGACAAGCAGTTTATAAAATGTCTCTTTGTGTCTGTGTGTCTTTCAACAATGTGGATGGTGAAGTGTGGTGACATTAACATATGTGTGCAACAAAGTAATCTCTGAGTATTGTGTCTCACAACATCTGATACATTAATAAGTGAACCATAATTGTTCAAGCCAGTACTTAGCTAGTCGACAGATGCTGTTGGCCAAGGTTTTCTCTGCTGAAAATGTTAGTATGACAGGTAATAATGACACCCAGGCCATAAGAATGGAGATCTTCTGCCAGAGCATCAGATATTCAACAATAAGCACACAAACACTGCACCCGGAAAGAAGAGAAACACCACGGGAATTTTTTAATACGTAATACTCAGGTGCAAGTGTGACACTCAGAGTGAAATTAACACTAACAAAATGAGTGCACGCACTTGCGACGGTAGCAACTAGCATGCTTATCGTTAGTGGCTCGTGCTTAGCCGCCAAACCTACTAGTGCACAAGCGCAAAACCTGACAGCGAGGCCAAAGCAAATTGAACATTAATGTCACGGCGTTAAATTAAAATATGTAATGAACTATCACATTATGTATATAATCTTTCAATTTCTTGTAGAACTTTAACATACTTAGGATAAGCTGGCACATCAGTTCCATTAAATAAAAGAGAAGCCGACAAATGAAAGGCATCGTCCTCTATCGGCAAATGTAAATATAAATATGTACATGCAAAAATACTGTACGTCTCCATACCATCTCAACATACAGTGTGGGGTCAATTGTGTAGGTACCTGGTAGAAGACCCCCCTCCCAGATATGGTAAAGTTAAAATTAATTCAAGGGAAAAAAATAGAGAGAGAGAGAGAAACAGCGATAACAACAGAAGTAATGACTGACCATAAGCATTGGCAAAGATAGTAATTACGAATGTGCAATAGGACACAGATGAATGAACAAAAATCTTCATTCACTTTTCTTTGTACATTATTTTGTTTCACTCTTTCATATGTAGAAGGTCGGTTAAGATGTATTCTTCTAAGTATGACATGCTATGAACATTTTGTATTATATGTGATTCTGAATAAGAAAAAACTTAATAACAGTACTGAGTATTTTTATTGAAGTGAAGTGTAGCCGAGTTGGAAGAATTTCCTTAATCTTGAAAGGCACTGGTGTCCTTGGAGCTGGCTGCCTGTTCTACAATTGAAATGCAAGAGAGGAAGTCCACAGTCCTATTTCATAAGATTAATAGAAGTATAAGAACTTTCAGAAGATGACAAATATAATCAAAACATATATATAGTGATGGACACAGTCGCATGCGCGCGCGCGCGCACACACACACACACACACACACACACACACACACACAAAAACAAAGAAGCGATGCAAGGTAAAGTGAATAAAGAATAGCACAATAGTACATGCAGAACATTTAGTAATAACACAATTGTACTATCCTTTAGTTTTTTCCATTTTAATTATATTATTATTATTATTATTACTATGCAAGACTCTCACTATCCCCAAAGAATTCATGGAGATAGTACTACCACCACACAATACCTCAGCCTCGCCACTTGCAGAACGCCTGCGCAGTCACGTGGCCGGCCTCTAACCACACCCACCGATGCAGCACTGTGCTGGCAAACCCTTTGTCCATGCAGACCTACAGCACTGCATGCAAGTGATGCTGCGCACAGACGTAGTACAGCCACCACTTCAACTGCCATTCTCGGGACTGCACCATATGGCAACGCCGTGGGAAGATGTCACATACTGAGTATAGTGGTTGGCTAGCTAAAGTCTCGATCGACAGGGTCGAATTGGCATATGGCTTGACAGAGCCCACAGCCACACACTTCTATAATCCAGTGCAGGACTTGGTAACAGACGATACTCCTCGTGCAACTGGCCAGGCACAGCCTGCCCCAGCAGTTGATGGCGACTCTCTAATGGTTTGGATGACTTAAAGTGGTGAGGTATGTGTGTAAACTCCCACTTCCTTAACGATATGACTTACTTGAGATGGTCAGCCGACTTTCCTTTCTGGTGAGCTTGCTGCTCAAACCTCCTTTTCTCTTCATCTCTGAAGTATATTTGCTAGGAACAGGAATTTCTCAAGACTCTTTCTACTTATAAAAATAAGCAGACTTACGCAGTTTCTTTTGCTTCACTTAATGACATATATTTAAACATCAAACTTTTACAAATCTCATTCTCCACATAAACAAACACTGTCAAGTAAGTCTCCTCACATCTCCAAAGGTTAGAAACAAAGTTCACTGATACATAAGAGAAAGTTGGCTTAAAAACCAAGTCCATTATCATCCTGAATCTGAATACACATCTTATCCTCTCCAAGTCCAAGATGACCATCCATTTAACAACATTTCAACTGTTCTTTCTTTTTTTCACTACAACAGCAAAAGATATAAAACAGCACATAATACATAAACACTCCCTGTTCTTTCATTACGGCTTCCATGGAACGACCAGCAAACACTTGTCGGTGCCATTTGATCGCCGGGTCTACAGTCATCTCACGATTTCAAGCCTGCATACACAAACAGGTGATGCGCAGTAAATAGGGTTCCTTTCTCCTACTCACAACTAAAATATCTGGTGTTTGAGACAGTGGAAGGCCAAGTGGTTCTATAATTTACACAGAAATTCTCGGAAACACTACATATTCCCCCCCAGATCGAACACACGATATTTTATACACAGTTATTATGTACATTGATACCACATAATAACAATTCACATTTCACCAGTATACATTCCATATATTTTATAACCATGAAGAACCTTTTATTTACTATTTAGCTATTCTTTTTTCTTCGCTTTACTTTGATAATAAAATGTGAGCATTACACTTAATGTTGGTGTCAGCTCTTTTAATATCTAGGAATCATGAAGACTATTTTTTTTATTTTTTTTTCTGCTATCTTTCCAATCGTAACTTTCAGGTGTTTTATGACATATGAACAATCTATCTCCGGTTCTCAACTTTTTGTACTACCTTTTTTAAGTTTGTACTGTTTTCAATATTTTATGTAGTTTGGAGGAACTCTGGGTACCATGAAAGTGTTCCCTTGTACACTTGTAAACGTACATAAAATGTAATAATGCTTGTTGTGTATAGAATTCAAACTTACTACTATAATCCCTATAAAATGTGTGACTTCTGTCACGATACTGTCCTTTTCCCCTAGGATCAGTTCCTATACCTTGCCTGTGGGCTGACTGTATGAGTGCACTTCCTCTTTCCGTTCTGGTAGGTACGCCCCTTTATACAACATCCCCATTCATCAGGCTCCAGGTCGTCCTATCTCCATGTAGGTATGCCTGCCCTTTATATTCAGTAAATACCGAGTATTACTGAGTGTAGTTTCAGCTCTCTGAGACTGCAGACGTGTGTGCAGGTTGTGTTTGCATGAGTGTGTGTGTGTGTGTGTGTGTGTGTGTGTGTGTGTGTGTGTGTGTATGTGTATGTGTATGTGTGTCTACTGCTCACAAAGGCCTTAATGGCCGAAAGCTGTGAGTGTGTGAATCTTTTTATTGTGCCTATCGCGACACAGCATCTCCACTATATGGTGAGTAGCAACTTTCCTTCTCTGGTATTGTTATACTATAATACACCTATCACACCTGGCGGTTCTCACATCACATCAGGTTTCTAATCTGCAATTTTAATGTTTGTGTTTAAATGTCTTCTTGTGTGTATGCAGATGGGTGTTCGTGTAGTCTGATTCTTCAGCCTTCTTATCTGAAGATAAGATGTAGGTTATTGGAAACGAGGAAGGACTTCTGCGATAGAAGTAGATGAATATGGAAAGAGGGAAAAATAGATAGGTCCTCAAATGAGAAGTAAGAAAGGAAATAAGTAGAAATGGTTGCTCAGATCAAAGAATGGAAAGAAGATAGCCCCAAAGACAGGAAACCCTTCCCACCCGCCTTCCCCAGGATCCCTACCTCACAGGTACTTGAGTGAGAAGCTGGAGGAGGTTTGGTGTTAAATCGTCTCCTACAGAATGGACATTCCCACCTTCACCCTTGAGTTCCCTGCAGGAAATCTTAGCAACCCTATGGAAATGGCAAATGGTGAAGAATCAGGCACACTTGTTTGTGAGGGTTGTCTGAAAGGTGTGGTGTGTGTCTCATGTTAGTCATGATTTGTGTGTTTTCATAAATCATGCTTTTATCCACAATACCCACCCCTTTCAAAACTGATACAAACCCTCCCATCTTCATCACATCTCATAAAAGGTACAAAAAATTCTATACAAAGTAGAAAATCTATATACTATGTTATCACAGTTGTTTAATTAGTCATCCCATATTGTATGTTCTGCTAACTTAATATTTCCTTCAGTTCACTAAGATAAATATGTGTCAAGAAATATAAACTGGAACTCTGGCATGATTATAGCGGTACATCTTTGTGTGTGTGTGGGGGTGGGGGGGGGGGGGAGGGGGTGTTTGTGGGGGGTTGAAGGGACCAGACTACAAAGGCCATCGGTCCCTTGTTCCATGGCCATAAAATTGTACAAGGAATAAAAAAACAAGCAACGGAGATGACAAGGGACAACACAGAACAAGGAGGACACAGACAAAGACCATACCAAAGGAATTAAAAGCACACAGAGTGTGACAGTGGTCGGCCGACCATGGAAACAAAAAAGGAAAAGCCAACCACCAAGAAACACACTAAAAACCCCAATCTAAAACCACAGGCCAAAGGCCGGACTCAACGCAAGAAAAGGGACAAACACTTAGATCAAGCGATAAAAGCCGCCTGCACGAATAAAACTCAAAACTAAGTCTGCCATTGCAACGCCATCTGATAAAAGTGCACAGAGTGTATCAGGCTGCGCAAACATCAGCATGAGTGGAGTTAAGAACGGACAGTCCAACAATATGTGGACCACCATCAATGCCGAACCACGTCGACAGAGAAGTGGGTCCTGCGGCACAATAAATATCCATGTGTCAGCCAAGTGTGGCCAATGCAAAGGCGGCAGAGGACCACAGAGTCCCTGCGAGAAGCCTGCAAAGAAGACTTCTGCTTAGTTGTGGTCTCCTTGATAGCGCGGAGTTTATTGGGTGTAACTAAGCTGCGTCATTCAGCATCCCAAATCCAGAGAACTTTGTGGCGTAACACCAACTGGAGGTCACGTTTGGGTATTCCATCTCCAGAAGTGGCATACGAGTGGCCTGTTTGACCAGCCTATCAATGAGTTCATTTCCCGGGATTCCTACATGCTCTGGTGTCCATACAAAGACCACTGATCAACCAGATCGTTTGAGGGCATAAACCAACTCCTGGATAGTTGCTACCAGAGGATGGCATGGGTAGCACTGATCAATGGCCTGTAAACAACTCAGCGAATCACTTCAGACCAGGTAGGACACATCAGAGTAGGAACGAATATGCTCAAGGGCACGAGAGATGGCCACTAGCTCAGCAGAGAAGACACTGCAGCCATCCGGCAAAGAAGCGTTGTTCGATATGCGCCGAGTGGGAACAGGCAAAGCCTACGCGACCATCAACCAGTGAGCCGTCGGTATAGATGACTTCAGAACCCTGGGATTCGTCAAGGATTGATAAGAAGTAACTGCAGAATTCCTCAGGAGGAACGGAGTCCTTATGAAAATGCAGATAGGTCCAGCCATAGTTTCGGCCGAGGCATACACCACGGAGGCGTATGTGTATGGACCCGCACGAGACGCTGCGAAGGAAAGGACTCAAGTTCAAACAATAGGGAACGGACACCTACAGCGATTGTTACCGCTGACTGAGGCCTCCGTTTCGGGAGATGAACCACTGTGTTCGGG
The DNA here is from genome assembly GCF_023898315.1 of Schistocerca nitens. Classification (NCBI taxonomy): domain Eukaryota; kingdom Metazoa; phylum Arthropoda; class Insecta; order Orthoptera; family Acrididae; genus Schistocerca; species Schistocerca nitens. The sequence continues at coordinate 705,101,293 of NC_064614.1, read as the reverse complement.
AACAAAAGATGGTAACTCAGATGCTGAAGCAAGCTATGGATGTGCGCTGCGTAGTGGGCAAGCAGTTGGTGGCGCCTGATGTGTAATGGAGGGACTCCAGCCTCCACTTGTAGACTGGCCACTGGACTCGTTCGAAAAGCGCCCGTCGCTAGATTGACCCCACAGTGGTGCACAGGATCAAGCAACTTCAATACTGAGGATGCTGATGAACCATACACTACACTACCATAGTCAAGTCGTGACTGAACTAGGGCTTTGTAGAACCACAGCAATGTAGAGCGATCTGCCTCCCAAGTGGTGTTGCTCAGGCAGTGGAGGGCATTAAGATGCCGCCAGCACTTTTGTTTAAGCTGACAAATGTGGGGGAGCCATGTTAGCCGGGCGTTGAAAACCAGTCCTAAAAAGCGATAGGTTTCGACTACCCACAGTGGATGGCCATCAAGAAAAAGTGCACCGTCAGGACTGACTGTCCATCGAACAGATGTGCAAAACGCAGGTCTTGTCGGCAGAGAAGTGAAACCCATGAGTGAGAGCCCATGACTGCGCATTCTGAATGGCTCCCTGTAGTCGGTGTTCAGCAACACCAATGGTTGAGGAACTGAAGTAAAGGCAGAAATCGTCAGCATATAAGGAGGGCGACACTGACGGCCCTAGAGCTGCTGCTAGGCCATTTATAGTGACTAAAAACAGTGGAACGCTCAATATAGAGCCCTGCAGAACCCCATTCTCTTGGATATGGGAGGAGCTAAAGGAGCCTCGGACTTTAACACGGAAGGTACGGAGGGAGAGGAAGTTCCGAATAAAAATTGGGAGCGAGCCACGGAGGTCCCACTCATGCAGCGTGGTAAGGATGTGGTAGCGCCAGGTCGTGTCATAGGCCCTCCGTAAATAAAAAAAGGCAGCTACCAGATGTTGGTGCCTGGAAAAAGCTGTTTGGATCGCAGACTCAAGGCACACCCAATTATCTGTCACTGAGTGGCCTCTGCGGAAAACACCCTGAGATGGAGCCAGAAGGCCCTGAGACTCCAGGAGCCAACACAACCCCCGGCTCACCATTCATTCGAGTAATTTGCAGAGAATGTTGGTGAGGCTAATGGGGCGGTAGCTGTCCAACGCTGCAGGGTTCTTCCCAGGTTTCAACACTGGGACGATGACACTGTCTTGCCACTGGGACAGGAACACTCCCTCGCACCAGATGCGATTCAAGATAGACAGAATCTGACACAGTGAGGCCACAGACAGATGTTTGAGAAATTTGAAGTGAATTCTGTCAGGGCCTGGAGATGTGTCAGGACAATGGGCAAGTGCAATGAGGAATTCCCACTCAGTAAAAGGAGCATTGAACGGCTCAAGGCGGCGCGATGTAAGAGACAAATGCTGTCATTCTGCCTGCTCTTTCAAGGAACAAAAGCCGGGTGATAATTTGCAGATGCAGAACTCTGAGCAAAATGCTCAGTGATTCCTCTGAGTTGGGTGCACACTGCCCCATTGACTGAAATCCCAGGCAACCCCAGCAGTGTCGGGTAACCGTAAAGTTGGCGAATCCGACTCCACACCTGGGAGGCAGCTGTACAAGAACAAATGGAGGCAAAATATCTTTCCCAGCATTCTTGCTTCCGTCTTTGTATTAGGTGGCGGGCACGGGTCCGGAGCCACTTAAAAAGAATACTTAAAAAGAATGGGAGTCACCAACGATGGATGCCGCTTATGTCGCTGGAGGGCCCGCCTACACTCTTCGATGGCCTCAGCGATTTCTGGCGACCACCAAGGCACAGCTTTATGCCGAGGGCACCCGGAAGAAAGAGGAACAGTGCGTTCTGCAGCCGATACAATCGACGCAGTGAGCTCGACCACCACATTAATAGCACCGTGAACGGGAGTGTCAACAGTGACAGCAGATGTGAAAGCCAGCCAACTGGCCCAATTAAGGGCCCATCGTGGCAGATGTCCAGAAACGTGACGCCGAGGTGACACGAAGATCGGAAAGTGGTCACTACCTCACAAGTCGTCATGAACCCTCCAATGGACGTATGGTGAAAGTCCTGGGCTACAAAGCAAAAGGTCAATGGCCGAATAAGTGCCATGAACCATACTAAAGCGTGTGAGGTCTCCTGTATTTAAGAGCCCTCGCCTGTGGTTGACTGGGAGGTCGTTCCAAGGCGTGGTAGGCAGCGAAAGAAGTCCCCGGAGGCTGATCAGAAAGCCTCCCCGGTGCGTCTGACAAACAGGTTTCAGGCACTGTCTCTGGCTGAGCCAGATGCAGCTGCCTGCCCTGTTTCAGAGGATGATTCTCAGCCTTCAAGGTCTAGGCAATCGCAGAGGGTGGGCTTATTGGTAGTTGGGAGCTCCAATGTTAGGTGCGTAATGGGGCCCTTAGGGATATGGCGGCTAAGGAGGGAAAGAAATCCAGTGTGCACTCCGGGTTGAGTCATTCCTGATGTGGAAAGGGTCCTTCCAGATGCCATGAAGAGCACAGGGTGCAGCCAGCTGCAGGTGGTGGTACATGTCGGCACTAATGACGTGTGTCGCTTTGGATCTGAGGAAATTCTTTCTGGATTCCAGCGGCTATCTGATTTGGTGAAGGCTGCCGGTCTTGCTTACGAGATGAAGGCAGAGCTCACCATCTGCGGCATTGCTGACAGAACCGACTGTGGACCTTTGGTGCAGAGCTGGGTGGAGGGTCTGAATCAGAGGCTCAGACGGTTTTGCGACCGTGTTGGCTGCAGATTCTTTGACTTGCACCATAGGTTGGTGGGGTTTCGGGTTCCGCTGAATAGGTCAGGAGTTCACTACACTCAGCTGGCGGCTACACGTGTCGCGGAGGCTGTGTGGCGTGGACTGGGCGGTTTTTTAGGTTAGAAGGCCTCGAGAAAGTACGGGGTGGACTGCAATCTCAAAGGGTGCATGGCAAATACAGGACGTGCTTGGATCAAGGAACAGTCGGAATTGTAGTTGTCAATTGTTGTAGTTGTGCTGGGAAAGTCCCTGAGCTTCAAGCACTAATAGAAAGTACAGAAGCTGAAATCGTAATAGGTACAGAAAGCTGGCTAAAGCCTGAAATAAGTTCTGCAGAAATTTTTACGAAGTCTCAGACGGTGTTCAGGAAAGAAAGATTAGGCAGAATTGGTGGTGGAGTGTTTGTCTCTGTCAGTAGTGGTTTATCTTGTAGTGAAGTCGAAGTAGATACTCCGTGCAAATTGGTATGGGTGGAGGTTATACTTCTTAACAGCCGAACTAAGTTAATAATTGGCTCCTTCTACCGACCCCCAGACTCCAATGATATAGTTGCTGAACAGTTCAGAGAAAATTTGAGTCTTGTAACAAATAAATACCCCACTCATACGGTTATAGTTGGTGGGGACTTCAACCTTCCCTCGATATATTGGCAAAAATACTTGTTCAAAACCAGTGGTAGGCAGAAAACATCTTCCGAGATTGTCCTAAATGCTTTCTCCAAAAATTATTTCGAGCAGTTAGTCCACGAACCCACGCGAATTGTAAATGGTTGCAAAAACACACTTGACCTCTTAGCCACAAACAATCCAGAGCTAATAGAGAGCATCATGACTGATACAGGGATTAGTGATCACAAGGTCATTGTAGCTAGGCTCAATACCGTTTCTTCCAAATCCACCAGAAACAAACGCAAAATAATTTTATTTAAAAAAGCGGATAAAGTGTCGCTAGAAGCCTTCCTCAGAGACAATCTCCGTTCCTTCCGAACTGACTATGCAAATGTAGACGAGATGTGGCTCAAATTCAAAGATATAGTAGCAATAGCAATTGAGAGATTCATACCTCATGAATTGGTAAGAGATGGAACTGATCCCCAATGGTACACAAAACAGGTCCGAACGCTGTTGCAGAGGCAACGGAAAAACATGCGAAGTTCAGCAGAACACGAAATCCCGAAGATTGGCTAAAATTTACAGACACGCGAAATTTGGCACGGACTTCAATGCGAGATGCCTTTAATAGATTCCACAACGAAACATTGTCTCGAAATTTGGTAGAAAAACCAAAGAAATTCTGGTTGTATGTAAACGCAGTCAATACCTTCGCTGCGCAGTGCCGCTGGTACTGTTACCGACGACTGTGCTGCTAAAGCGGAGTTATTGAACACAGTTTTCTGAAATTCCTTCACCAGGGAAGACGAATGGAATAATCCAGAATTTGAAACACGAACAGCTGCTAGCATGAGTTTCTTAGAAGTAGATACCTTAGGGGTTGCGAAGCAACTCAAATCGCTTGATACGGCCAAGTCTTCAGGTCCAGATTGTATACCGATTAGGTTCCTTTCAGATTATGCTGATACAATAGCTCCCTACTTAGCAATCATATACAACTGCTCCTCACCGATAGATCTGTACCTACAGATTGGAAAATTGCGCAGGTCACACCAGTGTTTAAGAAGGGTAGTAGGAGTAATCCATCGAACTACAGACCTATATCATTGACGTCGGTTTGCAGTAGGGTTTTGGAGCATATATTGTATTCAAACATTATGAATCACCTCGAGGGGAACGATCTATTGACACGTAATCAGCATGGTTTCAGAAAACATCGTTCTTGTGCAACGCAGTTAGCTCTTTATTCGCACGAAGTAATGGCTGCTATAGACAGGGGATCTCAATTTGATTCCGTATTTCTAGATTTCTGGAAAGCTTTTGACACCATTCCTCACAAGCGACTTCTAATCAAGCTGCGGGCCTATGGGGTATCGTCTCAGTTGTGCGACTGGATTCGTGATTTCCTGTCAGGAAGGTCGCAGTTCATCGTAATAGATGGCAAATCGTCGAGTAAAACTGAAGTGATATCAGGTGTTCCCCAGGGAAGCATCCTGGGACCTCTGCTGTTCCTGATTTATATAAATGTCCTGGGTGACAATCTGAGCAGTTCTCTTAGGTTGTTCGCAGATGATGCTGTAATTTACCGTCTAGCAAGGTCATCCGAAGACCAGTATCAGTTGCAAAGAGATTTAGAAAAATTTGCTGTATGGTGTGGCAGGTGGCAGTTGACGCTAAATAACGAAAAATGTGAGGTGATCCACATGAGTTCCAAAAGAAATCCGCTGGGTTTCGATTACTCGATAAATAGTACAATTCTCAAGGCTGTCAATTCAACTACATACCTGGGTGTTAAAATTACAAACAACTTCAGTTGGAAAGACCACACAGATAATATTGTGGGGAAGGTGAGCCAAAGGTTGCGTTTCATTGGCAGGACACTTAGAAGATGCCACAAGTCCACTAAAGAGACAGCTTACACTACACTCGTTCGTCCTCTGTTAGAATATTGCTGCGCGGTGTGGGATCCTTACCAGGTGGGATTGACGGAGGACATCGAAAGGGTGCAAAAAAGAACAGCTCGTTTTGTATTATCACGTAATAGGGGAGAGAGTGTAGCAGATATGATACGCGAGTTGGGATGGACGTCATTAAAGCGAAGACGTTTTTTGTCGCGGCGAGATGTATTTACGAAACTTCAGTCACCAACTTTCTCTTCCAAATGCGAAAATATTTTGTTGAGCCCGACCTACATAGGTAGGAATGATCATCAAAATAAAATAAGAGAAATCAGAGCTCAAACAGAAAGGTTTAGGTGTTCGTTTTTCCCGCGTGCTGTTCGGGAGTGGAATGGTAGAGAGATAATATGATTGTGGTTCGATGAACACTCTGCCAAGCACTTAAATGTGAATTGCAGAGTAATCATGTAGATGTAGATGTAAGAGGCAGAGGTCGAGCTGAGAGAGAAGATTGTCGACATCTCGACCCTGGCCAGTAATCACGGCGCCACCCCACTAGGGGTTATGGGCATTGAAGTCCCCCCAAAAGTAGCAATGGTGGAGGGAGTTGGGAAATCAGAGAAGCCAATTAATTAAGAGGTACTTCACCATCCGGAGGAAGGTAGACACTGAAGTTGGTAATAGCCAAGGTTGTCCTTATCCTCACAGCAACAGTCTCTAAAGCTGTATGAAGAGGCACTGATTCAAAGTAAACAGAGGTAAGGACATACAGACATACACCACCTGATGCCCTGTCATAGTCAGTTCGATTTTTATAAAACCCCTGATAGCCACGAAGGGCAGGGGTCCGCATTGCTGGGAACCAGGTTTCTTGGAGGGCAATACAGAGAGCAGGTGTTGAGCTCAAAATCTATCTGAGTTCAGCCAAGTGGTGGAAAAAACTGCTGCAATTCCACTGGAGGATGATGCCATGATTAGGCTGGAAAGACCATGAAGCGCTCAAGGAGTCAGGTTACGACTCAGGGTCACCTGCTGCCACCAATTGGGTACCTGTGTGAGTGACATTCATTGCATCTGAGGATCGGGTGAGATCTAGGTCCTCACTGGACGCCAGAATCACCACCTCATCCTCAGACGCAGAGCTTGTAGGGAGCGGGATTCTTGGGTGCCTCCTTCTTTTCCAGTTTCTCCCACTGGTCCTCTGGTGGTTCCAGCTGGGAGGGTTTCACTGGGTCAGTCTCAGGGACTGAGAAGGACCGTGAAGTCCTAGGACCAGCCACCTGTGGTCACTTCAGCCACTGGCGGGTGCCCACTTTTCGATTAGTTAGAACCCGGGAAGGGAGAAACCCAAGGGAACCCTTCCTGCCATGAGGAGCTGAAGAAGACGTACACTTCTCCGGCTGAGAAGTGGCGGCTCCGCCACAACGGACTGGCTACCGTGCTGGATATTAGTTGCAAGGAAGTCCACGGGTGTCTTCTCTGTAGAAAGCGACACTGCACAGTGTGTGGCAGAAATCGCACCCAGATGGAGAACGCGCGGGACTGCAATGCAACAGTGAGTAAGCACGCTAAGTTCTCAATGCATGATGGACACAATACACCATGTAAGGCGCCCTTCACCAATTGGCTGGCTCTTTGGAAAAATTTTGAAATATGTAAGTCAAACCCTACAGGGGACCGTCACATAAAGGCCAAAAGGTGTGAGACTCCTTTTAGACACCTCTTACGACAGGCAGGAATACTGCGGGCCTATTCTAACCCCCGGACCCGCAGGGGGTGGTACATCTGTCAAAGAGTAACGCAGGTGTTCTAAGGCCAGCTCAGCGAGGACAGAAACCTCATATAGAGCAAAAAGGCAAAAGCTGGCTTGACTGTATTTCACTCAGTATGAGAATAGTATTCCCACGACTTCAGAAATTGCTTCACAAAGAAAGGGATCACCAGGCAGCCTTCACAAAACCCACTGTTGAGGTCATTGTAATATCACCTCATATCATCACAATATACAAAATTGATGACGTTGGTTTCACCCAGACCTCTACACACAGGTTTGCAAAGAAACTGGTGAAGATATTGCATACTAAGATCATTCCAAAGACCACGCCGGTCGAAACCGATGTCCAAGCAAAAATATGACCCAATCATATACGGAGACCGCACCGGTCTAAACCAAGGGAGATGAGAGCTGACCAGGCGCTTCTAATATATCTTGTCCCAACGCTGTGCCAAATGACGGATATCGGAGACAACATGTGTGCTAATTTCCGCCTCATGCTGCAGCCGAGCAAAGTCAGGCCAAGTCCTATTTGAGGACAAGTAGGTGCAACTGCACAGTGCAGATTTCTACTTCCTGCATGCTCTTGCAGGGTACATAAGAGTTGTACCAGAAGCACTTATGCAGGCGCTTCTTTAGTTCCACAAGAGACTATATAGAAAGTTAGAGGTGGTTAGTAGTCTAACTGACTGGAACAAGGAAATCTCTTACCAGGAGCAATCTTGGATGACATAATCACAAATTCTCACTGGTATAGTTGTTTTCAGTACCTTTATTTGGGGGATGATAGAATAGTTTGAGAATATCAGGGAATTCAGTGCAGGAAAATTATTACAGACGAAACATCGAAAACAACTCGGGACCCAACTGTCATCACTCCCCCCATTAACTCAGAATGTTAACTTCCCTGGGGGATAGACGACTCTGCCAGGATCCCACAGATCTGATATTAACTTCACTTGAGCCACATTAGGTGAATTTATTCTATATTCTACTCTATCCTGGATAAGTTTGAATTCTTCCTACAAGTCATCTATAACCTTGCTGGTATCATTAAGATTGGAAGAAGCAATAGTCGAAACGTTTCCGGAGGTTATTCTCTCAGCAATTTCTCATTCTATAATCCCTTCAAATTGTTCCTCTAAACTAATCCCTTCAAACTGTTCCTCCAAACTACTTATATTTACTGTATCAGAGTTAGCTACTCTCTCTTGGAAACTTCTTTCTACATTTTCTATTTGTGTATTAATGCCTGTAATTTGCGATTGGATTGCTGGCATTAATTCACTATTCCTATCGACACTCCCTTTTAAGGTATAGAGTCTCTGCTTTACAGCATCAAACTTAACATTACACATATTTTTGAAAGATCCTAATTTTTCACTGATTTCTGATTCTACATTATTGCATCTGTCCTCAATCTCAAATTCTAACTTTTTAGATAACTCATGGAAATTATCATTCTGTTTACCATTAAGGTCAGTGAACATTTGATTTACATGAATGTGCAGGGAACTAGTCAATTCATTCTTTAAATCTATCTTAAAATTCTCTACTTTAGTATTTAAAGTGTCGAATTCAGTTTTCTAATCTCCCTTGCCTTCACATAGATTATTAAATTCTTTACTTTGTGAATCTACCTTGGCACTTACAATCCTAAAGTTTCATTCTGAACATCCAATTTAGCATTTAAAGTTGTACTCTGAACATCTAATTTATCTTTAAAGTTTTACTCTGAGCATCCAATTTAGCATTTAACTGCAGACTCTTGAGTATTTAAAGCTTCATTTAATTGAGTATTTACTGAGTCTAACTTAAGATTCTGAGCTTTGATTAGATTTACTAAATCAGACCAGTCAGGCCCTTCTTTAGTAATTCTCATAGCCGTGGCAGGTTCTGACGTCTCTCCAACTTGTTGTATACTGTCCATGCTTCTATAGACTTTAGCTCTTGTGAGCATTTAAAACTAATTTCAATTATACCAATTACACAGTAAAAGTTCACCCCACAGTATTCTGTAACACTTCTTACTAGAGTAATTAAATTTTTATTTCACGCCCACCCGGCATAAAATTCTCACTGCATTGGTGGGCAGATGTGGCGGCAGGTCGGCATTGGTGAACAGAAGCTGCTGCCTGCGGCATCAGATGTAGACTGGTTTCCCCGTCTGTGTCCCCACGATGGAGTGAGAGCTGTATACTCCCCACACCAGAGCTTCTTAGTTGAATTGTTCTTGGTGTATCTCTTCCTAGTCTAATGTGTCAGATCTTCTCTCCCTTCTTTAACATTATGACTATTCCTTTGTTGCATTCACAAATTATTTTCATTTGATTGCTGGGCTTAATCCAGTTTCTCATAATGGTTCTCTCATCTTGTTATACTTGGTTGCTATGGCAACACATATCATCATCTTATCTCATTTTGGTCTCAAAATTCCTGTTTTCTTCCGTCCTTTCACACAGGTTGCCAAGTTCTAACGTTTTGGACGACAAAGTGGTCAGGTATATGTGTAAACTCCCACTTCCTTAACGATACGACTTACTTGAGATGGTCAGCCGACTTTCCTTCCTGGTGAGCTTGCTGCTGCAACCGCCTTTTCTCTTCGTCTTTGAAGTATATTTGCTAGGAAGACTCTTTCTACTTATAAAAATAAGCAGACATAAGCAGTTTCTTTTGCTTCACTTAACAACTTATATTTAAACATCAAACTTTTACAAATCTCACTCTCCACATGAACAAACACTTTCAAGTGAGTCTCCTCACATCTCCAAAGGTTAGAAACGAAGTTCACTTACACATAAGAGAAAGTTGGCTTAAAAACCAAGTCCATTATCATCCTGAATCTGAATACACATCTTATCCTCTCCAAGTCCAAGATGAGCATCCATTAAACAATATTTCAACTGTTCTTCCTTTTTTTTCACTACAATAGTCAAAGTTATAAAACAGCACATAATAAATAAACACTCCCTGTTCTTTCATTACGGCTTCCATGGTGCGACCGGCAAACACTTGTCGGTGCCGTTCGATTGCCGGGTCTACAGTCATCCCACGATAAATTTCAAGCCAGCACACACAGACAGGTGATACACAGTAAATAGGGTTCCTTTTTCCCATTCACAACTAAAATATCTGGTGTTCGAGACAGTGGAAGGCCGAGTGGTTCTAGAATTTACACAGAAATTCTCGAAGCACTACAACTAGTGTGCTGCCAGCATGCTTCAACACTCGTGCTGCATCACAATGACGTCACATCGCATTGCAGACAGCGGGCCGCTGCCAGATGCCCGGCACTGAGATCCTTACTCCAGTGGGCCACCTCACCAGCTGACAAGAAATCTCCAGTTGAGCTTTGGACACTACTACCCATCTCACTGGCTGTTTGCTTGTCACAGCTTCTGGAATCACCATTGTGTCTCCACCGTGTCGGGTGTCGAGGCAGGATCGACTCCTGCACTGGTTGCTGCATCGTGTCCCCACCGAGCTCTGGACAGTGCTGCTGGATGTGCCCACCACAGCTCCGGAAGCCATGTTTGAGTAACAATGACACCACATTCAACTCTCCATAGTCTCTGCTGCAAGTGCTGGGACTGGATCAAGGGCCATGTCGTGCTTCCACGCCAGGTTTGTCAAACAAAGCGAAAAACTACGATTTATGAACATAGCATCTCTGCGAACGTTTTGTTTAGTTTTTTGTGCCCATGGTTAACGAGATCTTGTTTCGTTACAAACAAACTCTGTGTCACAAACAGTGTGCCTTCACCAATGCTTCATTTCTTTTCCTTTGTAGCAGTTAACCAGAGTTAGTTTGTATGTCAGTGTTCTCCAAGCTGACTTCTGCACACTAGATCTGCTGCCACTCATCGCTACAGAGCATTCCTTCACAGTGTCGCCATGAATTGCTGTTCTAGTGGTCCATGCAGGAAACTCCCCCGCATGTCCCATCAGCCATTTGTTATGTCACACACTGCCCCCTTCACACCCGCGTGACGTCATGCACCTCTATTATTGGGATTGCGCTAACATCAGCACAAGTGCACAAAGCACAAACATACAATTAATTCCACAAGAAAATGTATGCCATAATTTTAAATGTAACATCTGCAGTGACATCTCTGGTAGTGGTCTCGAAGCTGTAATCAATGCACTTTTGCACAGTATATAGTTAAACAGTGTGTGAGTTTAGTCGGTTGCAATTTAAATTCAGTGCAAAATATTTAAATGCTTTAATGTGCAATATTTACCAGCAATGTCCTCTGAGATCCATTAAGAAGCTTTTGATCGAAACAAGGCATACTGGGTGCTTCAAGAGGATAATGATCCAAAACTTCGCAGCAGTCTCTGTACAGTGTGGAAACAAGACAAGGGGTTGTCCACAATGGATTGGCCTGCAATGTCTCTGGATGCAAATCCAATCAAAAATGTTTGGTTGTATATTAAGAACAAGCTTAAAAGAAAGACAATATATACTTTGTAGCAGCTGTCTTATAAAATTGGGACAATACGGAGATTACTGAGAGAACACGCAGAAAATCTCGTAAGAAGTATGCCAAAAAGGAGTCAAGCTGTAACAATAATGGCAGCGATTGTATTAAGTATTAAGTAATTGTGCGATTAGTAATACATCTATTTTCATGTAAACATATATTTATAATAGTGTCTTTTATTTCACAGATAATGGCATTCACTTTCTTGTGGAACTGACTGTATGCTGGCCACAAACAGGACATTTTCATCTCTTGCACCTACTGAGCTCTGTTCCAAGCCATTCGTCGCGTCACACGATCTCCCACGTGGACATTTCCAGTGTAATTATTATAACGTTTCGGTGTATGTATATTGCTGTGAATGAATGTGTTGTGCGTAACCATATGTGTTTAATTACTGCCAGCAGGTTGGACTTAGTGTGTGGGAGTGGCAGTAAGCCAGCCCACAGTAAGACAGGTTTGAAAGTGGCAAAGAACCATGTGTTGCTCACTTCACATTCATTGCAGTGGCTCAGAGCCCGTGTGGTGGGGATAGCAAACTCACTGCATGATGGCCGCATTATGCCACAGCTGATGTAACTGTCCGTGTTCAGTGGCAGCTATGGTGAGTCGCGGAAGTCCTGCACCTCAATTGGGAGATAGATTTCTATTTAATGAGAGTGATGGACATCTGCAGTGCCTTGTATGTCACAAAGCAATTCTGCTAACTACAACCTACAGTGTCATTATACACGTCTTCACGCAGCCCTTAAGGGTGGACAGAGGGCAAAGCAAGCAAAGAGCTAGTGGCCAGGCTTAAGAATAACAGGCCAAGAAATGCAAGTTTGAAAAAGAGTTTTTAGGACAGAAGTTATAGAAATATGCAGCACAGTTCTTGTACTGTAATGCGTTTATCCTTTTCAGGTGAATGACTGTGAAGAAAACTGAACTGAAGCAGTGGTTCGTGTAAGCAATAAAGTTGCTCACATTATGGCAACAAATGGCAAGCGGTTTTCTGTGGGACCTCTCTTAAAAATGTGCATGGTAGCAATTACAGAATTTTTGTTTCCAAGAGAGCTACAGGCAACTGAAGGGGTTTGCCTATCAAAGCAAACAGTCTCTCATCAAATTCTTGACCTCACAGTGAATTTAGAGAAACGGCTCAGATAAAAAAGCCGAGAGCTTTGTTGCAATTTTGCTATCATTTGATGGAAGCACAGATGTATGTGAACTTGCTCAACCTTCAATATTTGTGTGTGGTGTCTATACAGAGCTACAGATAACCGAAGAACTCTAGGATGTGGTACCACTCGATCAAGGTATGTCCATGTGATGACTCTTTCATCGTGCACAATCGCAGATGCACAGGAATAAAAGGGTAAGCATTAAAATTTGTGGGAGGAATGCTTGTACGCATGGGCATTCTCATATCCACACATTGCCTTCATGCACAAAGAAGCCTCCTATGAATCTCCTTTGCTTGGGAGCTTGTGCTGCATTAATTGTGATGAAAAAGTGACAGAAAACGAAAATGCAAAAGCGACTATAGGCAAAAGCATATGTGAAAAACAGAGGTAGAAGAAATACAAAGTGATAACAACATTTCATCTGCATCTTTCTAAAAAAGGCCACAACGAGATTTTAGCTGGGGGAAACTGCAGCGATAAGGCTGGCAGTAAAAGTTTGTTAGCTCGTAACTGGCGACTTATATACTCATCCGAATTAGTTACACCTCATTTCAAAGCAAAGCATTCAATTCTATCAAATGTGTAACTTGCAATGTGGAATAATTGTAATTTATTATCTGATTGTTTTATACTTCTTTTCACTGTAGGAAATGCCTAAGCTTGTAATCATTAGCATATTTTGTCCTAATTTACTTTCAATGTGTCATTTGTATTTAATCATTAAGTATTATATGCAGCTTAGCATCCTCAGACTTGACAAATTTGGGAATTATATAGATGCCAGAATCTACTAGAAAGGAAGTTGAGTTTTTCAGTTTTGTATTTTTCGCATTATCAGTGTGTTTCATTTCTTTAGCAGTTTGTTGAGGAGATACACATACCCCATCATTTCTTTTGTTAGATGTCAGGCTCCTCAGCTACTGCACTTTTAAGTTGCCATAGCTCGAATATCTGTCTACAATTTTCATATACACTTTTCATTAATTTTTGGGTTATACTCCTCAATTTTCCTACTTCAAAACTTACGGTATCTCATTGTTTACAGAAATATTATCAGAGACTTTTTATGTAATATGTGATGCTCAGGGCACCACATCTCAAATTTTTATTCAAATAATCTTCAGAAGCGGCATTACCTATGACTTTTTTCATTGTCTGTAATCATCTGTAAACTTAAGTGAGTTTCCTTTGGAGTCAACAGACGTTATTGCACATAAATCACTTTACAGCATAACCTCAACATACTACACAATCAAACACATTTGGACCTCAGCAGCCCATCATCTGCTAAAAAAAAAGCAAAGATTCCCACTGAAGGCAGGTAGCAACACACAGCCTCCATTTCCAGGAAATTACGCATACACAAATGTGGAAATTTATGCGCATGCACAAAGCTGGACACAGAAAGGCCATCAGGTGGATGCACTTCTACAGCACTACAGAACTACATATTTTTGAAGGTGTTTGTGAATCAGTGAACAATATAAATTTGCCTTGATCTAAGCTCCATTCTGTAGCAAGGGAAGGTGCACCACAAATGGCTGGGCATCATCAAGGTTTTGCCTCTCGTTTAGAAAATAAACTCAAGAACGAATCTGGAAAAGGTATTCTGACTGTTCACCATTTCCTTCACCAAGAGGCACTATGCACTGAAACAGTGGGACTAGGTGATGTAATGAAAGTTGTGGTCAAGTGCATCAATTTTGTGTGTCGGCACTGTGTAAGTCATCACCAATTCAAAGGTTTCCTGAAAGGAAGCAGAGTATGGGGACATACCTTACCACAGTACAGTTCATTAACTGAGTCAGGGAATAGTTCTTTATGTTATATTTGCCATTCGAGAGGAAATATCTCTCTTCTTGGAAATGAAAGGGGAAGGAATTAGTTGTCTGGAAGATTTAAAATGGACATCAGACCTATCATTCTTAGCTGACATACGAGGGTTGTTTTTTAAGTAAGGGCCGTTCGCGCGTATAGTCCCGTAGTTCGCGCAGATGCCGCAACAAGCCACTGCGCCACTTGCCGGCATCCTTCCCGTTCACACTGATGCAAGTTGCAGCTCTGTAGCTGATGTGTACGCATCGCTGTGCTACTTTATAATGTTTACGATTATTGAATTGCCCGCCGTGTGTGAGATATGGTCAGTGATACATTTTTTGACCACGAGAAGCCTATCAGCTGCAGAAATTCATCGTCGGTTAACAGAAGTTTAAGGCTTGAATGCAGTGAGTGAAGGTAAAGTGTGTCAATGGGTTAGAGAGTTTAAAAATGGCCGTCAAAACGTCCATGACGAAGAACGCTCAGGCCAGCCCTCTGTGATCACTGATGATTTGGTGGCTGCAGTTGAAACAAAGATTCGTGAGGACAGAAGATTCACAATTTCCACTCTTTCTTTGGAATTTCCACAAGTTTCAAGATCGGTTTTGTACAAAATTGTATCTGAAAACCTAAACTTTAAGAAACTGTGTTCTCGGTGGGTACCCAGACTCCTCACAGAGGACCACAAAGGAAAGAGATTTGCCACTTCATTGGACTTTTTGATTCATTACGAGGAAGAAGGGGATGACATGTTGAGTCAAATTGTCACTGGAGATGAAACATGGGTATCCCATATCACTCCCGAAAGCAAGCAACAATCGATGGAATGGTGACACACAACCTCACCCGTCAAGATCAAAGCCAAACAGACGCTGTCAAAGTGCAAGATTATGGCAACTGTGTTCTGGGACCGGCGCGGTGTTTTGCTAGTGGACTTTATGCCACGAGGAACGACAATCAACTCAGATGCCTACTGTGCAACTCTAAAGAAGCTCCGCAGAGCAATTCAAAACAAAAGGCGCGGCATGGTGACAAAAGGAGTTTTGCTCCTGCACGATAACGCTAGGCCTCACACCTCTCAAAAGACTCGAGATTTGATTGATTCTTTTGGCTGGGAAGTTTTGGACCATGCACCATACAGCCCCGACCTTGCTCCTAGCGATTTTCACCTTTTCCGGTACCTGAAACACCATCTTCGCGGGCAGCGCTTCAATGACGACGATGAAGTGAAAGTGGCCGTGAACTCTTGGCTGTCGGAGCAGGCGGCCGAATTCTTTAAAGAGAGAATTAAAAACTTAGTTGTACGGTATGACAAGTGCTTAAATAAACAAGGCAACTATGTAGAAAAATAGGTAAAAGTGTGTAGAATCAGAAAATAAAAGTTTTTTTACAAAAGTATTTGTATCTTTTTTTAAAAAATAAAAACGGCCCTTACTTAAAAAACAACCCTCGTAATTATGCATCTGAATAATTTAAATTTGTCATTGCAGGGCAAAGAGCAGCTAATAATTGACATGCAAGACCCACTCAGAGCATTCATGGAAAAGTTACTTTTGTTTGAGAGGCTGATGGTTGAAGGAATTCTTCAGTAGTTTGGCTTCTTTAAAACTACTTGGAGATAACAATTTCGGCAATTATCAAGTGCAGATAAGTCAGCTCATCACATCTTTCGAGTCAAAGGTTCCGAGAGGTCCCAATTTTTGAACTAGAAATGAAATTGTTCAGCACTCCTTTCTCGGTTTCATCCGATGATTTCCATCGTCACTCCAGTTGGAAGTTATTCATCCCCAAAATTCAACTTTTCTGGAAGACAAATACTACCACATGCTAAATCTGTCATGGTGGTATCTTTCATTACAGCAAAAAAATTCCACAAGCTCCACAAATATGCTGTACAGATCATGTGTGTGTTTGGATCCATGCATTCTTGTGATCAGCTTTTCTCAGCAATGAAAAGAATAAAAACGAAGGAACAATTTTTTCTTCAGGTCACATTAACGCTGTGAATACTTTGACACGCAATATTTCTACTCTTGTTATGAAAAGTAAGTATAATTTCAGATGCCCAATGTCTTTTAAAACAGTTGTTTCTTATTTATTTCCTTAACTTCTTATTTTCCCGAGGTAGGACGCTGCTATGCCGTGGTTGCTAAGAATATGACTTTGGCAATCAAATGTCTTTGACAAAATTGCTCTTATCTAGCCATGGACTTGCCAAGCAAGCCCATACATGTTCAGCAACTTTTCTCAGTTCAATCTCAATTTCAAGCAGACACTGTCTGTCTTCATAAGTATTTTGCAGTAGTGAGAATGGCCAAAAATGCATGCAATCCAGTCCTGGCATTGACTTTGGCACTGTGCTTACAGAAGAAGAAAACTCTCATTAAGGGAATGGCTTAAAATGAGAGATTTGCCCATGAATATCTGCTAAAGGAAATATTACCCTCGGAACCCGATGATCACATCAACTTTCTCAAAATGGATAATGAAATTTGTTAAAACTTGTTAAGGCCCTCCTAAAGGAGTAAACTTGTCTGTTGAGTTCATTCTTATCTTGCTACGGATGTGTCAAAGAAGCCCATTCATGTATCAAGAAAGCTTGTCAATTTAACCATACTTCTGAAGCAGAAGCTTTTCGTGTATGCTGAATTTTGGCACTAGTAGAATGGCTAAAAATGCAGATAAAGCATTGGCAGTAAAATGGAGAGATGCATCAAACCACTCTTCGGACTGAAGGTCACAAAAAAGACAACACTGACTCTGACACTGAGTTTAAGAAAGAAGAATGAAACAAGACGCTGATCTAGGTAATGGTTTGAAATGAGAGATAAATATTCAATTGAAAACCTGTTAATGGAAATGATACATTCTGAACCTGATGATTAAATCAACTTTCTGTGGACGAGCATTGAAACAATATCTTGTTTAGCATTACTTTGCCCTCACACTGAAAAAGAAGACAGAAGCATGAAAAAATTTATTCTCTTCTACCTATTCCTCTAAGACAGTTCATTAAAATATCACAACTTAGGAAAGCCCACATCATCCATGGAACAACCAGAGAACTTCCATTTCTTTTACTTCTTTCAACTTCCACTTGTATGTAACTGTATATGTAACATATTGATTTTGTTCATAACCTTTTCACGTGTAATATTCGGTTGGGTAGCTGTCAGTACTATTTTGTTTTTATACTTGACTACAGTTTCCATGGTTGTTGAAACTCATGGTATAACGAGATAAATTGTAATAAAACAATTTTTCACTAAACATATGTGGTGAAACATCATCACAAATAACGTCCACCATCTCGTCAAACTTTCTGTCAATTAAAATTTCTGGCAAACACAATGTATGCTTGACAAACACATCAAACAGCACCATACACAGTCAAATATTTGGCAAGCATAGTTAAGTTTGAGAAAATGTTTGATAGTTTACAGGGGCCTTAAGATGAGGCAGGCACATCAAAAGGATTTCCATGCCACTTGGTGTGTCATGTGCTGCCAACCCATTTCGTTGTTCACAGCGAGCGACAATGCTCCACGAAGCTGGGAATGCTCCGCAGCTCAGCACAAAGTTCATGAACTGGAACAGTCTGCCCTGGAGTGAAGGCACCTTTCTTTTCAAGGAACACTATTGAGAAAATTTAGAGAACTGGAATTTCAAGCTGACTGCAGATAGGTACCACTGTTACAAACATACATATTGCATAAAGACCACAAACATAAGATAGAGAAATCAGGGGTCATATGGATGCATATACGAGGGTGATTTGATAAATCCAGTGAAAAAGCAAGAAAACATATTTGTTCCATAAAAAAACATCACCTTATTTCTCGACATAGTCTCCTTTGAGGGATAGACACTTGGTCAAACAATCTTCTAGCTTTTTCATCCCATCGGACAAATAGGTTCCGCAAAATACACCACTGGCCATTAAAATTGCTACACCAAGAAGAAATGCAGATGATAAACGGGTATTCATTGGACAAATATATTATACTAGAACTGACATGTGATTACATTTTCATGCAATTTGGGTGCATAGATCCTGAGAAGTCAGTACCCAGAACAACCACCTCTGGCCGTAACAACAGCCTTGATAAGCCTGGGCATTGGGTCAAACAGAGCTTGGATGGCGTGTACAGGTACAGCTGCCCATGCAGCTTCAACACGATACCACAGTTCATCAAGAGTAGTGACTGGCATATTGTAACAAGCCAGTTGCTCGGCCACCATTGACCACAAGGTTTCAATTGGTGAGAGATCTGGAGAATGTGCTGGCCAGGGCAGCAGTTGAACATTTTCTGTATCCAGAAAGGCCTGTACAGGACCTGCTACATGCGGTCATGCATTATCCTGCTGAAATGTAGGGTTTCGCAGGGATCGAATGAAGGGTAGAGCCACGGGTTGTAACAAACCTGAAATGTAACGTCCACTGTTCTAAGTGCTGTCAATGCGAACAAGAGGTGACCAAGACATGTAATCAATGGCACCCCATACCATCACACCAGGTGACATGCCAGTATGGCGATGACGAATTCACGCTTCCAATGTGGGTTCACCGCGATTTCGCCAAACACGGATGCGACCATCATGATGCTGCAAACAGAACCTGGATTAATTCGAAAAAATGACATTTTGCCATTCGTGTACCCAGGTTTGTCGTTGAGTACACCATCGCAGGCACTCCTGTCTGCAATGCAGGGTCAAGCATAACCGCAGCCATGGTCTCTGAGCTGATAGTCCATGCTGCTGCAAACATCGTTGAACTGTTTGTGCAGATGGTTGTTGTCTTGCAAACGTCCCCTTCTGTTGACCCAAGGATCGAGACGTGGCTGCATGATCCATTACAGACATACGGATAAGATGCCTGTCATCTCGACTGCTAATGATGCAAGGCCTTTGGGATCCATCACGGCATTCCGTATTACCCTCCTGAACCCACCAATTCCATATTCTGCTAACAGTCATTGGATCTCTACCAACACGAGCAGCAATGTCGCAATACGATAAACCGCAATCACAATATGTTACAATCCGACCTTTATCAAAGTCGGAAACGTGATGGTACTCACTTCTCCTCCTTACACGAGGCATCACAAAAACGTTTACCAGACAACGCCGGTCAACTGCTATTTGTGTATGGTTGGAAACTTTCCTCATGTCAGCACGTTGTAGATGTCGCCACCGGTGCCAACCTTGTGTGAATTCTCTGAAAAGCTAATCATTTGCATATCACAGCATCTTCTTCCTGTCGGTTAAATTTCGCGTCTGTAGCACATCATCTTTGTGGTGTGGCAATTTTAATGGCCAGTAGTGTACATATTGAATGCAACTGTCACTTCCTCATTTGATGAATATTTCTTCTCAGGAAGCCACAGTTTCAAGTTAGGGAACAGGAAGAAGTAAGGTGAGATTAACTCTGGTGAATGGGATGGGTAAGGAACCAATTCAAAGCCTGAACCACACTCTGTCGCCATTGTTATCACTGTTGTTTCGGATGGTGTATTGTCCTCGTGAAAGAGCATCTTTTTGTGTGCTAATTGTGGTCTTTTTTTAGCCAATCCAAGTTGCAAACAATCGAACAATGAAGTGTAATAGCGTCCAGTTATGGCTTTGCCTTTTTCAAGTAATCTATGAGGATTATTCCTTGGGAATCCCAAAAAATAGTGGCCATCACCTTACTAGGTCTTCGCCTTCTTTGGTGCAGTTTCACCAGCCTTTATCTACTGTTTGACTCGCGTTTTGACTCTGCTACATAATGGTGGAACCAGAATTCATCAACAGTCACAAATTGGCACAAAAAGTCTTGCAGACTGCAATTAAACATCGCCAGACTTTGTATTGAAATGTCATGCCCAATGCACTTTTGGCTGACTCTGAGCAATCATGGCACCCAACAGACACGCAGTTTCCTCATAGCCATTTCTCTGTGCAGGATATGATGCTCTGACTCAGCTAAGCTGCCTAAAGGTCCAGAAATCTACCGAATTATCATTCTGCAGTCTTGTATTACCATATCATGGATTTTGTCAATGGTTTCCTTTGTGGTGACCTCAACTGGACAGGCATAGTGCACTTCATCTTCAGTCCTTGTCTGACCATGTTTAAATTCAAAATCCAAAGGTAAATGGTTTTCAGTGATGGTGCAGAGTCCACATGAACTTCATTCAGTCCTGTTTTGATTTAGGCGGCAGTCCAACCCTTGAAATTACAATGTTTAATAACAACGCGGAGTTTGGTTTTCTCCATTTTCGATTCCTTTCAAAACACTGACCAATACCTACTGATAGTTCTACATTTGACAGCACAAAAGGGGGGCCACTCCTGGATTTTAATGTGTAGGCGTATCTGACTGTATGCAACCAACATAGCATAGCTGTGTCACAGATCCTGTAAATGCTCTGCAGTATAGTTGTTTGACTATACACAATGGGTACCAGAAGAGACAACTATAGAACACTGCTCTTTATGGCAGCCTGTCTAGATGTAAACCAAAACTGTCATGCAACAAATATTAGATAACATGTTATTATACAAGAGACAGTCCTTAACGCTTATAAATTAAACTTCATTACAATAACTGACATTTCAGAAGTCTTATCACACTCATTAAATGACATGATGAGTAGTGGTTCATTATCCGAATTTGAACCCACAGTTAACCAAACAAAGCTCGAGAGTCTGGTCGAGACTCAACTAGGCATCAAGTAAAAAAAAAGTGTTTACCAGTATCAGTTTACAAAGGCAAATGTCCAAACCTGGAAATAAATGACGATACATTTAGCACTGCATTGGGAACCCAATGAAACTTATAATGCCCCTGAGAAGTAATCAGAAAAGGTATGTAATAACGTGCCATATACAAGTGTGAAGTGCCATGAAATACAGATGAGGTGATGGAGAGGAGTAGAAACCAGTATCTATATGAAATGTTAACTAAGCACAATCAGATGTCAGATATTAGATATGTTTACCAATAGCATGAGATTGGAATCTTAAATGACAATACAAATGATTTTTGTGTGGCTGGGGTTCAAACCCGGCACCTTTCATTGCTGTCTCATATCTACGAATAGACATGAAATATTTATTGTTTCTTCACCAGTAGCAACATTTGCACATTTTTAGCAAGAGGTGATGCAATGAATAGTTCTGTGCTGCCTGGGACTCCAGCCCTGTGCATATTGACGTTGTTAACCCCAACCAAAGGGGAGTCAACTATAAAATTCTCTGTCACTAGTAGTTAGGATCACATCATACACAGAGACCTGGACGAATTTGGCACTGTGAGAAAACAAAGAATAAGATTCCCAGTATGATCCTGAAGGTTTCAAATCTGGAGAAAAATTGTAATTGGCGTTCAAATACCAATCCAGTGCCAATATTTTTAAAATCTCAATGTCACTTAAAATAAGAAGTGAAGGTCCTTTGATTTTACATGATGACTGGTTTGTGAAATAAAATAACAATACTAGTGTAAGAAAGCATATTAGAGACAGAGTTTCTGCAAGCAGTGGCTTTGGCCTCTGACAGCCAAAACTGATCCGACTCTGTTCCAGTCAGTAGCAAATGGACATGTTTAATGTTGATTTGGAATCACGGCACAGTCCTGTGTTCTTTACTTGGCATTACTGGAGGTGATGAAGGTATGTTTGTGGCTGTTAAAACTGATACCCACAACGAGAATCGAACCCACACCTTAGTTATTCCAAGCTAGCCTCAGTCCATCCAACCACCGAATTTCAAATGTGGTAGCATCATGATTTTGTCATAATGGGGTACACAACATGTGGTACAACAAGTTTTGACTTCCACTTGAGCTTTTGTTGTGAATAACCTACTCATGGTCTAGCAGTAAATCTCCTGCAGTGCGAACGCAAAGCCATGATATCAAACCCATGCTTTTCCTATGTATTTTAATCTGTATTCTGTCAGTCTGCTAAGAGCAGCAGTCTGACAGAAAGTCGGAGACTGTTCTGTTCATTTTCTAATCAGCCAGTAACAGAAAAATCTTGTCGAAACATTTTGTTTTCTTTTGTTTGTTTTGCTTTAGCACTTTAAACATGGCTAAACTCAGACTCGGCAAGTCGCTGCATCCATGGGATCAAAAAAATACCGGCACATCTTCAGATGGTTTTCAATAATGAGGTGGAATATATTGTTGACAATTTCTCTGATATTTGTGTCTATTTTGTTCAATAACCCAATAGGAAATTCCATGAATTTGCACTACACTAATACAACTGGTGTGTCAACATAATGCCATACAGCAAATGGCTATCTCAATTACATGTGAAGTTTTTATGTCATACTCAAGTAACTTTACTGCACTACAGTGGAAATACGACAGTGTGACTGTAAGAGTAGTTGCTGAATGAAACACAGTTAACAGACTATTCAGTGATTTATTTCTTTAACAGATTCGTCTATTTTCAGTATTAGTTCGACAGAATTTTATGTTTCTTACCTCTAGACCTACTGATTACTGAATGTAGTGAGACGTTTTATGGTGACAAAATATCTGAAGATGTTCTGTGTTTAACGTTACTCTTGTGTCAGTTTGGAACTGAAAGCTACTGCCTTTTCCTCTCTACAGTGCGCCAATATTTTCGTAGAGCAAGCGAGCAACTGCAGCATTCATTGCCTCTTCATTGCCCTTGTGATAGCTGATACAGATAATTCACACTGTAGACAATGAGATTAGTCATAGTTGCTGTGTGAAAGTAATCTCCCCATTTGTAAACATACATTTGATAAGTCAATAACTCACCAAAGTGGAATTAATTAAGAATCTTTGATTAGTATACCACGAATATATAAAGTGTATCTTGCAAGGTACGCTACTGGCCATTAAAATTGCTACACCAAGAAGAAATGCAGATGATAAACGGGTATTAACTGGACAAATATATTAGACTAGAACTGACATATGATTACATTTTCATGCAATTTGGGTGCATAGATCCTGAGAAATCAGTACCCAGAACAACCACCTCTGGCTCTAATAACAGCCTTGATACGCCTGGGCATTGAGTCAAACAGAGCTTGGATGGTGTGTACAGGTACAGCTGCCCATGCAGCTTCAACACGATACCACAGTTCACCAAGAGTAGTGACTGGCGAATTGTGATGAGCCAGTTGCTCGGCCACCATTGACCAGGCGTTTTCAATTGGTGAGAGATCTGGAAAATGTGCTGGCCAGGGCAGCAGTCGAACATTTTCTGTATCCATAAAGGCCCTTACAGGACCTGCTACATGCAATCGTGCATTATCCTGCTGAAATGTAGGGTTTCGCAGGGATTGAATGAAGGGTAGAGCCATGGATCGTAACACATCTGAAATGTAACGTACACTGTTCAAAGTACCGTCAATGCGAACAAGAGGTGACTGAGATGTGTAACCAATGGCACCCCATACCATCACGCCAGTATGGCGATGACGAATACACGCTTCCAATGTGCGTTCACCACGATGTTGCCAAACACGATTGCGACCATCATGATGCTGTAAACAGAACATGGATTCATCCGCAAAAATGATGTTTTAGCATTCGCGCACCCAGGTTCGTTGTTGAGTACACCATCGCAGGCGCTCCTGTCTGTGATGCAGCGTCAAGGGTAACCGCAGCCATGGTCTCTGAGCTGATAGTCCATGCTGCTGCAAAAGTCATCGAACTGTTCGTACAGTTGTCTTGCAAACGTCCCCTTCTGTTGACTCAGGGATCGAGACGTGGCTGCACGATCCGTCATAGCCATGCGGATAAGATGTCTGTCATCTTGACTGCTAGTGATGCGAGGCCATTGGGATCCAGCACGACATACCGTATTACCCTCCTGAACCCACCGGTTCCATGTTCTGCTAACAGTCACTGGATCTCGACCAACGCGAGCAGCAATGTCTCAATACGATGAACCGCAATTGCAATAGGCTACAATCCGACCTTTATCAAAGTCAGAAACGCGATGGTACGCATTTCTCCTCCTTACACGAGGCATCGCAACGTTTCACCAGGCAATGCCAGTCAACTGCTGTCTGTGTATGAGAAATTGGTTGGAAACTTTCCTCATGTCAGCACATTGTAGATGTCGCCACCGGCGCCAACCTTGTGTGAATGCTCTGAAAAGCTAATCATTTGCATCTTCTTCCGGTCGGTTAAATTTCACTTCTGTAGCACGTCTTCTTCGAGGTGTAGCAATTTTAATGGCCAGTAGTGTAATTCTCTGTCATTCAAGGAAGTAACAAAACTATCACATTGTCACCTGACATGTTCTGCTATGTAGCCATGACCCTATCTTATTCATAGCAGGACGATTATGTTTCTACAAACAATGTCTTTCTCGAGTGGGCTAATAATTTAGGAGTGCATCTTGTGCATCAATGATGCAGTGGCTTAATTACTTTTGATACAATGTCATATGGAGTATTCTAGTATTTCTGATATCATTCGTCATTAGCGGCTTCCAACCAAACTGCTTTCCTGTGGACTATTGTCTCAGTTGTGTAACTGGATTCATGATTTCCTATCTGAAAGGTCACAGTTCGAAATACCTGATGGGACATCACCTATTGCAACAGAAGCGTTGCAAAAGAAGCGATGAGTGTAAATCCACAAGTAAAGTGATGCAGACCTTATGCTATTTCTAATATACAGGGTGAAGCGAAATTCGCGCACTGGAGCTTCACAGCGCGACACCTTGCATGCCAGCTATAAAAAAATGTCTCTCCCAAAATTTTGTCTGGCGAGGACACCCGGCAGAAAAAGAATGTTAAAGACTGACAATCTGGCAACACTGTAACCACATGTATGGTGAATATCTTTGTCAGCACATTTTGGCGGTACTGTGCAAATGGTGCAGTGTATAAAGTTTTGGGTTAGCATGCAGGAGGTTGAGGGTTCGATCCTAGGTTGAGGCACATGTTTTTTATTTGTTAAATGTAATCCACATGGTACAGTATCTGGCATCTTATTTGTCAACAGTGACTGCAGCAGGTCCTCTAGAAAACATTTGCACTTATATACTACAATTGTAGAAATGGAAGACTTGTCAGCTTTGGAAGGAGCCATTTCCACATCGTGGGTATGAATTTATTCGCACCACTTCAACTACTAGATGCGAAACCTGTTTTCTTTGTACCTTCCTCCAATGGTCCCATAGATTAGTACCAACTATTATTCTTGCCTTGTTCAGGTCCATTACAATTCGTTAGGGCCTTACGTTACCAGTAGGATTATCAATGTGCTTTGTGAATACTGTCCAAACTCGGTTACTATTTGTATGTGTTATCACCATCGTCCCACTAATTATGCCTTTCAACACTGAGTCTGGTAACCGCATGCTGTTTAGTACGTATCTCAATGCACTATTATTATTATTATTTTCGATTATTCCCATTTAAGAGAGCGTTTGAACTTGAATTCCTTTATGATGATTGTTTATGTTTTTTCTGAGCCCAAATTTTCTTCATGTGTTCACTGTGTTGTTTCTTTCGCTCCGCTGTCCATTTGCATCCTGGTCTCTTCTGTGTTGTGGTGTCAAATTTATGTTTTTTGATGATGTTCCTGAATTCAGTTCTATTTTCTCCATCGTTTACTGTTATGTGTGCTTGTCTGAGGTCCTCTTCAACTTCTTTTATCCATTTTGTTTTTCCCCTGCCTGAGTTGATGACTTTAAGAATTCGCTTTGAAATTCTGTTTTCAGTCATCCTGTGGATGTGTCCATAGAACTGCATTCTTCTTTTCCTTATTTATCCGTAATGTGGTTGTTAGTGTTTAACGTCCTGTCGACAACGAGGTCATTAGAGACGGAGCGCAAGCTCGGGTTAGGGAAGGATTGGGAAGGAAATCGGCCGTGCCCTTTCAAAGGAACCATCCCCGCATTTGCCTGAAACGATTTAGGGAAATCACGGAAAACCTAAATCAGGATGGCTGGAGACGGGATTGAACCGTCGTCCTCCCGAATGCGAGTCCAGTGTGCTAACCACTGTGCCACCTCGCTCGGTACATTGTATCCGTAATCTTGTCTGTGTATTTATATAATTCTGATGTTGGTCTCTTCTTCCAGATTCCTTGCTCTTGTATCAGGCCAAAAATTTTCCTTTCTTGTTTCTCTATTTCTTTGATTTTAGTTTGCCCACCTATTTGTGTTGTTTCAGATGCATACAGTGCCTCCGGAAGTACGACAGTGTTGTAGTGCCTCAATTTTGCGTTAATGGATATGGACTTTTTGTTATAATAGTTCCACGTGAGTTTATATGCTTTCGGTAGTTTTTTTATTCTTTCCTCATCGGCCTTTAGGTTGATCCCTGATGGCTGGATGATTTCTCCCAGGTACTTAAAATGTGGTACGTGTACAATTTTCCCATGGGTTGTCACAATAGGCAATTTGTCTTGTGGCACTCTTTCTATGTACTGGGTTTTCTCATATGAGATTTGTAGGCCAGTTCTTTGTGCAGTTTCGTGTAACTTCTCTATGGCGTTAGTGGCTTCTTTTCTATTATTTGTGAGGATTGCAAGGTCATCCGCAAAAGCTAAACACTTCACATTGAATCTATTATCTTTTCTAATGCCAATTTGGATTCCTTTGACTTCTTTTTCCCATGTCCTGATAATTTTTTCAAGAATGATATTAAAGAGTAATGGTGAAAGTCCGTCACCCTGTCGCACTCCAGTTTGGATTTCAAATGGTTCCGAGATATCCCCCATAAATTTAACCTTGGAGACTGTGTTAGTTAATGTTTCCCGAATGATTGCTCTTGTCTTTCTGTCAATGCTGAATTCTTCCAGTGTCTTGCAGAGCGCTACTCTACAAAAATCTACAAAAGTAACCACTGTGTTTCGGGTGTTTCTCATCTGGAGAATCATTTTCAGATTCCAGATCTGCTCTACGCATGATCGTCCCTTGCGAAAACCAGCCTGGTAGTCTCCTATTTGTGGGTCAGCTCATTGTTCTAATCTATTTATGAGAACTTTTGATAGGATTTTATATGTGACCAGTACGAGTGAGATACCCCTGTAATTATTTGGTTGTTTTGTCCCCTTTTTTGTGGAGTGGATGGATGAGTGCGCATTTCCATTCAGAAGGGATCTGTTCTGTTTCCCAAATGTTTAATATGATTTTGTGAATTTTTCCTGTTAATCTTTCATCATTTAGTTTCCATAGTTCTGCAATTATTCCATCTTCTCCTGGGGCTCTATTGTTTTTCAGTGTCTTAATAATTTCTACTATTTTGTTGATGGTTGGCGGTTTAGCGTCAGGATTTGGTGTAGACGTCTCGTAGTGAATATCCTCTGTAGGTCTTTTGCAGTTGAGAAGTTTGTTGAAATAGTCTGCGAGGATTTGGCAGTTATTCTTCGTGTTAGTTTCTAGTGGAAACATCACGTATGTTACCGTTAGGGAAACAATGTAATTCGAAACCAAACATTTCACAATTAGCGGTGTTGGCATGAATCATGCAGAACAATAACTGTCAGAAGGGTAATGTGGATTAGGTGGAACAGCGCACCGGACTGATGATGTGTTTGTACTGTATGCGCTGTCCACCAGACAGGGACTAGTTGTGAATGTAATAACGTGCCCGTGACAGACTCCAATGTACATGCGTACACGTATCAAATTTTCTCACTGTAAATCTCTAAATCAGTGTGACAGATATATGGCATAGGCAAATGTTGTATATGTGGATATGCTTCTGGTCCTTGGTGCACCTGATAACCGGGCCGGTGTTGCTGCCCATGAATATGCTGTTAGATATCCTCGTCGATGTCATCTGGAGCTGCGCCTTTGGGAATCAGGTTGTCTCCTTCCACCATCATATGACAGAGGCCGTCCACAGACTTGCTGTACCCCAGCTACTGAGGAAGCTATTCAGCAGGTCATACACCAAGAACCTCAGTGAAATACACATAGCGTAGTAAGGCAGCTGCATGTCTTGCAAAGCATGGTTGTTAACATGCTGCACGAGCATGGGCTGCACCCCTATCATTATGCTTTCATGCAACACCTGTATCCTGCGCATCACCATCAAAGAATGCAATTCTGTGAATGGTTCCAACAACAACAGGAAGCCAACGATGACTTTGTGAACATCATAATTTGGTCAGATGAACCAGCATTCACTTGTGAGGGTGGCTTCGATATGCACAATGTCCATCATTGGTGTGAGGTTAGGGTTAACATCACCCACGAGCACAGATAACGAGTTTGCTTTAGTATCAACGTCTGGACCAGAATATTGGGCAACAGGTGGTTGGGCCCTACATGTAGCCTGACCGGTTGACTGCATGAAGGTATCATGCATTCCTCTTGAACTATCTGCCTGATGTGCTGGAAGATTTTCCACTACATGTTCGGCAGAGGATATGGTTCCAACATGATGGTGCACCTCCACACTCTGGAATTAACATGCGACAGTATTTGGATAGAATATTTCCAGGGAAATGGCTTGGACATGGGGCTCCAGTTGTATGGCCACCGCTTTCACCTGACCTAAATCCCCTGGATTTCTTCCTGTGTGGACAGCTGAAGGAGCACATGTACTCTACTCCACCGACGAATGCGGAAGAATTGGTAGCGCATGTTCATGCTGCTCTTGTTACTGTGGACACACCTTTGGTGCGAAGGGACCAGAGCTGTATGATCCGGCGAGTTGCGCAATGTTTGGACGTGGAGGGAGATCGCTTTGAGCATCTGTTGTTCTGAGGACAACATACTCTGTTTTGAAACTCACGCGGTCATTAATATGGACATTAAAATTGTCACTAGTTGCTAATGTGTGACGTCCGAGTGCTCATATTACATGTAGTATAAATGACAAGTAGACATTGTGTTATTGTACTGTGCGGTCATCTTTAGCTTTTCGAAACTGATATTGTTTTTGTAGTTATTCTGTCCTATGACAGGTCATCTGTTTCAACTGAGCAAATAAAAAAAAAGTGCCCCAACCCAGGATCGAACCCTCGACCTCCTGCATGCTAATTCAAAGCTTTATACACTGCACCAATTGCACAGTACAACCAATATGTGTTGACAGAGGTAGTCACCATAGATGTGGTTACAGTGTTGCCAGATTGCCACTCTTTAACGTCCTTTTTCTGCAAGATGTACTCGCCAGACGAAATTCTGGGAGAGACATTTTTTTATCACTGGCATGTGAGGAGTCGCACTGTGAAGCCCAAGTGCATGAATTTCGCTTCACCCTGTGTATAAATTATTTAGTAGACAATCAGAACACTTCTCTTAGATTTGAGGGTGGGAATGCTGCCATCTAGTAAACTCTTCACAAGAGCAAAGCGAATTGCAAAATGATGTTGATAATAAATCTTATCAGTGCAGAACATGGCAATTGACCCTAAACAATGAAATGTGTGAGGTTCTCCACATGAATACCAAAACAATTCCATTAAAGTTCACTCACATGATAAATCAGTCACATTTAAAGGTTGTTGATTCAACTAAATATTTAGGAGATAAGGTCACAAACAACTTAAATTGGAACCTTCATATGGAAAAAATTGTGGGGAGGAAATGGGATCTCTACAAGGTAGGGCTGACAGAAGAATTCGAGAAAGTTCAATGAAGGATAGCTCATTTTGTATTTTCATGAAATAGGGGAGGTTGTGTCAAGGATATGGTAAATGAGTTAGGATGAAAATTATTGAAATGTAAGTGTTTTATATTGTGTCAAGGTGCTTTCACTAAATTCCAACTGTTAACCTCCTCTGTTGAATGCCGTGATATTTTGTTTGCCCCAACATACATGGGAGATATAACTGTTGTGGGAAGAGACACTGGTTCTTGCACGGTAAGATTTAGTTGTCCATTATTCCTATGTGCTTTTTGAGAGTGGGGCAACAGAGAAATAATGTGACAGTGGTTCAAAGAGCCCATGCAAAGTATTCCTTACTTAGAGTTATGCTGCAGTTCATTTTATCTTAGGACAGAGAGAAAAGGAAGGAATGTTTTCAGAACGAAGAATTAATTATAGGGAAGGGGAGGTAAAAGAATATGGTTTCATAGGTGTTGAAAGGAATGATAGAGGACAGTAAAGAAAGCAGAAACTAAACCTGAATGTATAGTTTCAATGGAAACTGCTAAATTTGTTTGTAACGTTTTGGGAAGATGGAGTAGAAGGGCAACTGAAGTGATAATATAAGAGAGGTGAGAGAATGAGAGAAAGAATGGAGGACAAATTAACAACGAATAAATATAAGATGAAATCGTGTGCATAATTTTCAGAAGGTGAAGTGTGCATTAATGGATGGAGGGTACGTGAGATGTATTTGAAATAACACAAAATTCTTTTAAAGTGCCCATCCAAACAGATTACTTTGTAAGTAGCTAGAGAGGGTATAAATGAAATAAAAACAGAATATTTAACAAATTGTATATTCAAAAGAAAGTAACTTCAATTGAAAAGGCAACTCAAAGGAAAACTATCTCAAATTTTATCTGATCTGTTGGCAAGTGATCTTTCAGTGCGTCTCAATGAGGAAAAATGAAGAAAAAGATGATGTAACAAAATGTTTTAATGACTCTAATATTTTATCCAGAATCCCACATTATTTTGTACTTCTCTCATGTGTCTTAGTGTAGAACCTATAAGTCATCATACGTAATGACCTGAAGAAGCAACTTCCTCCCAGGCTTCAAGAATGCAGTTCCAAAGAGCATCAGCTGTAGCTGGTTGCTTTCAGGGCCAGTTCCTCACTAATGTTCTGGTGACCTTAGCGCAATTGTTTTCGATAGTGTTCATACCAGCAGCCCATGACAGTCAGCCCATGGGTGTACATACAGATGAGAATCTTAATTGGAAAATTCATATTTTGGATCTTCTAAAGCGACTAGGTTCAGCAACTTTTGCAATCAGAATAATTGCCAATTTTGAGGATATAGAAATTAGAAAGCTAACATACTTTGCATACTTTCACTCTCTGATGTCATACGGAATAATATTTTGGGGTAACTCAACACTTAGACAAAAAGTATTCACTGCTCAAAAGAAAGTGATTAGAATAATTTGTGGGGTTCATAGTCACATGTCTTGTAGGCATCTTTTTAAAAGATTGGGAATTCTTACAACAGCCTCACAGTACATTTACTCATTAATGAAATTTGTTCTCAACAACATGGGCCAGTTTGAAAACAACACTGACATTCATGATTATAATACCAGAAAAAAGAAAGACTTATACTATCCTTTACTCATCCTATCTTTGGCACCCAGAAAGGGGTAAAATATGCTGCAATAAAGTTTTTTGACAAATTACCAGATGAAATAAAATGTCTGACAGACAGCAGTAATAGCTTCATAAATAAATTGAATAAATTGAAATCATATCTCCTTGACAACTCCTTCAATACAATAGATGAATTCTTGAATAGGAATAAATGAATCTATTAATATAGTACATGCATGTTGTGCCATTTAAGGCAATGGGGTAAATAGTAGAAATATTAATCTTTAACACTGTACTGCAAATATATATGTGCATTTCTTGTGCACTGGACATGTTCCACATCGTACCGTGCAATTGATCAATGGAACATGCAACTAATTAATTAACATAGAAATAACTTGCCACAGTGAAAAAGTTTTTATTTTTATTTTTATTTTTTTTATATTGCATTCCCAACTCATGCCTGGCACCCTGCCCCCCCCCCCCCCCAACCTCAAGGAAAAAAACATCTGCAACACTCTCTCCCATATTTCACTATACTACAAAATCAACAGCATTCTTTCAATATTTCTGATGACCTCTGTCAATCCCATCAGGTAATAATTGCACAGTGCCTAGCAATATTCCAGAAAAGGTCGAACAACCATAGTACTGGCAATCTCCATAGTAGACTTCTTGGGTCTTCAAGGGTTGTGTCAATAAACCAACATTTGTTTCATCTTCACCACAACATGTGATGTTTCCCAGTGACATTGTTTATATTTGTACCCCTAGGGCTTTCGTTAGATCTATAACCCTCAAATTTGTTTGACTTATTGATTTCTCGAAGCTTGATGAAACTTTTAGTAATCATGTGGAGAACCTTATACATTTTATTATTTAGGGTCAATTGCCACGTCCTGCACTGTAAGGATATATTTTCAACATCATTTTGCAATTCACTTTGCTCTTCTGAGAAGTTTACTAGATGACAGCATTACCTGCCACAAATCTGAGAGAAATGTTCTGATTGTCTGCTAAATAGTTTATATACAGCCTCTGATAATTAAGTTTGGTGATTAGTCCTGTAACGTTAATGTACATGAACTATGAACTACAGCTACCTTACTGTCCTTCAAAATAGTCACCTCCATAACTATGCACTGCTGAGCACTGCAATACATGTCCTGGAAACTTTGAACGAAGTCTTCCTTTGGGATAGTATTCAAAAGCCGTGTTACAGTTCACTGGATGTCAGAAATATCGTCAAATCTCTTTGCTTTCAAAGCGAATTTCAGTCAAGGGAATAGGAAGAAGTCTGGAGGATTGAGATCCAGCAAGTATGGTGAATGTTCAAGTTGCACCACCCCCTTTTTCGCCAGGAACTCTATGACAATATTGGCTGTGTGTGGGTGAGTGTTGCCATGAATAAAAAACCAGGACTTTGTTGTGCGTACTGGGGTCATACCCTGCACAGACATTGCATGAAATGGGTCAAAATTTCAATGTTGTGTGCAGCATTCAACATAGTTTCCTCAGGCGGAAAATCCTTATGGATAATGCTGTGACTATCAAAAAAGGTGAAGAGCATCATTTTGATGCGTGATTTTTCGAATCTGATCTTTTTCCAACGTGATGTCATAGAACACCATTCCATGCTATGCCGTTTTGTTTCAGGGTCACACTGGAGACATCAGGTTTCATCCTCAGTGACAATACGGTTCAAGAAATTGGGTGTCGAATCCACCATTTCGACAAAATCCTGTGAAGCCTCTACACATACCTACTCCTGATTGTCAGTCAAGTGATGTGGCAGAAGAGGACAACACGTTTTCCTCTTCCCTAACTCCTGGGTAAGGATTTGTCGCACGGATTCATGGTTCATCTGCAGTTCATCTGCTATCATGCGCACAATTAATCAATGGTTGTTCTTGACTAATGTCCTCACTTTCTCAATGTTTTTGTCACTGATGGTGGTTGCTGGTTGTCCACTACAGGGATCGTCAGAAACACATTCCCAGCCTCCTCGAAAACGAACGAACCACTCATACACACACTTCACTTCATGGGCAGTGCTTGATCTCCATAAACACATACCAGCATTGCATGCCTTTCTTTCGGTGTCTTGCCAAGCTTAAAACAAAATTTTAAATTGATCCTTTGCTCATTCATTATCCTGTTCTCAGTTCAGAACCAATGCACTAAACAAGCGCTTCATCAAACAGGTCTAACACGGAACACACACGATGCTCAACTGAACTATGGGGGAGCAGGTTGTCAATACCGGCCACTACACAGGTGCAGCATTGTGACTCACCAGTGTTGCCCTGACTTCATTCACTGAACTTTATTGTCAGAGGTTGTATATTAGAAATAGCAAAAGGTCTACATCACTTTACTTGCAGAATCACACTCATCACTTCATTTCACTAGGTGTGATGTCCTGTCAGTTACTACGAACTGTGACCTTTTAGACAGGAAATTACAAAGCCAATCTGTAAGTGAGACAATAGTAGTCCATAGTAAAGTATTGTGACAGGAAGCCGCTAATGAGGAATAATATCAAAAGCATTTTTAAACTACAGAGTCAATTTGAGAGTCCCTGTACACAATACATTGTGCAAATAAAGTGCGAGCTGTCTCTCACAAGAGTGATGCTTTCCAAATCCATGCTGCTTTGATGTCAACAGTTAATATATTTCAGAGCATTTCATAACACTGGAACAAAGTATTTGTTCATGTGTCCTGCTACATGTCGATTTCAAAGAAAAGGATCTGAAATTCAGTGGATTATGTTTATTTTCTTCAATATGTATTGCAGTGGTCTTTGCAACTTTCCATTCTTCTCCAGTACCATAAATACTAGACTACTCCTTGTTGATGCAAAAGATGTGCTCCTAAATTGTTAGCCTACTCAAGAAAGACTTGTCTGGAAACACAGCTGTCCTGCTATGTCTATGATAGGGTCACAACATATTGGAACATGTCTGGTGACACTGTGATAGTTTTGTTACTTTCTGGAATGACAGAGAATTATCTTGCAAGATTCACTTGATATATCTGAGATATACCAATCAAAAATTCTTAATAAATTCGGCTTTAATGTGTCAACGACTTAGCCAATAAATGTTTACAGACAGTGGAGATTATTTTCGCGCAGCAGTTACAACTAATCTCATTGTCTAGACTGCAAATTGTCTGTACCAACCATAACAAGGGCAAGGAGGAGGTGATGAATGCTGCAGCTGTTGCTCCAAGCATTGTAAAGAGGCAGAGGCAATAAATAGCCCTCAGTTCCAAACTGGTGCAAGAGTAACATTTTACCTCCTCTGTAACAGTGCTCTGAATGACTCGTTTGGGGACTGAAGACCTCAGATGTTAAAGTCTCACAGTGCTCATAGCCCAAGGACACCTTTAGAAATTTTGTCATCATAATACGTCTCACTATGATCAGTAACCAGTAGATCTAGAGGTAAGGAACATAAAATACTGTGGAACTGTTACTGAAAATACACAAACGTGTCAATGAAATAATATGACTTGATACTCTGTTGACTGTATTTCTTTTAGCAACTACTTTCACAGTCATATTGTCATATTTACATTGTCGGGTAAAGATACGTGTATATGACAAAAGAATTCATGTTTAATTAAGTTAGCCATTTGTTGTATGGTACTATGCAGAGATGCCAGTTGTATTGTTGTAGTGCACATTAATAGCATTTCTTGTTAAGTTATTGAACACAACAGACACAAATATCAGAGAAATTGTCGACAATATAGTCCACCTCATTATCAAAAACTGCCTGATAATTTGCAGGTAGTTTTTTGATCCTATGCATGTAACAACTTGCTGATTCTGAGTTAAGCCACATTTAAAGTGCAATTTCCAAAAGAAATAAAAACCAACTTTCTTGGTGATTGGTTGATAAGGAGTGAGGAAGGTAAATGCATGCAGGTGCCAGATTAGAAGACTTAAGGTAGGTGTGTTTGCTGACCCAGCCCCTATGTGCTGGCTCCCACATCACATTAGTTGCTCTGTGACTGTGAGGAACCTAATTTGTTGGCAACAAATGTCAACTCCGAGGGACACATCACTGTGAAGCAGTTCTTAACACAAAAAACCTTCTTTGTGCCACCAGATGTAAATCAAGAACAATACATTTTGTTTTTAAACACACCAATTTTCCAGGCACTCGAAATTCCGGCATTGCCTCATAAAGTTTGTATAATGATGTATATCGACACCTGTTTGCAGCCAGGGTGTCGATTTAATTATCATTTCATTCTAGAGAAACTGCACGGTCATCAATGGTATCTGTTCTTTCGGGAACAGATACTACCTTCATATATAGCATTCAAGAGACCTTTCGCAAACATGTTTCTGCAAGATTTTTCTATTACTTGCTTGTTAAAAAATGAACAAAACTGTCTTTGACCTTCTGTCACGCTGCTGCTCTTAGCAGACTGACAGAATATAGATTAAAAAAGAAAGGAAAAGCATGGTTTCGATATCATGGTTTTGTGCTCGCACTGCATGACATTGACTACTAGAACATAAGTAGGTTATTCACAACAAAAGCTCAAGTGGAAGTCAAAAATTCTCATACCTTGTGCTGTGTATCTCATTATGACAAAAACATGATGCTAACACACTTGAAGTTCGGTGGTTGGATGGACTGAGGCTAGCTTGGAATGACTAAGGTGTGGGTTCGATTTCTGTTGGGGGTACCAGTTTTAACAGCCACAAACATACCTTCATCACCTCCAGTAATGCCAAGTAAAGAACACAGGACTGTGCCGTGATTCCAAATCAACGTTAAACATGTCCATTCGCTACTGACTGGAACAGAATTGGATCAGTTTTGGCTGTCAGAGGCTGAAGCAACTGCTTGCAGAAACTCTGACTCTAATATGCTTTCTTATACTAGTAATGTTATTTTATTTCATAAACCAGTTGTTCAAATGGCTCTGAGCACTATGCGACTTAACTTCTGAGGTCATCAGTCACCTAGAACTTAGAACTAATTAAACCTAACTAACCTAAGGACATCACACACATCCATGCCCAAGGCAGGATTCGAACCTGCGACCGTAGCGGTCGCTCGGTTCCAGACTGTAGCGCCTAGAACAGCACAGTCACTCCGGCCGGCCACAAACCAGTCATCATGTAAAATCACAGGACCTTCACTTCTTATTTTAAGTGACACTGAGATTTTAAAAATATTGGCACTGGACTGCTATTCGAACGCCAATTCCAATTTTTCTCCGGATTTGAAACCTTCGGGATCATACTGGGAATCTTATTCTATGTTTCCTCACAGTGCCAAATTCGTCCAGGTCTCTGTGTATGATGTGATCCTAACTACTTGTGAAAGAGAATTTTATAGTTGACACCTCTTTGGTTGGGGACAACAACATCGATACGCACAGGGCTGGAGTCTCAGACAGTACAGAACTATTTGTTGCATCACTTCTAGCCAAACATGTGCATATCTTGCTACTGGTGAAGAAACAAAAAAAATATTTCATGTCTATTCATAGGTATAAGACAATAATGGAAGGTGCCAGGTTTGAATCCCTGCCAGCAAAAATCATTTGTATTGTCATTTCAGGTTCTGCTATCACACAGTTGGTGAACATATTTAGTATCTGACATTTGATTGTGCACAATTCATATACATACTGAGTTCTACTCCACATCCATCATCATAACTTTACTTCATGGCACTTCACACTTGTGTATTGCACTTTATTACATAACTTTTGTGATTACTTCTCAGGGCCAATATAAGCTTCATGGGGATCCCACTGCAGTGCTAAACATATTGTCATTTATTTCCAGGTTTGGATATTTGGCCTTGCAAACTGATACTGGTGAACACGTCAATATTTTATTTGTCTTCATGCCTAGTCGAGTCTCAATCAGACTCGCAAGCTTTGTCTGGTTTACAGTTGGTTCAAATTTTGAATACGAACCTCTACTCATCATGTCATTTAATGAGTGTGAGAAGACTTCTGAAGTGTCACTTATTGTAATGAAGTTTAATTTACAAGTGTTAGAGTCTTCTTCACCTCTAACAGTGTGTTTTCTAGTATTTGTTGTATTGCGCTATTAGTTTACATCTTTGACTGACTGCTATAAAGAGCAGTGTTCTCTAGTGATCTCTTGTGGTAACCATCGTGTACAGTCAAACAACTGTACCCCCGAGAGTTTTGACACTTAGAGGACCTGCAACACAGCTACATTATGTTGGTTGCATTCAGCAGTACCTTCACTTTATTTATTTATTTAATTTATTTATTTGCTATCAACTGTACATTGCTGAAATTTTTTATATGACCCTTGGAATAAACAACTTAACCAACCATGAAGGTGCAACAAAAATGTACCATCCTTTCATGGAAATTTACCAGACTCATCAAACCACCCTTCTGGACAGTTGTTTTTCTCTCGCTCTATTTGCGAGTGGAAAAGGAAAGAAAATTAATAGTAGTGGAACAGTGTACTGTCTGCCACATACCGTTTGGTGGCTTTCAGAATATGTATGTAGATGTAGGTGTTATCTTATGGAATTATCTTCTGGGGCATTGCACATAAAGTAACATTAAAGCTATTGAGGAGAGCACTCTGATTCCACAAAATTGGAGTAAATGAGTAACAACAGTTTCCTTGAGTTACTATGCTAAAACACAGAAATTTAAATTGTAATCAAGTGGGAACTGAGCAATGATTCTTCAAATATTATATTAAGAATTCTGTCCATATGTCAGGTTTCATTGAAATATACCTGTTAGAATGGTAATTACCATTCATGCGCCTTTATACTATTATGGGTCTCTCGGTTAACTGCCACTTCAACTTGCAGGCCAAAACCCCTTTTTACTCTGACACACTGGAGATATTTTCATAATTCAATGAACTGTATGAAAATTCTTGTATCACTAATAACTACATTAAAGCCTTTGAAATAAAACAAAGCTATCTTAGCTCAGAAGTTGGTTTCAGCAGCACATGCCTTTACTA
Organism: Schistocerca nitens; assembly: GCF_023898315.1. Classification (NCBI taxonomy): domain Eukaryota; kingdom Metazoa; phylum Arthropoda; class Insecta; order Orthoptera; family Acrididae; genus Schistocerca; species Schistocerca nitens. Next base: position 705,062,612 of record NC_064614.1, on the reverse strand, counting down.
GCTAGACATGGTCTTGTTGTATGTGGCATGCCCTCATCTTCCTCCAACCTTAAAACTGATTTATTCAGTCAGTTGTAAGGGCACCTACAGTTAAACATTGACTCTGAATCACCATGAAACTTAGTGTTTTTCACATAAACAAATCATTGGCAGAGGTGAAAGAAGTGGCAATGGACAGAAAATAATATCTGTCTGACAGAAATGAGTTCCAGACCGTTGGATACATAGCCGGACACCCACTCAGCCACTAAACCATACACCTATGAAACATGGTAAATACAATTACTGTAATTTGAACAGGACAAGTCTTACTAAGGAAATGTGTCAGAAATATACTATCAGAGTAATGGTATAGAGTGTTAATCACTCATACTCAAACTGAAAATAAATTAGTAATGAATACAGAACAGTACCTCATCATCAAGGCATCTGGCATCCAATATTGACTGCATTCTTTCCCCTGAGAAAGACAAATTTGAATCAATGTAATATATACTTTGTTTCAAATTTGATGTTACATGTGCTGTTGTTGCAAGACAAATTTGGGTTTTCCCTGTACCAGAAAGACCACACAACTCATATATGTTTCCTGTAAGCAAGCCACCTTCCAATATTGTGTCAATGCTGCAAAATTTCAATAATATGAGTGAGCCATATTCTAACAAGTATTGATATTTATTGTGTACAAACAGAGGTAGCTTTGTTACCATACCTTTTAATGCCTGTCTGTATAAGTGCTGAATTTGCTACTAAATCATTGTACATGCCGATTCCTTTACGAGGAAATGCTGAGTAATCAGTTATAAGAGAGCTGCGAATCTGTATCACATCCTGGAAAAACATATATAATCAAAAATTTCAAATATGTATTGCAATATCTATGTAAGTCTTTGTTAGACATTTATGCAAGATAAGATAGTAACATGAACTATGCTGAATGAGATTATGTTCTTTCTCGTATCTTAACAGACACATGTATGACACTTCATGCAGCAAAAATTGGTAGCTAAGTAATAAATAATTCCAACCACACAGAAGAGATGAGTTGAAAATAATCGAGAGTTTTAGTTTTATACAGTACTAAAATATCCAACTAAAGTTATTGCTGAAAATAAAAGTGTATTTGACTTGTTATCAATAATGGAAATTCCTGGTTGAATCAGTACATAAAATAAGGAAAAGGAAACCACTCACCTGGAGCACAGAAACATTTGTTAGTAAAAACAACATTTGCACTAGCTCTTTTTCTAGCGAAAGTATACGCATTTACACACATAACCACAAAGTCACCAAAATGCACACTCCTGTGGCCATGGGCAAGACTCTGTGACAGCATAATTGACTTGTCCAAAATCTGAAATATTTCTAGCATTTTATTCATTATGTCTGCCTGTACCTCAAAGTCTCCTCTGTTTTGTGGGTAGCGATCTACCCTTTCCATGTTGTTGTTATTCCATCCTAGACATTCCACTGTTTTATTCCTATGTCTGTATTCCACAAAGCAGTTATATTAACATACATGAAACTGTCAATACAAAATTCAATAGAGAAACCTAATAAATTTAAGGGATATAAAATGTAGACTGGCTGTGGCAAGGCAAGCGTTTCTGAAGAAGAGAAATTTGTTGACATCGAATACAAATTTAAGTGTCAGGAAGTCGTTTCTGAAAGTATTTGTATGGAGTGTAGCCATGTATGGAAGTGAAACATGGACAATAAACAGCGCAGATAAGAAGAGAATAGAAGGTTTTGAAATGTGGTGCTACAGAAGAATGCTGAAAATTAGATGGGTAGATCACGTAACTAATAAGGAGGTACTGAATAGAATTGGAGAGAAGAGGAATTGTGGCACAAACTGATTAAAAGAAGGGATTGGTTGGTAGGAAACATTCTAAGGCATCAAGGGATCACCAATTTAGTACTGTAGGGAAGCATGGATGGTAAAAGTCATAGAGGGAGACCAAGAGATGAATACACTAAGCAGATTCAGAAGGATGTAGGCTGCTGTAGTTACTCCAAGATGAAGAAGCTTGCACAGGATAAAGTAGCACAGACAGCTGCATCAAACCAGTCTCTGGACTGAAGACCACAAAACACAATGAATTTGAGACAGAAATGAAAGGTATAGTACTGCTGATAGAAACATATAGAAGTAAAAGGGGAGGCTCTGTCTGTCTTTCGGAAGTAATAATTCATTTGTCAGGTGGGAGAAAGGGAGAGGTTGAGGGAGGCTAAAAAAGTAGGGCAGCTCACTCAGGCCCCAGTATGAGAGAGACTCACAAGCAGTGAGGAAAAGGGCACACAAACCATCTCATTCTTATTACAGGCGGGTCTGCCTCATACTGAGGTCTGAGTGACCTGCCCTAATATTTTAACCTCCCCCAACCTCTCCCTCTCTCCCACCTGAAAAATAAACTATTGCCTTTGACATACCAGTAGAGTATATCTTTCACCTTATATGTATCTATCAGTAGTACTACACTTTTTGCACTCTGAATATAGTACTGACTACTCATTATCAATACAGACCATCATGGCACTCTTTTAAGTAAACTTGCTTATAATGGTGTCAGTGGGAAACTTGCTTTTAATAGAATCTTACCTTACAGATAGACAACAATGCACAGAAGTTGTGTATGATAATGGAGAGGTAATCGAAAAAAGAAGATCAAAGATAAGAAATATAAATTTTGGTGTGCCACAAGGCTCTATCTTGGGCCCCTTCTTGTTTATTTGCTACGTGAATGATTTCCCAAAAGTATTAGACACCAGTCATCGTATTACTATGTATGCTGATGACACCTCTGGGGTTTGCTGGGCACATAGTAATGATGACCTAAATTCAGTGGTACAGAATTTTGTTGAAAAAGCCCAAACACATTTTGAAAAAGAAAACCTGAGGATCAATATAAACAAAACGAATTTAATTTATTTTAAGACAAGTGGTTCAAATAAAAATACTGTTGTAAATGAGGACATTCAGGTAAATACCTGTTCAGAATGTAAATTTCTGGAGATATATATAGATGACAGACTTTCGTGGAATCAGCAAATAGATCATGTCTGTGGTAAAATAACATCTAGTCTGTATTTACTAAGGAGATTAGTTCAATATTTAGATATCGAAGCCATAACAATAGCGTATTTTGGGTTGGTGTATCCCCATCTATCTTATGGAATTGTATTGTGGGGTGGGTGTAGCCAATACAATATAAAAAAGGTATTTGTATTGCAGAAAAGAGTAATAAGAACTATGGCAAAAGTAAGACCCAGAACTTCATGTAAAAACCTGTTTATTAAGTTTAATATTATGACTATCTATGCAGTATATATGTTTCAATCAATATTATTAGTGAAAAAAGACAAAAAAGTGACAAACAGGAATATGGAAATCCATGATTACAATACAAGACAAAAATCAGACTTTCATATGGTGAGCAGACGATTGAATCTAACAACAAATACCCCATTCATTAAGGGAGAAATATTTTATAATTCTCTGCCAAACAACCTGAAACAACTTTCTGGTAGAATTTTTAAAAATGATTTTAAAAAAAATGGCTTATATTGAAGTGCCCATACAGTATGGTGCTGACATAATTTGACCTCAGGAATGCTATGTTAAATATACTTAAATGATATTTTACTTAATAGCATGTAATCTATTTATATTGTGTATCAATAATCTAAATGTAATTATTATAACATTGCCCATGCATGTTAAATACATGTTTCGAGCTGTAAGATAAATAAATAAGTCACTCAACAACAAATATTCATATGAACCAGAAACTGTTTGATTATGTCATATAAGCAGTTCTGTACATTTTCATCAATTCCCATCAAGTGAAACTTCTTCCAGGAGCTTAAAAACAGATGTTTTCTCAAATATATTTCTTTAACCATTTATAATATGCTTCAAACCAACATTTTAAAATCATTACTGTACAAAAAAGACAATCTGCATTGATCTACTAAGCAGTGCTTGGAATCACTTATTGGAGCACCAAATACTTGTATTTTCTTAGATTTGTAAAAGGCATTTTGTCAAGTTGATCACAATATCAAACAATGGAAAATACAGCATGGAATGTAACAATATTATGACAAGGATGGTGAGAAGCATTTATACATTAGTGTAACAACTGCATTGCATGTTCCACTGCAAAAAATGCACCTTCTGAGCTAAAGATTTTCCAGGAATCCAATTGGGGTTAAAAGTATGGGCAGAATAGTCTACAACAACTTACCCCTAATTTTGTGTAAATACTAGTAGAATGTTCTATAATGGGAGGGAAGCTCCATGGTAGTTGCTGTAAGAGAAACTTCTACACAAACAGAGATTACTGTATAATAGGTGTAAAACAAAACACAAGGCTATAGATAGAGAGATGCTGAATGAAACATGTTAGGCTGTCAGGAGAGCAATGCACGATGCCTTTAATGACCACCATAGCAGAATATTGTCAAATGACATTTCACAACATTCGCATGTAAAAGTTGTTAGTGGCGCCAAAGTCAGTGTCCAGTCCCTAGTGAATAACCCAGGAACTGAAATTGAGGGCAGCAGCAAAGCAAAAGCTGAAATGCTTAAATCCATTTTCAAATGCTCATTTACAAAGGAAAACCCAGGAGAATTACCCCAATTTAATCCTCGTACCACTGAAAAGATGAATGAAATAAGTATTAGTGTCAGTGGTGTTATAAAACAGCTGAAATCGTTAAAATTAAACAAAGCTTCAGGGCCTGATGGAATCCCCATCAGATTCTGTATTAAATTTGTGGTCAAATTAGCCCCTCTTCTAACTATAATCTATCATAGATCCCTTAAACAAAAAATTGTGCCCAGTGCTTGGAAAGAGGCACAGGACACATCCATTTACAAGAAGGGCAGTAGACATGATTCACAAAATTACCATCCCATATACTTGACATCGATTTGGTGTAGAATCTTACTTAGTACATATTCCAAGATCAAACATAATGAGGTATCTTGAATACAATGACCTTCTCAATGCCAGCCAGCATGGATTTTGAAAGCATCGAGCATGTGGAAACCCAACCTGCATTTTTCTCACATTACATCCTGAAAGCTTCGAGTCAAGGCAGTGAGGCAGACACAATGTTTCTTGATTTCTGAAAAGCATTTGACTCAGTAACACATCTACACTTATTACCAAAAGTATGATTACATGGCAAAGCAAGTAAAATTTGTGAGTGGATTGAGGAATTCATATGGAGGACACAGCAAGTTATCTAGGATGGAGAGTCATCAACACATGGAGAAGTAAGGAAGTGTGAGGGACCCTTGCTGTTCATGTTTTATATGAGGCATATTTTTTAAGTAAGTACCTTATTGAAATTAAAAAAAGACGTGCTAAGATATCTCAATAATTTTTTTTACATGAAAGCCTGTACCTTAATCTACTTTTCTACATAATTTCCGTCAATATTGAGGCACTTGCCATAACATTGTACCAGTTTTTGAATACCCTCTTCATAGAAGTCTGCCACCTGACTTGTTAACCACTGCATCACCACTGTTTTGATTTCGTCATCGTCTTGAAGACGCTGACCGCCCAGGTGTTTCTTCAAGTGCAGGAACAGATGGTAGTCACTGGGCGCAAGATCGGGGCCGTATGGAAGATGATATAGAGCTTCCCATCGAAAAGATGTGATGAGACCTTTGGTCTGATTCACCACATGCAGAAGGGCATTGTCTTGCAGCAAAACGATGCCCTTGCTCAACTTCCATGGACTGTTGCTTTGATTCTGGTGTGACGTAGGCCACCCATGTTTCATCGCCCATAACAATTTGGCTTAAGAAATCATCACCGTCGTGGTACCGCTCAAGGAAAGTCAATGCATTGTCTAAACATTTGGTTTTGTGCACATCCGTCAACATTTTCGGTACCCAACGTGTGCACATTTTCAGTAATTCAAGTGCTCGGTCACAATGCCATACAAAACACTACGAGAAACATTAGGAAAGTCATCCTGCAAGGAGGAAATCATAAAGCGTCTGTTTTCTCTCACCTTATTGTCCACTTCCTGCACTAAACTTTCATTAACAACCGAAGGACGACCACTCCGTTGTTCATCATGCCCATTTGTGCAGCCATCTTTAAATGCTCTCATCCACTTTCTTACCATTCCATCACTCATAATGTTTTCTCCGTAAAATGCTCAGATCTCACGATGAATATCAATCGCTTTTAGGTCTTTAGCACTAAGAAATCTTATAATAGCCCATACTTCACAGTCGGCGGGACTCCCGATTATTGGAGGAATCTTAAACACTCAGTACACAATGTAAACCAGGGAGAATCAGACTGTAATGGTGTCAGTTTGTAGATTAAGGTACAGGCTTTCATGTAAAAATAAAATTATTGAGATATCTTAGCATGTCTTTTTTTAAATTTAAAAACGGTACTTACTTAAAAAAAACACGCCTCATATTAATTACCTTGCAGACAATATTAACAGTAAAATTGGGTTTTTTTTAGATGATGCAGTTATCTATAATGAAGTACAATCTGAAAGAAACTGCATAAATATTAAGTCAGATGTTGATAAGATTTCAAAGTGGTGCAGACTTAGGAAACTTGCTCTATATGTACAGAAATGCAGTATTTTACACTTCACATAATGAAAAAATGTAGTATACTATAACATCAATGAGCCACTGTTGGAATTGGTCATCTCACACAAATATGTGGTCTTAGCACTTTGTAAGGGATATGGAATGGGCTCCCCCATGAACCGTGGGCCTTGCTATTGGTGGGGAGGCTTGCGTGCCTCAGCAATACAGATAGCCGTGCAGTAGGTGCAACCACAGCAGAGGGGTATCTATAGAGAGGCCAGACAAACGTGTGGTTCCTGAAGAGGGGCAGCAGCCGATTCAGTAGTTGCAGGGGCAGTAGTCTGGATGATAGACTGACCTAGCCTTGTAACAGTAATCAAAACGGCCTTGCTGTGCCGGTACTGCGAACAGCTGAAAGCAAGGGCAAACAACAGCCGAAATTTTTCCCAAGGGCATGCAGCTTTACTGTATGGTTAAAATGATGAAGCCGTCATCTTGGGTAAAATATTTTGGAGGTAAAATAGGCCCCCATTCCCATCTCTGGACAGGGACTACTCAGGAGGACATCATTATCAGGCAAATGGTGTTCTACGGATCAGAGAGTGGAATGTCAGGTCCCTTAATCGGGCAAGTAGGTTAGAAAATTTAAAAAGGGAAATGGACAGTTAGATATAGTAGGAATTAGTGAAGTTTGGTGGCAGGAGGAACAAGACTTCTGGTCAGGTGACTACAAGGTTATGTATACAAAATCAAGTATGGGTAACGCAAGAGTAGGTTTAATAACAAATAAAAAAACGGAGCGCAGCTAAGCCACTATGAAAGTAAAGTGAATGCATTAATGTAGCCAAGATAGCACGAAGTCCTTGTCTACCACAGTAGTACAAAGTTTATATGCCAACCAGCTCTGCAGATAATGAAGAGATTGAAGAAATGTATGATGCGATAAAAGAAATTATTAAGACAGTGAAGGGAGATCAAAATTTAGTAGTCATGGTGGACTGGAATTTGATAGTAGGAAAAGGAAGAGAAGGAAAAGTAGTAGGTGAATATGGAATGGGAATAAGGAATGAAAGACAAAGTCACCTGGTAGAATTTTGCACAGAACATAACTTAATCATAACTAACTGGTTTAAGAATCATGAAAGAAGGTTGTACATGTGGAAGAGGCTGGGGGACACTGGAAGGTTTCAGATGCATTATATAATGTAACACTGAGATTTAGCAACCAGGTTATAAGGAGGAGATTAGCGTTTAACGTCCCGTCAACAATGAGGTCATTAGAGACGGAGCTCCAGCTCAGATTATGGAAGGAAGGGGAACGAAATCGGTTGTGCCCTTTCAAATGAAACCATCCCTGAAGCGATTTAGGGAAATCACAGAAAACCTAAGTCTGAATGGCTGGACGCGGGTTTGAACTGTCGTCCTCCTGAATGCAAGTCCAGTGTGCTAACCACTGTGCCATCTTGATCAGTGGGTTTTATATTGTAAGAAAATTCTATGGGCAGATGTGGACTCTGACCACAATTTATTGGTTATGAACTGTAGACTAAAACTGAAGAAACTGCAAACACATGGGAATTTAAGGAGATCGGACCTGGACAAACTGAAATTACCAGAGGATATAGAGCGCTTCAGGGAAAGCATTAGGAAATGATTGACAAGAATGGGAGAAAGAAATACAGTAGAAGAAGAATGGGTAGCTTTGAGAGATGAAATAGTGAAGGCAGAAGAGGATCAAGTAGGTAAGAAGACGAGGGCTAGTAGAAATCCTTGGGTAACAGAAGAGATACTGAATTTAATTGATGAAAGGAGATAATATAAAAATGCAGTAAATGAAGCAGGCAAAAAGAGTACAAATGTCTCAAAAATGAGATTGATAGCAAGTACAAAATGGCTAAACAGCAATGGCTAGAGGATAAATGTAAGGGTGCAAAGGTATATATCCCTAGAGGTAAGATAGATACTGCTTACTGGAAAATTAACGAGACCTTTGGAGAAAAAAGAACCACCTGCATCAATATCAAGAACTCAGAAGGAAAACCAGTTCTAAGCAAAGAAGGAAAAGCAGAAAGGTGGAAGGAATATACAGTGGGGTCTATACAAGGGCGACATACTTGAGGGTACTATTATGGAAACTGAAGAGGAAGTAGATGAAGATGAAATGGGAGATATGATACTGAAGAATGTGACAGGGCACTGAAAGACCCAAGTCGAAACAAGGCCTAGGAGTAGACAACATTCCATTAGAACTACTGATAGCCTTGAGAGAGTGAACCCTGACAAAATTCTACCATCTGGTGAACAAGATGTATGAGACAGGAGAAATGTCCTCAGACTTCAAGAAGAATATGATAATTCCAACCCCAAAAAAAGCAGGCGTTCATAGGTGAAAATTACCGAACTATCGGTTTAATAAGTCACGGCTGAAAAATACTAACACGAATTCTTTACAGACGAATGGAAAAACTGGTAGAAGCCGACCTTGGGGAAGATCAATTTGGATTCCGTAGAAATGTTGGAACACATGAGGCAATACTGACCATATAACTTATCTTAGAAGATACATTAAGGAAAGGCAAACCTACATTTCTGGCATTTGTAGACTTAGAGAAAGCTTTTGACGATGCTAGCTGGAATACTCTCTTTCAAATTCTGAAGGTGGCAGGAGGCAAATACAGGGAGCAAAAGGCTATTTACAATTTGTACAGAAAGCAGAGATGGTGATTATACGAATCGAGGGGAATGAAAAAGAAGCAGTGGTTGGGAAGGGAGTGAGACAGGGTTGTATTCTATCCCCAATGTTATTCAAGCTCTATATTGAGCAAGCAGTAAAGGAAACAAAAGAAAAATTTGGAGTAGGAATTAAAATCCATAGAGCATACATAAAAACTGAGGTTTGCTGATGACATTGTAATTCTGTCAGAGACAGCAAAGGACCTGGAAGAGCAGTTGAAAATGAGTTGAAAGTGTCTCAAAAGGAGGATATAAGGTGAACATCAACAAAAGAAAAACAAGGATAATGGAATGTAGTCGAATTAAATCAGGTGATGCTGAGGGAATTAGGTGAGGAAATGAGACACTTAAAGTAGTAGAAGAGTTTTGCTATTTGGGGAACAAAATAACTGACGATGGTCGAAGTAGAGAGGATACAAAATGTAGACTGGCTATGGCAAGGAGAGCGTTTCTGAAGAAGAGAAATTTGTTAATATCAAATATAGATTTAAGTGTCAGGAAGTCTTTTCTGAAAGTATTTGTATGGAGTGTAGCCTCGTATGGAAGTGAAACATGGACGATAAATAGTTTGGACAAAAAGAGAATAGAAGGTTTCAAAATGTGGTGCTACAGAAGAATGCTGAAGATTAGATGGGTTGATGACGTAACTAATAAGGAGGTACTGAATAGAATTGAGGAGAAGTGGAATTTGAGTCACAACTGGACTAGAAGAAGGGACCGGTTGGTAGGACATGTTCTGAGGCATCAAGGGATCACCAATTTTGTATAGGAAGGCAGCATGGAGGGTAAAAATCGTAGAGGGAGACCAAGAGATGAATACATTAAGTAGATTCAGGAGGATGTCAGTTGCAGTAGGTACTTGGAGATGAAGAAGCTTGCTCAGGATAGAGTAGCATGGAGAGTTGCATCAAACCAGTCTCTGGACTGAATACCACAACAATAACAAAATGGAATGGCACATTAGTCAGGAAGCGCAGTCGCTCTGCAAAAGAAATTGTTTACAAATCACTTGTGTGACAAATTCTAGACTACTGCTCAATTGTATGGACCCATACCCAATAGGACAAAGAGGAGACATCATAGTGCAGCAACTTGATGTGGCATGGGCTCAACAAGTCATTGGAAGTCACCAGCAGAAATATTGCCCCTATAGCTGCCCGTAACTGCGGAAGTGTTGCCAGTGTACGATTTTGTGCATGAACTGACCTCTAGGTTATATCTCATAAATGTTTGTTGGGATTCATGTCAGGTGATCAGGGTGGACAAATTGTTTGCTCAAATTGTCCAGAATGTTCTTCAAACTGGTGAAATGGCACATTGTCATCATAAAAATTCCATCATTGCTCGGGAACATGAAGTCCATTAAAAGCTACAAATGGTCTCCAGGTAGACAAACACAATTGTTTCCAGTCAATCATCAGTTCAGTTGGACTAGAAGACCCAGTCCATTCCAAGTAAACACAGCCCACACCATTATGGAGCCACCATCAGCTTGTGCAGTGCCTTATTGAAAACCTGAGTCCATGACTTCATAGGGTCTGCAGCACACTCGAACCCTACCATCAGCCTTTACCAACTGAAATCAGGACTCATCTGACCACGCCACAGTATTCCAGTCATCTAGGGTCAAACTGATATGGTCAAGAGCTCAGGAGAGGCATTGCAGCTATGTCGTACAATTAGCATTCGTCATCTGCTGCCATAGCCCATCAACAACAAATTTCTCTGCTCTATTCTAATGGATACATTCGTCATATGTCCCACATTGATTTCTATACTTATATTACACAGAGTTGGTTGTCTGCTAGCACTTACAACTCTATGCACACACCATTGCTCTCAGTCATTAGGTGAAGGCTTTTGGCCACTGTGTTGCCAGTGGTGAGAGGTAATGAGTGATATTTGGTATTCCTGGCACACTTTTGATGCTGTGCATCTCAGAATGTTGAATTACCTAATGATTTCTGAAATGGAATGCCCCATGTGGCTTAGTCTGTTGATTCCCATCATACGGCCATAATCACATCAGAAACCTTTTGACATGAATCACCTGAGTACAAATGACAGCTCCACCAATGCCCTGATCCTTTATACCTTGTGTATGTGATACTACTGCCATCTGTATACATGCATGTTACTGTCACATGACTTATCACAACACTGTATACTTCTTGTTAGTTCTGTAATTCTTATTATCTTGAATGTTACTAAATTGTAGTGTACAAGTCTGGCACAAAGGTACATAATTTTTGCTCAGCTGTGTCATATAATTTTATTATTACAATGATACTTGCATTTTAATAACAGCTGGAAGTAGAATGTCTTTAGTATTGGCAGTAAGTATTCAAGTAGCTCTTGTTACTAGTTAGTTTCAAATCAAAAAATAAAGAGATCTATTCACCAATCCCAGTAGTTCCTGTTTACACAGAAATGACAAAATACGAAGACTCGACAACATATTATTGAAACTAACACGCAATGAAACTCTTGCCCTTGAGGAACTACAGCAACAAGCACAAAACCACCTCAAAAAACTCTCCACCCTTCCCACTTCCTACTCCTCCCTTGGACTACCACTTTCCACCACCTCTACAACAACTTCCAAACCTCCCTCACATCTCCTAAAAGGTAACAAACCCTGTCTTGCAGACCTACTATATTTTCCTCGTGCTCAAAAACTCCCTCCCATCACCACACAGTATCCAGAACCTAAACAGAGCCGAAACAGAGTCATGAACCTTTCCTCTAAAAGCCCTAGTCCTGCAGAAGTATCAGTCCTTTTCAATGGTCTCACCTTTTGCCCCACTCCCAAATTCAATCATGCAGGACTTGTTAAAGACCCTCTCTCCTTTTCTCAGCTCATACAGTGGTAACACTTTCTGACCACCAAACCTAACAATCAGACTCAACCGAATACCAATGTCAAACCCTGCCTGACTCAGTTCACTCCTCCATACAACTGTGATCCACCCCTATGCCCACAAATCAACCCCTTTTAACTTTCCAGAATTTCTTAACATTGAACCTTGTTCACCATCATTCATCGAATCCCTCAACATGCAAACCAACCTTACATCCACAGGAAAACTGCCACCAACCAGCTAAAAACTGATCCTGCCCTTATATTCCCACCTGTTGACAAAGGCTCCACCACTGTTTTGAACCACAAGGATTGCCTGGCAGAAGGATACCCACCTACAAACTCTGCCACTGTGACCCCATTCCAGAAATCCAGCAGGATTTCTAGTCTCTCCTCAGATCCTTAGATCCATTCCATAACCTTTCTCCAGAGTCAGTCGGTCTCCTCACCCTACCACCCCCACCTTCTACATGCTTCCTAAAGACCATACACATAATCACCTAGAATTCCCTGTGTGGCCAGTCACTGAGCCCCCACTGAGAGAATCTCTGCTCTTGTAGACCAACAGTAAACCTGTTACCCACAACCTACCCTCCTACACAAAAGATACCAACCATTTCCTCCACAAAAGATACCAACCATTTCCTCCACTGACTCTCTACAGTTTTGTTCCTTTAGCACATTGTGCCCTGCTTGTCACTATGATGCCACCTCCCTTTACACTAATATCCCTAATGCCCATGGCCTTACTGCTATTGAACACTATGTTTCCCAAAATGCGACAGATTCCAAACCAACAACCTCCTTCCTAGTCACCATGACCAACTATATCCTGACCCACAATTACTTCTTCTTTAAAGACATTACCTAGAAACAAATCCAGGGTATGGCTATGGGCACCCGCATGGCAACATCCTATGCTAACATATTCATGAGCCATCTAGAGGAATTCTTCCTAAATACCCAGAATTCCAGACCACTCACCTGGTTCAGATTCACTGATGACACCATGGTGATCTGGATCAAGGGTGAGTACACCCTATCTACATTCCTTCAGAACCACATCTTCTTCCCCATTCACCTCACCTGGTCCTACCCAACTCAATAAGCCACCTTCCTCAATGTTGACTTCCAACTCAAAGAGGGCTACATCAGTACCTCTGTCCATATCAAACATAATAACCACCAGCAATACATCTACTTTGACAGCTGCCACCCATTCCGTACCGAGCCTAGCCACCCATGGCCATCACATCTGTAGTGATGACCAGTTCCTCCTAAGATATACAGAAGGTCTCGCCAAGATCTTCACAGACTGAAATTACCCTCTCAACCTTGTACAAAAGCAGATCTACTGTGCCTTATCTTTCCAGTCACCCACCATATACCAGGGTCCCACCATATGGCCAGAGAGGAACATTCCACTCGTGACTCAGTGTTACCCAGGACTGGAGCAACTGAATTACATTCTCTGCCAGGGTTTCGACTACCTTATGTCGTGCCCTGAAATGAGAAATATCCAACCTGCTATCCTTCTCACAGTGGTATTCTGCCGCCCACCAAACCCATACAACATTCTCATCCATCCCTACACAACAACTGCTCCCAGCCCCTTGCCTCAAGGCTAATGTCCCTGTAATAGACCTAGATGCAAGACCTGTCCCATACATCCTCCCACCACCAGCTACTCAAGTCCACTCACAAAAGTAACCTATTCCATCAAAGGCTGGGCTACCTGTGAAACCTGTCATGTGATCTACAAGCTATGCTGCAACCACTGTGCTGCATTCTACGTGGGCTTGACAACCAAGAAGTGTCTGTGTAAATGGCCACCGACAAAGTGTGGTCAAGAAAAAGCTAGACAACCCATTTCTGAGCACACCACCCAATACAAGGTTCTTCATTTCAGTGACTGCTTCGCAGCCTGTCATCTGGATCCTTCCCACCAACACCAGCTTTTCTGATCTGCTCAGGTGGGAACTCTCCCCGCAATACAACTATATCCTACATTCCCATAACCCTCCAGGCCTCAACCTTCATTAGTCACTGTCCTTACCCATCTATCCCCTTACCTGTTCCCATTCCAGCACTACACAGCCCTCTATTTCACAGATGCACCCTCAGTCTTTTTACTTCTCTCCTTTTCTGCTACGTCCCCACCCCCTTGCTCCCACCCTCCATCTAACCTCCTGCCTGCACCTAGCTGCCCTGCCCTCTCTCCATCTCATCCCAGTACACTCCCATGAGTAGCACTTTACTGTCCCCCCACCTCTACCCTGCTATATCTCCCACTCCCCAACTGAGCCTCCTCCCCAACCCCACCACCGGGTTGCCTCTCCCATCACGCGCTGCTGCTCTCAGTGTGGCTTCAGCTTCCAGACTGTGGTTTTTGTGTGTGTGTGTGTGTGTGTGTGTGTGTGTGTGTGTGTGTGTGTGTGTGTGTCCATTTTCGACAAAGGCCTTGTTGGAGAAAAGCTCACTTTCTGACAGCCTTTTCATTGTACCTACCTGCGACTCAATATCTCAACTATGAGATGAGTAGCAACTATCCTTTTGATAATATTGTTCCAAACTAAAGTTCTAGGTATATAGCTTAAAGGAAGTAAGAAAATTTAAACTTGCACTCTTATGTGATAGTTCTTGTAACAAACCTCTAAAAAGATTGATAAGCACAGTGTGTCCTAAACCAGAATAGAAGCAGATCCACAGTAATATTTTACACATACTTCCATTCATTCTTAGGTACGGATTAACCATCTACAGAAGCTCAACCAGTAAACTTTATGACTGACAAGGTCATTTGTAGCATGAGGAATTTAGAAGCAAGGAAAGACTTTAATAAGTTAAAAACAATCATTGTTTAATAACTGAAAATGTTGCTGTTGTGATCTTCAGTCCTAATGACCATTTGATGCAGCTCTCCATTCCCCAGGCATTGTTAGCCACCACACACAGGAAATGTGTGCTTCATGATTTTTGCCACTTTAGTGGAACAAACTGACACAACATTGTTCATATTTAGCACACTATAGGCATCATGAAATCTGCCCATTGTAATATTCGTGCATTTACGTGTATCTCTGTAAATGAAGGTATTTTTGGAAGTTGAGCATTTACATGTATCTCTGTAAATGAAGGTATTTTTGGAAGTTGATAAGTATTGTGCATAACATATTTCACAGTAAATCAACAGTTGTGTATTCTATAAATGGCAGAAGGAATATCTGGTTTAGAAATTCGTTTCCATTTAATTGCAGTACAGCTATTTACAAAATTAATGCATTATCTCTACCTTTTATTTTTATTCATAGACTAGTTCGCTCAAAGGAAGTGTTTATAAGTGTACGATTATGACATAAATCCATTAACAAAATTGCACAGCTGACAATATGGATCAAAATAAGAGAGAAAGTCTAGTAAACATCGGCTCTAAAATGAATACCTTGAAACTATGAGCACTTATTCATCTTCGATATTGTGAAACAAATTTCTTCTACTGCAAGCTCTTTGCTTTTCATATTTTGGGAGGTGGTAGTATGGACCAAAACAAGGAAAAATTGTCTACTAAAAAAGGGCTCTAATATGGAAGAGGAGGAGGAGGAGGAGGAAGAGGAGCTTAGTGTTTAACGTCCTGTTGACAACGAGTTCATTAGAGATGAAGCACAAGCTCAGATTATGGAAGGATGGAGAAGGAAATTGGTCATGCCCTTTCACAGGATCCAGCCTGGCATTTGCCTTAAACAATTTAGGGAAATGATGGAAAACCTACATCTTAATGGCCAGATACAGGTTTGAACAGCTGTCCTCCCGCATGAGAGTCCACTGTGCTACCTTGCTAGTTTTCTAGAATGCATACCTTAAAAGCTATGAGCACCTGTTTAGTAGAAGAGATGTGTTGCACAGTAGTGAAGATGAACATGTGCTCATAACTCTTAAGGTATGCATTTTAGAGCCAAGTTTTATATCAATTTTTTCATACTTTGGTCCTTATTACCATCTCTGCAAGTCTGCAGGAGGAGTTCTGGTTACTCTGTATAGCTCTTACGAAGTCTTTTGCTGTAGCATAATAGTTTGCTCTGCACCTATTATAACTGCCATTGCATGTTACATTTAGTTAACCCTTGCAATAACAGTTTATATTGTCTGCATTTATCATATATTTCCACTAAGTTTTCAGTTTGTTGTGTTAATGGTCATAATTTTAAAAAATTAGGCTCAGAATTCTGGGAGTCAGTAAATTTTATCCTTAATTTCTTCCTTGTTATAATACAAATTACTCTGTTCAGTGTTAATCAGTTCTTAAAAGTAAACTGTAATTCTTATAGCATAGCAGATCCAGAAATTAAAAAGGAATTAACAAGCTTGTTTCAGAATTATTTCAGTAGGTAGAATGTAAAATAATTTAGAAGTAAAGGAGACTGCCCACCAAATAGCAGAAGCATTGAGTGGTTGACAAGTACACTCAAGAGAGAGAGAAAACTTGCTGGCTTTTGGAATTAATCCTTTCTCTAGTTAGAGTAGAAAATAGACACACAAAATGCTTGCATGCATGTGCTCTTACATAAGCTGGCTGGACACACAATTCTGTGATTCAGTTCAGCAAGGGGATGAATAAGATTGGGGTTGTGTTGGGTGGAGGAGATAGAGGGAGAGAGAGGTGGGAGACAGGCAAAGAGGTTGGGAGTGAGTAACTAGCGGCTCAGAGGGAGGCAGCCAGTTTGCTGTATAGGAAAGTGAGTGGGATAGGTGACAGGCGTGCATGCTAGGCATGTGATGCACAAGTGTTGCAGCGGGTTGGGAATGGTGCACACTGAAGATGTCAACAAGGCGTGAATTGGAAGGGGTCAATAGAATATAGGAAGGGGAAACTGTTGCGTTGCAGGGACACTGGATTAAAGGAAATCAACATCAGGAGGGTTATGGGAACAAGGGACGTGTTGCAAAAATAAATCCCATTTGCGTAGTTCAGAAAAGGTAGTGGTGGAGAGAAGGATCCAGATGGCCTGGGCTGTAAAGAAGCCATTGAAATTGAGCTCATTTGCATGGTGTGACACCGGGTGGTCAATTTTGTTTTTGGCCACAGTTTGGTAGTGGCCATTCATTCTGGTGGACAGCTAGTAGGTCATCATACTGACCTAAAAAGTAATGCAGTGACTGTAGTAGAGTTGGTATAAGACATGGCTGCTTTCATGAGTGGTCCTTCCTCTGATGGAGTAGAATAAGTCTGCTGACTGAAATAGGAAGTGCTGACTGGGGGATTGGGTATGTCTTGCACCTTGGTTTTCCACAGGCATATTAGCCCTGAAGGTAAGGGGTTGGGAGTGGGAGTGGTGTAGGGATGGACTAGGATGTTGTGGATATCGGGTGTATGGTGGAACACCAGTTTTGAGGGGTGGGATGGATCTTGGGTAGGATATCCCTCATTTCAGGGCATAATGATAGGTAATCAAAATCCTGCTGAAGGATATGGTTCAGTTGCTTAAATCTAAGGAGAGACTGGGCGAGAAGGAATGTTCTCCTTTGTAGCTCATTCTTGAGGTTTGTGGGAGGGTCAGGGTGTGTGAGGATAAGGTACAGAAAATCTGTTTGGAGGTGGGGGGGATAGTGCATATCTGTGAAGACCCTTGTAAGAGCTTCACGATATTGGACAATTGAGTTCTTGTCACTGCTGATATGCTGCCCATAGGTGGCAAGGTTGTATGGGAGGTATTCTTTGACATGGAAGAGATGACTGCTGTTGAACTGCAGGCACTGTTGGTGGTTGGTGGGTTTAATACGGACAGAGGTGTACATGGAGCCATCAGAGGTGGAGGTCAATGTCCAGGATGGTAGCACATTGGTTTGAGGAAGACCAGGTGAAATGGTATTCTGTTGCCCACCTAACTTACACAACTTTCTAGTTAATACCTATGCCACTCCCACCTCCTTGCCCCAGGAATCATAGCCTAGTGGGACACACAGGTGCAGGACCTGCCCAGTCGCCTATCCAGGACTCCTTACTCCAGTCTGATCACAGGCTCACCCTACCCCATCACAAGTAGGGCCATCTGTGAAAGCAACCATCTTATACACCGACTCTGCTGCAATCACCATACAGCTTTTTATGAATGGCAATCACCAAACTGTGGCTGGAAAGCAGATGAGCATAACATGCTCATTTTCAATGGCCACTTCACAAACCTGAGTTATCTGGATCCTTCCCCCCCATTGCCCGCTTTTCTCAACTCCGCAAATGGGAGTTATCCTTGCAAAAAATCTCAGTCCTGTAATCCTCCTGGCATCAATTTCCATTAACCTACTGCCCCCATAGCCTCTACCAAACAGTTTCCCCTTCCTCTGTCCTATCACCCACTCCCAGTTCGCACATCCACATCATCTTCATCATGTGCCAATCCACACCAGCTCCGCCATCAGTGCATCACGTGCCTAGCTCATACACCTGTTACCCTTCCCCCTCCCACTCCTAGCCAGCAGACTGGCTGCTTCCCTCTGAGCTGCTAGTTGCCCACTCCCAATTCCTCTCCTGCCCCTGCCCCTCTCTCCTCCACCCTGACAACATCCCAACCTTACCCCTCCCCTTGCTGAACTGCAATCAAGGTATTGTGCATCTGTGTGTGTGTTCGTACTCTAGCTCAAAAAAGGATTGATTCTGAAAGCTAGCAAATTTTCTTTCTCCTTTATGTGTGCCTATTGACAACTCAAACACCTCCGATATTTGGTGAATGGTCTCCTTTAGCCCTAAATTATTTATTTAATTACCATTATGCAAAACACTGCACCAGCCTTTTGCAATCGACCTGTCAATGCTGCTCTCAGACACATGACGAGATAGTTGCTACTCGTAAGCAGTTTTAAATTGCTGTAACTGCTCTTAAACAATTAGAAGCAGCTGTGAATGGCTACATTGGCAGGGCTACCAAGAGGGATATAGCAGATATACTGAGAAGGTACCTGTACTGGAAGTAAAAGAGCTATCACCACTCATCTACTTGACCATTCATGGAATGCCAGTGATTGGTCCGGGGTCCAGGGAAAACTCAAGATGTTACACCAATCCCCCTAATTAACAAGTCTGAGGTGTGTCTCACGTTGAAATTGATCCAGCAAAACATACTTCATTTGCTGGAAAGGCTGCTGTGTCCTGTATCAGGTGGAAGGAATTGCAAAAATGTAGAGGCCTATTAAAGTTGTCATCTCAATGTAGGGTGAATGCAGTATGGTGTTACATGTCACTCTGGAAGAATGACGTGTAATGTAGCATTTACTTTTCTGAGAAATAATGCTTGTGAATCATAAAATGGTATAATGGATTATAATATAGGAGAGTATGACTACTGTGTAAATTAATTAATTAATTTTCGTGTGGCAAGTCATGTCAAGGGCAAAACATCTTCAAAATGGAACTGTGTTCAAAATAACTTTGCAAAAGGAAGTACTCATGTGAACACGTTCTGTGTATTACTGGCCCACATTATAGTAGTACATTGGTCCAGGAATAAACACCAGAAACAAACAATGATTACATGAGCTTTGGAAGACGTATGAAGACTGTGTTGTACTTTCATTCTGATTTTGAACCATAATGTTGACATAATGTTCTTAGTTCTGCAATAAAGCTGGAAGTATTTGTAATGGAAAGATTCTTGCACTGAACTGGCAGAATACATAATGAGGAGTGGTGGCACATTTATTTAAGAAAAATAGATATTGTTCAAAATCATTGTCTTCCGGCGTATACTCCAGACTCAGAAGCAGAAATTTGAGTCTTTTGTATAAACAGCCTATGAAAAAATTGACGAATAACATAATAATGTTTTTAGTAGTCAACACTTGAACTAGAAACTAAACTTTGAAAATAACCAATAAGAAAAGTACAAAAGCTATCCACTAGAGAAATGGCATGAAGGGATGTGGAATATCACTTTGTGCACTCAGTGTGTATGTCAGGGTAGGAAAAACCAGGTAACTGCTATTTTTAAGCCAATTGGAGAACTCAGTGATGTCACCTGTGATAGGCTCTATGGAAAATATCTTAGTAAAGAAGATAATCTAGTAATTTTTTGAAGTGCCATGAACACTTTGGACCATAATCTTAAATATGCAATTGAATATGACATCAGGAATGCTGCTCATACTAATGTGAAGATTGTATCACTCTTCGATTGATATGACAATCCGAGGATGAATCATTCCATCAAATGTGTCAATGTAAAGCTATGGGCATCACTAAACAGGGGGGTGAGTCACACATGGATGTGACAAATCCATCCACCACAAATGATCACACCCCATGTCCATGGTTTGCATATGAATGTTTCCCATAAGAGATTACTTGTACAACTAATTTCCAGAGCACTGGTTTGGTTCCCATAATATCATTCCCAATAAGAACAGAAGGGCATAATGCGACACGAAGGATACAAAGTAGATGAGTAATTTAAGTCTTTCTCAAAAATATTCTTACAATGTTATGAGTCCAATTTTCCTTTCCAACACAACAGGTACAATTACAGTGAAAGCCAAGAGAAAGCCTGTCTAACATTAAGGATCAATGCAGAGAGAGTATTTTATTTAATTTGGAGAACTAGATCTAATCAAGAATTTAAGGTGCAATAGCAGCAACACTACAAAATTCTTCACCTTGTCTCCAGAAAAGCAAAAACAATACACTATGCACAAAAAATTCAGAAGTCCGAGAACACAGCAAAAAGGCAATTAGGTGCATTATTAAGCATGAAAGAAACAAAATTGGTAGGGCAAATGATATTCAACTCTCAGATAAAAGTAGCAGCAAGAAAGATGATCTAATATTCATGTAACTGACACTACACTGAATAATTCTTCTTAACAGTAGCTGAAAACACAGTAGAAAAGTTGGAGCATTGGTGGCAGAAATATTAAATTTACTTAAATGGGCGTTACATACACCACCAGACATCAGTTTTGTGAAATCAAATATTCAAAAAATCAAAAGCATCATTAGGTTACAGTACCCAGAAGCAGTAACTCTTGTGAGAATGGTGGTGTTTCAACCAGACTACTGAAATCTTGTGCTGACTTGATAGCCCCTCACCTCTTGAGTTTCCTTTATTATCATCTGACATGTCAAGCTGTATTTACTGATAGAACGAAATATGCAGTAACAATACTCAGTTCACAAAAGTAGAGGTACGTGACCCCTGATTGTGTGCTTCCTCATGTTCAGCTCATTTTTGGGTGCTGCAGATTATATTGTTATGTGTACTTGCTGCCTCGACTCCAACCAGACTGTGGACTACTGTTAGTCACCCACTACTTATAGCCGAGTCCTACTCCCTCTGTTGATCAACACATGTAACATCCTCTTGCACATTGAAAGTATTTTAGGAAAGTAGCTTATAACCGAATATTTAACTACCTATCTGTCAACAACCTTTTGGTGACTACTCATCTTTTCTAGTATAAAGAACTCTTAAACACAGGAAGCAATGTATGCCCTCACTAACACAGTTCTGGTAGAACTTAATGAGAGAAATAACCCAGAATGAAATTTTCATTCTCCAGTGAAGTGTGCGCTGATATGAAACTTCCTGGCAGATTAAAACTGTGTACCGACCGAGACTCGAACTCGGGACCTTTGCCTTTTGTGGGCAAGTGCTCTACCATCTGAGCTACCCAAGCATGACTCATGTCCCGTCCCCACAGCTTCAAAGTTTCATATCAGTGCGCACTCCGCTGCAGAGTGAAAATTTCATTCTGGAAACATCCCCCATGCTGTGACTAAGCCATGTCTCCGCAATATCCTTTCTTCCAGAAGTGCTAGTTCTGAAAGATTCGCAGGAGAGCTTCTGTGAAGTTGGGAAGGTAGGAGAAGAGGTACTGGCAGAATTGAAGCTGTGAGGATGGGGTGTGAGTCGTGCTTAGGTAGCTCAGATAGTAGAGCACTTGCCTGTGTACGAGTTCGAGTCTCAGTCAAGTACACAGTTTTAATCTCCAGGAAGTTTTAGAAATTACCCAGTTCATAATTTATGTGATCTTGGAATGTTCTTTCCATGTTATTCTACTGAGAATAAGATATGACATTAAACTGAAGTGATGGAGTCATATTGTGTTGTTGTTGTTGTGATCTTCAGTCCAGAGACTGGTTTTATGCAGCTCTCCATGCTACTCTATCCTGAGCAAGCTTCTTCATCTCCAAGTACCTACTGCAACTGACATCCTCCTGAATCTGCTTAGTGTATTCATCTCTTGGTCTCCCTCTACGATTTTCACCCTCCACGCTGCCTTCCTATACTAAATTGGTGATCCCTTGATGCCTCAGATCATGTCCTACCAACCGGTCCCTTCTTCTAGTCCAGTTGTGACTCAAATTCCTCTTCTCCTCAATTCTATTCAGTACCTCCTTATTAGTTACGTCATCAACCCATCTAATCTTCAGCATTCTTCTGTAGCACCGCATTTTGAAACCTTCTATTCTCTTTTTGTCCAAACTATTTATCGTCCATGTTTCACTTCCATACAAGGCTACACTCCATACAAATACTTTCAGAAAAGACTTCCTGACACTTAAATCTATATTTGATGTTAACAAATTTCTCTTCTTCAGAAACGCTCTCCTTGCCATAGCCAGTCTACATTTTGTATCCTCTCTACTTCAACCATCATCAGTTATTTTGTTCCGCAAATAGCTAAACTCGTCTACTACTTTAAGTGTCTCATTTCCTCACCTAATTCCCTCAGCATCACCTGATTTAATTCGACTACATTCCATTATCCTTGTTTTTCTTTTGTTGATGTTCACCTTATATCCTCCTTTTGAGACACTTTCAACTCATTTTCAACTGCTCTTCCAGGTCCTTTGCTG
Organism: Schistocerca nitens; assembly: GCF_023898315.1. NCBI lineage: Eukaryota > Metazoa > Arthropoda > Insecta > Orthoptera > Acrididae > Schistocerca > Schistocerca nitens. The sequence goes on along the minus strand of NC_064614.1, from coordinate 705,039,593 downwards.
TCTCTGACAGAATTACAATGTCATCAGCAAACCTCAAAGTTTTTATTTATGCTCTATGGATTTTAATTCCTACTCCAAATTTTTCTTTTGTTTCCTTTACTGCTTGCTCAATATAGAGCTTGAATAACATTGGGGATAGGCTACAACCCTGTCTCACTCCCTTCCCAATCACTGCTTCCCTTTCATTCCCCTCGATTCATATAACCGCCATCTCTGCTTTCTGTAGCCTACAAATTGTAAATAGCCTTTTGCTCTCTGTATTTGACTTCTGCCACCTTCAGAATTTGAAAGAGAGTATTCCAGCTAGCATCGTCAAAAGCTTTCTCTAAGTCTACATATGCCAGAAACGTAGGTTTGCCTTGCCTTAATCTATCTTCTAAGATAAGTTATATGGCCAGTATTGCCTCATGTGTTCCAACATTTCTATGGAATCCAAATTGATCTTCCCCAAGGTCGGCTTCTACCAGTTTTTCCATTCGTCTGTAAAGAATTCGTGTTAGTATTTTTCAGCCGTGACTTATTAAACTAATAGTTCGGTAATTTTCACATCTGTCAACACCTGCTTTCTTTGGGATTGGAATTATCATATTCTTCTTGAAGTCTGAGGACATTTCACCTGTCTCATACATCTTGTTCACCAGATGGTAGAATTTTGTCAGGGCTCACTCTCTCAAGGCTATCAGTAGTTCTAACGGAATGTTGTCTACTCCCAGGCCTTGTTTCGACTTGGGTCTTTCAGCGCCCTGTCAAATTCTTCACGCAGTATCATATCTCTCATTTCATCTTCATCTGCTTCCATTTCCATAATATCACCCTCAAGTATGTCAGCCTTGTATGGAACCTCTATATATTCCTTCCATCTTTCTGCTTTTCCTTCTGAGCTCTTGATACTGATACAGGTGGTTCTTTTTTCTCCAAAGGTCTCTTTAATTTTCCAGTAGGCAGTATCTATCTTATCCCTAGAGATATATATCTTTGCACCCTTATATTTGTCCTCTAGCCATCCCTGCTTAGCCATTTTGTACTTGCTATCAATCTCATTTTTGAGACATTTGTACTCGTTTTTGCCTGCTTCATTTACTGCATTTTTATATTATCTCCTTTCATCAATTAAATTCAGTATCTCTTCTGTTACCCAAGGATTTCTACTAGCCCTCGTCTTCTTACCTACTTGATCCTCTGCCGCCTTCACTATTTCATCTCTCAAAGCTACCCATTCTTCTGCTGTAATTCTTCCCCCTGTTCTTGTCAATCACTCCCTAATGCTCTCTCTGAAACTCTCTACAATCTCTGGTTCTTTCAGTTTACCCAGGTCCCATCTCCTTAAATTCCCATGTGTTTGCAGTTTCTTTAGTTTTAGTCTACAGTTCATAACCAGTAAATTGTGGTCATAGTCCACATATGCCCCTGGAAAAGTCTTAGAAATTAAAACTTGGTTCCTAAATCTCTTTCTAACCATTATATAATCTGTCTGAAACCTTCCAGTGTCTCCAGGCCTCTTCCACACGTACATCCTTCTATCATGATTCTTAAACCAAGTGTTAGCTAAGATTAAGTTATGCTCGGTGCAAAATTCTACCAGGTGGCTTCCTCTTTCATTCCTTACACCCATTCCATATTCGCCTACTACTCTTCCTTTTCCTACTATCGAATTCCAGTCTCCCGTGACTATTAAATTTTCATCTCCCTTCACTATCTGAATAATTTCTTTTATTTCATCATACATTTCTTCAATCTCTTCGTCATCTGTGGAGCTAGATGGCATATCTTCTTGTAATTCTTTGGTAGGCGTGGGCTTTGTGTCTATCTTGGCTACAATGATGCTTTCACTATGCTGTTCATAGTAGTTTACCCATGCTCCTATTTTTTTAATTCATTATTAAGCCTACTGCTGCATTACCCCTATTTTATTTTGTATTTATAACCCTGTATTCACCTGACCAGAAGTCTTTTTCCTCGTGCCATCAAACTTCACTAATTCCCACTATATCTAACTTTAACCTATCCATTTCCATTTTTAATTTTCTAACCTATCTGCCCGATCAAGGGATCTGACATTCCGCGCTCTAATCAGTAGAACACCAGTTTTTTTTCTCTCCTAATAACCATGTCCTCCTAAGTAGTCCCCACCTGATGATCTGAATGGGGGACTATTTTACCTGCGGAATATTTTACCCAAGAGGTCGCCATCATCATTTAATCATACAGTAACGCTGTGTGCCCTCGGAAAAATTATGGCTGTAGTTTCCCCTTGCTTTCAGCCATTCGCAGTACCAGCACAGCAAGGCTGTTTTGGTTAATGTTATAAGGCCAGATTAGTCAATCATCCTGATCGTTGCACCTGCAACTACTGAAAAGGCTGCTGCCCCTCTTCAGGAACCACAGATTTGTACGGCCTCTCAACAGAAACCCCTCCGTAGTGATTGCACCTACTGTACAGCTATCTGTATCACTGAGGCACGCAAGTGTCCCCACAAGCGGCAAGGTCCATGGTTCATGGGGGGAAGTCATATTATAAAAACAGAAAGTTTACATTAACAAATAATACCATGAGAAAAAACTAAATTTGTAGTATATATATTGGCCACGACATCTTGGTAGATGATTGTTGCAGTGTTTGTGTTTTTATGGGTTGCATTTTTTCACATGACTTGTCAAGCCAATGGCAGCATGACATCTCTTGCCACAATTGTCAGAAGTGTATCTGGCTGCTGAGGCAGGAGCAGTGGTAGCATTGCAAAGCTTTTTCTGCCTTAATCTGTCTAACAAGCCTTCATCATGCTTCGACATTCCAGATGATATATCATCACGCCACTCTGGTCTCATGCTAGCCCATGCCTCCCATCTGTTTGTGTCGATTCCAAAGCTCTCCATATCTCGTTTACAGGAGTCCTTGAACCTCAATACAGGACGTCCTACAGGTCTTTTGGGTATGGAGATCTCTCCAAGCATCACCTCACGTGGTAATCTGTCAGGATCCATATGGTGGATGTGTCCCAGCCAGCGGAGTCGTCTCTGCTTCAAGATAGCTGAAATACTTTTGCAGTTAGTTTTAGATAGAACTGCTTCGTTGGTCACTCGGTCCTTTCATGTTACTCTGAGGATGGATCTCAGGCGCCGCATGTGGAAAGCATTAAGGCGACGTTCTTGTTTGGCATAGGTAGTCCATGTTTCCGATGCATACAAAAGGATGCTGAGGACGCAAGTTTGATATACAAGAATTTTGGTGGTCAAAGAGTGTTTTTTGTTTTTCCAAACACGTGTAGAGAGTTTGCCAAAAGTTGTCGCAGCTCTTCCAATGCGAGCATCAATTTCCTTGTCAACAGGCATGTTTGATTCTATAGTAGATCCAAGACAGCATAAGTTATCTACAACTTGCAGAGTAGTGCCATCTAGTGTGATATTCGGCTTTGTGTTAGCACCCTGAACCAAAATTACGGTCTTACTGCTGTTTACACTATTCGAGAATAGGTGGCATACGTGACTAAATCTTGATACTAGATCTTGCAGCTCTTCTGCGGAATTCGCAACAATTGCAGCATCATCAGCATACAGGAGTTCACGAGCGACTATCTCGTAGCACTTTGTCTTACTCTTCAGAAGACTGACATTGAAAAGCCTTCCATCTTTCCTAGTATGCAGATGTACTCCAACATTGCAATTCCTGAAAGCCACTTGGAGCAGACCCGAGAGGAAAATTCCAGCCTTGTCTTACGCCACAGTTCATACTGAATGGTTTAGATGTACTGCCATCGAAGATTACAAAGCCACGCATATTGTTGTGAAAAGATCTTATTAAAGACAGCAAAGTTGGGGGACATCCAATTTTTTCCAATATGCTGTAGAGTCCCTCCCTACTGACAGTGTCAAAGGCTTTGTTGAGGTCAACAAAAGCCACATATAATGGCACTCTGCGTTTGCGGCACTTCTCTTGTAGTTAGCGTAAGGTGAATATTATGTCACTTGTGGATCTGCCAGTTCGAAATCCACACTGTGACTCAGGGTAGATCCGAGCAGCCAAGATTTCCAGTCTCTTCAGGATTATCCTTGCAAATGCCTTTCCAGCAATGCTCAAGAGAGATATTCCTCTATAGTTGTTACAATTACCTCTGTCACCTTTTCCCTTATAGATTGTTACTATATTTGCATCTCGCATGTCTTGAGGTACTGTGCCTTCTTCCCAGCACTGCAGTAGGATTTGATACGATATCGGCAAAACACAGTCAAGTTTGATGATTTCCGCTGGTAAGTTATCACGGCCTGTACTCTTGCCTAGCTTTAGACTTTTAAGTCCGAGTTTTAATTCATCAACAGTGGGAGGATCATCAAGCTCAGACGTAACTGGATAAGTTGGTAAAGTACCCAAAGCTTCTGAAGAAATGTTGACCTCTTCTGAGTATAGTTTAGCATAGTGCTGCACCCATCTATCTAGCTGCTGGTTTTTATTGTTGATTGGGTCTCCATTTAGATCTTTTATTGCAGCGAACTTCCTGCTTGTTGGTCCAATGGCTTTTTGATGCCTTGATACATGCCACTATAATCTCCTTTGTCTCAGCAGATCTGAATAGTTTTACAAAGGTTGGTCCAATATCTATTTGTGCAATGGCGAGAAACTCGTTGCAGATCTGCTTTGCAGGCCTTGTATTCAGCTATTGCTCGTTGGTCTTTAGGATTATTCATAACCTGTATATGAGCATTACGTTTCTTGTCAATATAAGAACGCAACTCACTTTCACATTCAGTAAACCAGTCACTTTGAGTCCTACCCTGCTTCACAAATGTTCCGATAGCTGTCTGCATAATATTTTCTTTAGCTAGATGCCACATATTTTCGGCACTCTGTGCAGTTATAAATTGCTCAGGATTCAGTTTCATCTCAATTTCTTCACTGAACTTTTTGTATAGCGCATCATCTTGAATGGCTTTGGTGTTGATCTTCACTCTTCGACAAATGCTCTCAGCTGAGTGAATCTTCTTTGGTGTGAACTGCGATTTGGTCATAACTAAAGAGTGATCAGTATCACAGTCAGCACTGTGATATATGCAAGAATTAAGGGCATGGCGTAGGTCACTTCTTCTGGTTACGATGAAGTCGAGCTGATGCCAATGGCCTGAACATGGGTGTTTCCATGTTACTTTGTGCACGTCTCTGTTCTGGAAGTAAGTGTTAGTGATGCAGAGAGAAAGAGAGGTGCAAAGTTCCAGCAGTCGCTGACTGTTCTCATTCATATTTCCAATGCCGTATGGGCCAATGCAGTCGGTCCAGTTGTTCCGTTTATTCCCAACCCTGGCGTTAAAGTCTCCCAGTAACACAAGTTTATCTGATCCACAAACATTCTCCAAGCATTTCCGCAGGTCTTCATAGAACATGTCTTTGACTTCACGTGGCGCTTTCATAGTGGGAGCATATGCAGATTAATGTGACGGGGCCTGATGTTGTCTTTAATCATTCAGACCTAGATTTTGGTTGTTCACAGCAGCTGAGAAGACTGTTTTGCACTGCAAAGCCAACTCTGTGTTCAAGTCTTTCTCCAATTTCTCTCCCTTTCCAGAAATAGGTGTAATTCTCTTCATACAGGCTGCCTTCCCCAGAGAGGTGAGTTTCCTGTAATGCAGCCACATCAATGTGAAGACACAGGAGTTCTCTGTAAATTATGGCTGTTTTTCTGACTATAAGGGCAGCATCTGTAGGAGTGTCATATCTGGGTAACATAGTTCTGACATTCCAGGTGGCAAATTGTGTTATTGAATAGTTGGTTTTGCTCATATGAGCTACTTTATTGTTGTTTTTTCCAGGTGCCACAGTAACCCACCTTGTATCAAGCACTGTGAGATGCTTGCTGCTCCATATACCCATAGAAGCACAAGGTGGGGGACGGACTGGTACCTTACTGGCTGGGGGCTGCCCAGCTTGAGGCGGGCGGTAGCCAGTCAGTTAGCCACAATGGGCTACCCCACCAACGAGAGTCACCTCTGGCACCTGCACTCATGTCCCTCAGCGCAAGGCTTAAAACCGGTAACTGCGACTCCCCGTGTTGTTATCCGCACCTTTGCAGTTGCAGGCGGAGTGTCCTCTCCACAGGCACTGCATTGCCTGGGTCGCATTTAAAAGCCACAAATTTGCCCAGCGTTCATAGCTTTCTCTCGACCCAAACAACTGTTTCCACAGGAGTGACGGGTCACTAAGTGTAGAGTTGAGTGGGTTGCAGGAGTTGCCGACTTGTTCAGATTGAACCCTACTGTCGCCTACGGTACTTTGGATCTGTTGCCCCATCCGCCAAGGATATGCACCGTACCAGAGATCTCCTCCTCCGCCGCAGCTACCGTTGGGGACTTCACCCACAATCTTGGGCTAGGGTCCTGCATCTCCGCAGAGCTGGGGTGAGAGAGATAGGAAACTGAAAGACACCCTCAGGCCTCGAAACCTAATACCAGTTGTAGTCGGTAAACATTACACATGCCATCCCACAAAGTTCAGTGTTTGACTTGTTACAGACCTTTTTCTTCTTCTTCTTCTTCTTCTTCTTCTTTTACTTTGTGTTAATTCTGTCTGTGTTAATTGCAACTAATATGGAGTCACGTAGTCAAGTGTTGGCCAATATGTTTCTTTAATTTTGTGGCCAGATGCCCTCCCTATTGCCACAGTCATCAGTTGCCTCAGGGAAGGAAGATGTGTGTCACTTGTCTGTGAATTGAGTAGACTTTGTTCTATGTCAGTTCACAGTTTAACAGTTCATGTTTTATATAAGGAACAGTCAAACGAGAATGAAACAGATAGAAAAAAGGAAGTAAACTGTTTATTATTTCAAAATTAATAGAGACGACTGTAAATACATTTATACCATTGTGAGACAAGACAGTCACTGCTTTCACGGAAAAATGTCTGCTGTTGCCACTGGAACCATTGTACCCAGTTGTGTACCACTTTGTCCAAAGTAAATCAAATGTCTTTCTTCAGGGTGCCAAAAATATGGAAATAGCATGGGGAGTGATCGGTACTGCACTGAGGGCGTGTAAGGGCTTCCCAGCGAAACTTCTGCAGTGTACTCAAAATGACCTTGGCACATGAGGACCTGCCCATACATTTAGAGTACACTGCATAAATTTTTCTATATAGTCCCAACCTCTCCCCATGTAATTTCTATATTTCTGGAGCCCTGAAGAAAGACATTTATGGCTGTTGATTTGATTTGGAAAAAAGAGGAAGTGGGATAAATGCATTAACAGTTATGGTGATTATTTTAGAAATAAACAATTTACCTACTTTTTTCCATCTGTCTCACCTTCATTTGACTGCCCCTTATATTTTCTGAGGTGGAAATTGGGGACTAGACCAGAATTTGTCTAAACAGGTGAAGGAAGTCACCTATAAACAACACTCAGGCTGGCGGGTGCACCAGACGTGGTCATGAATCTGCCACATTGATTCCATCCTGGTCTGACTCACCTCCCGCCTCACAAAATAGGATTCTGTGCATTACGCTTTATAAGTACATTGGTTTGCTACTGTCCTTGATCTGTATCAATGATTTATCAAAGACACTGAAAGACTATTCAAAAAATGTTCCATGTGCCGTTGACACAAGTATACAGATTAAGGACCCAAAACCATCCATACTAAATGCAGCAAGAAGAATAATTTAACAGGCTTACAGTGAGTTCACAGCAAGTAGTTTTGCTCATAACCTAAGAAAAATTTGTATTACTTAATGTCAAACAAATAAAAATGATTTACAGGTACAAGATGTAGATGTCAATAGGCACACATAAAATGGAGGAGGAGGAGGAGGAGGAGATTAATGTTTAACATTCCGTCAACCACTAGGTAATTAGAAACGGAGCACAAGCTCAGATTAGGGAGGGATGCAGAAGGAAATTGGCCGTGCCCTTTCAAAGGAACCATCCAGGCATTTGGCCTGAAGCAGTTAATGGGAATTATGGAAAATGTAAATCAGGATGTGAACTGTCGTCCTTCCAAATTGCAAAATGAATCCCCATGTGTGAATTTCCAGTTGGACAACAGAGATGGTTTATAAATTAACTAAAATTCTCAGTTCTGCCTGTTTCGCACTTATCTGTCTCAATGTGTTTACCAGAGATGTGTTTGCAGTATATTTTGCATATTTAACCCTCATACTTTCCTCTGGCAAAATGTTCTGGTGAAATACACCTACAGTTCAGAAAGTATTTATTCTACAGAACTGTGCTGTAAGAGTATTTTGTAAAGTTGCTACATGAATATCTTGCAGAGGGCTTATCAAAGGGCTTCGCATTCACACTCTCACATGCAAATGCATTTACTCTCTAATGCCATTTATGCTTAATAGTAAGAGTGAATTTAGGATGAACTGTAAAATTCATAATGATAATGCTAGAAGTAAGAATAATTTGCATATAGACTATGGGTCCCTGTCTAGGGTTTGTAATGAATTTTGTATTCTGGTGCAAGATTCTACGGGGGGATTCACAGCAGACTTTAGGCAGAAACTAGAAATCCCACATACTCAAAAACAAAATAAAAGAGTACCTTATTTAGTCACTCTTTGTATAGTTTATCAGAATGTTAGTACTTCAGTTGTAAGTTCCGGTTCATGTTAATGTTCATATTATACAGGTTTTTGACTTTCCCATTTTATACCTATCTGACAAGTGTTCTCCTGAATCAGTCCAGTTATTTAAATGCTTAGTATGAAGCAAGGGTGCCCATACCGGGGGTCAAGATGGGCCATGGCCCCCCTTCCCCAGATTTCACTGAAAGGTAAAAAATTTTCTGTGGTCAGGTGTTTTTCTTTCGAGAAAATGATTTAGAAGATGGTTATCAACAGAGTTGGAGATGGAACTTTTTTATGGCTACTTAGAAGTCACCACTCATTTCCTAGGTTACTAAAAATACTCCATACCCCAAGGTCTAGGCCACCCCTAAAAACTATTGTGTGGGTGCCCTTGGTATGAATTAGCAGATGAAAATCAGCACCTAAAAAGTGTAAGAAGATGAGCAAGTTAGTAATTTGTGTCATCAAAAGATCTCCCTGAGATATCAAAGCTGAAATTCCAGAACCATTTTTCATATGTGAGAGCAAGTTTTACTCTAGCAGTTTTCACGAGATTACAAGAAATTTTAACTTCGATTTACTGTTTAATTAACAAGTCTGTAAATTATAAGGTCTTGCTGTCTCTGGAACTTCCTTTGTTACTGTCTTCCATCACAATTCTGTCCCATACTGTGTTGTTGAGCAATAACCTCAAGTATATGAGAAAACCTTGCAAAAATATGTTTCAAATTGTTGTTAATGGAATTTGTATCAATAAACTTTGGCAGCAGTGACGCATTATGTTTCAAACTGGATGCTCTTCACACTATTATCATTGTTAAAATGAAGCATGACACTGCAAGAATGTCTATGTTGCACTGAAATTAGAACAAAAGAAGCAAAGTGTAAACATTCAGTGCTGATGTACAGATCATGTTTGTTCAAATAAGTATCTGTATTTGTATTTCCTATAAAACTAACAAAAACACTTTTGCTTTTTTGTGAATGATGAATTCACAGCTTTGCGACAAATTCTCATGTGCACATTACACTCTCACTCTTAGGGAATGGGGAATGAACCTGGAGCCCAAGAATACACTGAAAATAACAAAGGTTCCTAGGATTGGCAAATGTGCCAAGGTAGCCTCAGTCACACTACAAACATTACAACAATTCAATGCTTTTGTTCCTCTTTCCTTACATGATTCCATAACCATTTCAAAGTATATTCACAAAATGTTTCAGGACATTTCTTTGCATCAACAGACATTTCAACTCACCCTAGAGCAACTCAAAATTCCCTCACTCATTCAGACTTCCCCAAGTTTTCCCTTACTTCCCAGTGAATCCAATTTCCCTATGAATCATAACTTTAACAAAGATTTTGTAACCCTGAAAAACTGAGGATTGTTTCAAAGTAGCTGATTTTCATCCTCCCACTACCACCTACTCCAGGCCAGTCACAAGCACCACCTATCCCTTTAAAGGCAGGGCTATCTCTGAAAGCAGTAATGTGACCTACAAGCCAAGTCCCAACCACTGTGCTGTGTTCTAAATGTGGATGACAAACAACAAGCTGTCTGTCCGCATAAATGGCCACCAACAAACTGTGGCCAAGAAACAGCCGAGCCACCAGTTGCTGAGCACGATGATTCTTCACTTCAATGACTGCTTCGCAGCCTGTGCCATCTAGATCCTTCATACCAACAACAGATTTAGTGAATTGCACAGGAGGGAACTCTCATTGATACATATCCTATGTTTCTGTAAAGCCCCTCGCCTCAGGCTTCATTAATCACTGTCCTTCACCTAACCTTCCCCTTCCCTGTTCTCACTTCAGTACCACACAGCCTTCTATTCCTCCAATGCACCCACAGTCTTTTTACTTCTCTCCTTTTCCACCCCCCCTCCCTCACTCAGCCTAACCTTCCAAATGCATCTAGCTGCTCTACCCTCTCCCCACCACATCCCTGTATGCTCCCACATGCAGCACTTTACCATTACCCGCCCCTGCCCTGCTATCCCTCCCCCTTCCCACCCCAGCCTCCAACTTAACCCCACTAACCAGACTGCTTCTTCCATTATGTGCAATTGCTCGTAGTCTCACCTTGGTGGCCACAGACAGTCGTCATGTGTGTATCTACTTCAGGAGGCGGCTTTTTGGCTTACAGCTTACTGTTTAGCAGTCTTTTTGCTGTGCCTGTCTGTGACACAACACCTCCACTCTACTATACGGTGACTACCAATCTATCCTCTTCTGGAGATATATATATATATATATATATATAACAGGACACAAAAACAACTATAATGGATTTTCATTAATCGAATGTACAGTTGTGGGATAACAGCACTCCCGGAACATGGAGAAGCTAATAATGTGTAGCCTGTTCCCTTCTAAATGCAGGGATGTCCAAGGTGCCTATTGCCAAAATTAAATGAGACAGTCCTTTCTCTCATTATCAGTTCCAGCTCAAACACTCCTTTCGTGTCTTCCTGACTGCCTTTTCTCATTTTAACATTAAAAATTTCTCATGTTGACAGGGGTATATGTTCAGTATCTCGTCAAGTTGTAAAGCTCTTTGCTATCTTCATACAATTTATCAACCTCTTGATCAGCTGTGTTGGTTATTTGTAAAACACACGCATACTCTTCATGATCAGTCTCAACATCATTATCAGTTTCACATTTACTTATATAAAAACACACCATACATAATATTGGAAATCTTCATTCTGGGTTGTAGATTTGTGTGCAAAAAACATTTTAATTTTACAGGAGCTGTCCAGTCAGGGTATGGGATAAAATCTATTACATGACTGATTAAGTGTTCTCATATAATGATTCCAACTACGTTCCTGTGACTTCTGTCTTAATTTGCCTACTTCCACAGCATTCTTCAGTACGCAATTATAATCTAGGGAAACACGCTATATAAGTCGGAGAGATTCTCGATTCAGAAAAGACCTCTAAGAGCAATGAAATATACTCAACAAACAGATTCTATGAGGTCACTCTTTGAAATGTCTTCAATCCTCCCATTTCACAGTATTTATATATCAAAGGCTTGCAAATATATGAGAAAGAATGTAAAAGACACAAATAAAAACTTGAATACACATAAAAATAATACAAGGCTGAAGTAGAAATTCCAAATGTATTCCATAAAACCTTCAGTTTTTCAAGCTTCCATTACAAACTGAGCTGTATACAAATTTATGATAGTTTATAATGAACAGTGAGTAAGTCAACTCATAAAATACACCTATTAATCATCAGAAATGGGCACAGAACAGATTTCAAAAATTAGTAACATAAGCACTTATATAAAATTACAGCCGATGTGATGGAGTAGTTTTCAAAAATCAATTAAGTTTTTTCCAAGAATGAACTGTTACATTTACATAACAGGGCTACTGCTCAATGACATTACACTTAAATTATCTGTTCGACTTTCAAAACATCTTCCACTGATTATTGCTCAGGTGAACATGGAGAGCACTGTCTAGGTTTTTAAATAATGGATGATGTGATTCTATTGGATGCAGAGAACACAAGTTAATGATGACTTTTTCTGAGGGTTCTATACATACAACATATATTACTTAAGCTCCCTACAAGAACAAGGCCATACTTTATTACCAATACCACATATCTGTGGCAATTAATAATATTTGCATTACAAATGCAAAGCTATATAATTTATTTGTTAACAATGTAGAGAAAGACAGATCCCTACTTACCGCAAATATAATGTGAAGTTGCAGACAGGCATAATTAAAAGACACTTACATATAGGTTTCGGCCACAGTCTTCGTCAGTAAAAGAGGGACACACACCATTCACACAAACAAGCAAGGACACCTTGTGTATGTGAATGGTGTGTCTATCTCTCTCTTTTACTGATGGGCTGTGGCCAAAAGCTGTATGTGTCTTTTAATTGTGTCTATCTGCAACTTGATGTGTCTTCTTTGCAGTAAGCAGCAATCTGTCTTTTGCTACATTGTTGATATTCCTACCTGGAGTTTCCAATGTTTAATTTACTTGTTTCACAAGCAAGATTGAAAACCTTGCTAGTCATCTTACAATTTAAATTATTGCCTTATTTAATCCTAGGAATTTGACATTCTACTTGCACTATGTCCTCCTTTTTATGGTTGGTTTTAAGTTCTTGATATTTTGATTCTTGGGTCTGAAACTGTGCAGTATGGTAGTTTCGAGTTGTTTGGAGTCAGTTAGGGTGAGTTGGGATACCCACAGAAATGATCAAAACAGTGTGTGGCATAATAGCAACTCCCCTGACTAAAATATTCAATGAGTCTTTTGAGCAGGGATTCTTTCCCGATGTTTTGAAGTATGCCGAAGTCAGATCTCTGGTTCCAGAAAGGGTCGAGGGAAGACGTGGGAAACTATCAGCCTATTTCTATTCTTCCAGTCATGTTAGAGAAAGTAGCTGGAAACCAGATCAAAAACTTTATTGTAAAAAATGATATTATTATAAGTAACCAATTTGGATTTCAACCTGGAAAAAACACTCTGGGTGTAGTGAATAACTTTATTGGAAAGATAGGCCAATCATTGGTTCAGAGGAGTAAAGTTGCAGGTATCTTCTGTGATCTCACAAAAGCATCTGACATTGTGACCCGTGACTTGCTTACCTACAAATCAGACAAATATGGGATTAAGGACAATGCTCTAAATTGGCTAACATCATACGTACACTTCCCCATCAGTTCTGTTTGCAGATGATACTTCTGTTTTAACTGAAGATGACGATGCAGAAAAAATTTCGAGACCCACTGTAAGCACACTACCTTAGAAAACTGGTTCCAGGTAAATGGGTAGAAACTGAACATTGCAAAAACCCATATGGTACATTTCAAAACCAAACACTCAAAATTTGTGGAACTTAAAATACAACATAACCATCAACCTATGAAAGAAGTTGACAAGGTCAAATTCCTGGGATTAAATGTGGACAAAAACTGAAGTTGGAATACACATGCTGACTTCCTATCAAATAAACTAAGCAGTTTTGCATTTTCAGTGCAAATAATAGCAAATTTCACTGACTTGAGTACACAAAAAACTGCTTATCGTAGTTATTTTGAATCTGTAACTAGCTATGGTATAATTTTCTGGGGAAGTTCAAGTAGTGTATCTTGTATACTGAAACTGGAAAAAAAATTGCCCGATACATTTGTACTGCACAGCAAACAGAGTCTTGTTGCCCATTATTTTGGAAACTACAAAGCCTAAATGTTCCCTCCCTATACATTTATGAAATTATAATCTTTCTACACAGCAGACAAAAATTATTTGAGGAGAATCATTTTAACCACATAAATAACACAAAACATGAAAACACTTTATGCTACCCACACACCAGTTGAAATTATATGCACAGAGTCCACACTATATGGGGATGACAATATATAACTAATTAATGGGCAAAAACATATTTAATACACTGTTGGCCACCGTAAATGCAACACCCCGAAGGAAGCATCCGAATCAAGTGAAATTTACACCATGGGTTTGCAGCGATGATATATGCAACTGATTAGAATTTCAGCGCAGACGCACATCACGCGCGCCTGTGGCGCCACCTCATAGCGCCATTTAAGGCTTGGCGATTTAGACGAGTGTACGTTCGGCACGTGTGTTTACCTTGTGGTTGTTTCACAAGACGATCAGTTATGCCTCGTAGACAACAGCGAACATCTTTTGATCAAGTATCCGAGTTCGACAGAGGAAGGATAGCGGCTTACCGAGATTGTGGATTATCATACAGAGAAATCGCTAGTCGTGTTGGACGAAACCAAACAACTGTAATGCGGATATGTGACCGTTGGATGCAGGAGGGTACGACGGACCGACGTGGTCGATCGCATTCACCTCGGTGCACCACTGCACGTGCTGATAGGCAAATTGTGCACATGGCAGTGACGGATCGCTCAGTGACATCCCGAACCATAGCACAGCACACTGCGTCTGTAACGCATCATCCAGTGTCTGCGCGTACCATTCAACGCCGTTTACAGCAGAGTGGTCTGTCCGCAAGACGTCCATTGCTTCGTCTACCATTGACGCAGAACCACAGACGTCTCTGTCGCCAATGGTGTGATGACAGACGGATGTGGATGGCAGAATGGAATGACGTTGTCTTTACTGACGAGGCACGCTTCTGTCTGCAGCACCACGATGGTCGGATTCGAGTGTGGAGACACCGTGGAGAGAGGATGCTGGACAACTGCATTATGCACCGCCACACTGGTCTTGCACTGGGTATTATGGTATGGGGCGGTATTGGATACTACTCTCGCACGCCTCTAGTACGCATTGCCGGTACTTTAAATAGCCGGCGCTACATATCCGAGGTTCTGGAGCCAGTTGTCCTTCCTTACCTTCAGGGCTCGGCCACAGTCATATTTCAACAGGATAATGCGCGACCACACGTGGCACGCATTGTCCAAAGGTTCTTCGTCAATAACCAGATTGAATTGCTTCCCTGGCCGGCTCGCTCTCTGGATCTTTCGCCGATAGAAAACATGTGGTCCATGGTTGCTCAACGAGTGACCCAGATTACATCCCCAGTTGCCACACCAGATGATCTCTGGCAACGTGTGGAAGCTGCTTGGGCTGCTGTACCCCAGGAACACATCCAACGTCTCTTTGACTCAATGCCGAGACGTGTGGCAGCGGTGATCTCCAACAATGGCGGCTACTCTGGCTACTGATTCTGGCAGGAACCACATGTCACAGACGTCTGTAAACGTAATCATTTGATACTTGGTCAACATGTTATCTACAAAATAAATCTAACCACATGTCACAGACATCTGTAAACGTAATCATTTGATACTTGGTCAACATGTTATCTACAAAATAAATCTTGTTGTGCTACCTCTTGTCTTTCTTGGTGTTGCATTTACGGTGGCCAGCAGTGTATGAAACCAGAAATTTTAAAAATGAGGCTACAGCAGATTCTGTGGGAGAAATGCTACTATTCAATAGAAGAATTCATAGAGGATGAAATGATAATTTGAGGTATATATAACAGAACTGTATTGTTGTTATGATGCTGTTTGTTAACCTCGACTGTTCTCTGTTTATGGTGAAATTTTATCACAATTTGATGTGTCTCCTGTACCTGTATCAAATGGTTTAGATTATGTATGTTGTGAGACAAATAAAACACAATTCACAATAAAAATCTGTTTCACTGAAACTATGTTACTAATCCATCATGTAGATTAATGATTCAGTCATGAATTTTTTTCTGCTTCATAATTTTCAATCAAAGCAGATGTGTAATCTGCAAACAGAACTGATGGCGAGCTAAAATTGATGGGCAAATCGCTGACAAAGAACAGAAAGAGAAAAGGTCTCAAGAGTCTTCAAGGACACCTTGTATTACTATTCTCCATTTTGTAGTATAATTTGCTGCATTTGAGAAATTACTCTTTATCATCTGTTAAATAGGTATGAAATAAGCCGCTGTAGCACACTTGTTTATTTGCTTGTTAAAATTATCATTTTCTGTTGCGAAAACAAACTTATGCTATATACACTGTTTTACAGAGAGACTTTACAACTGATTTTACAACTTGAAATATAAATGCCTACATTGCTATAGTGTGTGAAGATCAGAAATTATCGTTTTTCTGTTGCAAAAACAAACTTATCACATATAGACTGTTTTACAAAGGGAGATCACAAACTGAAATCTTCTACTGGATAACAGCTTTCCTCTATTAATAAATGCTTGAATTTATTTTTTAAGGTGCGTAAATTAGCTGTCTTGGAGGTCAGATGGAAGTCTGTTACAAAAGGTGGTTCCTACTGTATGTGAACTATGGTCTGCAGATTAGCAAGGTGTGATTTACAGAGTCAAAGGCCTTTGTGAGTTCACGTAACATTCCTGTCACTTAATAATTCTCATCTAGTGAGATGCTACTCTTGTTAACAAATTTACTTATGACGTCTGCAGAATTTTTCCTTCCTGGAGCCTAAGATGGTTCTGGTTACATTAAAATTTGGGTTCCGGTTAGCATCTGCTATATTCAAAGAAGCAGAGAGATAGGATGATAATTACTCATATATTACCTTATCCTTTCTTATAGAGTAGTTTCATTTCATTGGCATATTTTAATAAATTTGCACACTAACTTTGCTAAAAAGACTTATTCAGTAATACAGCTACTGGGTGACACTTTTATACATTTATATAACTATCTTTGTGAGTATTCCAATCTAATCTGAATTTTTTTTCAGTGAAAATAAGTTATTTTCAATGTCTATTGTCAAAAAATTTCTGAGTTTTGTGACATGGCAGCTATTTTTTCATTCCCCCTGTTTAAAAAAATCCCTAAGGAACTTTTTAACTCACTGCTTCTATTTCAAATGGCAAAATTTTTAGATCATGTGAAACTTGAGATACTAAAACTGTAAAAAGAGGCAAAAATTAATTTATTTTAGTTTTTACAATATTATATTTAAAGTGTGTGTGTGTGTGTGTGTGTGTATGGGGTGGGGGTGTTAGAGGAGTGGGCCACACGTGCATGCGCACACACGCGCAATACTATATCACACAATATGTAAAGATTCTTGAGTTGAATAAAAAAATAAAGTAAGTACCATACAGCAAAATATTACTCAAAAGACAACTTTTTCCAGGGTCATGTCAGCATGTTTCTGTAACCCAATTACCCACAGTATATACATGAAGACTTCCATCCCCTGCAATGGATCTGCCTGCCTGCATGCCACAAACAAACTTTGTATTCTATTTCAAATGTCCTGCATGTAACAAAATGTTTAGTCTGCTCCCAATTACCAATATCTTCATTAAGTGCTTCAGGAGTGCCACACATGTTGAGCCCTCATTGAAAGTGGAACTCATAAGGCTCCTCACACTTTTAAAACTATTAAGTGTGTTCTTATTTGTAGTCCAGTGAAACTGTCAGAAAAAAAGCCTGTACCTTGCAAAAGGTGGGGTAGAAGATTTTATTTTTTTAACTCGTTCATAAGGTTGGAAAGGTTAGAAAACCAAGTTTTGCCAACAAAATTTCTCTTGGGAAAACGTTCTGTAGTCAAAAAACTTCAAAAATTTCGGACTTTTTCTGGTTTTTCAAAATATCTCAATTTCATTTGCTCCTATCGCTTTGACGTCTATTTTCTTTTTTAAAGAGCACAAAATTCTCAACAAATTTGATTTTTACCATTTTTTTCTACTCCCAATATCTAAGGCGCTACAGCGCGTCAAAAAATACCAATTTTTCGAATTTCAAGCAAAGTGGCAAATTACCTAATTTTTGAACACTCTTATTTCAGTTTCTATTTGTGCGGTATAAACATATTACTCATCATGTTATTCATTGGAATTTACCATCTCACTCTGCTGCAGGGCCAGGACAAACAGCATCATATTCAGTAACTACGAACACATTCACATCGGATTGCGTGAAGATTATTTGTGTTACAATATGTAATATGATTGCATGCAGGTGCCGTACATTTTCTACAGTTGATTGACGTTAATGATCCGTTATAAGAAAAAGTATGTAGGAATTGTTCTTTAGCGGACAAAAGCGTATTTATTCTTTGGTGGGCGGAAGGCAATTATCTCTAGTGATTGTTCACAGCACGCTGACAGCTATTAGCACACAACAATAAGGGTCCTACAGTTTGGAGTCGCTTCCATTCAGTATATGTTGTGGTGCTGAAAATAAGTATGTCTGACATGAATTTGTGCTTCATTTGCGAAAAACTGTGGTGAGTGGTGGATGCAATGAGAAAAAGAAAGGACTGAGCACACTTATCGATTGTAGTGCTAAACGCAGGGAGTCTGCTCACACCCGTTTTTTGAAAATGCTCAGTGAAATGATGGAACATGAAGCATGCTACAAGAAGTACATTAATGAGAGATTGATAGCAGCTAGCCTTTGACATCCTCAGGAACTAACAGGCGTGCTACGTCGGTCGCAGGAAAAAGGTCAGTTCAAGTTCAAAGAGAAATGCTTCTTATGTGCAAAAGGGAATTCTGATGACTTTTTAACCAAGCAGTTATGACTGCCATATGCCAAACGAAATTTTGATGGAGGGTACCTTATCCACAAAGTGACTTGGACTCAAAATGTTTGCTTCAAGTCAATAGCACAATGCTATGTTTCTTACCTGCAATGTCAATTTGGATCTTAATTTGCTATTGTATTTGATGGGTACCCATGTGAAGGAGACAAATGTAGCACAAAGAGTGCTGAGAGGATTCATAGGTCCAAAAAACATTCTTCGGTTGACGTTGTGGTTGAATCAGAGATGGTGAACCAAGTCCCTCAGGACAAGTTCTTGTACAACGAAAGAAACAAGATGCGTTTGATCACACTTCTTAAAAAGGAATTTCTGGAATGTAGCGTTGAAGTGCACCAGGCACAAGAAGATGCTGACATTATGATTGTAACATCTGTCATTTCAAGAACCAAAGATTTTGGAAGTGTTGTCATTGTAGAGAAGATGTTGACCTGCTTGTGCTCATGACCGGTTTGGGGCAAGGCATTGAAAACTTATTTTTCTTAAAGCCAGGAAGAGGAAATGCAGAGGCCAGTGGTTTTCCACTGCATCTTACAAGTTTGACAGTGAATATATTCTGTTCACTCATGCCTTTAGCGGATGTGATACAACATCCGCTTTTTTTGGCCAAGGAAAAATTAAGTGCTGCAATATTGTTGCGAAAAATGAACACCTAACCTCAGCGCTTTGCACGTTCAATAAACCACATGCTACCCATGAAGAAATAATAACAGCAACAGAACAGTTTACTATCGCATTGTATAGTGGAGGTGTCAGCAGTTCCCACACACTAGACCATTTGCGGTACCAGCTATTCGCCAAGTCCTGCCACAAAAAGCAAACTGAATCTTGCACAGTTGCCACCTACACTAGATGCTGCACATCATCATTCATTGCGGTCTTACCAAAAAGTCCAAAGTTGGATGGGAAACTGGAAACCTCCTGAGAATTTTAATGTCAACTGTGTGGCTTTTATACACAAGAATAATTACCTACCTAATTAGGTTGCCTATTGCAGCTAATAATAGTTCAGTTTCCTGAGACTATTTAAAAATGGTTCAAATGGCTCTGAGCACTATGGGACTCAACTGCTGAGGTCATTAGTCCCCTAGAACTTAGAACTAGTTAAACCTAACTAACCTAAGGACATCACAAACATCCATGCCCGAGGCAGGATTCGAACCTGCGACCGTAGCGCTGAGACTATTTATTTTGTGTGCGTGTGTATGTGTGTGTGTGTCTTAATGATATATTTTTATATTTATAGTTTTACAAATACCAAGGCTGAGGTGGCCCATAGTGAACTTCAGGTAGTGATGTAAGAATCACAATAGTTGGGTGCCCAGCAATCCTCATGATGCACACAGAGAAATTAAATACTTGAAAGTGAGGTGGTATATTCCAACATATAACATGATGTATAATGTATTTATACTACACAAACAGAAACTGAAAAAATAGTGTTCAAAAATAAGGTAACTTGCCACTATGCTCAAAATTTGAAAAATTGGTATTTTTTGAGGCGCTGTAGCGCCTTAGATATTGGGAATAAAAAAAATGGCAAGAATCAAGTTTGTAGAGAATTTTGTGCTCCTTAAAAAAGAAAATAGACGTTAAAGCGATAGGAGCAAATGAAACTGAGATATTTTGAAAAAACGGAAAAAAGGCCGAAATTTTCCAAGTTTTTTGACAGCAGAAAGTTTTCCCAAGCGAAATTTTGTTGGCAAAACTCGGTTTTCTAATATTTCCAACCATATGAACGAGTTGAAAAAATAAACTCGTCTACCCCACCTTTTGCAAGGTATTTCTGCGATTTGACTGGACTATTGGAGTATGGGTAGAGGAATTATTATTTTACGACATCATGAAAGATTCTGGACTGCTCGCTTTCCTTATGCAGTGACAATTTTAACCAAAATAATTTAATTCAGTGGCAGTGAAACAGCAGTTTTCTACAGTTCTATTCTTGTAGTCAACCAGACAATACTATGCACAAGTTACAGCAAAAGGATTAAGACTGTTGCTGCGTATTGTACTAGTTAAGTTCAGTTACAGGGAGAAGCCTACAAAGCAGTATGTCTGCACACACCTGAATTTGTTCTTCCCATGGATAACATTTCTCTGTCTTTTGCATGTGACAGGACAGGAGTTTCATCACTTTTACCTTTTGGTGGAATGATAGTTAATAGTAAATTGCCAATGTTACCACTGACTTGACTGAATTTGTGAATCTAGTTCCAATATAAGGACACAGACCCAAGGTCAAAAATAGCTATGAAATAATATGTCACAACATACAGTTCCTTTGTAATGGGAATGGTCTTGTATATTTTTGTTGACGTAAATGTGTCACTACAGTGGAGTGATTATGTCAAAGTTTGACTGATATCTTCTGAACACACACTGGTTGTGGCCAAGTACTTTCCTGTATTCTAGAATTGATGGAACAGGAGCCAATTTGGACTTGCATTACAAAAGAAAAACAAACAAAAACTCAAAACAGCATTATCTGCCAAGGAACAAAAGCTTATAATAAATTACACAAGCAGATGAAAAATAATACTAAAAGAAATCTATTTAAAAAGGCAGCTTCATAAGAAATGCACACTTTGCAATTTAAGATTACTGAGAGGATTCAGAGTAGGGGTAATAACAAACTGGGACAAATACAACATCCTGTCATAGTACAATAATAATCACAATGTAATGCTTTCACAAGCAAATGTGCCAAGATCTACAGTGCACAATGGTGATGTCTTATAATTCTCTTGAGGTCAACATCTCCCTCATCGGGGGGATGCTGACTCCACTGAAGGAAGAGCAAGGAAATTTGCATGTTTGTGGTTGTGGAGTCACCAGTGGGTGGCCATAGTGTGTGCAGTGGTAAACATGTTTCTGTTATAAGATATTTGGTGCAAACTGCATATGTTCCCAAGAGAATATTGTACTGTAGATAACCAAATGAGACAGTTGCAGTTGTTACGACACTGACTTCAGATTTTGAAAGGTGGGTTTTCCTGTGTCCAAGAATCCTGATTGAGATTTTCTTAAGGCTTTTCTAAACCATTTACGACAAAGGCCAGGATGGTTCCTTCAGCAAGGCCATGGCTGACCATCTGGCCTAACCACTAGCAAACCATGACAAGTCATAATGACTGTGATGATGATGATGATGATGATGACATAGACTAGTGTGTTAAGGGATTACACTGCCTGACCATCAGTTCCTCCAGTCACAAAGTGCTTTGATAGCAATAATGGTGTGGAAAGTTAAAAAGTCAGTGACTTTCCACCTATCTGACAGCCAAGTTAATGAATAAATTGAAACAGGCAGTGTTGGAGAACCTGAGCATATAGGGTGTTACTCAAGGAATGTTTATTGTAGGCTTGGAGAAGGTGACTTAGTTGGGGGTGGGGGGTTATTTTGGGTGTCAAAGGCGCTGGTGGTAATATATTGCTAACCCATGGAATCATGGTCAGTAACAATGTCAAGAGATGAGGATTTCAGGGTAAGGAGGACGACAATGTAGAGATCCTCCTGGGCTGAGACTGTACGGAGAGGCACAATCCTAACGCCATCTGTGATGTACCACAGCACATGTCATTAAATATTATGATAAAAACCACTTTCAGAAGTGGGGGAGTGTTCAGATTCAGCGCCTTACTCAGATTGGCCAAGAATGTGTATCTACAAGAATGTACCACTATCAGGTTGGCATCACATTTACACTGCTGTGGGTAGTCACATAACAACATAAAAAGGTACCTGATGTGGCCACAGTATAATCTGCATATTGTCATTGACACTTCCAACCAAGTTGTATGGAAGTCTTCACAGTGAAATTAATTATGCTCCACTGTAGTATGGGAGCTGCTTATCAGTGAGGTTTCTCCTTCCCCCATTTCCCTTCTATAAATTACAAAATCCAAATCTGAAATGGAAAAAATGAAGACTTGCTGAGTCATTCAGGCAGATCTCATTATACATCACAGTATTGTTCTCCTCTGACGTCAGAGATGTCTTAATGTCTGCTTGATTTGACTTTTATTTTCCAGACATTTTGTTTTCATTTATGTTCAATTATTCTCTTCCTGATTTGATGGGGCCAACTTAGGATGCACTCCACTGTTTCTCAAGTATTTCCCTTCGAGTGATGTTCCCATTTCATGTTTCACGGAGATGTGACATAAGCAATGGGCCCATTTGCAGCTCTACCTCTACAATTACATTTGCACAAGCACCTGTGTAAAACAGTCATTTCATTTACCAACACTACTACAGTCCTTATGAGGCATAACCATTAACCAGTTGTGTATAGGAATAAAAGAGAACAGCCAAATTGCTGCCACAGCAAAACTGACCAACAAATGACAGAACAGGCCACTGACCACAACAGCTTAACTTCACGCCAGATTTAACCCCCCCTCCCCAACCTCTCCTCTTCCTTTCTCTCATACTATCTTCTGTGAACTACATAGCTTGGAATTGCACTTTCTTCGATCCTGCAATTCTTCTGACCTCTATCTCCATAAACTATTGTCCTGCGCCAACCTTCACCCTTTCCTCATGCATCCCACTACACTCCACTACTCTCCTTCCATGCTGTTCACTTTACAGTCTCCTCCTTGCTCTGTCCTATAGTCCTCTCCCCACCTTTCAACCCACTCCTCTACTTCACAGTGTGTCACAAGCAATCTGCTTGCATCGTGACAGTCTCACCGGTGCTACATTCCTACCCTGTTCCTTTGGTGTCTTTCCCTACCACTTGTAAGCCTCCTATGCCTTCACCCCTTCCTTCTCCTCCTCGTCTCACCCACTCCACGTGCACGTGTGTGTGTGTTTCACATATACAATGAGTGGTGCTTTGATTATTTGAGACCGTAGTTATAAATTTGGCGCAGTACTAGTGATCTTTTAATGAAGATAACATTACTACACCCATACCGAAAACTAATCCTGGAAGGTAGAGGAAAACTGTTACTTGCACATATTCTGGAAAATATATTTTTTTCTGTTAACAGCAAGATCTTTTGAGAAACAGAATTAGCTCTATTACGAATATAATAATGGGTGGCTTTGCTCATGAGCTTCTTGAAGGAACCAGTGCAGTAAAATCTTGCCTTGATAGTCAGCTGAGGAGGGAGAAGTATGTCTCACCATTACCATATAATAATAAGCATTATAGTTAAAACACAATGTCCCAAATATGCTTTCACAGAGTACTCAACATGAGTAAAATAAATAAAATTTCCTTTTTTGCACCTAAATACATTTATAGTGCTGATTGGTTGGTTGGTTGTTTTGGGAGAGGGGATCAAACAGCAAGGTCATCAGCCTAGAGTGCTGATATATTATACCTACTTACTAGTAGGCCTAAACAAATAAATCAATAATAAATGAAAAGCATCAGTTTGCTTTTGTTCTGCAATATTACTTTTATTGTGTTAACCAGTTTTCAGCTTACAAGGCCATCTTCAGACATGTCTGAAGATGGCCTTGTACGCTGAAAACCGGTTAACACAATAAAATATTGCAGAACAAAAGCAAACTGGTGCTTTTCATTTATTATAATGTTGATCTACCAAGAACCGATGGTAGGTTTTGTTAAAATAAATCAAATCGTGATTGAAACCAATTAACCAGACAGCAAGTAATACATTATGTACGAAAGTCATGAGAATTATTTATTTGATTATTCATTAAATTTCACTCACAAAACACATTATACAGAGAAAATATCTTTAAAGAAAGACAAAGATGACATAAAAGCACAGCAACAACAGAAATATTAATCATTTATTTTTCTTATCATCAGTCTTGGATTGTGATAACAACTGACAACAATGACACTTTTTCACTTGCTTCTTTATTACATTTCACTAATTACACTCTTTCTAAATGGCAAATATCTTTACAGAAAGACAAAGATGACATTAGAGCACAACAACAATTATATTACTCATTTGTCTCATTGACACTTTCGGACTGCGGTACATTTCAGAAATTTTACGACAGTCAGAGCAAAAAGTTTCATTGTGGATTAGCTTTTAACACATTTTGCAACAATATTTTGTCAGTTTTCTCTTTACTGTGCAGAACTACACCTTTTCCTCTTGTTCCTAGTTCCTTTTTCTTTGTTTGTGTGTTTGTCTTCTGCTGCTTCTTCACATGTTCACCTACAATGTTCTATCTTCAGTTGAAGATCTCTGGGAATTCCTGAGATATCCAAGTTTCTTCGAACTAAGTGAGGCAAAACTAATGCATGAGATAGTTGTTTCAGGAATTATTTTCTTCTGATACAACTCTCATTGTTGCCACACCGTACAAGGTAATCACCTTGTACATATTGTTGACTCCATCTTTAGTGCTATTACACATTGTTACAATGGATGGTTTTTGTTTATATCTAGTGTCAGCATATACTGAATTATCTTCATGCTAATATGATGCCAGGATTATACACTTCCCCTTTTTAGAAACACAGAAAACTAAGAGTACAGCCTTTTTTGGAGCCAAAAAGGAAAGTTTAGACAGCCCTTCCTCCACTGGTAACAAACTCCAGAGGAATCTGATGCTTGTTTTTCTTCATTGTCTCAACAAAAGACAGCATTTTGCTTCCTAATTCTCCTATCAAGCCAATACTGGTAAACAAGTTGTCTGTTGTCCCATTCTGACCTAACTGATAAATAGTTTCACACACTCACAGAATAACATCCAAATTTTTATTGTTTCCATGGTATAATAATCTTTCTGGTTTCCATATGATACAGGTAAAATACGTTGGAGTCCACAACAAGAGCACATGCCTTAATTCCACATTTGTTTGATGTGCTGGGTGCTCATATATATGGCAAAAACTGCACCTTCCACAGAATCCTTCCAGTTTCTCATCTACTGTAACATTTTCTCTGAGGTTATAGGATTTCTGGCATTTCTGTTCACACATAGAAAATATTTCCTGAATAGCTTTTATCTTCTTTAATAGTTTCCTTTCATCACGATTCACCCGATTATTAAATTTAAGGCACCACATAACGAACCTGAAACACTTTATGTTCATATTTTTCAATCCTGTCCCCATCAGCCCAGCAACCCCCCCCCCCCCCCCCCCCGATCATCAATAACATCTTCCAGTTTTACATCTTGCCAGTGGTGGATACAGAAAAATCTCAAGGAGGGGGCACTAAAGATATCTTGAGCTACCTTTTCACATGTAAAGTTTAAGAAAGTTTTATTTAAACTGATTATACATATATACAAGACAATGCCACCTTATGATATTAAAAAGTTACAATTGTGGTTCTCTTCCTTAAATGACGAATTCTATGTGGCTATTCTTACTGGAAAATTGGTTAATTACCTCGTCAATAAGACAATCAATGTCAGGGTGTGTGTTCAACAAAGCTAAGCCTTTAAGTCGATCCCCCTCCACTGTCGACCTCAGCCATGTCTTTGTACACCGCAATGTTGAAAAACTTCTTTCTACTGTAGCGATAGATGCAGGAAGACAAGCAAATAGTTTGTACAGCGTGTGCAGTAGGATAGTCAGATCTAGGACAAACAGACTAAGCTTGCTGGGTGGAAATGTGAGTGACCCCACAAGGAGACAGTGCGTAGCCCCCATACGTATCCGCCATTGCATCTCACTCACATTGAAATGAAACTTTGATACTCTTAGAGTACTGATTTGTATACAAAATTACAAAAGACAAAACTTTGTCATCTATAAGACAATTTTAGCATTCGAAATGCATTGTCACTGCTTTTGCCACTCCTATAGGTCTGGTTAACTTTTGAACAATATTGTAGTCCCCAAAAAGTATTCTCTATGATGGTGGAACTTTATTCAATTTTGTGTCTTTATTGCTGCCAACATAGTAAAGGTCATTTTACTCAAGTACTTCTTTCATCATCTTCACTGTTGTCTGTCTCTGCTTCTGAACATTCCTGCAGAGCTCCAAATATATCATCACAATCTGTATTCACTTCATGTTCAAAATCCTCCTGAACTTCATTATTATTCTCTTTGACCAAAATCTTTTCGATTTCTTAAACATGATTTGGGTCAAGGAGGTTACAGGCTTATGTCCTACTGTAGCCTACCATGATCAAGTATATCACAACTAAAATCATAAGAGCACACGCAGACAGGCTAGTGGCACTGGCATTATAGTATCATCCAAGTCTGACGGTAACATCTCTGAAGTGCAAATATATGACGATCGTCTGATGAATATTCTGTACAACACAGATGGCAGAAAAATCCACTTTTTCAGTGCCTACGCTCCACAAACTGGCCAAGCAACTTCCATCAAGGACACCTTTTGGAGGATGCTTGATGCAAAGACTGCTGAAGTGCCCACAGAAGATTACATCATCATTGCTGGTGATCTGAATGGGCGCATACGGTGCAGAAAGGAAGAACACACTGCTCACGGTGGGCATAGATGCGGAGAAAAGAATGACGATGGTCAGCGTATCCTCAATTTCTTAAACAATTTCTGACAATT
Organism: Schistocerca nitens; assembly: GCF_023898315.1. Classification (NCBI taxonomy): domain Eukaryota; kingdom Metazoa; phylum Arthropoda; class Insecta; order Orthoptera; family Acrididae; genus Schistocerca; species Schistocerca nitens. Next base: position 705,012,479 of record NC_064614.1, on the reverse strand, counting down.
GTGCAAATCACATCTAATCACGCTTTATAGCGGCACTTATGCCACGCAGATCAACTATATCCTCTAGAGACGCCATGATCTCAAAGGTTTGCTTGATGCAAAGGTCACCTCCTATGAAACAGTTGCGACACAACACTGTCCATTGATCTGCAAGCTACGAATCAAGTTGCCAACAAACAAGCATGTAGATCGCACAGGACCTGCAAGAATCAAATGGTGGAAATTCATGGATAAGAAAGCTGATATCATAGCCCGAATTACTTTGCCACCAGTTACCACAGTTGAAGAAAGCTGGGAGAAACTGAAAGAATCTGCTCATGAAGCTGCACACGCAACTCTTGGGACAACAAAACCAGGACAATGGAGGATTGATAGAGAGAAGTGGCTTTGGAATGACACCGTCAAAGACGCAGTACACACGAAGAAACTATTGTATCATGAGTTTCCTGCCGATAAAACACCAGAGTGACAGAATGCATATAGAACAGCCTGAAGAGATGCAAAACAGGTTATAGCAGCAACCAAATCCTCACGTTATGCTTATCTATAAGGAAAACTTGACACACGTGAAGGAGAGCAGGACTTTTCGACTCGCTGAAGCAAGACATCGCAATTTGGAAGATGTTCTTCGATTCCACGGAGTCAATGATGAGACCGGTAATTTGCTGGTTGAGTGGAAGAAGGTCAGAGAACAATGGCGCAGCTACTTCAAGAAGATCTCAACAGAAATGTTTCCTAATTCTCCAATACCCACCAGCCCTGCTGTTGAAGGGCCCGCAAGAGAAACTGCAGTCGAAGAGGTCAAGACTGCTTTGAGGAAAATGAAGTCTGGGAAAGCCACCAGCCCAGATGACATTCCAGCAGAGTTATGGTGTTCCCATCATTGAAAGGCAGCCGAATGGTTAATGGAATTCTTCAACAAGATCACTGATGAGGGACGAACACCAACTGATTGGCAACGGAGCACCGCTGTGCCTATCTTAAGAAGAAGGGAAACCCTGATGAATGCACCAACTACCGTCCAATTCAACTTCTCTACATCTACATCTACATTTATACTCCGCAAGCCACCCAACGGTGTGTGACGGAGGGCACTTTACATGCCACTGTCATTACCTCCCTTTCCTGTTCCAGTTGCGCATGGTTCGCGGGAAGAATGGCTGCCAGAAAGCCTTCATGTGTGCTCGAATCTTTCCAATTTTACATTCGTAATCTCCTCGGGAGGTATAAGTAGGGGGAAGCAATATATTCAATACCTCATCCAAAAACGCACCCTCTCAAAACCTGGACAGCAAGTTACACCGCGATGCAGAGCGCCACTCTTGCAGAGTCTGCCACTTGAGTTTGCTAAACATCTCCGTAATGCTATCACGCTTATCAAATAACCCTGTGACGAAACATGCCACTCTTCTTTGGATCTTCTCTATCTCCTCTGTCAACCCGACATGGTACGGATCCCACACTGATGAGCAATACTCAAGTATAGGTCGAACGAGTGTTTTACAAGCCACCTCCTTTGTTGATGGACTACATTTTCTAAGGACTCTCTCAATGAATCTCAACCAGGCATCCGCCTTACCAACAATTAATTTTGTATGATCATTCCACTTCAAATCGTTCCGTACACATACTCCCAGATATTGTACAGAAGTAACTGCTACCAGTGTTTGTTCCACTATCATATAATCATACAATACAGGATCCTTCTTTCTATGTATTCACAATACATTACATTTGTCTATGTTAAGGGTCAGTTGCCACTCCCTGCACCAAGTGCCTATCCACTGCAGATATTCCTGCATTTCGCTGCAATTTTCTAATGCTGCAACTTCTCTGTATATCCGCGAAAAGCTGCATGGAACTTCCGACATGCCACGCCATGAAAATCTTTGCACGTGTTCTGGACCAAAGGATCCATGAGATCATACAGGTTTCCAGAAACCAAGCTGGATTTGTGAAGACTGCAGCACAACTGACACAATTCATGCTGCAAGACTATTAGTTGAGAAACATCATGAGAAAGCCAAGCCGCTGCATCTAGCATTCCTGGATCTTGAAAAGGCCTTTGATCGGGTGCCACACAGTCTCATTTGGCTAGCACTTCAAAGGCATGATGTGCCAGAGCAGCTTATTAACTGGGTGCAGTTACTATATGCACAACCTCAGGGCTATCCAAGGACTTCCCCGTCATAGTCGGTGTCCATCAAGGTTCTGCATTATCACCACTTCTGTTCATTCTCATAATGGACACCATGACAGCTGATCTGCACCAGCCAATTACCATGGACCCTACTTTATGCTGACGATGTGATGCTGGCAGCAGAAAACAAGCTTGATTTGCAGAGCCAAACTAAAAAATGGAGTGACTGGTTGATGCAACACAGTTTGTGCCTTAATTTGAAGAAAACCGAGAACACATCAGACAGACATAAAATGGGAACCACCATGATTAATGGTGAAGATCTGACTCGTGTGAGTAAGTTTAAGTACCTTGGTTGACAGCCAACTCACCGAAGAGGTCGACACCAGAACTCAGGCAGCCTAGATGAAGTGGCAAACAACAACCGCAGTCACTTGCGACTGCAGGATGAAAGATAATTTAAAATAAAAAAATCTATCGCACTGCCATCTGACCAGTTGCCTGGTATGGTTGTGAATTCTGGCTGTCTACAGATGAGACAGAATGTTGCTTAAGTGTAATGGAAATGAAGACATTAAGTTGGACATCGGGCCTCACTAAGTTAGATCATATTTCCAATGACAGCGTTAGGAAACAGTTTGGTGTTGCACCAATCCAAGACAGGATGTATGGGAGTTGTCTCTGATGGTTTGGCCATGTTTTACGCGGCGCCAGTGATGACTCGATTGCCAAGGCAGGTTACATACTTGAAGTCGTCGGCAGAAGACTGAAAGGACGACCTAAGCAACGTTGGGCTGATGTGATACACAAAGAGCTTAAATGGGTTAACATCCACCCAAATGCAGACCGTGATAGAATGAAATGGAGGCATCAGACCCATGTAGTGGACCCCGCAGGCAAGTGGAACAAACGCTGAAGGAAAAGAAGAAGAAGAAGAAGATTTACTCACTTTTACATGAAACACAACCATAAACAGAATAAGTAATGATGTCATCATGCCATCTTGAGCAATGATTCCATTTATAGTCAGCAATAACTTCACCAATAACTTCACTCACTCATTGTGGTGAAGTAAATCTGTGTTGCTGCCCCAGGACTTTCTCCAAAGACAACATTCGATTTTTTAATTTCTTACTGACTACGGAAAACTGGGAAAGCATTTCCATTCAAAATTCAGAAGAATGTTGATAGCATTGATTGTAATATGTAAATTTTCACAGCCAGAAACATCACAATTAATAACATGTTACGGGCTCTTATACTGTGGTCGAATGGATTTCATCTTAAAACCCAACATTTTGTCCCCATACGCAGAACACATTTTCAAGTGGTATCATAGCATTGTTGAATGTCCAATTTGCACCTTGGCTCACTACTGACTACAGTAAAACTCCACCTCTGTGCAGTGGTGTGACGTCACATTTTAAATATGCAAGTGCAACTCACCGTTGTCAACTGCTGTCGTCTGCAGTTGCTATCATCCCATGGTTGAAGACAGATACATACCTTCTTCAGCACCAGAATCCAAGTTTCATTCAATTTCGTCCCCTCCTCCTTCCTATTTAAATTGCTGGGGTGTTTTGCAATCTATATGGCCTCTCTGTATAGCCTTCCATGGCATCTGATTATGACTGCCAGCACTTGAACCCCATCAAAACGAATTTGGTTGTCTACTGGCTGTAAAGTATGTTCCGCAACAACTGACCTGTCAGTCTCCCCTCTTCTGCAATTGACCGTGTGCTCTTCGAGTCTTTTTTGACAGTTCTTTTTATAGTATCCACGTACACATCCCACAAATACACAGAATCCTATAAATTTCAGCTTCTTCCAGCGCTTGGCGAATATCCTTGGCTGATTTTAGATGATCTTGTATCTTCCGTGTGGGTGGGTACAGTACCATGATGTTCCACTTTTTCAAGACTTTTCCTATGCGATCAGTCAAGTCCTTAACGAATGGCAGGAAAACTTTCAATTTCACTGATGCTTGTGCATTGCTACCTTTTCTATGCGATGGTCTTAACACTTTTTTCACCTCAGCAAACAAATAACCATTCTTGAGAAATGCATTGGTGAGATGTTTTAATTCCACATGTAGCAGCTGTGGTTCACAGATTTTTCTTGTTCTTTCCATCAATGTTTTTATGACGCCTCGGTTTTGTTGTGGGTGGTGGTTCGAATCCTGATGTAGTAATGATCTGTGTGTGTGTGTGTGGGGGGGGGAGGTGGGTTTGGCAAACAGTGTGGCCCAAGCTACCATTTTCTTTCTTGAAAACTAGCATATCAAAAAAATTTTATCTTCCAACTGCCAACTCCTCCTTGGAAAACTAACAGATTGATCCCATTCAGATGTTTGTGAAAATGATTCATTTCCTCCCTGCCATGCCGGCACAAAACAAACATATTATCCACATAATGTAACCAAATATTTGGTTTATTGTTCAGTTTCCAATGCCTGTTCCTGAAATTTTTCCATAAAGAGGTTCACTATAATCAGGCTTAAAGGGCTCCTGATAGTGACACCATCCATCTGTTTATAGAACTCTTCATTTCTAATGAAATACATAGTTGTGAGGCAATATTTAAACAGTTCTGCAATATCGGGAGGAACAATCCAATTCAGCTATTGCAACACTTCATTGAGTGGATTCATAATGAATACCGACACCACACCAATACTAACTAATATGTTCTCCGGCAGTATCATTATGCTATTTAATTCACACACAAAAAAAAAGCCGAATTCTTGATATACGAATCTGTTGGCAATCCATAAGTCTTGGTGCTATTGCAATTGAATTGAACTGACTTTTCTGAATGCTCTGTTCAATAGAGGACTTCTTTACCAACTGTGTAATAGTTCTAAGAACTTTGTCAGTGGTGTCTTTACTTAGTTTCCTATAGGTTTGCAGATTTAATTTGTCATTAATCTTACTATAATAGTTGGTCACATACATAACAACAGTTGCATTTCCTTGACTGGGGTGAGAATGATAACACTATCATTCTCATTCAGATATTTCACGTTGTTCCTCTCACCCACTGTTAAATTACTTTTTGGAAGCTTTGTGCAAGACAATACTCTTACAGCTCCTATACAAATTTCTTCAGCTGTAACTTTGTCCATGCTACAAATGCCTGCTTGTTCAATTGCTGTTATTTCTTCCGTGGACACAACTCGAGGACTAATGACAAAATTTCCATCTTCGGCAAGCACAGATCTCTCATCGTCAGATATGTATATAAAATAGAGTGTATTTGTACGTCCAGTATCTCCTCCTAAATCCCTGGAATAATTTTAACCAAATTTGGCACAGGAACAGCAGGTCTGACGAGTATGAGCATGTGGGGTTTACAACCTCCGAGCTCCAATAAGAGCGAGAATATAGCAAAAATCTTTTTTTTTTCCCTTCTTTTTTTTTCAGCCTCTGGCATATAGGCTGCACTGCATAGCAGGCTTGTTGTGTAGGAAGAGTATTGGCCTGCCAACACAAACTTCTTTCCAGCCTACAAGTCAGGGGCAAGAAATGGTTATTCAGGCTCCGACATGTAGGCTGCTCTGCAAGACGTGTGTTGTATTGGAGTAGCATTGGCCTGCTTTATTGAACTGCTCTGCAGGTGCTCCACCTGCCAATGTGCACAGCTGGGAACATATTGAAATGGATACACGAGGGGACTGACTGAGCAAGGCGGAGGAGAAAATGGACAGAGAGGGGAGGAGGGGGAGATGCATGAGGCATGTGGAAGGTATATGGGGTTAGAGGGCAGGTGGAAAAGGAAGAGGTGCAGGTGGAGATAGAAAGAGAGAGAAGAGGAGGATATGATCAGAGGGAAGGAGAGGACGATATGGTCAGAGAGAGAGAGAGAGAGAGAGAGAGAGAGAATGTGGAGGAAACGGACAAAGAGAAAAGAGGAGATGAAGAGTGAGAATGAGGATGAGGGGGTGTGTGTGTGTGTGGTGTGTGTGTGTGTGTGGAGAGAGAGGGGGAGAGAGAGAGAGAGAGAGAGAGAGAGAGAGAGAGAGAGAGAGAGAGAGAGAGAGATGGGAGGATGAAGTGGACAGCCAGAGGAAGGAAGAGGTTGACTCAGAGGGGAAGAGGATGGTGTGTTCAATATATGTGTCAAACGAATACATGGGCAAAGTTGCAGGAAAAAGGCTAGTTTCATAAATAAATATTCACTTCTCAGCATTCAACATGGCTTTAGAAACTGTAAATCTACAATAAAAGCAATTTTTGGATTCTTGGATTGTACTTTAAAATCCCTGAATCAATATGAAATAGGAACAGGATTTTCCTACACCTTTCAAAAGTCTTCAATGCACAGGACCATAAAATCTTGCTCAAAAAATTAGAAAGATGAGGTGTAAGATATGTAGCACATAGGTGTGTTTGCAGTATCAACAACACCTTGACCGACCTCACTTGGCATGCCGGAGGGAAGTGGAGGGTAGACCTGTGAGGGAAGGCAGGTCACTGGATTGTGGTCATCACCTCCCCTCTTTTGTAATTTGTGAAGAGCAAGAGGGTGGGCATAAAATGTTGATTGGATCCTTTGATCGCCCATCAAACTCATCTTATGATGTAACCGAAAACTTTAGAGAAAGCCTCAATTCACTCAAATGTAAGTTACCCAGTCCCACTGTAATCATCAGTGGATACTTTAATTGTCCACCAACCAACTTCGAAAATTACAGTTTTGTTAGTGATGGGTGGGATAAGACATTGTGTGAAACAATACTAAATACCTTCTCTGAAAACTACCTAGAGCAAATAGTTAGGAACGCCATTCATGATGGAAACATACTGGATCTAATGGCAACAGACAAACTTGGCCTCTTTGAGGAAGTCCACATCGAAACTGGTATCAGTGAACATGATGCGGTGGTGGCAACAATGATTACCAAAGTACAAAGGACAACTAAACCAAGCAGAAAGATATATTTCTGTAAACTAGATAAAAATCAGTAGTGTCATTTCTCAATGAGGCACTTGAAATTTTCAGCACAGGGCAGGAACATGAAGAGGAACTATGGCTCAAGTTTAAAAGAATAGTTCACCATGCACTGGATAAATATGTACCCAGTAGAACAGTTCATAATGGGAGAGAACCTCCATGGTATAGTCACTGTAAAGAAACAGAGATTACTGAATAATAGGTGTAAAACACAAAGCATAGAGCTACAGACAGAGAGGTGCTGAACGAAACATGTTTGGCTGTCAAGAGAGCAATGCGTGATGCCTTCATAGCTACCGTAGCAGAATACTGTCATGTGATCTTTCACAGAACCCAAAGATGTTCTGGTCGTATGTAAAGGCTGTCAGTGGAAACAAAGCAAAGATGTTCTGGTCATATGTAGTTAGTGGCACCAAAGTTAAGTGTCCAGCCTCTAATGAATGAGACAGGAACTGAAATTGGGGTTAGCAAAGCAAAAGCTCAGATGCTTAATTCTCATTTTCAAATGTTCCTTTACAAAGGAAAACCCAGGAGAAATACCCCAATTTAATCCTCATACCACTGAAAAGATCAACAAAGTAAGTATTAGTGGTGTTGAGAAACAGCTGAAATCATTAAAACTGAACAAAGTGCCACTATAGGCCATTGTTGGTAGTTGCCAGAGGCGAACAAGAGCTGTGGATTTGTATATCCGCAAATGGATGTGCAGCTGTGGAGCAACTGACTGCCTAGACAAACTGAGTGGTTACTAACAGTGTCTACTCAATGAGCATTCAGCGAATATTGTTGTATATTGCATCCGCAGCTGGCGCTTGGTTCACACACCCATGCTGACCGCTGTTCATCAGTCATGAAGGCTGGAATTTGCACACTGATACCACAACTGGACGTCCACTGAATGGTGGCAGACGGCTTTTCAGATGGATCAGGTTTGATGCTGTGTCAGGCAAATGGCTATTGCTATCTACAACCCTGCAACAATTGTCAGAGGGGTCCAGACCAGAGGAGGGAATGTTATGGTCTGGAGAATGCTTTTGTGGAATTCCCTGGGTGATTTCGTCATTCAGGAAGGCAAACTGGATCAACAAAATTATGCACCTATCCTTGGGAAACATGTCCACCCTTACATGCTGTTTTTTTCTTCCTTGACACAATGGCATCTACCAAGACGAAAATGCAACATGTCACAACTCGCAGTAGTGCATGGTTTGAAGAGCACAAGGATGAGCTTCTCATATTCCCTTGACCACCAAAATCCCTGGATTTAAATCCAATTGAGAATCTGAGAGACCACCTCAACTGGTTGTTAACGAAATGGATCCTCAAACCTTGTGCAGTTGACGACAGCACTGGAGTCGTGTTGGCTCCACATCTCTGTCAGTACCTTCCAGAAACTTACAGGCTCACTTCTAGCACATTTGCACTGCAAAAGGGGATTATGCAGGTTTTCAATAGGTGGAGACATTAATGTGACAGGACTGTGTATCAGCCCATCTTATTCACTAATTGTATTCACTATCCAGTTACTTTTTAATTCTGATGGAAGTTATTTCTACTTCTACCATCTTCATTTTTTATGTACTAGCTGAATGAAACTGTAGTCTATGTTTGTATGAAACATCTCTCAGAATCGAAATTGGCAGCTCCAGACAGCAATTTGCTGTTAGTTGTTTCAGAAACAGTTTGGAAACAAACATCTGAATCACAATTTTAAATGTGTCAACTAGTTTCATATGTTATGCCACTTTAGATTTTGTCTTAGCATGATTGAGAAATTAGTGCTCTAGAATTTATGGGAAAGTTTTCAACATAGCTCTGGTTATAGTCCTCAGAAATATTTCAAGTAAAGATACCTACTGGTGCCTAAACTCTGACATTTGAAGGATCTTGGAAGAAGAAGGTATCCAGAGCCATACTTTGCAGCCAAGAGTTCCTCATTTTATGAACTATAGGAACATTGTGAAATGGACAGATGGAAACAATTGATTACAGAACCTAAGAACAGATTATACTTTCCAGCCAGTTATTGACATTGACAAAGTTCACAAACTGTACTGAGAAGTAAAACTGATTATTTTATTAAAGTATCTTAATCACTTTAAAAAAAGACAGTTTTCCTTTTAAGGGTAAAACATACAAGTCAAATCAGAAAGATGCATCAAAACAGATCACAACAAATTATGGTGAGATTAAGGAAGTTCACAACTTCAAGTACCTCAGGGAGATGAAGCAGGCAACAGGGAAAGAAACATATGAACAGAGAAATCAAAACAGAACTAGAGTCTTCTGGAAGACTGGAAACATCTTCAACAAATCTCGTACATCACATAACATAAAAGTGACACATCGCAACATTGTCATCAAGCCCAAAGCAGTATATCTATCAGAAATGTTGGTCACAGAGCACAAAGGTACCTTGGGCCTAATAAACAGACTGCAGAGTAAACAAGAGACCAAACAGATATATCTGTTTAGAATCTTGCTTAACGAGCAGCTCCCATAAACACACAATCCGCTTAATGAGCAAAACAAACTGCAAAAAAAGACTCGCTTTCTGTTTAGTACATACTACAGTATGGGTTTAGCACTACTCCTGCTACCATCTTAGTGCAGCTTGTGGTCTCAACATTTTTCTAAACTTATGTTCACACATTGTTTTCTTGTGTGTAAATTTTAATAGCCTTCGTAGAAATGTACCCAAAGATAAAGCTGTAAGAAGACGATCACAAGAGAAAGAAAATGACCTCAGAAATGAAACATAAAAATTACTGAAAATGCGAACGTGGTGTGAGCGTTGCTGATTTAGCACACACATACAATCGATCTATATCAACTATTTGCACTATCCTTAACAACAAGGACAAAATAAGGAGATAGATGCTTCAAAGAGAGTGACAAGGGCATCTAAACAACAGTTTCATATTCTGGACGATATTGAAAGATTGCTCCTGATATGGAGAAATGAAAATCAATTGCGAGGTGACACTATTAATGTGAACATCATTTGGAGAAGGTGGGGATGATTTTTGCCAACCTCTTTAAGAAGATGCCAGGATCATCAGCTGCCAAAGAAATGTTGAAAGGAAGCCATGGATGGTTTGCAAAGTTTAAGAGAAGAACCACCATCTACAGCATTGTGAGGCACAGAGAAGCAGCCAGCTCTGACACAAAGGCAGCAGAGAACTTCATCAGCAATTTCAAGATGCTCGTAGATTCTGCAGGTTATTTGACACAACAGGTTTTTACTTATGACAAGATGGGTCTAATCTGGAAAAATGATGACGAAGCATGCCTTAATAACAGCAGAGGAGAATGCACTGCCCAGTTACAAGCCAATGAAAGACTGTCTTATACTGCTATTCTGCACCAGCGCAAGCAGCAATTTGAAAATTAAACTGCTGCTTGTTTACCATTCAGAAACTCCAGGAGCCTTCAAGAAGTATAAAGTCCAGAAGAGCAGGTTAAATGTGATGTGGAGGTCCAAAAAGAAGGCTTGAGTGACATATGATCTTTATTTGTGATTGAATTAATAAAGTGCTTGGTCCTTAGTGAAAAAATATTTGCTTGAGATGAATCTGCCACTCCAGGCCTACAGGACCACCTCCTTGAAGAGTTTCAATACATAAATATCAAATTTTTCCTCTCAGCATCATTCTGTTGCTCCAGCCTAAGGACCAGCAGACTATTTCTAACTTTAAGAAGCTCTACACTAAAGCCCTCTTTGAGCACTGCTTTGAGTTGACTGAAGCTACCAATCTCACTCTCAGAGAGTTTTGGAAATACACTTAAGCATCATTGCCAGCACAAAGATGATTGAAAAGGCATGGGAAAGTGTCACCAAGATAACACTCACTTCTGCTTGGAAGAAGTTTTCGCCAGAGAGCATTGTTGAATATGACTGAGGCATTTGATTCAGTACCTTTGAAGCATGTAGTCAACAAGATTGACCCTCTGACCAAGACCACGGGACCAGAAGTAGATAACAATAATATCGATGAAATTGTGGAAGTTCACAACAGCCAAGAAATGACCACCAAACAGCTTATGGAGTTGCAGTGTGTTTCATAGCAGGAAAATGGGGAGAGGAATTCTTAAGAAGAAGAGGACATGGTAATCTTCTGGCACAATAAGATGAATGCCGAAAGCATGGGAATCGGTTGCATTGTACACTGAAAATCATTGCCCCAATAAAGCAGTGGCTATGTGCGCTAAAAATTTATTTGATGATAATGCTGTGTCGCATTTTTGCCAAGTGTTGTAACGTCAGCAGAAACAAATGACTATAGATAGCATCCCAGTAAAAAATAATTAATTATGTATTGTGAATAACAAAGTACATAGTTTATATCTAAAAACACAGATGATGTGACTTACCGAACGAAAGTGCTGGCAGGTCGATAGACACACAAACAAACACAAACATACACACGAAATTCAAGCTTTCGCAACAAACTGTTGCCTCATCAGGAAAGAGGGAAGGAGAGGGAAAGACGAAAGGATGTGGGTTTTAAGGGAGAGGGTAAGGAGTCATTCCAATCCCGGGAGCGGAATGACTTACCTTATGGGGGAAAAAGGACAGGTATACACTCGCGCACACACACACATATCCATCCGCACATACACAGATCTATCTGAAAGAAGCAGCATAAATATTCAGTCAGATCTTGATAAGATTTCAATGTGGTGCAAGGACTGGCAACTTGCCCCAAATGTTAAGAAAGATAAAATTTTGCACTTCATAAAACGAAAAACCATAGTATTCTACGACTATAATATCAGAGTTACTGTTGGAATTGGCCAAGTCATGCAAATACCTGGATGAAACATTTTGTAGGCAAATGAAATTGAATGATCTCAGGTAGGTTCAGTCATGTGTAAAGCAGGTGGTAGATTTCGGTTTATGGGTAGAATACTGGGGAAGTGTAATCAGTCTACAAAAAGGATTGCTTACAAATTACTTGTGCAATCAATCCTAGAAGATTGCTCAAGTGTGCGGGACCGGTACCAGATAGAACTAAAAGGGAATACTGACCATATACAGAGAAGGAATACTGACCATGTAAAGAGAAGGACCATGAATGGTCGGAGTACGTCACAGAGATACTGAATGAACTGAACTACATACCACTCATACAGGAATTGTGAGGATAAGATCAGAATAATTATTGCACTCCTAGAGGCAGTCAAAGGGTCATTCTTACTGTGCTCTAAACGTGAATGAAACAGGAAGAAACCCTAGTAACTGGTACAATGGGACATAACCTCTGCTACGCAGCCAACAGTGGCTTGCTGAGTATAGTTGTAGATGTAGGGTGAGACACCTGAATGATGGTGTCCTAACAAACTCAGATATACAAGGCAGACAAATATTCACTCACAAAATACTGAAGTGGAAAGTCAGCCAAGAGGTCAAGAAATTCAAGACCAGAACAACATTGTCGGCTGACAGCAAGAAAATCCATAACGAGAAGATGAAAGAAGCTGGCACATTTAGTGCCCTACATGTGTATAATAATAATAATAAAGATAGTTTGATAAGTAGTCAGATGCATTTTTATGTACCTGCTGCCCAACAAACAGTGTTCTAGGTGATGAAATTCTCTTCAGATTCAGCACTGTCAAGCGCTCTGAGCCGAGTACTCCCACATGACAGTCACGACACGACACTGATAGGCAATCAGCTAAAAGCTTGTAGATTTTTAACCCCTTGACGAGGGTAGAAGGTCCAGACAATTTTATCAGTATCTATCGTTGTGAAATTGTGCATTCGAACATAGTGTTCTAAGTGAATTGTTATCTCCTTATAATCACTGCATAAATATTACACAGACACTACAGAACTACTTATTGCAAAACCTTTCAATGTAGAAGAAAAACAGCAATGAAATCAAATTCCTAACCACACCCCCAAAAGTGAAGCAATAATTATACTTATAAAAATGATCTCTGCAGACTAGCTTCAGAAGCCATTTGGTATAATGGAATAAACTGTTGCAGATATAATCCTTCAAACATATGTTAACCTAAAAATTAAAGAAGAACCTGCACATATTAACTATTTGAACAGGCACTGTAAAATAATAGAATATGGTAGTTTTTCTGGCAATATTGCTATTATTGTATATAGACACTTGTACATGCAAATCTATCTTCTGACACTGTGTGAAATCATTTAGCCTTGCAGTATATGGCAAAAAGCTCAAAATATCGATTTTTTTTAATATTATTAAGAAAATGGTTAAGTACCCCACCTTAAAACTTATTTTCAGAAGAGCAGCCAAATATTCCGGTTCTTGCTCGAGGAATTCAAGTACAGTACATATTTTCCTTTGATTTAATGTTTTTAATATGCTATCAGTTAACAAATGTGTTAACCGTTTGTTTAATCTCGGCATTACAATAAATACATACAAAAAAACAAATCCTACTTCATTCAATTCTTTGAGGTTCTTGAACAATTCTTCAGTTGTTATGCATATATATACATTTCCCTATAGTACCGCAAAACGAACGATATTCAGTGACATAATAAATATCTAAACATCTTCGTTTCCTTCACCAGTTTACATTAACCGCGGACAATTTTAATGTTGTTGGCCAAAGTTCCCACTTCGCAGTACTTCCTTTTCAACAATTGGCACTCCCGTCGAGTTTACACAGAAGACAAGCGTCTACGGCGGCGCCCCTAGTGAATAAATGGTGAACCAAAAAACCCAGAGTAGTATGTTGCTGTTAGCAGAATTTGTCGCCATGTTGAGAGCGGGCGTTGCGTATTTGGATTAAAATGTTTGAAATGACCATTAAATCCTTAGCAATACCTGCTGTTCTCGGCTCAGGTCGCGAAACTAAAACACTAATTTAATATTACTAAGCGAAAATATGCAATACTTCGTGGACGATGTGTACAATAAGCAACAAAACATAGTGCTAACATAATGGTGAGTTAAGGGGGAAGGAAGCAAATACCAATATGGCGGTTAGACGGACTCGATTTCTCTTTGTGTTCACGGAAATATCTAAAAATCGAAAAAGCGCTTGCAACTAAATCTCACTGTATTGTTAGATCACTAAAATTATTTAATGAAATTTAGGCAGTCAGTTTATTAATATAATTTCATTTTACAGTATTTAATACATCATGGTTGTATTACCACGATATTAGGTTATGTGAATGTTTTTATAAATTAACAAAACAACAAATGCTTTGTGGCAGAGGTGTTTACAAATACTCCAGTGTTATTCTCTTATATAATGAATTTAACATGAATTGTGTGTTGTGTGCACTTTGTTGTAACACACCTTGGACAACCAGGAAACTGGAAGATGAGTGATCATCAAGGTGGGGTGGGACCACAACCGCCCTCGCACTCACTTAATGTGGGACCCGGACAAACAGTGAGATTACAACAAGTTTTAACTACGGGAACGACACAGAATTTGAACGTGTTATCGTCGAGGGGCCAGCAGTTCGTCATCACCTCACAAGTCCCAGGATTGACACAGGTAATTAGTTCTGATATGAGTGAACACTGCTTGTATACAGTGTACCGCATTATTGCCAAATAAGGTTTCTGCAATTTCCCAAGTCTGATGTGGTGACGGAGGACATTTAAACGACTGCAAACATTTTTTATCTTAAGCTAGAATCAAGCCGAGATGGTTCAAAAGCCGGTAACGAAGTGAATCTAAATGGTTTTCAGTTTCAGAGCACTGAGCATTTATACTTGAATGACTTACGTTCCAGTGAATATCTCAACAAAATTCAAGTTATATCACGCAGCAATGCTGCTTGAAATAGTTTTGACTGATGATAGACTTAGGAGTCTTGTGTATGTTGGAAATATAAACAAAGTTTTTGAGCGTCAAGATAAATAGCACCAAAGAGAATTTTTGTACCACTTATTTATGCTGGAAACTGGCAGATACAGAGAATAGCAACATGGTAACACATTACACGATTTATTTCGTTTTTGAGGTGCTGCTATTTTGTGTGTTTTGGAGAACGATGGTAACGCACACAAAAAGACGGAACTAATTATTGCTTTTGTTTTGTGATGAAGAAATGAAAACTTGTTGCATTGCAAATCACTGGACACACACACACAAGACAAATGGAAATAGATAACTTGTGACACATTAATATTTATTTTTATGGTTAGTTAGAATGCTTACTGTTGTTTAGAGGCGCTTATATTTTGCGCTTGTTACATTATAAAAGAACTTTGTTAAATGTGCTTTAGAAAATCTATAACGGAGTGCTGGGAGCGCTTTCATCATACCTTTTGTCAAAGTTAGTGTGGTTCTGGCACCTATAAAAGATATTTTACAGAAATTTTAAAGTGTAATATGGGCCTTAATGGACTACCCATACATGACATTTTAAATCCAGCTACTCCTTTCACTTGTTCAGACACACAGAGTGAACAAATAAGTATGACATGAACTGCTATATTTCTTTCATACTCATGAAAGACCATATTTGTGTAATGTTGTGCATTTTCCTACACTTGTTCATTGCTGCGAGAACTTAATTTTAAATAACTTATGCTAAAACTGTTGAAATATCTTGCAACTGTCTCAGTTATATGCAAACTGTTATTTAAACATGCAGTACATTTGGAAAATGGGCAGCAGTGCATAAAATTGTTGGTACACTTTCATGTTGCCCGAGCATATATAGTGTGCTAGGCAATTACTTGACTAACAGTATGTTATATCTATCACTGTTTTTATGCATCTGTGCTCCCTTCAGCATGTCGATGGTCAGTTTATTCTTGCATATGCCACTGAATGAGCTTGTGCAATGCAGTAACACTCTTGTACACTGTAGAAAGTTAACTGTTAGCTAAATTAGAACAAATATCCTAGTTCTTTGTTCAGGAAGCTATGAGAATTTATTTTCCATTGATTTCTATTGACTACAATGGAGGTATATTTCAGACTGGAAGATAACAATTTTATTGAGTTGCCGAAGATAACCAATGTTAATGATAAATAAATGTTTTTACAAAGTATTTGTGTAGCCCAGTGTCAACATTTGCATAACATTTAATGGACTTTTCACTATAAAAGCTAAAACTTGTGACTTAAGAAAAGCTGTATTACATTATAGACAAATCTCTGACAAGTATTTTGATGTGTGTGTGTGCGTGCGTGCGTATGTGTGTGTGTGTGTGGGGGGGGGGGGGTGCATGTGTGTGCACATGCCCGTGTGTGCGCCTTGCAAATTTGTGACAAATAAATGTTGTTTAGCTGATACATTGTTTGATAATCAATTTCCCGATTTGTAGAAAGTATGTAGGCCTAGATAGAAAGAGCTTCCCAGATGGGCGGGGGCTGGACAAAAATATGGGCACACCACGAGAAATGCATACTTGAATGTAAATGCAGTTGCTAGCCAGGCCTGCAGGTTCTGCTGTTATATTTGACCGTGAACAGCACCTGTACTGTGGCCTCAATACATTGCGAGTGTCAGCCGTAATCAGAATAGTGTTCTGTGTAGTTTTGAGTACATTGTGTTAGGGTTAAGTGAATTCTGACATTGACAAATGGTTGATGTAACCAAGCGAGCCGAAGTGTTTAGTGTTTCTAGAGGCACGTTATCGAAGATTTGTACTGCTACAAGGAAAACAGAAAAACATCGTCCACTAAGTTGCAAAAGGGTGAAAATGTGCATTGAGTGATCATGACGAGGGGTCATTGAAGATGTTTGTGACGAAAAATAAGGGGATAACAGTCAAAAAGTAACTTCCAAACTGAATGTCACATTTGCGAACAGTGTCAACAGCAAAAGTAAACATAGGGGGCTCCGTAAACAGGGAATTATAAGACAAGCTGGAATTCTGAAACCACTTATCAGTGATGCAAATGCTTCTAACAGGAAAACTTGGTGCCAAAGCCATACAGCCTGGGCTATGTAGTGATGGAAGAAAGTCATTTGGTTGGGCGAGTCTTGTTTCACATTTTTTTCAACTTCTGGCTGAGTTTATGTCCCAAGAATGAAACATGGCAGGGGTTTGGTGATGATTTAGGCGTCCATATTTTGGTATTCCATGGGTTTCACAGTTACATTGAAGGTTGCATTACTACCAAGGATTATGTGGCCATTTTGGTTGATCAGGTCCATTCCACTGTACAGTGTTTGTTCTGCAGTGGTGATACTTTGTTCAAAGGTAACAGGTCTCCTCTTCACAAAGCTTACATTGTCCAGGACTGGTTTTGTGATCACAAAGGTGAATTGTGGCATCTCTCGTCTATTACCTGAACTATTTTGCTGTAAGGTGATATAAGATATCCTTGAAAACAATACAAAACCTGTATTTATCCGTTCCAAGATGACTGAAAGCTGTTTTGAATGCCAGTGGGTTTCCTGTACCTTATTAGGCACAGTAATGTGTTGTGCTTATGGTGCTTCCATATTTTTGTCCAAGGCCTGTATGTGTTATTTAAGATGCCTGAAGAAGTGCATTGTGATACTGCTGTTCACATTATGTATGTGTACTTGCACAAAATATTAATTAACTTTGAATAGATTATTCTGTTGTGCATGAACATAGATTAGCAAAAATCTAAGAAGATCCACACAATACAAGAACATGGTTTATATGGTTATGATAACAATCACATGATGAATATTGAATATTTTGCTCAGAAAGCTATTGTGGAAAGAGGGACTCATAATTATTTTTAGATATTTATAATAGCAGACAAGTTTTGAGAGGTTAACTTAGGAAATCACAGTACCTTTATTTTTGTGCCATGGCAGCAATGAATTATTAGCAACTTATTTAAAATTAATTATCTATGACATGCAGTAGATTGGCACAGCTGTCTTACCTCCACCAGGAGACGTACTTTGTGTACTATTAGTGACACAGTAACTGCTCTGAAGCAGAGAAACTGCAAAACTCACTGGCAAGCTACCAAAGACAGATATAAAAATAAGGCAATAACACCTGCTAACTTATTTGGAATTGAATGTTAATTGTGTAGACCAAATGAATCGTCAGACTAAACTAAATGCAGTAACTAGTCAAAGTTGTCACAGACTGAAGCTTACAGTACCAGAACAGAAATCTATAAGAGTAAATCAAATAATAAGTCCAGAATGAAAGTAGAGCTTTTGAGATTCACTACACAACAATGCCAAATATTGAGATACAATGACTGTTTAAAGCAGCTTGCCAGTGGCTATGCTCTTTGAGCACTGGCTCGGCTTAGTTTGTACCAACCTTTCCCTGTACTGCTTGCTAGTGCCTTGTGTGGGCAGGATTGAAAGACATCAATTTATATGCTGCTAACGTCTCTGCTTCCTGAGGATGAATCGATATTACTATCATAAGAAACTACAGCACCCCCCTCCCCTCCACCACTCTTCCCTTTAATTTGATAGAACCTACACGGAACACGAGGAGGTTGGGTCTGAAGTGCGCTTATGGTATGCATGACTCTTGCCTTGCAATCCAGTTTTGGCAATTTGTTGACATTCATCGTAGGCAGTTGGTTGTTAGGATATTGTAGTCAGTGAGATTTGCTGAATCTGATGATTACTTTTGGTGAAAAATGAGAATTGATCACATTTGTTCTTGATATAGTTGTTCCAGAACTGGTTATTGTGATTTTTGAGGTTGGTCACTGATATTTGTATTTATTTAGTTAATGTTAAAAGCTGTACTGACATTGGTACGCATTGTGGTTTTAAAGGCAGCACCAACCAAAGGTGATGTTGTACATGTGACTGACCTGGCTGGTCTACTGGTTGTCAGGGTCTATTTGTGTTCATGTATCATGATCTGGGTCCTAGGATTGACAGAGCACGAAGACAGGATTCCATCTCCATTGGAACCCATCATTGCTAGCTTGCGAAAGGATCACACATCATAATATCACTGCGTAAATGGGATTGTGAGGGTGGTTGTGAGGACTAGGTTGGCCTACACTAGTGGGACCATTTGTTGTTGTGGTGTCCCTCATGTGTTTGTCCCTGAGTGACTGGGAAATGAACACAGTTTATGATGCATTGGGTCAACCGAAACATCCGATCCCACCTGTCGGTTTTGACCCGTGACGTAAGGCTGTTGTGGTGTGTGACGTCATGACGGTGTGGAGTTTGGTTTGTGAGTGTGGCGTGTTTGTAGGTGTCGTTGTGTTGCTGTTTGTGGTGCCCTCTGGTGGTCTGTTTAGGGGTTTCGTGTTGTGTGGTGTATTGGGTTCAGTTTGGTGTTACTGCTTCTTCTGGCTAGTCCTCGTTTTAACTGTGTGTGGAGCGGAATTGGTTTCAGTGAGTTAAAGATTTAGTGTTTTTGTGTGAAAGTTATTGTAGTGGTGTTCGCTGTAGGTCGTGTGTTAATTAGAGTAAATTACTTTGTTGCTACTCTTGTTAGGTATGGATATGACGAATAAAATTAATACTGTGCACTTGCATGCTATGATGGGCGCGACTCCGTTGGAGTTAATAAAATTTCTGCAGCTGTTGGGTTGTTGGCGGAGGTAAAGTGCTCTGTTTGTGGGCATGAAATGACGTTGGCAAAAGTTCTGGTGTCTTGGACCAGGGATGGTTATATGTGGCGGCGCCATAGGAATTACCTATGGCACTCCACACATCGCCGTTCCTGGTTCGAGAAGTCTAGATTGGGCATGCATGAGTTTCTGTTCTGACGTATTACTTTTGTTATAAATTCTCTCACAGTTTTTGCATGCATGAAATTGGCATGAGTGAGAGGAGTGTGCTTTGAATGGTTTTCGTTTTGTCATGAAGTATGTTCCGAGTGTAAGTTGGGCGGGCCTGGGGTTGTGGTGGTGGTGGATGACTCTCAGGTTGGGAAAAGGAAGTAAGAGAGGGGTAAGTCTGTGGTTGGTCTCTGGGTGTGGAGGGCTATTGTACCGGGGGTGGGTGTTCGAAATGTGTTTTTAGGGTTGTGGAGGGGCAGTCTAAGAGGGAATTAGTGGCGTTAATTGAGGAGTTTATAAAACTGGGTTCTACTGTAGTTTCTGATGCTTTTTCTTCTTATAGGGGGTTAGGTGAGAGTGGGGTACAATCATTTAGTAGTGAACCATAGTGTAGAGTTTAAAAATTATGAGACGGTCTTGTACGAATACCATAGATGGGATGTGGGGGGCCCTTAAGTCAGTTCTTGGGAGGGGGAAGAGGCACTCTTCTAACCTTCAGTCTCCTTTAGATGAGTACTGTTGACGGAAGAGTTTACCTGGGGCTATTGTTTTTTTTTTTTTTTTTTGTGGCTCTTTTTTTTTTTAAGGGCTATCGGTAAGATGTACAGGTCGAAGGTGGTTAGTTAGGGTGGTTTGTGTGGGTGGGTGGCTGCAACTGGGACGGGGGGGGGGGGTTTAGTTGTTGGTAGTGTTTGGGGGGGGTGTTGGTTTGTGATTTAGTTGTGGAGGATCTATTTTGTTGCAGTTTTTGTTGAGTTGTAGTGTGTGATTGAGATTTTTTTATCGTGTGTTTGTTTTTTGTTTATTGTTATTTTATTTTGGAGTGAGTGGGGAGGTTGGGTTGGGGTTTGGATAGGTTGGGTCTTTCTTTTGATTGTGTATTTTTTTGTTGGTGTGTGTGTGTGGGGGGGGGGGGTTATATATGGGCGTGTGTGTGTGTGTTTGTGACTGGGTGTGTGCATGTGTGTGATTGTGGTGGCCGATCTAGGTTGTGGCACCGGAACTTTGTTGTGGTAAGTTTTTATTTTTCTTGTCTTTAGTGTATTTGTTGTGTATTGTTGTGGCTGGCGGGGTGGTTCTGTGTTGTGTGGTTTGTTGTATTGGTAATTTGGTATTGTGTGTTGATTTGTTGGTATGTAGTTGAAGGGAAGTTTTAGATTCCAATTTGTGGTCTTACCTGTGGGTTTTTTGGCATTGGAAATCGCTGTTGACCTATGTGGGTGAAGGGAACTGTTTGATCCCAATGGGTGGTTGTGGCTGTTGGTGTTCTGGTATTGGGAGTTGCTGTTGAGCTATATAAGTCAAAGGAAGTGTTCGATTCCAATTTGTGGGATTGGGAGCTGCTGTTGAGCTATATAGGTCAAGGGAAGTGTTGGATTCCTATTTGTGGGATTGGGAGCTGCTGTTGAGCTATATAGGTCAAGGGAAGTGTCCGATTTCAGAGGATATTGTGTTTAGTGGAATTTGGGGAGTTTTGTGTTGTCGGTTTTTCTCGTCATTTGTGTGTTTTGTTTTTTTGTTTTTTCCTTCTTCTTCTTCTTCTTCTTCTTCTTCTTCTTCTTCTTCTCCTCTTCCGGTTGACCCAATGCATCATAGACTGTGTTCATTTCCCAGTCACTTAGGGCAGACACATGAGGGACACCAGAACAACAAATCGTCCCACTTGTGTAGGCCAACCCAGTCCTCACAACCACCTTCACAATCCCATTTACGCAGTGATGTTATGATGTGTGATCCTTTCACAAGCTAGCAATGTGTCTAAATTTGTTTATATTTACTTTGTCCCCACCCAAAAACCCCCAATTTCCCACGCTTGTCCCGTTAGTTTCATTAGGTTTTTTGTGGAACGTGTGTGTGTGTGTGTGTGTGTGTGTGTGTGTGTGTGTGTGTGTTGGGTTTTCAATGTATTTTCGTGTTTGTTGTCATGTTTACGTAGTGACATCATAGGCACCATATTGGAGTCATAGTGTATGGTCGTTTCCACCATATTTGTGACGTCGTGGGTCAAAGCACACTACTTCTGTATTCCTGTGGCAGAAATTGAATAATATGCTAGGTCCCTTCCTCTTGGTTGTTAGTATCTGCTTTCAGTCCCTACTTTTCATTGTAAGATAAATCGTAGTACTCCGTGACTCTGTTAGAGTTGCGGCCCATTAAGCTACTTTGGTGGAGATAGCTGTATTGTTAAGTGCTTTGCTCTATTGCTCTGGAGAAGAGAAACAGCTATAATTGTTGTCTATGATGTTAAAGAGTCTCCTTGCCATTGTAAGCACTTGTTTGAATAGTGCCCTATTGTCCACCCCAAACTTCCTGTAACGTAGATCCAAAGAGTGTTCTAAAGGAACTTCTAAAAATCGGATTACTTCATCAAAACTAACAAATCAAATGATTGGAATCCAGTGGCTTATAAAGTTATTCTGTCCGGATGTGTTGAAGAGTCCAAAACTGCTGTGATTGACACTAGTAATATATGGACCTAGGGCATCTGGTTTCGTTTGCCGTAGCTAAACATTGTCATAGCATGAGACATTGTGTGATTTATGAGGAGACCAGGATTGTATTAAAAGTATTTTCCTTCTAGGATTGTATTGTAGAGGATGCATAATATGTTTGAATTCTGGGCAATCACATCTTCATTAGGGTTTCTGGATTCGCACGGAAAATAACCTGGAGCCCTGTACATTCTGTGATCAGGTCTCAAAGAACAACACAATACTTCAAAAATGTGGTCTCATCACAGCACTACCAGGGACATAGCTAGCAGCCAAAACCACAAGGACTTTCATCGGCAGCACTTATGTTTAAGACTTGTTTCAGTGTATGACCATGTGAAAGTTTTCAGCAGTTATCTTGATGAAAAAGTGTGAATATTTCACTACATTGTCTGGTGGTAGACTTGAAAAGTGTAGTTTCACCAGTTGTACGGAGAACGACTTAAGTGTTACACACTAATTGTACGCAGTTTGCTGTGAACAGTAGCCCCATTGATATTATGACT
Source organism: Schistocerca nitens (assembly GCF_023898315.1). Taxonomy (NCBI): domain Eukaryota; kingdom Metazoa; phylum Arthropoda; class Insecta; order Orthoptera; family Acrididae; genus Schistocerca; species Schistocerca nitens. The sequence continues at coordinate 704,989,719 of NC_064614.1, read as the reverse complement.
CTTCCAACACACTGGCCTTGTTCACACTATATCAGTAGCCATGTTTGACTATGCCAATGGCAAATTCGTTTCAGATCCCTTGACAATATCATTCTGGCTTTATTACATTAGCATATGTTTCAAAATTAAGATGGTCTTAGGAAAGTTGTTGCGACCATGCACTGGAATTAATGATACACATTCTGTACTTCTTGGATCACTGTTTTTATTACAGTCTGCAACATCATTCAATGTTTTGTTCATATTCTGCAAAATATCTCATGCTACATATTGGCTCCATTATATTGGCCTCTAAATGTTGTTGAATTGTGTGACAATTATTCAGCAAACAGTTTAAGTCAATGATGTCTTAGATTGACCACTTTCCCATCATTTGTGTGAGAGTTTATATTCTTATAGCTCAGGATGACTGTGGAGTGTCCTGTGGATCTCTGCACAATTGCAGTGTCAGAATTGGTATGTTGAGTAATGTGCCACCAGTATTATGATGGGTTCTGCCCAAAGATGAAAACAAGACCAGTGACTCATGCATGTAATCTGTGGGCACTAAAGAAGTAATCTACTCAATCCTGCAGATACACTGCAACACTTGTATCATAGTGGCAACATTTTGTGCTGTAGCCCTAAGACTTTGCAGTTAAAGACCAACACACGTAAGATAATTCTGCCTTGGCCCTGTGCTTTTTAGAATATTAGAGAATTTTCTAGAAAATAGTTTAATTTGTACTGGAAGTTTATATGTTCCCATTAAAAAAAATCACAATGTTACATTGTGGTGGCAACTCATGGTATTGACACTGTTTGTGTTGACACTACAAAGATATAATTCATGTCAAGACTCATATGCTCCTTTACATCCTCCATTGAAATATGTGAGGCTCTAATTTTATACTATACAATATTTTATACAGTATGGTCCATCTTAGCTTCCCTTTGTTTCAGCATTAAATCCTGTATACTGCTCACTAAACTTTGTTTTCGGTGGGCAGCATTATGATCTAATGGCATTTTTTGCTGAAATAATTAATGAAGAATTGCAGTGGAATTATGGGCAAAGTTTAAACTTATTGTAAATCTCACTTTGCAGAAGTTTGTGTTGAGTAAGTGGATTAAGGATGGAAATAACAAAATTCAGGAAATGGTGAGAAAGCAGAGATTTTTGCACTCATAGTTTAAAAAAGGAACACAGAAATTTTTACAAGCAAAAGTAATTAGAAATTAGTGTACCTATAAAAAGATCAATGTGTGATGCATACAATAAGTTCCACTGCCATGTGTTAGTGAAAGGCTGAGAACCCAGCAAAATACTAGTGCTACATAAAATCACTAAGCAGGTCCAAAGATTCCATCCAATCGTTCATTGACCAGTTTGGTGTGGCACTTATCTTGCATTTACCATTAATCTGTTGTCCAGTGCAAAGCCTCAAGTAATTGGAATAAAGTGCTTATGTAACAGAGGTAAAATTTTTAAAAAGCATTGCTCATGTGAAACTCAGCTTGCCCTTTTCTCACACAGTATCTTTTGAACCATAAATGAAGGCCAACAGGCAGATTCCATATTGCTAGATTTCTGGAAAACGTTCAATACAGTGTCCCACTATAGGCTGTTATCGAAGGCCCGAGTGTATGAAAAAACATTGCCAGATATGTGAACAGCTCAATGACCTTGTGTGTAATAGAACCCAGTATGTTGTCCTAAATGACGAGTGTTCATCAGAGAAAGGTATTGTCAGAAGTGTCACAGGGAAGGTTGATAGGACCACTCTTTCACTCTGTATACATAGACAGCCTGATGATTAAGGTGAGCAGCAGTTTATGATTGTTCGCTCTGTATGGGGAAGTGTTTTCATTGAGTGACGGTAGGAGGATACACGATTACTTAGACAAAATTTCTGGCAGGTTTGTTGAATGGCAACTTGCTCTGAATGTTGAAAAATGTAAGTCGATACAGATGAATAGAAAAAACAATCCTATACAGCTGCTGCTGCATGATATCATTTCTAAATTTTATCAGATCTGTGGAACACAACTAACTGAAAATATTTTGGAAGGGTGTAGTTGACGTCACCATCAGTGCTGCACAGTGTGTCGTACTAATCATTCCCTTTCCTGTTCCACTTGCATATAGAAAGCAGGAAAAATGACTGCCTATATGTCTCTGTATGAGCCTTAATTTCTCTTATCTTCATGGTCCATACTTGAAATGTACGATGACGACAGAAGAATCGTTTTGCACTTAACATGAAATGCCTGCTCTCTAAATTTTTCTCAATAGTGTTTCATGAAAAGAACATCATCTTCCATCCAGGGATTCCCATTTGAGTTCATGAAGTATCTCAGTAAGACTTGCGTGTTGATCGAACCTACTGGTAACAATTCTAGCAACTTGCTTTGATGTCTTCCTTTAATCTGACCTGTGGGTATCCCAAACACTCGAGCATTACTCGAGTTGGCCATTTGCCTTCCCTACTACCGGCCTTAAGTGCCTGCTAATTTCATATCACTTTGCGGTGTTACTTCTAGATATATAATCAATATGTTGTGCCAACCAGCACACTATGAATACTGTATTTGGACTTTGTGGGATTGTTCTTCCTTTATATCTGTGTTAACTTACATTTTTCTAAATTAAGAGCAAGTGCTATTCCTCACACCAACTAAATTTTGTCCAAGTCATCATGTATACTCTGTCAGCGACTACACCTTCCCATACACCATAGAGTCATCAGCAAACTGCTGCGAAGTGTTGCTGTCCATCAGATTATTTGTGTTTATGGAGAATGAGATAGTACCTATCACACTTCCCCCGGACACTCCTGATGATATTCCTGTCTCTGATAAACACTCGCTGTCCAAGACAACATACTGGATTGTATTAATTAAGAAGTCTTCAAGCCACTTGCATATCTGGAAACCTATTCCATATGCTTGTAACTTTGCTAACAGTTTGCAGTGGAGCACTGTGTCAAATGCTTTCTAGAAATGAAGGAATATGGAATCTGTCTGTTGCTCATCATCCATGGTTCACAGGATATCATGCAAGACAAGGGCAAGATGAGTTTTGTGTGAGCTATGCTTTGCACATTAATGTTGATTTGTGGAACGAAGATTTTCCATCTCGGTGAAAAGTTTGAGAATGTGTTCAACAATTAAGCAGCACATTGGTGTTGAGGATATTGGTCTGTAATTTTACATGTCCGTCATACTTTTCTTATATACGGAAGTCACCTGCAATTTTTTTCCAGGCACTTGGGACATTGCACAGGGTGAGAGATTCACAATAAATGCAAACTAAGTTTAGGGGCCAGTGCCTTAGAGTACTCTCTGTAGTACTGAATTGGGATTCCACTTGGACTTAGCAACTTATTTATTTATTTATTTATTTTTTTTCAACTCTTTCAGTTGCTTGTCCACGCCAGGATGCCCATTACTATGTTCTCCAAATGGGACTCTGTGCGACGATCAAATAGTGGTTGTTTGTACAATCCTCCTGAGTTAATGACTTCTTAAATGCAAAATTTAATACTTCCGCTTTCCTTTTGCTGTCTTCTATTACCACACCAGATTGGTCCTTTAGTGACTACACTACAGGCCATTAAAATTGCTACAGCACGAAGATGACGTGCTACAGACTCGAAATTTAACTGACAGGAAGAAGAAGATGCTGTGATATGCAAATGATTAGCTTTTCAGAGCAGTCACACAAGGTTGGCGCCGGTGGCAACGCCTACAATGTGCTGACATGAGGAAAGTTTCCAACCAATTTCTCATACGCAAACAGCAATTGACTGGCGTTGCTTGGTGAAGTGTTGTTGTGATGCCTCGTGTAAGAAGGAGAAATGTGTACCATCACGTTTCCGACTTTGATAAAGGTTGGATTGTAGCCTATTGCGATTGCAGTTTATCGTATTGCAACATTGCTGCTCGCGTTGATCAAGATCCAATGACTGTTAGCAGAATATGGAATCGGTGGGTTCAGGAGGGTAATACGGAACACCATGCTGGATCCCAATGGTCTCGAATCACTAGCAGTCGAGATGACAGGCATCTTATCCGCATGGCTGTAATGGATCGTGCAGCCACGTCTCGATCCCTGAGTCAACAGATGGGGCCGTTTGCAAGACAACAACCATCTGCACGAACATTTCGACGACTTTTGCAGCAGCATGGACTATCAGCTCGGAGACCATGGCTGCGGTTACCCTTGACCCTGCATTGCAGACAGGAGTGCCTGCAATGGTGTACTCAATGACAAACCTTGGTGCGCGAATGGCAAAACGTCATTTTTTTGGATGAATCCATGTTCTGTTTACAGCATCATGATGGTCGCATCCGTGGTTGGTGACATCGCAGTGAACGCACATTGGAAGCGTGTATTCGTCATTGCTATCCTGGCATATCACCCGGCTTGATGGTATGGGGTGCCATTGGTTACATGTCTCGGTCACCTCTTGTTCGCATTGACGGCACTTTGAACAGTGGACCTTACATTTCAGATGTGTTACGACCCGTTGCTCTACCCTCCATTCTATCCCTGCGAAACCCTAAATTTTAGCAGAATAATGCACGACCGCATATTTCAGGTCCTGTATGGGTCTTTCTGGATACAGAAAATGTTCGACTGCTGCCCTGGCCAGCACATTCTCCAGATCTCTCACCAATTGAAAATGTCTGGTCAATGGTGGCCGAGCAACTGGCTCGTCACAATTTGCGTCACTACTCTTGATGAACTGTGGTATCGTGTTGAAGCTGCATGGGCAGCTGTACCTGTACACGCTATCCAAGCTCTGTTTGACTCAATGCCCAGGCGTATCAAGGCCGTTGTTATGGCCAAAGGTGGTTGTTCTGGGTACTGATTTCTCAGGATCTATCTATGCACCCAAATTGCGTGAAAATGCAATCACATGTCAGTTCTAGTATAATATATTTGTTCAATGAATACCCATATATCATCTGCACTTCTTCTTGGTGTAGCAATTTTAATGGCCAGTAGTGTATATATAAGCCTTTTACTCACCTTTTATGTAAGAGCAGAAATTTTTCGGTTTCAAAGATTTGGTAAGGTATGATGGTGATAGTTGTTGTAAGCTTCATGCATCAGTCATTTTATGGACATAAGGTTTTGTACTAATTTTGCCTATTGTCATTTGTGTGTTCCTTTTTGAACCGAGAGTGCAACGTTCTCTGCTTCCTTAGCAATTTATGAATTTTGTTATTGGACCATGATACATTTTTACTGTCTGTAAGCCCTTTACTTGGCACCTATTTCTCCAAAGTGTGATTTACAATCTGTTTAATCTGCCCATAAATCCTTTATGTCCATCATATTGGAACTAAATGATGTCCATTCATTTTCTAAGTGGGATACTAACAACTGCTCATCTGCTCTTTCTAGCAAAAATCCTGTCCTAGCCTTCTTGACAGTTTTATCAACTTTAGTATCCATCGTCGCTGTGATGACATCATGATCACTTATCCCTGTCTCTATTCTGACACAGTCAATAAGATTGGGCCTGTTTGGAGCTACAAGATTAAAATATTTGCATTGCTTGTGGGCTGTTGAAGTAGCTGTTCAAAACAGCTTTCAGAAAATTTTTTTGAAAGTACATCAGTAGTCCAAAATGAATCATCTACAAGTTTGTCCAAATTCTCTGTTACCCAGTTCCCTACCATATTGTGCTCCTAGATATAACTATTAGGTTTGATCATGCAAATTCCACAATTGAGAAGTGTCAATTGCATGACAACAAAAACAGAATTTGGTAAACTTTATCTGAAACAATGACATCAAGTGGGTAATATGTGTGTTTTTACTAGCTCACATGTAGGTGAATAGAGCCTCTTCCTTGACGCTGTCATTACAGTGAATATTTCTCCTTTGTAGTTGTTTCACATTTTTTTATTTTATATTATGCTGCAGTGATGTTTTCTGCTGTTATAAGGCGCGTTGGTTATGACAGTTATTGAATTTCTGCAAAATATTGGAACACACTTCAGGATACCACTTCTTTCTAAATTTTTTGAATTCATCTATCCATACTTGTAATCTTGGTAGTTGTTAGCTGCAACATCAGTTAGGATTTGCAGACCAAATGACCTGATACTTAGAATAATAATTTTGTGGTTTAGCTTCTCATCATATTTTGAATTTTTGCAACATTATTACTTATTTACAAGTAGGTAAGATTCACAACAGTTGCTAAAAGTGCTGATTTTGGAGTGTCAAATTATGAGCCAAGAAAAAACAAACATTACACACATTTCTTTAGCATCTACATTGACTTGATACAATTATTCACTTTTTGATGGAAGACGATAAAGACAACACACACTATGTTTGTATCAAAGAAATTGGGTGGAATGCTGGGGAACTGTATGAACTAGCAGCCTGCTCACATTTATATCTTAAGTCTTCAAGCTACAAGTTGATAGTCCCCCACACAGAGTGGTGTAAAGTCTTCTCGATTGAGATGGTGTCCTGGTTTCTGGTCCTAAGAGCCTCACATGCAAGTCTCAAGCTGCCATGATGGTATCCACCAGAAAAGGTGTTCAGAGAAAGTGATTTGTCCCATATCTTAACCAAGGCAAGTAGAGATCAGTGAATGTAACCAAAATTCAAAGTTGTACAAAAAGGTGTAAAGATTGGCAACTTCTGTTAATATGTTCAGAAATGTACAATTGTGCATGTCAAAAAAATTGTAAATATCAGTTACCATTGGAATCACTCAACTCATACAAAATCCTGGGTGTTATGGTTTGTGGTAGTATGAAGTAGAAGGTATTTTACACTAAATGTAGGTGAAGCAGATGATAGACTTCAATTCATTGATAGTACACGGCGAAAATACATTCTACAAAGGAGGTGACTTGCTAAAAACTTGTGTGTCACATCCTAGAACATTGTTCAAGCGTGTGGGATATACCAAATAAGACTAAGACGGGATGTTGAAAGTACACAAACAAGGTGAGCACAAACAGTCTCATTTTTATTTAACTCATGGAGAGTATCACTTAAATGCCGAGAAACCTGAACTGGCAGTGGCTTGTAGATAGATCCTATAATAAGCATGCTTCCAGAACATAAAAGAAACTGGCATAATCCATATCACTTCAGGCAAGGGGATTACCTTCATAGTCTCGGATGTTATTGAATTTAGCATATGTTAAAATTCAGGGGTAAGTAAGAAGCAAATATTTTTTTGTTTCCTCCAGAAAATTTCCTGCCTCGAGATACAGGCCTCCAAACATGACACTGCAAACACCATTTTGTAGATGCGAATTTCGGAAGAATTTTTGAAATGCTGTATCTCTAACAGTTCTAGATATTTTGTTAGTTTTTTTTGTTTGAAAGATAATTGCTTTATTATTACAGTGGTATCCTCTGTTTGGACACACCTGTTAAAGTTCTTTTACTGTCGCCTTTTGAATTTTTTTTTTTTTATAATATACAGAATTTTTTTTCCAAATATGCCAATCTAGAAAAGCTAGATTTTTTTCTGTTGATTAGTACCATGTATTACTATATTCTCTTTAAAGGAGAGCTTCCACTTTTAAGTTGGACAGGTTTTATATTATTATTATTATTATTATTATTATTATTTAACTTTTAAGGGTAATGTATGTCTTCAGTGAAGTTGTTTCTTTGTTACAGTGTTTATTTCTATTGTCTTTGTTGCAGTTATTTCTTACCGCTTTCTTTGTTGCAGTTATTTCTTTTCACTTTCATTGTTACAGATATTTCTTATACTCTGTTGTAGTTTCTTGTCAGTTTCTTTGTCATGGTTGTTCATTGTAGGTTTCTGTATTGTAGTTGTTCAGTGCTAATTTGTTTACTGAAGAGGCTTCTAAGAAATCTGAGACCATCTAGTGAGTTTTGTGTTTTCATGAATTTGCCAGTTGACACAGTTGCAGTGTGTTTTGTGAAAAGGACTGTTTGAAATGTCTTCTGACTGGGGCCGCAGGAGAGTGAAGTGTGCTGACCGTTTGCATATCCATAAAAGAGTGATATATAAACACAAAAAAGAGACTTTGTTCAGGTTGGGAATAAGTGTTCTGATTTGAAGACTCTGTTTCAAGGTGAAGATGTTTCCAGTGACTTTTGTGTTCTAAATATTTTGACAGAATAACAACAGTGGTAGTATCTGAACAAGGTAAAGCCTCCCAGGGTGCAGATGACGCAGATTTTGCATCAATCGAGGAAGAATTAAATACCCTGAATCAGTCAACTACAGAGGTAGGTGTTAGTCCTGTTAAGAAACCGTGGTCAGTGAAGTTGAATCATAAGCTCTATGCATGAAGAAAGCGCAGAGAAATTTGAATACACTACAGCAAAACTGGCCACACTGTTCAAAGTAGAAATTCCACCTTCAGAAGAAAATGAACCTAAGCACTCGTGCACCTCTTGCCAGGAGTTTTTTCACAAATATCAATTCAGCTGTTCAATATTTTGCATCCTACAGTCAAAAGGTGCTAGTTTTAACTATTATTCTGGAGACATTTTCAAAGAAAACAATTTTGAACCATATTCCATCAGTATCAAAATACATGGTAAACAAATAAAGAAATGTGAGGTCTGTAAAAGGAGTCTTTGGAAGACCAGATCCCTATTATGGTCATCCTGTAGAATCAGCTCAAGTTCAGATAGTGCAGTCATTTTATCTGGAAGATAAATGGGACTGTTCTCACCAGAGTGCCAACAAAAAAGACACTATAACTGTAACAGTTGAAGGTCAAAAAGTTGTGGAAATGAAGAGGTACATGACCCGCAGTGTTAAAGAAACTTTTGCAATTTATAAGAGTAACTATATAACTTCACGTATTGGAAGATCAAAACTTTATGCACTATTACCTAAGTGAGTAGTTCCATGCCCATCTAGAGATGTCTGTTTGTGTGTGTACTGTGCGAATTTTGAACTTTGTGTGGTAAATTTTAAGAACATAGTGGAGCACATGACATATGATACTTTGGTTGGGCTTATGAGGTCATTAGTAGTCTGTGACATAAAGGGAGACACTTACTTATTTCAAGAATGTGGTAACTACCATGGAAAGGGAGGACTGTTTTTACAGACACTTGAAGAACTATGTTTAGTGCTTCACTGTGATTTTGCTGAGATCTGGTCTATAGTTTTCCCACAAATAGTACAAGGGTATCATTGGAGTAATGACCAGGTTTCAATTTTTATATGAGTGACATATAGCAATGCGTAAAATTCTTCAACTGCAAACAGGGGCAGAGATAATCGTCTTTATTTCTGTTGGTGCTCCTAGTCATTTTAAAAATTCTTACCAGATGTTTGAATTGAGTAAGTCGCTTGTGCCAACTGACTGGGTAAACGGTGCTACTGGTCATGGGAAGGGGCCTTGTGATGGTGTAGGAGGCCTGCTGGAGCACCATGCTACAAAACATAATCTTTCCAGACCAAATACAGCTGCGATTCAGAATGCTGAGGATTTTACGAGAGTCGTGAAATCTTACACATCCACAGCCCTCATTCTTCTGTCCAAAGAGAAAATCGAATTATTCCATGAGTATGAAAAAGAAGAATGGTCCAAACAAACTTCTCCTCTGAAAGGAATTCGGAAGACACATTTTTGGACTCAAAGTGATGGGTGAACTGATATTGCACGCACTTTAAAGAGCATGAAAGAAGAAATTTCGTTCGTTCAACCAACAACTAAGAAACAGCAGGATAATATTCAGATTCACAAGCTGAGAAGGGGTATGTGTGTGCGTGTATGTATGACCGTGACTGATGTATTGCAGAGATTGTAGACACCAGTTATGTGTTAAACGAAATTGTAGTTAACTTTATGCTACCACATGGCCAGGTGCTGGATATAGATTTCCAGCTGAAGGACAGCAATAATGTCATCAGTGCTCACCTCCTGTTCGCAATGTTTGGAACATTGTAAGTGCTCCAGTTCCTATTGGTTCAACAAGAAGGCATCACTCTATATCATAGGAAGGTACTGAAGTAGTGGAACACATTTTTAATTCATTGACTGGCTAATTTCAGTACAGAACAGGGTGCACAGAAGTTGTATAAACTGAAACCTTTAAGTCTTTGGACCTTTCACATACGTTTTTGAACCATTTAAAATGCTTGAAAAATGAGTCTCTTACACATATTTAAAAACTAAAATTATGTTAAATTAGGCTAGGTTTTGATTTTTATGAACCTGCTATGTGATAATGTGGTAATAAAACAGGTTTTATGTATGGCAAAAATTTCAGTTGTTTATAAAACCTGTTCAACCTAAAAGTGGAAGCTCTCCTTTTCAGGAAATGTAGAACCATATGGTACTAATCAACAGAAAAAAATCAAAATTTTATTGATTGACATTTTGAAAAAATAAAAATAATCCATAAATTATAAAAAAGTTCAGAACACCATAGTAAAAGAACTTTCACAGATAACTCCGAATGGAGGATTTATTTGTAATCATAAAGCAATTATCTTTCAAATAAAAAAGCCAACAAAATATCTAGAACTGTTTCAGAGGTACAGCATTTTAAAATTTTTTCCAAAATTCGTATCTTCAAACTGGTATGTTCATTGTCATCTTTGAAGGGCTGTATCTAGGAGCAGAAATTTTTCTGGAGAAAACAAAAAAAATACATGTTCCTTACTTAGTCCTTTATTTTAACATACGCTAAATTCAATAACATCCAAGACTATGAAGGGAAGATTTTTTTTCCTAGCATGCCTGAATTGATACGGACTGTGCCAACTGTATTAGATGTTGAATTTAGTAATAGGTTACAGCGGCCTACATATTGCTCTCATTGATATTATGAATTCCAGTAGAAGATTAATTATAACATGCAAAGATGTACTGAAGCAACCACTGTCCCTGCCATCCATGCATGATTGGAACAGTAAGAAACCCTAAATACATGGTACATGGGAACAATTGTTTGCAGAGTTGAGGACAGGACTGTTTATTGTACTAAGAGAACCTTTGTCATACCCAACACACAAAGCTATTTACACTCTGCAACAGAATGCGTGTTGATTTGAAACTATCTGGCAGACTAAATATGTGTGCTGGGCAGGGACTCAAACCTGGTCCGTGGTAGAGTATTTGCCTGCAAGAGGTAAAGTTCCCAGGACTGAGTCCTGCTTTGGCTCACAAGTTTATCTGCCAAGACATTTCAAATTGGTACACACTCTACTGCAAAATGAAAATTCATCATGCCTCTGAGCAGACACACTAACTGCAGGCAGACTGTGACTCTCTTAACTACTGGAACTGTTAATCAGAATATTCGTCAGGATTCACTGCAAGATGCCTTACATATGTCTTGTTGCAAAGTAAAGAACCCTGGAATGTTGTTCGCAACCTTTCCCATTGTTGGAAGGAGCCACCAGTAAGCTGCGTGCATCACTGTGGTACGTACATTTTAACTTAATAATGAATTCGACATGTTGACATACTGTACCCACTGTAAGTTGAACTGTGTTAATACAGAAAACAAAGGAAAAAATTGGATAAGTGTGAGTAGGACTTGTGCCCTGACGGTTTCATACAAACATAATTACATATATAGATAGTAGCAAATCTTCTCATTGGACATTACTTTGACAACTTGTGGGCCTATAACACATCCCAGCTATCCAATCGGGGAAAGAGGACATACAGTTTAAGATGAAATATGTATCATATCATTCTGGCAACTTCTCACATCGTTGAACAGAGAATGCTGAAAATTTAATGTGTATTAAGTAAGCAATTCTGTATTAGTGATGCACATAATCTTGTGCATATCTGGATTACTTAATGGCTAAAATGGTCATCCAGTTACAGTTGTTTGACCGAATTTAAAATGCTGTCGTAATCAACTAGTCAAGCGGTATGTTAAAGGTCTTACACAATAAGTCTAAACCCCCACTAACACTCACACAATAATTAAAGGAAAAAAGTGTATCACTTACCACTTTTTTGCTGTTCACGCAGTAAAATGATGTTTATATTTATTACTTCTTTATATCTGACTCTATATCAAATACATTTTGCAGACAGTAAATGGATATATCACTGAATGGACGTACAAAATTATATCATTGTGCAACACATAGTAGAAAAGATAGGGTGTCGTATATACACAGCTGAATGTAAAACCAGCTTTTCTTAAAATACTGTGCAAGTTACCCAGACTGTATTCATCCAGTATTGGATAATGATAACACTTTGCGCTATATTTAATGCACTAACTCATTTGTAAAGCAGTGGAACAATGGAAAATCCAGGATGAAATGTAACAATATTATGAATAGAGTAGTTGCTATTCACCATATAGCGGAGATGCTGAGTCGCAGCTAGGCACAACAAAAAGACTGTCGCAGAATCAGCTTTCGGCCAGCAAGACCTTTGTTGGAAAAAGACAGCGCGCGCACACACACACACACACACACACACACACACACACACACAGTGAATGCAGCTCTCACACACGACAACACACTGTGTGTGTGTGTGTGTGTGTGTGTGTGTGTGTGTGTGTGTGTTTCCTTTGTTTGACAAAGGCCTCGTTTTATGATGGTCTTTTTTGTTGTGCCTATCTACGACTCAGCATCTCCACTATATGGTGAGTGGCAACTATCCTTTTCATCATCAGTAAAGTAACTGGATGTTGGAAGATGTTTTATGCATATAGATTCAATTCTTCGTAGAATTAGGGGTGGGGGATTACTTCTAATCACTAGAAATGTAAAAGTGCTTCATCATAGATGCTAGCAGATTGAGAAATTAGTCCATTTTGAAATCTAAAATGTTCATTATATAAATTTTTATAAGTTTATTATAATCCACTAATTAGTTGCATGAACAGAGTTGGTAAGCATCTCCCCTGTGGATATGCACTACAGCATATTCGAGCAATTCGTTTAAAAAGAAAAATGAAAAATAGCTTGTGAAAATTATGCTCACGTCTCTCTCTTCATTTTTGGCATTTGTGTTTCATAATTTTAATGGATTCTGATTTTTCAGGTGATACCCACAATTGCGACCAGTAATGCTACAATTCAGCAAGGAGGAACAACTCGGATAATAAATATTGCCCCATCTAGGAGACTGAGTGTATTGGGAGTGCCTCAAGGACATGCTGGAAGCCTACAACTTACGTCAAACAATGCAAATGGCAGTGAACTTCCTGGAAGAGGAACTGTGTCCTTGGTTGCCATTGGTCAACCAACTATGGCAACAGTTTCATCATCACATCCCACCCTCGTCAGTTCTTTGTCATCACCACCGAGACAACGAGCAACGACACCAGCGGGACGTCCGGGTGTTCAGCAGGCTGCAGTGCCGCGGAAGAGGGCCAGACTGTCTGACCTTCAGGAACGCCCTCCTCCAAATGAGGAAGTCGCAGCCATGCGCCATAGTGTTCAGGAACAAAAGACAATACGCATGCGTGAACTGTGTGAACAGTATGCGGAGCACGCTGCTGAGGCCTTTTTTCTACAGGCTGGAGGCAACATGATGGACTATCACATATGGCGTAAAAAGCCATCCACTCCACAGTTCCTACATTTCCTTCGTACTCACCGCCTCGATCCAGACGATGATGATGAAGACCTCACACAGCAACTGTCTGCTACTGTAGCAAATGCTTCACAGAATGCAGATTTGAAAGTGCCTTCATCTGTTTCATCTTCACCAAGTCCAGTGCAAGGTAATATCCTAATTGAACTGCATGTGTTAACACTTAAGTAGAGTCCTGGACGCAGATAACATTTCTTCTTAATGTTGTAAAAGTGGTGTTGTTAACTGCTATAAAAATGTGGATTTCAGAAAATATAATGATTGTGAACAACATCCATAATTCTGACTGTTATTCATGTCATCCTTGTATAGATTGGAATATTCTAAAGTAGCTTACAATTTATTAGAAAAGGACTTTGCCATGTGAAACATGTCAAGATTTATTCACTTTGAAAGTGATGTATTTAATTATACTGAACTAGCGACCTGCCTCAGCTTTGCACAGGATGCACTTATACCGCAGACAAATTAGAAAAAAAAAGCGAAACTGCAAATGAGGGAAGTAAATTATGATGTTTGAAACTTCGGGACATACTCATATGCAGTAAGAAACATAGAAGTTGTCCTGTGTGCCCCCCCCCCCCCCCCCCAAAAAAAAAAAAAAGAAGTAGTTCAATTATTTTCAGTTTTTAAAAATTGGGTCAGTTTCTTGCATTTTTAAAATTTTTGCACAAAATGGTTCATATTCAGAAGAGAACTGTAATTTCAAAAATATTCCTCATAAAATTCTACACAAAAAAGTCAGATGAACTGTTTTAGAGATATAACAGTTGGAATAGTATTCTGTCAATTCATTTTTTTTGCAGGTTTTTTTTTTTTTTTTTTTTTAAAAAAACAAGATTAGGTGCCCTCTCGTAACACTGTCGTTACGGTATTTCCCCTCAATATTTCCAGTGTCACTGATGTTATGTCATAAACTTGTTAAGGATGTGTGGGGCAGTTCAGTTTTTTGTTTAGTGTAGTGTTTCTTCCTACTGTCTTTCCTGTGGACTGTAAAAAGAATAATACTGGTCCCTACGCTTATTTTATTTGCGGTACGTCTATTTTGGAAGGAGAGACATCAAAAATGATGAAGGGTCACTTTGATACTTGCAGAATGGAACGATGAGGCCCACACCCTTCTAAAAATTTGGAGTGATTGAAACTATATGTCAACATAATGTAAAGAAACTAATTAACCACAAAGCTACACATGCAGATGATAGAAGTTTAAGATCGTTTTTGTCTTATATGTTCAGTTTCAAAAAAGATTAATATGTGCTGAAAAATGTGACTTAGAGGCTTGGGAAAAAAAAATCCTCTTGTGGAATGTTTTAAGTTCGTTGTTTAACATTGGAACACACACTGCCTGAGAAAGCACAGATTTTGGTAGAAAGGTTACCAAATGCATCAACAGTGTTTTGTGTTTAGTAGCTGCAGAAGTCCATTATCATCAAGACTGCTATGCTAAATTAGTGCTGACTCCTCCCCTGTTCGAAAAAGTGGCTGCTTTCATTATACCAACTCTGATGCTGCTTTTCAAGAAACAAGAAATTTTGTAGATTCATCAAAGGAATGTCAGTTTTCGCTGTACAGTTTACTGCAGTAAGCCAATGAATGTCCACCTACGGGTGGGAGTTAGAATAGGCTCATTGTATTCCTGCTTGTTGTAAGTGGCAACTAAAAGAAGTCTCCTACTTTTCAGCCTTCAGTATTAAGGTCCCCTTTAGAGTTAGACCTCAACACTTCCAAATTTGTCAAAAGTGCAGGCAATTTGGGGAAGGACACCTTATGTGGTGTGTCATATAGACCTTCTGCACCTATTATTTCATTGCTCTGCAACTCCACTGATAATCTAGCTACTTGGGTGAGGACACCTTATGGGGTACATAATTTACTTCTGTTGTCTGCTGTCCTCTTTTGCCCCCGTGACAAAATTGGATTTCTTTGCACCCAATATCCATAACAGTAGCCAGTCTGTCGTGGAGGGGCTGACTTTTCCCCTTTTGGTTGTAGCCCCCTGACAACATAGGAATATCACACTGCTGATGCCTGAGCTGCAACTTCCCCACGTATGCCAAGGAGTAGATGCCTTTCTACCTGGGACATCAGAACTCCCAGCAATGGCCATCCTGCCAGGTTGCCTTTGCTGAGTCTGGGTACTGCCCATGGGGAGAGCCCCAGGTTGGAGTGGTGGCATTAGGCGGATGATCCACAATGAAGCGGACCAAGTCAACTTTTGCTGGTGACCAAATGTCCCCCAGCAGTCTCTAAGAAAGTGAAGGTAGACTAAAGAGCCAACTCGCATGACCCCAAATCGTTCCTCTCCCTAACTATTCTATGGGAGGAAAGGAGTGCAGCGAAAAAATAGCAGTATTCACCTCGGTATTTGGCATGCAGCAGAACCGTTGGGGATCCTTTCTGGTTACAAAGCCTCTATTTTTAGTAGACAATCTAGAGGATAAGTTTGAGGAAGTGACAGTGCTATCCAAAATGTGCAATGGATCTGTCCTCATTCAGGCAGCATACCCAACCCAGTCACAGTCTTTGCTTGCCTGTGACAAGCTGGATGATATTCCCATTTCCGTTGCTCCCCATAAAAGCCTAAAAATGGCCCAAGGTATTATTTTCCATTGAGACCGCCTGTTGCAGTCTGACGACAACTTATGTGCCAATTTTTCAATTTAGAATGAAGGGGTGTTCACCTTGTGCAGCACATTTATAGGGGACCTAAAGACAATAGGATTATTACCAGTGCCTTCATTTTGGCCTCTGTGGGTGATTCGTTACCTGAAAAGGTCATGGTGATGATATACCAATACGACGTAGAACCATACATGCCCCCCCCCCTCCACCCATCTCTTTGTGGTGCTTTAAATGCTGGAAATTTGGGCACATGTCTTTGCATTGCAATTCCAGCACCACATGTAGAGACTGCGGACGTCCACTGCATCCGAATACTCCATGTGACCCTCCTCTCTCCTGTGTCAACTGTAGAGAGCACCACACTCTCCCTGCTTTGTGGACTGTGCAAGACCCTGGAAAAGCTGACTTACTGAGAGGCTAAACAGAAATATGAAAGGTTGAACCCCATTTGAAGGTTATCATCCTGTCATCTTAATACTACGACATTGCCCTCGCTGGCAATGGTAGTCTCCTTGGCTAAGCCTATAGTGGGCCCTCAGGGCTGCCCAACTGCATCCCCCTCTTGGTGATTGGGGCACCTCTTCCATTGATAACTGCTCCCCCCCTCAATGCCATGGCAATCAGTCCCGATCCCCTTATCCACTAGCCAGAGAAGCAACAGCCTCCACTGGCTCTCACAGTGAAGGGTCCGTTGGATCTCTACCTTCCAACGTCTCCCTCCATACAAAAGTGGATACCAGCCAGTGCCTGAAGGAGCTAAAAGCTGCTGGTTGAAGAGCTTCACAGTCTTCATCTGTACCTGAAGCTACAGTGGAGAAGCCCTTCCAACAAGCCACTAAAGACCAGTGAGGGGGCAAGCTGACCAAGATGAAGACTGTAAGGAAATGAGAGACTCCAGTGGCCCCCACACTTACCCTCCCTATCAGCTTCACGTTTGAGGACGAGGTGGAGATTTTAGCATTCCCCGAGGACCTAGATCTCACTGACGCCTCAGCTGTAATGGAAATGGTGGATAAAAGTACTCAACTGGTGGCGGTAGGTGACCATGAGGCCTAAACTGCCTCCTTGGTCGCTTCAAGCCTTCCCCCACATCAGTGGAATTGCGGCTGTTTCTTCCACCACCAGACAGAGCTGTGACAACTCTTAAGCATTACACCTGCTTTCTACATTGCCCTTCACAAAATCTGATTTCCAGCAATGCGGATCCCCGCTCTTTGTGGTTATCAGGAATATTACAAAAACATGAAATAAATATAACTGGGTGTCCGGTGGAATATGTGTATATATATATATGTCCTTACCTCCGTATATAGCGAACCTATGCCCCTTCAAATACTTTCGAATCTGTAGCTGTCAGGGTGAGGACAATGCAGGAAATTGCCGTCTGCCTTCCTCCAGATGATGACATTCCACAACATGTCTTGGTTGTACTAGTTTCTCAACTCCCCACACATTTCCTGCTTTTGGATGATTTCAACACCCATAACGCTTGGTGGGGTGGAACCAAGATTACTGGCCATGGTAAAGATGTAAAGATTCTATTAACTCAACTCTACTTTTGCCTCCTAAATGCAGGTGCCCACTCACTTCAGTGTGGTGTGTGGCACATACTCGGCGATTGATCGCACTGTTTGCAGTCCTGGCCTTCTACCATCTATCCACAGGTGAGCTCACGATGACTTATGGTAGTGACCACTTTCCGCTCTTCCTGTACCTCCCCCGGCATCACTTACCTGGATGCTTGCCCAGATGGGCTCTTACCAAGGTTGACTGGGATGCTTTCACCTCTGCTACCACCATTGGATCTCCATTGGGTGGTAACATTGATGTGGTGATTCAGAACACTACTAGTACCATTGTTTCTGCAGCTGAATTGGCAATCCCTTGTTTCTCAAGTTGCCCCGGGCAGAAGACAGTGCCTTGGTGGTCACCAGGAATCGCAGCAGCCCTCCAACGTTTTAAGCGGCTTCCATCCCTGGACCCTTGCCCGAGTCCATCAGCTAATCAAATGACGGAAGCAGGAGTATTGGGAACGATATGTCTCCACCATTGGAACACTAACCTCTCCTTCCCAGGTTTGGACTAAGATCAGGTGCCATTATGGATATCAGACACACGTAGGTATAACTGTGATTTCCATGAATGGAGCTATCTACACCGACCCAGATGCAATTGCAGAGCGTTTTGCTGGGTATTATTCACAAACTTCTGTGTCCGAGAATTACCAACCTCCCTTTCATACCCTAAAACAGCGAGTGGAATGACAATACTTGTGTGTTACTGCACACCACCCTAAGCTATATAATGCTCCATTCAGTGAGTGTGAATTTTTCAATTCTCGTGGATACTGTCCCAAAACAGCTCGTGGGCCAGACCGTATCCATCCCCAAATGCTTAAATGTTTAAAAACATTATCAGAGGATTACCAGTACCACCTCCCTGTCATCTTCAACCACATCTGGAGCGATGGCAAATTTTCATCACAGTGGCAAGAATGTATCATGGTTCCAGTGCTAAAACTTGATAAGAACCCAGTACATATAGATGTCATCCTGTTAGTCTCACCAATGTTCTGTGCCTGCTGCATGCCAGCAGTTGTGTGCCTTGAGCCTCAGGGCCTTCTGACTCCATCTCAGGGTGCCTTTTGCCAAGGTCACTCCATCACTGACAACTTGATATACCTGGAGTCTGACATCCAAAAACGCCTTGTCCTGCTATCATCATCTTACTGCCGTCTTTTTTGACCTGACGAAAGCCTAGACATCACCTGGTGGCATCGCATCCTCGCTACATTGCACGAGTGGGATCTCTGGGGCCCACTCCCGATTTTTATACAGAACTTTTTATCGCTCTGCACCTTCAGAGTTTGAGTCAGTGCTTCACACAGGAGCCCCATATTTGAGAGAATGGGGTCTCAGAGGGCTCTGTACTGAGAGCCCCTCTCTTTTTAGTGGCCATTAAAGGCCTCACAGCAGCTGTGAGGTCGTCAGTATTACCATTTTTGTGTGCTGATGACTTTCACATTTCCTTTTGCTCCTCTACAGTTGGTGTGGCTGAAGGTCGCCTACAGGGAACCATACAAAAGGTGCATTAATGTGACCTAAGCATGGCTTTCAGCTTTCCACCGCCAGGACTTACATCATGAACTTTTGTCGCCATTGTACAGTTCACCCTCACCCACAGCTTTATCTTGTGACAATATCATTAATGTTGTGGACTCTTATCACTTTTTAAGCCTGGTTTTTGACACCTACTTAACTTGGGTTCTCCTTCACCATAAGCAGCACCGTAACATTTTTCAATGCCTGAGTCATGTCTGGGGTGCAGATTGCCCTAAACAGTTACTGCTGTACAAAGTCCTTGTACAAACCCATCTTGACTATGGAAGCCTGGCAAATGGTTCAGCGCCACCGTCAGCACTGTGGATGCTGGACCCTATACACCATTATGGAATACGACTTGTGATGGGACCTTTTTGAACAAGCCCAGTGGACAGCATGATCATAGAAGATGGGGTTCCTCCATTGCGGATCAGACAACAACTGCTTGCCAATTGTACCGTGCACCTTCGGAGCTCGCTTCAATATCGAAATTACTATCTCATTTTCCCTAACATGGCAAACCATCTGCAACAGTGGCCGAGATCAGGGATTACAATTGCCGCCCCTGTCCAGTTCCTTTTTACTGAACTCTAGTCTTTCCCTTTACTACCTCTCCTCTGGGTCCACTCACATATACCTCCAAGGTGTATACTTCAACCACAGCAGTCTTCTGCCACCTATTTCCCTCTATTCTTGACATGTCCCAGGGTAGAGGAAATTTTCACTGATGGTTGATGGTCATATTGGGTTCACTTCTGCTCATGGAGGGCATAATGAACAGTGCTCCTTGCCAGATGGCTGTAGAGTTTTCACTGCAGATTTAGTTTCCATCCCTTGCACTCTTGAGCATACCCGTTACAGCACCGGGGAGTCTTTCCTCACTTTAAGCGACTCCTTGAGCGCCTTACAAGCTCTCGACCAGATCTATTCTCACCATTCTTTGTTAATGGCTACCAAAGAATCTGTTTACATTCTCAAACAATGTGGACAGGCAGTGGTTCTCATATGGCCCCAGGGACATGTAAAAATCCTGGGAAATGAACTTGCTGATAGGCTGGCCAAAGAGGCTAATCATAAACAGAGTCGAGATCGGCACAGCAGAAAGTAATCTCCTATTGGTCTGACATTGTAAAGTTTTGGGCTATGGAATGTGGAATGGTGCTCCCTGACTTTGCCAAATAAGTTACTTATGTAAAGGAGATGACGAATGTGTCGTTATACATGCGAGCCTATCACAAGGACTCCATTGTCCTTTGCCGGCTCTGCATCAGTCATACTTGGCTGACTCACTATCAACTGCTGTGTCGATGAGGGCCCTTCCCAGTGTTGCTGTGGTTCACTTTTGACAGTGGTCCACATCATGTTGGAGTGTCCATCTTTAGCCACCCTGATACGGACTTTTAATCTTCCTGACACACTACCTGTGGTGTTAGGTGACAATGCCTATGTGGCTGATCTAATTTTAAATTTTATTTGATAGTGGTTTTTTTTTTTCCACCACTCAGTCTAAGAGTGGCCTTCTCTCCCAGGCCTTCATCCTACCTGTGTTTTAACCTGCCTCGCTCCCCGTCGTGCTGCCTGTTCGAATTAGTGTTCATCTTTTCGTCATCTGTGTTTATCTTGCTTTCTGCCTTTAGGCTGGGGATTTTAGCGTGTTCTAGAATGGATGGCTCATCCTTTTTTATTCTTGCCATCAGCCTGTCAAGGCCATCTACTTTGTTGTTTTTAATATCTTTTATTGTTTTTTTCCTTTTCATTAATGTTTTCAGTTTTGGCTTTATACTTTCATTTCCTTCTTCAATATGGTTAGACACATAGTTTTACACTTTTTGTTCCTTCCCTGAATTTCAAGCAATAGGATTCCTTTGGGGGTATGGTTTTAATCTGAGACCTGTGTGACTAAGGAAAAAGGGAATGATAACCACGCAGTGTAGTCTCTTTAATCTCCAAACCAACCACCAAGCCAGAGAATGTCTTCCAGAAGGAGATACAATATTCATAAAGACGCTAAAATACAAATTGACTGAATACTACAGTGTCGGAGTCCTGTTAGCCACAACGCGCACCTCTCTCCCTACCCCCATTTCCCCTCCTCCGTTGTTTGTTTTCGTGGCAGTGGCTGCAAATTGTTCAACCAGTGGTACAATGGATGTGCTATCAATGAGAAAGATAAGTGTACGAAAAAACTGGAAATAGCTGAAGACATTAACCATGAAGACAGAAGAATGACTCCTTACAGAATTGTCCAGAAATCACCGACTTGACTGAGAGTGCTGGTGTTATGGTTCCTGAAACTATACAAGAAATTATGTAGGGTGTGGTTGTGTCAAAGAAGAAAGGTAGTGAACAATCCCATGTGAGAAAATGTACAGCAATATTCCATGCGATTGTCTGCTAAGAGCCCTGATTTATTCATCTCCCCGTTGCAGCTTGGTCTTGCAGTGTACTTGTTTCATAAAATGA
This sequence comes from Schistocerca nitens, assembly GCF_023898315.1. Classification (NCBI taxonomy): domain Eukaryota; kingdom Metazoa; phylum Arthropoda; class Insecta; order Orthoptera; family Acrididae; genus Schistocerca; species Schistocerca nitens. The sequence continues at coordinate 704,967,982 of NC_064614.1, read as the reverse complement.
GATCGAAAAACATTGTTGAAATTGTCTCAGATATTATGGATTTCTGCTCTTCCTAAAGTAGTATGGCTTCCGCTGTTCACTTCTAGAAACCAAGTATTTCTCATGATTTGTTCTCGAACAATGACAGGTAGAAGTACATTTAATGTTATGGAATCAGGTGTATGACTGCTGGAAGCACTGCAGAAAATCAGAAAGTAATAAAACTCTCTCATGTACAACTCTAATAAAACATCAAGTGCCCAAAATATTATAAGGAGTGATCAAAAAATCGCTGTTTGAGGGCATTGTTGCAGCCTATATGCATTGTGGCACAACTCCAATGTGGGTATGTAAGTACTGTGGATGAGTGTGGTATTCATGTCTTTCAACATGCATGTAGTAAATGCGGAAACATGAACTATGCGACCAACTTGCTGTTATTCTTTTCTTGGGTGCTGTAGGACAAACACCAGTAGACATTCACATAAGAGAAGGAAGAATGTGTATGGGGCAGCACGTCTGTTGAATACCATACCTGGGAAAACTACGACACGGGATGCTGCTGCTTCACGATAATGCATGTTGTAATGCAGATTTTATGCTAACTCAAGTGGGAGACACCTGAGCACCCACCCTATATTCCTGATGTCTCCCCATGTGGTTATCACACCTTCACTCTTATAAAAAGGGCCTTGAATGGTCAATGATTCCTGTTGGACAAGGATGTGCACCAGGCTGTTAAGGACTTTTTCACACAGCAGGGCAGTGTTTTACCAAATGGGTGTCTTCAACCTTGTGCATCAGTGGGATGATTGCCTCAGTGCTCACATAGATTTTGCCAGATTGGCATACCGATTCTGGACTGTACACCTGCGAACAGGTACTTCTTTATTACCCTCTTATACTATGCTATCGTTCTGAAGGCAGGATAGAGTTGGAATTGAAAAAATTGTTCTGTGGAATTCCAACTTGGAAGGAAATTCATTAAAGTGACAGTGCCTTGCAATCATGATTTTGCTTGGATGATGGGGAAGTTCTTACGGCAACCTTCTAGTCCTGCTTGGCAGAGTTTTACGGAGAAAATTACAGCTGGTGAACCTTACACTAAATTGCAGGTATTAGCATTTCTCTTCAACAACAACTCACCCATAGACTGTAACACCATATTAACTGTTTTATCTTATGCCATCACAGAGATTAGGTGAATTGTACAACAAACCATTTTTGTGCCAGTTGACTGACCACTGTACATGAAAGCTAAAGATATATTTGCTGTGGAAACTAACGGAGAGAATGACCTATTTTCTGATACAGTTATGCGATTAAAAGGCTTTCACTCGATTGATAATATCTTTTCTAGGAGCAAAAGGCTTCTTAATGAAAGACAGCAGAGTCTCAACTATTGGAGACTGTGCTGCTGCTTCTGTTCCCCACATACTTATTGCCATGCATACCCAAGGACAGTCAGGCTCACTACACAGTATTATGTGCTCCTTCCACCATCAGAGTGGAAGAAATGCCAGTGATGGGGGAAGAGGAGCAACATTTTAAAGATTGTCTTTCTAACTTGAGTGAAAATACGCCAGCCTCCAGCAGTGTGGGAAAAGGTCAAGTGATAGGAAAGCTAATGAATCAATCTGTTGACACAGTGGATGTTATTAAGCTAAGCAAAGATGGAAATCTTCACAGTTGCGCATATAGCATTGCAAGACATTTCATGCAGGCTGAGTGCAAGGGAACTACATATACATGTACATTGTGTGAGAGCTATACTCCCCATCTTCCATACAACTGGACATTTTCCTTATGCTAAGGCATGCAAGTTGTTGACTTGGTAAAGCTGAAAGAAATCATGAACCCATGGAATGAAATTTTCACTCTGCAGGGGAGTGTGCGCTGATATGAAACTTCCTGACAGATTAAAACTGTGTTCCAGACCAAGACTTGAACTCCGGACCTTTGCCTTTCGTGGGCAAGTGCTCTACCAACTGAGCACGACTCACATCCCATCTTCACAGCTTTACTTCCACCAGGTGGAAGGTAGGAGACAAGGTACTGGTGGAAGTAAAGCTGTGAGGATGGGTTGTGAGTAGTGCTTGGGTAGCTCAGTTGGTAGAGCACTCGTCCGCGAAAGGCAAAGGTCCAGAGTTCAAGTCTCGGTCCAGAACACAGTTTTAATCTGCCAGGAAGTTTCATGAACCCATGGAGTTTAATAAATTCACCAATGACAGCTTTCTCACAGTTTGAGGCTCTGGTAAGTATTGGCGTGAAGTGTAGACCACTATGGTGATCGGACAAGTCTAATGAAGAACTTGAAGTTTTGGGGAGTGTTCCACATGGAAGACATTTCAGTGTATTAAACAGATGGATTTGTGGAATGCCAGTAGGCGATCACATATCTGAAGCAATGGAACAATTCAGCAATGTACATTCTGTCTCCCATTTTCAGCTTGTTGAATTGAGAAGTGGTAGGATAGAAATTGATGAAAAAATTCGCAAAACATTTCACCCAAGGCTGCAACAACATGCCTGTTACCTCCTTTTAGCAAAATTTCACAAGAAGTATTTTTTGTCATAATGGATGTCTTCCAGAAGCGATTTTTATAAAAATTGGAAGAAAAGGTAGAAAAAAAAATTGAATTAGGGGTTGTGGTGGATGATGCTCACCCAGTAGGTGAGGGAACTTTTATGCCTGATACTACTACGTCCACTGTGAGTATTTTCCGAAAGTTTGAAAACTTTATAAATTATTTCACCTATTTTTCCTAATTTACTTTGGGTATAAGTATGTATGGCTGGATAACTTGTCAGGTGTAACAGTTGTAAATTATTTTCACAAATCTTCCTTATAAATCAATCTATTAGTGAGAACCGTATCAAAATCCCTACAGTAATTCACACACAGACAGGAAAACGTGGCGGGGGACTTCAATTTATGTTGTGTAGATGTTTTGCAGAAAGGTGTAGGGGACTGATCTTGTACATGTATACTATTTCTGTGAAGAGAATTTTATTATCTCATTAGTTACATACATAAAGCATTGAATTAATGTACTGGAGACTCTTCAGTATACATCATGCAACTGAAATACATACAGCGTGAAAAAAAAATCTTAATTTACAAACATTAGTACAAGTTTATTACCCTTGCTCTAAAAAGAAAGCTGTGTCATCATTTATCTGAGAAACGAGATTTAATACTACAGTCATTCAAGATCTGGTCTGTAGTGCCCAACATATGTGGAAGACAGTTTGATTGATACACTTGAAATGATTTTGCATCAAATGTTAGTAATATGAAGATAGTAAAATTTCCCTAAAAATGAAATGAAGAGAGATTTGATACAATAATGATTAGAACTTCTCATACTGATTAAAAGAAGCTAAGGACTTCTGTAACTGGTTACTTTCTGCTTTTAATTTTTAATGGTTGTGTTCTGACTGATTATTATTATATTTTATACAGTATTAATTCCATGGAAATTGTGACTTTACAGTTAGCACGCCATTTGTTACAAATGACACAACCACCGCTACAACTGGAACAAACTCTGTGAGTAGTAGTCTGCGCTTATCGTCACAGACTACAGCAGAGAGAAGCTTACCTCCAAGTTCTGTTGTGAAGCATAAAACATCTACTGTAAATGTGGCACCTCGATTTCATGCACGGCAACATTCTATCTCTGCTCTTTATGATAATTCAATTGGAAGCCAGGAACAAATAGCTGAAAAGGCAAAACAGGTATGCATAATATGAACTATATTCTTCCTTATGTGTGATGTTATTCCATTGTAGGAAATATGCTACCCTATGGGGAAATTGAACACACAATTTTTAGTCTTATTTCATTGGTACATATTTTTATTCTGGAGAAGTGTACCAATAGTAGTGATCAGAATTAGATTATTGAAAGAATGAATTCATGAGGGCAAGTCATAAAGCATATGCACTACATATGTTCTGATTTAATACAACAGTACAAAATTTATGATGACATTTTGCAACCTAGTCAACCTGCTTTTCAGTGTAATTGGTCCACTGTTGCACAGCCTTTCCAATTCCTTCAGAAAAAAAAGGAAGTAAATCGACAGGCTCTTAAACCTTCTCTAAATGGACCCAAAAAAAAAAAAAAAAAAAAAAATGGAAATCTGAATGGACAATATGAATATCGTATTCAGGATGTTCCATTATGTTGAAATTCATATTCTGAGAAGTGTGGGCAGTAATGTGTATGGGCATGCTTCGTTGGGCAAGGAAAGAAAATCATTTGACAGTAAACCTCAACAATTGTCTAAAATTGCAGGCTTTGGCTTGTAAAGCAAATCACTGTAACATTTACTGTTGACCCTTTTTCCAGGTAGTATTACTTAATTGGTCCTTGCACGTTAAGTTGTTTTGGGATGCATTGTTCACAGATATTACTAAAGCTGAGCCAGTTATGGATGATCATGTATGCAGAACCCAGACTAGTTTGCATTTGGCTTGCCACTTCATCAACACTCACTCATTGGTTATTCAAAGTAAGGTCAGAGACTTGCACAATGTTGCCATCAGTAGTGGATGGTCCTGCTCTTTCTTCATTGTTCGCACTTGTTTGGCTGCTTTTGAATTGGTCAACACATTGGTAAAGATTCTAATAATGTCCACCTGAAGACTGAAGGTGATAATATTGAGATAATTGTTATAAAAACTTCAGCTTACAATCACTAATATTAGGAATATAACCCTCAGCAAAGAGTTTTGGGGGTTGAGCGTCCATCATCTAGCTGTCGAAGTTAATCCTACACAGACATGAACTTCAAAAATGCCCCAAGTCCCAAGTTTCAAAACAAATGAAATTATGTGGACATTAAGTCCTCAACCACAGATCTTCCATAGTTGCCCAGTCTAAAAGTCTCTTCATGCTCCTTACATCTTGTCGAAAATTTTGTACCAGTTGTTTCTATATATTTCACTTCACACCATGAGTGCTGTATTTGATAAACATCGACCTGTTCAGATTTACTTATACTTTTGCCAACTTCATAAATAAACTATATCCTATTAAATCTGCTGCTGGGAATGCCAGCTGGATGTTGCATGGTTAAAAAATGTTTGCCAGTTTCTTATCCTTTGCTGTTTCATCTTCCCATTTCTTCTGGCCCCTACAGATAATCTTCACATCATATCAGTTATTTACTTCTATCTGTGAATTGGAACACTATTGACTGTTCACCAAGCTTCTAAATGCTACTTCCTTATAGAGTAGCAAGACTTGCTTCATGTATCTCAGGGTCCAAGAAGGAAACACGGTCATTATTTTCGAGGTCTGCAGTGAAATTTTTTTTTTTTTTGGAACCCATTAAATTTACAAACTCCCGTTAAATTTACAAACTATTTTATAAGTGTTTTCTTCAGTTCCACCTATGAGAAGTGAAATGTTGTCTGTGTAGTGTATGTAATACGTTACCTGTTTCGTTAACCTCTGTGATACTGCGGGATGGGAGGTCTACTTTATGCCCACCTTTTGTAAGTATTTTAATCTGATCACTTACTTTTAAAAAAACTGAAAAAAAGCTTCATTGTTTTTAATGGATTCTTTTACCAGATTCCATATATGTCTCCAATTTTTCATTTAAACTTAACGCAAAAATTTAAGTCTCAATAGCAGATGTCACTTTCCCCAGTGAATGTTGTATTCATTATTTCCAGGTTCAGGGCCACACTTGTACATCAACATGCCTTTAAAAAATAAGTCGACAGTAAACTTCAACAACAATGAATGATTTTTTTGTGTGTAAAGTCAGTTGTACATATTATTGAAAATCTGTTGACATTGCTAAGAGTGTGCTATAAGGTACTTTCAGGTTCTGGACCATACTTATACTTGTACACTAAAGTGCGCGTCATTTATGTTGGCGGCCGAGTTTAGGTCCGTTCTGCGCATCTGACGTCACAAAACACAGGCAGCCAATGAACAGAGAATGACGTTGCCAGATCTCGACTGCAGTGCAGAGCATGGACGAGTGTCTTCAGTTTTAGAAACATTCAGTCATAAATAAAGTAATAGAACAAAAGCAATGTCTTGATAGCAGACTTTATTTTATAGAAAGTTTGGAAAAAGCATTCTTTATACCAATTGCTTCATATTCTATTAATTAATTAAACCAAACAAGCAATAAGACTCCTAATTCAGGCGATAGCAAGGAAAGGTGTTTGTATCAATCACACGAACCGCTTTTTCGCAATAAAGAACAGCGGTAATTGTTTATTTCCTATTGTACTTCGACGAAGCGTGAGTAATTCGTAGTCATACCAGCAGTGTTTGTCAGTATTTTGCGTGACTTGTTAGTCTTCATGGGGTTCTGCAGTCAAACGAGTTGCGATAGCATAACGGTTAAGGTGATGGGCTTCTACGCGAAAGGTTATGAGTTCAAACCTTGTGTGAAGCGTAATATTTTCATTATTTAAAAACAATATCGAAGTGCATTACTTCACGAATTATATTCGTTTGAATGCAATTTTTTGAAATTTCTAGTGCTTTGGCTCTTTATTTAAAATAAAGCCAAACGTGCTCAGTGTAAATAAAACTTTTGTTACAGTCGCGAAAGACGGAATATTTCTCAATATTACATACGACACCTATGTGGTACTTAAATGAGATATTGTTATAGAGTAAATTTTATATGAAATTTAGGTATCTTGTCCACATTTCATTGTCAACATTGTGACAACTAAAATCGACCATACGGAAAGTATGCTCTATGGACTTTTACCTCTGCAAACTCTTCAAAATTTCGTGCAGTGGTTTACTATATTTAATGCTGCATAATAACTGCGTTGAATATCGAAACAAAATTAAGTCATTTATGGGGGGAATGTATCAGTCAAGAAGATGTGTAAAAATCTAATTTTTGGGCCAAATAGTTTTTGTGGAATCGAATGATAAGACTGTCAAAGCAGTCGGAACACGATGTGTCTGCACAGGCGAGCAGTGCAGTGACAAAATCGCGCACAGCGCGGAATGCGGGGAGCACGTCTCTGTAGCAGCGAAAGGTTTAATGAAGCCGTGGTGGCTTTACTTCATGAACTGCGCGCTCCCCCCTAAACGTAAGTTTGCGAACTATACTATACTATGGCGCTGCTTCTATTGGTGCGTGCGTCGTTTGAAACTAGCAACGCAGCAATCTCGCGCGTCTGGGCGGGCATGCGCGAGCTGCCAAGATAAAAGAATTGAACTATAGTAACTCTTTAAAAAACTATGGTGTTAATATAATTCAACAACTTTTTTTTAATAGTGTGTGATGGATAATGCCGGGGTATTGCTACAGTTAAAGGATCATCAGATTTTTAATTTCTTCCAGATTATTAGTAAAAATATCTGCCACTGTGCCTAAAATACTTGAACCCGTAGCTAACCCATTTTGCTGAATGTAAAATTTGTAATTAAACGAAAAAAGTTTAAAATCTGTGGCAAACCACATCAGCTTGGTGAATTCAAACATTTCCTATCTCGATACCTTTTTATGCTTGTTGTTGTTGTTGTTGTTTTTGTTGTGGTCTTCAGTCTTGACATGGGATTGGAATGACTCCTTACCCTCTCCCTTAAAACCCACATCCTTTCGTCTTTCCCTCTCCTTCCCTCTTTCCTGATGAGGCAACAGTTTGTTGCAAAAGCTTGAATTTTTGTGTGTATGTTTGTGTTTGTTTGTGTGTCTATCGACCTGCCAGTGCTTTCGTTTGGTAAGTCACATCATCTTTGTTTTTAGATATATTCATTAATAGCATATTATACAAGGGCTGTTCAATAAAGAATGACCATAAATTTTTATGGCCATAATTTCTCGCACTAGAATTTAATCTTACAATATTCTGTTACTTTAATGTGTAGCAAACATGCCATACTAGTTTCATTGTTGGCACTTCTAGTTTCCATTTGTGAGAAGCGGGCAAACTGAGATACTTCCAGTATCGCTAACTGCACCAGTGGAGGTGACGCACGATGAACAAATATACTGCTTTGAAATTCTGCTTTTATCTAAATAGATCTTCAGCTGCAGCCCATTGTAAGGAAGCCTATGGAGAGTCTATTATACACTGCAGCACAGCTTGAAAATGCTTTAAATTTTTTTGAAGAGGGGAGGCAGTCAATTTCAAAGAAAGGTGTATCTGGCACTCTAGTTGCTGCTCTTAGGAAAGAAAGCACCAAAATGCTGCTGTCACAGTGGGAGAGGATCAATGAATTGCCTGAAAAACACTTCCTGAAATATTGAAAATATCATTGCATGCCACCCACAAATTGGCGACAGAAAAGTTACACATCTATATTCTGACATAATTGTTGTGAGAAGTGTGACCATAATATAACTTAAATGTTTATTTAGCACTATAATAGTGAAGCCATAGTCACAGGACATAAAAATTTTTTTCTTTTAAAAAAAGGAGTTACATTACTGGTTTCAATGAACTACATCGTCATTTTCAAATGTAAAACACCAGTTGGAGAATATACAATGGGAAATATGGCCATACATCTGGCCACGATTATGACAAATGAAGAGACCAGGCATACAATTGTTGTGTCACAGCAGGACACATTGCAAGAATTCTTGGCAATTTTTACCCTGGTGTGGTTTTTGTCTATTCTACATTAGGACATGGAATGAACAGTTGGGCAAGCATGGGCATAAATTGTAGTGACTTGGTTATACCACCATTGCCTCAGTTGCCTGGTCTCATTATTTCTCGTAACTGTTGAGAGATGTATGGTCATGATTCCCATTATATATTCTTCAATTGATGTTTTTCATTTGAAAATGACAACGTACTTCATTGAAACCAGTAATGTAACCCCTTTTTTAAAGGAAAAAAATATGTACTGTGACTATGGCTTCACTATTACAGTGTCAAATAAAAATAAGAAGTTATACACGAGCCTTGTTTGTGCATGGTGGGTTCCAAGGCTACTGATTCCCAAACAAAAAGACATGCGCGTACAGGTGTGTATACAGTTGAAGTTAATGTTAGAGGAAGATCTAGAGTTTCTTTCAAAGGCAATAATTTCGGATGAAACTTGGCTACATGATTTTGATTCTGTAAATAAACAGCAAGACTCAGTGTGGAAATCCCCCCCCCCCCCCCCCCCCCCCAAATATGCAAAAGTGGTTGGTTTGCTGTGGAAGTTACATCATCTTTTTTGTATGAATGGAAAGTTTTATTGGCATGTTGTATCAGCACACACATCAATAGCTGAACGGTACTACAGTAATGTCCTGAACACTTTTCAAATTTGTAACAGTTGCAAAAAGACCATATATCCATGAAACAGGCTGGATACTGTACCACAATGATGCACAGCTGCATATTGCAAATGTTGTTACGGAATATTTTGAAAAGTCAATGTGAAGTGCATGCTTCACCCTCCATCTAGTCCAGATTTAGTCCCATGTGACTTTTCTATTCCATAACCTAAAGAAACACCTTCTTTGGAGGCATTTTCAATCATCAGAGGCAGAAGTGAAGGTTATGGAGGCAGTTCTGAAGGACCTTTAAAAACTGGTTTCCAGCATGTCTTTGCAGAATGATAGAAATGCTGGAATAAGTGCATCACATCGAAAGGAGACTATTTTGAAAGGGATCATCAAAATTATAAGGATGAGTGACGGTATGTTATCAAAAAGAAAAAGAAAATAAAAGAAAAAAATTATGATCATTTTTTACTGAACAGCCCATTTATATACAAACAGTTCATTGTTTTCTTCCACTGTGTTGGAGAGAATGTGATTTCTAAAACAAAATATCATTTTAAAGGAAGCATATGTCATGCAGAGGATACTAGAACTGCAGAAAGAAGGTCTGTGGTCAGAAAAACGTCTTCCAAAAGTTCAGGAGCCACCTCGAGCAAAAGCACATTGGGACTATTTAATAGAAGAGATGGTGTGGTTAGCTGCTGACTTTGCCCAAGAAAGGAAGTGGAAAAAAGCTGCAGCTAAAAAGGTATATTTTACATTGTAAATAGTAAATAAATATTTTGTTAGCTGGTTGGCAAGATGCATGTAAATTGTGTATTTTTTCGTGACATTGTAATGTATCAGAGTAAAATAATAGACAGTTGTAACATTAGTTTTCAATTCTTAGCCATCAGCTATAATCTAGAAAAGTCGCAGTGTTACATTTTACATGTTTAATTATGATCCCAGAAGAAAAATTCATTCCCAATTGCATAGAAAGGTTTGAGGTCAAGTCTGTTCAATGGAACAGGTTAAAAATAATTTTCACACTTGAATGTAAATACTGTAAATACATAAAACTGCAACCAGTCACCATTTTGAATAGTTATTTATTATTCCATGAACCGGTTTTCGGACCTTTTCAGGTTCATCTTCAGGTTGTTTTCTGGATGTTACATCACTATTTCAACAATAATGCTGGGTGCTGAGAAGATGGGACATGCTTTATTGTATCACCATGACTATTGTCTATCTGTTGATATGGATACAAAATTTAGTTTTATGCTTACTGCAACAGTATGGGCAGCTTTTCACCGTTTTCTATTGTTGTATAGAGATTATGGAGCTTTTATGGAAACACCAAAATTCAAAGTAATGTTAAAAGTAAATAATTAGATCAAAATCGGAATTACCTGTACAAGTATTGCATAGGTACTTGCTAAACAATAATACGTGCAAGAAAGATAAATGAAGCCTGGTGTTGAAGAAGGGTAGTCTCGGCAGGTTCCAGCAGACAGTTGCCAATGAAAAGGAAAAGGAGACAGAAACAAGTTCTTTCTGGGCTGGTTGTTTCTTCATGCAGAAATAGAGATGATAACCATTGGAGGAAAAGAAAACAACAGTTTGAGGATTAGGCAGCCAAGTCATTTAGGATACGTTCTTTTTTGTATACGGTTGTTGTTGTTGTTGTTGTTGTTGTGGTCTTCAGTCCTGGGACTGGTTTGATGCAGCTCTCCATGCTACTCTATCCTGTGCAAGCTTCTTCATATCCCAGTAACTACTGCAGCCTACATCCTTCTGAATCTGCCTTGTGTATTCATCTCTTGGTCTCCCTCTACGATTTTTACCCTCCACGCTGCCCTCCAGTACTAAATTGGTGATCCCTTGATGCCTCAGAACATGTCCTACCAACCGATCCCTTCTTCTGGTCAAGTTGTGCCACAAACTCCTCTTCTCCCCAATTCTATTCAATACCTCCTCATTAGTTATGTGATCTACCCATCTAATCTTCAGCATTCTTCTGTAGCACCACATTTCGAAAGCTTATATTCTCTTCTTGTCTAAACTATTTATTGTCCATGTTTCACTTCCATACATGGCTACACTCAATACAAATACTTTCAGAAACGACTTGACTCTTAAATCAATACTCGATGTTAACAAATTTCTCTTCTTCAGAAACGATTTCCTTGCCATTGCCAGTCTACATTTTATATCCTCTCTACTTCAACCATCATCAGTTATTTTACTCCCTAAATAGCAAAACTCCTTTACTACTTTAAGTGTCTCATTTCCTAATCTAATTCCCTCGGCATCACCCGATTTAATTTGACTACATTCCATTATCCTCGTTTTGCTTTTGTTGATGTTCATCTTATATCCTCCTTTCAAGACACCGTCCATTCCGTTCAACTGCTCTTCCAAGTCTTTTGCTGTGTCTGACAGAATTACAATGTCATTGGCGAACCTCAAAGTTTTTACTTCTTCTCCATGAATTTTAATACGTACTCTGAATTTTTCTTTTGTTTCCTTTTCTGCTTGCTCAATATACAGATTGAATAGCATCGGGGAGAGGCTACAACCCTGTCTCACTCCTTTCCCAACCACTGCTTCCATTTCATGCCCCTAGACTCTTACAACTGCCATCTGCTTTCTGTACAAATTGTAAATAGCCTTTCACTCCCTGTATTTTACCCCTGCCACCTTCAGAATTTGAAAAAGAGTATTCCAGTTAACATTGTCAAAAGCTTTCTCTAAGTCTACAAATGCTAGAAACGTAGGTTTGCCTTTTCTTAATCTTTCTTCTAAGATAAGTGTAAGGTTAGTATTGCCTCACGTGTTCCAACATTTCTACGGAATCCAGACTGATCTTCCCCGAGGTCCACTTCTACCAGTTTTTCCATTCGTCTGTAAAGAATTCGCATTAGTATTTTGCAGCTGTGACTTATTAAACTGATAGTTTGGTAATTTTCACATCTGTCAACACCTGCTTTCTTTGGGATTGGAATTATTATATTCTTCTTGAAGTCTGAGGGTATTTCGCCTATCGCATACATCTTGTTCACCAGATGGTAGAGTTTTGTCATGACTGGCTCTCCCAAGGCCATCAGTAGTTCTAATGGAATGTTGTCTACTCCCGGGGCCTTGTTTCGACTCAGGTCTTTCAGTGCTCTGTCAAACTCTTCACGCAGTATCTTATCTCCCATTTCGTCTTCATCTACATCCTCTTCCATTTCCATAATATTGTCCTCAAGTACTTTGCCCTTGTATAAACCCTCTATATACTCCTTCCACCTTTCTGCCTTCCCTTCTTTGCTTAGAACTGGGTTGCCATCTGAGCTCTTGATATTCGTACAAGTGGTTCTCTTCTCTCCAAAGGTCTCTTTAATTTTCCTGTAGGCAGTATCTATCTTACCCCTAGTGAGACAAGCCTCTACATCCTTACATTTGTCCTCTAGCCTTCCCTGCTTAGCCATTTTGCACTTCCTGTCGATTTCATTTTTGAGACGTTTGTATTCCTTTTTGCCTGCTTCATTTACTGCATTTTTATATTTTCTCCTTTCATCAATTAAATTCAATATTTCTTCTGTTACCCAAGGATTTCTATTAGCCCTCGTCTTTTTACCTACTTGGTCCTCTGCTGCCTTCACTACTTCATCCCTCAGAGCTACCCATTCTTCTTCCACTGTATTTCTTTCCCCCATTCCTGTCAATTGTTCCCTTATGCTCTCCCTGAAACTCTGTACAACCTATGGTTTAGTCAGTTTATCCAGGTCCCATCTCCTTAAATTCCCACCTTTTTGCAGTTTCTTCAGTTTCAATCTGCAGATCATAACCAATAGATTGTGCTCAGAATCCACATCTTCCCCTGGAAATGTTTTACAATTTAAAACCTGGTTCCTAAATCTCTGTCTTACCATTATATAATCTATCTGATACCTATTAGTATCTCCAGGATTCTTCCAGGTATACAACCTTCTTTTATGATTCTTGAACCAAGTGTTAGCTATGATTAAGTTATGCTCTGTGCAAAATTCTACAAGGTGGCTTCCTCTTTTATTTCTTCCCCCCCCCCCCCCCCCCCCAATCCATATTCACCTACTATGTTTCCTTCTCTCCCTTTTCCTACTGACGAATTCCAGTCACCCATGACTATTAAATTTTCGTCTCCCTTCACTACCTGAATAATTTCTTTTATCTCGTCATACATTTCATCAATTTCTTCATCATCTGCAGAGCTAGTTGGCAAATAAACTTGTACTACTGTAGTAGGCATGGGCTTTGTGTCTATCTTGGCCACAATAATGCGTTCATTATGCTGTTTGTAGTAGCTAACCCGCACTCCTATTTTTTTATTCATTATTAAACCTACTCCTGCATTACACCTATTTGATTTTGTATTTATAACCCTGTAATCACCTGACCAAAAGTCTTGTTCCTCCTGCCACCGAATGTCACTAATTCCCACTATATCTAACTTTAACCTATCCATTTCCCTTTTTAAATTTTCTAACCTACCTGCCTGATTAAGTGATCTGACATTCCACGCTCCGATCCGTAGAACGCCAGTTTTCTTTCTCCTGATAACGACGTCCTCTTGAGTAGTCCCCGCCCGGAGATCCGAATGGGGGACTATTTTACCTCCGGAATATTTTACCCAAGAGGACGCCATCATCATTTAATCATACAGTAAAGCTGCATGTCCTCGGGAAAAATTACGGCTGTAGTACCCTTGCTTTCAGCCGTTCGCAGTACCAGCACAGCAATGCCGTTTTGGTTAATGTTACAAGGCCAGATCAGTCAATCATCCAGACTGTTGCCCCTGCAACTACTGAAAAGGCTGCTGCCCCTCTTCAGGAACCACATGTTTGTCTGGCCTCTCAGCAGATACCCCTCCGTTGTGGTTGCACCTACGGTACGGCCATCTGTATCGCTGAGGCACGCAAGCCTCCCCACCAACGGCAAGGTCCATGGTTCGTGGGGGGTTGTATATGGTACCAACTGATTTTTCTGTCAAAATCTGTTGTGTAGTCACAATATTCCCTTTGTATTGGATGAAGGAACTTAATGTCTGTCAAATTTTGTTTGTTTATATCAGACTTTGCCCACCTCATAAATAGAATTTTTTGTTTTTAATATTTGACTGCAGTTAATTTTTTTAGATTATTTACTTCTTAAGTATTTAATACGTTTATTTTATTTGTTGTTTTATTTAGCCTGATCGGATAAGGGCCTACAGGCCCTCTCTTACTTATGAACAGGAACTAAACCTATTAAAAAATCTTGCAAAACATACTCAATTACTGTGTGATTCAGTTATGTAGATCTGAGATGTTATATGAGAATAACTATAATTATTACTCAACAAAGTCAATCATAGATCATCTCTTATTGGAAACTAACTGGGTCACATGAGTAAGTACAGCCGAGTACACCAGTTTTGACTATTGTGGGTTATTACCTCACGGTACAGAAATTGATCATGGAGTGTGGGCAGTGATTTGCTGTTATTGTTGTTAAATTTATTGACTGTCAGAAGGAAACAGGAGGGACAGTGCTAATGGAAAAGATGACAAAATACAAGCAGTGTGCCAATTTTTTGAGGAGGTGTGTTACGTGGAGCTGATTGGAATCCCAATATCTTCCCAGAGAAGAGGAATCAGGATGCACAAAATAAGCATCGCATTGCCTATGTAGATAAATGGGTTAAAATCAGTAAAGCTCACTTTCTGGCCCTAGATGGGTCAATAGGGCTGACCAGCCGATTGTCATTCTCCTACCACTGGTTTCCGTTCTCTTACCACTGGCTTCATCAGATGTGGCATGGAGGAACATGTGGTCAGCACACTGCTCTCGTGGCACTGTTTGGTTTCTTAACTTTGGAATGGCTACTAGCTGGTCGAGTAGCTCCTCAGTTGGCCTCGCAAGGCTGCGTGCACCCTTTACCACTCCTGGCAGTATAAGGAATCGAACCTGGGTCCCCTGCATCACAGTAAGTTGCATTGACCACTCATTTACAGAGGCAGGAGGATGAATGAGTTATTAGACATTAATTTCTGCAATTTTGTGAACAATACAAACAAATAACAGTGTTGTAAAAACTTTCCAGTTTTTATAACACAGAATTTGACTTAGATAAGTCGTCTTGTAAACTTGGCTACATAGTTGCAAAAAGGCATATTATGTTAGTTTTTTTACAAAAAGAAAATGGGGGAGGGAGAGAGAGAGAGTTCTTTAGATGCAGCATGGTTTGATATACATTACATTGTGAACAAGTGCTGTCACAGTGGTACGCGGTGTGACTATAAAATAAAGCGACTATTGCTGTAAAATATTTTATTTCAAAAACATACGTATTTAGTTATTCTCACCCACAGTATACTCCCCTACTCTATCGCTACACCACTCCATACGATGATGGAAACAGTGCTTTAAGTGTTCCTCTGTGAGCTCATTGATGATGCATGTCACTTTTTCTTTAACTTTTTCAATGGACTGAAGTCTTGTTCCCATTTAATACAGAGTTCATCTTTGGGAATAGACAGAACTCACATGATGTTAGGCCAGGCAGGTAAGAAGCAGGGTCCAACACTGGGATGCTGTACTTCGTTTACTAGAAACCTCTTAACAGACAATGTAGTGTAAGTCAGTGTGTTTCCTCACACAGCTTGTTCTTCCACAATTCGGTCTCCCCCCCCCCCCCCCCCACACACACACACACAGAGTAGAACTGCTGATCATAGATAGACCTTCAGGAACTCGGTGAAGAGGGAGAATGCCATGAATATCAAGGGGGGGGAAAAGCATCATTGCTTTGGATCTTGATTTGCAGTCTGTTAAGTTGGGCCCTTCCAGTGCATGGATTGGCATGTAGTTTCTGGGTCGTAAGTGAAACACCAAGATTCATCACATATGTTGGTACAAACATTATCATGAGTTTCCATTTCGTCGATCATGACAATTTTCGTGTTCTTTGTCAATTCCCATTGTTTCAGCAATCAATTGAATACCCAACTGATGGTCAGCTCAAATCAGATTACCTACTTTTTCAATTATTTCATCCATTTTTGATGTTGAACGGCATCCCGGGCATGAGTCATTTTCAGTGTCATCTCAGCCATCCTGGAAATGCTCAAAAACTTGTATGCATGATGGATGGTATTTGGCATACACTTCTTTTAGTGAAAGATAGGCTGCAGTAGGAGTTTTCCCAAGTTTATTGTGAAATTACAATTCATTACTCTATTATTACACGTATCACTTTTTCCGGTAATAAAAAAAAAGTAAAATAAAAAAAAATAATTAAAAAAAAACAGCTCTTACACAAACGAAGGCCATGGCCACATTGATTTATCTGCAGACAAGAGATATGCCACATTCAACTAAGCAGGGTTCACGCTTCACAGCTACTAGTCATTCATCTTAGGTGCTTGCATGCTTACTCTGTGACAGCATCAATCCCATTATTTTATATCTGTATCTATAGCTATATCTTACAGTGTGCAAAGAGTATTGTCAAACAAACCTGCTATTCATTGTTTGATTGTATTGTTATGCTGGACATTGGTGTCAAACTTTTAGTGTGCGTGTGCTCCACTTCTAAAAATACTATAGACAGAGAAAGAGTTAATGGCCTCTCGCTGCACAGCTCACAAGAAATACTGCAATATCAACTAAAGTGCTTAGACAGCAGCTACATTATGGGTAGCTGCAATAGCTGAATTATAACCTGCTTCACTACTATCAGATTCATTGTGCGCTACAAACCGTTTCATGATAAATAAATTTAAGTGCACCTAATATGTAAGAGAGTCATGTTACAGAATGGAATGTGCATTTAATCTTTCCCAGGCTAAATGACATGAAGAAAAACCAGTGATACAGATTCTCACACTGCAGAAAGGGTTGTATAATAAACTGCACCTTAGAGAACAGATTAGACCTTCTGTTGCCTCTTACTTTATTAACAAGATCATATCGGAAATATCTACAGCAGGATGAACAGCATTTTATACTATAATATTTTGCTGTCAAACTAGGGAGATAAGTAAACTAAAATTTTCATTACAAAACAGATTATGATCTGAAGTACTTTCTACTGCACAGACAGCTTGACAGAAAAGTAAGTGCTGTAAATTACAAAATAAATGTACATTCCACTCACATACCTTTTTACTCAGATGTTTCACTGTTGCTGCGTTTGGAACGTGAGTCTCTTGGCTGCGGCTGCCAGATTGACAGTTAACGAAGCCATTATTTCATCTTTTTACAACCTTGTTCTGGTAATCTTCATGCATTTTGTCAGTGTAACATATGCAAGCTTCCAAACCAACAATGGTGTTATTGTCTGTTGCTTCATGGATTGATTTTTCAGTATCAGATACTTTAAACATAGTATTTTTGTTTGCCACATCTCTCTTCCCCTCTGCCCACACTAGTTCTGTGGGATTATGAGGGCATTGATAAGGATGTAGTTGTATTGCCCTGTGACCACATTGCAGAGCAGTGGAATCAGTTTCATGTTTTTTAATGCTGCCTTTTGAAATCTTAATGAGCTGCAACAGCTGTGATCTTGTTCGTATTTCAATATGTTGTATATTATTGCTTCACAGCCATGAAAGAATATCACTTTTTCTTGTATTTGTAGTGGGAGGCTCACAGAGCCTGGATGCAAATAAGGCAACAGCTGATTCCTAGACAATAGTGTTTTCATTTCATATTGGTAGTCAGAGTTTGTTTTTGATTTTGATTGGAATACAAGTTTACTTTCAGCCACAAAATCGGCAACAGCATAACTAACATGACATATTAAAAGACACCCTCCTTTTCCCACTGTAACTCCTAAGCCTCCTTGTCCCTCTGTTTGGCAAATAAAATTTCAAATGTGCTTTTGATTTGCCCAAATCTCATACGGATAATACACAGTTGACATTCCTTTTGATCTGACTTTGTGCATCATCCTAGCAACAGCAGTATCAAAATGCTCCATTAAAAGTTTGTCCATAATTAGATTTTACATATTTAATTCCAGGTGCTGCGCAGGACGCATGTAACAGAATCCCATGCGTTTTTGGCATCTCTTCAAGAGCTTACCATTTCATTGTTACAACCTTATGTACATACATGGATAAATGTTCTGGTTGGAGATTCTAATTACAAAATAAATCACATTTACTACATATTTAGCACATAATTTTGTTTAAATTTCAATACATATTTGGTGAAAAAAGAAATCTGTGTAGATTTTTTAACTACAGTTAACAATAATTTATCCTTTTATAATACCGTTCAAAACACACTGGAATGCGTAGTGAAACTGTACAGTTATGAACTGTACAGTTATGGCACCACCATACTGTCTCTTTTTTAGAAGACTTTCCACTGGATAGTTTTGCTTTCTCTGTGAAACTTAGCACACACTTGTGGGATGCACCTTTTCTGTGGAAGGAATTTGATCAGCTAAATGGCTTCCCAGAAATCTGTTGCTACACACATTTTGGGGAGTAGCAGTATTTTGATGTATACCTCCTTTCTTTGGAAACTCCTCACCTAATTGCAGAAGCAGTTTGCCAAATGACAGTCTTTTTCCAGCCTGTTTCTACTTTTTAGTAGAAAATGAAACTGTTCATCACGACCATAAGAAAAAGGTGGAAAAATAGTTTCTTCCAACATTTCATTTGCCATCTTTTGAAAAGATATTAAGACGTGAGTTGATCGTTCCTCTTTACACCTGTCTTGTTGAGATTGTAGGGTAGAATGGCATTGGGTTTGATCTTGTGTGTCATCTCAGTTTTGCTATGAATCTCTACTTGTTTTTGTCAGCTTGTGGCGAGCTGACAAGTATAGAACATATCTAGTGTCCATCCAGTTCTGACATAACAAATATATCTTCCTCATAAATATACAGTCAACTTTCTTTAGCTTTTTGTTGACTACACCTTGTATAGAAAGTCCTCTACAGTTCAGCACACATGTTCCCACAATCATTGTCCTATTTTCCCACAGAAAATTAGAAACAGCTTGTGAACTGTTAATATCTGTCCTTGTAAATGGTATGTCCCTTGTTGAGGTAGCAGGATAGAAGTCTCTGAAAAAGAGCAGTGACTGAATGTCTTCCTGCCCTTTATCCATGTAAACTTCAGTGCATAAAACATACCCTGTCTTTGAATCACGTAAGGTAAAGCTTGATACCATATTTGTCAGGCTTATTTTTTATATAGACGTGGAAAAAAAATCTTCGGCCATATCCCCAGGCATCTTCATCAGTGGTAAGGTTTTGTTCATAAGAAAACAATCCTGGAAACTGAGAAAGCAAGTGATTCAAGAAATGTCTGATTTTACGTATAGGACCATGGCCAGCTTCGTTACTTGACACACATGGATTATAACAGCAAAAACAAATACATTTCATGATGTTTTACCCCAGTTCATGTGCTCCACTTGCTTGTGGGTTTCATGTTATTGCATCTTCTCATTTTATTTGCAATGCTTTTCACATGCTTGTTAGTTTCTTCCTTGATGTGCTTTATTTTTGTTTCAGGGAAACAAATTTTTAAAAAATATCAAAAGGACTGCAGCTGTCATTCACTTCTGTAACATATCCACTCTCTCCTTTGAACTCTGGCAATGATGGTTGCTTGTCTGATGCCATCCATCCTAAGTCTGCTCCTGAAGATTTTTCAACACTAGAATGACTTTTCTTCCATGGTGGCTCTAAACTACATTTGAAGAAGTATCTTGATTAGTATGAAGTATATGATACCTTGTTGGAGATGAAATTTCGTTTGAAAACAGAATGGAAATGTAGCTTACATAGCAGATTTCTCAAGCCAGAAAATGTTGAACAATGGAACAGTAATGCTGCAATAAAGTTGTTTTTGGAAGCAGAATCAATGTATTCACTTTCAAAAATGCCCCAGAATCTTCAAACGTTTTATTCAAAAGCTTCTAATCTCAGTATTGATCAAAAACTTTGACATATTTACCGGAAATTGCATTGATAGCACAAGGAGAAATTTTTGAAAGCTGCAGCACGAAGTGTCAGGGTAGTGGTTTTTAACAAGTGAGGATTGTACTTGAGAATGGTGAAATTTTCAGAAATATCTATGAGATGGCAGCACCATGCAGAGTTCACAGCCTGTCAGATGTGAATAGAACCTGTGAACACAATGAGATCATTGCTAACAGAGGAAGATGAGTGGAGCTTGGGCTTGGGATGCTCGCAGCATGCTTGCAACACGAGCTGTACTCAGGCTTGGATGTCAGAGTGTTAAATCCAATATTCTACAATGTTCTTTGCAGTGATCTTGCACTTCCTTTAAACCCAGTAACTTCACGCTTAACAGTGAGCAATTTCACTGTCTTGGGGAACTCGCCTCTTTCATAAAATTTGAAAACCTTTCGACATAAGACTTGTTGATAGAAGTCATTGATGCTGGTTGATTGGTTTATTTGGAGTAGGGGACCAAACAGCGAGGTTGTCAGTCCCGTCAGATTAGGTAAAGATGGGGAAGGAAGTTAGCCATTTCCTTCCAAAGGAACCGTCCTGGCATTTGCGTGAAGCGATTTATGGAAATCATGGAAAACATAAATCAGTATGGCCACACACAGGTCTGAACAAACCATGTCCTCCCAGTCGCAAGTCCAGTGTGGTAACCACTGTGCCACATCGCTCGGTATGTTGATTGTTGTTACCTGATTTGACACACTATGTCTCTTCCCCAGAGACAGGAACTCCACATTTCCAGTTGCCTGTTGAGACACATTTTGGCTCGTGTACATTTTGCCTGCAATTCATACACCAACATTGCCACAAATTTGTGTCTTCCTATTTTCTGCCATGTTGTGCTGCACGTTTTAATCCTGAAAGAATTCTTAAGAGCTGGGGGCATGGTATCAATTTTATTAAGTCTCCTGTCAGCCCTGGTTAAATCAATAGTTGCTTCTTTTCCTCACATTTCTTAGAACTGACTCATTTAGAAAGGTAAAACATTATCTTTTGAAATGAAATGACACAATTTCAGAGACTTTACTGGTCTCTTACTGATGTGATTTCGTGTGTATAGATTGAAGCAGTGAGCGAAAATTTGTACCAAGATTGAGAATCGAACTCTCTCTCCTGCTTACTAGGCAGGTGCATTAGCCACTAAGCCACCTTGTCACAGAGCGCGCAGCTCGTGGTCTAGTGGCTAGCAGTGCTGCCTCTGGATCACGGGGTCCCGGGTTCGATTCCCGGCCGGGTTGGGGATTTTCCCTGCCCAGGGACTGGGTGTTTGTGCTGTTATCATAATCATCATCATCATCATCATTTGTGACAGTGGCTTGATTGGACTGTGTACAAAAAATTAGGCTGTGTAGAAACTGGGACTTTGTACGGGCGCTGATGTCACCTTGTCACAGCAGTTAACACAACTGCACGGATTAAATGACACACGATCCTCCTTCATCCACATTCTCACTGCCACCCCAGTCTACTTTAAATTCCCCCTAAGACAGTAACAGAATCATACCTCTGTGAGAGCAGTCTTTAAAATTGGATCATTTCATTTGCACCTGGGTTTCAGGCTGGATCTCCCATTTGCATTTGATGTTGACGCACTGTTGCAGGACAAGGAGAGCCTCGGCAATTCTGTTTGTACGTAAGGGGGAATTTAATGCAGAGTGGGGCTGCTTTCAGAATTTGGATCGAGGAGGGAGGCTTGCCAGGGTAATCGATGCAGTTGTGTGAACCACTTAGCCAAGGTGGCTTAGTGGCTAATGCACCTGCCTAGTAAGCAAGAGACCTGAGTTCGATTCCTCTTTTGATTTTGTTAAAAATTTGCTTGTAAACTCATTGTGATTCCTATTTTCCCTAGCTAAAAAGTGCGTAACAAGGGCATTTGCATCGTAATGATAAAGAAGAGGTTAGGAATATTTTTGTTAATAATGCAGTAATATTCCCATTTTATGTGGAATGTAGAGGGATGTCCACATAATTCCTTGGTTTCTGTGTGTTAGTGCAAATGCATGGAAACATAAGCACATGTCAGAACTGCAGTACAGTGAGTGCATTTGTGTTACAGCATACACACATTCCTTAAAAAAGCCTCTGCAAGATTTAGGTATTGTGCTTAGAAAACTAATGATCCCTATTTCTTGGTAAGATAAGGTTGTGCTTAATGCAGCTTCTACAAAAATTGTGAGTGGTAGTAATACTTTGCTGTTTGGAAACCAGTTATGGATATTTGATGTAAGAAAATAAAATATATCTGTGACTGTTCCTGAAATAGTAAAATACATACACTCTCTGTGGTGGCTTATTGTGTCAGTCCGTTAGTCTAAAAATAATGAATAGATTCCTACCAAAAATGGGACAAAACGATCACGCATAAAATACATGCCATTTATAAGCTGTTGAAAGTATGTAATGCCGGCACCTATCTGAGAAAAGAAAAGGCATGCGGATGCACATTATGGTAGCAAGTAAATGTATTTCTTATTTTGAGAATGTAATTATGTATGTTGTCTAAGAAGTGTACTGAGATGCCCTTATAGTTATATGTGCTTATTTTGATAATATTTCAATTCTTTCAGTGTGCCAGAAATGTGCAGAAGTATTTCCAGGAGAAGGAAGCTCAAGCTCAGAAAGCAGAAAAGATTCAAGAACTTAGGTTAAAGAAAATTGCTGGTTTTATGGCAAAAGAAGTAAAAACATTTTGGGCAAATGTTGAGAAGGTATGTGAATAGACTCATTCCAATATTTTGTTTCAGGCTGTCGGTATTTTGTTTAGAGCAAAATTAACTTTACTGGATAACCTGTTATTGTGTGAAACACAACCAGTTCAGTAATTTACTAAAAAATTGAGATGTAGCAAAATCAGATTCATCATTAGCAGTAGTTTCTAGTCACTTGCTAGATCTGTTTTGCACATAAGCCTTTCTCTTTTCCTCTATCCTATTACTAACACTCTGCCACAATTCTGCTCCAGTCTTCTCCTCTTCTCAGAACAGTCACCCATTCCCTTCCTCCATCTCTCCCTTGGTCTTCCTCTTGT
The DNA here is from genome assembly GCF_023898315.1 of Schistocerca nitens. Lineage (NCBI taxonomy): Eukaryota > Metazoa > Arthropoda > Insecta > Orthoptera > Acrididae > Schistocerca > Schistocerca nitens. Next base: position 704,944,760 of record NC_064614.1, on the reverse strand, counting down.
TCTTTTCCGTGGAGCCTCAAGTCATGTATCTTTGTCTATCATGTGTTATTCTCTTTATGAACCTGCACCACTTAAGCCTTCCTGATTCTGTTTACTCCTAAGGATACAGGGATTCCTGTGGGGCCGACACAGCTACCTTATCAATCACATGGCACCCACATTTCCCATTCTACTGTATATACTTTCCCTTACTTTTTTTCATTGTCCATCCCCCAGTGAGCAAGAATATGACTTTTTATTTCGAATTTACTTTTTAGTGTTGACGTGCTTTCTTCGTTGTGATTGTCTATCAAAACTCCATATTACATTTGGAAAAGCCTATGTGAGATCAGTCAGAGGCCTGAGGGTTCAATACTAAAATTCATTCTAAAAATCATTTTTCACTGGGAAGGTAAAATACAAAATACTCCGTGGAGGACAACAATCAGTGTCTATTAAATAACAGAAACAACAGTCCATAGTCATTAGATGTTATTCATTGTTGTATCACACAGTTTTCACATTTTTTAGTATATAATTCTTTTAGTATGTAGTTCGTATTGTCTGTAGCGACGTCGGGCGTCAGCCAAAACAGATGTCAGTTAATCAGCTGATTGGCCGGTGCATTCAACAGGGTACACGCCCTGACCACCAGGTGTGCTGTGAGACACTTTCTTCATGCTGCAGTGCACACTCCATGAATTTAATAATTTGCTTTGACTATTTTAGTATTCCTGCTACTGTTACAGTTTTACTCATTTAGTTACCAAAAAAAAACTGTTAATATTCGTTGCACTGGAAATGTTTCATGATGTTTTTCTTGCTGTTATGTGAGCTTAAATAAATTTTTCGTCCAAATAAAGTGTTGAACAGAATTATACATCGTGCGTATCTTATTCTCGGTGCAGACGAGAACACGGTAATGAGATCACAAGTATAACACACAACTTGCGACATGTCCTTTAACCTTTATTTCTATTTAATCTCACATCTCTCTCCTCAAGTCACCAATTTACTGAACATTGCATATTGTGATGTTTCAATATTAATTTCATGTGTTTGGCATATGAGTGTTAGGAATTTATCACATTTGTGTGTGATGTTTTTATTACCTTTAGCATATAAATTTTTAATAATCTCTTTTTAACTGGAATGTGATTGTTTGGACCCTGTCATATTATACTTACATAAAAACTCTGCGATTGATATTTCAGTGGGTTGAGTACTATGAGTTATTCACCAACCAAACATAGTTCTCATTAGAGCTGCATGAGCTAGCTGTATCGTCTCTTCTGTTGGTACATGTAGAGCCTTTTCAACTGTGATGATGTGCTGCATGCGTGTAACCCTGCTCTCTGGCACTGCAGTCTGTCAATCACAAAGTCATTGTATTTGAGCTATAACTATAACAGATTTGTCAAAGTTCTTAATTCTGGCTCATATTCTTTGTCATACCATTATATTTTAAGATCAAGCATAAATTATGTTGATTGTCGTGTTTGATGCTCATGTTTAAAAAATATGTTTGCAGGTATTCATTACGTAGGTAATTATTTAAAGCACTCAGGTTTTCATATGCTCTGCCCTCAACCATCAGAGATTGGTGTAACTCCCTTTGTTTTATTATAATAGTTACATTCATTTAATGAATGACCAGAAAGTGGCATATAGTAAACACTTTTGTTATTTCTTCTGCATTGTTTGGTTGCAGAAAAAGTGTGAGTTTTCACTTAAGAGTTTCCCTACTCATGGCGACCTCATTGCTAGTGTTGTCTCAGTGCATTTTGAAGTGTAAGAGAAAGCATCAAGACTTCATTTATTTATTGAAATCACACTTCATTTTCTACATTTTCTCTTATTTTATTCTCCACAGCAGCAAATATCAAAATTGAATCTGTTTTCTTTGGTTAGTATATTGTCATTTACTAGCAGATATAAGGGGCAATCAAATGAAAATGAGACAGATGAAAAAAAGTTGTGTGCCTCACTACATCCTAAGCAAGTTGAGGGCCATGAATGTCTTTCTTCAGGGCTCCAGAAATATGGAAATTGCATGGGGAGATGTCGGGACTGTACGGAGCATCTGCAATGATGTCCCAGTGAAACTTCTGCAACATAGTTGAAACAACATTGGCAACGTGTGGGCAGACATTATCCTGCAACAGAATTATATCTTTGATGGAATAGGATATGCTTGTGACTGGAGTGGGGTAGGTGATAGTAGGAAGACGTGTGGGACAGGTCTTGCACCAAGGTCTATTGCAGGGATATGAGCTATGAGTAGGAACCGGAAAATATAGCATCTATTTTTGGCAAAATTCGCATCAATTCTTTGCAAAATTTGCATCTATTTTTGTCTAAATTCGCTTCTATTTTCTTTATAAACGATTAGATGCATAAATTTAAATGGTTGTCATGCTACATGAATGAAGACAAACAAATTATTAGTTCTTTGAAACTGTCTGTTAAAAAAAGTGCTGATAGGTAAATTTTTGACTGGAATGTTTGCTTTTCCAAAAACTTCAACACCTTTTTCTTCCGAAATGGCCTTTGTTTTCTTCATTTGGCTGTATTTAAATTTTCAAAAATAGTTGCTCTGTTGAAAAGCAGCAGCATTTTCCTGCCATTGAAGTGAATGCTTCTGCGATAGAAGGTGTTTCTGTACATTATTTGTCTTTTCTCGCGCAATTTGAAGATCAAAATATCTGCAGACTACTAACTTCGACCTTTCGTGGACATTCATAGATATACGATTGATGCTTTGACAGTGCTACAGACAGAACTGACAAGGCACTTACCGTAATAGTAGAACTGAGCATACGGCAACTTTATTTTAACATTATGGGAAGAATTTCAGCACAATTAAAAAAGTTACAGATTTTGTTTTCCAGTCGCTATAGCGCAGCGGGCAGGCACTGTAGGCTATTGTAGCAGATGGCCACAAACATAAACAGATGAGAATTTTGACCTACATAGGGGAAGGAGCAGTGCGGGGAAACAAACTCCATCTCCATTTCACTGGGCAGCAGCGTACAGCATAGTTGATACATTTTCACAGGGATCACCAATCTCTACTGGTGTTGGAAGGGTCGTAATCAAAATCCGTGATGGAATGGGTTCAGTCGCTTCACTATTTCAGATTAAGGGAAAAAAACAAGCAATGCACAACATAAAGCATTCCGGGACGGCTACCGTGCAATTGTTTGTTGAAGTCAACTGAGTATTGTTAATGACGTAGTTCAGGCCCAACCTCATTAACGACATAGTTCAGGCCCAACCTCTAGCAGTATTTGATGCAACTATAGTTCAAAACATGCTCCACCTAATTACTGAGTTAAAATTGTCTGCATTATACTTTCTTTTGAGCTTTAGGTAACAAACAAACTAACTTATGCATGTCTTTCTCATAAAATGCTACATCAATGGCTAAGTACTACATTGCATTAAGTGATGTATATCTTAAACAGACCATTCAGCCATCCACAACTGGCACAGCACCAGATCATTGAGAGCATTGATACATCGTTGCATTTGTACACTTTATTTTGCGCACATTATCTTTCCAAATTGGGCTTCACCAGATGACATACAATGCCAGTAATTGCCTACATTTTTGATATTGTACGCAGAAAATTCAGCTGTTTCAAACTATATCTGATGATAGCTGATTTTGATAAAATTTCTTTGAAACACCATCTAATTAGTAATTCTGTGGTTTTGCATTTTGAGGCAGAATTTGCATCTATTTCGCATTTATCGCAGAATGCAAATTTCAACTGACAAACTGTCTGTCCTCGTGAACTGTGGCCAAGAGAGCTGGACTACTCAGTTGCTGAATATGCTGTCCAATACACTGTGCTTCAATTCATTGACACCTTCACCGCCTGCACCATCTGGATCCTACATACCAACACTAGTCTTTCTGAACTGCGCAGCCTGCAATATATCCTATGTTCCCATAACCTCCCCAACCTTTACTAGTCCCTGTCCTTCACCTACCTATCCCCTTCCCTGCTCTCATTCCAGCACTGTATAGTCTTCTGTTCCACCAACGCACCCACAAGTTTTTCCCCTACTCTGCTTCTCTCCTTTTCTGGTCCCTCACATCAAATTTCTTCCCCCATCAGGTGCATTTGCTCTGTACGTGTTTGTATGTTTTCTTCTTTGGAAGAAGGCCTTTTGGGTGCAAACTTAAAACGTGCAGCACTCTTTTTATTGTGCCTAACTGTGCAAGAATAATTGTTTCACAAGAATAATTGTTTCATGCTATTGTGTATTTTTCAGAAGTGTTGTATAAATGAAGGAAGTGTTGTAGCCACATTTTGTTGTTTCCAGTTGTGTATACTGATTTTCAGCATTTATGTCTTGTCTTCTACTGATACTATAATTTATATTTCATATGTTTCAAACGCTGTTTTATCTTTCTATTTAGCATTCACATTCCAATTTCTTCTCTAGATTACTAGCTGTGTACATTGTTTGTTGTCATCATATTGTTCCTCCTTAATCTGGCATCACGCTGATTTGGGACATTTATGGTAGTTTTCAGTCGTGCTTTGGGTGTGCCTCTTGCCCTGAAACTTGGCTTCCATCATTCATTTTGGTGTTCTTCCATCTTTCACATTCTTTCACATACTGTTTTCAGTTCTGTCATTCAACTTTTTTTACTCCTATTTCCCTCCTGAAATTTTCATTTCTTACTATGTCTCACCTTGTTTTTCCCTAACATGCTTAAGAATTTGATTTCAGTGGCCTCTTCTTGTCATTTTCTAGGTTTTCGGTGTGTATGTCAATATTGGGTGTAATTTACACCCTATACAGCACTTCCTTACACTTCATTGGCATCTCCCTTCCCCAGACTAAGCCCCTCACACACATGGCTTTGTTGTACTCTTTTTTTTCTAAATTCTGCCCCCCATCATTGCATTCTGCATTGTGCCACTTCCTAAATATTTAAAGTTGTCCGCAGTTTCAATTTCCAGTCCTGTAATATTAGTTTGTCCTTTCCTGCCTGTGTCCCCTTAGATTAACAGCATAGCCTTACTTTTCATCACATTTCATTTCATGCCATGTTGCTCAGTTTTTTCATTTAGTATGTATAGTTGTTCTTGTACTTCCTTACTGCTGGTTCCCCACAGCACAGCATCATTAGCAGATAGCAGTAACTTCATCTCCCGTTTTCAGTGAACTTCTTTTGTCTCTTTCACAATTTCATCCATGAAATTTTAGTGATCTAGATGGTAAGGTGTTGAAGTTTAATACAAACCTCAATACTTCAAACAATTTATTTAAATATTCAAAAACTCAGTATGTGGCAACAGCTATAACCTTTTTGGTTTACAATACACGTTTGCATAGGAAATAATAATTATTATCAGAATGAATTTAATTAAAAATAACTCTAACCAAAGCAATTATTAAACTCACTATTTAAAACTTTAAGCTATTTGAATAAATTCTTCAAACAATTAAGACATGTAAAACTCAGTGAAGATGCATTAACTTTAAGACAATAACATTCAATGTTTAAAAGAAGTTCTTTAAAGAAAATAAAATACAAGGATTCTCTGTTGTATAAAATGAAGACTCCAACGTACCACCTTTGTTTACTGTATCATATGCCAAAGCCTTTATGTAACTGGTTATTGTATCAAGACTTTTACAATATAATAAATAAGCTGCCTGTAACACAAAAAAGTTTATACACGTAAAATAAAACAAACTACCGTAACTTCAAGATCCAAAGCCACAGCTGAATGAGCCACTAACTTTAAAGTATTTTACTTGAAATAATTTTCCATTGGTTGAAGAAATTTCTAGGTCAGATACTAAGAAATACTGATTAACTGTTACTATAACTTCATTGTAACAGTGTTTGCCTTTCACTCAGGTGAGAATTACACAGCAATCTTTGATAAGTGGCAACACTCCCCTATGTTCAAGGCAGCAGAAAACATATTACTTGATGTACATGTTCTTTTAAAAACAGTTTCGATTTTTTTGCGCTCTTGGTGAACACTTAATAACCACCACGCGACAGATTGGAAATTGGGATGATATAGACTGGTAGGCTTCATAGACAACGCAGATAACTTCTTGAAAGAACTTAGTACAGCCAAATGCTCACCATTCTAACACCAATGCAGTCTGCTCGAAGTAAGCTGGTCATATACCACCACAGTGACTGAGTGCAGTTTTGAACATACAGCCCAAATGTTGTGCCGTTCTCACAATGGCTCCCCCCCGAGGCATTTAGCTGTAGAAGTGAATCTGACTGCTATACCCCTGGATAGCAACCCTCCCGAAGGATTCACACCTCTTGACAGGAGATTGAGCCTTGTTGCTTTCCACCGATTATCAAATGCAGTCCAAACTGTACTGTTGTCTTGTGCACCATGCCAAGGCCGGAAACACAGCTGAGCGTTCTTGCCGAAAACACTACGCTCACACTGCTTGCAGACAAAGCACTACCACTTGTTACTACTCTTAAGTGCATTGTCACCAGAGAGCTCTAGATGTGCATGCATACTTCTACATCCACTCATCTTCTGCCTGGCCTCTGCTGACAACCGCTGAAGATGCCACCTATTGACCAGAAGCAAAGATCACTTACTCACTACAAGCTTGATGGGTGCCACGGCTCAATCCATCACCATTGTATATAATAATGGCAACACCACACTTCCTTGTCTGAACCCCATAACATTCCTAAAGTTTCCAACTTGGGACTGAATTGCAGTTGATGGTAACATAGAGAAGATTGGGGGAGGGGGGAGGGGGGGGGAGATTTGGTCTCTATTTCAGTCCCTAGATTATGCTTTGGAATTTTCCTTTTGAACTTAGGAAACTGCCTTCTACTTTCACTGCTTGGAAGTGAAAGTAAATACTTGCTTTTATGTCTTCTGTGCTATAAAAATTACATGTCTTGTAATAGCTGCTGAGATCTTGCATATTTTTAATTTGTTTTAATTTTATTATTTATTACAGTTAGTTGAATATAAACAACAAACAAGGTTAGAAGAGAAAAGAAAAAAGGCATTAGATCAACACCTAAGTTTTATTGTTGATCAGACTGAAAAATATTCCAACTGGTTGGCAGAAAGCATGAACAAAGGTGGTGATAGTACAAACGTAAGTGTTCCTGCATCAGTAGCTTCATCTCGTTTGTCATCACCATCAAGGAGAACAACTGTGTCTGATGGTGAGTACCACATTTAAAAAAAGAGACTAGGCTTATTTATATCATTGGGTAAGCTATGACTAATCAGGTTATCTGTGAAGTAAATGACGATTGTATCTCTGAACTTCTAATGCTTCATATAAGTTCAGAGTTTACTGAGACATTGTTAAAACTGCTTATTCGGGTTAATCTAAATGTTGGTTTCTTCTTTATTCAAACAGCAAATCCTAGCATCCAAATTAATTTCTGATTTTGCTTCTTTCACATTATTACATCCAGTAAGTTAACTGCATGGTAAAATTTTTCTAAATTATGTAGCCATACCTCTGTCTTGAAAATGCTTTCTTCCTAAAGGGTTTGTCAGCTGCCACCATTGTGAGAAAACAGCATCTGTTTTTCCCTGAAGTGTTATTTCCTTATCTTTCATTCTTTGTCATTTGTATTCTAAATGTGTGTTCTTAAGGTCTTTGAAATTAAGTATTTGGTACTGCTACAGATCTCAAATTCAAGTAATTTAAGTCATAAAGAAACTGAAATTTTTCCCGTGTACAAAACTATGAGGTTGTTACATTCTTCTTCTTCTTCTTCTTTTTTCTTCCTCTTCTTCCCGAAACGTTTCTGCTTATGCATGATATTCGCAAAGCCTCTTCCAGTCTTCTCTTTTTCCCACAATCCATTGTAGTCCTCTTAGATTCACATCATCTTTCACCTGTGCTTTCCATCTTGTTCGTGGTCTTCTAGTTGGTCTTCTTTCAGATTCTAGCCATTACAGATCTCTTCGTGACAGTCTTTCTACTTCCATTCTTTTAATACAGCCAAATTATTTCAGCCTATTTTTCTCTGTAGTTTCTTTTACAGTATTGATCTTCTACATATTTTGTATTGTTTCATTTCTTATCCTGTCCCTTCTTGTCTTACCAAGGATTCCTTGTAGAAAGCACATTTCTGTTACTTGCATTCCTCTCAGATCTTTCCTTGTCACAATATTTTTGGTTTAAAGTTAATTTGTATAAAATGAGCAAAACATATTTCCACTGCTAGTTGCACAACTGATCTAATTGGTCAGTTTTTCTGTCACATTATCTTATTTTATCACATTGTAGAATTAAGTCAAGTAATTCTGTGTCATTAAAACTGATTTATTCTTCCAACATGCTTTCATTGTGAATAACTGAATTAAAATTCATCGTGTATTTTGAATGATATTCTGTATTTATTTGTTACTGCACTGTCGATCAGTGACCATGGTATTACTCTGTGGTTAACTTTTGCAGTAGTGCTGTATAAAAAAGAAGCTTCGGTCACTGCTATTTTATATTGCAATGGTGTTTGAAATTTCTTTACACAGATTTTTGTATCACATAACTTATAATTTGAAAGATGTGGATTTGAAATCCCTTTATCAAAGTGTATTTTATTTAACTGTATCTCTGAAATGATTCAGACACTGCTGTGATTGTTCACCAGTTGGTAACGTAGTGAGCAAAAAGTGCAGTATAGTATGTTCTGTTGCAAAATGAAGTCTCCAATGTCTTGCTGTGATTTTGGCACAGGTCATTGCTGCCGTATGTCCAGGTACACCAAACCATTAACAAGTTTTCATTCCAAGGAAAAGTGGTCCGCAAATTTTGAAGAGGACATGGCACAGAAGGTGATTTACATCTTCATCTACACGGATACTCTGCAAATCACATTTATGTGCATGGCAGAGGATTCATCAAACCACCTTCACAGTTCTCCATTATTCCAGTCTCATGTAGCATGTGGAAAAAATGAACACCTGTATCTTTCTGTGCGAGCTCTGATTTCCGTTATTTTATTATGGTGATCATTTCTGCCTATGTATGTTGGCACCAACAAAATATTTTCGCATTCAGATGAGAAAGTTGGTGATTGAAATTTCGTGAGAAGATCCCACCGCAATGAAAAAAGCCTTTGTTTTAATGAAGCCACCACAAATCCTGTATCATTTCAATGACACTCTCTCCCCTATTTCGCGATAAAACCAAACATGCTGCCCTTCTTTGAACTTTACGATGTCCTCCATCAGTCCTATTTGGTAAGGATCCCACACCGTGCAGTAGTATTCTAAGAGGATGGACAAGTGTAATGTAGGCAGTCTCTTTAGTAGACCTGTTACATTTTCTAAGTGTCCTGCCAATAACATACCTTGTTTGGTTAGCTTTGCCCACAACATTTTCTATGTCCTCTTACCAATTTAAGTTGTTCGTAATTGTAATTCCTAGGTATTTAGTTGAATTTATGCCCTTTAGATTTTATTGATTTATCACGTAACTGAAGTTTAACGGATTCCTTTTACCACTCATGTGGATGACCTCACACTTTCTGTTGTATAGGGCCAATTGCCAATTTTTGCACCACACAGATATCTTTTCTAAATCGTTTTGCAATTTGTTATGATCTTCTGATGACTTTACTAGTGACAGCGACATCTGCAAACAACCTAATACAGCTGCTCAGAATGTCTCCCAAATTGATTCTATGTATAAGAAACAGCGAAGGACCTATAACTCAACCTTGGGGAACGCCAGAAATGACTTCTGTTTTACTCAATGCCTTTCTGTCAGTTACTACATACTATGACCTCTCTGACAGGACTCACGAATCCAGTCACATAAGCGAGACTATATTCCTTAAGCACCCAATTTAATTACAAGCCTCTTTTGTGGTATGGTGTCAAAAGCATTCCGGAAATCTATAAATATGAAATCAGTTTGGAATCCCTTGTCAAGAGCACTCAACACTTCATGCAAGTAAAGAGCTAGATGTTTTTCACAAGAATGATGTTTTCTAAATCCTTGTTGACTGTGTGTCAATAGACCATTTCCTTCGAGGTAATTCATAATGTTCGAACACAATATATGTTCCAAAATCCTGCTGCATATCAATGTTAATGATATGGGCCTGTAATCTAGTGGGTTACTCCTACTACCTATTTTGAATAGTGGTGTGACCTGTGCAACTTTCCAGTCTTTTGGGTACAGATCTTTCGTCAAGCAAATGGTTGTATACGATTGTTAAATATGGAGCTATTGTATCAGATACTCTGAAAGGAACCTAACTGTTATACAATCTGTACCAGAAGACTTGCTTTTGTTAAGTGATTTAAGCTACTTCAGTCCTCCGAGGGTATCTACTTCTATGTTACTCATATTGGCAGTTGTTTTGATTCAAAATCTGGAATATTTACTTTGTCTTCTTAGTTGAATCAAGAAAGGGTTTCACAATCTGTTGTGGATGTTCTGTGCCCACCTTTCCAGATGTGTGAAATGTGGCTTCATCACTGAAATATAAATTCTGTGAAAAACCATCTTCCTCCAATATTTACTGCAAGTCATTACAAAAGTCAGAATGAATTTCATTGTCCCAAGTAGTCCATGCTAGTAACAACTGCAGCTGGTATGGCTTTACAAACAGATCTTTGCATAGAATGCGCCAGACGGTTGACTTGCGTAATATGCAGTTCTCTGGTTGCTTGTTTCGTTGATTTCTTCTTGTTGCTGATGAATGATTTTGCACACCTGAAGGTCCTGGCCGGCCAGTATTCATCAAACCTTGTGGGCAGCCAGTCTCTCAGGATATGTTGTACTATCCATGGATTATTTTGTCTGTCGGAGCTTTTACCTGATATTTGGTATTAAATTTTCACTGAAATATCAGAATTTACTCATATTTAGGGAATTCAAGGATACAAAATCACTAATTATACTCCATGTTCTGACATGCCTACTCCCTAGTGGTGGTCTTTGCAACTATGCACAGTGAATATTGTGAATCAAAACTTGGATAGATACTCTATGTATATACTAATAATAAATCTGTAAAAACTTTGTGTCTGTCTGTTTATTTTTGAAGACGTTAATCTCCAAAAATGGTAGATGCTAACCTAGTAAACTACTAGTGGATTTTTATGGGTTTTTCGCTAATAACTTTAGCTAGGGGCACCATATAGCCTATATTTCATCACAGTCAGATCACAAAAAAATATATTATTACACATTATAAAAATGTTACGTAACCAGGTTGTACATATGTTTGACATCTCCTCCGAAACCCCTGGACCGATTTCAACCAAACTTGGTACACACATCACTTACTGCCTGGAAAGAATTGCTATGGAGGTAAAAACCACTACCTTTCCAAGGGCTAAGGATAGGGGTGAAAAAGAAGTTAGGCCACAAACTGTGAATACTCAGATTTTATTCATCCATTATTTGAGAAAGGGAGCACTTACTGGTGAGAAACTGTACACATAATTTCAAACCTAGTGACTTTCAACAAATTTTGCACTTAATTTCGAACATTTACAAAACTTTTTCTCGCAGACACTCCCCACTCACCCACATGATGATGAAAGGAAAAACATTTATCGCTTACTACTTTCTCGCTGTTCATTTTTGTACTGGGTACAACTTTTTGATTTATTGCATTTTTACTACTAATGGTATTTGTGACATGTTTTGCATACAATGTTCACATATACCACTGAATGTACCAGCAAGCTTATATACCTTTTATCGTATCACAAAAGACAGAAAATCTTCCTGGCAATGGTAGACATGCTTAAATTGTAACTTCTTGGCAGATTAAAACTGTGTGCCAGACCGAGACTTGAACTTGGAACCTTTCCCTTTCGTGGACAAGTGCTCTAACGAATGAGCTACCCAAGCATGACTCGTGACCCATCTCCCCAGCTTTAGTTCCGACTGTACCTCATCTCCTACCCTCCAAACTTCACAGAAGCTCTCGTGTGAACCTTGCAAGTCCAACACTCCTGAAAGAAAGGATATTGTGGAGGCACGGCTTGGCCACAGCCTGGGGGATGTTTCCTGAAGGGGATGTGTGTGTGTGTGTATGTGTGTGTGTGTGAGAGAGAGAGAGAGAGAGAGAGAGAGAGAGAGAGAGAGAAAGAGAGAGAGTGATTCGATTTGATTTGTGTTGTTTATCACCAGTTAGTGATGTAGAGGAATTCTTCTGCCGTTTAGAACAACTTATGGATAAACTATCAACACACAAAAAATCTTAGGTATTCTGATTTGTTGCATTGCTACAACTATAGCCATATAAATTCATTACCCATCAGAATAACACTTAACTCAAAATCTTGTATGGACCATGTTGTTACAAGTTGAAATAGGGAAGAATTAGTGATAAGAAGTATTGAAAACTATCTCTCAGACCACAGAGCTCTGTCCATAGAGATTAAGACAGCTACAAAATAGTTCTGAGCACAAGGAAATTGGCAGAAGATATACAAATCAGACTAATGGAAAATGGGGTCATTTCTATGAAACATTTAATCTTAGTTGTAAACGGTCATGTCCAATAGTAAAAAATAACTAGAGAGTACGCAAAGAATCTTAAAATTCCTCCAGAAGTCTGCAAATTGAAGAAAAATATGAAAGTCCTGTATGTGCTGTTCAGAGATACAAAATTATAGTACTTCCTAATACAGTATAAAAACAACAGAAAAACTTACAGGAAATCTCTGATGCTTCTAAGAGCACACTGTTACACTGAAGAGATAAGTGAATCCAATAATGTTAATAAAATGGCTTGGAATTTAGTAAACAAAGAATGTGAAAATAAAGAGAATCGAGATGTTGTAATATAGCATTAGTAGAAAATGGAATGTTGGTGAGTGAGCCAAACATTGTGTGATGCTTCCAGGTGTATGAAGAAGAAATTGAACCAACACTAAAAATAAATTCAGTCAAAATGAGTAATTCATTGTCCATTAGGAGTGTAACAGAATATGAGGTGACGAAAATAATCTCAAAACTCATAGTAAAAACATCTAGTGGCTGGGATGACATACATCTACATTTAACTTTTAAACCTTCTGAGATACGACCAATGTATAGAAAGAAAGCAACCACTGACATAAATAATTACAGTCCAGTTTCATTGTCTTCAGCACTTGGCAAGTTTCTTGGAAGAATAATTCTAGAAAAAAGGAAATCTTTCTTCTGTAAATACATCTTATTAAACATCTCGCAGCACAGGTTCTGAAAAGACAGATTCAAAATACACTAGACTCTAGCTAAACTGGCCATTGCTCGCACATATGGGTGCTGGATTAGCGAAAGTGCCGGGTTGTTAGAATGTCTAAAATTTAGTATAAACACAGGGATTGTACTTTATCAAATTAAAAGATACATTCATTTTTACAGAAAACTTAGTCCTTGGGTGTGTATATGCATATTAGTATCAATCGACATTCATAATGAAGCATGCCCCAAAGTTATAGTTGTCACCATGATTATATACAACGGTAGTATGCTTTATCACAAAATGGCTTTACAAGCATTTCATAGGTCCTGCCATGTTTCTGATTGCTGCATAACGTATTCCAGGAAGACGTCTCCAGCTTCAGCACCAGCAGTTTGAGATATCCACATGTTGTCTGCTCCTATGTCCTCTTCTTCATCAGTTTCATTGTAACTTTCCTGTGAGTTTACGATAACTTCTTTTCTGCTGAAGTTTGGTCATAAGTAGTGCCCGTCCAACACTGTTGCCAGCCAAAATGGTTTTATGCGAAGAACCTCAGTTCAGTTTATAACTAATTTCGAGTTTCTGCTTGAGGTCTAGCATAACGTGTTTCCCATTAGAGGTCATGATAATGATCCGCAAGGAAAGCAATAATTTCAGAGTGTACAGGAGTGTTGACCATTATAATTAACTAACAACATTGTGGTGGACGAAATTTCATTATTGTAGGTGTCATTTCAGGTTGAACAACTAGAATCTGGAAGTGTGTCAGATTACTTAGAGGCCAGGCTACTGAGGGTTGTATTAGTGAGAGTTTAGTGTAAAAGTAGTGATAACTTTTTTTTCCACAAACTGCTAAATGGACTGGATAAAGGTAACAGTCATTGGGGCCTTTTGGATTTGCCTAAGACCTTTGATTCTTAAATCATTCAGTACTATAACCCAAATTAGGAACTTAGTGCCTAATAGGAGTAGCACTAAACTTCTTAAGTTCTTATCTCCGAGATAAAAGTTAACTAAACCATGTTACAAGAATGAAAGTAAAATTCTAACAGTAAAATGACCATACGAAAGTATCAACTGTGGTGCCCAACAGGGAGGGAAGTATTCTTTTATTGTTTATTGTATACATTACTGACATAACACAGCCACAAAACTCGCAAGTTACCGAACTATGCTGACGATACATCATTTATTAGCTGGGACATATTAATGAGCTAGCATTACAAAGCAATAAAGAGAACTCTGAACTGATCACAGAACACCTAACAGTGAATAAACGTACATTGAATAAGACAAAACTGTTGAAACGGAGTTCTTTCTGAATCATAACCAACCTCGCACTTTTCACTGTCTTACATCCGATAAACGTAATTTTTTAGGCATTGTGATGGATGAACATTGTACGTGGATAGAGTGTATCAGCTATATGTGTAAAAAGATTAGCTGCAGTATTTACTTACTAAAACATCTTTCAAATATAATAAATACTCCTGTCCTTAAACAAGTGTACTATGGATTAATTCACTTGCATTTGCAATATGCAGTTGAAATTTGTGGTGTGGCACCCACAGTCTACATGGATAGGATATTCAGGCTTCAAAAGAGCAGTGAAGATAATTGCCAATTTAAGTAAAAGACAATCCCTTAGGGACTACTTCAAAAATTATAATTTATTAACTGTATTCATTGTACATTCTTAAGACTATTCTCTTTCTAAAAGAAAATGGTGAACTGCTGTAATGAATAGGTAATTCATAATTACAATACATGAATCAGATGTGATTGTTGTGGGGTACTGACTAATAAGAGAGCTACAGACCACAATCCACTTCAAGGACAGTTCTAAAATAGTGTGTCAAATAAAAACGTGTGTGTCTAAAGTCACTATCCATTTCAGTAGTGATTGAAAAATCAATTTCATTGTGAAGTTTTACCCATGTTGTGCTGCCCTTCTACATGAACGCCATCTACGCCACATACTCCATCGTTTAGTAGTGGAACAAAATGTATACCTTAACATTTCAACCGTAATGTGGCATGCTGCTTCCCTAATACGAATCCGTGGATCAGGCAGACCATTCACTTTGGTAGTGTACATTTTGGACTTGATTTATGCTCATACCAAAAAGGCTGAAGGGGTAAGGTCCAGACAAGGGGCAGTCCACAGCCGAGTTGACCCTCTGCCTATCCACCTCCCTGGAAAGGTTCTGTTCAGGTAATCACAGATGATGTGTGCAAAATTTGGAGGTGCACCTTCTTGCTGAAACAAAACTATATCTGCCTATCCACCTCCCTGGAAAGGTTCTGTTCAGGTAATCACAGACGATGTGTGCAAAATGTGGTGGTGCACCATCTTGCTTAGACAAAACTGTATCCTGTACGCAATCATCCTGAAGCTGCAGGTTGAGAAACAGTTCTAACATGTCAAGGTAGCTGTTACCTGTTATTGGCCTCCAGCAAAGAAAAATGGGCTGTACAGTTTTGCTTTTGTCATACCCAACCAAATATTGACCTTTGTTGTATCATGTTCCCGCTCCAGTAGCTCATGTGATTCTTCGTATACCCATATCGGCTGTTTTGTCTGTACACTTTCCCAAAAACATCGACAACAGATGAAATCCTTGTCCTCAAGATAGTGCAGAAACTGTATATGATAAGGATGTTTTCGTAGAGTGAAAACAGGATTTTACAAACTGTGTTGCGAGGGACATTCAATTCCCTACATAGGTGTCGAGTTGATGCCTTCGGATTCCCTATCACTGGCAATTTGAACCTGCTGCACTATTTCTGCCGATACACGTGGTCTTCCATGACATGCCTCATCATACACATTGCCATTACGATTAAATTTGTTCTCAAGCAGACATGTGTAACCTTGATGGGGCTGGTTTGTGGAATTTATGGGTAAATTCTGCTCTGGTGTCTTCGTATGACAATCCGTGTACCCATGCACAAACAATGGCTATCCATTCTATTCAAAAGATACCAGTATCTGCAGAGAGGAAAAAAAAGTAGTGTTTTCATGGAAATGGTTAGTGACTTTAGAGACACCCTGTGTAAAAACAGGTCCATGGAATTCCTTTTAACATTTTCACTGCTACAACTGTACTCCCTGCATTCCATGCTGAAGGCGGCATTTGTTGTGGCTGTACAGCTTGCCTTAAGCTAGTGTCTATGCTGAAAGACAGTGTTCTGGTCAATGTGAAATACTTATCATCTGATATTTTGAAAACTATTGAGTGAAAAAAATTGTTTTTTGCAGTCTGATACCTACACCTGATAAAGAACTGAAATTTTTCATTATAAGTCATATTTACTATGCTGTATCAAATTAGATAAAACATTGCTTGCAGTTTTAAAGAGTTTGCAGAGGTAGAAATGCATTGTGTATGGTTGAAACTTCCTGGCAGATTAAAACTGTGTGCCCGACCGAGACTCGAACTCGGGACATTTGCCTTTCGCAGGCAAGTGCTCTACCATCTGAGCTACCGAAGCACGACTCACACCCGGTACTCACAGCTTTACTTCTGCCAGTATCTTGTCTCCTACCTTCCAAACTTTACAGAAGCTCTCCTGCGAACCTTGCAGAACTAGCACTCCGCTGCAGAGTGAAAATCTCATTCTGGAAACCTCCCCCAGGCTGTGGCTAAGCCATGTCTCCGCAATATCCTTTCTTTCAGGATTGCTAGTTCTGCAAGGTTCGCAGGAGAGCTTCTGTAAAGTTTGGAAGGTAGGAGACGAGATACTTGCAGAAGTAAAGCTGTGGGTACCGGGCGTGAGTCGTGCTTTGGTAGCTCAGATGGTAGAGCACTTGCCCGCGAAAGGCAAATGTCCCGAGTTCGAGTCTCGGTCGGGCACACAGTTTTAATCTGCCAGGAAGTTTCATATCAGCGCACACTCCGCTGCAGAGTGAAAATCTCATTCTGGAAACCTCCAGGCTGTGGCTAATCCATTTCTCCGCAATATCCTTTCTTTCAGGAGTGCTAACTCTGCAAGGTTCGCAGGAGAGCTTCTGTAAAGTTTGGAAGGTAGGAGACGAGATACTGGTAGAAGTGAAGCTGTGAGTACCGGGCGTGAGTCGTGCTTCGGTAGCTCAGATGGTAGAGCACTTGCCCGTGAAAGGCGAGTGTCCAGAGTTTGAGTCTCGGTCGGGCACACAGTTTTAATCTGCCAGGAAGTTTCATATCAGCGCACACTCCGCTGCAGAGTGAAAATCTCATTCTTTGCGTGTGGTTGATTCTTGCTCGTTCATCGCAGCAAATGAAATGTAGGGAAGATTTTGAGTTTTCAATTAAAATTGAGAGCAGAATAATATTTCATTTTCAAGTAATTTGGTTTCGTATATGACAGGCAGTTGTGCGCAACACACGCAATTCTGTCCATGGAGACTTGCTGGCTTATCATCCAATTTTAAGAAAATTATTAGATGAAAAAATTTGATTTCTGCATTTCTTGTATTTTGATATCTCCCCCAATCAGGAATTGAATTTCTTTTGTGTTATTGCCATAGTTTCTGTGCAGCATCAAATTAAATCAAACATTGCGCAAAATTTTAAGATTTTGCAGGAGTAAAAGTGCATTGTGTAAACTTTGTGTATGTTTGATTTTAGCTCACACATTGCAGTGAATTAAATGTTGATAAGATAACAAAATCTTATTTAAAATTGAGAGCAGAACAATATCTCATTTCGTTCTCGAGTTACAGCATTTTATATCCTATGCACAGTCGTGCACAATATGCCCATTTGTGTCCTTGCCCATCACAAAATGTGGTCATAACAATCACCGTATTTCATAAACAGTTCACGATGTAGAAACGAGTTTTTTTGCAAATGACAGCAGGAAATGAGGCACATCTGTTGTATGATAAATAAACAAAACTGTTTTATTCACTGAGATATGGCAGTGACAGGTCGGCAGCTCAGAACGCATGCAGATGTCCATAGCGCTGTAGGAGAACCCAAGTGGTGCCTGTATACACGTCCGCAGCACCTGGAGAAAGGCATAGTGGGTCATGTATACATGTCTACAGCAGCAAAAGTGTTAAAAGACCAATTGAAAAAGTTTATCTTTAAATGCAAACATTTTAGGTTAGGCTTTACCATGACTGTTATTGACATTAAATGAAACAAGTTTACTGTTACCAGTCACTGTTTATTTATCTCCACTACGTGTGTGTTTTTTTTTTTGGGGGGGGGGGGGGGCGTGTGGGAGGAACTTGTTGCACTGTCTAGTGGAGAAATGGTGCTAAATGGTCATAGTATACATTATGCTGCTTGTATACAGGGTGAGGCAGCTAAGTCATAACATCCCTTGTATCTCCCCAGCCATAATAGATACAAAGATGCCATTTGGACAGTGCCTTGCAGGGACAGAGGCTACTTGAATACATGACATTTCATGTTTGTGCTATTTTTTATTACAGAGATGTGAGGCCATCTTTGCTTTGTTTAAAAGGAACCCTATGTTAAATTTAGGCGTAACATGATGGGCTTAAACAGAAGGTTTCAAATATGTGTATATCATAATGTTTAGGCAAATAGTTTTTTTGAGACACAGATATGTTCTCATATGGTGTTCGTCCTTCAAAGTGGCATTGTCGAATGTGACCTTTCCTGTTAACCACTGAGGAACTTAACAGGGAAAGCGTTGTTTTCCTGCTTCTCGATAATGCCGCAAGGTGACACACAAGATAGCTGGAGAGAAGGGTATAAATGTGCTGCTGGGGTAATGAGACATCACATTTCCGTCACAGTTTCCTGGAGCAGAAATGTACACCAATGAAGAAAAGTTAGATATACTTCTAGTGTTGGTGAATGCAGAAGAAATACTGTTAGAGCAATAAAGCGATATGGAGAGCTGTATCCTGATTGTGAGCGACCTACGCGCCAGCTTCTTGCACTATTTGCAAGAAACTACTTGAATTGGGATCATGGAACACCATACAGAGGACAAGGCAGAAAACTGCAACTGACGAGTTACATGAAGAGGGCATTCTAGCATTGGCGCATAATGACCCTACTGTTTTTATCACGACACATCGCTTTTGAATGCGGTTTAAGTAAGAGAAGTTTTCTACGCATATTGCACCGGCATAGATTTCACCCATTTCACCTCTCATTACATCAAGCACTCTCCGGTGTGGATTTCTAACGGCACCAGGAATTTTGCTGGTTTGCTCTGCACCGCCTAAAAGATGATTCAACATTTTTTCAATGGGTGCTTTTTACTGATGAAGCGACTTCCTCCAAGTCGGTAATGTGAATTTGCATAATATGCATTACTTGTCAATAGAGAACCCTAATTGGCTTTGACAGGTACAGCATCAACAACCGTGGAGTATTAAAGTGTGGTGCGGCATCGTCGGAAAAGTCATTGTGGAGCTGTACGTCATTCCGGGTATACTAAATGGCAATAACTATACACAGTTCCTGCAAAACGTTCTGCCCATTTTGTTGGAAGAGTTACCAGTAACTACACGTCTGTGCGTGTGGTTCCAACATGACGGCTGTCCTACTCACTCTTCCCATGTGGCTACAGAGCTGTTAAATGAAAAGTTCCCGGATTGTTGGATAGGACGACGTGCTGAAGTGAAGTGGCCAGCCCCGTCTCCTGATTTGACCCCTCTAGATTTTTTGCTGTCGGAAGCAATCAAACATAAAGTGTATGCTCAAATACCAACTACACAGACAATATGAAGCAACCTATCATTGAAGCATGTGCTGATATCTCCCGTGACACCCTCACAGCTGTTCACCAATCATTCGCACGGCAACTACAAATGTGCATTGCAGCAGAGGGGAAGCATTTTGAGCACATGCTTCAGTAAAGTTTTGTATCTTGTACAGTATGTACAGGGTTATTACAAATGATTGAAGCGATTTCACAGCTCTACAATAACTTTACTATTTGAGATCTTTTCACAATGCTTTGCACACACATACAAAAACTCAAAAAGTTTTTTTAGGCATTCACAAATGTTCGATATGTGCCCCTTTAGTGATTCGGCAGACATCAAGCCGATAATCAAGTTCCTCCCACACTTGGCGCAGCATGTCCCCATCAATGAGTTCGAAAGCATCGTTGATGCGAGCTCGCAGTTCTGGCACGTTTCTTGGTAGAGGAGGTTTAAATACTGAATCTTTCACATAACCCCACAGAAAGAAATCGCATGGGGTTAAGTCAGGATAGCGTGGAGCCCATGACATGAATTGCTGATCATGATCTCCACCACGACCGATCCATCGGTTTTCCAATCTCCTGTTTAAGAAATGCCGAACATCATGATGGAAGTGCGGTGGAGCACCATCCTGTTGAAAGATGAAGTCGGCGCTGTCGGTCTCCAGTTGTGGCATGAGCCAATTTCCGCGGGCTACGCGTGAAACTTGCCCGCACGCGTTCAACCGTTTCTTCGCTCACTGCAGGCCGACCCGTTGATTTCCCCTTACAGAGGCATCCAGAAGCTTTAAACTGCGCATACCATCGCCGAATGGAGTTAGCAGTTGGTGGATCTTTGTTGAACTTCATCCTGAAGTGTCGTTGCACTGTTATGACTGACTGATGTGAGTGCATTTCAAGCACGACATACGCTTTCTCGGCTCCTGTCACCATTTTGTCTCACTGCGCTCTCGAGCGCTCTGGCGGCAGAAACCTGAAGTGCGGCTTCAGCCGAACAAAACTTTATGAGTTTTTCTACGTATCTGTAGTGTGTCGTGACCATATGTCAATGAATGGAGCTACAGTGAATTTATGAAATCGCTTCAATCATTTGTAATAGCCCTGTATTTTGCATCTTTGTGTGTATTTGCTTCGTATTGTGATCAATAGTAAATATTTTCAAATAAAAAACAAATGTGTACGAAATAATTGTGACCAATAAGGGCCTCCTCATTTACATTTGTATTTCTTTTACTTAAAATGTATTAACATCTTTTAGTATTTTAATACTGTATGTTGTCTACTATTTTGGTATCACAGTTGTCAAATAACTGAATAATAGTTGTGCGACATCATCAGTTAATTTTTGCGCAAAATATCGCTGTATGTATTACTATTGTCGTGTAAATGGGCGTGCTTGTGTAAGGACGGACTTGCGACGTTTACCGTGTACTCTACACAACAGGAAAGGTCGCATTGGACACCACTTCGAAGGACGAACATGATACGAGAACATATATGTCTCAAAAACTATTTGCTTAAATATTATGATATACACGTATTTGAAACAGTCTTTTTAAGCCCATCATGTTACTGTAAAATTTAACATAGGGTTCCATTTAAAAAACCAAAGATGGCCTCTCTCTGTAATAAAAAATAGCACAAACATGAAATGTGATGTATTCAAGTAGCCCCTGTCCCTGTAACTCACTGTCCAAACGATATCTTTGTATCTATTACGGTTGGGTAGATACAAGGGGTGTTATGACTTACCTGCCTCACCCTGTATATGCGTTACGTGTATGACATGGTATTTTTGTAAATGTACAAAAACTGACAATATCCAAGACTGTAAAGTTTATGGACAAATAAAGTTATTATTATTAGTATTATTATTGTTATTATTCTTTGCAGATGAATTTCAACCAAACCAGAGTTCCACAGATGATGAGGAAACTATTGCAAAGGCCGAAGAAGATACTGAAACTCAAAATCATTCAGAAGAAATTGAGATGTTGAAAAGAGAATCAGAAATACCATTAGAAGATCTCCTTAAAGAGCTCCCAGAAGATTACCTCCAGAGCAGAGACACCAATAGTAATGAAGAATTTAAGAAGGCGCGTTTATTATATCTGATAAAATTACTGTTTATTTGTCATCGTGTGCACATCTTTAACTGTATGGAAAAGCTGTTATTGACCTCCTATTTCAACAGTACAACTTTCATAACTAATTAGAGGAAAGGATATGTGTTACCTCTGAAAAGAAGTTGATTAAAATTGATTTTACAGTGTGAGAATGTACTGTGATTACTAGACTATAAGATGACCCTGAATATAAGATAATCTTCCAGTATTTGATGAGGTTCCTTGAGAAATTTTTGTCTTGAATATATTCTGACTAATGAAATTTACAAGCTTTATTAGTGATACAACGTATCTTAAGATCTGTGTAAAAAGTTAACATTATCTACCATAAACAGTCAAGTTTCCTGAGATAGATTAAATAGTGCTGGTATGCAAATAGTTTTTCATCAAAGGCCACATGAAGTAGCTGAGCTACTTTGTTCTGCATCATAATGTAAGCCCCGCCATCTTCATCATCGACATGCTCCAACTTGCACTTGCTTTGAGTTCTGTAACACAAGCAGCTGTAAAATTCCTCTTCATCTTCAGTAGCTTCATTTAAATAATTTCTCGAATAATTGGGAAGTGTAAACTGCATTATTCTCCCATATACTGAAAAACGTGCTGCTCCGCTTCATGAAACTTTCCTTGATCTGATCTGCCAAAAGTCAAATTTTCGTCCTGCTGCATTGTTATTTGTGATCTCTGCTTCATGAATAACTGTTAACTTAAAATTAGAGTCATATTGTGTGCATGAACCAGTTGTCAACTGCAACCTTGTAGATCCATGTTTCTCAAGCCAGGGCTGTGATTTGCATCCTTTATCAGTTCATATACGTTGCTTTTCTTATACAGCATTAAGTTATTTAGATAACAACAATCTGTTATTTTCTCTGCTCCCTAGTGCTAAATCGGCAGAAATTGATCCACTTCAGGCTAACAGCATGCTGCTACATTTGCTGCCAAATTTTAAAATTAACAGTGCTGCTTAGCAATATTTCTTTAGCACTGTTGCTGAACATCAAGTTTCATTTATTGTGCTATGTTTCGAGTGCCATACTTGTGTAAGAATTACTTTGTCTCCTGTAGAAATACATAGGCTTACTGATGCTGAGTATTTATCGATTTGTCAATTCAGTTCCAAGTACATTTAGATTTAGGCAAACTGCAGTTTACACTTGGCAGGTATTTTAAAAAGGGGAGTGGGTGGGGAGTTATGCAATATGCATTTTCATGGTTGGCAACACAACTAAATTGGCTGCCCTCTTACCTCGACCCTCCCACATTCAGCTAAGCTGGTGCCACCACACTCCATCCCACCCTTCTGAAATCATCAAATTATACCTGTGCGGGGCTGCAGCTACCAAAGCTTCATTTGCAAATGTGAAGTGACCCCTTGTTTACTTTTTCTGCAATTCCAAGATGACCCTATATTTTTATAGTGATGTATTCAGGGAAAAGACTCATCTTACAGTGGGGTAAATGTGGTATTGTACAAGGTACTCTTTAGCTAGAATTTTGATGGCTTCTATAATGTTCCAGCTGTTTTTCGTAAAATTAAATCTCTGCTGTAATCTTTTCATAGTGCATAAGTATTTAACAAAAATTGTCACTTTTTCGGTTTCCTCCTCTTTGTTTTTCCTCTACTTCAGACACCTCAGCTGGTACATGACGACACCTGACTTTAACCATAAGATAAATCCATTCACCACAATAACATTTCTTTAAATTACTATCTCATATGAACAAGGAGTGTCAGTTCTGTCTTGGTTATTCAGTGAAGTTCGTAATTTTTTACTTGTGAAAAGCAAAGGCTGTTCCTATTCTGTATTTAAAATGTTATTACTCACTGTAGGAATTTTCATACATTTGCATTTAAATCATTACTGTTTGACTATGGCACTGCATTTGAAAGTTTTGTGAAGTTGATGCATGCAAATGCTTCAAAGTTTATAAAGTTTTTTAAAAATGAAATCAGATGTTTGGTAACCAAATTAATATATTGTAAATAATCCAAGAAAGAATTTGACATGAGATAAAAAAAATCAGTGCTTTTTTACTTTGATCTCAAGTGTCAATTAACTTGATAGTGTGGGGGCTGGTGCATTGTCCTTTTGAATTTTAACTGTCTTTAAATTTTTCTACAGCTTTCAGTTTGACTCTGAATTCAGAATATGATTGTAGTCAAGTGACACAGTTACGTGTATGGAGAATATTCATATTGACAAGGAACACTGACATTTTAGACACACAGAAATCAAATTAATTGTTGAATTGGAGTAGGGACTAAGAAAAGAAGAGAAGGATAAATTGTGTGTACATATAAGAGAGCTGTAAACTTAGGCAAACAGCATTGTGCCTAAGTATTAGGAAATTGAGGTACAAAGGGAGGAGAAAAAATGAAAATGTTAGTAAGTAGCAGCCACATAATCTCAAACCAACTCTTTCTGCCCAGTTAAGTCACAAGGAGCTGCTATTGGCTGTTGCACAAAGTTATACTAATCCTTCCTTAGCTTGCCTTTAAACCAGTGCATAAGAGTAGGAGAGAAGAGACACATAAATCAAAAATACATGTCTCAGCTTTTGCATATACATAGGAAAAGTGTGTGGGTGATGCAGAATTTGTTTTAAAACTTTATAATGACATTGTCGGAAGGAAACACTAAAATTTCAGGCTGCTTCTTATTAACCCTCTCTGTGTTCTGTGTTGAGAGAGGCTTTGTTGTCTACTGCTTGCCTAATGTTGTGCTACATGTGCTGGAGGGTGGCATTTCAGCTGCTGTGAAATAATTTAAGAAACATTTGAAGATTTTACAGTGAGATATCTTTACTCGATAAACGATTGAATTTATTTTCATTACTCGCCATACTTATATTGTGCTGCATCAAATTAATTAAATCATTACACAATATTTTAAAAAGTTTGCAGAGGCAAAAACACTGTGTATGAAGTGTAGATAAGATATTGAAATTTTGTTTAAAATTGAGAGCAGAATGATATCTCATTTTTTTATTGAATTATTTGTTTTTATATCCGGCAGACAGTCATGCACAATGTGCCCATTTCCTTCTTTGCGCACTGGGAATCGTGGGATCATAACAGTCATCGTGTTTCATAAACAATTCAAGATATCAAAATGAGGTTTTTTGCAACTGATAGCACACAGTGAGGCACACTACTTGTACAATAAATACTCAAAACTTTTTCGTTCACTGAGATAGGGAAATAACTTACCCACAGCAGTGATAGGGTCGGCAATTAAACACATCAATAGCACTTAAGGGAATCTCAATGTCTGCGTTTAAAAATATCCTCTACACAAGGGGAGTGGCAGAACATGACGAGTTAATTCATAGCAGCTAAAGGGTTAACACCACACATCACTTGAGTAAATGCTTTGATGTAAGGCAGGGATGGCTAAGAACTCTGAATGCATTTGGAGCTCTAGGCACGTGTATGGACCCCTCTCACCTGACTGCACACTTCCCCCACTACCACGTCAAGCTGTCTGAGGGCGATGATGGGGAAAGTGTGAAAGTATTAAAGCATTGTGTTAGATGACAGTACAGTCAAGCAATTTCTTGCAGTGGGACGTGGTTTCGTATTATACTATTTTATGAAATGCTATGAGAGACAACACCTTCAAAATTAAAAAAAATAAAGCTGATTTGCAACTGCATTATATCAGTGATGTTGGGTGTATTGTGTTGTTCTCTGTAAAGTTCTTACAAACCTTAATCTTAGGTATAGAAAGACAAGCAAAACACAGTCTCTGTAGCACACCCTAGCAAAGGTAGCTAGAATCAGATTTAATTATGTACAATTACTCTACTAACACTGCAATGACTACATTTCTCAACAATATAGGTCACAAATGAGAAAGATGTCCATTATTATTTAACAATTTTTAGTTCGTTGAAGGTATAATAAAATTCATATGTCACAAAAGGTCGGCACATGGACACTTTCATTGTTTTGTATCACTCTGGTTGCCACATAGTCGTGAATTATTTACTTTAATATTCGAAAGTGAAACCTTTCACACACATGTTAACTGAAACATCGATATCACATTTGCAGCCTCACAATGGAAATGAGGAAATTCTCCTTGAATAAAACTTCTAAGAATAATTTAAATGTAAAAGAATCTGTCTTTTAAATGGAAAGTACATTGCAGATTAGTCGCTTGTAGTTGCAATTGCACTGGGGTACTTCTAAATGAAATGGCAAAGGGTCTCAAAAACAGCTCAAAAATAGAAGTTAGATGGGCAGTGTCCTGAAAATTTTTAGAAAACTGTTTCCGTAAGACATTCAATTTAGCAATGAACTCTTCAAAATTCCAAATTTTCTTGTAACACCAGGGATTTTAGGGATGTGGGTGGTGGTCTTTGTCAGAAATTGTCCCTTCCACAAGGTGTTTTCTTTTTAAGTGCTTACACTTTCCCGTGGGGGAAAAAAAAAATTCTCACTTTTCAGTATCTAACTGAGAACGTCCAAGTGTGCAATGTAATCCACTAAAAATTTGAGCTCAGCAGTCCATTCCACATCTGATTATGGTTTCTGCTTCCCTTTTTACATCAGTAATTCAACAATAGTGTGTCTTAAATTGTTCAAGGAATGTCCCTTGACTTAACCAACATACTGTAAAACAAAATATGTCGTCTCCATAGTCTTCGCTCAGTTCCATAAAATACTGTTGAAACTGGCAATGTAATGATCCATGAACATTTACTATTCATGCTACCTATTTCATTGCATGCTCCATGCTTCCAAATTTAGCACAGAGTGCTTCTTGATGTGAAATTAATGATTCATGCACAAACGGTCTATTGATCATTGTAGTTTTTTGCCCTTTCATCACCAACTAAATCTTTAAATTCTTTGTGCACGGTGTTGTAAAGCCATTCTAGGAAATTGGGAGCACCCAACAATTGTGCGACTGCATAGCAGACATTGAGAGTTGTCATCCTTATATTAAGAAAAGAACTGTGATTCCCATTCATTTTTGTAAGTCACTAGACTATTGCTATTTGTGCGTATGTCCCATTGAAACAGCCATTGGGCCCTTGAACTTCCTTTATACCACAAGCAAATAGCTAGCGATAAACAGCACTACAAAAGTAATAGATTAAAGTGGTGATGACTGAAAATCCCGCATCAAATGCGGGAGAAACAGTATCACATCGCACTGTGAAATGAAATGTTGGTTTGTACAAAATAGTTTTCAGAATGACCAAACAAAGCCAAAATGAACCTAATGAATCCGAGATGTACTGAGTAGAATTGAGACAGTTAGAGCCTTGACCTTCAAACATGCAGCACATAGTCCACACGTGCAGTTTGCTATGCACACATGCAATTTTGCAGGCAGTCCTGATGTAAGGAGGTACAATTGTGATACTGATAAAATGAAGATTGTGGTTTAATTGTACTGAGAGATTATTGTCTTTCAGTCCAGTAATAACAAAAAGTGTGGAAGTATATGAAATTAAGGATTGTGAACGAAGTTGGACAGTGGGAATATAACGTAAAAAGTTGCAACTAAGAGTAGTGGAATTGCTACATATACACAAAATTCTGTTGAAAATAAGGCATAACAACTTTTTAAGCCTACCAGGTACAAATTATTCAACCAGTCTGTGTATACTTCTTTCATAGTTATCAGCATACATTGTCTTCTGTTGTTTCTGTTCCACATGCTTTAATTTAAACTGCGTATACAGGGTTTCAGTTTGTTTGAAGAGCTATTTGTGCATGCGCAACAAATTGGAGTGGAGTGGGGGGGGATACATTCATTGCTTACTTGACCTTCAGTAGTTCAGTTGATATGGAGCACTTCTTGGGAGTGGACCACACATGATGTGTGCAAGAATTTTACAAAAACAGTGATTCGGCGACTATATCATGGAGGAAATTTTGCAGTAATTGTGGATTGCATAACGTAAATAATGTTCTGAGTGTTTACCTTATCTGGAAATGGAACAAAACATTTGAGGAGACTGGTTCAACAGTGACCAAAACAAAATCTAGGTGACCAAGGTAACAAAGAACAGGCAAATCATTGGAGAGTGTAAATCGGTGTGTTCTTTTCGGTCCTAACCTCTTGATTCTTAAGCGTGCAACTTCTTCTTTAAATGTGCTTAGATCATCACTGCATCGAATTCTGCAAAAAGACCTTAAATTGGAGGAAGAATTAAGTCCTCAGGATGCCAGACATAGGCAGCATTTTGTTAATGATGTGGCTGAGTGCCCTTCATTTAAAAGTCTTCTTCACAGACGGACACATTTTCTCCTCAACGGTCACATCAGTATGCAAAATTGCTGCTACTGGAGTGCAGCAAATCCCAAACAGAAGCATGAGAAACCCCTTCATTCATGAAAAGTTAATTTATGGGCTGCGACATTGGCTTGAGGGATAATTGGCCTGTACTTTTACGAGGATGAGAGAGGTCGTGCAGTTACAGTGAATCCAGAGCATTGTGTGCCAATGTTGATGTTAAATGATGGTGCCTGAATCGCAAAACTTTCCTGGTTATAACGAAAGAACATGGTTTCAGCAAGATGGAGCCACAGCACACAAGACCAATGCATCTGTTTTTCGAGTTCATAAAACTTTCCATGGCAAATTGATCTCCAGGAGGAATGACATAAATTGGCCTTCACACAGTCGAGATTTGAATCTCAAGGATGTTTTCGTATGATGATATGTCAAATCTGAACTGTATGTCAATAATCTGACTTCTCTGGAGCACTTGAAAGAAAATGTCCATAGTGAAGTTGGCAGCCACCCCCATGTCTACGTGCTGAGCAGTCATGCAAAATTTTGCTCACCGTTTACATGAGTGACGTAGGCATGCTGGATTGCATTTAAATGACATTATTTTTAAGAAGTAAATTCCTAAACTGTATATTTCAAAAATAAAAGATTTTGTCGATAGATTTGAATCTAATTTTATTTTAATACAAGAAATATAAACTTTCTTTTGAGACACCCCGTAGAATTCCCCATTTTGATACTTTATAATGTGTGTATCTTGCCAGTGTTTTATGTTTATCAAACGCTAAGAGGAAAATGGAAAGATAAGAACTGTGAACTGTGAGAAACACAGGACATCAATAAGTAGACAGTGGCCTCAGTCTCTAAGAAGACAAAAAATGTTCTGTCCAGACGGTTGATAGGAATGCAGTATATGCTTTTGAAGCAACTTGTCCAATTACAGTATCATTTCCCTACTACCTACATTCAGGGTACCAAAGACAATGCTGGCTTACAACAAACTCCCACTATGTAAATATAGCATTAGAAAATCTTTACCCAAGATGGAATATTTGTTATGCTGCCGATCTCATTTTGAGAGTGGTGATATCAAAGGAACTGTGTGATTTGGAAATTGAGTAATTATGCTGTGCAATGAAAATTGTTAGGACTTAATTGATTATGAAATATCTAAGTGCAACGATTTTGTTAGAGCGACTTTAAAACATTTTTGATAGCTGACGGAAAGAGTATTGTACCCTTTAAGGCTTTCCCAATGTAGTAAATGTTGCTGAGGCTCAAGAGAGTTTTATTGTCTAGTGTTGCTTAAATTCACTGTAATTAATGGTACTCTTTTGTGAAACATATCAGCATGCACTTTACCCAACACTAACTTAAACTTTAAATATTCTGCTCTCACCTTGGAAGCTTCTCCCTTCCTCCCTCCTTCCCTCCCTGCCTCTTGACATCTTCCTGCCTCTTTCTCCACTCCTTCATCCCAACCAATCTTTCCCCTTCCTCCCTTTTCACTTCTTCCTTCCCTTCCTCCATCCCTCTCACCATGTAATAAGAAATTTAGTAGTTATGAGCCACTCAACACTTTTGAAAAACTTCTTCTGCTTTGACCTAAATTTTTAAATAAGAAGTATTTCACTTACACAAAGACAGGACCGTTAATCTGGTTTTCTTTTATAGGATGAGACAGATTCTGAAAAAGCAGATGATGATGAATTCATTATTGAATCAGATAAAGAATCAACGGATGATGAAGAGACAATTCAAGAACAAGAAGCAACTGAAGGAAATGTTGACCATAAAAAAGAGTTAGCTGAATTACAAGTAAGCCTGTATTTCATTACAATGATGGTATGACATTTTATCCCACTTTCATTTCCCAAAGCCTACAGCTATAAAGGAAGTATAGTGACAGTGCATCTGATGTGGTAGCTCTGTATATTATAAACTGTGTTCATACAAGCACCTAAGTTGTGTTTGAATGTATGTATTAGAATGTGTACTTTAAACAGTTACCTCCTCATCTAACATAATGTACATAGTTTTCGTTTCAGACAAGGCAGATGGCAAAGTTTATATAACCTCTCATATTCCTTTAAAAACTGTAGTCTGTCATACCATTTAGTTTTGTAATGATGTGATGTGATTATCTGTTTAAAAGACTGTCATTTTCATTCTCTCCCAGGGGCAAGTAACTTGAAGACAAACACTCATTTTATCGTAATTTATTCATTTATTTGTTGGTCTATTGTATCACTTAGTCTCTCTGCCTCTAAAAAATGACTGAGTCTAAAAACTACTAACAAATTTAAGATGATGAGCACTAGTTGTAATAGTAAGCATTGCCTAAATAGATCAACATGTGAGAGAAAAAGTGTAAATTTTGAGAATTTATACTTCATTAGAGTTTAGACTCAAAGACTTTAGTCATTGGCTATCCACAACCCCTTATTAATTTGATAAACATGTCTGATAATGTATATTAATATAATCTTTTTCTTCCTCCTCCTCCTCCTCCTCCTCCCCCCCCCCCTCCTCCTCCTTAGCATTTGTCCTGCGTACTGGCAGGGGCCGCTAATGTATATTAATTTAATAATAGAGGTGACACAATCAAGTGGCATTATGGCCTCACTAACCTATAATTTAATCATTGCTAATACTTGGTTTAAAAACCATAAAAGAGAGTCGTAGTCATAGAAAACAGTTGAAGACACTTGAAGGTACAGATAAATTATACACTGAAGCACTTAAGAAACTGGTATAGGCATCTTATTCAAATACAGGGATATGTTAACAGGCAGAACATGGTGTTGCAGTCGGCATCGCCTGTATAAGACAACAAGTGTCTGGCGCAGTTGTTAGATCAGCTACTGCTGCTACAGTGACAATTTGTCAAGGTTTAAGTGAGTTTGAATGTGGTGTTATAGTCGGCGCACGAGTGATGGGACACAGCTTTTCCGAGGTAGCGATGAATTGGGATTTTCCCATACGGCCATTTCACAAGTGTACCATGAATATCAGGAATCCGTAACACATCAAATCTCTGGCATCACTGTCGTCAGAAAAAGATCCTGCAAGAATGTAACAACTGAAGAGAATTGTTCAATGTGATAGAACTGCAATCCTTCCCGGAATTGCTGCAGATTTCAATGCTGGGCCATTAACAAGTGTCAGTGTGCGAACCATTCAATGAAACATCATCGATATGGGCTTTCAGAGTTGAACGCCCATTCCTGTACCCTCGATGACTGCATGACACAAAGCTTTACACTTCATTTGGACCCATCAACACCAACACTGGACTGTTGATGACTGGAAACATATTGTCTACCGTATTTACTCGAATCTAAGCCGCACCTGAAAAATGAGACTCGAAATCAAGGGAAAAAAAAATTTCCCGAATCTAAGCCGCACCAGAAATTTGAGACTCGACATTCAAGGGGAGAGAAAAGTTTTAGGCCGCACCTCCAAATTGAAAGAAAGTTGGTCCATTGTAATATGAGACACAATTTAGGTCGAATGAATTACGATACAGCCACAGTAGTTTGGTTTGAGTCGTAAGCTTAGCAGTTAAGCTTTACCAGGTAGCCATTACTATGCATCAGGCGCTCCATCTGTATTTATACGGGTATCCTTCCTTTTTCACGTGCTTCGTCTGGTTTGAATTGATTGCTTATTTTTCTTTGATCTGATAAGTGGCTTGCTTTTGTGCACGCTACTGCCGCTTACAATTAAAAAAAGGAGAGGAATCGTCTCATTAGCGAAACAGTGGCAAGAGACTGCTATTTGTTGCTACCTACACCGCTGCTTTTTTTGATAATGATCAACAAGAGCCAAATAATAGACTGCGTATGATAGAAGATGTTCTGAACGAGAGTTTAGCGAAAATTTTTCTCCGTTTGAAAATCTTTGCAGGTGCCTCTTTAGTACATTACATTCTGCACAGAAATTAGTCATCTTAGATTTAAAAATCCAGTCAATTGCCATGCTTCATTTCTGACTGTATCACTATTAGGCATAAGAATAATATGAATATAAACATGACTTGATATGTATATTTTTCTGCGTTTGCTGTTGTCTCACTCTAGTTTCGTAGTTTATTAGGCAGACAGGATTTAAATAAGATGGCAGCAAACACGAAAGAATACATGGCGAAATGTTTATATTCGTATTATTCTTATGGTGAAGAGAATACTGCATGTGATTCACAATTCATAAAAGTTCTTATTAGCAACCATCTCTTCTCACAGGTAGGAAAAAATTCAGGATGTAGAGTTGGCCATATTGACAAACATCCCAAACAGTCTTGCCAGTCCGATTTTCATAGTACATTGAAATACTGCTACATTTGAAGATGAACAATACGGAATTTGTATTTACTTCTTTGGATAATGTATGAAAATGCAGTGGTCGAAACTGGGGGCGGAGAAAAAAAGCTCGTCTTCCACTTCTTTTTTTAATTTATTTACTGACGCAGAGGTTTTGGCGCCAGTATTTATTTTTGTGCCTGCAAAGCATGCCTGTGTAGCGCTACATATATTCGATGGCAAAAGTTAGTTGTGGCGGCACCTACCAACATTTTCCAGAACTTTCACTTTCTTTGCACTCGATTCTAAGCCGCAGGCGGTTTTTTGGCTTACAAAAACCGGAAAAAAAGTGCGGCTTAGATTCGAGTAAATACGGTAATCAGAAAAGTCTCGTTTCAAATTGTATCAAGTGGATGGATATGTATGGGTATGGAGACAGCCTCATGAACCCGTGGACTCCACATGTTAGCAGGGGTTTGTTCAAGCTGTTGGAGGCTATGTAATGGTGTGGGGCATGTGAAGTTGGAGTGATATGAGACCCCTGATACATCTAGATATGACTCTGACAGGTGACACGCGTGTAAACGTTCTGCCTGATG
This sequence comes from Schistocerca nitens, assembly GCF_023898315.1. NCBI lineage: Eukaryota > Metazoa > Arthropoda > Insecta > Orthoptera > Acrididae > Schistocerca > Schistocerca nitens. The sequence continues at coordinate 704,911,625 of NC_064614.1, read as the reverse complement.
ACCTCCATCCATTCATGTCCATTGTGCATTCCAATGGACTTGGGCAATTCCAGCCGGACAATGCAACACCCCACACATCCAGAATTGCTATAGAGTGGATCTAGGAACACTATTCTGAATTTAAACACTTCCGCTGGCCACCAAACTCCCCAGACAGGAACATTATTGAGTATATCTGGGATGCCTTGTAACGTGCTGTTCAGAAGAGATCTCCACCCACTCGTTCTCTTACAGCTTTATGGACAACCCTGCAAGATTCACGGTGTCAGTTCCCTACAGCACTACTTCAGACATTAGTCGAGTCCATGTCATGCCACGTTGTGGCACTTCTGTGTACTCAGGGGGGAGGGGAAGGGGGGTTACACGATATTAGGGAGCTGTACCAATTTCTTTTACTCTTCAGTATATAATGGTAAGACGTTGATTTCAAAACATGGTAAGACAATGATTTCAGAACCAGATTTCCAGAGGCAGCCGTGGATTCAGTTCATAATTTATTGGTAGAGACCTGAAAAATTCACATTTCACAATAAATGCTATTTTTGCCTCAAAATGAAAACATACGTAATAGAGACTGTTCATAGCAAATTGTATCCAGATGAACTATTTTACCTGAGGTAGCTTGAACGAGCTTTATTTTCTGCATGTAAATATCAAAAAAGTAACCAATTTTCCATTACTGGTATTGCACATCGCCTGGTTAAGCCCAGTGAGGAAAGATGATGTGCGTAAGAAAGTGTTTGTGAAATGAAAAGTGCATGTACACAACAATATATCAGTGCACTTGATGCTCAGGTGCCTTGACACCTGTGGGCAGTTGAATGGCCTGTATAAAATACATGTTGCGAAATTCAATGTAGTACCCACCTATGGGATCTATCATCTTAGAACAAAAAAAAGCGTATGCTTGTTTGTCTGCTACAGCTCAGACGTATGTATAATGTGGACAGTTTTAGTGTGCCAGTTTTAGGTGATGGGTTTTTTGAGCTGTAGTTGTGTCAGACACTGCTAGATGTCAGGTGTGAACTACCATGGTTTACAGTATTGCACCAACCTCAACAGGTAGTTGTGTGGTAGCTGTTCCCAAATGCTTTATGCTGTACACTGTGTGTTGCTTTCTTTTCTTGTTTTGAAATTAGTGAAAAGACTTAACATTGGTCCATCACAGGTTTCGATTAAGACTCTCATTACACCAGAAGCTGTCAGCAATCCTGGTAACATTATGTCAGTTCTACTTTTACAGAAGATGGGTGTGAGAGGGAGGCAGAGCTTGTTTTCATGCACCATTCTTCTCCTTATGACACTCAGAATTTTAGTTTGCTTACTGTTGTGGCTGATTCCCACTTTATAGTGTGTGCACTCTGCGCTACAGTGACCGAAAAACAAAGCCAGTCAACTGTATTTCGACTGCATTTAAATTTTTTCCATAATGTGCGAATAGCTATTTTCAGTTCTACTTCTGTGTTAAGTACCTGGTTGGATCTATCTGTAGTGTTGTCAAGTATGTGTCACAAAAGGTCAAATTAATATTTTCACATTTTTAATCATCAGATTGTGAGGGAAAAGAGGTAGAATGTCCAGAAAGACCTTAAATTGGAGTCATTACTAGTTCACTGATGGTAAATTGTGCTTCTCAACAGAAAGATGATTAGTTGAAAGCTTAAATACAGCCCAAATAAGGAAAAAAGGACGTTTCGGGAAGAAAGAACTGTTGATTTTTCTAAAACAGAAATTCCGTTCAAAAAGTTTCCCAGTCAGTACTTTTTTAACAGTAACTTTCAAAGCAATAAGGCTTGTCTTCACTCATGCAGCATAACATTTTAAATTTGTATGTCAAATTTTGCTCAAAATACAGGTTAAATGTTTCCAAGGGAGCATACTGCAACAATCGACTCTGGAAGAAGGAGAAGGAATATGATAGGAAATGAATGGATAGCTTTGAGAGAAGATACAGGAATTAGCGGAGGATCAAATAGGCAAAAAGACTAGGCTTAGTAGAAATACTTGGATAACATGCACCATATTAAATCTGACTGACAAAAGGAGAAAGTGTAAAAAGGTAGAAAATCAAAAAGGAAAAAGGAAATAAAGAAGTCTGAAAAAAAAAAACGAAATTGATGTGAAATCCAAAGTAGGAAAGAAGGATTGGCTGGATGAGAAAGGCAAGGTTATAGAAGCATACATGATTAGTGGAAACATAGATGCTGCCAATAGAAAAATTGTGAAAATTTACACCAAAAAATTATATGTTTAGGGAAAAAATCAGAAATTTTTTCCAGTTGTTATTTTAAAGTGATTGTAGAGCAATAGTCACAAAACATGGGATAACATGTGATAAATACACCACATTTATATACTCAACAGTACCTGAGAAAACTGGGGCATTTATATAGCCAATTTAACATTGTCGAGATAGGGCGGTATGACTCCCCTTAATTTTGATCCCCACCTCAGTAGTTTCTCGAACTTGGTCTATAGCTTCCTGGATGTAAGCATTGAATATAAGAGGAGAGAGAGAGCACATCCTTGCCTTACCCCTTTTCTAATATTTGCTTCTTGTTCATGGTGACAGTTCCTAATCACTGTCACCTCATTCTTATAGAAACTGACTATCACATGGATGTCTTTGTACTTTATTCCATTTTTCCTCAGCACTCTGAACATCTCTTGCCAGATAACGTTATCAAATGCCTTTTCCATGTCTACAAAGGCAATATAAGTTGGTTTATTTTTCTATAATTGCTTTTCAATAACGAGTCTCAGTGCCAGAATCGCCTCTCTTGTTCTCAATTCCCTTCTGAAACCAAACTGATCTTCACTCAGCATATCCTCCACCTTCTCTTCAGAACTGTTTTTATGAGAATTTTTGATGCATGTGATATTAGACTTAGCGTTTGGTACTGTTTGCATTTTGTAGCTGCTGCCTTCTTTGGTATAGGAACAATGATATATTTCTGGAAGTCTGTCGGTATCTCTCCTGTGTTATAGATGGACCTAATAAGTTTAAGGAGCATCATTTTCATGCTGTCACCAGCATTCTTTATTAGTTCTCCAGGGATGTCATCAATACCCGTTGCTTTGTTGTCCTGTGGTTATTTTAGAGCTCTGTCAAATTCTTCTTGCTGAATGCCATTTCTGTTGTCATCTTCATCTACTTGCTCTTCTCTTCCTATTACTTCCTCTGAAAGAGCTGTTCCAGCATAGTTCTAGTTCCCATTTAAGTTTTACTGGCTGCTTCTTCCAACGTTTGAATCTCAGCGAACTTTTCATTAGGACCAGGTTATGATCACTGCCTATGTCTGCAGATGGATAGCTCCTGCAATCTTTTATCTGGTTCCTAAAATGTGCTTTCACTAGAATGTAATCAATCTGTTGTCTCCTCGCGTCTCCAGGGGCCTTCCATGTGTATCTTCTTTGTTTATGATGTTGGAAAAGTGTGTTTGCAACAACTAATTGGTTCCTCGAGCAGAACTCGACAAGTCAATCTCCTCTTTCATTTCTTCTTCCAAGTCCATATTTGCCAAAAATTCCTTCCTCCGGTTCTTCACCCACAATCGCGTTCCAGTCCCCCATTGCAATCAGGTTTTCATCTCCCTTAACATTTCTCATCACATTACTTATTTCTTCATATATTTTGTCAGTGACTACATCTTCTTCTTTGGATACTGGCATGTATATTTGTGTTATCACAGTGTCCTTTGGTTTAGTTTCAAGTCTGACTAAGTGTTGTTCGAGAGCTATATTGCACATATCCCTTGACACGTGAGCAATAGGTTTTCCTCAAAATTATTCCAACTCCTCCCATGCCTGGTCTATCTTGGTCAGTTCCAGTGTGAATGACTCTGTATTCTCCAGACCTGAAATCACCTGGTTGGGGCCATCTCATCTCCGATATGCCTAGGATATCGATTTCCAGTTGTTCCATTTCAAGTTTTACATTTTCTAGCTTGCTACACTGAAGCAGTGTTCTCACATTCCAAGTGGCTATGTTAAAATTGGGATTTTTTTCCTTCATGTTGTCTATATCTTTTGCAGTCCCCCACCTGGAGATCCGATTGGGGGACTATTTTATTTCCAGAAAATTTTACAGAAGATACTGACATGGTTTACTGCTGATGCTTGGGATAACCGTAGTTCTTTAATGTGGTGGTTTCCTGTTGCCTTCCACATCCTATGTCGTTGACCATTAGCTGGTTCTTCTGCCTTTGGGAATGATTTCTTATTTCCAGGGGAAGAGGATGCCCTGTCCAGCAAATGCTGGGGTGATGACTTATCTCGATCATCCCTCGGTCCCTGTCTACGTTAGCCATCACATGAAATGACGTTGCCCACTCTCTACTGCGTGGAGGTGTAGATCAGGAGTTTCCCTTCGTTGGGTCTAGGACCTTAACAGCATTTTGTAGTCCCCTCCAGTACTTTAGAGAGGAATATAACAAGGATAAAATACAGGGAGAAAAAGCTTATCTACAATTTGTACAGAAATCAGATCACAGTTGTTGAGAACTGCGGGTCACGAAAGCAAGTGATGGTTGAGAAAGGAATGAGACAGGGTTGTAGCCTATCCCCAATGTAATTCAATCAGTATGTTGAGAAAGGAATAAAGGAAGCCATGAAGAAATATGGAAATGGAATGCAGGTTCAGAGAGAAGAAATAAGAACTTTGAGGTTTGCTGCTGACATTGTAATTCTGTCAGACACAGCAGATGATTTGCAAGAACAGTTGAATGGAATATATAGTTGCTTGAAAAGAGATTTTAGGGAGGACACCAATTAAAGTGAAACAAGATAATGGAATGTAGTCAAACTAAATTAGGTGATGCTGAGGGAATTAGATTAAGAAATGAGAAAGTAAACTTAGTCAGTGAATTTTGTTATTTGGGTAGCAAAATAACTAATGATGGCTGAATATACAATGTGTGCTGGCAGCAACAAGGAAAGTATTTCTGAAAAAGGAGAAATTTGTTAACAAATAATATAAATTTTAGTGTCCAGAAGTCTTTTCTCATAGTATTTGTCTGGAGCGTAACCTTATACTGAAGTGAACTGTGGATGATAAACAGTTTGTTTATAAAGAGAATAGAAGTTTTGAATTTTGCTGCTTCAGGAGAATGCTGAAAGTTACACTGTTAAATTTAGTAACTAATGGAGAGATATAGAATCAAATTGCAGAGAATAGAAATTTGTGGCACATCTTGACCAAAAGAAGTGGGCATATCCTGAGCTGTCAAAGAATATTCAGTATGGGAATGGAAGACTGTAAGGGGGGGGGGGGGGGTGTATTGTATGAGGAGACCAAGACTTGCCTATAGTAAGCAGGTTCAGATGGTTTAGATTGCAGTAATTATTTAGAAATGAGGAGGCTTGCACAGAGTAGATTACTGTGGAGATCTGCATCAAACAAGTCTGCAGACTGATGACAACAACAACCACCACCACCACCACCATTGCTACTGACAGTACGATATTTCAGACTCCTTCAGTTATTTTCCTAATTTCAGAGGTTGGTACATTTGGAACCAAACTTTCTTTTAGCAACATAATGTGTGCTGAAATGAATGTACCAGCATTTTTAAACCGTCAAGCCAGTACTCTTCATGGCTGGACTTGGTGGCACCACCCCTCATTCTTTTCAAAATTCAATTTGCCTCCTAGCATTTTAGTACAGACTTTTAGGTATCTTCACATCCAAATAATCCCCACTATTGCTTTTGTCAGTTTCATTGCCTCAGAATAACAACGTGAATAAGGAGATGTGTATTTTCCTCTCTCCTCTCTCAGTTGCTAATTCTTTAACACTTATGAAAGTAGTTTCTTTTTTTCCTTATTTGTAAATTTTCCTTATTTGTAAATAAAATTGTTCTTACTGTGTGGCCTATGGATTTAAGTAACTGCAGATATTAACAGAAGCTTCTTCACTAGTTTGACTCCTGTCTGGCAGAGATTTGTAGTCTTTCACATTTAGATGAATCAGTTATACAGTCTATCAACGTGTAAGTTATTCATATGAATCTATGGTACTCTTTGCAGTAAGCTTTCAGATACACATGTTGTCAGTCATCCTTATAGATTCAAGTTGACACAGCAGCACGATGAAGTTTGAACAGTTAGCAATATTGAGAGTCACAATTAGTTCATTACGGAAGTGCAGAAACCATCTTTCTCCTGCTCAGTTTGTTGATTTGCTGAGAATAGTCAGTTTGCTTATGATTCAAGAAATAACACTGAAACCTATTTACTTTATATTTAGTTATTTATCAAAAGCTATTGACCATTTGTGCTCCAGCAATGTCAAAACAGAAAAAACGAACTCAACTCGAAATATATTTATTCATACTACATAATTTATACAACAGGAACAGGCCGGCGGGGGTGTGTGGGTGGGGGGTGGAAAAAACACTCTTATTGAATGTCATTGCCACCTTGACAATAGTGCACTTGTCTCTAATCTCCCTGCCAACTAAAATATTGCCCTCCCCCAAAAGCTGTGATTCCTGTTTTCAGTCAGTTAGTCTGATATTCAGATACTTTTATTGTTGCTACTTGAATTCTTTACAGACGAATGGAAAAACTGATAGAAGCCGACCTCAGGGAAGATCAAGTTGGATTCTGTAGAAATGTTGGAACACGTGAGGGAATACTGACCCTATGACTTATCTTAGAAGAAAGATTAAGGAAAGGCAAACCTACGTTTCTAGCATTTGTAGACTTAGAGAAAGCTTTTGACAATGTGGACTGGAGTACTCTCTTTCAAATTCTTTCTGAAGGTGGCAGGGGTAAAACTCAGGGAACGAAAGGCTATTTACAATTTGTACAGAAACCAGATGGCAGTTATAAGAATCAAGGGACATGAAAGGGAAGCAGTGGTTTGGAAGGGAGTGAGACAGGGTTGTAGCCTATCCCCGATGTTATTCAATGTGTATATTGAGCAAGCAATAAAGGAAACAAAAGAAAAGTTCGGAGTAGGTATTAAAATCCATGGAGAAGAAATAAAAACTTTGAGGTTCACCGATGACATTGTAATTCTGTCAGAGACAGCAAAGGACTTGGAAGAGCAGTTGAACAGAATGGACGGTGTCTTGAAAGGAGGGTGTAAGATGAACATCAACAAAAGCAAAACGAGGATAATGGAATGTAGTCAAATTAAGTCGAGTGATGCTGAAGGAATTAATATTAGGAAATGAGACACTTAAAGTAGTAGATGAGTTTTGCTATTTGGGGAGCAAAATAACTGATGATGGTCGAAGTAGAGAGGATATAAAATGTAGACTGGCAATGGCAAGGAAAGCATTTCTGAAGAAGAAAAATTTGTTAACATTGAGTATAGATTTAAATGTCAGGAAGTCGTTTCTGAAAGTATTTGGAGTGTAACCATGTATGGAAGTGAAACGTGGATGATAAATAGCTTAGACAAGAAGAGAATAGAAGCTTTCGAAATGTGGTGCTACAGAAGAATGCTGAAGATTAGATGGGTTGATCGCATAACTAATGAGGAGGTATTGAATAGAATTGGGCGAAGAGGAGCTTGTGGCACAACTTGACTCGAAGAAGGGACCGGTTGGTAGGACATGTTCTGAGACATCGAGGGATCACCAATTTAGTATTGGAGAGCAACGTGGAGGGTAAAAATCATAGAGGGAGACCAAGAGATGAATACACAAGGCAGATTCAGAAGGATGTAGGCTGCAGTAGGTACTGGGAGATGAAAAAGCTTGCACAGGATAGAGTAGCATGGAGAGCTGCATCAAACCAGTCTCAGGACTGAAGACCACAACGACCACAACAACAACAACAACAACAACAACTACTACTACTACTACTACTACTACTACTACTTGAATTATCTTTAACACAGCTTGAGATTTTAGTGATACTTGAGAAACCTGAAAATGTGTAATTAGCAAATCACTGCATTTACTGACACATGAAGATAGCAAAGTCGAGTGAAATGTTTCAATTGTTTCATATTCGAAATGGTCACAGCATGTGATAGAATTACAGATACTAGTGGCTTGACCGATTTTTCATACTGTATTCATATTATCTCCAAACATACAAACAATAACGGAGTACAAATACAGCCCTTCAACAGTTTTTTTTTTCCACTCATCATTAGTTGTTCTCATCCGAGGTGGAAGAACTGCATCCTTATCTTGTCTCCTGGAGTTTGTGTGTACTCTCCTTTTCTCCATTCTTATTAATTTTTGCCTTTGTTCCTTTACAGTCAAAACTAACACATACGAGGTACATACAAACAGTGTTGGGAATTTTGTAATTTTGTGGGTAGTATTAGTCTGATGTGCACGATTTTTCATTCTTGTGTTGGTAAACTTGTGTGAAACGTTTCAGTACATTGGCAATCATATTGTTTGTTTTATCTGCTGTCAGTTGTCAAGAAAGTTCCATGTGTTTGCTTATGAATGGTGATTAATGATTTGTTGCAGGAATAGATCAGGGAATTTGCATTTAATTTTGTCGAGACAATGGAATAAAATGTAGCAAAGTTTAAGAAATGTTGAATATTGCTTTTGGTTAGTCTGCTGTGAGTAAAACAGGAATTTGTGAGTGGTATGAGGAATGAGGAATCTATCCTTTGGTTACATTGTTGATATTCCAACCTGGAGTTCCCTTCGTTTCATTTTGTTGAAGATGATGAGGATTCTGCCCCAGCACATCAACTACTGATGAAAGTATGGAAAAAGTGAAAGAAATAATTATGAATGGGCACTGGATCACAATCAGAGAAATTGCTAACAATGATGGCATATCAGTTGACTCGTGACACAAAATCTTTTTGCATATGAAATGTATGATAGCAAAAGTTGTATCAAAGATGTTGAATTTGGAGCAAAAACTGTGGCGAATGCTAGTTGCTCAGGAGTCACAATGATGCAGAACTACTGAAATGTGTCGTAACAGGTGATGAAACATGGGTGTTTGGATATGACATAAAAACTAAGACTCAGTCATCCCAGAGGAGGTTTCTAGATCGTCAAGACCAAAGTGTGTTCGAATTTGAACATTATGCTCACTGTTTTCTTCAATTTTAATGGGATAGTGCATCATGGTTTCTTGCCAAAAGGTCAAACAATCAATAAGGAGTACTACCTACAAGTTCAAGGTTGTTTGCAGGAATCAGTTTGAAAAAATGCTAGGATTTGCAGCATCTTAATTCATGGTTTTTGCACCACAATAATGCACCTAATCACACTCCTTGTCCATGATTTTTTTTTATGAGAAACAACACTGTAATGATGCCCCAGCCTCCATATTCACCAGATATGACCCCATGTGACATTTTTTCTGTTTCCAGAAATGAAGAGAACTGTAAAGGACCGTTGTTTTATAAGCATAGATGAGGATAAGATGAGACTGCAGCTGTTTGCTCCAGTCATAGTTTGCTTTCTTCCATTCTTACCCGCAGTAGGGAATGTCAGTCTGGGGCAATTCCCCAGGAGCTAAGTGTGTTTACAGATGGCAGAAGAAGACAATCAGATGTTTAGAAGGATTATGTCCGAGGGAGTTCTGCAGAAACCACTTTAAATGTCTCGGCATAATGACATTACTTCGCCTATATATGTTTGATATAAGCCAGAGAAGATCTGAAAAAATTCTACTTGAGATTTGAGGTGCATGTACCCAACACCAGAAATAGTCATTTCTTGGATTTGCCTTCCTCAAGACTTTCCATAGTCCATAATATCTATAATGAATTTAGTATAACATTTTTCAATAAGTTACCATATTCAGCTCGTACAGTACTGCTAAATAAATATAAGAGCATAGGAAAGGGGAAAGAAAAAGGCAGAGGGGGAAGAGTGAGAAGAGTGTCCCACTCACTATTCACGAGTGGAACAGGGTTGGAGGTATTAAATAGTGGTACCGAAAGTATCCTCCACCACACGCCAGTAGGTGGCTTGCGAGGTATAATGTAGATGTAGATGAATTTAAACAATTGTATGTAATGTCAGTAGCAGGAAGCAATGTGTGAGACATGTTTGTAAACTACTTTTGTCAGAATTAAATGACACAATAAAAATATGTACTTGCCGTCAATATTAAGCTTCGTCCTGTTTCACTTCACATATTCCTTCCAATCAACCTATTTTTCTACTGAGAAGGACTAGATTGCCAAATTTCGGGTTCTTCTTGTAGTGCTGTGATAATTTCTTCAAAGGACATGGCTCGCTTTTTGCTGCATGCTTGAGAAACACAAACTGGTTTGTGTTGCACTCGCATGCTGCTGTCTGCTGTTACTGTCAGTTACCTGTATCTCCCAAAACACTTGCCACTAGGTCTCGTCAGTGTCAAATAGGTTTGTGTTGCATGTTGTGGAGGAAACAGCATTCAGTGCTGCCCACACTGCTCCACTCAGGCCTTGGTCTAAGTGCATATTCCTGTACTCGTAAATTTATGCTTGTGGGATTATACAAATGTACATTTGTATTTTAATATGTAATTGCTTTGTAGTAAACACAAATGAGAACAGCATAAAGTATTTGTCAGTGCTTTAAAATAGCGTTACTGACATATGTATACAAACATATAGACTCAAATTGCACAAACATAGTCCCATAGTGTCAAATTAATCTGGGTAGACAAGGTTTTGTGTCATATGACTTTTTCATGTTTATGTATGTGTGCTGCTGCAAAAGTAATGTTATTTTAAACTGTCAACAAATATAGAATGTTGTTCTTGCTCGTGTTTACTATAACAGTGGTTCTTACTAAAATTACAGATGTATATTTGTATACAACCACATGGGGTCATCATCGTCATGTTGAACAATTTCCACCCCCAGGCAGGCTCTGTTTGGAATATAAGCTTTGCCTAGTCCTGTTTTCCCAACATCTTCCTGTGTTCATTGTGCTCCAGCCCTTTCTTCTTTTTTCAACACACTGCTCCGCACCTTTCAGCCATTTGCCCCTTTGCCTCCCTCACGGTAATTTCCTGCGCATCTCCATTTCATGTATCTTCTTGGGAATTCTCTTGTTTTCCGATGTCTTTAAGTGCCCATACCACACACATGGTGTGATGGCATAAGTTTACAAATATGAAGTATGCACTTGAAAATGGCAAACAACTGAAGTCAGCTGTTCATGGTGATTTTATAACAGCCAGGATGGCAAATGAAATCGTCCTTCCATAAATCTATGGTTGCTGCACCCAAAATGAAAAACTAGATTTTCTTACAGACTCTTCTAAAAAAATAAAATCTGAAATTAGGGTTAGTATATTTTCTCATTTTTTCCTTCCTCCCTATCCATCTATACCCTTCATTTGTTTATGGCTTTTGTAATTCATACGTTTACATATGTGTTACCATGTAGTTTATATGTGATTCTGTGTCTTACATTTCCATTGCTTAACTTGTCACTGTGTTCTCAAAACAGGCAGAGAGTGAATTGAGCATTGAAGATCTCCTGGCCAAATACAAAGGTTCACTGTCAGCGGATGATACTGTGGAAACGGAAGTCAATGAAATGTCAGAAGTAGACACAGAAGAAGAAGATGAAGATGACAACGATGATGTCGATAATGATGACGACAATGGTAGGTTTCTGTTTATGTGATAGTGGTAATTTCAATAAGGGAGAATGATGTTTATTCTTTCGAATTGTTATTATTAAGATGATTATTATTAAGCACAATGGATTCACATTTCACACAGAAAAGAGCAGCCAATAGAAACGTGTCACATGTTGCATTGATGGCAGTCTGTAGATATGTTTTATCATAACTATGAATTCAGTTTATTACAGTTATTTTAAAATCCAGATATTCGAGGATTAAAGTGTGTTTGGGGTGGCTGTATAGATATGTACAAGAGCTTGGGCTGAAAAATACAGAGTCCACCAGAAAAATGTATACATACTTTAAGGAACGAAAAGTATTACATATGTGTTTATTTTACATTTAATAATTGATCACACATGTTGTACAACCTCCAGTTTAGCACACGGTTACTTTAAATGTTCACCGTTCCCGGCTATACACATAACAGAATGACGAGCAGTCACTGCAACTATGTCAGTCAGTGTTACAGTGGAGAGTGCTACACATGTCACTGTAATCTCCTGGCGAAGCTCCTCCAGCACGCATGGCTTACGTTGATGGACGTTATCTTTCACAATTGCCCACAAGTAAAACTCCATAGGTGGAGATTGTGGAGGGAACTCAATGGGCCCTCTTTGTCCAATCCAATGCTCCGGAAAATTGTCATCCAGAAAAGCTCGTACAGCTAGGTGGTAGTGTGGTGGCTCCCCTTCCCTTTGGTTGAAGACCTCTTCATCAGTTCCATAAAGGCACATATACCTGGCAAAATTGATGTGCATAACATTTCCAGGTACACTTCTGCATTGACAGTAGCTCAAAGAAAAAGGGTCCTACTAAGCACTTAGATGACAGTCCACACCACACATGAACCCTTGGTAGATTGACTGCTTTATCCACATAAACATGTGAATTTTCCGGTGCCCAGTACACACTGTTACGCCAATTGATGGTTCCATTACATATAAATTGTTCCTCGTCATTCCACACTACCTTTGTCACAAATTGTGTGGTGCCAGTTACCATTTGCTGATACCATTCGCAAAATTGCATTCAGCAATCAGGATCGTCGTCATTAATCACGAGCAGTAATTGTGGAATGTAAACTTTCCACTTTGCAGCTTTTAGAATTCTCCGTGCACTTGTACTGCTAACCACCACTTCACGTGCACATTGCGTAGCAGGCTTCTGTGGAGAAGTAACAAACGTTTCCAACACAAGAGCTGATGAAGCAGGACTTGTAGCTGTACGCAGTCTTCCTGATATTCCTTTGTGAATATCATAAATTGTTCCACGCAATTCAAATTTGGCAATGGTGCATTTAATTGTTAGGCAGGTTGGCGGTTTTGTTTCAAACTCCAGCCTCTACTGATGTTGCACTTCAATGGCGTTATCAAACTTGAGAAACCACTTCACAAACCATTTTCGTTACTCAAATGTCAATCTTACTCCAGCCATCTTCTCTATGCCGAGATGAAATTTCTAACATCTGTTTAGCCAAAGACCGTACTACAACACACTCATAACTCAAATCGAACAACAAAATCAGTATCTCAATAGAGCCTGACAAAGAGTGTATACATTTTTCTGGTGAACTCTGTAGAATTCAGAAGCTAGCAACAACTCTGTGATGTTACATACTTCACTGCACTATGTGGCAACCAGTTATAGATGAGTTGTTGTCATTCTTTATTTTTGATGTCATTATAATAATTTGGTAGACATCTTCCTTTACAAAATAAAGTTCTTTTTTTTATAATAATGGAAAATCCTTGAATGGAGCAGTACATAAAATAGGAAGAGGCAACCACTCGCCTGTAACAGACTGATGTGGGCACGGGTTAGTGGAGGTTGAGGTCAGGGGGATTGCAAGTGTGCGGGCTCTGCTGGAGAGAGAATCCCTGCTTGTGTAGTTACGAGAAACTCATGCTGCAAGGGACCATCCAGATGGCCCATGTAATTAATCAGCTGTTGAAGCACTTGGATTGTGGGGTGCAACACATGAATGGTCAAGTTTGCGGTTTGCCACAGTTTAGTAGTGGCCAGTCGTGCAAGTGGACAGTTGGTTACTTGTGCCCACAAAATGCTGTACAGTAATTGCAGCATAGCTGATGTATAACATGCCTGCTGTCGCACGTGCTCCTGTGGCTGGTCTGCTACAAGAGGTGGTGGGTGGAAATGTGGGGCAAGTCTTGCACCAGGGCCGAGCACAAGGGAATGACCCTTGGGCTGCCAGGTAGTGAACACTATTGGAATAGGAATGAACAAAGATATTCTGTAAGTTGGATGGATGGCAGTTGGTGTATTTCAACAACTCAAGCTTTCCACTGCAGATGTGAAGTCCACAGGTGCACATCTGTAAGGAAAAGACTTTTTGACATGGAATGGCTAATAGCCATAAAAGTGGAGGTACCAATGATGGTTGGTGCAATTTATATGAACAGACATATTTAAAGGAACCATCTGAGATATTGGAATTGAAATCTAGAAAGGAGGATTGTTGTGTTGTAAGGACAAGGCAAAGCAGATTTGGGAGTAGGTTTTCTAACCACTCTCCAACCATAATCTTCCTACCCTTCCAAATATTCATTCCCTGGTAATCCTTCCCAAATTCGTCACTTGCACCTGACCTTATCTTCCTTTCCTAAATCCCTCCCTAGTGAGTCCAGCGTAGCTCCTATGGAACACACAGCTATCTGTAACCTGAAAACCAATCCAGATCTTATCATCCTTCCCACGGACAATGACTTCACCATAGCACTCATCAATCGAAGAGACTATGTGGCCCAAGGTCTCCACCAACTGTGCAATACCTCTCCATACAGATCTTACAATCATGATCCTGATACCATCCCACAAGGCTGGGAACAATGCTCAGACAGAACAAACATCTTCCTTTGTTCACCAAAACCTGCAAACTGTTGTCTGCAACCTCCCATCATACATTCAAGACACTGCTCACTTCCTTCACAACCACTCCGTAGTTTGCATCCAGTTGCCATCACACTCCTTGTTGGGTCGATGTCCTTGTACATCAACATCTCCCATACCCATGGTCTTGTGGTCATAGAACAGTATCTTTCCTAATGTCCTTCTGGTGCCAAACCCACCATCTCTTTCCAAATCCTCCTAGTGAGCCACATCCTGACCCACGATTCTTTCATTTTCGGAGGTCAATTATATATGTAAAGCTTTGTTACTGCAGTCCAGTCACAAGCATTTCTTACCCAGTCAATGGCATGGGCATGTGTGAAAACAGTCGTGCTATATATCAGCTATGCTGCAATGACTGTGCAACATTCTATTTGGGCATGATAGGTAACAAAATGTGTACACACATGAATGACTACTGCCAAAACTGTGACAGACTGCAGACTTTAACATTTAGTTGCCAAACATGCTGCATACCATACACTAATGACTTTGACAGCTGCTTCATTATGTGGGCCATTTTGATGGTCCCTTCCAGCACAAGTTTCTATGATTTCCACCTCTCTCCATTTCTCTCTCTCCTCGCCCAACTCCCTTGTCATCTTCACCTTCTCTCCTTTCCTTTCCTCTCTTCCCTCCCCAACACCCTCCCTTTTATGTCTCATATGTTTTACCCCCCTGAACTCCTTTCAGTTTGTTATTCAGCTGCTGAATGAGCTGTTGAAAGATCCCACTACCCCCTACTTGCCTCCTGAATCTTTTCCTCCCCCCCCCCCCCCCTCCCACCTTCCCATCTCCATCAGACCAGGAAACTGCTTTCAGTAATTGATAATTAATAATCAGTTGTACTCTGGTTGTGGGAATGTGCCTTTGTGTTTGTACCTTTTAATGGTCTTTTTATGCCTCGATGATGTTTTATTGTAGTTGTTGTTATCCTTAGTGGGTGCATTTGTACTTTCTGATATGAATAACAACAGATTTGACTTACAACATGCACTCTGTCTTTCATTTAGAGACCTTCACTTTTCATTAGCAGTTAAACTATGATTTGTCCAGCAGACAAAGTGAATGCAAAGGCGCTGATACACACTGATGGCTACCATCATAAAACTAGTACACTGCTACAGTATCCAGCCTAAGGGAAGCTCAAAAAGGATCCAACCTTGGCAGTCACAAGGAAAACAGTGCATGTGATGCAGAGCTTATATCTGCCAAAGGCAGTGAAGAAGCAGCAACACCATACCTTTATGTATTGCCCAAAATCTATAAGGAAGGAGTGCCTCTACAGCCAATACCAGACACCATTAATTCACACAATTATTGACTGGCGAAATATGTGGTGACATTTTTGAAACCCCTTGTGGGGCACTGTTGTTTTCACATTAAGAATCAACAGATTTTGTGGGTGCTTAAGGACATGCGACTATAAAGAGATTACTTAACTATAAAAAGATGACTTGCTTGTGAATTTCAGTGTTACATCAATATTCACAAAAGTATCTCTGCAAGCCTCCTGAGTGCTGCTGTCTTGACACTTGCAGCCACAAATAGTTAAACTTTTTGAAGGTACACTGACAACCATCTCTTTAAATTGCAACAGGGAGTTGTATGAACAGATGCATGGAGTGGCCATGGCCTCCTCACTGGCACCAAGGGTCACAAATCTCTACATTGAACTCTTTGAGGAAATGGCCCTTCAAATGGCTCATCAGAAACCCAATAGTTCTTCCACAATGTTGACAATACTTTTGTGGTAAGGGAGGATGACACATAGGTAGTGGATGAGTTCCTGGACCACCTTAATAGCATCCATCAAAACAGTGGTTTCACTGTAGAAATAAAGGAGACTGGCTGTCTTCCTTTCTTGAACATGCTAATAAAGGAGGTGGCAGACTGTACGCTTGGCCATTCAGCAGATAGAAAGAAAACCACACAGACCTGTATCTGTCTGCAAAGAGCTGCCACCGTCGAGTACAGTGGCAGACAGTGATGACCATATTGGTACATAGGGTGCATGTCATCTGTGATACAGAAAGCCTCCCAGCTGAACTACCACAGCTAAAGAAGGTGTTCCTCAAAAATGAGTACAGTGAGCTTCATATTAATATGACATTCAAAGAGAGAAAAGATGCAGCAAACCAGGAATAGGAAGGAGGAGACGAGAGACTTGCTTTCCCTGTGTACTCGGGACCTTGTAATGTTATGTGAGCCTCACTGCCCTTCCTTTTTAACTAATTTGTGCCTGAAGTGAAGTGAAGTGAAGCGTGGCTGGGCAGTAGGAGGCTCTTTGGCGCACAATCCCCGCAACGGTAGTAGTTGTGAATCTTTGAGTGTGTACTCAAAAGACTGTTAATCTGTATCTTATGCAAAGAGGACGTGTTGCTAGGCCGTCGCTCATAACGTTTTGTTACATTTAATGAAAATTGCTATTTCAGTGATAAAACCGAGTAAAGCATGTGTAATAATTGCGAGACATTTATGTATACAAATTTTCTGGAATTGAAGAACAGAAATATCTTTTTTTTTTTTTTTTTTTGAAAAAGGAGGTGAATTTCATTGTCGTCACCGGCTATCAATCGACAGAACTGTAAGTGTACAAAGTTCGCTAAAATACAGGAAAGGAAATGCATTCTCTACAGTTTTCATTCAATACGTAACAGCCTCTTATAATTTCTTAATTGCAGTAATTGGATTATGTTCTTGTATAATAGTATGGTGCTGAACTCCATTGACCAATTTTGATGCAGCAGGGCATGTAGTTGTGCCAAGCAATCTCCTTTTCTCACAAAAAACAGATTGCTGTTTGAGCTTGCTTGCTTACTTACAACAGTGGTCCCTTAGGTATGAAAAGCTATGAAAACTTGGGCTCAGACCTATCCACAATACTGCCAAGTAACTAACAGAGTCGTATTTTAAACCTTAAAGAACAATAACCTCCTCCAAATTATAATACATCACCAACTGGTGCCGAAGCTGATCATTCAAGGAGGCAGCAACCAAAATTCAGGTACCAGTTATACTTAAAGTAAAAATCTCAATCAAAAATCAATCTCTCTCTTTCTCTCTCCAAACACATATATAAATATTCATATTATTAAGATAAGTCATTTTATAACCACTCTGAGCTAAAATTGTGAGGCTACTTGAAAAATCCAGCATAAAAACTGTCTTTCAACAGTTCTGTGAAACACACATTAAAATTGAATGTACCTGGAATTTACAGTTTTGTCTGCAAATGTGGCCAGCAATAAGTTGGGCAAATGCTGTCCCATATTTCGAAACCCTGTGGGGAACGTGTCATGCATGTGTGACTGGGACATACAGAGAAATTAGCAATAGCAGAGCACAGCATTGAGGAAGATCACACCTTTGAATTTCAGAGCACCAGGATTTTACACTGAACAGCTGACTCTTGAAGCTGCATCATAAAGGCATCCATTGAAACAGGGATTCACGTGAATCTGGTCTACAAGTACGAAGGAAACCAACTGAGTGCAGCACAGATTCCTGCATTAAGAGGCAGTACAAAGAGAGCAGGCCCAGCACTGTCGCGGAATGCTGAGGCAGGAATGTGAACATGCACCTGTTACACTCATCTCAACAATTTTACCCACTTCCCCACCTTTGTGCCACCCAGTATCCAGCCATCTGTAGCCAGGTGGAGGGGGTACTCTGCTCACACTCTGAAACATTGCAGTGCTTTAACACTACCACCCGGCTGAAACTTGAGACCTTTTCATCAGTCTATATGCCGGGAGATTCCATTTCACACAAGCAGTTAAAATGTTTGTGAGAGACTATGTAATGACAATCACAGTAACAAGTTTGTTTCTCATTTTTAAACTGAATTTATCCAAACTTTGAACTCTTGATATAAATTTCAAACCTCAGAAATGAGGAAATTGGAAGTTCATCGATGACTGTTTTTATTAGTAGATGGTATTTTTAAGCTATTGTACAGTATTTTTCTTTCGAGTTTGCCTTCTTACTTGCCATTGAAAACTTTTAACGCTGTAGTATTTGTAATTTGTGAAGGTAGGAAACTGTTAGGTGCATTGGCTGTACATACTTGTGCTTACGTCTTGCTGTTCTTTTCCTTGTCAGCCTTATTGTGTAGCTGAACATGAGGTACACTAGCTTGTGAAATATGGATGTCAGCCAGATCTGTCATTTGTGTGGAAAAATGTTCTCAAAGCAGCCCTGTTTCTATGATGACTAGAAGTCTAAAAAAGTATAGATAAATTTGTATGCTTCTGTTGCATTTTGAAGATATAGTCAATTATATCTGATCTCTTTGTCATGTATTTTGCAACCAACACAATAAAGGCAGTTATCTGCTACTATAAAAGGTGAAAATAGCCAAAGAATAAAAAATCAAACAATGGAAACTCCAGGTAGGAACGTCAACAATCTAGGAAAACATAGATTGCTACTTACTGTAAAGAACCCCCCTGCGGGTCCGGGGTAAGAATAGGCCCGAGGTATTCGTGCCTGTCGTAAGAGGCGACTAAAAGGAGTTTCAACCATTTCGGCCTTCCATGTGATGGTCCCCCTTGGGGTTTGACCTCCATTTTTCAAAATTCTACAGAAGTACAAGCCTTTTGGGGAAGGACGCCTTACGTGGTGTACCACTGGTCCTCAGTGCACTAAGACCTTGGCACTCAGCATTGTAACGGCATTGTAACCACACCCACTATTCCTCCACTTGGGCCTAAATGCCTGATGGGTTGCACAAGTTACGCCCATAGTGCGTCCCCATCTGCACCTACGATCATGTTGGACTTTCCATGGCACCCGAAATCCAGCACGGTAGCCAGCCCATTGTGGTGGGGTCGTCATGTACCCTCTAGGTTGTAGCCCAATGACTACACAGGGATCGTACTGCCGATACCTGAGCTGTACCCTCCCCACGTCAGCCAAGGAGTAGATGCCTGTCTCCTTGGGGCATCAGGACTCCCGGCAACGGTCATCCTGCCAGGTGGCCCTTGCTGAGGCTGGGTGGCGCCTGTGGGGAGAGCCCCTGGTCGGAGTGGGTGGTATCGGGGTGGACGTTTTGCAGATGAAACGTCAACATGTATCAGGCCGCTCCGCGGCCGAGTCTTTTAAAAAGAAAGGTACTGTCTCTGGTTCTGGTTCTCCTGCCCATTCCCCCTTGGCCACTCCCTGGGAGGAAGGACAGGCCCGCCGGCTTGGGGCGAAGTACTTCCCCCGCTATTTAGTCTGTTCTCGGACCGATGGGGGGACGTTTGCCACCTCCAAGCCCATGCTCTTTGTCCAGCACATCGAAGATATCTTCGGGGAAATCGAGGCTCTCAGTAAAATGTGTTCGGGGTCCGTTCTTATAAAGACCACCTCCGCCACACAGTCGGCGGCGTTCCAGGCGTGCGACCGACTAGGGGACATCCCAGTGTCCATTGTCCCGCATCTGGCACTGGAGCGCCGAGGCGTGCATTTCGTCCGGCGAGTCCAGCGCGGCCCCAAAGACCGTCGCGTCGACACCGGGGCCTTTATCCTCGCCTTCGAGGGGGACGTTCTCCCGGAGAAGGTAAAGGTGATGTGCTACCGGTGCGACGTGCGACCTTACGTCCCGCCTCCTATGTGCTGCTTTCGGTGTTTGCGCTTTGGTCACATGTCGTCACGGTGTGAGGCTGAGCCCCTTTGTGGCGATTGTGGACGTCCTCTTCGTGAGGAACATACATGCACCCCACCACCTCGGTGCGTCAATTGTCCTGTCATCCACTCGCCTAGATCTTTAGACTGCCCCGCGTATCAGATGGAGAAGATTCAAGAATTAAAAACTTTGGATCGTCTCTCTTATTCTGAGGCCAGGAAGAAATATGACCGCCTCCATCCCGTGACGTTGACAACTTCGTTTGCCTCAGTCGGGTCCACTCCTTCCACAGTATCCTCACCCCTATCCTGTCCCCCCTCCACCTCCTCACCCCATGCGAGGTCTATGCCTCCGCCTCCCAAATCCCTCCCTTCCAAATCCTCCTCCCTTGTGGCCCCTACTCCCTCTGCCCCAGGGGCCACCCTTCCTCCTCCTCCCCCTCCGCCGCCTGAGAAGCGATCCTCTTCTCAGGCGTCCATTGGGGAAACGATCCGGACCCCGGCTTCCGAGGTCCGGCGTTCCAAAACGGACCCCGCGCGTGAGGACCTTCTTCGGTTCCAGCCCACCATCCCCGTGCCTCATCGGACTTCCAAGAAGGCCTCCAAGAAGAAATCTTTATCCCCCTCTCCACCCCGGCGCGTTTCGTCTGACGCTCCATCCGCGAGTCGCCGCTCCCGGCCGTCCTCAGTTTCGCCGGGACGCTCTGCTGCCAGGCGCTCAGCTGGCCTCTCGTCGACGAAGGATGCTGCCCCTCCTACGCAACCCGGGAAAGCGGCCGAAGCTGGCGACGACTCAATGGAACAGGATCCGCCTCCCGCCGGTTGTAGCGTTGTTCCCTCGAAACCTGGCCCTCTGCGGCCGTCGAGGTGACCCGCTCTTCACCCGTTTCGTTCCCCCCTTTTTTTCTGACTAGCGATGGCTTTGTTACATTGGAACATAAGAGGCATTCGATCTAATCGGGAGGAATTACAACTGCTCCTCCGCCTGCACTGTCCGCTCGTCCTTGGACTCCAGGAAACCAAGTTGCGCCCAACTGACCGTATTGCTTTTACCCGCTATACCTCGGAGCTGTCTGACCTCACCTCTGCGGACGGTATTCCAGCTCATGGTGGGGTCATGTTGCTCGTTCGGGACGATGTCTATTACCATACCATCCCATTGACCACCCCACTCCAAGCAATAGCTGTCCGTATTACTCTTTCTGCCATTACTTTTTCTGTTTGTACCGTCTACACTCCATCGTCATCCGCAGTTAGTCGGGCTGACATGATGCACCTGATTGTTCAGCTTCCTCCGCCGTTTTTATTGTTTGGCGACTTCAAGGCCCTTTGGGGCTCTCCTGCATCCTGTCAGAGAGGCTTCCTCTTGGCGGATGTCTTCAACCATCTCAATCTTGTCTGCCTCAATACTGGTGCACCGACTTTCCTCTCGGACTCTACTCATACCTACTCCCACTTGGACCTCTCGATCTGTTCTACCACTCTTGCCCGTCGGTTCGAGTGGTATGTCCTTTCTGACACCTATTCGAGCGACCACTTTCCCTGTGTCGTTCGTCTCCTGCACCACACCCCATCCCCACGTCCTTCGAGCTGTAACATACCGAAAGCTGACTGGGGCCTTTACTCCTCCCTGGCGACCTTTCCGGACCACGATTTTCTCAGTTGTGACAGTCAGGTCGAATACCTCACGGCTGTTATCATCAATGCTGCCGAACGTTCCATTCCTCGTACTACCTCTTCTTCACGTCGCGTTTCCGTCCCCTGGTGGAACGAGGCTTGTAGAGACGCTATCCGTGCTCGCTGACGTGCTTTACGCACCTTTCGCCGCCATCCTACATTGACGAATTGTATTGGATACAAAAGACTCAGAGTGCAATGCCGTAGAGTCATCAAAGATAGCAAAAAAGCTTGTTGGGCCTCTTTCACCAGCTCCTTTAACAGTTTTACTCCCTCTTCTGTCGTCTGGGGTCGCCTGCGCCGGCTGTCGGGCATTAAGGCCCACTCCTTGGTACCTGGCCTGACTTCAGGTAATGAGGTCCTTGTTGATCCTGTGGCTGTCTCCAACGCCTTCGGCCGCTTTTTCGCGGAGGTTTCAAGCTCCGCCCATTACCACCCTGCCTTCCTTCCCAGGAAAGAGGCAGAAGAGGCTCGGCGACCTTCCTTCCACTCGCTGAATCTGGAAAATTATAATGCCCCCTTTACTATGCGGGAACTCGAACGTGCACTTGCACTGTCCCGGTCCTCTGCTCCGGGGCCAGATGCCATTCACTTTCAGATGCTGGCACACCTTTCTCCGGTGGGCAAAAGCTTCCTTCTTCATACCTACAATTGCGTCTGGACCGAAGGTCAAGTCCCCATGCATTGGCGTGATGCCGTCGTTGTTCCTATACCCAAACCCGGGAAGGATAGACACCTTCCTTCTAGTTACCGCCCCATTTCTCTTACAAGCTGTGTCTGTAAAGTGATGGAGCGCATTGTTAATGCTCAGTTAGTTTGGATTCTTGAATCTCGACGGCTCTTACCAATGTTCAATGCGGCTTTTGTCGCCGCCGCTCCGCTGTTGACCACCTTGTGACCTTGTCGACATTCATCATGAACAACTTTTTGCGAAAGCGCCAAACTGTAGCCGTGTTTTTCGTTTTGGAGAAGGCTTATGATACCTGTTGGAGAGGAGGTATCCTCCGACTATGCACGGGTGGGGT
This sequence comes from Schistocerca nitens, assembly GCF_023898315.1. NCBI lineage: Eukaryota > Metazoa > Arthropoda > Insecta > Orthoptera > Acrididae > Schistocerca > Schistocerca nitens. Next base: position 704,888,831 of record NC_064614.1, on the reverse strand, counting down.
CTACGCGGTCGCCTGCCCCTTTTTATTGATTCCTTTTTAACAGATCGAAAGTTTAGGGTACGTGTGGGTTCCGTATTGTCCGACGTCTTCCTCCAGGAGAACGGAGTGCCTCAGGGCTCCGTCTTGAGCATAGCCCTTTTTGCCATAGCGATCAATCCAATTATGGATTGCATTCCACCTAATGTCTCGGGCTCTCTTTTTGTCGATGAATTCGCGATCTACTGCAGTGCCCAGAGAACATGCCTCCTGGAGCGCTGCCTTCAGCGTTGTCTAGACAGCCTATACTCATGGAGTGTGGCAAATGGCTTCCGGTTCTCTGAAGAGAAGACGGTTTGCATCAACTTTTGGCGATATAAAGCGTTCCTTCCACCATCCTTACATCTCGGTCCCGTTGTTCTCCCCTTCGTGGAAACAACTAAGTTTCTAGGGCTCACACTGGACAGGAAACTTTGTTGGTCTCCGCACGTCTCTTATTTGGCTGCCCGTTGTACACGTTCCCTTAATGTCCTCAGAGTTCTTAGTGGTTCATCTTGGGGAGCGGATCGCACTGTCCTGCTTCGCTTGTATGGGTCCATAGTCCGATCAAAGCTGGATTATGGGAGCCTCGTCTATTCGTCTGCTCGGCCATCCCTCTTACGCCGTCTCAACTCTATCCACCATAGGGGGTTACGACTTGCGACCGGAGGATTCTACACTAGTCCTGTCGAGAGTCTTTATGCTGAAGCTGCCGAATTACCATTGACCTACCGGCACGACGTACTGCTTTGTCGGTATGCCTGCCGGCTGTTGTCAATGACCGACCACCCCTCTTATCAGTCCTTCTTCGCCGATTCTCTCGACCGTCAGTATGGGTTGTATGTGTCTGCCCTGCTGCCCCCTGGAGTCCGCTTTTGTCGCCTGCTTCGACAATTGGATTTTGCCCTCCCTACCACCTTCAGAGAGGGTAAGAGCCCGACACCACCTTGGCTCCAGGCTCCGGTTCATATTTATCTCGACCTCAGCTTGCTCCCGAAGGAGGGTACTCCGGCTGCAGTGTATTGCTCACGGTTTGTCGAACTTGCGCGACTTGCCAGTCATACCTTTATTTACACTGATGGCTCCAAAACTGACGATGGTGTCGGCTGTGCCTTTGTCGTCGGGGCCATCGCCTTTAAATACCGGCTCCTCGACCAATGTTCCAGCTTTACAGCCGAGCTTTTTGCTCTACATCAGGCTGTTCAGTATGCCCGCCGCCACCGCCATTCATCGTATGTACTCTGCTCTGATTCACTCAGTGCTCTTCAGAGACTTGGAGCTCCATATCCGGTCCATCCTTTGGTGCAACGGATCCAGCAGTCCCTCTATTCTTTTGCTGCAGGTGGCTCTCCTGTCAGCTTTCTGTGGGTTCCCGGCCATGTGGGAGTGCCTGGGAATGAGGCTGCTGATGCTGCAGCCAAGGCTGCAGTCCTCCTGCCTCGGCCAGCCTCCCATTGTGTCCCGTCATCTGACGTTAGTGGGGTTGTTTGTAAGAGGCTTGTGTCGTTGTGGTGGGATACTTGGTCGTCACTTCAAGGAAACAAGCTCCGGGCAGTAAAACCGTTCCCAACTGTTTGGACAACCTCCTCCCGACCATCTCGGCGAGAAGAGGTCCTTCTGACCAGGTTGCGGATTGGGCATTGCTGGTTTAGCCACCGATACCTGCTCTCCGGTGACCCAGCCCCGCAGTGCCCTTGTGGTCATGCATTAACAGTGTGCCATGTTTTATTGTCGTGTCCCCGTTTTAGTCAATCTCGTGGTGTCCTGTCTCTGCCATCTACTTTACAGGATATTTTAGCTGATGACGCTCGAGCAGCTGCTCGTGTTCTTCGTTTTACTTTGACTGGCCTGTCCAAAGACGTCTAACTCTTTCACTTACTTTATCTGCCTCTTTGTCAGAACTTTCCGGTGTCGCCCCCCCCCCCCCCCTTGAGTTTTACTAGATTCTATGTGCCCTAACAATTGTGACTGGGCGCTAATGACCTCAGTAGTTGAGTGCCCTTAAACCCCAACAACAACAAAAAACGGAAAGAAGACGCGTCAAGTTGCTGACAAGCACGATCAAAAGACACTCATATACAGCTTTCGGCCACAGCCTTCGTTGGTAAACACACACACACACAAACATTCACAACACACTCAGGCAAGCACACCTCATGCACACAAGTCCACCAACTCCAGCATCTTGGGATGGAATGCCGGCATTTTATTTCAGGGGCTACGTGTTTTCCATCATGGTTTCCTCTGGTGAAGCTTACATTGAAATTTCTCCCATTATCCAGCTAATATACCAAATGACTTTCTACCTGAAACTTCCTGTCAGATTAAAACCTTATGCTGGACCGAGACTCGGTGAAGTTTCGAAGGTAGGAGGTGAGGTACTGTGGGACGTAAACCTATGAGGACGGGGCATGAGCTGTGCTTGGGTAACTCAGTCGGTGAAGCACTTGCCTGCAAAAGGCGGAGGTCCTGAGTCTGAGTCTCGGTCTAGCACATAGTTTTAATGTGCAAGGAAGTCTCATATCAGTGCACACTTTGCTGCAGAATGAAAGTTTCATTCTGAACTTTCTGCCTTCATAAAACATAAAAAATGCCAATGTTAAAAGATACACAAGTCCTTATGACATTACATTACTGCAGTGAGTTGAAAACAATAAAAAAATTTGCTCATTATCTTAAATACAATTTTTTAAAGTTAAAGTCAACCAACAACTTTTAAGTGTCCAAAATATTTAATTTGTGCCAATCTGAAACTTTTGTACTGATTGTAAAACTGGAAGTTAGGATATATTTTCACAGCAGGAGAAAAAAATGTTGTGTTGTTGCAAATCACATGGCGTAAAATAAGAAAATAAGAGGACAGCCACCACGCATTGTGTTACATACATGACATATATTAGTGAAAAGTGATATTTTTTCCAAAAATATTGTAAAACTATGAATGCAGAATTGCTAGCCAATGCTTACCTATAGGAGGTAAAATTTTTGGTATTACCAGTGAAGGGGGGAGTATCAGAGATGTCCATGTTATCTAGCCAGACATGATAAATAGCTCACCCCCTACCTGCGTTCCAGTGTACAGCCAGACATGTTGATAAAATTATAAAAATTTCCTCATTATGAAACTGATTAAAATTCTGTCTGGAGCAGATGTAGGTTATTGCAGTTATGCAGAGATGGAGATGTTTGCTCAAGAAATACAAATATGGGAAGCTGCATCAAACCAGTTTTTGGACTGGAGACCTCAACAATAACAACAACATTAGTTTTATAATTTTCTCAAGTGAATTTACCCATTGATCCAAAAATAGTATGTTTGACTTGCGTTAAAAAAACTTAATTTCATCTTGAGAGCATTTGTGGAATAAAAATGTAATTTAGTGAAGAAATAGGTGTCCATTGAGTATGATGCAACTACATGAAACATGTTTGGGGATAAAAACAACAACAAAATAATTCTGTTTTGCATTGGTGGACCTACACCAAGATATTTTAATTGCATCGGCTCTTTTAGGTGTAGGCAATGTCATGCCTGACAGTTTTGGTGCCAATTGTCTTTCCCAGTTCAACTTGTAGGATTCACTTTCTAGCTTTATTCTATACAGTAGTTTAACTGCTAAAGGAAGGTTTTAGAATTAAAAATAAAAATAGTAGTGGAAATGTCATAGCAAAAAGAGATTTTCTGGGAAAACTGTATGTGGCTTATGTCGTAGCAAAAGATTTTTGGGTTAAATCTGATAAATTAAATCTCATTTTTAAAAGAAACAGTGCAGCAGTTATAATTTCGTTGGAAATTTCTCCCTTGTATGATATATTTATGGGGCCTTTTGTGTGAAAACTTACAGCTCTTATACCAGTACATCATATGAAATTTGCTCAAGGTTGCAGTAGTGTAGTATTATGGTGAGCCTCAATAGAGCTTGTGGGCCTTTCATGCTTTGAGACTTGGATGTATTGTTGGAGCTGGAAAACGTGTTTCTTGTATTGCTTTGTTTTAATTTTCTCTATTTTTGATAGTGTTGTGATAACTGGTAACATTATTGAACTATTTTTCAAATATTTTTGAAATGTAATATTCATAGCATCAGTTGTTTTTTGCCTCTTTAAAATTCGGGTTTTTGCATGCTTAAACCTTACAACTCATTCCAGTCATGCATCAGTGAATATAATGTTCACACAACAATGAATTTTAAAATTTACAGACAACTCTCTCTTTACTTGTGATTAGGTGAGGAGAGTCAGTCGGAGGACGAAGCTGCAGGCAGCAGTAGTGAAGAAGGAACCGAGATTGGTTTGAAGACATTGCTGGATGAAGAGGCAGAAATGAAAGATGAGAAGGTGATGTTTTCTTTCAATTATGAAAAATGGTGGGAGAGGGATGCCACAAATTTAAATGTTAAAATATTAATTGTTGCAATGATAGTGAAATTTGTTTGCTCTTTAGTAGTGTATTTGCTATGACAAACATTTGAGACAAGCTAAAACTTTATATTATGATGGAACTTGAATGTAGAGCCCTTGCTTTTTAAAGACAGTGCGCACTACCAATTGCTCAACCCATGTGTTCCAATTTCCTTGCCCACTCTGTGCTTTGTTTGCTGCCGAAATTTTCTTACCGGTTACACTTTGTGAAGTATCTGAGTAACATTAATCTTCAGTACGCTACTGATCCGTAACCAAACCAGACATTCTGCTTGTGAACTCAGTGTTTTATGCGTGCTTGTTGCTGTCAGGGGCTCTCCCTTAGTTGGTTACCTTTATGGCATTCATGAGTTCCATCTTTTCAAGTGTAAAAGAATTATAATTATTATTGTAAGAGTCATTATGAGGTTCAGTTAGTCTGGCCCCTACTTTGAGCTGGATATACATAGACCATCTAACTTCTAACCCTATAATTTCATAAGCACATTGCAATCATTCCACAACTTAATTTTCAAAGTATACTCAGAGCAGAACAACAAAGTGATTGACATCTAATGGTTTAAAAAAGTTCTATCATAGTAAAAATCAACCTGAGACTGAGGCAGCAATACCTCCCGTTTAGTTTGCCATTGCCGTATTGCTCTGTGGATGTCAATTACGACTGGTAACATGACTGTCGCATTACTATGGCTGTGAAAGTGGTATGATGATTATTGTCATCCTGGCTTCCGATACACTGCATCCATCCATCACATGGTACATGCACGTAAATAAAACATAAATCCAAACAGTAGATTATCCAATACGTTAAGAAAATAAATTTATTATAGTGACGTACATCATTCATTGGTTTCAAAAACGCATGTGCAATACATCACTTAATCAAAGGGATATGTTACACTACATCATGTGACCATTTAATTCCTACTATGGCAGAGTTACTACTTTGCCTTGCCAAGTAATACATATCCCTAAAGATCAATAGTCCAGTCTGAATGATCCGACAACAGCTTAGGAGCATCTGACAAGCCTGAGACAAGTAAATTTTTTAATTTCAGTGTACTATACATAGTTGTCTTTTCCACAAAAATAAATGTGGCAATGTTTGCTGTTATATCCTCTGGCCTATGGTACAGCGAAACTGTTTATAAATGCTCTCTTGTTTGTTATTCAGGACTCTTGAAATTGTAGTTGCATATAGTTCTTGCAGTTGTGACCCAGTGTCTCTGGAGTTTGTTTACTCATGCAACACAGTGTATGGCTGACATTTAAAAAATAAATTATTAACTCTTCAAGTTAGAGACTAAAATAATTATGAAATGTCCTGAGCTGGTTTCAGTTTGCATGCTGCTGTAATTTTAGAATCCTGAATAACTTCAGAAAACAATAATAAGTATTGAAATGAAGGTAAAAGTTTGTATGATATCTACATAAAACCCCCAGAACATAGTATGTTATGAGCTGTCCATGAACACTGCCTTCTAAAATTTATTCTATTAATTTATTATGCCTCGTTAATGGACATTTTGTGCCAAATGAATTTATGTAGTCATTTTTGACATGTATGTAGTAAACTGATATGCTGACTTGAGGGTTTGGCACTTCAAGAAAGCTTTAACGGTTATTATTAATGTACTGCACCGTTGACCAATCATCCAGTCACTACCTATCAAATATGAAATTCTTGTTCCCTTCTCACCTCGCATCGTTGCTTTTTGTGGCCTGTTAAATCTCCCTTGTGTCTCTGTAACCATCACAGACTACAGTAAGTGTCACAATAGGCAATGGTCTAGGATTTTGAAATAATACCCATTATGCGACATACACATCAACAAATATTTCTCATCCTGTAGTTGACATTTACAAAATCTTTTGTGTGTGCCTGTTGAAGTATTATATTGCTGACTCAATGTTAACCATCTAGTACAATGGTCAGCGAACGATGGCTCACTAGCCACCTGCAGCTCTTCGGCACCTTGAGTGTTGGTCTTCCACAGAGTACCATGTGTGGGAGTACATGTACAGTGGAGCTGAATTTTTGTGCTCCCTGCACAAAAGTTGGTCTTCAGCCTGGGTGAGTGGAGGGTCTATTTTGAAGATAAAGATGTGTCATTAAATGGGTATTTAGGTGAGGTTGTTACACACCCTCGGAACTCAAACCACATGCACTAACTGCCACCTGCGATACTGTCACTACTTGTGACTATGTCTTCAAAGCAGGGCTGGATAATGCTTCCATGTCAGGTGCATGATATCATTTTTAACGTGGTGAATGTCATTCAAAATGAAGCGGTGGAAAGAATATCTGTCCTACAGAAGAGTGTGGAACTGTTTGTTTTAGAAGAAGGTATTTCAATTAAAAACATATTATCTCTTTTTGATCAGGATTTTGAAAGAGAAACTTTAATTTCCTTTTCAAACCTGTTGAAATATCATCAAGAAAATAACACTGATATTGACATTTGCGATTTCAGAACAAGTCATTTCAACATGAGGGAAGCTTTTCTCAACAGGTTTCATAAATTCGTAAACAGGATGACCTTATAATTTGCTAGAAAAAAACCTCTTACTGCTACTGTAGTATGATTAAATTACTCTGTCATTAACACTGATAATAGCAGTTTGAAACACAATTGCTGGATTTAAAAAAAGAAAAATATATTGTGGAGTTTGAAATCAGAACATCTTTGTGCTGTTATGAAAATGTTCAAGAAAAACGAATGTGAACTTAATTCACAGCATAAGCAGTCTGCTTTGAAAGACCTGGAGAAGGGAGACACGTTAATGTTTTAACACTTAGAATAGTATTCCTGACTTACAAATCACATGAAAAAACTAGTGTCTGCTATTCTTTACTTAATCAGGTCGTCATATTTCCATGTGAATTATCATTTTCAAACATGAACCTTATCGAGAATAAATTGAGAAGTCTTCTTATTAATGAGGACCTGGAATTGTGCCAAAAATTAAAAACGGTAACATTCAGTCTTGACTTACCAAAGTTTCCAAGGAGATGCAAGGCCATTGTTCACACTAGTGTTTGTCAGTCACCCCTCCCCCACTTGTAAAGCACACGGACATTTGAAATTGCCATCAGGATAAGGCGGAATGACAGCTTTCTCTACCACTTGACTGAACAATGATCAAATATGCCGTAAGGCACTATATGAGCACTGCTGCTGGTGTTTTTTTCCCCTCTTCTGTCTGCCTCGGTGTCTTGTGATAGTAGCATGTCTCTTTTTGTCTTTCCATCTTAAGGCTAAAATGTTTCCCTTACAGTGGTAAATAATGTCATTTCACTGGAGAAAAGCACTAGACGAAGCTGATGACATTCCTCTCCTGCTTTTTTTGACATTGTCAACAAAATCACTACATATATCTTCAGGAGCTGTTGCCAGCACTACACTTGTGAAGTATCAATCAGTGTATAGCATGGTGGTGACCCTTACCTGCTAAATTATCAAGCTGTCTCAACACCACATTATTCACAAAATTGCATATACAGTTTTATGCCATGGCTTCTGTGGCATACATTGCTGGAAACTGAGGTGCCATTTGGACATATTCCTTCATCAATTGTTAATATCACCACTAAATGGAGACATCCCTTATGAATTGTAATATCACCAATCAGTTGATATCATCCATTTTTGCACCACCGTCTTATGTCATACACTGACTGCAATTTGAATGTGGATCAAACCCTGGCTCACCTTTAGTTTCATTTGATTGTTTTCATTCAAATGAAAGATTGAAAGTATTAGAAGGAATCTGTTTCTGCTCATTTTGTTCAGACAGAAACTGAATGACTCAAGTGTATTTGTGCTCCATTGATCTGCTAGTCAAGGCCACTCACTGAAACTTTTTTGCAAACTGATGGCAGTAAATTTCCTAATGTCATCCAGGGTAACTGTCTTCCATGCTGCTAGCCTGCTTCTTGACAGTAATCGATTCAGGCATCACTTCCATATTATTTGTTACCTAGCATACACACTGATCAGCCAGAACATTATACCATTGATCTATTATCAATAGCAGTGTCACCTGGCGAGGAATGATTGCTAGTCAGACACAGAGGTGGTGCATGTAGTATTAGCGAGCATGCTGTCCATGTGTAGGATAGGGAAGGCACATGATGTATCTGAGTTTGACCGAGGGCAGATTGTGATGGCCTGGAGGCTTGGTAAGAGCATTTTGGAAACTGCACAAGTTGTTGGGTGTGTGAGGAGTGCTGTGGCAAGTGTTATCAGCATGTGGTGAAAACACATCCTGACGTCATGGGGTTGGGTGGCCACCCCTCATTGCAGATGTCGAGCAGACTGATAAAACAGGACGATGGCCCACCACAGCCAACAACCCATGCATGTACCAATGTTAATACCACAACACCGAGCGAGGTGGCGCAGTGGCTAGCACACTGGACTCGTATTCGGGAGGACGACGGTTCAATCCCGCGTCCGGCCATCCTGATTTAGGTTTTCCGTGATTTCCCTAAATAGCTCCAGGCAAATGCCGGGATGGTTCCTTTGAAAGGGCACGACCGGCTTCCTTCCCTGTCCTTCGCAAATCCGATGAGACCGATGACCTCGCTGTCTGGTCTCCTCCCCCAAACAATCCAATCCAATCCAACACCACAACATCAGCACCTACAACTGAAATGGGCACGTGACCATTGGCACTGGATGTTGGCGCAGTGGCAAAGCGTTGCGTAGTCTGATGAATCCCGATACCTTCTTCATATGCCGATGGGAGAGAGTGAATCCAACATCTTCCTGGGGAACAGCTTTTTGCCACTTGTACTGCAGCATGGAAACAAGCTGGTGGTGACTCCTTTATGCTGTGGGGAACATTGACGTGGGCATCTACTGGTCCAGTGGAGATCATGTAAGGCACAATGATGGCCAAGGAGTATTGTACACTGGATGATGGCAAAGGAGTATGTACACTGGTTGCAGACCACATACACTTCTTCATGGTGATCATGTTTCCTGATGGTAGTGACATTTTTCAGAAAGGTGATGTGTCATGTCACAAGGCCAAGAGTGTGATGGAGTGGTTTGAGGAACAGAGTGATGGGTTCCAGTTGATGTGCTGGCTCCCTAACTCGCCAGATCTGAATCCAATTGAATGCATCTGGGGCGTGATTGAACGTGGTGTGAGATGTTGCTGCTCCTCCCTGGAATTTACACGAATTAGGTGACTTGTGTGTTCAGATGTGATGCAAACTCCCAGCAACCTACCTGGGCTCCATGCTTCCATACCACGTTGTATGACCACTGTTATCTGTGCCAAAGGTGGACATACCAGCTGTTGGGTAGGTGGTCATAATGTTCTGGCTGATCAGTGTAAATTTGTTTGCTCTTTCAATTGAGCAAGTAACTCGTTGTCCTGAAAATAACAGAAAAATCAGTGATAGGCCTACCACTTTTAAAGTTTTTTTCAGTACTTATATTTCCACTCACACCAGTATAAATTGCAGTAGTATTTGGGACATCATTTGTGTCATCCCATTCGTCATTTCCCTGCACTGACTGTCTTGTAAATTTTCTTTCGCTTCCGCTTGACATCTGTGAATGCTTCAGAGATTCTGAGGGTCCTGCAGCAGGAATTGGCATCATGCTTTTACTGTCAGTGCTCTATCCGGAAATAATATGTATATGTTGAAAGAATATGAACAACATTTAGCGTAAGTGTGAAGAAATAAGAAAAGAAAATATCACAAAAATTATTACATCTGAGAAGTTGTGCAAGAATTATGTGTGGAAAGTATAGAAAATTACAACAAAATTACCTGATCCTGATTCAGCAAAAGTTGGATCTTCATCCATACCACGGTCGTGAAAAATACCGCTCAGATTATGTTTCGATTCTTCAAGAATGCAGAGAATCACACCACCGCTCACTGGGCTATCACTTGACATGTTGATTCAAATAAGAATATGCTTTATACTGGTGTCTCACAGTCGACTGCCACATAACGATTGTTTTGCAAACCCAAAAGCTATATTTATGCACATCCAAGTGGTAGAAATGCAAAGTGTTTGTCTCCCTTCTGGGAACTGCTGGACCTGTGGTATTACATGTAGGAACTAGGACTTGATTGAGGAGGGTCAGCTGCAATATTATGAGCATGGCAGTTTTCAAAAAGGGACAGCAAATGTAATATTAAAGGTGCGGCCTTCTTCACACCACTGACTGCAACGTAATATTATGAGGATGGTGCACTAAGTGTTAAGTAAAACATGAAACCTTACTTAAAATTTATAGAGTTAATTTTGGGGATTGTCATGGAGTGAAAGAAGATGTAGTGTTTAGTATTGAGAAAGGAGTATTAAGATGCTTTGGACAAATAGAACAAATGAACAATAGAAGATAGACGAAACAAGTACACAAGACGAGTGTGGATGGGAGAGCTGCAAGGGGTTTACCTCAGTAAACTTACCTATCTGGTTAAGGATGTTTTTAACAAAACCAGCCTTGATGTACCCTAATAAGTTACTAACAATTTACCTACCAATATAATTTAAGTTTCTAAAAAAGCTGGCTCTCATAACAAATTTCAGTTGTTGTACTGTTGATATTTGTCTCTGTTGATTAAGAGTTTGCCAGTCAGTGATTGAGTAGATACCTAATTTATGAATTAAACACCCTGCTAACTTATAACCAATTCTCCTGTTACATTACAGTACACTTTAGAAACACACAGGAATGCATGAGAGATTTTCCTGTGCCTAGTAATTAACTTTTTAGTAGAACCTGTACAATTGCAGTGTTACCATTGAGTGAACTGTCAATGACTGGTGGTTTGTTATAACATTTAACTGATTTCAGAAATGTGATTAGTTTCCTCATTTTAATTAGTTTCCATGAGACCATCCAGGACTTTCACTTTCAGACTGAGGTATAGATCTATGGTATGATTGGAGATAAAACTGATTCACTTTGTTACATGACTGTGAAACATGTTTATTGTAATTTTTTAATGCTAGAGAAAAGTCATTGTAGTGTAAGAGTTAATTAAACATGTTTTACTACAAGTATGATCTTAGAATTGCTTTAGCAGTAGAAATTTTTTGTTTTATTTATTTATTTAATTATTTATTGTACAGATTGTAGATAACGAGACTGCGGGTAAAGAAATCAACGATGTTGCAGCTCTAGCAGAGAGTATTCAGCCCAAAGGAAACACATTGTCATCTACAAGTGTATGTAAAAATATATTTAAAAATGTGGCAATTTTTAAAGTGAAATGTAAATTTTACACTTAAGATGGTTCCATATTTTACACCATTATTTAGCATCATTTATTTCTGTGTAAAAAAAGCTGTAATTTGTGGTGAGGCCTTAACTGTTTCATGTTTATGGGTATGACAACAGATATGTTTGATGGTAGATTGCCCCTTATACCTGAAAATGTTCACAAAAATTCAACCTTGTTACTGGCATAAGTAAATGTCTGTCTTGTATTGTGAAGCTTTGCATATAATTTTTGCAAGGTTTGCTATCAGCCTTTACTTCATCTGTTCAAAATTTATAGAGAGATAGATATCATACAGATTAAGTGTTCTAGAAACTGACATCTAGGATCATACCACTTCAAGTTTGTTCTGTTTATGCTTGAATTATCCCTTATGCAGGTATATAAGAGAGGTAGTATTTGAATGTTCCATAATGAACCTTCAACAATGAAACAAACACACAACTTATTCATTTACTGGGTGACAGCAGAAATAAATAAATGAAAATAAATATAAAAAGTGTTAGTTTCAGAACTATAAATGGGATTGGGGAGGGAATAGGATGGGTGTGTGAAATGATGGTAGCAGCGTAAAATGAGGATAAGTGGCTGATACCTACCACACGCTGTAGAGGAGGTGCCCATCCATGGAACTCTTCTTGCACTGATGTTTGGAGAAAGAACCGAAGTGTTGAAGTACAAAATAAGGTCATATTTACTTTGTTGTAGTGAAGGTTGTCTGTATTAGTGAAACAAAATACTTCGTGTTCTGTTACAGGATATGTTGTTTTGTCAGTATAGACAATAAGATTGTCTATGTTAGTGAACCAAAATATCTCAAGCTCTGTTACAGGGTATTTTGTTTTGGTAGTACAGACAACCCTCACTGACGGTATTGTGGTTGTAATACTGACTTAAATGCAATGTGTCGGGAGGCTGTGGGGAAAAGAAAGGGAGAGGGGAAACAGGGAGTGGAAAAGAGAAGAGCAGAGAAGGGAAAAGAGTGATGGGGCCACCAGCAGAGAGCAGCACACAATGAGAGTGAGTGGAGGTGAATTATAATGAAGTGAGAGGACAGAGGTGGTGGAACAGGTGGCTGGAGGATGAGGCTGGCATGATATCGGGAAGGGTGAATGTGGTTTAAGAAACTCCCACCTGCACAGATCAGAAAACTGTTGATGGAAGTGGGGAGGATGCAGATGGCCTGGGTTGTGAAACAAGCCATTGAAGTCAAGCATGTTATATACAGGTGCATGTCATGCCACAAAATAGTCCACTTTGCTTTTGGTCACAATTTATCAGTGGCCATTATCCTTGTGGACATCTTGTTGGTTATCACACCAATATAAAAAGCTGAGTTATGATTGCTCCAGAGCTGGTATATAACATAGTTGCTCTCACAGGTGCCCCAGCCTTCGATGGGGTAGGATAAGCCCACGACAGGACTGGAATAGGAAGTGGTGGATTGGGCAGGTCTTGCTCCCATGTCTTCCACAGGGATACGATCTCTGTGGCAAGGGATTGTAATTGGGAGTGTCATGTGAATGGACTAGAATATTGTGGAGGTTGTAGGAAGGATTTTGGGTAGGATGTCCTTAGTTTCAGGGCATGATGATAACATAATCAAAGCTCAGAGGAAGGCATGTGGTTCAGTTGTTCCATTGTAGGGTGGTATTGTGTGATGAAGGCGGTCAGTGTTTCTTGGGGGTAGTGGGAGGATGGGGGTCTGTGGGGATGTGGCAAGGAACATATGTTTGTGGACTGGGTCTGAGGGATAGTGTCTATCTGTGTGACATTCAGCATGCTGGACTAGGAGCCCGTGTGGAAGACCGACACATCACATCCAATTCCAGTCCTGTCGCAGGCCTACCAAGGCCAGGCCACCTGTGAGAGCACACATGTTGTGTACCAACTCTGCCAGAATCATTGCTCAGCTTTTCATATTACTATGACAACCAAACAGCTTTCCACAAGGATGAATGGCCACTGCCAGACTGTCAATAAAAGGAAAGTGGTCCACCCTGTGGCACAATTTGCAGCTGTACATAATGTTGCTAGGTTTCAAGGGCTGCTGTACAGTGCTTTACCACCAGGGCCATCTCGACCCTCCCCTCCAGCACCATCTTTCCAGAACTGAACAGACGGGAGTTATCTGTACAAGACATTCACCACACCTGAAATCACCCCAGTCTCAACCTACAGTAACCTGTTGTCCTCCACATCCTCTGCCCAACTTTTACCCACCCCTTTGTCCTGTCACCTCGTTACAATTCGCCTTCCCCTCAGTCTCGCAGTGTGCTGCTCTTTGCCAGTGCACCCATCAGTATTTTCCCCTTCTCTGCTCTTCTCCTTTCTGCTCCCCCAACCCTCACCCCCTCCCTTCCCCCACAGCTTCCTGATGTGGCACCTGACAACCCTGTCCTGCCACCTCAAGTCCCTGCATGTTCTGCCAGGCAGAGCCAATTTCTCTTCCACCACTCTTACCCTGCTATCCTTCCCCATCCCACCCACTCCAAGTTGTTGCTCCCTTTTGATGCATTTCTGTTGGTCTTGCCCGAGTGGCCGGAAGTAACAGTCATGTGTGTGTGGAGATGTGTTTGCTTCTGAGACTATATCTGCATTTTTCTTTTCTGAAAAAGGCTTTGGTTGAGAGTTGTATATAATTTTATTTTCATTGTGCCTGTCTGTAACTGAACACGCCATCTTTACAGTTAGTAGCACTGTCCTTTTCATAATAATGTTAATATTCTGATCTGAACTTTCTATTGTTCAGTTCATGTATCTGGTATATATTATGGAAAATCCAGGATGGAATAAAGGTAGTATTATGAAAAGGATCAATTGCTACTCACCATGTAGTGGAGATGTTGAGTCATAGACTGGCACAACAAAAAGATTGGTAAAAAGACTGCTAAACAAGTGAACTTTCAGCCAACAGTTCTTCTTCTAAAGTAGACAAAACACAGACATTCATGTAAGTACAACACACACACACACACACACACACACACACACACACACACACACACCCGCGCGCACCTGCTGTCTCTGGCCACCAAAGCTGGATTTTAGCCTCTGTGACGAAAGACAGTGGTCATTGTGCATGCGCGCGTGTGTGTGTGTGTGTGTGTGTGTGTGTGTGTGTGTGTGTGTGTGTGTGGTTTTTTTTCTCTGCTTAAGAAGGCCTTTTGGTCAAAACATCATTTGTTTAGCACTCGTTTTGTTGTTCCTACCTACAACTCGGTAACTCCACCATATGGTGAGTAACAGCCTATTCTTTCCATAATATTGGTATATATTATGGTTTGTCTCACAGGTGTCTGTGGGTTTGATGGAAGTAGGTGGCACCAGATGTATTGTTATAGTAAGTACTGTGTACTGATGTTGGGATGCCTTCACAAAATTATATAGTGGGAGGAATTTACAAGGATATGAATGATATGGCAAGAATACAGATTTTGGAGAACTTTGTGTTTTGACAAAGCTGATGTGTGAAAACCATAAGCTATAGTGGGTGGCTTGGTGGGCAGGCTGATGTGCAAAAACCTAAAGATACAGTGGGTGGCTTGGGGGGTATAATGTTTAGCGTGAACAGCATTTCAAGGCCTGGTTTCAGAAGATGTTCAAAGAATTTAATATTGTGTGACAGAAGGTACACTAAATTCATGATTTAGGGCTAGTCGGCCTACTTTTGCAGTTAAGTGAAGTTCACACTATCTTTCCTCCTCATAGTTTTATTTTGGAGGTCATCATTCACAAAAAAATTTCTCAATTTTTTATTTTATAATTACTTGTAGAAAATAAATTGATTTTTCATTTCCACCCAGTGTACATGATATCATGTTTTCTCAGGCAGCCATATGTGTACAATATTACAACAGTAGCTGTAATTGTCATCGTTAGTCCATCATTTTGTATTGGAATAACTTGGTCTGTTGTCATAATAGTGAACTTGTGTACTTGATGATTGTGACATGGGTGTTTGCCGGAGAATTTTTTGTTTATGTAACTAGTGTTGGTATGAGGACAATTACTATTAAAAAGGTTCTTGTTAGATTTGTACCACTAATGTTGTTATGTTAGGATTTTGTGTAGGCACAGGGGTTGTTCTGTGTATCACTTATGTTGCACCTTCTGTGCGATTCTTTTGCCTTGTTATTTGTGGAATCATGAGAGGCTTATTTCTGTTATTGTTCAGAGGTTAACAAATAAAACCATATTTGAGTTACTAAAACAAAAAAAGTTCATACCGATATAGGTCCACAAATGTTTAGTTATGGAGCTACGGCTAATAAAAGTTCTGCCTGAAATTTAGCAACTTAGTAATATGAAGCCATTGCAAAACTGTACGAGGTTAAAGTAAAGCACGATTTCCATTTATTTTGTTTTTATTGGTCCAGTGAATCTAATAAAACATGTCCCAGACACGTATCTGCAGTAATTTTGCAGAACATCCAGAGAAGCGAACATTATTATACAAGTAAATTTGTTTACTTTCCATTAAGAATGTAGAAAGGTTTATGTCGTTGTTGGCAGCCTTTAGTGAGTTGTTTTAGTCGTTTTCTAATCTTGAAATGAGTAAGTTTTCTGTATTGTTTTTTTCTTGTTTAACATAAATTCACGTGCGCTATGGTATTAATAAAAGCAGATTATCTGACACATTCATACAGTTTCAGTTAACGTTATTACCGTCATTTTTCCAATATTAAGTTCTTTATGACTTCTGTTGAAAACCTTTGCACAGTTGTCTGGAATTTAAAAAACAGATCAGGCCAAATTGCTAATAAAATAGAAATTTTAAAAAATTACTTCTTTGCTTAAAAATTTTGCTTCTCTGGATGTTCTGGAAAACTACTGCAGATACATATCTGGGACATGTTTTATTAGATTCATCAGACCAATAACAACAAAATAAATGGAAATTGTGCTTTACTTAAACCTCATACTGTTTTTCGATGACTTCGTATTGCTAAGTTGCTAAATTTCAGGCAAAATCTTTTATTAGCCGTAACTCCGTAACCAAACATTTGCGGACCTGGATGCTTCAATGCAGTTGGTGATTGATTTAAGTACACATATGCGACATTAACACTTGGCATACTTGTACACACTAGTAGCAGGATAGGCAACATGTCTTCATTACGTGATAAAATCCAGATTGCTGCTGTAGTAGTTTGAGATGTATTTATTGTAATGGATCCATTTCAGCTAGATTGACATCTTCATACCATCTGTAAAAGTTACGTAACATTTTTTATTTTATTATAGTGTTAGTTAACATATTTTTGGGTATACAAATTTGATAGATATGTTCACTGTTACTCTGTATTGTTATTGCGGTAAGTATAGGACTCTTATGCTGTAAGCTGTTCTGTGGTTTGCTCCTGTTGTTAATGGTCCCTTCTTGTAATTTTTTTATAATTTGACATTTTATTGCAAGATTTGACAGTTTTTACAGGTGACAGAAGACGCTATATGTTTAAAGTTATGACTGTGTGTTGATATTATCATTTCATTCTGTATGTATGGTGTTTGCAATCAATGTGTCTATGGATAGATGTCAGTGTCTGTCTGTCTATCACCTTTGGTTAGGGAGTCAGTCAGAATTTTATACAAAGTATTTATGTTTTAAATCCATTTGTTCATTCAAAATGTCATCAGAGTGTTATATTGTGTGTATCTAGATTTTCCTCTCTTCAAGTATGTTCGTTGCTAAACCTTTAGATAATGTGTGTAAAATTTTTATTGCTGCATGGTGATTATCTTCTTTAAGTGGATGAAGACGGTAGAATTATTTTCACCAATTTTTGTGTACTTTCAATATCTTATGCTAAAGATGCACCCTGTCCATCCTGGGTAAAATTTATTGCAATCCTGGCATTAGATTTTGCTTATGCGTGTGTTTGTATATCTTGGTTACCATGTTTCTCCTGAGTGAACTCTAGGCTGGGTATTGTTGCTGATTCTATACATGAATTGGATACTTGCATTCTTCACTAGTGTGTTTAATTTGTTTGATGTTGTAGGTATGTATGTTGGGTTATTTTATGTCCTTGTGAATTTTTGGTTGCATTGCTTTGTCGGGGTTCAAACCATTCATTGTGCTATGTATCAAGTTCTTTGTGTATGGCAGTTTGGTTAGTAGTAGATTTTGTACTCTGTTGATCATGGCTTGGAAGTATGTGTGCTTGTGTGCCTGTGGGCGACCTGAATTAGTATGTATTATGATGTCAGTTGCTGCATGCTTTCTATAAATTTTAAACATGTATGAATTTTTGTTGTTATTGACAGTGAAATCCAGGAAATCAATTGAATTGTTCCAGAAGGCAATTACAATCATACAGAAAAATCTCTCACGGTATATAAAAACTGTGATTGAGAATACAAGAAATAACAGACCTACTCATTTTAAGTACAACACAAAAGTATTTTGAATTCAATAATAATACATACTCCCAATTAGATGGAGCAGCAGTAGCTTGCAGTGTTGCCAGCACATTACCAGATATCTTCTTGAATGCATTAGCAGGAGAATTCTTTTGCACCCATAAATTCCCCAACCACGAAAATTATCTATAATTTTAGATATGTGGATGACATGCTTGCCCTTATAAATGGAAATGAACTTGACATCCAACATGTACATCAAGCACTAAATAAACTACATCATAAAATACACTTCACTGTGGGAAAAGAAATGAACAAATCGATTAATTTCTAGGAATTCACAGTCACTAACAATAAAAATTCGCACATTTTCAAAATTCATGGAAAATCAGAATACAGGATCTATTACCATACAAAAAGAGTGGATACATTACAATATATAGCACAACAAAATTATTTCAACTCAGACATAGTAGTGCAGATACATGAAAGAAAAGCTACACCTACAAAAACAAAAATTCACATGGACATAAAATTGTCAAAAGAATGCAAAAAAGACTAAACAAACATACACATCTGTAACATATTTATGTACAGTATTTAAAAAATTAGCACACTAATCAGGAACACAACTATCCAGTTTGCCTATAGAACCAACAACAATATCTGGTGTAGACTTTGCTCTGTAAAAGCAAAATTACAAAACTGAATGTCAGGATTGCAATAAATTTTACATAGGGTGGACAGGCCACAGCTTCAGTGTAAGATATTGAGAGCAAGTGAGATTTAGTTAAAATAATCCATCTACGTTCTTCAACCACTTAAGAACAACTACTACAACGGTATGGAGTTAGTAATGAAACTTTAGCACATACTACCTAAAGCTGTAATAATGAATGTAGTTGAAGAGATGGAAATGTAAATAAATGGATTTAAAACATAAACATTTCATACAAAATTTTATTGAATTCCTAAACAAAGGTAATGGATAGGACAGACTGATTACAAAAACCATACACACTGCCCAAAATGATAACATCAACACACCATAGCAGCTGTAACCATACAGCATCACTTTGTAATATAATACTGATGATGTATGGATGTAAACGACAAATTTGTGCATCCGAAAATATGATTAACCAACACTATAATAAAATATAAATGTTTTGTAACTTTGGCAGAAGGTACAAAGATAGCGCTCTAGCTAAAATGGGCCCATCACAATAAATACATCATTAAACTACTATAGTAGCAATCTGAATTTTACCACTTAATGTCTCTGAGAGATAACGTTGAGAGATAACTTTTACAATGTGGGGCCCATTTGGATTGTAAAAAGTATCTTAATTAATTTTATAAGTATCTTTATTTGTGTGTTTTCTTTGATGAAAAACCTGATTGTTGTATGTGGGTTATTGTTGAAGTGGTTTTCACTGACTTAAATTGGGGTTACGGGCTTTTATATAAAATTTATGGGGGATATGTAGGCAAATATACACACATTATGCTAATGTGTAACGATTTTTTCTAGGTTGTGACACCCATACCATTCCTCCTGAAGCATTCCTTAAGAGAGTATCAGCATATCGGATTGGATTGGCTTGTTACAATGTTTGATCGTAAACTGAATGGCATTCTGGCTGATGAAATGGGTTTGGGCAAAACAATCCAAACAATTTCTTTGCTCGCTCATTTAGCATGTGAGAAAGGTAAGCAAACTATTTCACAGTGTGTGTGTGTGTGTGTGTGTGTGTGTGAGAGAGAGAGAGAGAGAGAGAGAGAGAGAGAGAGAGATAGAGAGAGAGAATCTGATTTGTCTTACATAACTGATGACACACACACAGTGTGTTACAAATTAACAGTGAAGCTCTCCATAGGGTTGTAGAGGATACTGAGACATGAAATTTGTTATAATTTCAAAGTTATATGTCCGGAGGCCTCTTAAAATTGGCTTTAGTTGTGTCATACACTCATTGTTGAGTTATTTTACCTACTACACTTAGTTGTTAAACAAAACTTAAAGGATAAAATATTTTTAATGTTAACCAGGCTTTTTATGGATTTAGAAGAAGTGTGTAACATTATTATTATTATTATTATTATTATTAGTAGTAGTAGTAGTAGTAGTAGTAGTAGTAGTGACTACCACAGTCTTAGCCAGTCACATAAATTCATCAGTTGCCAGTATAAAACAAAATATGGATCCCTAATGTCTGCATTAAGATAGCCTGCTGTAAATCCATTAGAATTAGTGATGTCATAGTTTGGATGGACAGTAGCCAATTAGTTGACTGTGTACTGATTCATTTCAGCACATAAAATTGCAGTTTGTCAGTAAGACTCACTGTGTCAGAATCGAAAGCAGCTGCTCATGTAAGAGTGATAACATGAAATGGCAATAGTAGAACACCAAGTGGTATCACATTTTGTGAAGCAGACGAGGAAGAGCCTTGAAAATGGAATGACAAAATTGCAGACAGTTTACGAGTTAGTATAATACAAAAAACTTAATGTGGTAGTGTGATTAGTAGATCGACATTCTGTTAATAAGTCGAAAATTCAAGGTTCAGTTTGTAGAGGATCCATGTCCTAGTTCTGCTACTGAAACCAATTTTTTCCAAAGTGAATTTACCAGAGATCAAATGTTACAGTAGTCTCTCTCCCTCTCCCTCTCCCTCTCCCTCCCCCCCCCCCCTCTCTCTCTACTAATATTAATATTCTCCCTCCCAAACTTATTTCAATAATATCTTGTGAAGTAACTTTGTAGTAAATATTAAACCTTACTGGTCCTCTAAATAAATAATAGAGCCATATTTCAGTGGCCAGTTTTAACAAGTTACTATATATTTGCAACCCAGAAAGTTTTCTCTAAGATTAACTTGTCTCTGGACTCCTTACAAGGACATTTCAACAATGACTAGTATCCAGATGTATACGTAGATCCTTTACCTCTCATATTCATGGAAGCAGACATAGCACATATTTGTAAGAAACAGGTATATGTTGGCCTTTTTTTTTATTTTGCAGTAAGCAAATTATAGATTTTAAATTGTTAAGTTATCAATAATTTGAAAGTATTAACTTTGGTAATCTTCATCCATCTGAACGTTCTCGCGCAGTCTAGCCTTGGTCTCCCTCTACAAATACACACCCCCCCCCCCCCCCCGCCTGCTTCCCCCACCACCCTATCCTTCAGATGCCCCTCCATTATCAAATTGACATTTCATTAAAATATTTAGAATATGACCTATCTACATCTACATATATACTCCACTAGCTACCAAGCAGTGTGTAGCGGAGGGCACAATTCGTGCCAAAGTCGTATTCCCCCCCCCCACCCCCCTCCCCTCTCTGTTCCACTCGCGGATCCCACGAGGGAAAAACGACTGTCTGAATGCTTCAGTATAAGCTCTAATTTCCCTTATCTTTGCATGATGATCATTGCGTGATTTGAAAGTTGGTTGTAATAATATATGCTCTACATCCTTGGCGAAGATCAGATTTCGGAATTCAGCGAGCGGCCCCTTCCATTTAACGGGTCGTCTGTCTGTAAGTGTATACCACTTCAAACTTTCTGTGAGATTTGTAACGCTCTTGTGATGACTTGCCCGTTACTTGTACAGTCTGATGATTCCATATGAGATCATTTCGAATAGTCGCACCCAGATACTTGACAGATGTTATCGTTTCCAGAGACTGGGCATTTATTTTGTACTCGCACATTAATGGGGATGTTGTTATATGCAGTACGTGACACTTACTAATATTGAAAGATAACTGCCAGTCATGACACCACGCATTTATTTTCTGCAAATCCTCATTGATTTGTTCACAACTTTCGTGTGATACTGCAGCATCCTCAGCAAACGGTCTAATGTCACTGTCAATACCTATCAGTCAGTTTCTTCATTTAGTCAAGGTTTTCTATAAATTTCATGTTCTTAAATACCATTCATTAACTTCTCATTAGTTACCTGATATACTTATGCGGTCTTCAGTATTTTCATGTAGCACAGCAGTTCTTAAAGAATATTAAATTTTTGGTAATATGTTGTATATCATTTATGAGGGTAGGTAGCTTAATGTAACTACACCATTATGGCAGTGTGTGAAATATATTGTATTAAAAAATTAACAAGATTTCATTTAACTTTCCAGGTAATTGGGGTCCACATCTCATTATAGTTCCTACATCTGTGATGTTAAATTGGGAAATGGAATTCAAGAAATGGTGCCCAGCTTTCAAAATACTCACGTATTATGGATCTCAGAAGGAAAGGAAACAGAAGCGTACAGGTAAAAGTGTAAGATTTATTTTTGAGGTAGCCTGAATGAAGTGCTTCATGAGATTCTTTAAAAGAAAAATTACTTGTGCATTTTGTCTTGACTGTAAAGAATTGAGGTCTGCATTTTAACAGTGACATTACTTAGTTCTCAAATACTTGTTCTTGCAAGTATGGAAATTTCTTATATTTCATGAATTTACAATTTCCATCTTACACTATCTCTCTGAGTGACTGTCTCATTAAGAAAGATGTGCAACCGATCAAATCATCTTAAGAAGTTAAAATAACTAAGTTGTTTGAAAAAATCATTTAAAAATTCATAAATATGTTCTTTTTATGTAAAGAAGTTGCAAACAGATTAATAGTCTCTCTCTCTCTCTCTCTCTCTCTCTCTCTCTCTCTCTCTCTCTCTCCCCCCCTCCCTCCCCCTCTCCCCCCCCTCTCTCTCTCTGTGCGTGCGTGGGGGGGGGGGGGGGGGGGGGGGGGCAAACCTACATCTGTAACAGCTTACTTATACTACAGAGAGGCCCAGAAAAATGTACACTTCTTTGATAGTCAATATTAATGTATTAATGGAACGAAACGACATACCATTACTACTGCATAGGGGTTGTTGTTGTTGTGGTCTTCAGTCCTGAGACTGGTTTGATGCAGCTCTCCATGCTACTCTATCCTGTGCAAGCTTCTTCATCTCCCAGTACCTACTGCAACCTACATCCTTCTGAATCTGCTTAGTGTATTCATCTCTTGGTCTCCCTCTACGATTTTTACCCTCCACGCTGCCCTCCAATGCTAAATTTGTGATCCCTCGATGCCTCAAAACATGTCCTACCAACCGATCCCTTCTTCTAGTCAAGTTGTGCCACAAACTTCTCTTCTCCCCAATCCTATTCAATACCTCCTCATTAGTTACGTGATCTACCCATCTTATCTTCAGCATTCTTCTGTAGCACCACATTTCGAAAGCTTCTATTCTCTTCTTGTCCAAACTAGTTATCGTCCATGTTTCACTTCCATACATGGCTACACTCCATACAAATACTTTCAGAAACGACTTCCTGACACCTAAATCTATACTCGATGTTAACAAATTTCTCTTCTTGAGAAACGATTTCCTTGCCATTGCCAGTCTACATTTTATATCCTCTCTACTTCGACCATCATCGGTTATTTTACTCCCTAAATAGCAAAACTCCTTTACTACTTTAAGTGTCTCATTTCCTAATCTAATTCCCTCAGCATCACCCGACTTAATTCGACCACATTCCATTATCCTTGTTTTGCTTTTGTTGATGTTCATCTTATATCCTCCTTTCAAGACACTGTCCATTCCGTTCAACTGCTCTTCCAAGTCCTTTGCTGTCTCTGACAGAATTACAATGTCATCGGCGAACCTCAAAGTTTTTACTTCTTCTCCATGAATTTTAATACCTACTCCGAATTTTTCTTTTGTTTCCTTTACTGCTTGCTCAATATACAGATTGAATAACATCGGGGAGAGGCTACAACCCTGCCTCACTCCTTTCCCAACCACTGCTTCCCTTTCATGCCCCTCGACTCTTATAACTGCCATCTGGTTTCTGTACAAATTGTAAATAGCCTTTCGCTCCCTGTATTTTAGCCCTGCCACCTTCAGAATTTGAAAGAGAGTATTCCAGTCAACATTGTCAAAAGCTTTCTCTAAGTCTACAAATGCTAGAAACGTAGGTTTGCCTTTTCTTAATCTTTCTTCCAAGATAAGTCGTAAGGTCAGTATTGCCTCACGTGTTCCAACATTTCTACGGAATCCAAACTGATCTTCCCCGAGGTCCGCTTCTACCAGTTTTTCCATTCGTCTGTAAAGAATTCGCGTTAGTATTTTGCAGCTGTGACTTATTAAACTGATAGTTCGGTAATTTTCACATCTGTCAACACCTGCTTTCTTTGGGATTGGAATTATTATATTCTTCTTGAAGTCTGAGGGTATTTCGCCTGTCTCATACATCGTGCTCACCAGATGGTAGAGTTTTGTCATGACTGGCTCTCCCGAGGCTATCAGTAGTTCTAATGGAATGTTGTCTACTCCCGGGGCCTTGTTTCGACTCAGGTCTTTCAGTGCTCTGTCAAACTCTTCACGCAGTATCTTATCTCCCATTTCGTCTTCATCTACATCCTCTTCCATTTCCATAATATTGTCCTCAAGTACATCGCCCTTGTATAAACCCTCTATATACTTCTTCCACCTTTCTGCCTTCCCTTCTTTGCTTAGAACTGGGTTGCCATCTGAGCTCTTGATATTCATACAAGTGGTTCTCTTCTCTCCAAAGGTCTCTTTAATTTTCCTGTAGGCAGTATCTATCTTACCCCTAGTGAGACAAGCCTCTACATCCTTACATTTGTCCTCTAGCCATCCCTGCTTAGCCATTTTGCACTTCCTGTCGATTTCATTTTTGAGACGTTTGTATTCCTTTTTGCCTGCTTCATTTACTGCATTTTTATATTTTCTCCTTTCATCAATTAAATTCAATATTTCTTCTGTTACCCAAGGATTTCTATTAGCCCTCGTCTTTTTACCTACTTGATCATCTGCTGCCTTCACCACTTCATCCCTCAGAGCTACCCATTCTTCGTCTACTGTATTTCTTTCCCCCATTCCTGTCAATTGTTCCCTTATGCTCTCCCTGAAACTCTCTACAACCTCTGGTTCTTTCAGTTTATCCAGGTCCCATCTCCTTAAATTCCCACCTTTTTGCAGTTTCTTCAGTTTCAATCTGCAGTTCATAACCAATAGATTGTGCTCAGAATCCACATCTGCCCCAGGAAATGTCTTACAATTTAAAACCTGGTTCCTAAATCTCTGTCTTACCATTATATAATCTATCTGAAACCTGTCAGTATCTCCAGGCTTCTTCCATGTATACAGCCTCCTTTCATGATTCTAGGGGTAAGGTTATTTTATTTGTTCATAGTGACCCACATTAGCAGCCAAACAATGTCAATGCCGCTGAACTGTTGACCGAACTACATCTGTCAATGTTGCTGGTGTAATAACTGCACAGTACCCCTTGATGATTCCTCGTAGCTCGTCGAGTGTAGCTTGCTTCTGTTCATGAACTTCATTTTTCAAGGTTCCCCATAGGTTTTTTTTTCTACCTATCCATTGTCCAGGTAGATTTTCATATGCAGCCTTTAGAATTCATCGCACACTCCATTGGCATACACACCATTTTCAAATGCACCCTGCTTCACAGATTTTTGAAGTGACCTAGTAAAATGTAGCGACATAGCAGCACTGGAAAGTGGACATGTTGATGTTTTTGGTTGGCCAGGCCTTTCCTTATGCACTTCCTTAACAGTACCATCAGTTTCAAATTTATCGCAAGTACAATAAATCGTTGTACATGTTGGTGGCTGAGTCAAACACATTTCTCCATTGCCGTTGAAGCTACATCGTGTTTTCGTACTTCCAGTACACCTCGGCACAGCCTTGCATTGTTCAAATGACAGTCTTATTTCATTCTTCGCTACGCTGTTATCTGCTGGAAAACATGCAACAAAATCTGTTGAGAAAATGATGGACTATGCTACCACAAAAAATTGCAATTATATGTCATTTTATTCCAGAAATATGAACGATCAAAGAGTGTCTACATTTTCTTCTACCCCTCCGTATTTGAGCATTCCTCTCAGTCCAACTCATGTCTCATTGAAAGTGGCTGTGAAAACTATATACCCTGATGCTTTTTAAGTGACCTACAAAAGAATAACACTAAGTGTTTTGTATTACAGAAGATGATGTAGTAAAATCAGATTTTGAATAATTAACTGTAAAAGCCTACTGGTTCTTGAGAATTAGTTATTGCTGTGAGAATATAATATTTTACAGAAGTTACCTTTTGTTACAGATCATGTATTTTGGTCATATTTAAAATTTTCATTTGAATTTTCAGGATGGACAAAACCCAATGCATTTCATGTGTGTATAACCTCCTATAAACTGGTAATTCAGGACCACCAGAGCTTTAGAAGGAAGAAGTGGAAATATCTTATATTGGATGAAGCTCAAAATATAAAAAACTTTAAATCTCAAAGATGGCAACTTCTGCTAAATTTTCAGACTCAGAGGTAACTATTTTGCAATATTCGTATTTTAATACTTCCATAATAATTTGATGGAAATGCAAAGTGTTAGACCATGAAGCTCAAAACCGATATTTATTTATCAAACTTTGTGCAGGTATTCATCACATAACAGGTATGGGATGATTAAACTCTCATTTCATTCAGAAGTGATGTTTACCTCCAACATTAGTATGAGATGTGATACCACAGGCAGGAATATATTTTTGTGTTGTGGTATGGAAGCAAACTGTATCTGAAAGTATCTTGAGAAGTTTATCGTTGTGCTCAAATCACGTGCTGTGTCAGTTGTCATCGTTTGGTGGCTATGAAAGTATATGTCTTTCCGTTCTGTTCCAGCGATCACCTTTGGATGTAAAATTAGAGGATCTGGCATGTCAGTCAAGGATCCTTACATTCCTCAGGACATTTGTGTTGTGAACCGCTGTGCAGGGTTATGCTGGAATATTTCATTCAGTACGCTAGTCATGAAGGTTACAAAGTCTGGGTTTATTATTCATGAACATTCAGTTCTCCTCCATAAATTACCAATCATTCTTGGTGTCATATCCAGTAGGTCCCGCACCTTGCTTCATGGAGTCGGAGAGGTATGGGCCTCTAGAACCACTGCTTTCTGTGATCTTTCACTAGGTCATCTATGTATATGTTGCTATTAACCTGATCACCATAAACAAGAGCAAGACTCATTGCTGAATGCTACAGTGTGCCAGTCAGTGTCTCAGTTGCTCTGGTTCTACACTGTACAAGCCTCTGTTGTGTGCAGCATGGTGTTAGCACTAAACAACGTGTGGCAGCTTGAGATCTCAGACTGGTCTGCCAGTAATCTTTTTCCTAGCCCATAACTTCAGCTGTTGCAATCCATATTTTTGTCAGGGCCGATTGTGAACAACCCTGCAGTCTTTTTAAGATTTAGTTCCTCACACTGTTGTCTGGAGTTCATCTTATCTTCAGTATGATATCTGTTGGTATGATATTCCCATGCCCCTTATGCCAATGATTTTATCTGTATCAGAGCCCAGAACATGGCTATAATATTACCTGAAAGCGTAGCACCTATGTTTGGTAAAATAAGCCTGTTTTTACAATCAGGAGTTTTTATGATTTAGAAGTTTGCCACACTACAGTCTTGAAGACTAAATTACTTGCAAAAATAAGTGGATGGAAATAAAATAATAAAAAAGGTGAGTAAATAATATTTAGCAGTGTAAGGAAAAGATAGAGTGCTACTTACTGTAAAGATGACAGGACGAGTTACAGACAGGTACATTGGAAAGACACTTACACTTTAGCTTTTGACAAAACCTTCTTCAGAAAGGGAAACACACACACACACACACAATATCATTCACATAAGCATGCGTACCTCACGCACACTTGACTGCCATCTCCAGCAGCTCTAACCAGAATTCAGCTATCATGTAGAATGGGGGCAAGAATCTGCAGAGGACAGGGAAAGGGAATGGATAACACTGTATGGGTGGAGGGAGGGAAGAGCGCTATCTGTCGAAGCATGTAGGGCTAGACTGCCAACAGGCGCAGTGTTGGGAGACTGTGTGGCAGGAGGGAATGAAAAAAGAGAGGAGTGAGGTGTCAGATTGTTGTAGGAGACAGCTGATTGGTAATCATACCAATATAAAAAAGTCTGCAAAGAGATGCCCCATGTTTTACCACCAATCACACCCAATCTTCCAACATCTCTAAGAACCAACTACAGAGGAACACCCCTTTCTTCATCCAATACCACCCGTGACTGGAACAACTGAACCACGTCCTTCATCAGGGCTTTGATTACCTATCATCTTGTCTTGAAATGAGGGACATCTTACCCAAGATCCTTCCCACAGCTCTTGAAGTGGTGTTCCAGCACTCACCCAATTTCCACAGCATCCTAGCCCATCCCTATGCCACTCCCAATCTCAACGCCTGTCCACAGACCTACTCAATCCTCCCACTAGTGCTTCCTATCCTATTCCAGTCAGGTCTTAGGCTTCTCCTGTGTTGTCAGAGGCCGGGCCACCTGTGAAAGCAGCCATGTGATATACAATCTCTGTTGCAATCATTGTGCAGTTTTTTATATTGGTATAACTATGAACCAGATGTCCACCAGGATGAATGGCCATTGCCAAACTGTGATCTACAGTAAATTAGATCACCCAGTGGCACAACCTGGAGCTGAACATAACATGCTTGATTTCAGTGACTGCTTCACTACCCTAACATCTGGATCCTCCCTTCACCAGCTTTTATGAACTGTGCAGGTGGAATTATCCTTACTTTATTGATATTCCAACCTGGAGTTTCCATTTTTTAAATAGTATTTAGATTTGCTTTTGCAAAAACTTCATAGTTTTTTTTCCAAAATAGCCTCCTCCTCCTTCTCCTCCTTCTTCTTCTTCTTCTTCTTCTTCTTCTTCTTCTTTTATTTATTTATTTATTTATTTATTTCTTGTTCCGTAGATCCAGTTAGTGAGTCAATCACAAGGATATGGAACGTGTCAAATTGTACATGTTTCAATTTAAACTTACAATAAATACAAGGGCAATTCAATGGCAAATTGTACATAGTTTAAGTAAGACATACTATAAATACAGTAACAGATACAATGTCAGCTAGATAACATAACAACCATTTGACAGAAAAAGAAGTTTCAAATAAAGGTTAAAGATAAGAGCACAAAGTTAAATCAGATATTAGGCCTACAAGAGTAAATACATGTACAGCCAATCTGTTATTACAAAAAGTGTGCTAATGCCCAAATGCACAATAAAATCAAATGAACTACTTCTAGACACAATAAGTTTAGTGATGGTATACATTTTCTTTCAGGTATTCATCCACAGTATAATAAGATTTCTCTGTCAGGTAATCTTTGAGAACTTGTTTAAATTTTGGCAGTTCTGTATGAACACATTTGATATGTAGTGGTAGAGCATTGAACAGCTTAATGCTGGAGTAGTAAACTCCTTTTTGTACCAGAGTGAGACGTTTCATTTCTAAATGTAGATTGTTTTTGTTTCTGGTGTTATAACCATGGAATTTACTGTTGTCTTGGTATATGGAATAATTTTTGCACAGAAAAGTCAGCAAGGAAAAAATATACTGTGAGGCAGTTGTTAGGATACCTATCTTCCGAAACAAGTGCCTGCAAGAGTGTCTTTGATGGACCCCACACATTATTCTGATTGCTTTTTTTTGGATGGTGAAAACTTTTTTTGCAAGTGGTTGGTTCCCCCAGAATATGATAGCATATGACATCAATGAGTGGAAGTAGCCAAAGTAGGCAACCTTAATAGTGTCAACTTCAGCCACTGAAGAAATTACCCGTAATGCAAATGTTGCCGAGCTAAGTTTTTTACATAGATGAAGAATGTGAACTGACCAATTACATTTACTGTCTATGTAAGCACCCAGGAATTTTGTGTCTTCAACTTTCTGTATTGGTTGATCTCTACATTTTATGTCAATTTCATTGGGATTACTTTGTGATGTATGGAACCTCATATAATGAGTTTTATCTGCATTGAGTGAGAGACCATTTGAGGAGAACCAATTTAAGATGTCATTAAAAACAGTATTTGTAGTTTTTTCAAGATCATGATCAATCAAATCGTCAATTAGAATTGTGGTATCATCGGCAAACAGGGTAAATTTGCTGTTTGTCTCAGAACAAAGAGGAAGATCATTAATAAAGATGAGGAAAAGCAGTGGGCCCAAAACGGAGCCTTGAGGAACACCACACGTTATCGTGCCCCATTCAGACGAGGCAGGTTCTCCAGAAGAGCCATTTAGCATTACAGTCTGCTTCCGATCCTGTAGATATGATTGTAGCCACAAGCCAACAGTACCACCTAAACCATAGTATTCTGCCTTTTTCCAAAGAATTTGGTGGTTTACACAGTCAAAGGCTTTCGTAAGATCACAAAAAATACCCACTGGAGACATTTTTTTGTTAATGGCTTCCAAAACTTGGTTGCTGAAAGAGAATATTGCCTGTTCAGTACAAAGACCGGCACGAAAACCAAACTTCTTCTTCTTGCTCCTCCTCTTCCTTTCTTTTTTGCTCTATTTAAGCTCTCAACTAGTGATTGAACCGACGATGTAAGTGTAGAATCAAAAATTACTATTTGCACTTTACAGAAAGAATCACAGTATGTTCGCTATAGTGCAAACACTGTGACATAGCAGGTGGCCTCGAGCATAAATCAGTGAGACCTTAGACCATGTGAGGTGGGGGGGGGGGGGGCAACAAGCCCCATCTCCTCCTCGTAGGGCAGGTAGCCCATTGTATTCTGTGAAAGAAGTAGTGACGTATCGTCATTTGGATCCCCGATTCCTCCTGGTGTCGTGAGAGTTGTGCTTGAATCATGTGATAGACTAAATCAATGTCTTTACTCATTTCAAAATAGGAAAATGAAATAACGAGCTACCCATAACGCAAAATTAATTGCATTAAGCATTTGGTAACACATTGCTTGCGGAGGTTGGTAGGGATGAAAATGACAGTCCTGGTCTGACTTGTACTAGGGTCTTATGCAGCCATAGTTCAAAACAGCCCACATCTAAAACTGTAGTGCTAAAGTTTTGCACAGTTTCACACACAGTCTTTAACTTGCAGACAATCGTACATTGCTTTGTCGTAAGATGATAGGTCACATGGCTGATTCCTGTGTTGTTATTTGTGGCACATGTTTTAGGACTGTTCAGCTGCATGCTGTTTGATGTGGAATCAGAGCTCTCTGATAAGTTGTTGTATTCGTGCATAGGTGCA
Organism: Schistocerca nitens; assembly: GCF_023898315.1. NCBI lineage: Eukaryota > Metazoa > Arthropoda > Insecta > Orthoptera > Acrididae > Schistocerca > Schistocerca nitens. The sequence continues at coordinate 704,857,593 of NC_064614.1, read as the reverse complement.
CTCTCTATTTTGCAGTCTGCTCTTACACACAGTCTCTTTCCAAAAAGGGCTTTGCCAGTTGTTGTGGAATAACAGCAACTGAAAATTGATTACTTTTTTATACTTATATGCAGAAACTATTACTGTTTTAAACTATCTGTGCCAAATAGTTCAGCCGGATACAGTTCACTACGGAATAGCATTTATTACGTAAATTTGAATTCTGTGGCAGAATTTGTGTCACGTACCCATGAGCTGCATGCACATTTCCTCTGGACGTGCTGTGTTGTGATCTCTACTGAAAAGCTTCAGTAATGTTAGCCACAGACCAACAGCTATCATCTATACACGTTGTCCTTCATCTGTAGGAATGACTTCCCGCACTGAAAATATTTGTGTTTAAGTATAATATTTTAATTAACATATCCCACATGTGTGGAAATAGTGAAGTATCCATTTGGTATCATTTGATCAAGGTGTTCATGATGTGACACTGTCCATTTCCGACGGTGTTTTGTTTCTGGAGTAAGTAGTGAGTAGGTAACATAAATAGATGTTAGTTCAAGCTATATTACAATATATGTGTATATCATAATAAGCAGTAATTAACAGGGAAGAAGCTCCAGTATCTGTTATTCTATACCTTTTGCATCTATTGGATGTCATTTCCCTACCCCAACCACTCTTACTAAAGTGTAAATCAGAATGGGACAAGAGAACAATTGTGGTAAAGCAGAGGAGTTAAGATAAAAGTTCTTTTAACCAGTGTTCAAAGGGACATACTATGTACTTGAAAGGAAAAGGATGTTAAAAGAAGTGACTGAGTACACTGCTTCAACAACTGGCAATTCTGGTCTTAACTCTAATACATTTTTGATGTAATGCAGTCAAATTGGGAAATTGGTTTTATCACAGTGTGTGTCCATCAATTTTTCTAGACAGAAGTTTTGCCTTCAAAATGCATTAGAATTGTGTTTTCTACTAAATAGGAACATATAGACAAACTATATTAATACAGCTAGTGGAAAATATCCAAAATTATTGAAAAATTTCCTTGTTTTCAAGAGGAAACATTGATACAGAAGCTTTAAGGTCACCGTATACTCCTTTTCAAGATAGACAGGAAATAAATAACAATCCTGTCTTCATTGTGTTCATTCCTCAGGTGCATCTGATAATATTTCCAACCAACCGGGATTCAGCTGAATTTTTGATGATAAATTTATGCCCCTCACACACATCCTCATTTAGAATCAGGTTAATTCAAATGAAACGTGGTCAGTGTGTCTGCTTTGCCTTACACTTAAGTTGGCACCACATAACTGCGGGTATGGTGGCGCCATGTATATAGACTAATACATATATGACTGTATCTTCTATCACTACTGTGGTTAGTTAACTATCTTAATATTACACATTCAGTTTGCTGTAATAATTTGAAATTAATTCCTTATATATTATGTATTTCACCCTTTTGTTATTGTTCAACAAAATATTATTTTATAGGCGCCTTCTCTTGACTGGAACCCCACTGCAGAATAATTTGATGGAGCTTTGGTCTCTTATGCACTTTTTAATGCCAAATGTTTTCCAGTCACATCGGGAATTTAAGGAATGGTTCTCTAACCCTGTAACAGGAATGATAGAAGGCAATTCAGAGTATAATGAAAGTATCATCAAGCGATTACATAAGGTAAGTTTTCTGGTTGTGTGTATAATTTTTTTGCTATCAGCTAATATGATGGGAAATTTATAACTTCATAAGAAAAGGGGAAATGCGTTATAACTTTGCTCAGTATTTAAAAAGATTCACACCTAAATAGGCTTTACAGATGTGTAAATTTTATAACTTGCATAACATGTCCTTTTTTCTTTTCTGTAGGTGCTGAGGCCATTTTTGTTGAGGCGTTTAAAGATTGAAGTGGAGAAGCAGTTACCAAAGAAGTATGAGCATGTAGTTATGTGCCGGCTCTCCAAAAGACAGCGCTTCTTGTATGATGATTTTATGTCTAGAGCAAAGTAAGTCTTATATAAGTAAAATGTGTTAGTTCACACAAATAAGAAAGGTAAAATAGGAAAGGCAAAGACTCACCTTTAGCTGACTGATGTATGGTGCATAGAAACATGCAACAGAAATAGTATTACACAAACTTTCGAGCTCATGCTTTCTGTAGCAAAAGTACACACTTCCACACACACACACGGCCACAAATATTCCAAAATCCATGTATCTGTGGCCTCATCTTTTCCTAGTTTATATATTATTCCATTCAGGAATTTCTGTCATTGTTAAGAAAGATGAATGTTTGGTGCTATTGGTGCAACGTTCTGCTATTCAAAGTTTTTACTTGTTTCTGAAAAGTACATCTTTACGTATTAAGTGTACAATCAGAACATACATAAAAGGCAGTATTCACCTAGATATTAAAGGTCTTTATGGCCATCTCCAGGTGATCACACCAATACTGATTTCTTTGTTGGGCAGTTGCTGTTTGATACACTACAGAGAACCAATGTGCCTCTGAGTGAAATAGTCTCTGGTGCCCTCTAACATAAAGAGAAGGTGTGGCACTCCAATGGTGAAAGCTGACAGAAATGATGAATCACTGTTGAGACTTGTTTTTTAATTTAGATGAAACAGTGTTCCACTTTTTACTTGAAAGATAGCATGTATGTCTATTTATAATATGATGTACCATGACAGGAGGCAATTCTTGTGAGATTTAACTAACAGTGTTCTCACGTGAAGATGGCAGCCAGATGGACTGCTGACATTGCGTCAAGATGACAGAATGATCTGGCTGTGGCCCAACAAGAATATAATTAACCAAAGTTACACTTCAAAACTTAAGATGTCTGTCATTTCAGTTTATTCTAATAAAATAAGGCATGTAAATATGTCACATACAGAATAATGTTAAGGTGAGACCCAATAGGTGTGTGTATGTGTGCGTGTTTTCTAATTCAGAATAAGGCCTTTTGGTCAAAAGCTTACAAGTATAGCATACTTTTTGTTGTGCCTGTCTGCAATTCTACATCTCTTTTATATGAAGAGTAGCAATTCATCCTTTTCATTATAAACTTTGTTTACCTTTCTTGCCAGTTATAGAGTCCACGCAGAATACTGTGGCTGGTAGATTCATAGAAGGTAGGGCACTAATGGGGAGTGTGGTGGTGGTGGGGGTTGCGGCCAGGTGCTGTAGGGGAAATGCCGAGTGCTGGAGGGGAAGTGCCGTTTTAAACTGAAGCCTACACTCGCATTTTTTGTAAATGTTAGATGGACTGCCTCCACACCCAAATCTATATGGTGACCATTCAAAAAGGTCTACTGCCACCCTTGCTTTGGTTATCATCTAAAAATAATTCCCCCTGAAAATGTGGCAGTTTATTGTCACCTTTTTGCTTGGTTTGTTAACCATTTGTAATTTTCAGAGTAGTGTCACAATTTTGAGTAAAAAGTACACATTTCTGTTGTTTCCATGTTAAAATTTGCTGCTTTTGCCAAAACACAGCAGAGTTTACACAGTATCACCTCACTAACATGTTGTGCAGATGCAGTTGCGAGAGAATTCTGAAACAATGATTTATTAAGTGTTGAATTGAGGAAAATTTAGGTCAGTAGCTTATGAAAAAGCACATCCTTGTTAAAAAATATATGTGTAATGTCTTCAACTATGTTGTTCCAAAACCCATACAATTTCTCATTTCACCATGTATCGATGGTGTTTAAAAGTTACAGCCTTTCATTGAAAAAGTCAGTAGTTCGTGGAATATCGTGGTGGATAATGAAGTTTTGCATAATAATCATATGGCAAAATACTCCCCTCTTTGCATCTATCATTTGCTGAAATCTCATTTTGATACCTCAAACCATTTATGAAATACAAGGAATGTTGTGGATATTTCACTCTGGCTTTATTGCCCATGCGACATGATCCTAAATGAGTGTGCTATGTCAGATTAATTTTCATGAGATTGGTAACAGGTAAAGACCTCCACCCAAGTCTAAAGAAAAATTCAATATGTTAGCTAAATTTCATATGCAGCAACATATTACCTAATATGCATCAAACACACAATCATAGTGTCCCCTATTTTTCATTGCAAACTTCTTTGAATTTCGCGCAGTGTTGTACTTTCATGTAAATGTCACAATAACTATGCCCATTAATGAAATGGTGGGCACATCATAACCTGGGGTGTAAAGCTAAAAGCAAAAATGACTTTTTTTACTATACAGAGTGTTACAAAAAGGTACGGCCAAACTTTCAGGAAACATTCCTCACACACAAAGAAAGAAAATATGTTATGTGGACATGTGTCCGGAAACGCTTACTTTCCATGTTAGAGCTCATTTTATTACTTCTCTTCAAATCACTTTAATCATGGAATGGAAACACACAGCAACAGAACGTACCAGCGTGACTTCAAACACTTTGTTACAGGAAATGTTCAAAATGTCCTCCGTTAGCGAGGATACATGCATCCACCCTCTGTCGCATGGGATCCCTGATGCGCTGATGCAGCCCTGGAGAATGGCGTATTGTATCACAGCCGTCCACAATACGAGCACGAAGAGTTTCTACATTTGGGACCGGGGTTGTGTAGACAAGAGCTTTCAAATGCCCCCACAAATGAAAGTCAAGAGGGTTGAGGTCAGGAGAGTGTGGAGGCCATGGAATTGGTCCGCCTCTACCAATCCATCGGTCACCGAATCTGTTGTTGAGAAGCGTACGAACACTTCGACTGAAATGTGCAGGAGCTCCATCGTGCATGAACCACATGTTGTGTCGTACTTGTAAAGGTACATGTTCTAGCAGCACAGGTTGAGTATCCCGTATGAAATCATGATAACGTGCTCCATTGAGCGTAGGTGGAAGAACATGGGGCCCAATCAAGACATCACCAACAATGCCTGCCCAAACGGTCACAGAAAATCTATGTTGATGACGTGATTGCACAATTGCGTGTGGATTCTCGTCAGCCCACACATGTTGATTGTGAAAATTTACAATTTGATCACGTTGGAATGAAGCCTCATCCGTAAAGAGAACATTTGCACTGAAATGAGGATTGACACATTGTTGGATGAACCATTCGCAGAAGTGTACCCGTGGAGGCCAATCAGCTGCTGATAGTGCCTGCACACGCTGTACATGCTACGGAAACAACTGTTTCTCCCATAGCACTCTCCATTGAGTGACGTGGTTAACATTACCTTGTACAGCAGCAGCTTCTCTGACGCTGACATTAGGGTTATCGTCAACTGCACGAGAATTGCCTCGTCCATTGCAGGTGTCCTCGTCGTTCTAGGTCTTCCCCAGTTGTGAGTCATAGGCTGGAATGTTCCATGCTCCCTAAGACGCTGATCAATTGCTTCGAACGTCTTCCTGTCGGGGACACCTTCGTTCTGGAAATCTGTCTCGATACAAACGTACCGTGCCACGGCTATTGCCCCGTGCTAATCCATACATAAAATGGGCATCTGCCAACTTCGCATCTGTAAACTTTGCACTGACTGCAAAACCACGTTCGTGATGAACACTAACCTGTTGATGCTACGTACTGATGTGCTTGATGCTAGTACTGTAGAGCAATGAGTCACATGTCAATACAAGCACTGAAGTCAACATTACCTTCCTTCAATTGGGCCAACTGGCGGTGAATCAAGGAAGTACAGTACATACTGACGAAACTAAAATGAGCTCTAACATGGAAATTAAGCGTTTCCGGACACATGTCCACATAACATCTTTTCTTTATTTGTGTGTGAGGAATGTTTCCTGAAAGTTTGGCCGTACCTTTTTGTAACACCCTGTATATTGTCTGTAAAATTGTTTGAGAAAGATTGTAGGGCATGCGCCTTGATTCTGTCATCACTGACGAGCCAAAAGATGGATGACAGTGTTGGCTTCCCCTTCTCAACGAATGAATGAATTCGCCCAACGCTTTGAACGAAAATGTGTCACTGCACTTCAGGCACCATATCCTTGGTGGACTCTACCATTTCCCATAAACCATTTCGTCTGCTCTCAGAATACATGTTTTCCACCTCATGGACAGTTTTGTGTGGAAATTATTTCCCACGATAGGCAGTTTGTATCAGTCTGTGAACATTTTTGGTACTCTTTCCTGATCATAGATCGTGGTTCACTTCAGAATTTAATCCATTATGCACTGCAGGAACAGTACATTTATGTCATCATGGCTTGATTGATGTCAGTGGTGCACACAGTTATAGATCAGTGTTGAGAAGAATGTATCTGTAGCATCAGGAGACCGAATTGATGCCGATCGGAGAAATAGACCAGAATGTATTTTCACTCTACAGTGAAGTGTGCGCTCATTTGAATGTTCGTGGCAGATTAAAACTATGTGCTGAATCAGGAATCTAACATGGAACCATTACTGTGCTCTACTGACTGAGCTTCCAGATATGACTGACAATGTGCTCTCACAGCTTTACTTTCAGCATTATGTCTTTCCTACCGTCGAAACTTCACAGAAGTTCTCCTGCATACCTAGCATGACTATCACTCCTGGAAGAGCAGATACTGTGGGGAATTAATTTTTATTCTGCAGTGGAGTGTTTGCTGACTAAAAAATTTCTGGCAGATTACAAAGGCAAGGGTTCTGTGTTCGAGTCCTGGCGTACCACACAGTTTTAATCTGCCAGGAAGTTCAAAGAGAAATAGATCTTTTCAATGTATTTCATGCTCATCAACAAAAACATTTGCATTTTAGTCAGCATGGTATTGCTTCTTCATATACAGTAATACCCTGTTGCAACACACCTGCATTTGAGGAATTCCTGGTGTTGAATAATATTTCTGTTGGTCTCAGTGAAATTGCCATAAGAAAAATGTGACTGAAATTCAATTTTAAGAAACGGTGCAGTTTGAAGGAATAAATATTGAACAGTTTGCAAACTGAACCCCAATTATGACAAATATTTTTGAATGAGTTGCATTACTGCTGATAGAGAAAAGTCAGTAATTCACAACCAATTCCCATTGCCAATAGGTAGTCCATAGTTTTTAGCCAGTAATTTTAAACAGGTGCCAATTTCCAAATGTTGATCACATCATATGACATTCCAGAAAATGTAGGCATTACGTCCAATGACACACATAGGTCACATTGTTTTGTTTATCAAAGTGGTGAATTCTACACTGTGATAGTTTCGTGTAGTTAAAGCCTGCTAAAGAAGAAATCTTATGATTCAGCAAAAGCTGACAATTATTTTTCACGTTGAATACAATTAGAAAGTTAAATTCTCCTACATGGCAAAAAAAAGAGAGAGAGAGAGAGAGAGAGAGAGAGAGCAGACATTCGTTTGCTGTAACTAATGCCCCTTCAACATTAGAAAGGGAGGACATTTGTGCTTCATCACTGGAACAGAAGAAGAATTACAATTGGTTGGGTAGTAGCACTGTACTGCTTTCTTAATTCATATCAAAAAGCAGACTGGAAGCTGTTTAATTTCTTTACTACAGCTTCAGGAGTCACTTGGGCCATGGAAGGTTTCAGGCTTTTTATTAAAACTTGCATACGTATATATTTCTCTTACACCATTGGAATATGAAATATGTTCTATATCCCAGTGTTCAGGAAGATTGCAGAAGTCTTCAGTAAAATCCGAAAACACATAATTTTTTCCATGGAGATAACAGTGGCAACAGGTTGAGTTTCAGGTGACAGGTGATTATAGAAACTGTTCAGTTACCAGAGGGAACTGTGGGGTACATTGTCACTAAATACTAGTCTCTGGTGCAGGCGGACTGCGTATCTGAAATACACAGTTACCTCAGGTAATCATACAGTTTGTTGCTCAGAAATGACGTCACTCATGATAAAGTGTGCAGCTAAACTGGAGGTGTGGAGCCGTTTGATGTGTTAGAAACCATCCTGTTACTAATAAAATGGCTTCATGAACTGAGAAGTGGAAACATTCTAATAGATGGAAATTTCGTAATAGAGAAGTTTCAGTGCACTGCCCGAAGCTCAAGGTTTGATTTCAGTGCATCAAATACCTTGCAGGATTGTCTACAGGGTGTGGGGCTGAACCTGTAATACCAACATTTGGAAAATGGATATTTTTCCATGGCTGATAACAAATGGGAGCCAAGAAACATGTTCAATGCATATAGAACTGCAGCTTCTATAATTTATTTCTCTCAAAAATGTAGGCCTATTCTGTTCAGGGAAAAATGTCAGAGAGGCAAAAATAAAAAGCAGCACTGTTGTATGTTAATAGTGACAGAGGTGAAAAATTGCTGCCATCAGTAGTTTTAAAATTTTAAACTCCCAAGTGGATGACTGCTGAAATTTGTACGAAGTTTTTTAGGAAGTTAGATGCCAAGATGAATGCAGCAGGAAGTCAGGAACATTGATGTGTTGCTTCCTACTGACTGTACAAGTTGCCTGTAGCCTCTAAACCTGGGTATAATTCACCTTGTGAAAGCTAAATACAGGTTGTCTGTTGTGCAGAGGTCAGTTTCATTCCTAGAAAGAAAGGACCCAGTGAAACTGAATTACGGGCTATGTACATGTTTATTGCTGCCTGGAATGCTGTAATCCAAGAAGAATATTCCAGAAAGTGTAACATTTCAGGGCGTCATGCTTTTTTGTACTTGTGGTAAATGTAAGTGACTCGGTGATGCTTTTATTAAGAACCAAGCAGAGCTGGATAGATGTAGGGAAGAGGAGACAAGATAAGGAGGATACAATTAAATGAAGTTTTGGTGCAACTGGTAGAAAATTTTTTTCCTCATTCATTGCAGACGATTTGTTTCTAGCAAATATTAACCATCTAGAGAGACAGTTCTTGTTACTAGGTTAAACTGGTGAGAAAAAGCTAGCTACAGTTTTCAGTTCTTCTTCCCCCCCTCACTTTCCTTTCTAGAGATAAAGGATAATATTTAAGGGTGGGCGCATTTACATGTCAGTATGGTGAAGCCTCTATTTTACATTTTAGTGTGATCCAATGCAAACACAAAATCGAGGAAAATGCAGAACCGAGGAAAACATTAAAACCCCAAAAATATGAGCAAACACATGTGTAATTGGCATAATCCTCTCCAATAGATTATATAAAATCTGTATAAGTGAAGGAAATTAAATGTACAATGTTTATACAATAATTTGCGTACATGAGTTTCATCAGTTCTTAAAACCTCGCAGATGTCTAATAGAAAGGAAAACCTCGTCAAAAATTTGAAATTGGTGTCTAGGTACAAGGTAATCAAGCTATTTTCTGACATGCTACGACCACAGATTATACACCAAAACAGGTGTTTTTGAGAGATCTTTCATGTGTGCTCAACCAATAACAGACAAAAGTTTTTGAACTTAATGAATTAAACTGAAAATTGTGAATAACACTGAAAGGTATCAAAATATAACATGGAGGGGTGTGTGTTTCCCTTCTGTTGCCAATAGCAATGCAGCATACTCTGGTGACACGAGCACAGTGACCTACAGTGTATTGCTTGTAAACTTTCCTTTGTTCATTGTGCTGAGCAGTCGAAACGGAGCAGTATTGCAAATGCATGCTGTTTGCAATTCGAAGCCATCACTTGTGGTAGTGTAGACACGGCAGGTTTCATAAGAGCATGTATATACACACAAGTTTTCCTTCACATGTGGTACCTATTTATACCAGTGAATATGAAATAAAGTTAAGCCTGCTTGATTTCCGTGTTTCTCTGTCCCAGCAATCTGTTACATTAATAACAATCTGTCTGCCAACACAATGCAAAAAAGCACCATTGAGGAATGTAAAAAGGATGAACAACCCATCACACAACTAACTGTTCACTAAACATGTCCTGTTAATTGTGGTGCCGCACATTGCAAATGGTGTAGCACATGTTGGCTGCAGTCAGTAGAGGCACGATACATACTGATTTCTGTCAACAGACTCTGAGCAGAACTACTGGAAATAAAATTAGTGCATAGTAGTGAAGGGTGTGCAAAGTCACAGTTTTCAGTTTATTTCACCGTATAGGCTATAAATTTTTGCTATTTTTAAGGTGAATGAGAAATGAAAGAACCCTCAAAACTGCGTGTATTAAGGTACAATTTATGGCAGTAGTGTGTTGGGAAATGACTCATTTACCTCGTACATCTTTAGCAAAAGTAATAGTCTTTTAAGTTATGTACCATAGCAGGTGTAATAGACAATCAACCAGTTGCAATAAATTGTGGTTTTCAAATAACCTTTACCATGGTTTTAACAGATTTAAATCTGTCTTCCTCAGAAAGATGACAGGCTTCACATTAGCAGTCAGTGAGAAAAGCTTGGCAGTCTAAACAGCCAACAAGCTTATTGGTTCTTCAGACCACCAAGCGTACTTGTTTATCGGCGTGTTTGCCTCAGGATTTGTTTTCCTGGTATCTATGCTTTCTACTCTTCCTCAGTCGGCATGTAGCTATTAACATGGTCTGTTATTTTAAGAGATTGGTTTTACTGATGTGACAAGCCCTTGTTTCTAGAGGCTTAAGTTTTACACATGGACATACAGACCATTGCCGACACATGTCACATTCGTCGACTAAAACATCTTTTGAATGAAACAATTTTGTGATCATTTTGGATACTGCCTTTACATCAAGACACCAATAGGTGATATTATGTGTAGCATTTAAAATAAATGCCTTTTTAATCAATAAAAAGTTTTTGGCACCATATGTTTTGGGATTTATTAGGGCCAAATCATGAAGTCATATGCATCTTATGCAGGTTAAGAACCTCAAAATTCTGGTTATGGGTCATTTAGTTAGCTAAATGTCTATTAAAGGCGAACCACGGACCACCATGTAAAGAAAAAAAATTTCAGTCCCCAGTGATTCATTATATTATGTATTATAGAATATATGTTACATATTATGAAATTCATTTGGAACAGCCAGTTGAATGTTGAAATTGCTGATTTGATATTGTGTAAGGCTGTTTCAAATACTTTGTCATTTGTAGCTACTAATTAAAGATGTTGAGTAAATCTTACTGTTTAACAAACTTCTTGCCTTAAATTTATGGTTGATGGAGGTGAAAGAAAATGATAATTCATAAGCTATAATTAATAGAAAAACCTAAAAAAAATCTATGTGTATGAATGATAGATGCCATGCATTATGTTGCTGAAGCATAGTAGGATGTCATTTCTGTAACTGTGCATTTTTTCTGAAGCAAGGACTTACATTCTTAGAAGAAAAAAAACAGCATTGCATAGAACAAAGGATATGTTTGTAAATAAAAAGTAGGCTATCTGGCAGTGAAAAATCCAGGATAGTACGTAAATATCTATGTGAAGATAAATGACTGTTGATATGAAACCACATCTTGGTTCTTAACAAGAAAAATTGCCAAACAGCCATGCGATTTGTTTTTATTTTGACAGGTAGTTTCAACCATTCAGTATGCTATTCTCAGGAACCATATGCACTTCATGTACAAGTACTGTTCCAAAAATTGTGGAACACTCGTTATTTCGTGCCGATGGTGCGTTGGAGTGAAATGCAGTTGCCATCCCTGCACATCCCTGTATTTAATGTGTAATTGCTGGAAGTGTCATTGTTGTACATCTGTTAGTTATTGTTTAGTGCTGTGTTGAGTAGAACATTGTGTTGCACAGTTTGCGAATTTCGAGATGGCAGAGTCAGAGGAGAAACGCGTCTGCATTAAATTTTGTGCAAAACTCAAGAAAACCTTTACAGGGACACACCAAGTGATTCAGGAAGCATACAGTGATGAGTACTTAAGCCATACTCTCAATGCTACGAATGATTCACATGGTTTGAAAATGGCCTAATGGAAGTAAAAGATGACCCTCATTCAGGACACCCGTCAACGAAGCTCGTGTCAGGAACGGCAACGAAATTGTGCGTGCCAATGGAAGGCTGCCTATCCGAGATATTGCAGAAGAATGTAACATTTCAGTTGGTTTATGAAATCCTGGTACAACATCTTGGAATGCATCTTGTCAACACCAAGATGGTCCCATGGCTCATGAGTCAATACGAGAAAGACCTTTGCCTTGCAATCTACTTTTGGATTGTGCAAATGAGAATGAAATGTTCCTCAAGACAATTATAACTGGTGATGAGATCTGGGTCTATGGTTATGATGTTGAGACATTGAAAGGACGAAGATTTGCAACAATCTCTCTTTCTTTTGCTTGTGTCATTTTTCCCATGGATACGCAGGGTTGGCATGGTTAATCGGATATCGCAATGTTAGTGGCCGGATGCCCTTCCTACTGCCACCCTGTACCCCCCGGGAAGAAATTAGTGTACCCCAACTGTCTGCGACTAGTGTAATCCATAGAATAGTGCGAAAGTGTTCAGATGTCTGCGAGCCGTGGAACTGAGGTGGCACATGGGGACTAGCCCGGTATTCACCTAGGGAGATGTGGAAAACCGCCTAAAAACCACATCCAGGCTGGCCGGCACACTGGCCCTTGTTGTTAATCAGCCGGGCGGATTCGATCCAGGGCTGGCGCACCTAACCGAGTCCAGGAAGCTGTGCTAACCTGGCGGGTGAAAGATTTGCAACAATAGACGATATAAAAGAAAATTCGCAGACGGCACTTAGTGCCGTTGAGCAAAAGGTGTACCAAGACTGCTTCTGGAAGTGGAAAAAAACAGTGTTGGAGCAGTGTAGCAACTGTGGAGGAGAGTATTTCGAAGGAGACCATACACAGCAAGTAAAAGATAAGTGTAGAAAAATTTTACAGGCGAAATTCCAAAATTTTTTTTGCCAGACCTCGTATAGACATTCAGACGTACCGATATTGATTTACTGGAGCCATCGGTTTCTGGATGCTGTGAAGTCGTATTTCTAGTGCTTCCTTTTAAGACTTGACAACAAGCAGTGTGAAAAAAAAAATGCGTTTCAAATCGTGCAGCTGTTTGGTGACTTTCCTTTTTAAATATTTGACTAGCCACTGTCCCGCTTCTGCAGTAGATCAGCAGAGACATCTTGGTATTGTGTTACTGCCAGCAAGTGACAAGACTTTGTTACAAAGCTCAGCTGCTAATAACCCACTTAAGACAACGGTGTGTTGCTCTTCCCCATTCATATTGATATTTAAAGCTGATCTGCAATGGGCATACTTTTCTCATTTAACAGATATAGTAATTTTAGTTGTTTATGTCAGTGGTACCAATTGTAAAGTATGTTCTATCTAATTACAAGGTGCTCAAGAAAAAATAAATGCATTGTAAGGAGTATTGTGATAGTGTGTTGCTGTATAAATTAGGAAGAAAGTGCAGCAACCTGACACTATCGTGAAACATGTTGCGAGTGTTCAGAAGAGTTCTAGGTACTTGATTGTATTACAAACTGTGGTGATGTATGTAAGTGAAAATGAAGAAATAGGAACAAGAAATGGGAATGTTATCTTAAAAAAAAAAAAGTTTTGTAGTCTCATTCATTATAAATTGTTAAGAGTTTATAGACAATATTATTCTAATTAATGTTTATTGTGTTTACAATGCCTAGTATCATTTTTTCACCTATATTTTTTGTTGTGTTCCCTCAAAATAAAAAAAAAAGTTTACTGTTAAAGTGCCCATCACTGTACTCTTCTCCCATTTATCTTGTGACAGACTATTTCACTTTTTTGCTAATTCCATCTACTTTATATTTCTTACTTGCTTGTATCTTTGGCTACTTCTCTAGCTTTCGATGCTTTTCTTCAATTACAGTGTCCCTTCACATGGGATCATTTCCTTCTGATTTTTAGATGCCTACTTTTCCATAGCTTATGACTGTAGTGATTTGGTGACTTAGATAAAGAACTGGAATTGCACTATGCAAGAAGTAACCCTATAATTTTTTTAAATCACATTCAAAATTTATAAAAAATACTTTTTGGATAAGAGAGAGTGTTATATATAAATAAATTTATAATTTTTGTCATGTTGTTATATGTATGTCTTTGATCGTTTTTAGAACCAGGGAAACACTTGCAAGTGGAAATCTCCTGAGTGTGATCAATGTGCTGATGCAATTGCGCAAAGTGTGCAATCATCCAAACCTGTTTGAAGCGAGACCTACAATATCACCTTTTCAGATGGAAGGCCTCACATATACAACTGCATCTTTAGTTTATAGTGCTCTGGACTATGATCCATTTAAGGTAAAATTGAGATTTGTAACTTAAGATTACATATGCAGTTAAACTTACCCAACCTAAATGATTAACCCAAATGTTGATTGTTAGATAAACTAGAACCATTTTCATGTGGAGTTAGACACCATAGTTAACACAACGTTAACACAACATTGCAAACAGCAATTTTTTCATTCATGGGAGGCCTCTTAATAATTTCCTCTGAATTTGTGTACAGGGAGTTACACCTTGAAATGTATGCATGAGAACCTAGTGCCCCGCCTCCTTGCCTTTCCCTTCAATTGCCCCTCTCATCTCTTCATCAGGCCTGCAACTTTGTTTCCATATCTTGTCTTCCTTCAATCTATGGCCCCGATACGTGCAGTATTCTCCATCTACAGGGATACTCTGCAAATCACATTTAAGTGCCTGGCAGAGGATTCATTGAACCACCTGCACAATTCTCTATTATTACAATCTTATACAGCACGCGGAAAGAACGAACACCTATATCTTTCCGTACAAGCTCTGATTTCCCTTATTTTATGACAGTGATCATTTCTCCCTATGTAGGTCAGTGTCAACAAAATATTTTCGCATTTGGAGCAGAAAGTTGGTGATTGGAATTTCGTGAGAAGATTCCATTGCAATGAAAAACGTCTTTGTGTTAATAATGTCCAGCTCAAATCCTGTATCATTTCAGTGACACTCTCTCTCCCATATTTTGCGATAATATAAAATGTGCTGCCCTTCCTTGAACTTTTTCGATGTGCTCCATCAATCCTATCTGGTAAGGATCCCACACTGCGCAGCAGTATTTTAAAAGAGGACAGGCAAGTGTGGGGTAGGCAGTCTCCTTAGTAGAGCTGTAACATTTTCTAAGTGTCCTGCCAGTAAAACCAGTCTTTGGTTAGTCTTCACCACAACATTTTCTATGTGTTCCTTCCAATTTAAGTTGTTCATAATTGTAATTTCTAGGTATTTAGTTGAATTTACAGCCTTTAGATTTGACTGATTTATCATTTAACCGAAGTTTAACAAATTCCTTTTAGCACTCATGTGGACGACCTCACACTTTTCGTTATTTAGGGTCAACTGCCACTTTTCGCACCATTCCGATATTTCTTCTAAATCGTTTTGCAGTTTGTTTTGATCTTCTGATGACTTTATTAGTCGATAAACGACAGCATCATCTGCAAACAACAGAAGACGGCTGCTCAGATTGTCACCCGAATCGTTTATATAGATACCAAATTATCTATTATTTTCAAATTTCCACAGCAACCATATTTTCTTATTAGCTATAATTCTTACCTTTCAGTTCATTGTTCTTTTTGATTCCAATGTTAAATGATTTACTGCAGTGCCCCACTTTTCTGATTTACCATAATCGTATGTTGTTCATTTATCAGCAGAGCTCTTTTGTGCTCGAAGCAATATCTGTACTTAAACCTTTCACTATCTACATAGGAACTGCATTCAATTTCATGTACAAATTCTTGTAGTATCCGTATTGGTTTATTCTCTGCCTATTTTTCAGCTTTTTCTAATGTGCAATTTTTAATTCTCAAATCATTGTTACTAGTTTTCCAGTTCTTTTGTTTTGGACCAAAAACATCCATCACATTCCTCCTGTGATCATTATTTTAGAGTATTTGGATGTTCCATTACATATGTCTATTTGTCTCTCTATCTATGGGTGTTAGAGGGTTGTCTGAAATTGATCCTTTCAACTTCTATCTACTGCTGTTTTCTCTCTCAGTACTGAACTGTATTTTTAATGTAGTTATTCATTCCCTGCTGCTGCTCTCTTTCTCCTGTATTGTTGTACATTAGACCCCCGGTGTCACAAATTTTCTGCTAATGTCACCTGGTCGCATCTTCTCTGGCACTCAGAAAATGGTTGCTGGCTCGAGGCATGATGCTTCAGGATGGTAGTTCCACAACTGTTCAGTAGTGAGGAAATTTGATAAGTTTATTTTGTCAGTCTTAATTACTTCAATATACAATTTTGGCTGCAGCGGTTAATGGTTTTGGGCTGACATGTCCATTCTCAAACCACACACCTTGTCATTAAACGTAACTAGTCATACAACTTGGTACCAGAAAGGACAAGTAGCTTCTGAAAAGAAAGTCAAACTATGGTCAACAAGTATTCCCATTGATCAGTTTGCCTGTGTATCTACAGTTGCACCTGGAAAAAATATCAAATGTTCTAAAAAAAATATGCTTCAGCCTGTAAACTGAATTGGGAATACGAAGTGCAACAATTGACAATTGAGAAACTTTTTCTACTGTTGCAAAAAAGAATATTCACTTTATTGGTAAAATATGCAATGCAATTTCATTGAAATAAAACAGAAAAAATTACAACCAAAAATTTGTATAGCATCTCTCTCTCTCTCTCTCTCTCCCTCTCTCCCTCTCCCCCTCCCTCCCTCCCTCCCAATAAAATTCCTACTCTCAAAAAATTCAGAATCACCCCATTCGTCACACAAAGGGCGTATACACCCCGGGGCAACGGGAATTTCGGGATCAAAACAGGAATTTTTTCATCCAGGAAAACACACGAATTTTTTAGAATTCTGGGAATTTTTCATTGTTTTTGTTTTCAGTTAAATTTTTGTTGTTTTGAATTGTAAAAACTAATGCTGTAACAAATAATTTTACTTTAGCCTGCTACTGCAGGATAATTCTGCAGCAATAAAACATAAATGAGGAAAAACAACAAAACTTAAGTTGCAAAGGAAATCGCCATTTACGACAACAAAACACAGTGCACACACAAGCGCCTGCCAACAGCAAAATATGTCAAAGGCTTTAGGACAAAGACTGTACAATATTTCATAACAACAAACCGTTTCCGTAGAGTGTGACGTCACAAAGGTTTACATCAGGTTCATTTGAGCAGTTGCCAGCAGGCTCATGCACATGCACAGTTGAGTTGCGTATGGGTAGTGCCTTGCTTCTGGCTGCTTGATGTGCAGCTATTAGCCATATCGGCAGTGACAACAAGCAGCCAGGTGCTACCCGAAAAAAAATTTTTGGTGCGCCCAAGGTGCCAGATTCGCGCATGCACAGAGCAGTGAGAGTTGTGGGGAGGGGGTAATCTCCACGTGACCTGTGTTTACGTTTGGTGATTTTGCTGTTTCCTATTTGTTTATAACTCTCATGTCAAATGAAAACATAATGGATTTTTGTGCTGGGAGCTATCAAGTGAATTAAAATACATTCACTTAATTGTGGAAGGCAAAAATAAGTTATTAGTTGCAACTTTCATATTTTACTTTATTTCCAGGTTTTTGACGGTAAGGCATTAATTGCCTTGCATAACAGTGAAGTTATTTTTCTCGATTTTCTAAAGAAACATTGCTTTTATTAACCTCCTCTGCAGAGGCAGTCTGTTTATTTGAAGTGCTATTGGGTAGTGTCAAATGTTTGCTGAATTTCAAGTGCATGTTTTTATCCTCTGGGATGCTTGGCATTAAGCCATAATAAAAAACCAAACATAAAATAATATAGTACTGGTAGTCCAAGCAGCAAATTTGCATCCCGAAAACCATACTGAAAAACTTAATATCAGGTTGGGGCCTACTTCTTTGTGGATCTGGACATAACGAATGTGCACTTTAAAGCCGAATTATGCACTTTAGTATGTTTGTGAAATTCTGATGTTCTTGGTGTGTCCTCTGATGTCCTGTTTCATTCGAGATGTAATGTAAGCTCTCTTAATGTTATATACGTATGAACATATGGACTTCCTACGTCGTCATAGCTGCGCAAGCACAGTACCACAATTTTCTAGTGCGCTGTGGCAACTGCTGAAATGAACTCTAGCAGGTCACGGGAAAATGAAAGATCCAGTTCGTGTTGTTCAGTAGCCCACAGGCGAACTCCAACCGGCGATCAGGGTCATCCTCATTAAGTCAATATTGCATCTGCAGCTTGTAAGAATGCCACTTATTTGTGTGCAATATCCGGACAACGGAGGTTTGGCTTATTCCACATGCTAGGGCCACATGACGGATACTTTGTTTAGGACTTTTCACAAACAACGCAACAACCGCAGTTGCAGTTTCCTTACTGGTGGCAGTCCTTGGTCGCCCACTACGTGCCCTATCGTGAACAGAGCTCGTCTCCCAGAATTTGGTGATCACGTGAGCCATCATGCTGTGCGATAACGGTTTTCTGTTTGGGTGCCGTCTGTTGTAGTCGGCTGCTATTGTTCGGTAGCTGCGTTCCTGTGATATAAGGATGATTTCAATCTTCTGTTCACGTGTCAGACTGATTTTAGATCACCTGGAACAGAGACATGAGTCGGTATCAAGGTAACTTTGAACATTAATAACTTCTAAACTGTACAAGATAGACAAAAACAAATTACACCACTCAGTTCCAGAGCTCAAGCGAGTGTTATTTGATGTGTCATACACCCCCCTTACCATTTTAAAAAAACTTGACTTGAATCCAAAATGACGGATTTCAAGATGGCGGCCATGAATGACATTCACTCCAGAAGTTGCCGCCTCACGTCAAACCTATGTTCCCATCATCACATTTCAATTTTCCCGTTAATCTCCCAACTTACGAAGGTGTCCAAGGACTTTTGACTCGCCCTGTATTATGAAAAGGATAGTTGCTACTCACCATGTAGTGTAGATGCTGTGTCGCAGATAGGCATAACAAAAAGACTGCCAGAAAAACCTTTTGGCCAACACACACACACACACACACACACACACACACATATACACATACACATATCCATGCACACACGACCGCAGTCTCTGGCTTCTGTAACCTCAGCAGCCAGAGAGTGCAGTCGTGGGTGTGTGTCGCAGGTTTGCACGCACACGGGTGTGGTATCTGTAACTTCAGCAGCCAGAGACTGTGTGTGTGTGTGTGTGTTTCTACGTCCAACAAAGACCTTGTTGGCTGAGAGCTCATTTTCTGCCAGTCTTTTTGTTGTGCCTGTCTGCGACTTGGCATCTCTGCGATACAGTGAGTAACGACTATCCTTTCATGATATTGTTACATTCCATCCTGGATTTTCCATTGTTGGATGTATAATGAAAAGAAATTTAGTCCTTTATTGAGCAAAGGTATCACACTGTAAGGAGTGCCAAAATTAAATTTTTTCATTGAATATCTTTTTGAAATCAGATGAAAAGTATTACGTAGTGGCTGGATAGCCATCTGTAAGCGCAGGTAGTAGCATTTGGCAAGCAGTGCAACATCACACATCAGAGCTGCGCCCAGTGAGAAATAGAAAGACCACGTCTTTAGTAGCAAAAGGTTGGACGTACACTCCCTCTCTGTTTTATATTATTATTATTATTATTATCTCTTATGTAATTATTTTCTCTACAACTTCTTGCTTATTTTTGTTTTGGATTCCCACAACCCCCATCAGCTTTTTACCCCTTCTTTTCTCTTCTTCTGAATCCATGTTTACTTCTCACAATCTACTCATCATCTCTGGACTGAACTGCCTGCCTGCCTGCCTGTACCATCTTTCACCTCCTACTCTCTCTCTGGTAGCCCCCCTCCCACCCCCCCCCCACCCCCATTTTTTTCACCCCTTGTCCTCTCAGTAGTTGGGTCCCCCTAATCCAGTGTCCCGAGTGACCTGTCAACTTAGTCCTCTCTCCTCCTTACGAATAAAGTATTAGTTCTTAATGCTACGATGTGTTACTATACTTGCACATTACAGTGTACCTGAAAATATCTTAATCAGTGGCAAGCTTTTCATTTTCTATAAAAGACGTTTCAGTGGTTATACAATCATCATCATCATCATCAGGTGGAGACTGTTTTTAATCAAATGTAAATTAAAAATTTTACTGTTAATTTTCATTCAGAGTAACAGCCACAGTCTTCACAACCAACTTCACAATGAATAAAAGGGTTACCATGTATTGAATATTACAGAATAGGTTCATATAATTTTGTAGAAATGAACAATAGCTTGGCATACATTTTGTTAGTAATGTACAACTATTTTTCCTCTTTTTAACTCTCGATTTTTCATCATCTTGTATGTAAATATGCTGCTTAATGTTGCAGTATATACATCTTGTTGCCTTTTGGTAGAGTTCAAATACTATCAGGTGCCAATCTTGTATTGTGTAAATTAACAGCTGGCTGGAGTGGCCGAGCGGTTCTAGGTGCTATAGTCTGGAACCGTGCGACCGCTACAGTCGCACATTCGAATCCTGCCTCGGGCATGGACTTGTGTGATGTTGTTAGGTTAGTTAGGTTTAAGTAGTTCTAAGTTCTAGGGGACTGATGACCTCATAAGTTAAGTCCCATAGTGCTCAGAGCTATTTTTTGTGTAAATTAATATTTTTGACCTTATGTTTAGATAATTTTTGCAAAGGTACACAAATGTAAGATTTGTTCTTACTTTACAGCATGTTGACTTGTTTTACCTCAACTTGTTGTTGCTGGATTTGGAACTTTGCTTAACTGCATTTGTTGCACATCGAATTAAGAAGTATCAGGCACCAAAGAAGCTAATTGAAGAAATTGATACCAAACCAGATCCTGCACCTCGTTGCCCTGCTGGTAAAATAAAAATTCATGTTCGTCTGTCCACATCACAGCAGCAGCAGCCCCCTTCTGCTTTATTTAACAAAGCCATATCAAATATCCCCATTGCAAGAGTTGGAACATCACCTTCGATTGTTGCTGTTAGTCCACAGGTTTCTGGTCAAGGTAGTGTGCACTTTATTGTATAACTCTGGTAATATTTGGAATGGTGCTTTAGTTACACTGATTAAGTGCTTCACATTTATTTCAGTTACATGTGTTAATTTATTTTGTCATTGCTTGCTTTCCAGGCATTACTTTACGAGTACCATCAACAGGAACTTCGTCTCAGGCATATGCAATTCAGTTAGTGAATCAAGAAGGAACCGTCAAAGGTGAATTTCAGCTAACATTTGTTGTGATTCCCGTGTAATGATAAGAGAAGACTTATATCGGTCCTCTTTAGTTTTATATGCATGAAAAAGAAAGCAACTTGTATCCACATCACATTCATAGTAGCCTTATTTTATTTTTATTTTATTTTATTTGAGATACATATTCCATAGATCCAGTATGTCATGATTAAGCATGGATGTCATGTTGTATACGACCTGGGACAACCGGGAGATCCGGGAAAAACCCGGGAATTTTTTCATCCTGGAGAAAACCGAGAAAAACCCGGGAATTTTTTAGAATTCCGGGAATTTTTCGTTGTTTTAGTTTTCAGTTAAATTTTTGTAAATTTGACTGGTAAGAACCAATACTCTAACAAAGGATATTACTGTATCCCACTACTGCAGAATAATACTGCAGCCCAGAAGATGAGAGATTTATGTCGGTATTAAAAAATTTACTGGCATATTTGTGTGATGCATCTTACAGTGTAACATGCGCTAAACAGATCAACATTATATGTGAAAGCTTTGCTTCTCTTGTAGCTTATTAATCTTCGAGACAGACATGCGAAAGCTTTGCTTTCCTTGTAGCGACACTATGTGTATTAACTTAAACCATCAACTTTTCCTGTTGGCAGAATTCGAATTTATACTTTTGTAATATGAAAATATGCAGCATCAAAGATTTTTCCATCAAAAAACTTAAGCCTAACACATACATACACATAAATAAATCCCTTATATACCCCTCAAAACATATGCATACCTTGTACTGATTTTTGACTTGATACTGTTCACCGAATAATTGAGTCCTCCGACCTCCTCTCACCCAAATGTGTGTCTAAACTATCTCTTTATAACTGCACGGACCTTGTACCGAAAAAAATCCTTATGCAACGAACAACAAACAAGCGACAATAAATCCTGTTTGATCTACCCCTCAATTTCATACTCGTCCCAAAATTATCCATTAAATGCCTCTTTTGCCCCAATTTATTTATTTATTTTTTTCCTCCTTCTTGTTCTTCTAGACCTCTCGCTATCGTAAAGTTCTCTCGAGTCCACAAATGAGGCAATAACGATCATGATGTTTCGCCAATCAGCTACAGTAAAATCACATTCCTCCTTAAGATACCATTCTGTCCAAATTTCAGTTTCTATATTAGATCAAACTCACTGTGTTCTCCCTTAAAATTATTGACATTAGTGGCTACAACATCATTATCATAAAATAAAGCATTACTTTTTACTTCCATGTCATCACAAACACCTTCACAAACAGCACTTTCAGCAACCACTGATACATCATACAACTCACTACATAAAACCTCATTTACCTCTGTCGACAAATTCCCAATATAAGAACCGCTCATAGTTTCACCATCCTCTGCCATTACATCACATACATTATAGCTACAGCATCATGCAATTTTAGAATAAACGTACCATTAAATTCCGCTGTATTTTGATTTAAACCTTAGCATAACACCTTTTCCTCTCCTACACGCTCCTGCGACACATTAATTGCAGATTGCACATCAAATTCAGATCCACATTCATTCTCAAACAAACATTCAAGATCCACAGATCCATCCAGAATTTTGGGTTCACCTCCATTAGTAGACAGACATGCACAGATTTCTTCCTTTGAAGTATCAATACCAGAAGCTTCAACTTTCGTAACTTCAGCACATAAAATTTCATTACTACCTGCCTTCAAAAATAATTCACCAATATATGCCGATACACACACAAATTCATCAACAGCTGACGAGACTAATGCTATGCAACCCTTATTAACCTCCTAACAACTTACGCCATCACAATATCATCTGAAACATTATCATCTTCATCACTATAATCGTTACCGCTGGTTAGTACCTCTTTAGAATTTTCTAAACCATCTAACTCCAGCAAATTCAGCTCCACCTCAGCCTCCTTTTGGCACATAGAATCTTTCATTGTATTAACATGCACACACTCTTTCATCTCACATTCATCAAACAAATCATTTAGCCCTAAATCGTCATCATCGCCTTTATTGTTATCTTTCATTATCTTAGGATTATGCCTTTTACATACGATCTGATTTGAAAATTTACCTATTTGATTCTCATCTCTTACTAATTTCACTTCAATATTCTGTCACCTTTCTGCCAATTTATTAACACTTATCACATTTCCGTTTTCTCATATCCTATTCATCGCCGGTTTATTTTGCCATCTCCGGACCTGAGATGCAGCAAAACTTAGTTTCCCGATCTCCCGTTATCCTGGTTCATTTCGCCAGGTGCCAGTCCCTCAAATCTATGTTCTTGGTGTTGGTCCCTGTCACGAAAGTATTCGTTCTTATTACCCCTTTGAATTTAATTTTCCTGTCACCGTTTCCCTTATCAAAACTGCTGTTTGCGTTCCATTGATAACTTCCTGGACGTCTTTCATAGTAATGTCTCGGACTGTAGTTATGATTTACACTCTGAAAACTATTTGTCTGCTTACTTGGCAGTTAAATTTCAACACCTGTTCTATTCTTTCTGCAAAGTCCACAAATTGATCTATTGAGTTGCTAGGACTGTGCACTAGATCCCACTACAAATTTTCTGGTAACCACCTTTTCAACCTCGTAATTTCAGTAAGCACTCTCAATGAACGTTTCACATGCATTAATCTCGCAAGTTCACATTTACAAAATTCTTGCATTGACCTGTTCCCGTATTTAAATGTTGGCCCATTCAGAAACTCATTTTGGCGTCGCGTTTGCTTCGAATCACTCCAGAACATGTTCAGGAAACTGCTTGCAGATATTTCGTAGGTAGTGAACGTATCACTGTGTATATCTGCCCACGATTGCAGCTCACCTTCCAAATGTGTTTTCATGAATTTCATCTTCACCTCATCGGATATTCCCCTTATAAAACCACCCGTGCATGCTGCTAGAAAATTTACTGGGTTATATTTCCTGCCTTCTCCAAAACATTTGACTGATCCTACATTCATCCACAGAACACTGATCGCTGTAGAGGTTTGATGTGCAGCTAAAGAATTCAATTCGTTTTTTATTTCATTGATTTGCTTTTTACCTTCACTATTTTCAATTTTAATGCCAGGTTCTACTTGTTCCTTTATTTTGACTACTTCTTTCTCCCCTTTACCTATTTGAACAGCTAAGTTGCTAATAGCCTCTGTTGTTTCAGCCATTAGAGCATCTTGTGTACTCAACCAGTTTCTTACATTGTCTCCCACATCTGCCTGCAACTTTTCCACCTTATCACTGAAATTTTTCTGTGCTTGATCTACCTTAGAGGCAAGGGTCCCAACTTCATCAGAAATTTTGCCCATTTCATCCTGAATGGTTTTTAATTTTCCGTCTATCAATTCCTTGGTTCCACTATCAATTTTACCTACTTCGTCTTTCACAACAAAGCTATTTCGGATGGAACTGAATCAATTTTTAAATTTATGTCATCCATATTGGTTTTAACAGAATCCAATTTTGGATCCCAATCCTCTTATCATTTGCATTAATTGCGACATCATGTCTCCTCCATATACATCTCCCTTGCCTGATTTCGGAATATTTGCCGTACTAAATTCACCGCTGATCACACTCTTCCACTCTGACTTCGGGCTAAGCGGCTCGCTAGTATTTTTGGACTCACTGGCTGACTGGTTAATATTAGTGACATCTAATATTGGCAATTGAACTACAGGATCATACACAATCTCATTATCAGCACAGGTACTTAGCTTTGTTGTGTTGGATCCTTCTGCCATAGTATTGCTGTCGATGTTACAGTTGAAGGCAATGCTGAAGATCTTGTGGCCTCTGCTGTGGTACTGCAACAGGCGCTGCGCGATGAATCGATGTTGAAGATGCCGCTGCTGGCTGGAACCACCTGCTTTCGATATCGCCTCTTCTTCCGTGTTACTTTTCTTTTATCACTCTTAACCACAGCTAAAATCTCAGTGCACACAACTGTTACAAAATTCGTAGCTCAGAGCCCCCACACAAACTGCCTAAACTGCCACAGACTTGGGGTCTAAGTCACAGAATGTTGTTATTAACTGTGAGAATTACAATTGTTATTTCACAACTATTAAAGAAGCCTAATATTCAGTCCTGAACCCGATCTCACATTTAACTTTTGCGAGAGGTCCTGCCTGTTGAAGTTCAGATAATACTTTGGGAAACACTTTGCAGAATTCAAATCCAATTCTAAACTTTCCAGAGTTCATAGTCTGCGACTAACACTTTCCAAAATCCAATTTTGTTTCAACACTTTGCAGGATTCTTATCCCTTAACTAACACTTTCCAAATTCCTATCCCGGGCGAAATCCCATCTTGTGGTGAATCTGCGCCCTTTGTGGTACCCGGTCCTGGACAACAGGGTTCGTTTCACAATTCCTGTAAGCTGACTCTTATGGCCATATATTTAAATGAGAGCACAATGCTTGTTAACTCATAGCCGACATAGTGTAACTGAGGTGGAGTAAGGGGAACCAGACCCACATTCGCCAAAGTAGATAGAAAGCCACCTTAAAAACCATCCACAGGCTGGCCGGCACACCGGACCTCGACACTAATCCACCGGGTTCATTCCGGGGACTGGCACACCTTCCTACTCGGGAAGCATTGTGTTAGATTGCGCGGCTATACAGTACTGGTACGGTACTTCAAGAAAATTTGCATCCCGAAAAGCGCACTGAAAAGCTTAATATCAGGTTGGGGCCTACTTCACTGTGAATCTGGACGTTTGAATCTGTTCTTAAAGCCAAATTATGCATTTTAGTACGGTTTACGAAATTCCTATGCTCTTGGAGTATCCTCTGATGTCCTATTTCTTTTATGACGTCATGTAAGATCTCTGAATGCTATATGTGTACGAACATACGGGCTTCCTACGTCATTGTAACTGCCCACACACAGTAATGCCTGTTTTCTAGTGTTCTCTGGCAGCTGCTAAAATGAACCCATGTCTAAGACGTCGCGGGAAAATATTGCAAGTTTCTTCGCTAGCCTGGAAGACCAGTTCTGTGCATTAAAAGCTGTGAATTTTTTGTGGAGATAATATTCCCTTCTATTGCTTCTAATATCTCAGACATTGCAGTATGATAGCATATTAATTTGTCTCGTCAATTAAATATTTTTGTGTGCATTTTGCTTATTCTGCTTTGGGGCAAATAGCTGAATCCTGTACTACTCGGCATTGTGTCCCTCCTTCCATAATATGCATACCATTGACTCGCTCAATGTTTTCTTGTCGACATTTGCTTGCACCTTCCATTGTCTTCTCTGTCAGCACTATCATGCCTTTCTTGTTGTCAGTGTTAATAATATTAATGATGTTAACAGAAAATTGTTGCAGCTTCCTGTGATAGCTATTTCCCTTCCATAGCCAAGTTCCCATAAATTCATCTTTATTTTTGACAGTCAGTTTTGATTGATATCATAGTTATCTTCTGGTCTTCAAAAAATATTTGTTTCAAAACGTGTTCATTGTTAGAACCTCTGACAGTATTGTCATTATGCACATTACACAGTTATATCTGTTGAACCAGGTTGTCAAAAATAAAGACAAATTTGTGTGATCTTGTATAGTGAAGGTTTTTTACCAAATAAAACATAATCATTCCTTCTAATTTCTCAACATGAGAAAATGCAGTCTAAAGTATTTTCAGTGATATTTTTTGTGTTCAGTTTGCATGCTCGCACTGTGTGGTAAAAATGTACGCTGCTGTAAGTGGAATTAGTTCCCACTATGGTTGGGTAATCGATTTGCCTCACCAAGTAATGCATGCAACAAATGTCAATGCATACACAGTTGGACACTACAGTAAACGATATGATGTGTTGATGGTTTCGATTTTTTTACAGTCAAAAAATTTGCTGCTGGTCATCATGATGTTTGTTCCATCATCTTGCAAACAACCATTTTCAGGGAATGATTCCTATTTTTAAGTGTTTTTTAATACGTTACGATGAATTGAAAAAACTTCACTGTCATGCAAACCACTGCTGATCTATATCTACATAAATAAACCACAAGCCATATGGTGCCTGCTGGAGGGTACCTTGTACCACTACTAGTCATTTCCTTTCCTGTTCCACTCGAAGACAGTGTGAGGAAAAAATGACTGTATACACCTCCATATGAGTCTTTGCAGACCTTATGCAAAATGAATATATGTTGGCAGTAGAATCTTTTGTAGCCAGGAGGAAACGACAGTTCTCAATAGTGTATTGCAGAAAAAAATGTTATCTTCATTCCAGGAATTCCCTTTTGTGTTCACAAAGCATCTCTGTAATAGATATGTTGGTCAAAACTGCTGTTAATAAATGTAGCAGCATGTCCCTGAAATCCTTCAGTGTTGTCCTTTAATCTGACCTGGTGATGATCACAAGCTCTTGAAAAGAACTCAAGAATGGGTTACACTAGTGTTTGATATGCAGTTTCCTTTGAAAATGAGCTACACTTTCCCAAAATTCTACCAATAAACCGAAGTCGACCATTTGCCTTCCCTATTACCATCCTTATGTGCTCGTTCCTTTTCACATTGCTTTCCAACATTATGGTTATATTTAATTGACTTGACTCTGAAGAACATCATACCAGCAATACTGTATTTGAACATTACGGGATTGTTTTTCGTACTCATCTGCATTAACTTACATTTTTCTACCATTCATCAAACCAAACAGGAATTGTGACGATCTTGTCCCATGCATTACAGCATCACCAGCAAACAGTTGCAGATTGCTGCTCACACTGTGTGTCAAATCATTAATATATATTGAGAATGAGAGTGGTCCTGTCACACATCCGTGGGACACACATGATGATACCCTTGTCTGTGATGAACACTCACCACCGCAGCAAAGTACTGGGCTCTGTTACTTAAGATGTCTTCGAGCCACTCTCACATCTGAGAGAACATATTCCGTTTGCTCGGTTCTTCGTTGACAGAGTGTAGTGGGGCCCTGCTTTCTGGAAATTGGGTTTATGGAATCTGGTACTTCTTTTCCTACAGGCATTAGAAAGTGTGAAACAATTTTGATCTCACAGTGTCAGTAGAGCAAGAAACATCAATTATGGTAAATGATTGTGTATTACAGTGAAATTTCCAGAAATACACTGCAATTCTTGCAGATTTAATTGACTCACATTTAACTCATTGTGATGTCATAATCTGGAAAAGGGGAATTATCTCATAAACAATATCACCCACTACATACACAGACAGAAAAAAATCCCAACACCAAAAAATAATCAGTGTAGGGTAAACAAATTTCGAGAACCATTTGTCTTGGTAACATAAACTGATGGAAACAAATTTCCAATACCCAGAAGGAGTTGTGCGAGGTAAACAAAAGTTAGTAGGCATGTTTCTACATCTGAAAGATGACATCTATTCAAATTTCATGCCAGTCACATAAAGAGTGGCACAGCAGCGCCACTATGAGGATGCAAATTGAGTATGCTTTAAATATGTGCTTTAACAGGCATGAGCATTAGTTACCTTTGAGATTGGACTTAGTGAGTTAACATTAGCCAAGAATTCCTTTAAGACGATAAAGATACCATTAACAGCAGCTCACTGGGTTTGAACGAGGTCCTGTAACAGGACTGCAAGGAGCTGAACGTTCCTTCCGTGATACTGCAGAAAGACTTGGCAAGAATGTAGTCACTGTACATATTTGCTGGCATGATGTTCACAGCAAGGTACTGTCACAAAAAGACCGGACTCGACCAAATGACATTATCAAGAGGGAAGACTGTTGTGTTCGGCATACGGCTGTGGTGTATCGTACTCCGTCTGCAGTGGCAGTTTGAGCAGCAGCAGTTGCCATCCCAGTGACACAAATCAGTTACTTCAGTTATAGCTCCAAGCCAGACACTTCGCAGCATCTGATCCCAAACGACCACCATTTGGATCTCCAGTGGTGCTAAATGAGAGACCATTGGAGGGTGGAGCGGAGGGCTGTTGTGTTTTCTGATGAAAGCCAGTCCTGCCTCATTGCCAGTGGCGGCCAGGTGTTGGTTAGGAGGAGGCCAGCTGAGCACTAGCAACAAATCTCTCCACAGCCTAGACAAACTGGAGTTCTGGTCTGTGGTGAAATTTCATATGACAGCAGGAGTACTCTTGTGGTTATCCCACACACCCTGACTGCAGATTTGTATGTCAGTCTGTTTATTTGACCTGTTGTGCTACCATTCATGAACAGCATTTCATGGTGCACTCTCCAACAGGATATCACTTGCCCATGTACAACTATTGTAACCCAACATGCTCTACAAAGGCTCAACATGTTGCCTTGGCCTGCTTGATCACCAGATCTGTCTCCAGTTGAGCAAGTTAGGAACATCATTGGATGACAACTCCAGCATCATCCACAAACAGCATTAACCACCGTTCCTGTATTCCCACAAACTGACATCTGGCACCTATGTGACACTGCACATTTGCATGCTTGCATTCAGCATTCTGGTGGTTACGGTGATTATTAATGTAACAGCACTTCACATTTGCAATGACTTTTCTTGCACTTACATTAATCTGTGATCTTGCAACATTAATCATTTAAATATGTCACCTAGACAAATGTATTCTCTAAATTTCATTACTCTACATAATTATTTCTAGGTACAGGCATTCTTTTTCTGTCAGTGTATCTAAGTGATAACTTAGCAAGGTCACATATTAATGTAAGTACGAAAAAAGCTATTGAAAATGTGAAATGCTGGTACATTAAAACCAGTATAACAACCAGAAATTTTGAATGCAAGCATGTGAATGTGCATGCATTGTGTCATACAGGTGTCAGATGTCAGTTTGTGGGATGGAGTTTCATGCCTGTTGCTCATTTTTGGTCTGTACAGGGACAATTAATGCTGGTTCTGCATGGTGCTGGAGTTGTTGTCCAATGATGTTCTATACACATGTGACTGCAGACAAATCTTGTGATCAGACAGGTGAACATAATATGTCAAAACTTTGTAGAGAATGTTGGGTTACAACAGCAGTTTGTGAGTGAACGTTATCCTATTGGAAAATACCATATGGAATACTGTTCATGAAAGGCAGCAAAACAGGTCAAATCACCTGACTGATATACAGATTTGCAGTCAGGATGCATGGGGTAACCAGTGTGAGTGCTCCTGCTGTCATATGCAATCACACACCACACCATAAGAACAGATGTAGGTACAGTTTGTCTAGGATACAGACAGGTTGGTTACAGGCACTCACCTGGCCTGCTCCTAATCAACTCACGGCCATCATTGGCACCGAGGCAGAACAGGCTTTCAGCAGAAAATACAACCGTGGGCCTCCAATCCCCCATTCAATGAGTTATTGCATGACAGAACTGAAGTAACAAACAGCAGTGACAGTTCGTTGTTTCACTATGATGCCAACTGCTACAATCACAAGTTTCTGCGAAGTTTGCAAGCTTAGGCTTTAAGTTAATATTCATGATATTAAATCAGGTGACATGCCACCTGCCAGCATACAAATTTGCTCAAAATTGCTACATAAATCCTTGTAAGCTAATTGTTCCACTATATTCAATCAGCATTTCATGTTTAGATTTTTTCTGTGGAATAAAAATGTTGGCTGTTTGGATATTCTTGATATGCTATCTGCATTGTGTTAAGAAAGACTCGTGTTTAAATCTACACTCTGGTACATTTGATAGCTGAACTTCACAGTCTGATGACAGTGCAGCTCTTTATTACAGTGATACGGTTTCAAAGCTGTCAACTTGAACACCACAGTGCTTTAATAGTGCCTACTGGAGGTGACATGACCTTATCTTCTTCCAGCCTTTGAACTGACTTACTTAGCCCGTTATAGGGAACATGCAGTTTTACATGGACTCCAAACCATGGGACAACATTGCCTGACAAGTGATGAATAAAAATCCTAGGACTGACCAGGGATTGAAACCTAGACTGTTAGATCTGTAGTCTGATATTTCTATCTCATAGCCACTGAGCCACATCGTGATTTAAAGTGTAGACCATCTACTTAGATTGCCTTCATGGCCAAAAGATTAGCATCACTGTCTTCATTGCAGAAAGACCCAGGTTCGATTCCCAATACCTCCTCAGAGTTTTTCTGAGATAGGAGATCTGGTGCAGCACCAGTCAGCCCTTCTGAAGCCAAATGAAGAGATGATTGAATAAATACACAATGGCATCATCAGGATTCATCTACTATCAGTAACAAATGAAGGTATTGGCAACATCAGTCAGATGTTCCATGATTGTAGATTGCTCCTCGTGCTGCGTTGAAAGCAGCAGTTGGCCGGTCAGAACAAGCGTAAGACCTAATCAGTGAGTGGAGTTTATGTTACCATGTACTTATCAGTGAAAAAGATAGAATGGAGTCATAAATTGACTAAGAAAACTATCTGTCAACCAAAAGAACTGATCGTGAATTATTGTCATTTAATCTATTAGCATTTTACTATAACCTGTTCAAAATTAAGAGATACACACACAAATGTCTGGTCATGATAAAATGTCATTTTATTACTTTTTTAATGAAATTTTTCGAATATGAGATTAATTAAAAAGAAGTTTCAGTAGGTTTTCACAGGGACAGATAGAGATACTTATTAAATGTGAGAATGTCGTACATGTGGGGCTTTTTGATTAGGATTTTCATGTGGCTTTCTTTTTCTTTTCTGGCTAACTCTCTCTCTCTGTCTCTCTCTCTCTCTCTCTCTCTCTCTCTCTCTCTCTCTCTCTCGCTTTCATTTATCCTCTGTACTCAAACAGTAATCTGCTGTATCTGTAAGTTTCTGTCTAGTTGCTTTTTGCTTCAGTTCCAGTAAATGATAAAATGAAGCAATTCTTCTCACTGAAACATAGTGTACTATGTTTAATTCTCCTCAATTATAAAATTTCTGTCATTGGGTATTGATTATGGAAAGTATTGGAGGGTTAGTACTTAGTGATATGTGCTTGTATCTGATGACCAGGGATTCCTTCGTTCAAATAAAATATGAGAAAACACACACAAATGTCTGGTCATGATAAAATTTCATCAAAGTGGGTTTCTATTTTCATATTATTACTTTTTTAATGAAGTTTTTCAGAGATGGGATTAGTTAAAAAGAAGTTTCAGTAGTTTTTCACAGGGACAGACAGAAATACTTATTAAATGTAAGAAAGTTGTACATGGGGGTTTTTTGATCAGGATTTTCATGTGGCATTCTTTTTCTTTTCTATCTCTCTCTCTCTCTCTCTCTCTCTCTCTCTCTCTCTCTCCTCCCCCCCCCCCTCCCCCCTCTCCCCTCTACTTTTGTTTATCCTCGATCCTCTATACTCCAAACAGTAACAGTTGTATCTGTAAATTTCTGTCCAGTTGCTTTTTGCTTCTGTTCCAGTAAATGATAAAATGAAGCCGTTCCTCTCACTGAAATATAGTGTACTATGTTTAATTCTCCTCAATTACAAATTATATCTGATTGGGTATTGATTATGGAAAGTATTGGAGGACTGGTACTTAAGTGATATGTGCTTGTAACTGATGACCAGGGATTCCTTCTTTCAAATGAAATATGAGAAAGGGACAAAGGCAATGTGTATTGTGTTGCACATCACACTGGGGAGTCAGAAGCTATACAGAGGATTGTAAGACGTATTAAGTAAAAACATGTGCATAGTTGAATGCTGATAATGCAAAAGAAAACAAAATTAATTATCAGGGAGCTGCTAGTAAGGAAGAAATCCTTCTGCATCATGCATAATCACATGGCTTGGTGCATAGAAAATAAATTACAAGTGAAAGGTTTTCCTGAACCTTGGAGATGGGAACTTGACCTCCAGTATATCATCACATTCCAAAACCTCCATGGATTTGAAAATTCCATTAACATACACTCTCCATCATCTTTTGATATTATTATTTATTATGTATTATTTAATTATTTTCCTTATTGGTTTTTGCTTTTTCTTTTTTGGTCTCCCTCGCTTCACATCGGATTATCGGATTTTTTACTATCCTCCTATTCCTCCTTAATTCTTGGTTGCACTATTAAGTCATTTCTTTTTTTCTTAGTCCATCGTTACTTCTCACTTGTGCTCATTATCACTGGTCTGAATGCTCACCTGTACTATCTTTATTCTCCTACTCTCTCTGTTGCCTCTACCTTTATCTTTGTCTCCCTTTGTCCTTCCAACAGATGGATCCCTTTCATCCTCTGTGCTGAGTGATCTGACATTGCTTTTAAACTTCACCAACCTATCCCTCTCTCCTTTGCAATGAAGACACTGTTAGTTCTGAAAGCTAGGATAGAGCTGTGTACTAAATAGTTCACATATTGAAGGGACATATTGGTCAGCAATTTTGTATCATAATTTTATAGTTTCCTTGAGTAAATTTTCATCTTGAAATCTTTGTCATTCAGAGTTGAAAGGTGTAGAAAATTTATGTTCCTATAAATGCCTCTTCCATTGTCGTTTCTTTGTGTTATTCAGAGTAACTTCTCTAGAAAGAATTTTTATAGACTTTAGTTCATTGTTGTCTTAGACAGTTATCATACTCCAGAAATAGTACACTCATTATGTATACATTAACGTTCACTCTGTAGTGAAGCAGGCTTGTAAAATATTTCTTTGCCATTTATTCTGAGAATGTTGGATTAGGATGATAACGGTGTGTTTTCTTATGCACTTAAATTCCATGTTTATCATCATTATCTGCCAGATGCTCATTCATGAAAAATGTTTACCAGCTGTTCCAGTCACTGCAGCGCAAAACCAACACCACCAACAGCAGCATCAAATAGTATTGCAACCAAATTCCATACAAGTTCAACAGTCAAAACCAGTAGATGGTATACAGAAGATACCAGTATCAGCAGGATTTGCACAGATAGTTCAGTCATCTGGTGGTAGGCACATCTTGCTTACATCATCTGCACAAATTGTTCAGCCTTTATCAGCCAGCCAGACGGTCCAAGCAAACTCAACTGGTAATATATTAAGATACTTCTAAGTTTTGTTCCTATTTCACTATTATATCACATGTTTGTGGACCCATGCAGTGCAGTGAGCGCGCGCACGACACACACACACACACACACACACACACACACACACACACACACACACACACAGAGGTAACAACTAACAATAATCAGAAATGCACAACTTTGTGGGTATTCCGGTTACAGTAGATTTATTTATCAATTGTCAATTTTTTATTTATAGTTCATTGTTGCTGTTTGAGTTTATATTGTCATTTTGTGATAGTGAATGGAGCTGTGGATGCTAGACAATGGAGTGCCACGTGGAGAAATCAGAACACTTCCATCATATGCTTCAATAGAGGCTTGACAGCAGCAGAGGCTGGCAGAAACATCTGTGCCATGTATGGGGATAATGCCATTGGACAGAACACAGCTTTAAAATGGTTTTCTATTTATATGGAGGCTCATTTTGACATTAGCGACTCTCCACATTCAGGAGGACCTTTGAGGTTTAGTGAAGATCTTTTAAAGGCATTAATGCATAATGATCCACATCAGTATAGTTAAGAACTGGCAGTGTGATTATTCCAGCATCGTGCAACATTTGCTTGCCCAATACATCATGGCATCCAGTAAGTGGGATGTGCTTTATGGTTATTGTTCACATTCAGTCTTTCATATCAGAGATGCCTACATGCCTTCGAGAAAACAGTTTTATAGTTCCCTGAAGAAAGTGTCCACAGTAACACTTGAGTAGTAGCCCACACTTGAGGTAGTTGAGAGTTAATATGGTTCATGGGTTGTTGTTGTTGTTGTCATTGTGTGTGTGTGTGGTGTTTTTTAACAATTCTCAGTTTTCTCCAGCATCTGGAGGACAAGACTCTTGATGGAACACAAGTAACTCCCAGTCACATAGCCACAACTTTTTAATAATTTTTGGGGCCATCAAAAAGTTTATTAAAAATATTATTCCTTCTTCCTTTTTTCCATTGCATTATTTCATTATTTATTTCCCAATTCTTTATTATTAAGTTCACATTTTGTAGTTCATTTATGAGGGGACAATTCCAATGTTGTAACCAGTAGATGTGTTTAGTACAGGCTATTGACTTGTGATGTGGGTATAAATAAAAGCTGTGAAGGACCCTTGCACATATGAAGCAGAAAGTTACTGATCATTGGTGTCTTGGAAAAACAACACTATAACAGTCAGCGATCAACCAACCACAGTCCTTCTTGAGCACCAGGTGCATTCTGTGTTGCAGTTTTGTACCTACATGAAGATTCTTGCAAACATGTTCCCTTAGATACCTCCAAGTACATAGGGGACGAGATAGTTCTTCAACACTGTGTGTCTTTTTGGTGCTTACAAGATTCATTTAGAAATATTATATGCTATTTTTTTAAATATTTATTTAATTTTGGTAATTCACTCTGTCTGTGACCATGTGGCTACCAAACTTGATGCATTGGTAATTTAGATTATGATCCAATGTGCTTTTGTAGCAACCCACATTTTCAGTGATAACTCAGTATGTAAAACACATCTTCATACTTTCTATTTCCTCAGAACAATACAGGAAATTATGAAGGAGAATTGTTGACTATATTTGACAATCTATTCGGCAACACTACACACACGTGATGCTGTCTCCAACAATTGCTATTTGAAGTCTGGAATTTATGGGAAGGAAAAAAAAAGAAAGCTTTTGAAGTTAGGCTTTGTTGGAAAGTAGCATGGTTTTCTTGTTATGGCTTATATACATGTATGTTACGTGTGTTTCTATGAAAGGAAAATTGCTACTCACCATGCAGTGGAGATGCAGAGTCGCAGATAGGCACAACAAAAAGACTCACAATTAAAGCTTTCGACCATAGGGCGTTCGTCAACAATAGACCACACACACACACACACACACACACACACACACACACACACACACACACACACACACACACACACACACACACACCTCATACACACGACTATCATGTGTATGAGGTGCGTGTGTGTGTGTGTCATTTACTGTTTACTATGGCAGAAAGCTTTAATTGTGAAGTCTTTTTGTTGTGCGTATCTGCGACTCAGAATTTCTGTTGTTTGGTGAGAGGCAACTTTCCTTTCATAGTATTGCTGCATTCCATCCTGGATTTTCCACTGTTTGATTTTTACATGTTGATAGTCATATTTTTACATCTTTTGCTGCAAATCCAAATGTATGTTATTCTTGATATTTTCAATTTTCCTTCTGTGAATTTATATGAATTGCATCAGATTCTCCTTTCTTTTTACTGTATTGACTTTGGCATAGATCTGAAAAATAAAAAGTGTCAGCCATTGTTGAATATGAATTAATTATCTATCAAAAGCCATGACTATTTTGTTACGGGGTGTGCTTGCATGCATACTGTTATGAAATTGCTATTGCCAAAACTGGTGTTTACATGCAAATATTTATATATTTTTTCTTTTGGTAATTGTATTGTGAAACTAATTCACTAATAATGCTTACAGGAGTATTACCAAATGGGCAAAGAGTAACAGTTCTTTCAAAATCAGTGAATAGTTCATCTGTTTCAAGTTCATCAGTGAATAGGATTGTTACATCTAGCACATCGGCAAGACCTGTGATGAGAGTGCCTCCCTTAAATGTGAACACTGTTGTACATTCCAATCATAGCTCAGCCAATAGTGTAGTGATCACTGGAACAACTACTCTTACAACTACTACCACATCTACTTCCACAAAAACTAGTGCAGTGTTGACTCAGCCCGTATTGGCAGCACTTGTGCAACAGACAAGAAATAATGTCACCTCGAAGTCATTAATTACACTGACAGGAGGTAGTCTGGATCTGGATGGTGTCAAGTCTTTGGTGCCCACAAATCATAAACAAGAGACAGATGCAAGCAAGGATTCTGTGTTTTATTTGGTAAGTATTTTAAGCTAAAACGTTCAATTGCCTTACAGCATGAAAAATGCTAGTTATGCTGTATTTGAAAAAGATAAATATGGAAATTATTAAATATTTGCATTCAAACATTAATATTCAGTGGGTATGAGAACACTATAACACCTCTGAGGGGGAAATTTCTTCACTAAAACAAGGCATGTTATGAGGTGATATTGTGCACATTTTTGTCAAAATTAGTCACACCCACTAGTTATTTTGGAAATAAGGCCTGATAAAAGGTATTTTTAACATGCCAGCAGTTATCTCAAGCACTTGCAGTAATTTACGTATGAGACCTTGCAGAAGAAGAATACTGTCATAATTTGTTGTCACTTAATACTGCGATTATATTAAAAACTGGGTTGAATCATTTGTTGTTGAATGTTTGATTGAAGATTTTTCTGTTATGGAGAACCCAAGACCACACACATTTTTTGTTAGTCAGTTCCAGTAAATTTTGAAGTCATATTTGAATTTTTGCATCTTTCAGAGGTGAACTGTGACACTACACAACATGATTCCAATCAAGATTTTATTTGATTTGTACTTTTAACCCTTTCTTTACCGAATTTCGAAGTTTTGAGAAAAAAAAATATCTGAATTCGTTTTTACACTTATTTAGGTGAATAAATGTAAAATATGATATAATCTTTTTTTAATATGTTTTATTCCAAAAAATTTTTTGATGTTGCTTTTAAGCAACAGTGGTTCTTACAGGTGGTGACATCATAGAAACAAAATTCAATAAACATGGGTTCATGTAAGCAAAATATTGGTTTATACATCACATTTTATAGCTTAGAAGTCTATGCACAGCATTTTTATTATTGACAATGTGGTGATGACTAATTTTCCTTCGAGTAATTAACAAATTCAGCTCTGTGTATTAGTAAAAATTTGAAATTTTTGTACTGCAAACATTTCACTGTTTTACTTTCACGTACCTCATCAGACATCAGTGTGTGTTGTATCTTTGCCTTATGAAGTTATTATATTCCATGAAAGATGTGGAAACACTTCTTATTTACTGTGAGACACAGATGCACTTTACACTTGGTGCAAAAAATTTGTGTAGTAGACTTAATGCAAACTTTACATCGACCTTTCTTCTCTAACATATCTGCAAAGTGTTCGAACCCATCAAAACGTACATCCATAACTGGAGCTACACATACGGTCCTTTTTGCTGCAGGCGTCCTTGTCAACATTTCAGAACTTGGTCTTCCTCTCTTCTTTTGGGAACCTGATTTCCCCGCAAGCAGTTGACTTGCAGCAATATTAGCTTGGAACTGCAGGAGTGACATCTTTGAGGTTTTGCCACGTTGGACCATATGACGACGGTGGAGTAGCCATTCATTGACAACTGCTACAGACAAACACCAGTACACAATGCGCATATACCACTTCCGTGACCTCAAGTTGATACGGTATAGTTCTATCAACATGTCAGCAAGGTCCACGCCCCCCATATGTTTGTTGTACTTTTCCACTATGTAAGGTCTAGGTACATCAATGAATTTCTTTTCAGATGCAGAATAGCGTCTACATGTTGCCAACGGCTCAACACAAGCATATGTTGACACGAAATTTATGCATTTTCTGTCAAACCAGCGTACTAAAGCTACATTGTTTGTTGTTTCCACTCTCCAGTCACAGGAGCCACGTCCAGTTTTCTTGAGCTGCGCTTCAGTTTTCAAGGGACATTTTCCCAACCTGTCTGTCCTGACAGTGCCACAGAATTCAATGCCCCTTTCTTTCAGGGCAATTGCTAATGGTATAGAAGAAAACCAACTATCAGCAAACACTTTGAAATGCTGTTTCTCTGGCAATGTTTCCGTCAATGCCAAAACAATATCCCCAGACAAACCTAATCCTCGATCACTGCAGGTGTTTTTGCCAACATAAATTTCAAAATCATACATCATGCCTGAAGCACCAGCTCTCGTAAAAGATTTGTAGCCCCACTTGTGAGGCTTATTTCTTATGTACTGTTTCAAACCACTTCTACCCTTGAATGGTATTATCTGTTCATCAATAGCTTGGTATTCTTCTGGAGGGAGTGTCTTCAATGATGACTGCAATGCAGATAAAAGTGGGCGAATCTTGAAAAGTTTGTCACGATTACTATTAGCTTCGGGCAAGTCTTGATTATTGACAACATGAAAATACCGCAGTAGCTGGAAGAAGCGAGTTCTGCTCATCACATCAGCTATTGGTGAATACCTACACTCATTCGACCAGTATAAATGAATGGAAGGCATTTTGATTATGCACATGTGCAGTAAAATACCAACAAACTGCTCCATTTCATTTTTGCTCGTCTGCAAAGAAACTGAATCTTTCTGCAAAGCATAGATATTAGATTGCTCAGCAATGAGTTCAAATATGTCATCATTCATAAATATTTTATAATATTGCAAAGGTGTCATTTCCTCTACTGGTGGTGGTGGAAGTGATCCTTTCCATTCTGTGTCTTGTACCACAAAATCACTTTTTCTAAATTTATAATCACTACGCTTACATCTATGTTTTACTTGCTGCTGCTGCTGCTGCTCCTGCTCACGTGTAGATGGTGCTCCTGCATTCGTATTGTTGTCGCTTACATCTGATTTTGGCTGAGAATCAATAACTTTACCACTCCTGACTGCATCATCCTGAAATTTAAAGACATTGACGTCTAAAATACGTAATTATACTTATAATTATGTACTTTCTCAATATTGTTACTTCTGTTAGTGGTCCCTACCTTTGGAAATTCATATTCTGTCTCTTGCTCCTCTCTAATTGCCGAAATTTCAGCTCCATCCTCCTTTTCCACCATCTGAATGAAATTCATGACAGCTGCTTCGGAAATAGCTTTAGAACTTTCATCAATTTCGACTTTCATCTTTATCTTCATCCCCAACATCTGATATATCCCCATCAGGGACATCAATGTATGCATTGAACTCATTATCGGGTAAATTCATAATATATTCTAGGTCAGCATCAGTCAAAAAGCCAGACATAGTGACGCAATATTTAAAAAGTGTCTAGAATGTGATGTTATACCTGCAAAGCAAAATTTCAAACACCTACATCAATAGATTTGTAAAGCGAGGCATTATATTACGGAATTTCCACTCAATTCCACTGTTGCTTTGAAGCAACATAAGGTTTTTCACAGTTTATCTTATCTGGAAATCATTATGCAAGTCAAATGTATGATGTACTTATGCAGGAAGGATTGTCACAACACACGATAATTATTTGACTGTTAACGAAAGTGCAAAACTTACGTATTTTACACATTTTTTATTATCAATTCTTCACAATGAAGACTCCAGCAACTAGTCACGCTCAACAATTGTTTCCTTCTTCCCGCGCGTTAGCGCCTGCCATCTGTTGTCAGGAACAGTCACTACTGGCATGGAGCTTCAAGTAAACAGTGGCAAAGAGTAGTTAAAATCGGTTTGATGCAAAATACATCTATGGAAAGACTATGTTTCTTATAAGCTACACTGGTAAAGAAAGGGTTGTGTACACTGCCAATGTGTAAAAAAGTGATTCAGAAGATCCCTTATTGTTGAAAACTAAAAATTTCATTGTGGCATACTGGGTATAAAAAAATAACTCCACAAATGCTCTGTTGTGATTCATTGTTAAATTAAATACTCTATAATCAACATGAGAAATGTGTCTGCAATAATGGATTCAGAATCACATGTATTAGAAATATTCTATGCTATTATGGTATGTGGTCAGATGAATTTCTTGTTGAAACATACCATTTCATCCCCATTTGTGGAGGACATCTTCTCAGAGACCTAATACACATTATTGCTCACTAGCGAACGAAGTCAGGATGTGCATCAGACTTACAAAGAAGCTACAACCCTCCTTGAAGATGTCAATTACAGACAGGGGTGAAACATAAAGTTTCAGTAAAAAATTCACCTGACCACAGCTTAATACTCAGGAATGTTTTAATAAGTGTGACATTTCCAGTTGTGGAAGTTTATATTTCACAATTAGAAAGACAATAACAAATTAGTTCACTTATTACCTTATTTACAATGACATATTCATTCCCTACAGTATTTATAGATAATAATCAGACAACAATTGTAATGCACTCTGTCATTAATACGACTCATGTATGTTGCATTGTTTTTATCACTATTAGTGAAATATGAAAGAAAATTGAACTTGTGTTTATACATTGGTAATACTGTTTACAAATAATTTCTTTATCTATTTATTTGAGAAAGCTTCTATCACAAACATTAATGTTGCCTATCTGAATCAATAAGATATTAAATTTTTGCACATACTCGTGAACACTGGATACAAAATGTCAACTCCCACTCTACTCAAAAGAGAGGGGTGCAGGATGGAAATTTATTTTGCAGTTATGTTGGGCTGGTCCCAATGACCAAAAGAAATCGTACTGATTCACCTTCTACAGCTGCTGCCCAAAATTTCATCAGTAAGCTGCACCGTTTTGTTCTGGCTCCTGTAACTGTGTGCTACCGTACTGCGGCACAAAGATTTCACTGTGTACAAGGACTGCAGATACATAAATGCAAGCAAACTGTCAGTTATGGTACTTTACATTGTTTCTACCAAGATGGTAATTAAAATGTAGACTGTGCTTTCTGAGAGCTGACTCATCCTTTCTGTGAGAGTCTGTTAAAATTTTAGAGGTAGCGTCTTAAACTTGAAGTTGCATAACTTTTTACTGTTGTCTGTTAAAGTTGTAGAACTTGTGTTGTTCAGTCAAAAAATTTTAATTATTCCTTGTCTGCTTATTTACATTGTGCTCTGCTCATTTACATCATGCTCATATTCTTTATTCACATGTGTTGGAGAGTTGCATATAAGCAGTAGTAAATTATTTGAATTTGTCGTTTCAAAAAAGTCATGAGTCAGAAAAGTGCAAACTTCCTACACCATAAACAATCTGAGAATTGAAAACTAAACTTCCTGGCAGATTAAAACTGTGTGCCCAGACCGAGACTCGAACTCTGGACCTTTGCCTTTCGCGGGCAAGTGCTCTACCAACTGAGCTACCCAAGCATGACTCACGCCCTGTCCTCACAGCTTTACTTCCACCAGTACCTCGCCTCCTACCTTCCAAACTTTACAGAAGCTCTCCTGGGAACCATGCAGGACTAGCACTCCTGAAAGAAAGGATATTGCGGAGACATGGCTTAGCCACAGCCTAGGGGATGTTTCTGGAATCTGAGAATTTATTGTTATTTCAATGCCAATAGTTGTCGAATCTTCATGGACCATGTAGCATTGTGCATTTTCATTTTGTAATTTATAGTTTAGCATAAAAGTAGTGCAGCCTCGAGACCACATGAGAAGAAATACAGATGCCAACAAACTGTAACTAATTATTTATTTACGTAAAAAAAAAACACTTCATGAACTGTTGAAAGTCAAAAAATAACAAAACTGTATCATTCTGGATCCAACTGAAGATGCCTTAGAGTAAGAAAAGTGCAAAATATGTGTGGGAAAAATGAAGCACAGTTGCAGCAAGAAAAGGCAATTTATTTACAAAACAAATGATTCTGGACAATTTCTCTATCTTGGCTGCAGCTGCTGCTTGTATCTACAACATCTGTATGGCAACATCTCTTCTTGGCTCTATTGACAGCTATTATTTTTGCCTACAGTAATTTGCACTTCACAGTTGAAAGTTGTCATTTTTAAAAACATCTCATTGTTTATGATGCCATATCTCTTAAACTGTATGCATACAATGACATGCTTCTTTAGGTACATTCAGTGGCATATGTGGATATTGTCTCCGAAATATGTTGCGAATAGAGTCAGTAGCAAAGAAATAATAAATTTAAACATCATTCATGATGCAGCCGTTTTTCACAAATCTCAGTGTTACGAGGTGTGGCTAGAAAAAAACCGGACTAGTACTGGTGAAACAATAAAACGAATGCAATAAGGCTGAAAGTCGCGTGGCCTGTCACGTTACTCGCTCCGCCTACTGCTCGAGTTTCATCTGCCTCCTGCACTCAGTCTGCCCGTGGCGTCTGTTTTAAGTAGTTGACGTTTTGTCTGTGCGTCGGAAAATGTTGAGTGTACAGAAAGAACAGCGTGTTAACATCAAATTTTGTTTCAAACTAGGAAAATCTGCAAGTGAAACGTTTGTAATGTTACAACAAGTGTACGGCGATGATTGTTTATCGCGAACACAAGTGTTTGAGTGGTTTAAACGATTTAAAGATGGCCGCGAAGACACCAGTGATGACACTTGCACTGGCAGACCATTGTCAGTAAAAACTGATGCAAACATAGAAAAAATCAGTAAACTTGTTCGACAAGATCGCCGTTTAACAATCAGAGCAGTGTCTGAGTTAACAGGAGTTGACAAGGAAAGTGTTAGGCAGATTCTTCATGAAAGTTTCAACATGAACAAAGTGTGTTCAAAAATGGTTCCAAAGTGTCTCACAATTGAACAGAAGGAACGCCGAAGAATGATTTGTTCTGACATCCTGGAAAACATTGAAAGTGATCCCACCTTCTTACAAAATGTTATTACTTGCGATGAATTGTGGTTTTTTTACTTACGATCCCGAAACTAAACGCCAATCGATGCATTGGAAAACTCCTGGTTCTCCACGACAAAAAAAAAGCACGAATGTCAAAATCGAAATTCAAGGCAATGATGATTGTTTTTTTTTGACATCAAAGGGATTGTGCACATTGATTGGGTACCAGAGGGACAAACAGTGAATCAGCATTACTACATTAGCGTCCTGGCTACCCTACGTGAGCGAGTACGGAGAAAACGGAACGATTTGTGGAGAAAAAAGTCATGGATCCTTCACCAAGACAATGCCCCAGCTCACAGTGAGTTGTCAGTGAAGACGTTTTTGGCAAAACACAACATTCCCATCTTAGATCATCCACCCTACTCACCTGATTTGGCCCCCTGTGACTTTTTTCTTTTCCCTAAAGTCAAGTCAGCTTTGAAAGAAACTAGATTTGAGACTGTTGAAGCAGTAAAAGAAAAAGCGACAGAAGTAATGTATGGATCTGCAGCATTGCTATGAACAGTGGAAAATTCGTATGGAGCGGTGTAGAGGCCGAGGAGGAGAGTACATTGAA
The DNA here is from genome assembly GCF_023898315.1 of Schistocerca nitens. NCBI lineage: Eukaryota > Metazoa > Arthropoda > Insecta > Orthoptera > Acrididae > Schistocerca > Schistocerca nitens. Next base: position 704,813,514 of record NC_064614.1, on the reverse strand, counting down.
GGAGATAACATGAAATTGTAAATAAATGTTTTTTCCAGCATCAGTCCGGTTTTTTTCTAGCCGCACCTCGTATATCTCCTGAACTTCGGTTTTTACCCCACAGCATTTGTTGCCTGACAGTAAGGGACATGTGTACCAAGTTCAGTTGAAATTGGTCCAGTGGTTTAAGAGGAGATGTGGAATATACATACACACACAAACACATATATACATCCCTTTTTATAATACATTTGGATTACCGGTTATCAATAAAGTAATAATATTACAACTTAAGGCAGTGTTCTTTTGTCCTTATTGACTCATGGGTTACTGTTGACCCTGCAGATTATATCTGCTTTTTTGAACTTATGTGGATATGATTTCTAGCAATAGTACATCTGAGCTCTGCAGATAAAAACTAGCTCTTCAGTTTATACTACTTCAACTTAAATTACTGTAATTTCTCCCATATCACCTTTATTGCCTATTCATTGTTTTTCTCTCATTTCTCACATTTTGATGCTCCTTCCAAATAAATTTCATATTTTACCATACACTACTGTCCTTTCCCTGTTAATAACACGTCCATTACTCTTCTAGCCCACTGTTTTTTCAGTCACTTTTTTCTTGCTTTATTTAAACTTTTCAGGTATGGTTTTAATGCATTTTGTTTTCACTCTTCTTATATTAATTTGTATTTTTGTTTGATTTAATTCTTGTCTATGTAATGGGGATTTTGGTTTCCTGTGAATTTTCTAATTTTAAGCAGTTGTTAAAAATGACTCATCTGTGCATAATCTTTGATAAACAAATGGTGATAAATTTCTAATAATCTGAATGCAAATAATATGGATAAAATTGAAATGTGGAGTTTCCAACAATATTGTTCTTGTGGTTGATATTTCATTTCTTTGAATTGTGTGTATTGTTTTAGCCGGAACTGAATAAAAAGCGACATATGAAACGGAGAGAAAAGCTTTGTACGATTAATATAGTCAATCAGAGGCGATGTGCTGCTTGTCCAATCTATGGGTCTGACTTAGTTGAAGCAGTTAGAATTGTCGATCAGCAGTGTACGTCACGTGGATGGAAGAGCAGTGGTTATGTTCATTGCCAACATGCACATAGGCAATGTAACAGACCAGAAGTTTACTGGAACACTACTGAAGCATTAAAGGCTGTGATTCATACAAATACTTCGTATGTCGACGAACTGAAAGATGTATTTTCAAGGTTAGTTTTTCTTTCTTTTGAAAATTATTTCATGTAAAATTACATTATTGATGTGTAGCCTCGTCCAAATCCCATGGGGCAGTGAAGTTGAATGCTAGTGACACAGTAAAACTTCATATAGTGATAATACAAACCACTCACAAGTATGCAGAAGAGACACTATAAAACTGTTATTGTTTTGGACATTTCTTACATTCCAGTAACACATGGTGCATGACTTACATTAAACTGCTCTAAAATTCTTTTTGAGAAATACAGCTAACAGCTTCACAAGAACCATTTTTACGTTTCATAGCAGATTTGCTTTTAAACTGTATGGAAACTAGTTGACTTTTTGAACGAATCATGTAATGACACTTTTATGATTATCATGAAATACTATTACGCAGTTTCAGTTTTTCTGCTGAGACACATTTGTCACTGGTGTTTCAGACAATGCTAGATATCATAGCTTGAAGCATCACTTGGCCTCAAAAATTATTTTCAGTATTGGCTTTGAGGTGGTAAACATATAGGTACTCACTTTTATTTCACAGAAAAGTAAGGAATTCTTAGAGCTACAGTAGCACGTTTACTTGCACTGCTTTTCACATTTTTGAATTTACAGGGAAGACTGTTTTAGTGTCTGTTAACACTAACATTTACTTTATAAATATCCCTGTCTTTTCACTTTTTAGTTTTTCTAGTAACTCAGCAAGATCATTATCAAAATAATTGCTAGTGAATTCTGGACTTGCAGCCAACCAAGTAAATAAATCCCTCACAGTTGAAAAGAAAAACAGAGGTTAATTTCACCTTAGGAGAAGTTTTCTTTAACTGTATGTGAACAATATACCCACAGTATTTCAATACATCTCTTACGGTTTTCCCTCCTAGCTAACTATTGCAGTATCCTTGACAGTGGAGCAACTGATGGTGATTTTCTCCTCTTTGATGTCATCTGTGGAAAGACAACACTCTTCGTTAGAGTGTGTTGTGGTCATCAACTCTGAAACTTTGGCATCCTTCCATGATGTTGGTTCCTCTTTGTAAACTGTTTACATTTGTAAATTTGATTTGCCTTAGTTTAGTATAGCTATTCCATCACAGAAGCATCCTGAAGGTGTATGACATTTCTGGACATTGCCGTAAACTTCGTCAAACAGGAAGCACCAATTCTCTTTAACGATTTGATTCATGCATTACACTTGTGGTAGTTGAGGACTTGCCCAGTCTCAGAGTTATTGTTAATTGCATGTGAAGTACCATTTCCAAACACAGACTGCAGTCATGAAACCTTCACTAATTGCACCAGTGAGCATTTAATATCTTTCACCTGTAATACTGAATGATCTCTCATTGTTCCAAAAAACATTTGACTCAGTATTAGATCAAAGCATAGTAACAAAATTACAGTCATATGGGGTATGAAATAAAATTTGTGACTGGATTGAGGATTTATTTTGTAGAGAGGATGCACCATGTTACTTAGGGCGAAGAGCCATTAACAGATGAAGTAATTGTGGTCATACCTTGGCCTTGCTGTTCATCTTGTATATTAATGACCTGGCAGGCAGGATTAGTAGTAACCTCAGAGATTTTAGAGATGATGCAGTTACATAAATGAAGTACTATTTGGAAAAAAAAAGGCTGCACAAATATTCAAGTGGATCTTAATAAGATTTCAAAGTAAAGCAGAGATTGGCAACCTGTTTCAAACGTTAAGAAATTGACAATTGTGCTCTTCACAAAATCCTATGAGTACAATATCAAGAATTCACATTTGGAATCAAATCAACTCATTCAGATACCTAGACATAACAGCTTGGAAGGATGTGAAATGGGATAAATGAAGCTCAATCATAGATAAAGCTAATGGCAGTCTTTGATTTGTTGGTAGGATACTGGGAAGGTACAGTTGGTCTAGAATAGAGATTGCTTGTATAACTTAGATTGTTACTCAAATGTGTGAGACTCATAGTGGTTATTGAATGTGTTCAAAGAAAGGCAGTGTGAGTGCTCACAAGTTCATTTGATCCGTAGGAGAGCGTCACAGAAATGCTGAAAAACCTACGTTGAGAGACACTTGCAGATTAGACACCAACTATACCGTGAAATTCTCCTTACAAAGTTTCAAAAACCTGTATTAAATGGGGAATCTAGGAATATGCTGTTATTTATTAGGCATCACTCCCACATGTATCAGGAAGACGAGATTAGACTTAACATCAGGGCACACAGAAGCATTTAAGCTTCTACTCATCCTATGCTCCATACATGAATGCAATGGGAAGAAACCATAATGTATGGTACACTTTGGCATGCTGTTCAGAGTTATTTGCGGAGTGTAGATATAGGTAGCAGGAGTCACAGTTTGTCAATTTTCACAGATTATTATACTAGGAAAACTTTTGTCGTAGCAAACACAGTGAATGAATTACCAAGTTTCTCAAAATTCCTACTTGACCTTATGTGCAAACATTATTTATTTTCAGAAAGGGCCCCTGTATGGTACTGCCATCCAGTTACATTATATTCCATTCTTTTCAAATTGTCTTTATGAATTTCAGTATTCTGCAACCAAACTTAACCACTTCATAATGTGTCTGTTAAATGTTGTTATCTATAGATGCCTTCATGAAAAGAAATTCATCTGTATGTGTAAGTAAATTTTGAAAATAGTTTTTTTTTTTATCTGACTCATTAAAAACCAAGTGATAATCATGTAATGATGGAGTTTCCTTGTAGACTGGGCCAAGTGGAGGTTCTGGCCAGATAGTTACATGTCTGAAGGATGTGTGTGGATAATGTAGTCTGTGGCGCAACTATGGTCGCTTGTGTGGAATCCTCTATTACAAATATATTTCCAGATCATCAGATTTATTCAAAATATAAACCTGTTTCATTGATCAGCATCTGCATCTATATACACAAGCCACTGTGTGGTGTGTGACAGACAGTACCCTGTAACACTTATTAGTTGATTCCTTTCCTGTTCCATTCCCAGACAGGGTGAGGGAAAAATGACACACTATATGCCTCCATATGAGCACTGATTTCTCATATCTTATCTTCGTGGTCCTTAAAGTGAAAAATATATTGGTGGCAGTAGGATTGTTCTGCAGTCAGCTTCAAATTCTAGTTCTCTAATTCTCTGTAGTGTTCTTAGAAGAGAACATCACCTTCCCACCATGGATTCCCTCCATAACACTTGCATGTTGTTCAAACATACCAGTAACAAATGTAGCAGGCAACTTCTGAATTGCTTCGATTTCATTCTTTAATGTGACGTGGTGGAAATCTCAAACAGTCAAGCAGTACTCGAGAATAGGTCGCACTAGAGTCCTGTATGTGGTCTCCTTTACAGATGAACCACACTTTCTGAAAATTCTTGCAATAAACTGAAGTTGAGCACTTCTCTACCATAATCCTCACTTGCTCGTGGCATTTCATATTGCTTAGCAATGCTATCCCCAGATATCTAAATGGCGTGACTGTGTCAAGGAGGACACTGCTAATGCTATATCCAAACATTATGTGTTTGTTTTGGTTTATTTTTTTGTACTCGTCCACATTAACTTATATTTTCTATGTTCAGAGCCAACTGCCATTTATCAAACCAACTAGAAATTATGTCTATGTCATGTTGTAACATCCTATAGTCACTCATCTTTAACACCTTCGGTTACACCTCAGCATCATCAGCAAACAGTAGCAAATTACTGGTCATCCAGTCTGTCAGATCATTTATGTGTACAGAAATTAATAGCGGTCCTATTGCACTATCCCAGCCACTCCTGGTGATAACCCTTGTCTCCGATGAACATCCACCATCGATGTTCTATTATTTAAGGAGTCCTCGAGCCACTCACATATCGGGGAACCTATTCTGTATGCTCAAACCTGTATTAACAATCTGCAGTCTGGTACCGTCTCGAATGCTTTTCAGAAATCTAGGAATATAGAAACTGCCAATTGCCCTTCATCCATAGTTCATAGTATATCGTGTGGGAAAAGGGCAAGCTGTATTTCATGTAAGCAGTGCTTTATAAAACAGTGCTGATTCATGGACATAAGCTTTTCAGTCTCTAGTAAATTTATTACATTCGAACTTGGGATATATTCCAGAATTCTGCAGCAAACCGATGTTAAGGATACTGGTCTGTAATTTTGCAGGTCTGTTCCTATACCCATCTTATTTACTGGAGTCACCTACACTTTTTCGCCAGCCGAAGTGGCCGCGCGGTTCTGGCGCTGCAGTCTGGAACCGCAAGACCGCTACGGTCGCGGGTTCGAATCCTGCCTCGGGCATGGATGTGTGTGATGTTCTTAGGTTAGTTAGGTTTAACTAGTTCTAAGTTCTAGGGGACTAATGACCTCAGCAGTTGAGTCCCATAGTGCTCAGAGCCACCTACACTTTTTCCCTGTCAGTTGGGACTTTGCACTGGGTGAGAGAATACCAATAAATGCAAGCTAAGGGGCAAATGTCACAGAGTAAAACCGAGTTGAGATTCTGTCCCGACATGGTTACTGGTTTTTTTTTTTTTTTTTTTTTTTTCCAACACTTTCAGTTAGTTCGCTATGCCAGGGATGCTATTACTGTGTCACAGATGACTCTATGCTATGGTCAAATGATGGTACATTTGTGTAATTCTCCTGCATGAATTATTATTTAAACATGGAATTTAATTTTGCTTTTGTTGTGTATCTTCGGCTGTCAAACCAGACTGGTCGATGAGTGACTGGATGGAACTGTTACACTCACTCAGCAGTTTTATGTAGGACCCGAATTTTCTTGTGTTTTCTGCTAGATCTTTCACTAAGGTGTGAAGATGGTAGTTGTTCTGTGTGTCGCGCGCAGATCTTGTCACTCATGCACAAATCTCTACTAACCTTTGCCTGTTCACTTGCCAATTCTTTTTTGAACTGAGAGTGCAACAGCCTTCTCAGCATTTTCGAATTTCTTTGCTAATGCTTTCTCAGCATTTTCGAATTTCTTTGCTAAACCACGGTGGGTCTTTTCTGTTGTCAGGGCACTTACTAGGCACATACTTGTCCAGAGCATGATTTACATTCTGTATAAAGTTTACCCATAATTCCTCTTGTCCATCATGCCAGACCTAAATGATTGCAGTTCATTGTCCAAGTTAGATGCTATCAACTGCTTATCTGTTCTTTGTAGCAGAAACACTCCTAGCCTTCTTGACCGATTTATTAACTTTAATAACCTCAGTAGATTTGATGACATCATGATCTCTAATTCCTGTGTCCGTTGATGAAGTCCGGCCTCGTTGCAACTACGAGGTCTAAGATATTTCCATTACATGTGGGCTACTGAACTAGCTGCTCAAGACAGACATTTGTCTTAATTTGTTATTGAGTTACTCATTTTGAAGATCATGTCTGTTCAGTGAAGACACTGTATTTTGTGCCATAATTCTGTTTGATATGTTGCTAGAATTCTTTGTTATGTCCACTAAGTTTCTTTGGTCCTTTTCCAAACTGAACATTGCTGTTGCAGTTATACCTGTATTATGGCTAATTTTTAAATTATTGTTGCTTATGAGAGAGCTTGCCCACCCTGTTCATTTGGTTTTAAAATTTATAATGTTCTTCCATTGTTATTACTAACAAGATATTTGTTGCCAAGTGACCCTTTTTATTAATTTAAATCCTTTCCCAATTTTTCCATTGAACCATTCTAAACTAAGATAGTAGTTACATATAGAAATATTTGTGCATTCTATATTACCTCATGTCAGTTCTTTTGTAGTTATGTCACCAACAAATAAATTATTTTCCGTATAATTTGTTTCCATCTTGCAGGACTTCTACTTCCCTTCACATCTATTCCCCCTCCCCCCACTTGGCATTCCAGGTTACATTACATGCCTCTGTGACTCAGTATGTCTTTGAACATCTGCCACAGATCTGTTAAACTTTCCCGTAACTTTTTTGTGCTAGCAGATAATACTTAACATGTTATGCATATCTCTCTGGACTGAACAAAAAAATTAAAAATAAATGGAAATCCTTAATACTTCTGTATTGCAAAGCGTTGCTATACCCTCACTCCTGGGATGTCAGTTCTAAAAATAAGACAAAAGGATTTATGTTAGTGCTTGTCATATCCTGGAAATGTATTTAATTACCATTTTTCTTATGAATAATTTTTTTTGCAGGTTCCTGTTGTTTGTGCCAGCAGTGGCAGCACCTCAGCCAAAATTTCATGTCTCTCACCCCCCACCTTCACGATTGTGGGAAGACAGAAGATTTACAGCTGAACTTCAACGGGAGTTGTCACCTCGTTGTGCATTGTTGTATCCTGTAGTGAGTGCAATGGCAACCCAGTTTCCTGATCCCAGGCTTATTCAGTATGATTGCGGTGAGTAATAATGAAGTATCAGCTGTCTTTTTCCTATATTACTTAGCTGCCCGGGTAATATTTTCATTGATTTAATGTAATACCCTCCCATTATGTGGGTCTTAAGATGAAGTTAATGCACAATTTCTCAGCAACTGCAAATGTTATTTTCAGCACATTAAAATACTTTCATTAAATAATTTGAAGCTAGCCGTAGGCAGTAATTTTATCAATCTTCACCACGTAGCTTACTGCTAGTTGTATTTCCTTGCCTCAGAACTACAGATTTTTTTTTTAAATAATTGTGTGTTACTACATGAAATAAGTTAAATTCCTGAGCATTACTTCATAAGAGTAGCAGAATATGTGCTTCAAGTCTGTAACCTCCCTATTACATTAAATTTACAAAGTCTTTACAAATCTTCATTGGGGAGGGAATATGTGGTGCAGTCACTTAATTTGGTGTGGCAGTCATACTACAGGTGCTAGGTACAGTGTAGCAAAATCATGAAAAAAACTGTATGTATGATTAATTTATCCAGTCATGGACACAAACTTGTATAAGACTCAGAACTAGCAAAATTTATTTTGTGATGTAGGCCTCTACACTAATAATAATCAATATGTGATATTAATGTTAACCTGTAATTAACATAAAATAAGGGAAAGGCAACTCCCTACCTATAGAGAACTGATGTGTGGCATCAGTTACCAGTCTTCTGTAGATAAGTTGTTGCCCTTCCCCAAAAGGTCCCTCCTCAAAATTAGGAATCAGTGGAAAAAAAATTGTATGCAGAACACTGTGAGCTACATACTTTACACCCCCCACCCCCCATTTTGACTGGTTTGATGCCTTAAGCTGTCTACTGTTTATTCCTGTATTGTGCTAGTCTTTTCATCTCAATATCCTCTATAATTTGTTGTGCATACTCTAGTCTTGGTCCTCCTCTGCTGCTTTTCCCCTCAGCAGTTCCTTCCAACACATATCTAAAGGCAGTTTCCCTTTTGCAGTTATGTACAATGTCATCAAAATTCACTTTAGGGGATTTAGAGAAATAAAAACAACTTATATGTAATGTAATTCTTCAGTCCTTCCCAGCAGTCAGTTGACATCCTGATGTGTCGGGTATTTTGCCACATAAAGCATCGTGAATGAGCATTGTTCGTGCATGATATTTTGACAGTGTTACTTGTTATCTTCATTGTATGCTACCTTACACTTATTGTTGAGTAGAATGGGTCCAGTATTTATAGCTATAGCCTACCCCCTCCATGGTAGACTCCAGGCATTTTGTCTACAGTCCGTTCCATCTAGCAGCATCCTTAGCCATTACCTCTTCAATCTGGTGTGCCTGTCCACACGCTAGTGTTTCATTTTTGGTCCACTGCAGTTCCAGGTGTTCCCTCTGTACACTTGTCTGTACGGCAGCATTGCGTTATTAGTCCAGTTCAGTTCTATGTGGATGATAACCTTCTTGATCTGGCTTCATGATAGGGAGAGATTCAGTGAGTTTCTGAAACATCTAAATACATGCCACCCAAATATTAAGTTCATCTTGAAACTGGAAAAGGATGGCCAGTTGCCATTATTGGATGTACTTGTCAAAAGGACAGCTGACGGGTTGTTCGGCCAATGTGTGTACCTACACTTGCTGATTTATACCTGTAAGCCTGGTACTGTCACCACCCTGCACATACGAATGGAGTTCTGTTGACATTGGTTCACAGGACACCCACCGCATCAGACAAAGATAGTTCAGCAGCAGAAATAGAGCATTTGTGATCAGTTTTCTGCAAGAATGGATACATGGCCAAGCGGATTTGGAAGGCCCTTCAACCAGCCAGTCCATCACATCATCCAGAAGAAGAGCAAGATGAGGCATAGACTGTGATATACCTGCCCTACGCAAGATCTGTTTCTGCCAAAATCATTAGGTTTCTCAAGAAGCATAACAGCAAATGTGTGTTTGCTCTACCTTCCAAAATAAGAGGAGTAGTGGGAAATGTGGAATGTGTACCTACACTTGCTGATTTATACCTGTAAGCCTGGTACTGTCACCACCCTGCACATACGAATGGAGTTCTGTTGACATTGGTTCACAGGACACCCACCGCATCAGACAAAGATAGTTCAGCAGCAGAAATAGAGCATTTGTGATCAGTTTTCTGCAAGAATGGATACATGGCCAAGCGGATTTGGAAGGCCCTTCAACCAGCCAGTCCATCACATCATCCAGAAGAAGAGCAAGATGAGGCATAGACTGTGATATACCTGCCCTACGCAAGATCTGTTTCTGCCAAAATCATTAGGTTTCTCAAGAAGCATAACAGCAAATGTGTGTTTGCTCTACCTTCCAAAAATAAGAGGAGTAGTGGGAAATGTGGAATGTGACTCGGGGCTATGAAAACCAGGAGTTTATAACATACCCCACCGATGTGGCATTTGTACACTGGAAAAAGAACTAGAATGTAGAAAGCCAGTGCAAGGAACATCAGAGACACCCAACTAAGCAGGCAACTATGTCAGCCATTGCTGAGCACTGTATGGAACTCAGTCATCCATTGAAGTATGATGAAATGAAGCTACTGGCACAGACCCCCAGATACTGGGATCTTACAAGAGTGTCTCTATGGAATATAGTGCCCTAATGCAGGGTTGAGTGGCTACAAGCTAGGATGGTGGGAGGAGGTGATGGAGGTGAGGGGCAAGCCCAGCACACTCCAGAGAAAGGCAGCTGTAAATGTGACAAGTCCTTTATTAATGTATTTACGCTGCTTGATACAACTCTTGGTGGCCGGCTGGCCACTGTATTCCACTGGACTGGCTGTCTGCCTGCCCCGTGTTGCTGAGGCGGATACTCCACTAAGTGTTGATGAGCTGTTATATAAGCTGGCCGTGTGGTCCCCGCACCAGTGGAATGTACTCGACAATGACACATTTGCTACAGCCCTGGATGACGTCCGGCTGCGTCATGGCAGGGGATGCTGCGTTCAGTGCCAAAACTCCTGTCCTGCGATGGTTGACGACAGCTCGTGTGTACGGGGTGCAATTCTGGGCAGGAGTTGGCCGTCCTGCTAGAGCTATCCTGGGATGGCCAGCTGCCTTGTGGCATCAAGTCCAGTGAGAGATCTAATTCTTATAGCTGTTGCCCTGACATGGCCTGAAACTGATGACTTTTAGTGACAGGTCCGTGTGGCATCCTCATCCAACACAGGCCCATCGTAGGGCTGCAAGACTAAGAATAAGTCCATTGCAAAAATGTATAGTGCTCATAGTCAGCAGCAGTGTGCTTGTGGTACATATGTGGCACCACCAGTCACGTACGCTGAAACATCACTGCCACTGTCGGTGTGGAATTCTGTCTTGCCCCTTGCTACACTAGTCTGTGCAGCATCACTGAGTTCGCTGCTTCAGCAATCTAACCTGCCTTGCAACATTTTGTTGTTGTTGTTGTTGTTGTTGTTGTTGTTGTGGTGTTGGTCTTCAGTCCAAAGACTGGTTTGATGCAGTTCTCCATGCTACTCTGCAGCTCTATCCTGTGCAAGCTTCTTCATCTCCCAGTACCTACTGCAACCTACATCCTTCTGAATCTGCTTAGTGTATTCATCTCTTGTTCTCCCTCTACGATTTTTACCCTCCATGCTGCCCTCCATTATTAAATTGGTGGTCCCTTGATACCTCAGAACATGTCCTACCAACCGATCCATTCTTCTAGTCAAGTTGTGCCACAAACTTCTCTTCTCCCCAATTCTATTCAATACCTCCTCATTAGTTATGTGATGTACCCATCTAATTTTCAGCATTCCTCTGTAGCACCACATTTCGAAAGTTTCTATTCTCTTCTTGTCCAAACTATTTATCGGCCGGCTGGTGTGGCCAAGCGGTTCTAGGCGCTTCAGTCTGAACCGCACGACCGCTACGGTCGCAGGTTCGAATCCTGCCTTGGGCATGGATGTGTGTGATGTCCTTAGGTTAGTTAGGTTTAAGTAGTTCAAAGTTCTAGGGGACTGATGACCCCAGATGTTAAGTCTCATAATCCTCAGAGCCATTTGGACCATTTTGAACTATTTATTGCCCCTGTTTCATTTCCATACATGGCTACACTCCACACAAATACTTCTAGAAATGCCTTCCTGACACTTAAATCTATACTCGATGTTAACAAATTTCTCTTCTTCAGAAACGCTTTCCTTGCCATTGCCAGTCTACATTTTGTATCCTCTCTACTTTGACCATCATCATTTATTTTGCTCCCCAAATAGCAAAACTCATCTACTAGTTTAAGTGTCTCATTTCCTTATCTTAATTCTCTCAGCATCACTCAATTTAATTCGACTACATTCCACTATCCTCGTTTTGCTTTTGTTGACGTTCATCTTATATCCTACTTTCAAGACACTGTCCATTCTGTTCAACTGCACTTCCAGGTCCTTTACTGTCTCTGACAGAATTACAATGTCATCGGCAGACCTCAAAGTTTTTATTTCTTCTCCATGGATTTTAATTCCTACTCTGAATTTTTCTTTTGTTTCTTTTACTGCTTGCTCAATATACAGATCGAATAACATCGGGGATAGGCTACGACCCTGTCACACTCCCTTCCCAACCACTGTTTCCCTTTCATGCCCTTCAACTCTTATAACTGCCATCTGGTTTTCTGTACAAACTGTAAATAGCCTTTCACTCCCTGTATTTTTCCCCTGCCACTGTCAGAATTTGAAAGATAGCATTCCAGTCAACATTGTCAAAAGCTTTCTCTAAGTCTACAAATACTAGAAACGTAGGTTTGCCTTTCCTTAATCTATTTTCTAAGATAAGTCGTAGGGTCAGTATTACCTCACGTGTTCCAACATTTCTACGGAATCCAAAGTGATCTTCCCTGAGGTCAGCTTCTACCAGTTTTTCCATTTGTGTGTAAGGAATTCGCGTTAATATTTTGCAGCTGTGACTTATTAAACTGATAGTTTGGTAATTTTCACATTTCAACACCTGCTTTCTTTGGGATTGGAATTATTATATTCTTCTTAAAGTCTGAGGGTATTTCACCTGTCTCATACATCTTGCTCACCAGATGGTAGTTTTGTCAGGGCTGGCTCTCCAAAGGCAGTCAGTAGTTCTAATGGAATGTTGTCTACTCCCAGGGCCTTGTTTCGACTTAGGTCATTCAGCACTCTGTGAAAGTTTTCACGCAGTGTGGTGTCACCACCAGACACCACACTTGCTAGGTGGTAGCTTAAATCGGCCGCGGTCCATTAGTACATGTCGGACCCGCGTGTCGCCACTGTCAGGATCGCAGACCGAGCGCCACCACAAGGCAGGTCTCGAGAGACGTACTAGCACTCGCCCCAGTTGTACGACGACGTTGCTAGCGACTACACTGACGAAGCCTTTCTCTCATTTGCCGAGAGACAGTTAGAATAGCCTTCAGCTAAGTTAATGGATACGACCTAGCAAGGCGCCATTAACCATTTGTAACATTGCATGTACCTCAAGATAGAGTCTCACTTGTATCATCCAGAATGCTGTATACCAAAGGACAATATAAAAGTTAAGTGTTCTAGTAGCTACGTTCTTTTCTTTATCACATTCATTACGAATCCTGTTCCAGACTTAACGCCAGACGGCGTGAGTTGACGCGTGCCCTTTCGGCTACTTCACTGTGGACTGGCTGCCTTAACAGTCCACAACACGCAGTATCATATCTCCCATTTCATCTAGATGTACATCCTCTTCCATTTCCATAATATTGTCCTCAAGAAAATCGCCCTTGTATAGACCCTTTATATACTCCTTCCACCTTTCTGCTTTTCCTTCTTTGCTTAGAACTGGGTTTACATCTGAGCTCTTGATATTCATACAAGTGGTTCTCTTTTCACCAAAGGTCTCTTTAATTTTCCTGTAGGCAGTATCTATCTTACCCGTAGTGAGATATGCCTCTAAATCCTTACATTTGTCATGTAGCCATCCCTGCTTGTTTGTATTCCTTTTTGCCTGCTTCATTTACTGCAGTTTTATATTATCTCCTTTCATCAATTAAATTCAATATATCTTCTGTTACCCAAGGATTTCTACTAGCCCTTTTCTTTTTACTTACTTGATCCTCTGCTGCCTTCACTATTTCATCCCTGAAAGCTACCCATTCTTCTTCTACTGTATTTCTTTCCCCCATTCCTGTCAGTCGTTCCCTAATGCTCTCCCTGAAACTCTCTACAACCTCTAGCTCCTCTGATGACGAAGAAATTGATGAAATTTATGATGAGATAAAAGAAATTATTCAGACAGTGAAGGAGACAAAAATTTAAGTCATGGGTGACTGGAATTCGATAGTAGGAAAAGGAAGAGAAGGAAAACGTAGTAGGTGAATATGGAATGGGGGTAAGAAATGAAAGAGGAAGCCACCTGGTAGAATTTTGCACAGAGCATCATAACTTAACCACAGCTAACACTTGTTTCAAGAATCATGAAAGAAGGTTGTATACATATGGAAGAGGCCTGGAGATACTGGAAGGTTTCAGATAGATTATGTAATGGTAAGACAGAGATTGAGGAACCAGGTTTTAAATTGTAAGACATTTCCAGGGGCAGATGTGGACTCTGACCACAATCTATTGGTTATGATCTGTAGATTAAAACTGAAGAAACTGCAAAAACGTGGGAATTTGAGGAAATGGGACCTGGCCCTCTATGAACAAGACTTGGTCCCTTGGGTTAACTCAATATCAGTTTCATATCTCTCTACATGTTGGTTCAAAATACAGAGCAAATTTATAACCAAAACAACTAGTGACTTGCCCACACGTCCTTGATACTACATCCAATCTTACTTGTAATGCTACTTACTTATTAGTCTATTTAACATACTAGTTTATAATAGGGAAACATTCCACGCGGGAAAACATACTAGTTTTGCGTTCTGGCAGTTTAATCTTCACAGCTTGCCCCATTGCTTTCTTTTCCCAAACCTACGTCCTCTCTGCACCCAAACTACAGTCTCTCTCTCTCTCTCTCTCTCTCTCTCTCTCTCTCTCATGCTGTAGGGATCCATCCTACTGGAATCTGGGCTATTGGAGCTTTATGCTGACAATTACAGGGTGGCACACGAAATTTGTTACCATTTTGTTTTTGAATACAAACTTTATTGTCAATACAATCTGAAAGGAACATATACTACAATGAAGAGCCGTCCATGGAGATTTGTTCTAACTCAGCACATGCTCAATGTGTCCACCATTTTGTTTCCTAACTTCCTTCAAATGAACACTGAAGTTAGTGATTACCCTACGTCACATGTCTTCCGTAATTTCACTGCAAGCTTGAAGAAAAAGTCTTCTGAGCTCCATTAAATCACATGGACGTTTGGGGAAATTTTTTTCCATTAGGTACCCCCAAAGGAAAAAGTCACATGGATTGAGGTCTGGACTATTGGGGGGCCAGTTTTGTCCGTCATTGAATCGACCTGGAAACCTGAGTGAAATGATCCGCATGTCGAAATGCTCATGTAAAAACTCCAACACAGTGTTTGCAGTATGTGGCCTTGCTCCATCTTACATGAACCACTGCGTGTTGAAGTGCAAGGCAGTAGCAAGAAGCTGTGGAGTGAAGCTATTGCGAAGCATGCTCAAATAACGCTCACTGCTCACAGATTCTTCAAAGAAAAAGGGTCCAATAAGTCCGTGACTGGAAATTGCTGCCCAGGCTGTAATCCTCGGAGCATAATGTCGTTCATGAAGCACTTGTGGGTTTTCAGTGGCCCAAAAGCGTACATTTTGTTTGTTAACCACACCGTCTAAATGAAAATGTGCCTCGTCTGAAAACCAAATATTGTTGAGAGTTTCTTCCCTATCCTCCGCCCACTGAGCAAACAGTAGTCTCTGCTGCTTGTGTATTTATTAGTGAGCTTCTGTGAACAGGTCATCTTGTATGGGTACATATGGAGGTCACTTTTAAGAATGCATTGAACGGAGCTTCCGGATATTCCCAGTTGCACTGCTGCCTTTCTACACGATTTCCCGGGACTTCTCTGTACAGCAACTCGTACCACTTCAATATTCTTCAGCGAACAAACAGGCTTAGGCTGAGGTCGCTTCGCTTCCAATACTGTTCCTTCCTGTACAAATTTGTCGTACAACCTGTGGATGGTCTTCTTGCAAGGAACCCATCGTGAGTTAAACTGTTGTCGAAAACGTTCTGAGTCACAACAAGGCTTTTCATTTCATGAAAAACTAACACAATTGCCGATCGTTGCTGTGTCGTCAGTCTTCCATTGTGAGCCGTTGTTGCTTACTAGTCTCCTAGCGGCAGTATCATGAATTACACATCATTTCATAACTAATTTGTTTTTCCAAGCTCTGCTGGTACTGCTGTAGAGATCCCAGCGGGATATCTTATGTGCATCCGCAAGTCGCCGAAGTGGCGTCAACTCGAAAGACTTGCACTGGGCGAATGGTCTACCCGACGGGAGGCCCTAGCAACACGGCATTTCCATTTCCTTATGTGCATCGTAAATTGTGAAAGAAACAATTGGTAACACATTTCGTGCACCACCCTGTAGCTCTCGACCTCATAAGCTCAGAAGAATAAAAGCTACATACAGCAGAGTTAGAGCCAATGTGGCACTCGGTGTAGCGGAACTCTAAATCATGTTACACTTTGTTGTCCTTCTGAACTATGGTTCATGCTGCAATAACTGCTCGGCTAAAATGCGCCCTTCCTGTATGACAGTGAATTGATACAGGGAATGGATTAGGTCAGGTAATATACTTTGAGTCAGGAATGTTATATTCGGTGCTGGCAGTGACCCCATAAGTGGAGTAAATCCAGTGAAAACCGGTTTGCTGGCAATGCAATCTGGATTCTGCAAAGCCGTTGGACAATCTAGACCCCCCCTGTCCAGCTAAGAAGAAATGTACTGCGCATCTGCTCTTGCTGGTTTGTATTACCCTGGTCGGATACACTGTGACCTCCTTTTTACAATGTTGTAACTCCTCCTCCATCATTACTGCGTGTCTGCTACCATCTTCCGAAATTAATCATACCCCGCAGGAATTTTCCAAGAACTCCCCACTTCGCTGGACATACATGAATGGTGTAACACATGTAAACTGTGCTTGTCGTCCTGTTACTGGGAATCGAATTAGAATATATAATCGCACTCAGTTGGTTTTCAGTTCTGCTGATCCTATGCAGTAGCAGAAGGGTAGGTTTTGTATGCTGGATTCCATAGTGGCAGTGCGGTCCATGCTTTCTGTAACCCTGACACAAAGCAATGTTGCTATGACTTCTATTTCTTCCATTCTCACCCCTGATGTATCACAACCAGAGGGCAGGGACAAATATCACCCTTCCTCCCTCCTCAAAAGGCTGTTGCTACTAGCAAGTCCATTCACAAACAACAAACTACAATCCTGTGCATGCGGTACTTTTGACACAGGCTCAACCACATCTTTCTGTCTCTTCCTCTGATTCCTTCTCCTCATGTTCTTCACTGACTCCATCCTTGAAACTCCAGAAATTGACTGTGGGCAACCTCAAAAATGTCGTAGATGCTCAACATGTACACTATTGTTGTCCATGTCGGCAATTAAAGCTTCACACTGACTGGTGAAGTAGTCTCCACCACCTGCTAGCATCCTTAATATATTGTGATGAACTTCATCTCCTCTTTCAGCTTGCGAACTGGATGACATCACCCATTTCCTACTTTATACTGCAGTAAAGTTACCATATATCTTACTGATTCCTCCTCCTTCTCTAAGGTCTTTGTATTCGGCTTCCATGCTCATTTCCATGTGCACATTTGCAATCAACTTAGCTTTACTTTCTTTACCTCTTTGGAAGGTTACGGCATTTTCTGACCGTACACCGCCTCGAATGGGGATAGTCTAGTATTTGTGCTCTCTTTTTGAATAATATGCTAACACGACACCTCTTATATGAGCATCCCAGTCACAGTGTAACTTAACATTTTCCCAATTGTTCTATTTACCAGTTCCTTTCTACCATTGGCCTGTTTATGAAGAGGACTATTTCTTGACTTTTCCACATGCAGTAATAAACACATTGAGTGAGGTGGCACAATGGTTAGCACACTGGACTCACATTCAGGAGGACAACAGTTCAGAGATGTGTTCGGCCATCCTGATTTAGGTTTTCCATGATTTTTCTAAATCGCTTCAGACAAATGCCAGGATGGTTCCTTTGAAAGGGCATGACTGACTTCGTTTCCCATTCTTCTGTAATCTGATGGGACTGATGATCTTGCTGTTTGGTCCCCTCCCCCAAATCAACCAACAAACCAACCAGTAATAGACACAGCTCCTTCAGTAAGTCTGACAAAATTCGATATTGCAATTCCTGTGTTATTCTGATTACAATGCAAAGTTCCTTTGAACACGCATGCATGTCCAAAGGAACAGACACTGCAATGACTACAGCCATTATGAAGTACATTAAATGAATTTGCAGTTGCAAATAAGGACAACCACCAGCTGTAGAATGGAATCACAACGCTGGACCGTGACTCAGACTCGGATTTTCTGCTTACACGAGTGGTCGCAATATCATTTGGCAATAGCATATTTATCCGCCGATACCAGGCAAGCGACTTTTCAAGTACAACACCTGACCTATATGGGAATATACATAATGGATGTACGAGAACAGGTTGTAGACACATGGTTGACGATATATGGGAGTTTGGGTCTGGCCGCGAGTCGTGCACAGAAAGCCAAATGATGAGGTGACCGCTCGCGATAAGCAGGAAATGCTAACCATTACTTGTGTGACTGGCTGCCTGCTAGTTCAGCATAGCAACCATCTCCACATACCAAAAAAAGTGATCTACTATTGTTAATATGAATTAATTTCATACTGAAGTATGACTGAATACATCAATCACAAGCATTTCAAATGGTTTTGATGTTCCTGATAGCCTCTGCAACAGTAGGCCCTTACGATTCAAGTCAGCTCACTGTGCAAACTGTACACAATTCCTTGCGTAGTTACCCACATCCACCACTATCTCTCAGCTGTGCTCTGGCTTCCTGCTGCGCACACGCCATGACCAGACAAGAAGCCCTTCTTAAACTTCACTGGTATTACTGCCTGTGACTCTAGCCTTGTTTCCTTGCACAACTGTCTGTGACATGTGCTAAACTGTGATTGCATCAAGTAATGTTTACAATCACTATCAGCCCTCTGCACTTCCTACCACTCTGCAAGAACATGACAGAGAACTTTCAACACTGCTGCCTCCTTGCTTAACCCATCAGTATTCCTGTGCTTCTTCCCTGGCTTGTGTACTATTTTGTAGCTGAACTCCCTTTGTCCATCTTGTCAGCCTGCAGATGCATCCTTCAGTCTCAATAACCACTTCAAAACAGTGTGGTTAGTCATTACTTGAAATTTATTCCTTTAAATGTTACATCTAAAATACGTGACACCATAACTGAGTCCTAACATCTCCTGCTCTGCCGTTGAATAGTTCTTCTCTGGTGAATTCAGTTGTCTCAACATGTCTGTTACAGGATGCTCTTCATTGTTAATCTCCCGGCTTAAAGCACATCCCAAAGGGTTATTACATGTGTCTCACAAAAGGATAAATTTCTTCTGAAAGTCTCGAAATGCCAGAACCAGGCTGGATGCTAAAACTCTCGTCAGTTCTTCAAATACGTCCTGACACTCCTCAGTCCATACGTATTTCACGTCATTCCTCATTTTGTTGCATAACGGTCCATCACATTTGCTAAATAGCAATTGTGTCCTGTACTGTTTACAGCCACTTTCGGCGCTCTGTGCTGCCTGCAACTTCTCAAGACAGTCAGTCAGAATTTTAACCACTGCTACCTGCTGCTTAATGCATCTGCATCCCCATGCTTCGTCCCTTATCTGTGTACTGTTTCGTAGTTGAATTTGCTAATTCTCAGGGCCCATCTTGCCAGCCTACTAGATGGGTCCTTGAGTTCCAGAAACCACTTCAAAGCAGTGTGGTCAGTCACTACTCAAAATTTTTCCCATAAAGACAACATCTAAAATATGTGACACTGTAAATGAGGCTCAACATCTCTTTCTCTATCAATGAATAGTTCTCAGTTGCATTAAGCTACAGGATGCCCTTCACTATTAATCTTTCAGTTTAAAACAAATCCCAAAGCATGATTAGATGCATCACATTAAAGGCAAACTCCTCCTGAAAGTCTGGAAGTACTAGAACTGGGCTGGATGTCAAAACTTCCTTTAATTCTTCAAATGCAGCTTGACACTCTTCTGTCCATATGAATTTTGCTCCTTCCCTTAGCAACTGCATGAGTGGTTGTACTATGTCAGCAAGCCCTTCGCCAAATTTTCTGTAGTAATTTGAGATTTCCAAAAAATATCACATTTCCTTGGGCACTGGGAACTCTCATACAGCTTGTAGTAGCCTCAGGTCTGTCATCACTCCATCTTTACTGCTTGTGGTTCACACTTTTCTTGTTTAATTCATCCTCATCTGTAATATCTAATCCCGCTATCAACATGTCCTTCCTTAATTTCACTTTGTAGACACCAAAATTATCTGTATTCTCAGATACCACTTTCCCACCACATCTTTTTTGTGCACACACAAGATTTAAAAAAAAAAAAAAAAAAAAAAACTTGCCGGATCCGGTGTATAGTTTTCTTCCGAAGGCTCTACAGCACATACCATACCCACAGGTAGATTTTATGCAGTTCGACTGGTTTGTCCAATATTATTTTACCACAATGTACCCCCACGTAACCTACAGCGTGGCTAGTTCCATTGCTTTGACCCACTAAGGCTCTATTGGCACACCGGACTGAAGTGAGAATGTGGAACAACATTTATAGCAGAAGTGAAGTCCACATGGAATACTTGGAACTGAAACAAACTGAAAAGGAATGCCAAGCACAT
This sequence comes from Schistocerca nitens, assembly GCF_023898315.1. NCBI lineage: Eukaryota > Metazoa > Arthropoda > Insecta > Orthoptera > Acrididae > Schistocerca > Schistocerca nitens. Next base: position 704,793,048 of record NC_064614.1, on the reverse strand, counting down.
GGACAGGTGCACCAGACCAAAGGGGAATGCCAAAGGATGCTGCTAGTGGGAGCGGACTGCAGACTGAATGCCAGGATCTGACTACGGAGTTGGAAGGCCTTAGGTACAAATACTAGACCCGTTACATTTGACAAGCAGTTTCAGGTAGTATCCGGTGCCAATCACGAGTCATGTTGTCGAAATATTGTGCATGAACGATGCTGATACCGGGCAGAAAACCTAGAAAATAATGTTTTAAGCAGTAAAAGTTACATATAAGACCCCCTTACATTTTCACACTTTATGTGTGACATGTGTAGATTATAGACATCAAAATACTTGTTAGGGCTTGTTTATTATCTAGTAAAAACTACTGATGTAACTGTCATTCATTACATAAATAATAAAACACTACACCAGTTATGTATTTTTTCATTCTTAGCAAGACACATTATGAGAATTTATTCTTGTTGTTGAGTGAAAATATTTACGTTAAGTATTTTGTATGGTGTTTGCATATCAGTTGTTCTACATTTCTTGCACTGTAATCACCTTTTCGAGTTTATCAGGTACCATGACTCCTCAGTTACATAGAAAACCACACACACAAACTATCACTCACACAGTTTGTTTGTGAAACATCACAAAAAATATTTACAAAAATATTTGGTCTTGACAATAAGAATAAATTATCAAAATAGGTCTTACTAAGCAACAAGGAAATTCATAACTGGTGCTTTGTTTAAACAAAAAATATTTGAGCTACACCAAGTGAGCAAAGTTGTCAGCTAGCGCTACCCATGACCAAACAACACACTAAATATGGTTCGAAGAACACAAGGGTTTTAGGAAGAGTGCAATATTTCATGAGTGCAACAGTATTGAGCATGTGGATGTGAGTTAGAGAGATTGCACAGTAATACTGAGCACATCAAAAACTTTTGAAATATTTTGCACTGTCCGGAAATATTGTGCCATGTGTGGGGAGTAATGTGCAATATCCTTGACAGTCTCTGGCCTGCTGTAATCTTTGGACATGTTTGTGTTCTCAGTTTAATGTTCTTGTCAACTTAGCTGACTGCGAGAAATTTGAAATGAGCGCACAGCAAGGAGAGCGAGCATTTTTTATTAGAATGCATAGAGCTGTATAAAGCCACCACGCTGGGTAGTACTTGGCAGTGGCTGTACATAAAGTATGAATTGTTCCCACTTTACCCATTTACTAGTTCAGATCTGCTGAGTAGTGTGCCCTTTGTCAACATTTGTAAACACTACTTGATGACCAGCATCATTTTACATCAATCACACAGCTCTTTTCTTTATAAATCACAGGAAAACTATAAACATGTTAATGCAAGATTGGGTGTAAATTAACATTGTGGTCTTAGGAAATTTAATGGGAATGTTAAAAATTGCTGTAAACAGGAGGTAAACATTTTTTGTGGGAATGTAAAAGCGGCATTATACTGTACTTAACTAGAAGTGGATGTCTTTTGTCACTGCATGTCTGGAAATTAAATCATAAGTAAAAATGTTATGAAAAGAAAAGTTGCTACTCACCATATAGGGGAGATGTTGAGTCGCAGATAGGCACAACAAAAAGACTCAGAAAATGAGCTTTCGGCAAACACAAAACTTACAAGCACACACACAAACCCAATAACCCACACCTGCATGCGTGCAAACCTGCGACACTCACATGACCGCAGTGTCTCTGGCTTCTGTGATCCTTGCCTGAGACTGCGGTCATGTGTGTGTGTGTTGTGTGTGTGTGTGTGTGTGTGTGTGTGTGTGTGTGTGTAATTTTGATGAAGGCCTTGCTGGCCAAAATCTATAAATGTGACAGTCTTTTTGTCGTGCCTGTCTGCGACTCAGCATCTGCACTATATGGTGAGCAGCAACTTTCCTTTTCACAATATTGTTACATACCATCCTGGGTGTTCCATTGTTTGATTATAACTAAAAACATATAATAGAGCCAATGACCAGTACATGGGCACAAGAACGAGAGTGAACTTCCTTGAACCTTCCTGAACGAGAAAATCCTTAGCCTTCATTTTCTTCCAATGTCCCCTTAACTTTATTTTTGTTATTTGTGTACTTTTTTCCCCAGTCTTTGTATGTGCTCGCACCCATTCCAACATGTCACGTCCAACAATGTTTGTTATTAGTATAAAAGGAAACAGAAAGTAAATAAATACGAAACCAAACTGCTTGCTGTTATTTACAGACAAAATGTTTAATACTACCTGTAGACTCATGTAAGAGTAAAAGTGATGATATTACCCTAGCTTATGGAGCTATTATTCCTTCCTCAGGCAGGAGAGAGACCCCATGTGCATCCCTCTCATTTAGGGGTCTGAGTGATCTGCCTGTATTCCTTTTCCCTCCCAGAGGAGAGAATTATGGCAAATTATGCCACAATCTCAATTAATGGCTTAATGAATTATTGAAGTATGTCAGCTTTTGCATAAAATTCAAGCCTAGAAAAGTATAATGCCAAAGGACTGAATCTAACAAGCACAGAGGTAAAATCTGCCATGGAACATGTAGCTGGTCACGAACTTTAATGTTAATAGTCGTGGAAGTTAAATAGTATCACAGAAATTGAAATAAGTTACTGGAAAGTCGTATTGTAGTAAATAATTCTTATCTTTTATAAACAAGATTTCAGTAAAAGTAGGTGCATCGTTGGAATCAGCCAATTGAAAATAGTGCCTTGATTAACGAATCCACAGCTACCACATTCATATTACTTAGAACATGTATGTAGATTTAAAAGTAAGTAAAGAGAAAAAATTAATTATTAATAGGGGTGCAATAAGAACAGATGGAAGAAGACAGCTTGCTCTGATTCAGCATAATATATTTTCAGCTTTGATTACAACGCACTTTATAAATACCAAACTTAATGTGTGTCAAATGTTTTTATTTACAGGCAAACTGCAGGTTCTTGATAAGCTTCTTAGGCATTTGAAAACAGAACATCACCGAGTCCTGATTTTCACCCAGATGACAAAGATGTTGGACGTTCTTGAAGCATTTCTTAATTATCATGGGCACATATATTTAAGATTAGATGGGACAACAAGAGTTGATCAGAGACAGGTATGCAGAGCTGTAGATTTTATTTTACTTTGAAAAGTATATGACCTTACGTAAAAGTCAATAACAGATACACTGAATTAGTATCATAATGGCACCAAGAATTCACACATTTTGAAAACACTTCTTGGGCAAATTGTGGTACACAATATAATCTTTCCACATAATTATTATTTCCTTCTGTTTTTTATATACCTGTCATTTAGACACCTTTTTAAATTCTGAGATCAAGAGATCCAGGTTTCATACCAAATGTAGTTCCTATGTATTGGTACATAAAAATTTTGAATAAAATGTGCAATTATAAGGCCAAATTTGTTTTTTGATGTACTCTGGCATGAGAAAACTAACATTTGATCACTGTGATATTAATTTTTGCTGCTATTCTTCTTCAGTTTTGCAGGCCTTTGCAACAATAAGAAAATGATAAATTATCTATGATTTACTGTATTTGTAGAAAGATCAGAGAATTCTCTAAATTTTGCTAGTGTTCATAAAAATTTGGCCCATGCTTATGGCGTTTAAAATTTGCTAACTATTTTTCTGAACACTTTTGTTCTAAGATGCAGCTGTACTTTTGCTGAAAAACTTTTCTTCTTGTACCATATTTTAAACTATTGACAATATTATAATTTTTTTAGTATAATACCGTAATATGTAAATAATCTGCCCATGTTTTTCCCCAAATTTAAGTACGAAAAACTGGGGTGCATTAAGTAATTGAAGAAAGATTGGTACTGCCCCTCCTGTAACAATAGATTCTTTTCTACTATAGCATTGTTGCGGCTCATTCTGTGATGCGTCAATAGCATATTAGAAGTGAAATATTTATCAAGTGTTAACTTGTTAATTATAGCTACAAGTTCTTGTCGTCGCTCGTACACAGCAGAGAACATTGGAAACTGTGCAGTAAGAAGAAAGTATGATGTGAGTGTAGGTTGTATTCGCGACTGAAAAAAACAAATTGCAGTTTCAAGAAACAAACAGTAATCGCCGGACATTTTGTGTCCAAAAATTGAAGCATATGGACCTTGAATAAAGGCTCTGTGATTATGTAGTTGAGAAGCGACAACATGGATGCGTGGTGACTAATGAAATATACCAACTCAAATCATTCCTTGAAATAGATTTGGATTCCATTACTGAATGCCACCCAGCGATTGCGAAAAAAAGTAGTCAATTACACACTGAAATGTATTCTTATTCATTTCTTAATAAAATAAAAAAATATATATTTTCAAATCAAACATTCTTCACCCAAACTCTTCAATATATCTTCCTTATTGTAGCCCACTTTATCCTCACAATCATCTTCTACACCATCTTCTGGAAAAACATGACTGTATTTAACCCTTTAACTACTTGCGACATATATGTCCATAAGAACCTTGCACTCACTCACTAGTAACAATATACGTATGTGGCTCAAGTGAATAGCATCTGGAGTGCAAATGTCACGTACATACATTTTAGTGTTTTAACACAACATTAAGACATGTTGTGACCTGCAGCACTTCATAAAGTTTTAGCTATATTAAGTACATTAACATTGCTCATATATTCCAGAACTACCTTTATTAGTTGTCTTTCATTCCTTTTGGTGAGATATCAGTGTAGAGGGGTGGGAATGTGGATTATCAAATGCAGAAGTAGAAGGGTTACTTATGGATAGTGACAGTGAGGGTGAATTTAATTTTTTGTTGTCTTGGACTGAGGATACTGTGTCTGTTGTCGATTCTGGCCATTCAGTATCTCAGGGCCAATAAAATCATTCTTCGCATTTCCTGCATCTGTCCTTTATGAGTGAAACTGGTGGACAAAAAAAGAGGATGATAACAGAGAAGTTTCCTTAGGCAAAGTACGGAAATGACCAGCACAGTAGCAACTTGCAGGTGGCACACCCTACTGCAAAAAGCAAATACACAGCTGGCTCAATCTCAGCAGTGATAGGATAGATATTATTAAATAATTCACAAACAATTTTCTTATCATGCAAATCACAAGTCTGCACAAAAGAAATAAGCTTCTCCAAATGCCCACAAAAAGAATGAAGTACACCCACTTTCCCAATTTCCTCACATCATCTAGGGCCTAAGACTCTTAAAATATGCTTTGTAATGAGAAAACCAGAGAAGTAGGAACTGTAACTACATGTAAATGTACAAAGAGAAATATTGGGAAAGCAAGTCTGTAAAATAATGGATAGTGAATTTCCAGGCAGGTGAAATACACCCATATTTTTATGAATGGCAGTCCCAAAGTGTTAATAATATAACAACACTACTTCCTGTAGATATCAAAGAGCTTTGAAGCATCCAGTTTTATCATAGCTGAAAATGTCCCAATTTAATCATAAAACTGTGGTTCTATATTTTACGTGCTATCTTGGGCTAAGCTAAACCAAATTAAATATTTGTGGGAATTAATTATATAAATTTGTAGCAAATAATTTTGTTTGAATAATGTGTGTTCCCGTGGAAAAACAGTATTTTAAGGAAGAGCTATGACTGGAAAGCCCTATAACCACGGATGCTGCATCAACAGTGGGAAGCAAGCGTTATCTAAATGTGCCATTAGCCGTGCCAGATCCTTTGCAAGCAGAAATATTCTGCCCAACTAGTCTAGAAGCAAATTTCCTATATCATTTCTTCCTGTGACAACAGACCTGATACTACTGTGAGCCAGTTAGTACCAGTACTCTGTTTACCATCCAATATCACCCAGGCTGTGAAAAACTGAAATCGCATCTTTTACCAACATTGTGATTACCTCTCACCATTCTCTGAATGAAGTACGTCTTACCACAGTTTCCAACCTCATTATTCAAAGCAGGATTTAATTGTCCTTATAATGTATGTAATACAGGGTGTATGTAAAGTCTGGGAACACTTTCAATTATTTATTGCTCAAGAATCAAATGTTGTACAGATATCATACATATGTCATTTTGACGAGAAACCCTGAAAAGCCCCCCCGCCTCCCTCGTGTATACCGCCACAGCATAGTTTGTAGTTTGGTAATGTGCCGATAGTCAGTGCTAGTCGCAAATATGGCTGTGCTACAGAAGGGGACAGCTGTTTCATGAAATGGCCTCCCCGATCACCATATCTCACTCTGAGTGACTTTTTTCTGTGGGGCCACATTAAAGATCTGGTGTATGTACCACCTCTACCACGTGATGTAGCAGAGCTCTGGGAGAGAGAATGCGGGAAGCAACTGCCACATTCGACAATGCCATGCAGGAATGGGTATGGCAAAAATTCGATTACCGTATTGACGCCTGCCAGGTCACTCATGGTTCACATATCGAATGCTTGTAAGAAAAACTTTCAGAGTTTCTCTTCAAAATGCAATATGTATGACATCGGTACAATGTTTAGTTCTTGTGCAATAAATAATTGAAAGTGTCCTGCAACCCGAAGGTCATTATCCTGTGCGCAGCTCAGATGCATGACTTGTCTTTAGTTGATTTTATGTAAGCAACTTTCTTGTTCAAACTGATGGTTGTGTGGCACATGTCAGAGTGTAAATCAGCCACTGACCATGTCACGGGTGAGTCGATAATTTCAATTACTAATTGAATGTCCTGAACGTGGAATTCTAAAATTCTGAATATGCCAAAGACTGTACATGCGCAGTAACAGCTAACTGTGGCATCATCTACTAATGCCAAAAGTTAACCAATTCTTGCTGTTTCCTACTCATACTACAATAAAGAATTTTGTGCTTCTGTGTCTACTAAATCTTTATTTGTTTTCGCGACACTTTGCAAAGGTTGCACAAGGACTTCATATTTTCCCTACAAATGATCTTCCACAAGAGAGATTAAATATCTACACTGTGTGTAAATAAGAATGTAAATAGATGAAAATCTTTTTTAATTAAAATTGCTTCAACTACAATAAAGTCAGCTTTATTGAAAAAAAGTTTTGGATGTTGTTTGTAATTTAGGAAGGAAACAAGATGCAAAGGATGAAGCAAAAAGATACTATGTACTGCCTTATAACTATTGTTTGGGCAGCTCTTTTTCCTATTCTTTCATTTCTCAACAGTGTGGGGAATTTACCGTACAATCTTGTCAGAAACATCCACTATGAATTTGGATCTGGTCATTAATTAATAAACTCCTCTATCATTGCTAGTTTCTTAATTGTGCTACTATATTCAGAATTTTCTTGAGGAAGGGTAGTTCATCACAACCTCACTCTCACTGCAGACAGCACTTGGAAACACACAATTATGACATGGGCTTGTAAATGCAAATGACCACATATGACAAGTGGGACTCAGTACAAAATATTAACACTCGGGGCACTGCTTGCCTGAAGTAGGTGACTGGGAAAAGAAATTCACTTTTATAAAAGGGGCTTTATACACCCGCCCATCACCTTTTACTGCGGTCTGCTTCCAGGCCCCAGGCATATCCTATCACCCTATCACACAAGAGGTACATTTACTAGTCTCTTCCGACAACTGTATCGTTATATTCATCTTTCTCCTCCTGTCATTTTCCACATTGCTCCTCCCCTGTTGAAAACTTGTACTTACTTTTCTCTCTAAACATCCCCCCCCCCCTTCTCTCTCTCTCTCTCTCTCTCTCTCTCTCTCTCTCTCTCTCTCTCTCTCTAGCCTCTCCTTCAGTGCATATCTCATATCTTGCCCCGTCTCAGTTCTCACACTTACTTCCTTTCCACTTGCTTCTCGTGATGTGCGTTATGTTGTGACGTGTGTGTAGGGGGGAAGGGGGGGGGATGAGCTTAATCCAGAAAAAAGGAGTAGCTAAAAACTGATAATGTCTTAATGCTCTTATGTATGTAATCGCCACAAATCAGTCAGTTTTATGTGACTGACTGCCATTTTTTTCCTCATTATCTCTATACATTTCTCATCATTTGTTACCTTTCTGGCAGTTTCTCCTTCGTCTTCTTCTCATTCCTGGTAAAAGATCTATAGTGGCTAAAGGTTGTCCTTTTACTCTTCATCAAATTGTATGATTTGCAATTTTGCAAGAATAAGAGTAATGGTAACAATTCACTGAATAGTTGAGTAATTGAGGTGCTGAGTTCTCAACAGGTATATAAACAAGAGTGAGAGTTTTGCTAGCTATTGAATGAATCCTTAGACTATGCATACACCTGCACATCTAAATTGTCTTGGCTTACTACATTGTACCAGTAATGGAATAGCATACAAGCTTGAAGTGTTCTTTAGAGCACACAGAGGTGGACTTACACATTTCCATCTACACAAAGCTACAAGGTCTTGTGCGCCCTCAACGTGACTGGTTAGGATTTTTCAGTATTGTCTAACTACTTAATTATCTCACTCCTTTATTTAGGTAGGAGGAGGGACAAAACCTGCCTGCAGTTGAGAAACAAACTTTCGATTAACAGTGTAGGGAAAAATAGATTGCTACCTGACATAAAGATTACTTGCCATGTTGTAGACAGGCACAATTAAAAGATGCTTACACATAAGCTTTTGGCCACATTCTATGTCAGAAAAAGAGAAAACACACCATTCATTCATACAAGCAAACACAAATCACGCACACATGACTGCCAACTCTGGCAGCTTGGGCCAGACTCTACATTTTCCCACCATCTGTTTCTGTTTGAATATAATTATATACAATATTTTTAATTTTTGCTCCATGGGATGAAGACTGTTTCACACTATCCCATTCTTCTCAAGATTGTCACTTCAGCTAAATTATTGGAGATGCCTGTTTAAGTAAAAGACAGTGTTGTTGTGGTTGAACTGGATTGAGTGAGTGTAGAAAATCCATTGTAATCTACTATATCAGTACACGAGGTAACATAACAAGTATGTGATTATGGAAGTAATCATTATAGCGGCAAGACTGGCCCACTTTGCAGTCATTTTGCAAGGATGGCCCTCTTCACAATCATGTCAGATTGTAATAGTTTTGGAGAAACAGTAAGACATACAGCATCTCTAAGCTCTGCAATGGCTCTCTCTGTATTACAGAAAATGGATTGTGGTTATAACCTTCTACAAGGCTCGAATGGAGTCTACCACCTCCAGTGACGAGGAGGTTACCAGAGAAAATATGAGCACTCATTTCCGAGGTGTACTCGCATGTTATCTTTCACATGTCTTGCACATTTTAAATATGTTTCACTTTGCGATGACAGTCAGAGTTGACAAAAGTTCAACAGAGAAATCCCAGAGCTCCTCCCAACATGTTACCATTTCCTCTTGCGTCTCTCAAACTGATGTTAAGAATGTCAAGAGATTTCTACTGAAATACGATGCATTCATTTCATGCAGTTCATTTGAGTTTTCATGCAGTTCATTTGAGTGCCTGTGCTAATCCATGTGCTTATGTTGCAGGAAGGATTTTCCTGCCTGATAATTTCAAGTAGTAATTAATAATAAAACTGGACCATGTCCTCCTCTTCTATTAACATTGACACAATTCCTGAAAAGTAGATGTCAAGACCAACGTCTTCCTGTGCTCTGATTTCAGCCATAATCTACCCAACTCTTGTGGTGTTCCAACACTTTTACTGGGAAAGCAGGCCATAAGTACATACAGTTTGATTGAAATTGCTCTAGGGTTTTCTGAGTTGCACTCTCATGTCACCCGCTTCCCTTTCTCTACACTTATCCCATCTCTAGGAATGCTAGGGTTGTCATACTCTGTACGAACAGACTTCAGAAGAGCCAATGGCACCGACCGACCGATGAGTCATTCTCAGCCAGTAGGTGTCTTTGGTTGTGGATATGGAGACGCATGTGGTCAGCATGCGGCTTTCCCAGCTATTGTCAGTTTTCAAGATCGACGCTGCTACATCTGTCAAGTAGCTCCTCAGTTGGCATCATAATGGCTGAGTGCACACTGCTTGCCAATGGCACTCAGCAGACCCAGGTGGTCACCCATTCAAGTGCTAGCCAAGCCTTACAATGCTTAACTTTGTGATCTGATGGGAACTGATATTGCCACTGAGGCAAGGCCGTTGGTGCTACAGTTGCAATAGATGTGCCAAAATACCACTTAACATAATGCCTTACATTGTAAATTTTGGTTTTTACCCATCATATTGTTTGTAGGTTTTCCAGTATCTTCTTAATCTATCCTCATCACCATATAAATAATCTGTGGGCTCTATCAAATCTTCTCGTGACCCTGAAACACACCACCACTTGTGCACCAACCTATTTGTAATGAAGTCAGCCTTAACTTGGTGGTATTGTGTATACTCCAGAACTCTTTATTCCTTCAGTGTGTAGATGAATGAAAATACTCATAAAGTAAGTGTTTTGTGCCTATATTATTTTACATCTGATGTGTATCATAGAATGAGGCGTAGTATACGTGAATTACTTTCAATTTTCTTTCATGCCCTGCTGTGCAGTGTTACTTTTAATTCTGCTAGCAGTGATTGGAGACTGAACAATGAAGTATTGGTAATCCTTGTATTGGATGTTTTATGGGCTGGTAGAGATGTTTAACTTCATCTGCATGCTTTCAAATAATGCATTATACCGAGACCACCGAAACTTTGCACTTGACATATGCGTTTCAGTGATGAATTCTTCTCGCGTTATCAACCGAGTGGTGGTGTTGTCTTGTCACAACGTTTCAATGGGTTTCGTACCCGTCATCTCCTGGCATCTTCGCCAGAAGATGCCGGGTACGAAACTCATTGAAACATGCGACAAGACGACGCCTCCACTCGGCTGATAACCTGAGAAGAATTCATCAGTGGAATACACTGAGAAAGACTGGAATCGTATATATGTGTTTCAGGTTGGTAGCTTATCGTTGTGACGTCAAAGCTCTTGTGTTGCCAGCTTTGTTTTGTGTTTACATGAGCAACATGCATTTTGATTGTTTTCTACTGTGTGCTTGCGTCGTTCTGTGTTTTAGAAAATTCTGACCTGTGAAAACTGCCGCAGAAGATACTTTATTCACTTAGTGCTAATCCTTTGTGTCGAGGTGTGCTGCTAAACAGCCAGGTTGGATTTGTTACGGAAAACTGAAGAGTTTTATGAGCATTAGCTAATCTTTAGATTAAAGTTCAGTCTTGATCACGTTATGTCTGTTTTAATGAGTAACCGGTTTCGGTTTTTTCTATAAAACCATCATCAGACCTGTGAATAAATTTTAAGAAATACTAGATACCAATCTTTAAATGAATGAAAAAGTCTAATGATGTCAAAATTTTTAACAAAATAAAATAAGATTAGTTATACCCATTGGCTCCCTTGGGTTGGTAGGTGGAGCTCTCCTTGCTGCTGTGCAGTCAACTGATGGTTATGAGTGCTGAGCACGAGCTTAAATATGCAGAGGCTCCGCCTACTTCCTGTCACACTACTTCATAACTGCCAATCAGCGTTCATAATATGACGCCATCGTCAAAGTATAAAAGTAGGAAATACACTAATAACATAAAATTGATTCATTTAAATATCTGATTAACAAATAGTAGTTGTGTCTACAACTTATTTATATTTTGGATAAAAACAGTGAATTACGATGTGTGATAGCTGTGCCCTCTATGGACAACCTTAATACTATTACAGTGCCAGTTACATCAAAGATGTAAAATCCTTGGCGTTGTGGTATATATCGATTATACCAAGTCGCCTACATCACAATTGCATCTTTGTTGGATGCTGCAGAATCGTCTTGTTTTAACTGTAGTTTTTATGGCAATGTTCTTTATAGCATTAAGTTAGCAGCCAATAGTACGTTCCACATTATGTATATCTGAATAACTGATGAGACTGCTGATGCAGCATATTTTACATACATTGCTTTTGCCATGGGTATAACTAATCTTATATTTTTAAAAAACAAAAGAGTAGATGCTTTTATTATAAAATTTCGTCAAAAAGGTCGTAATAATATTTTTCGCGAAAATCTAATTGTTCATCGAGCAGCATTGATGATTTGGTTTTCAAATGAGCATATATCTCGATTTCTTCTAGGATATTCATAAGTAAGCCTTTATTTGCATAATGAAGAACTTGTAAATTCTGTTGTACTGTCCCCTCAGCATGATTATTGAATGTTATATGATGACCAAAAACAGACTTTGTTCGTGAGGTACCTGACGTATGTTCTTTGTACCTTACTGCAAAATTTCGACCTGTTTGGCCGATATATATTTTCTCACAGTCTCTACATTGGATCTTGTACACTCCTGATCTGGTAGATTTTCCATTATCTTTATTTACGGTATGTCTTAATTTTTGTTGTAAAGTATTGTCAGTTGTAAATGCTATTGTTATTCCAGAATTTTTGAATAAGTTAGTGATTCTATCTGATATGTTTCCCATATATGTCATCTTCATATATTTTGGATTACTTATTAGTGGAGTACTTTGTGATTGTTGTACTTTATTAAAAATGATATCTACCTGTCGTGTGTCGAAAGAGTTGGTTTTTGCAATTTGTTTTAAGATGGTCATTTCCTTTTTGATCTCATTAGCTTCTAGCGGTAATTTTAGTATTCGGTGTATCATAGACTTAAAAAATGCTTTTTTATACTTGTCAGGATGACATGATGTAGCATTAATAATAACATCAGTGGTTGTAGGTTTCCTGTGTATGGTGAATAAATGTTTCCCGTTGTTATTAGTTATAGTGAGATCTAGGTAGTTAATAGATTTTCGATTTTCATGCTCAACTGTAAATTGTAACTTCGGATGCATAGAGTTTAATTTTATAGCAAATTTCTCAATTTCGTCTTTTGAACCATTATAAAGTAATAATGTATCGTCTACATATCGCTTGTAATATATGATTTTATTTGCGATATCAGGGTTATTTTTCAGGAATTGCGTCTCAATGTGGTTTACGAAAATGTCTGCTACTGTCCCAGCCAAAGAATTTCCCATTGCTAAGCCATCTTTCTGACAATAGATTTTAGTATTAAACGAGAAATAATTGTAATCTAAAGTGCATTCAAGTAGTTCTATAAGTTCGATTATTTCGTCTTTAGTCATATTTTTGTATTGTATTAAGTTATCCCTAATTATATTAATCGTCTCAGTAATTGGTATATTTGTATATAAATTTTTAATATCTAATGAGGCGAAATTTGCACTAGTTGGAATGTCTATATTGTGGATTTGTTGTGTTAGTTCATAACTGTTTTTGATACTGAAGTTGCTGTCATATGTATAGAATGCTTTCAAAATTTTATTATTAAGTTTCATATTTAGTTTATATGAAGGACTACTTCTGTAGTTGACAATAGGTCGTATAGATTTCTCTTTTTTATGCAGTTTAATCTGTGATCTAATTTAGGTATTTGGGGATTCATATTTTTTTCCTCAGGGGTCAAGAGGTGATTATTTTCATCGACTAGTTTCTTAATCTTTAATTGGAACTTTGGAGTGGGGTCTTTAGTTACTTCAACGATCCCATTTTCATTAAAAAATGAGAGTGTTTTAAATATATAATCGTCTTCTTTAATAATTACAAGGGTATTTCCTTTATCGGCCTTTACCACAATTGCTTTCTCTGCTAGTAGTTTATTATTGATATTTTTAAGTGTTTTATCTTCAGTTTTTCTATGTAGTTTATTTTTCTCTTTTAAAATTAAGTCCTTCGTTTTTAGGGCTATCTTACATGCTTCAGGTTTATTTATTTTCGATATTTTGCTTGTTGCTATAACATCAGCAATTATGTGTTTAACGTTGGTATTATTTAGTGGGGGAGTTAAGTTATATTTTAAGCCTTTGTCAAGTAGCGACATTTCGGAATTTGTGAACTGAATATCTGTAAGATTCATTGTCCTTGGATAAAATTGATGTATATGGTTGACCTTTCCTGAAAGCTTATTTTGTTGTTTAGCTATGAGTAAATCAATTTTTCTCTGATGTCTTTGGGTAATCGCTTTCCGTAAAAAGTCTATTTTCTCATCAATGCTGCTTAGTAAAATAGAAAAAATCAAAGGTGCAAGTTCATTACTTAGCAATAAATGCAGACTATACATTTCGACATTTAAAAAATCTTTTATCTTAAAAGCTTCTCTAATTTCAGATTTAATCCATAAAATACTACTCTTTTGTTGTACATATGTTACATTACTAGATTTGGATTGAATATTGATTTTAGCATATTTTGGTATGATACGTTCCATGAGGCAAATTTTATTAAATTTAATTTTCATACCAAGTTTCATAATTTTGGTTCTAATATTTCTAAACCTTTTGTAATTTCCAATTGCCTGACTAGACAAACTTTGCACAATTTTGGTAAACATTTTTGGAATACAGTGATCAATTAATTGTTATATTTAGATTAAAGTTCAGTCTCGATCACGTTATGTCTGTTTTAATGAGTAACCGGTTTCGGTTTTTTCTATAAAACCATCATCAGACCTGTGAATAAATTTTAAGAAATACTAGATACCAATCTTTAAATGAATGAAAAAGTCTAATGATGTCAAAATTTTTAACAAAATAAAATAAGATTAGTTACTACTATCTGTTAATCAGATATTTAAATGAATCAATTTTATGTTATTAGTGTATTTCCTACTTTTATACTTTGACGATGGCGTCATATTATGAACGCTGATTGGCAGTTATGAAGTAGTGTGACAGGAAGTAGGTGGAGCCTCTGCATATTTAAGCTCGTGCTCAGCACTCATAACCATCAGTTGACTGCACAGCAGCAAGGAGAGCTCCACCTACCAACCCAAGGGAGCCAATGGGTATAACTAATCTTATTTTATTTTGTTAAAAATTTTGACATCATTAGACTTTTTCATTCATTTAAAGATTGGTATCTAGTATTTCTTAAAATTTATTCACAGGTCTGATGATGGTTTTATAGAAAAAACCGAAACCGGTTACTCATTAAAACAGACATAACGTGATCGAGACTGAACTTTAATCTAAATATAACAATTAATTGATCACTGTATTCCAAAAATGTTTACCAAAATTGTGCATTAGCTAATCAATGGACAGCCATCAGTTTCTGCCAATTTATTAATTGAATGCACATCAAAAATTCTTGGAGTTAGTGCAAGAACAGAAATAAACAATCGAGTGTTACTGTAGAAGTTGAGAGATTAGACAATATGTAATGATTCCAAGGCTTCTGGATCAGATAATGTATTTTTAGCGACTCCTGGAAAGACGAAAAAGCAGTCTCACCAACTTTCCAGACTGATGCACTTCAGAGACGTACTTATGCTTACTACAGCAGGAAAGAGTATCCTACCATAGCAAAGTTGCTGATGTCATTAAAAGAAAATGAACTTTTCAAGGATGGGAAAAGTCACTAAAAATTATGTTGAAAGTATGGACTCCTATTACAAAGCACTAGACGGTCGCCATTACAGGGTGTATACAACCCCGGACAGCCGGGAGATCCGGGAAAGACCCGGGAATTTTTCCATCCGGGAGAAAACCGGGAAAAACGCGGGAATTGTTTAGAATTCTGGGAATTTTTCTTTGTTTTAGTTTTCAGTTAAATTTTTGTGATTTTGACTGGTAAGAACCAATACTCTAACAAAGGATGTTACTGTATCCCGCGACTGCAGAATAATACTGCAGCAACAAAACATGAACAAGAGGGGGGAAAAAAAAAGAAAATAAAACTTAAATTGCAAAGGAAGTGCGCCATATACAACAACAAAACAGTGCTCATACAACCGTCTGCCGACAGCAAAGTGTGTCAAAGGCTTTAGGGAGACTGCAATGCTTCAGAACGACAAATTGCCTCCGATGAGCGTGTCGTGACAACTGTTTGAATTAAATTCATTTGAGCAGTTGTGGGCGTGCTCTTGCGCATGCGCAGTTGAGTTGCGTATGAGTACCTTCTCCCACTTCTGGTTACAGAAGTGTGGCTGGGTGCCACTACTTTAATATTGCCCCGGTTCAGAAATAATAGTAAATCTGGGGCTGAAGCACAGAGCAGTCTTAGTTGTGGTGGGGAGGTGGGTCTTCTTCACGTGACCTATTTTTATGTCCAGTGATTATGTTGTTTCCTCTTCATTTGTTGCTCTCACATTAAATGATAACAAAACGGTTTTTTGTGGCTGGGAGATATCAAATAAATTAAAATACGTTTGCATAATTACGGAAAGCCAAAATATGTTATTAGTTTCAGATATTATTTCCACCTTTCTGACAGTCAAGCATTAATCACCTGGCGGAACAATGAAGTTATTTTTGCTGGTTTGCTAAAGAGATTTGACTTTCATTAATCTGTTCTGCTGAGGCAGTCAATTTATTTGAAACGAAGTATTTAATTTCATACTATTGGCTAGTTTCAACTGTTCGCTGCATTTCAAGTGCACATATGGCATTATGCCATAATAAAGAACCAAACATGATATAATACGGTGCTGGTACTCCAAGAAAATTTACATATGAGTGTGCATTTTAAGACGATTCATGCATTTTAGTATGGTTCGCGAAATTCCAACGCTTTTGAAGTATCATCTGATGTCTTGTTTCTTTTATGACATAATGTAAGATCTTTTAATGTTTTACACGTACCAATGTATGTATGGGGTTCCTGCGTCATTGTAGCTGCGCAAGCGCGGTGACGCCTCTTATCTGGCGCTATCTTGCAACTGCTGAAACGAACCTATTTCTAACAGGTCACGGGAAAATATTGCGAATGGTGGTTTGAAAAGCGTTACATTCAAAGCAAATTTCCTTTTGCACAAGATGAACTATATGCAAGAATGTACGATGAATTTCTTAAATCACAAAGCGTTTGACTATGATTTAAAAATAAACTCTTTGAGGACGACGATTTAGAAGAATTTCAAGCCCAGAAGATCAGACATTTACGTCGTTATTAAAAATTTTATTGGCACATTTGTGTGATGTATCTTAAAGTGTAATACACGCAAGAAAGATCAACATTATATGTGGAAGCTTAACTTTTCTTCCAGCTTATAAATCTTCGAGACCAATATTATATGTGAATGCTACGTATATTAATTTTAACCATTAATTTTACTTATTTGTGTGTTCGCACTACTTAAGAGTGATCTTGCTATTGGCTGACTATATCACGTGTCCTATGCTGTCATCAGCTGGCGAGATCACGTGACATGAGCTATGACTGGCTTACAAAAGCCCATCATAATCTTGATTTCAATGCTTCGGAAAGTGACATGCGTTGTTTGGCGGAATTCAAATTTATACCTTCGTAATTGGAAAATATGCAGCGTACATCTTGCTGCACATCTAACGTCTTTCAAAATGTCCCGCAACCCCCCCCCCCCCCCAAAATTCTTTTTTTTAAAGTGTCGAGAAATTCTACATCGGTATATAAAACCATAAACTTTCAAAGGATTGATGAGTTGTACAGTGCCTAGGAAGAGTCTACTGTCACTTAACACGGAAAAAGTGCATTTTCACCCGGGGGAAAGTGTATTTTTAACCCGGAAATCTGGGATAAACCCGGGAATTTTTTTTCCCTTGGCTATGTATACACCCTGTATTACAAAGCACTACACGGACGCAAAGTCCTGTTAGAAAAGGCACATATTGTTACAGCTGGAAGCATATTCATGCTCAAAATTTTGAGCAAGGATATTCGTTCTGTTATATGGCTAAATGAAACGTGGTTAATGCCAAGGAAGCTGTCAGTAAATGCTGGGTGGATGACACTGCAAGCAGTAGTGGTTGGTTGGTTTGTTTGGGGGACGAGACCAAACTGCGTGGTCAGTAGTCTCATCGGATTAGGGAAGGACGGGGAAGGAAGTCGGCCATGCCCTTTCAAAGGAACTATCCTGGCATTTGCCTGGAGCGATTTAGGGAAATCACGGAAAACCTAAATCAGGATGGCCGGAAGCGGGATTGAACTGTCGTTCTCCCGAATGCGAGTCTATCAGTAGTGGTCATCAGCCGACAGGAAGAGGAGCAAGATTAATGGTGATCCATGCAGGATCTTCCAGTGGTTTTGTTCTTGATGTACTTTTAGTTTTTCAGTCCAAAAAGACAGATGATTACCTTAAACACATAGATGACACACCTATTAAAACCGTTTTATGTCCCCACAACAATTTTAATGGGCAATGCTCCATATCTTTCAGTAATACTGAACAAAGCCTCAATCACAGATAACTGCAAAGAAGTTAATGGTGCAGTGGTTACACACACAACATGTTGCCACAGATATGAGCATGACAAAGCTTCTGTTATGTTCACTTGTTAAAGAAAATAAGCCTATGATAATTACATATGTAGTAGACGAAATCACGGTGGATCAGTATCGTACTGTAATAAGGCTGCCACCGTATCGCTGCAGTTTCAACCCCATCGAGTTAGTGTGGAGTGATGTGAAGACATACATAAGGAACAGTAACAAGTCCTTTACAGTAACATAGGTGAGGCTCCTGTGACTGTGGGTGTAGTCTTATGGGTGAAAAAAGTCAAGCACATTGAAAAACTTATTCGGGCGGCACAGACAATGAAAGGTATCATTAGTGACTATAAACAGCTAATGATTTGTCTTGGTGATGATGACGATGAATATGGTTTTGGCGCTGATTCCGGCAACAGTGACGATGGGGAGCTAGGTAGAATTGCACCATTGTCGCTGTAAATTGGTGAGTGAAAAGCTATGGATATAGGTTACTTATAGCATCACTGTCATAATGAAACTTAGAGCGAGGAGTTACTGTCTTTGTTATTATTTATTTTGTAAACTATGTACCGTATTGTTTTCAAGATATCAGTCATCATCAAATACTTATTTCCTGTATTTCTTTGCTCTGATATGGAAAATGTGTGCTTTGTTATGTCAACAGTATTATGCGATTGTTTATTTGCTGTCATTGTGGTAGCAACTCAAAAATGATTGCTCAATAGCTTACATTTACAAGGTGGAATGGAAATCCATATTATCTGGCATGTGTATAGAGGCTGCTGTTGCAACATTGCTATTGCAGTATAGCCAATCTAACTTGGCATAACGTGAACTGTCAAGTGCAATGTGTCGCCGGTGCAAGTATAGTAGTCCTATATAAGTAGGCTGCATCCCTCTCGCCTTGAATGTCACTGCCTTAAATTAACAGTATTTATACTTTTGTAGCTAGAAACCTGTGCATAATCCATAGCCATAATTAATCTTTGGAAAGTAACAATAGAACCAATGGACTGCCATGAAACTGAGACCCACACCATCACACAGCTATCTCCAAGTTTTAAATGTAAAAAGTAACCAGCTGAGCACATGCAGTACACAGGTGTGGAGACTCAGCACCTGTTTTTACAAAGCAGATAGTATTTTTCACATTTGCTCATGTCAGTGCACATTGTATGATCTCAGCAATGTTCATTTTAGCCATGCAAATGCACCCTTGATGATGATGATGACAAGTTTGAAACTTTCTGGCTGACCACAAGTGTTCAGCTCTTAGATGCCATGCCAAACTGACGACAGAAAAAGTTGTACTAGATGCTGTTTGAGCTTTTTCTGACAATCCTCTTGAAAGTTTAACTTTGCTTACCCCAGTGTTTTAGTTTCACTCTTTTGTATAGCCATGATTATTTATTGTGTTTATTTCAAAAGTAACATTAAAAAAATTGTTGTTCACATATTCTTTTTTTTTTTCCAGCTTTTGATGGAACGTTTCAATGCTGATAGGCGCATATTTTGCTTTATATTATCTACTCGCTCTGGTGGTATTGGCGTAAACCTAACTGGAGCAGATACTGTAATATTTTACGACAGTGACTGGAATCCAACAATGGATGCCCAAGCACAAGATCGCTGTCACAGAATTGGCCAGACAAGAGATGTACACATTTACAGGTAATTTAAGCACCGTAATATTCAGTATTCCATTCGAAAAACATTTAAACTTATGTGACACTTTTTATTATTTTGTTTTCTTATTATTCTAGCATTTTAAGTTCAGCATTGTTCTAGTCTGTTAAGTTCACTAATCTTTGCTGAGTTAGAAAGAGAATTGTTGTTTAGAAGTGATTTCTTTGACAGTGATCAGAATTTGAGTGTTAATTATGGCTGTTGTAATTAAAGTCATTTGCATGTTATTAGACTCCTCATGATTCTATATGCTGGGGTGAATTATACTTTAGTAGCAGTACTTTGTGACGAAGAATCATGTGAGAATAATACAAAAATGTACAGCAATAATTGAAACTCATGGATGGAGCAGTACATGAATAAGGGAAACTCAACCACTCTCCTGTAGCAAATCAGTGCGTGGAGCACAGAAACACTTAACAGAAAACAGCATTCACACTAGCTTTCGAACACTAGCTCCTTTTCTTGCATAAGTGGACACATTCACCCCCCCCCCGCTCCCCCCCCCCCCCCCCCCCACACACACAGAGCCAAACATAATATGCAGTTAACTTAACAGCTAGCTCTTAGTTACATTAAACTCAGTATTGGTAATCAGTTGTGCCATGACAATGGGAGTGTTTGTTTACGTGTCTATGCTGATCCACCTTCACTGCAGAGTGGGTGGTGGGTGGTAACATGTACGTGTCGCTTGAGACAGAGGGCCAATATGGATGCTGGCCATCTGGACTTGCCTATTTGCCATGTGAGTTAATAGGTGGCTCTCCTTCATCAGGGTCTGAGAAGACACATACGAGCAGGAGATCGGGACCTCCAGTATTAGGGGCATTGTGGAGCCCCTTAGCTAGATACTGTTCAAGACTGGAAAGAAAGCCAGTGTGTACTTGGTATGTCTGCCAGTGGGACTCATCCGAAATATGGAGGTGGCCTTATCTGCAACTATTGGGTGTGCAGGGTGCAGTTGTCTGCAAGTTGTGACTCATGTCGGCACCAACTATGCATGTTGTGTGGGTCCTGAGGCCATCCTCAGTTCATACAGGCTGATGCTATAGGTGGTGAAGGCTGCTGGCTTAGTGTGTAAGGTGCAAGCAGAGGAACGTATATTGGAAAGACAGATTAGATACCGTAGGAGTAGTAGTGTTTATTGCAGTCGACAAAAATTGTCTCTCTATCAAGTTTGAAATGTGTGACTGTGAAGTTATCTTGTCATGTATAACAGATCTAGATGAAACCAAGCTACTTGTTGGATTCTTTTACCAGCCACCTGACTCAGCTGTGACAGTTCTAGATTCATTCAAAGCAAGTCCACGGTCAGTAATGCATAAATATCCAGATCATACAATAGTAGTTGGAGGTAGCTTTAACCTACTGAGCAAAGACTGGGGCATCTGTGAATTCAATGCAGGGGGTACAGACAGACAATCTTGCAAAGTACTTTTGAGCACATCTCTGAAAACTGTCTTGAGCAGCTGGTTCGGCGGGCCACACTTGGTGGAAATACCTTAGTTAAAACTGGCAGGACGATATCAATGGTGTTAGTGTAGAGGTGAATGTTAATGATCATGATGTTGTCATAGAAATTTTGCCTACAGAGGTTAACAAATCAGTCAAGATGATTAGGAATCTGTTTAAACTTTGTTTCAGGTAGAAAGAGCACATATGCAGTTGTTAGCATTTCACTTAAACAATGAATTGATGTAGGGGAATATTAATAAACAAAACTAATAAAATAAAATAAGATTAGTACTTGGCAAGGCTACATCAGGAGGTATAAAACATGAAGAGTGATACATAGACCAATTAAAAGAAGAAACAATTATCAACGTAACTACAGAATACATAAGGAACTTAAGAATGTCAATAAGATAAACAGAAATAAATAAATGCAGGGAAATGAAGGCTTGAGGGAACATACAGTAAATGCAATCTTTGAGAGAGTGGTGGTATTGCATTTTAGCATTAACATTATATTCAAAATAGTGGCTATGTAACAGTTTGCTTTAAATAAATGAACAAAGTAAAATTGAACAATATTTGATGAGACAACTAAAGAGGTGTTAAACATGGACATTAATGCAAGTACCAGTTAAAGAAAGCCTTAACTACTGAAACCACAGTGTATATGGAATACATAGACAACTTCAATAAAGCAAAAGAACTTAATGAATACAGGAAAATGGGAATATGTAGGAACAGACAGTGTGGGAAGTAGTGAATAACGGAGATGATTATATAAAGTTCAGGAGAGGGGAAGTGTTGAGCTGTGTGGGGTCATTTAGGATTAGATCCGGACTGTGAGCAAGATGTTTTTTTAATTTCCAGGGCTTCCAGCAGGTTGACTTTATGGCCTTTGTTTGCTAATTGAACTTGGTTCTGTCTCCAGATGAACAAAAAGTGCTTGAGAAAGCTTTTAAATATGCTTCTCCCAACCCTCCATCAGAAAAACAACCGGATGTTATGAAAGTAGGTATTGAATATGCTCTAACGAAAGACACCACTGCAAAATATTTAGTTGCCAATGCACTAAAGAATGAAACCAAATTTGAAACATCTCACGGTCTGTTGACTTTCACGCCCTCGAGTCATTAAAACAGGAATTGTAACACCAAGATATCAATGCCACAAAATCTAATAAAGGCAGCAGTATTGTACTTTTGAACAAATGTGATTTCATGAACAAATGTGATTTCATGAATACCACAGGCTACCAAGTCCTTCCTAAAGACTCTGCTAAATTATTCAAATAGGATGTTAAATATGCAATCAGTTCATGCAAAAGCATATTCCCTGAGTTTGAAGCCAAACTATTAAATAATATGAACCCATTGCCACCTAGAATGTATGGGCTTCCTAAACTGCATAAATAAGATGTTTCTATTCGTCCAGTTGTATTATCATTCACTACTCCATCTTACAAACTAGCTAGTAAACTGGATGTCCTAATTAAGAGCAAGACTTAATTTCAAACCAAAGCATGGTATTTCAAAATCTGTGGACCTAGTAAATAAGTTAAAAGGTATATCTGTCTTCCTCAGTGATAAATTAGTATCCTTTGATGCCTGCAGTTTGTTTCCTAACATACCACTGGTAGAATGCATTGATATTCTGACAGAGCTGTTGCACAAGTCTAATGTCAATCCGGTGGAATTGAATGACTTGAGACTGGCCACCCAGACTTGCCTGGCACAGAGCTATTTAAACTTCCAAGTCGCTCTTTATAAACAATTAGATTGTTTGGCTATGATGGTTCCCCTCTTAGTCCACTGTTGGCTGAAATAATTATGGATCATTTTGAACATAATTTTCCAAAAACAGAACCTTTCAGTGCAAATATCAAAAACTGGTTTAGATATGTAGATGATGTCCTGTGTATGTGGACTGGTACTACTAGACAACTCAATACATTTTTGAAAAACCTGAACAGTCAACATAAAAATATTCAGTTCACAATTAAGATTAGCAACAAATCCATAATCTCACCATTGACAATACACACACACACACACACCTTCAAAATGTATAGAAAAACTACAACTACAGGCACAGTAATACCTTCTTGCTCACAACACCCCATAGCTCACAAACATGCAGCTTTCCAGTCAATAGTACACCATCTCATATCTACCCGTATGTCCAGGGATGATTTTGAAGCAGAGTTAGATACAGTAAAATTTATTGCCACAACCAATGGCAACAGCCAGTTCTTATTGGCCACATCCTGCACAGGAAACAAAAATGGAAAATTATACCCCTCCTCTATGCCCCACCTGCTTCCCCATCTATTGTCTGCAAGAAATGGTGTACACTACCATTTCTAGGTGAGGTATCACAGATTGTTGCCAAAGCACTGAAAGCTTGCAAGTATAGGCTTTCCTACTATGTCGAGAACATGACAGTCCAGTGTGTTTTTAATAGCAAAGATAAGACCCAGTTATTATCCAACAGTGGGGTATATAAAATCACCTGTTCTGATTGTGACAAATTTTACATCGGTCAGTCAGGCAGAGACATAGCAACTAGGCTGGCTGAACATGAATGCAGCTGGAGGTTACACAATTGTGACTCCTCATTTGCTGAGCACGTACTGTGTGAGGGTCACAACTACCAGCCAGTGCCCCATGTACGAGGGTCACTCCAAAAGAAATGCACACTATTTTTTTTAAATCCATCTTTTATTCTACATGTTTGAAAGTTTTACAGTGTGTAGATACATCCTTTACGAACAAAATTTTCATTTCTCCACATAATTTCCATCTCTCTCAACTGCCGTACGCCATCTTGGAACCAGCGCCTGTATACCCACTCGGTAAAATTGTGCACCAACCTGTTGGAGCCACTGTTTGGCAACATGCACAAGGGAGTCATCATCTTTAAACCTTGTTCCACGAAGAGAGTCTTTCAGTTTCCCAAAGAGATGATAGTCACATGGATCCAGGTCAGGACTGTAAGGCGGGTGTTTCAGTGTTGTCCATCCGAGTTTTGTGATCGCTTCCATGGTTTTTTGACCGACATGTGGCCATGCATTGTTGTGCAACAACAAAACATCCTGCATTTGCCGATGTGGTCGAACACGATGAGTCAAGCTTGAAGTTTCTTCAGTGTCGTAACATATGCATCAGAATTGGCATGATGTCCACAAGCAAGAGTCCTTCGGAATCGAAAAACACTGTAGCCATAACTTTTCCAGCAGAAGGTGTGGTTTTGAATTCTTTTTTCTTGGGTGAATTTGCATGATGCCACTCCATTGATTGCCTCTTAATCTCTGGTGAATAATGATGGAGCCATGTTTCATCACCTGTCACAATTCTTCCAAGAAATTCATCTCCACCATTCTCATACTGTTTCAAAAGTGCGCTGCATACTGTTTTTCATGTTTCTTTGTGAGCCACTGTCAACATCCTGGGAACCTACCTGGCACAAACCTTTTTTTAACGCCAACACTTTCAGTATTCTGCAAACACTTCCTTCCCCTATCCCAACATAGCATGACAGTTTGTTCACTGTGATGCATCTGTCAGCAGTCACCAATTCGTTAATACTCGGCACATTGTCTGGAGTGTGTGCAATACGTGGCCTGCCGCTGCGAGGACAATCCTCAATATTGCCGTGCCCGCTTTCATCACGTAACCTGCTTGCCCACAGACTAACTGTACTGCGATCGACAGCAGCATCTCGATACACTTTTTTCAACCTCTTGTGGACGTTTCCCACTGTCTCGTTTTCACAGCACAGGAATTCTATGACAGCACGTTGCTTCTGACGAACGTGAAGTGTAGCAGCCATCTTGAAGACATGCTGTGATGCCACCACTCACAGGAACAGGTTGAATTAAGTTTAAAAACAAGTGGGAAGGTTGTATCTACACACTGTAAAACTTCCATACATGCAGAATGAAAACTGTATTTTTACAAAACTAGTGTGCATTTCTTTTGGAGTGACCCTCTTACCTCCCTTAGCAAACAAAGGCCATAAATTCAACCTGCTGGAAGCCCTGGAAATTGAAAAACATCTTGCTCACAGTCCGGATCTAATCCTAAATGATCCCACACAGCTCAACACTTCCCCTTTCCTAAACTTTATATAATCGTCTCTGTTATTTACTACTTCCCACACTGTCTGTTCCTACATATTCCCATTTTCCTGTATTCATTAAATTCTTTTGTTTTATCGAAGTTGCCTATGTATTCCATATAGACTGTAGTTTCAGGCTTTCTTTTAACTGGTACTTGTATTACTCTCCATGTTTAACACCTCTTTAGTTGTCTCATCAAATATTGTTCATATTTTATTTGTTCATTTATTTAATGCAAACTGTTATATAGCCGCTGTTCTGAATATAATGTTAATGCTAAAATGCAGTACCACCACTCTCTCAAAGATTGCATTTACTGTATGTTCCCTCAAGTGCCTCCATTTCCTTGCAATTATTTATTTCTGTTTATCTTATTGATTTTCTTAAGTATCTTATGTATTCTGTAGTTACACTAATAATTGTTTCTTCTTTTAATTGGTTTGTGTATCACTCTCCATGTTTTATACCTCCTGATGTAGCCTTGTCAAGTACTAATTTTATATTATTTTATTAGTTTTGTTTATTAATAGAAACTGTTATGAAGGCATGCTGTTCCTATTTTGTGTTAAAGTTTTTCCTGTCTACTCCATTTTTATTTATTTACTGTTCAATTTTTTACTTTTTCATTGCATTACTACCACACTGTCAAAAATGTTACTTAACTGTATGTTTCTGCTTCAGTTTAGATGTGTTACTTCTCTTCCAATGTTGTTAGCAAACATTGTAACTTCTTTGGTAACAATACTCAGTAAATGTCTGAAGATGGTTTCGTAAGCTGAAAACCAGTTAACACAATAAAAGTAATATTGTAGAACAAAATCAAACTAGTGCTTTTCATTTATTATACTGTCGTTTGACCATCGCACAGAGTTCTATGGGGACAACATAGTAAGAAGCATCCCTGGTGTAGAGAAACAACTGAAAGAGTCAAAAACAAAGAAGTCACCAGGTCCAGATGGAATCCCAGTTCAATTTTACACAGAGTTCTCTATGGCATTGGCCCCTTAGCTAGCAGTTATTTTGAATTTATCTCTCTCTCCAAGGGCAAAGTCCCAAGTGACTGAAAAAAAGCGCAGGTGACTCCTGTGTATAAAAAGGGTAAAAGAATGGACCGACAAAATTACAAACCAATATTCTTAATATCAGTTTGCTGCTGAATTCTTGAAAATATTCTGAGTTCAAATATAATAAATTTCCTGGAGACCGAAAAGCTGATGTCCATGAATCAGCACGGTTTTAGAAAGCATCATTCATGTGAAACTCAACTTTCCCTTTTCATTCATGATACACTGTGAACTGTCTATGAGGGGCAATTGGGAGGCTCCATATTCCTAAATTTATGAAAAGCATTTGACACTGTAGCCCACTGCAGACTGTTAATGAAGGTACGAGCATATGGAATAGGTTCCCAGGTATGTGAGTGGCTCAAAGACTTCTTTAGTAACAGAACCCAGTATGCTGTTTTCATGTCAAATGTTCATGAGAGACAAGATTATTGTCAATAGTGCCCCAAGGAAGTGTAATAGGACCACTGTTATTTTCTGTACACATAAATGATTTGGCAGACAGGGTGGGCAGCAGTTTGCAGTTGTTTACTGATGATATTGTGTTGTATGGAAAGGTGTCGAAGCTGAATGACTGTAGGAGGATACAAGTTGACTTATGCAAAATTTCTAGTTGGTGTGATGAATGGCAGCTGACTTTAATGTGGAAAAATGTAACTAATGTGGATGAGTAAGAAAAGCAAACCTATAATGTTTGGATACAGCGTTAGTAGTGTCCTGTTTGACACAGTCATGCCATTTAAATATCTGGGTGTAGTATTGCATAGCAGTATGAAATGAAACAAGTATGTCAGGATTATGGTAGGGAAGGTGAGTGGTCGACTTGAGTTTATTGCGAGAATTTTCAGAGGAGATCGCATATAGGACTCTTAGTCAGTTCTTGAGTACTGCTTGAGTGTTCAGTAGTTGGATTAAAGGAAGATGTTGAAGCAATTAAGAGGTGGGCTGCTAGATTTGTTACCGGTAGATTTGAACCACAGAAGTGTTACAGAGGTGCTCAAATGGGAACTCCTGGAGGGAAGGTGACACACTTCTTGAGGAACACTATAGAGATAATGTAGAGAACTGCATTTGGAGCTGACTGCAGAAAGATTCTACAGCTGGCAACATACATTTCGTATAAGGACAATGGAGCCAAGATATGAGGAATTAGGGCTCGTACGGTAACTTCCTGACTTGTTTTTCGCTCATTCTATTTTCAAGTGGAATAGGAAGGTAAATGAGTATTGGTGCTACAGGATACCCACCGCCATGCATTGTACAGTGGCTTGCATAGTATATATGTAGATGCAGATATAAATCTAGTTTTTACAGATTCTTTCTTTGATTTACATGTTTCGATAGTAGTAACCACTGTAATTACTAATTTCCAGGCTTGTTAGTGAAATGACTGTTGAAGAAAATATTCTGAAGAAGGCTAATCAGAAACGATTGTTGGGAGATCTTGCAATTGAAGGAGGAAACTTCACAACAGCATATTTTAAAAAAGTAGGTGACCAATATGTACAGTGTATTAGTCATTCAGCTGATTATTACATATTAATGTGTGACTAATTTCATTTGTCTTTCACTCTGTGTAGTTTGAATGGTTTCCTAAATGAGTTGATTTTTAATTGTATTTCCCGTTTTAATTGTGTGTAATATATTGAAATTGTTTGTTTCCAGTCAACAATCCAGGATCTCTTTAATATTGATATCAATGAAGATGACCCATCAAGAAGAATGGCCGAAATTTTGGAAAAGGATAATGAAAAAGAGAAAAAGTCCAAGGATGAATCTCAGGTATGCTATACCTGTTGCAAGATAATAAATAACTGTTCAGTTCACCATGTAAATTAAATGTGTGTATTGTGCCTTGAGGAAGGTTAAGCTGAATGGCTTCAGATTTGCCACTTACTAATATGCAAACGAAAGTGGAGTGTTTTGAGGAATTGAACATTTTATAACAGAGGTACAGTGTCTGTATCTTAGTTACATGGCAATACCCTTCAGATATACAGGCAAGTCCTAATGACTTTGTAATGTGGTCCCTGCTTAAGATACATCACCTTTTTAGGGAAGGGCTCAACTTTGATTTTGCAATATCAGTATTTCTGAGAATTTTATTTTCTGGTAACTGTGATTTTTAGTTGTGATTTGTCACAGTTTAAAATCGCAATTTATGAATTCACAACTTGCATCCCTCTGGAACATTAAAATGTGGTTTCTGCTATCACTGTAGATGTTAACACTATGATTAGGTCACAAGCAGCAACTAACAGGCACTAGTAAGTGCATTTACTAACTGATATTTCTGGGCAGATGAGCTGTGTTAATGCAATGAAAATGGTATGTTCTCCCACATAAAGTGTGCTAACTGAGTATTTCAAGAGAGTGTCATTGAAGTCATTATGTGATCTGAAAGAGATGATAAATAATTGTGAAACATACTTTGAATAATGAGAATTCCATTCTCCCCTTATTCAGGCTGTCCCATACCCAAAATGTTTTGACAAGCAGTTACTGACAAACACTTAAGAAAGTATTTTAAAGTTGACATGCAAGTGAGAAGTGTGGGAGGTACAGGTCTTCCAGTTAAAAGCTGACACCAGGAATAGTTAAAGTGCAGTTTTTTGAATGTACACTCAGAAGTTTACCTGTGTATTGTGGAGCTGAAAAAATATGCATCTTGTGAATAAACTATGTTAAAAATTTGGGAAAAGTTACGTAGTGGACTCCACTTCCGTTTTTCATGGTTTCTGTAATAACTGATCCACAATTCTAGTAAATGGGAAGGTGTTTCCTTCAAAAGAAAAAAAATGAAGTCAAATATTTCTCTGCTTCTGCCAAAATGTAACTAGTGCTTGATGTTTTTGTGTGGTTATGACAGCATAGCATTTAAAAAAAAAGAAAAGAGAAGAAAACGATCATTTTGCCATATTGTTTCTTAAGTAGGTGGTGATATGATTCCCTATTGACTTCTAATTTAGAGTAATATGTTTTCCTTTAATGGATTTTTAATTGACATGATAGTTTGAGGAAAGACAGATACCATGTACAGTGGAGTCGTGTGTTGGTACATCCTCATTACTACACTTTCCTACATAGTAAATTCCTTTTTTGGAAGTCCCAGTCTCAGTTGCAATATACACAGGTTAAAATCATTCGTTTATACTTTCTCCCTCCTCGTTTATCGTTTTCAGATTGGGTTGTACAGGTGCTGTTTGGCTGCTGCAGTATTTGTTGCCAAGAGTTTCAGGTATTGTGGGAACGGGATGTTTGTGGCCTTCTGGTTAGGAAAAGTGCAGGGAGACTGTGCTGTTCAGTGCTGGCAACTTTGCGTGTCATACAAATCATTTGCTACCATAGAAATGACAGAGAGAAATAGTTTGTATAGGTTGGCAGTAGCTCCGATCACTTCTGATTTCTGTAGCAGCGGAACAATAAATCAACTACTTATTAGTGTGTAACTCAGTCATGTGTTTTCTTCGTTAGTGTTTAGCATTTGACACACTCTCTCTCTCTCTCTCTCTCTCTCTCTCTCTCTCTCTCTCTCTCTTTCAAATAGTGTAGTGATACGTCGTGGACAAAAAGACAGTGTGACAAGATAAGAAAACTGGAACATTAATCAGAAAGTGGACAAAAATTCCCCCATTAAGCATGTTGATATTGCATGAAAACTGAATGTTTCTCCATCAACATTAACATTAAATACAGTAATGAGCAAATGAAAACTAATTGGAGCAGCATGTTTGGAAGCAGTAAGTGACAAACAAAAATAAGTGCATGACAGTCACTTTCTGGAACTGGAAAAGGTGCTGTGGAAATAGATAAAACAAGCTCATGCCATGAATGTTTCAATGGGTGGTACTGTGATTCGCACTAAAGCAATATATTTGGCACCAAAGTTGAGACACTCAGATTTCAAAACATCCAATAGTAGATCAAAAGATCCAAGAACTGAAATAATTTAAAATATTAATGTGTTCAGGGTGACACTGGAAGTGTTAAACATTGACACTGTTCAGTCATGGAAAAATACTTTTCCATCATACAAAAATACTGTCCCAGTGATGTTTATAGTGCAGCTGAAACAGGCTTATTTGTTCAAGTTCTGTCTAATGAAGCTCTTGAGTTCAGAGGAGAGAAATGCCACAGCACAAAATTTAGTAAAGATAGGCTAATTGTCTTATTATTTTGTAATGAAAATAAATGTAATAACTGGAAAGGTAAAGAGTCCACAAGGCTTAAAAATGTGCAGACATTTCTATGTAAGTATACATCTAATTTGAAAACATGGGTAACGACAACTATATTTGGACAAATCTTGTGTGCAAGTTCGGGTGCTAGAAATAGAAATTTTGTGTATTGGTCGGTGTGAAGTTTATCCCCAAAGACACATCGTATTAGTGTAATATAAATTTTTCTTCCCATCTGTATAAGCCACATTCAGCCACTCAACCAAGGCAGTATACATTGCCTGAAACAAAAATACAAGAACAGGCTGGACTGTCTTCGTATTGCAGTGAGAAAGGTAACAATCTTAGATGCTGTACATTTTGTAAGAAGTGCGTGGAATTCTGTGCATAAAATCTGAAACTGCTTGAAGAAGACTGCTTTCATCGGATGGTACTTATGGAAGACATCACACCAGAAAAAGAAGTAATTGCAGCTGAACAATGGCTGCAAAAATGGGGAAGGAAGGAAACACACAGTACCTTAGCATCGCTGCATTTGTTGACAGTGACGAAGGTGTTGCCATCTGATAGTTCATGGCAGTTAATAAAGTCTTACACAACAAATGGCAGAGATACAAGAAGAAAGTGAAAATGAGGATGAACCAGAATCTTTGCCACTTCCTACACATCCATAATGATCCCATTCTTCGAATTTATTGAGGGTGTGATGCCCCTCTAGAACTCAAAAAATTACATGTCCGACGTATTTTATTTAGCCAATTTCACCTTATTTAACACATTTTTGCTTCTTGCATACTAATGTGTAATTTTGAGAGTTTATGGGTGTTATATTATGAACATGTTCTTGAAAAGGCACATTTTGAATTATAATTTATTTAGATTGCATGTCAGGCAGTGTGGCATTAAAAGATTGCATATTGCCAAATCCAAAAATTTGGTACCCTTAATTCTGAATTACCACCAACAAAAACATCAAATCATCACCAAATGATGTAATTTTCAGTAGTACTTTTTCCCACTTATGACCTTCAAAATCTGTGGTCCCTTCAAAAATGTTTTTGGGAGATTCCGCCATAAAAACACCATCGGGTCACCCATAGACATGTGAACAAGAAGGTGATGGGTGTAGTTAGCCTTAGACTTGCATCATTTGTCAGACACTCACAGTGGCTATTTATCTACTTCATGTACTGTATTTCCTAACACTGTTGTCTATATTTTATCCATAAATTAGCATTTTATATAAATATATTTTAACATAAATGGTCATTACAGGTATGTTCTTTCTTTTACAGGCACCCACTGAAGAAAAGGCTGCTTTAGGTGCTCTAGAATCAGCTTTGGCTGCTGCAGAAGATGAATCTGATGTCCTTGCTGCAAGAACTGCCACAGCTGAGGCAGCTGCTGATCTTGCAGAATTTGATGAGTCTATTCCACTAGAGGAAGCAGAAGGAAATGCAGCTTCAGGAGAACAGGAAATTAGCAAGGCAGAACAAGAAGTCAGACAGTTAGAACAACAGGTAAATGTGCAACCAGAAAGGTTCACAGTGTTTCTGGACATTCATACTTACTACTTTGTGTACTCCATTTTATACATTGGATGCCTCATATTTGCAGTAAAATAGTAATTCCCAGACTGTCTGCCCTGAATTCATTTTCTTCCAACACTCCGCACATCCACCTTAAACCTTTAAACTAACAATCCTGGATGCCCCATTGCAGTTTGTTATTGTGCCCTGACTGAATGAATTTCAGCCCTCATTGACCAATACCTACAATCAGTTGCCCAAAATCTAGCCTTCCACATCAGAGATACCAACTGCTTCCTCCTCTTACTCTCCGTCATCTCCACACTTGTACCTCCTGGATCTCTCCTCTTCATTATTGACATCACTTCTGTTTACGCCAACATGCCTCATGCCCATGGTCTTGGCCACTATTGAACACAATCTCTCCCAATGTCCTTTAGGCTCCAAACCTACTACCTCATTCGTCATACACCGTCCTGACTGTTTCCAAAACTCTAAACACCTCATCTGGGTCAGGTTCATTGATGACTTCTTCATGAGCTGGATGTAGGACCAAGACACACTGTTGTCATTCCTTCACAACCGTAACAACTTCTCTCCCATCCGCTTCACTTGATCTACTTCCAAACAGCATGCCACCTTCCTGGACATTAAGCTTCTCCTCTCCGATGGCTCCATCCACACCTGTGTCCACATTAAACCCACCAACAGTACTTGCATTTTGATAGCTGCCCCTGCTCCTCCCCAAACAGTTCCTCCCATACAGCTTAGCCACCCAGGATGGCATAACTGCAGTGACAAGAATGGCCTTGCCCGGTATGATGAAGGTCTCATAAAAGCCTTCACAGACAGGCACTACCCCCAGACCTAGTCTGCAAATAGATTTTTCATGCCATATCCCCAAACACCCCCAGTTGTCCAAACACCCCAAGAACCAGCTACAGATGAGTACTGCCTTTGTCACCCATTCCATCCTGGACTGGAACAGCTGAACCACATCGTTTGTCAGGGCTTTGATTATCTATCATTATGCCCTGATGTGAGGAACATCCTACTCAAGATCCTTCCCACCCCCCTTAAAGCAGTGTTCCGTACACAACACCTTGCCGCAGGGATCATCCCTGTGGAAGACCCAGATGCGAGACCTGCGCAATCCAGCCACCACAAACTTCCTGTTCCATCCCTGACAGGCGTATTGTACCCAGTCAGTGGCTGGGCCATGTGTGAAAACAGCCAAGTCATATACCTACTCTCCTGCAATCATTGCACAGCTTTTTATATTGGTAGGACTCCCAACTAGCTGTCGACCTGGATTAACAGCCACTGCCAAACTGTGGCCAAGAGCAAAGTGGCCATCTTGTGGCACAGCATGCAGCTGAGCATAACAGGCTTGGTTTCAATGGCTGCTTCACCACCTGAGCTATCAAGATCCTCCCCTCCACCAGTAGCTTTCTGAACTGCACAGATGGAAGTTATCCTTATAACACATTCTCCCGTCCTGGTATTATGTAATTATCTCAGCCTTGACCTATGGTAACCTACTGTTACCACATCCTCCATCCTACAGTTTCCACCCCCTCTGTCCTATCACCTCCTCCCAATTAATGTCTCCTCATCCTCAGCATGTTTCACTCTCTGCTAACGCATCCACTAATCTCTTTCCCCATCTCCGTTCCTCTCTTTTCCCATTCCTCACCAACCATCCCCTTACTCTCCCACATCCTCCTGATGCTGCACCTGCTAGCCTTGTCATGCTGCCATCCAGTCCCAGTATGCTCCATCAGACAGTACTCTTCTCTCCCCCACCCATACCCAGATATCCCTCCCCTTCCCAGCACCACTCCAGATTGCTGCTTTCATTCAGTGCGAGAGTTGCATTCTGGCTGCAGTGGCCGGTGGTAGCATTTTGTGTGTGTGTGTGTGTGTGTGTGTGTGTGTGTGTGTGTGTGTGTGTTTTCTGAAGAAGGGTTTGGCCAAAAGCTCAATGTGTAACAGTCCGTTTGTTATGCCTGTCTGCAATTTAATGTGTTGTCTTTACAGCAAGTAGCAACGCATCCTTTTCATTATATTGTTCATATTCCAATCTGGACTTTCCATTGGTCTAACAAAAATCTTTGTCATAACAGTCTCAGATCTGTAATATGTAACGTATGATGTGTTAGCTTCCTCTTTATTTATTTGTAAACCCATATATATGGTGGAACAAATTATTTGTTTCTAATTGAGAATGATATAATTTTTTCCACTATTAGAGTGTCTGAATTTTGTGTGTGTTTCATGAATTTCCTCATATTAATACATGTGTTAACTGTGTCCACAGCTCATTCCATATTAAAATTTAACTTAAACCTTATGTGATACTGTTTCTTATGTAATATAATGTGATTCTTCTAAGCAAAGTTGGTTAGTGATAAAAGACTGGACTGATGATGAGAATAACATTTTCAGTTCAGGTGCACGTATTCTAGTTTAAAATTCTTAATCTGGGCACATGTACTTTCCTGAAAATGCTTCTGTTAAGGTGATTACTTTGTAATAAAAATAAATTAAAGGGTAAGATAAGCGGAGAAAAGAAAGGAAAATGAATGAATACATTTCTATTTATGACAGCTGGGCAACAAAGGTGTATCACTATCTTCACGCTGACATTGATAGAAGTTACATTATCAATTAATTTTTATGTATTTATTTTTTTCCAAAATGTGACACACTATCATAGTTGTTATATAAGTAATTTAAAAAAAATTTAAAAAAATAAAAAAAGTACATATTCCTTTAACTTTTGTGATTCTCAGGAAATTAGCTACCCTTACTTTTACTCTCATCAGGCTTCATTTGTTTAACCGTTCTTTGAAAACACTGTCCTCGTTAGTAGCACCATAACTCTTTCCATTTTAATGAGAATGACTGTTATATCATTGCATTTTTGAATAGTAATAGCCAATCTTTATGTATGATAGTGACAGTGTAACTAGTGCCCAATTTTAAGCTATCTTAATGTATTAGTGTACAACAGGGCTTAATTATGTTAGCTATTTAGTTTTTCTCTTACACATGTCATTACATTTCTAACAATATTTAAGTAACTCATAAATAATTTTCAGCTTACTCCTGTGGAACGCTATGCAATGAGATTTGTTGAGGAGACTGAAGCAGCATGGTCAGCAGAGCAATTGGCAGCAGCTGAGGCAGAAATTGAACAACAAAAGCGGGAATGGGAACTTGGAAGACTCCAGGCATTGAAAGAGGAAGAAGAGCGATGTGCACACCTTACTGAAGATGAAGAAGAACAACCACTCACATTTTCACGTGTGGCTGCTCATAACCAGGTTAATAACACAAGTTCTCACACAACAAAATTCAGAGGCAGTGGCTTAATGCGTGGGCGGAGGGGTAGGGGGGGTCGTATGTCTAGTCAAATGACTCGCGTGCGAAGTCGAGGTGGTGCAAGCCATTCTACAGACAGTGAAAGTGAGTTCACAATGGGATCTGAGACTACAACCTCATTTGCAGACCATGACGGTTCAAGTGGTTCAGGTAGTGAAAATTCTGATCTGGAAGTGAAACATGTTGCAAAATCGTATGCCAACAATCATCGTGTTTCAAATAATGAAAGTCCTAGGACTCGTTCTAGGGGATCTGTTAGCATTAATCTTTGGACTTTAGATGTGAGTCCTATCTTACCAGGAGTTAAACCTGTAGGTGGTGTTCCTGGTCAGAACGGTATTGCATCAAAACGGGGTAGGAAAAGAGCATCTTTTGGACCACATAGCATTATTCGTGGAGGCCGTAACTCGGGCCCTGGCAGGCCACCTGCAGCACATAACCAAATAAATAGTGGACAAAATGTGCCTCTCAGTGCATCATCGCCAATTACCCCCTATGCAAATCCAAATCTTGTGATAAGGACGCGGCGTGCCTCAACCACACCTTCAAATATGCCTGCCCCCACTAGTCTTAATTCACTTACAGCCAATGAATCTATAAATGCAGTACTGTCTCGGAAAGGAATAAGACAAGGGCGTATTCCACGCAGATCTGAAAACAGTGTTGATGGAAATGGTCCTGTGACCTGAGTTACGTGCAACACTCCAATAAAAAATTAAAAGATATATATTTTAAGCTGCCTGGAGGCACTTTAATAATTTGGCAAGAGCTGTGTGACTTGGAGCCTTAGTGGCTCAGTCTATCTTGCAAGTAACACATAGTTTCTTTGTAATTTGTACATACATTTCCAGAGCTCTTTTAGTCTTATATAGTTTTTTATATTTTAATTTCAGGCAGTGAATCAATTTGTATGTTTGCGATGAAATGGCACAACCTGTTTGAAACATGTTTGTGGTCTGATTGCAAGTTCATATTTAAGATGTCATGTTATGTAATTGTGTTTATACGTGCAATGTACAAATGGACTGTGAGAAGTAGTATGGTGCCATGTGGTAAAAACATGTGCTTCATATGAGAACTATAATTGTGACATGTTGTCACTTGTATTGAAGAAAGTGTAAAAGATTAGTGTGAAGAAAGGAAATAAATTAAATTTTCTTTCCTTGCTATTTCCTGTGTTTTACTTATTTCCTGGTACGTTTCCAAGTGGATACAAAGGTTGAGCTTGTTTTGGTGTCAAAAAATTGCTCGATGTGCTTGTTTGTATTGTGAAGTCTGTCAAAATTAGTTTGGTATGGCACAGGCCTGTCATTGAGTAGGCAAATTTTGAAGAGTAATCTTACGTAACATGTTGCAGTGATAGGCCCTGTTTCATGCAGACTGAAATGGCCCTATTTTTATTTATTTACTGTGGCACCAAAACTCTGCCTTTGCCATTCCAAACTTGGAGATGATCCAAGATATAAGCATGCACAGCGAGCAAGGAGAGGAAAGTGTGGTAGCTCTTCACTGAAGCCATTTAGTTGCTTGAATTAGAACAATCAGATTGTCAAGTCTCACATAACACATCAGAAAACACTGGGTGAAGATTGAGTGAGTGTTTTAGTAATGACATGTAATGCAGTACTGCCATTTTGCCATATAATATATTCTGTTTCATAGCCCATTTTGTGTAAGTCAGGCTTCATTCGTACCATGTTTTGTGAGACCAGTGGCATTTATCATCAGGTTTTATTTTAATTACACTGAAACACAATATTAGAGACTCATGTCCTGATGTTGCACCTTGTAGTTACAGATTAATTAATAACACACATTTTAAGACAGTACCACGCATTACGTGTTAACTGAACTATTAATTCTCTGGGAAGTTGGGTCAAGTTCTTTTTCAGTAATCTTTCATAAGTTTGTCTCAGGGCATATTTCTTCATTGGATTTTTGAAGTGATAGAAGGGAAACCACGCTGTATACTTAAGAGTTGAATGATTCATAATGCCATATATAACTTGTCAAACGTATACTTAGAGCTGAATGATTCATAGTGCCATATATAACTTGAGAAAAAAGAAACAGTCTGAGCTTCCATTTTATGAACATGAATAAATAATTCAATTTAGCCTGATAGACAGATCAATAAAACACCGGTAGTCTGTTCATAAATCTGTCAGATATATGTTTAAAAAAATTGTAAAGTTCGTTATCACATACTGATAGCTGGTAGTAGAAAAATATGGCACAGGGTAACAAAAGGAGCAGAAAATGGGAAGCATATATATACTGAAATGGACGTAGACTAAATGAATGGTCATGTTGCTGCTAGTGGAGTGGGAATGTCTCATTTTTATAAAAATCCGTTTGTATACTGTCAGTTACATGACGCTAAGACATTACATGTATTCGGAGGAAAATTTTTGGTTTTGTAGTACACAAAATTAAAATCAAAGTTTAGGTCTTGAGTCATGCAGTGAAAGTTTTGTAATTTGGTAATTGCTTTAGCTTCTATACTGTGTACAGAATTACATTACATTGGCCAAAATTGATTGTTTTCATTATTAGTTTTATAAAGTGCTAGTTTTCTATGATAAAGATATGGCCTCAACAAAAATTGCTGTGCGGTGAAAAGCTGTCTTCTTCGAGCTGTTTGGACACTTAGGTTCACACAAACAGTAGCAAAGATCTAGATCAAAAAATTGATGAATTTGGAATTACACGTGACACCATCCATTGCACATTGAAAAATAAGACCAGACTGTAAATAAGAGTAAACTACTTATAAGCTCAAGATGTTACTCCAGAGCATGCCACATAAGAAATGGAACATGTGACAAGAGTTAGAAGTAGAAGCAGTTGAATGTAGAATAATTAAATACAGCAATACCTAGTATTAAATCATAAAGAGGATGGATAAGCAAGACTTAAATTAGCTTTAGCATACAAACTGGCAGATAGAAAAAAATGTAGGAAAAATCTAAGATGATGTGGGTAGGTACCGTATTTACTTGAGTATAAAACAACCCCCTTTTTCTAAGGTGCTCCTTGAGAAACACGTAATTTTAACATATTCCAGCTAATGAAAATTACAAACTTATACTGACTTATATCTGCTTAAAAAGTTAATATTACATTCATTCTGAAATTAGGCCATTTATTCATTGTCTACATTTTAATATATAGTAAGTAATAAAATAAACAAAAAGAAATTGTTTACATTAATTTTTATATTTACTGCCTTCTTTGTGTGCTTAGCCTGTCATCTGCAGTATCACTATTTTCAACCATCATCGTTGTCATCCTAAAGGGACAGCTGTAAAGCTTGTATCTTCGTTGCTACAAATATTCTGTTATTTCTTCAGAATATGTTCCACTTTCTGATGCTGTGGCTACGGTGGGACATGAGAACACACACATCGTATTTCGCTTCTAGACTGCCGTGGGAATTTTACAATGTCTGTTCCTTCCAAAAATATTGTCTGCCTGCTGCTCTCTCATTGATGCCAAATTCCATTGCAAACGGTGTGTGCCATGACTGTATTGTTGTCAATATATTTTGGTTAAATGGCAGCATTGATCATAAATATTGAAATCCTTTATTTTACTGATCGATTTCAGTCACTATGTGACTATCTTCAGTTCATTGGCTGTGTAGAACCAGCAGCCAACCGTCATACAGCACGGTGGGCTTGGACAATATAGATGAACAAAATACAGAATTACGCCACTGGTCCCAGGGTCTAGACTTTTAGCCTTTCCTGCAAAACTGTATGCTGTTGTTGAGTATTTGTCCAATTTTGAAGTCATTTCAATTCCTAGTGCAAATAGACTCTGGCACAAACTGCAGTTTAAACATGGTAGACATTCATAAAAAGCCAAAGTATGCAGTATAGTTTCCCATGGTTAACAACATGATGAAATGTATTGGCTACTCACCACTCCCCAATCCGCAGTCATTGTAGTTCTCAGCCAAACTGGTGTCACTGCCCCCTTTCAACCCTTCCATAGTTCTGTGCTTGAGCAAAAGTGAAACATGGACGGCAATATCTTCTAGTGTACAGGTCATATATAACTACAGCAATTAATACAAAAATAAAAGATTGCAGTCATGATTCAGTGCAATTCTGGAACTTCCGCTTGTCCTGCGATCTACTGATCTCTGTTGATATTATCTCCACAAAGGGTTTTTTGGCTGTGATTTGTTCTTGTGATAACAATTACAGTCAGTTTAATATGATTTATTTTGTTTGTTAGACATTTAGTTCTAGATTAATTTTCTTTCTCATTTCACCTTAATGTCACCATCTTGATCTAAAGCTGGTGATGTTTTATTATAATGCGCAAACAGCGACTGAATTTATCATTTTCAACCCACTTGTTAAATCATTACAGTTTCTCATAACGAAATAGAATATTGATTTGAGTTCAGAATCAAATAATGGTTTTTGAAGGACAAGATTTTTGCCTTTGAATATTACCTTCACTTCAAAAGCAGCGTAAATGTACGGTATATTTAAGATATCCATGCATGCATGAGAACTTTTTTTGCAAACCTGTTCAAATACAGCAAAAGTTTGTAAGTTGACAGAATTTAATGCTGTTTCCTCCCGTGTTTCACAAAATTGTGAACTTTTAAGCAGAGCATTATATTGTTGTAGTGACTAGTTCACAGTGTCTTGCATAAGCCCTAGTGCTGCAAGTCAAATGTCACATGTTTGTTCAAAGTCAATACTGTATCGAGTGCTTTGGCATATTGGGAAATCTCAAACCCATTCAAATGAAAGTATGTTTGCTAAGCCCTACCCTTTGGAATTCTTCAAAATAAATTTGATAAACCTCAATAGCCAAACTCATTTGTATAAATGTAAGACGACCCCTATATCAGTCTATTAAACAATATAAAATATATCTAAAAACAAAGATGATGTGACTTACCAAGCGACAGCGCTGGCACGTCAATAGACACACAAACATACACACAAAATTCAAGCTTTCGCAACCAACGGTTGCTTCGTCAGGAAAGAGGGAAGGAGAGAGAAAGATGAAAGGATGTGGGTTTTAAGGGAGAGGGTAAGGAGTCATTCCAGTCCCGGGAGCGGAAAGACTTACCTTAGGGGGAAAAAAGGACAGGTATATACTCTCGCGCGCGCACACGCACGCGCACACACACACACACACACACACACACACACACACACACACCCCCATCCGCACATATACAGACACAAGCAGACATTTGGCCTTTACAAATGTCTGTTTGTGTCTGTGTATGTGCGGATGGATATGTGTGTGTGCGAGTGTATACCTGTCCTTTTTTCCCCCTAAGGTAAGTCTTTTCGCTCCCGGGATTGGAATGACTCCTTACCCTCTCCCTTAAAACCCACATCCTTTTGTCTTTCCCTCTCCTTCCCTCTTTCCTGATGAAGCAACCGTTGGTTGCGAAAGCTTGAATTTTGTGTGTATGTTCGTTTGTGTGTCTATCGACGTGCCAGTGCTTTCGTTTGGTAAGTCACATCATCTTTGTTTTTAGATATATTTTTCCCATGTGGAATCTTTCCCTCTGTTATATTCAAACAATATAAAATCATTGACCTGATCAGCAATAGTTAAATCTGCAAATATAAAACAACCCATATTTTTCAAATAACAAATTTTGGAAAAAAGTCATCATATAACCGGATATATATGGTAATTGGAGAGTGTGGAACAGTCTTAAAGCCTAATCCATTTAGTGACGTGCAGAACAAGAAGAAGAAGAAGAAGGCAATGACATTAGGTTTTGTAAACTAATTGATTCATTCACACAAGATGTTTCATCAGTCACCCCTTATGGAGAGCCTTCAGGGACATAGACTAGTCAAGTTATTCATTAAAAGACTGAAGTAGCCACTGCAAAGTACTCTGACAGCTGGTTACAACTAACGCTACCTACATATAGTGTTAATTAGAGTAGCTACTCCTAGAACACTTTATTGTGGAAAGAGTGTAAGTAACAGCTCATTAAGTAGTTGGGAGGGTAACGGAAACCTAAACTAGATTGAAACTGTTACTAAACTTTAACATAATGTCTTTCAGCAGAAGTAAGAGACTAAAAGAACACGTGCACAACTAAACTGACCTGACTCTGCAGCCTGCCCAAGTTGCAGCAGTGGAACAATGTGTGTGTGTGTGTGTGTGTGTGTGTGTGTGTGTGTGTGTGTGTTTGTGTGTGTGTGTGTGCTGGCGCGCGCGCTGGAAGGGGGAGTGTGTGTTTGCAGGTGGTACCTATTTTATGTGTCAGCTGAATGCCTCAGTTATAATGATGAGTGGTTGCCTTTCCTCTGTCATTTGGAATGCACACAGCACTTCTTCATTATCATATTAAATGAAGATGATATGTATATTAGGAGAAAAGTAGTCACATTGGAAAAAATCACTGCTATTTTCTCTTATACTACCAAGCTGCTATTTTATCTGTTACTTCATACTAAGCATTTGTGTCATTTCACTGATTACCAAGAATGCTATCAGCTGTCTATTAAAAGAAGTTAAAACTTGTTATCAGGAACATTACTATTAATCAGGATCCATATTCCCAAATCAAAATAGCCCGATAAATTATGGCAATATTTGATAGATAGATAGATAGATATCCAGTGATCACAGGCCCTGCAGACCAAGTGCTCCTTCCACAAACTGCCTCCATTCCTTCCTGTTTAGTGCCCAGTTCCTCCAGGTGTCTTCAATCCCCAGGGATGCTAGGTCCTTCATTGGGTCATCCATCCAGCACTGCCTTGGTCGTTCAATGGAGCGTCTGGTGTTTGGTTTCCCCTCTAGTGCCTTCTTCGCCTGTCTTCCATCTGGCATATGGGTTACATGGCCAACCCACTGTATTCTTTTGCTATTTATCATGTGAAGGATAGTTGGATGTCACATCAGAAGGTAGATTTCCTCGTTTTTCCTCCTCCTCCATTCTCTGTTATTTAAAACTGGTCCCCATATCTTCCTCATTACTCTTCTTTCAAATATTAATAGTTTTTCCTTTTCTCGCTTAGTCGTGCTCCATGTTTCTGAACTGTACATTACTGCTGGGCACATCTCTGTGTTGTAGATTTTCATCTTAGTATTCCCTGAGATCGATTTAGAGCCAAGTGTCTCTCTGAGGGAATGTGTGCTTTCATTCCCACTGCTATTCTTTCCTTGATGTCCATTTTTATGTTGTTGTCTGTGGTAAACCAAGATCCCAAGTATTTGAACTGGTGTACTCTCTTGAACCTCTTGCCATGTATCTCAAGAAATTCGTCCTGCTCTTGTCTTCTTCCTAATTGCACGAACTCTGTTTTGTCTTGATTCACTTTGAGCCCTACCTACTGTGCATAATGGTCCATTTTCTGGTACATTCCTTTCAACTCGTGCTTTTATTCACTTAGTAGTACTATGTCATCTGCATATGCGAGACAATTGAATTTACCGTCCATCTGTACTCCAGCCCACTCCTGTTGCCTACACTCTTATTACTTTCTCTAAGATGACATTGAACAGAACACATGAGAGAGCACCTTGTCTGAGGCCTGTCTCAATCTCAAATCTGATGTGACTCCTCGGAAACGTACTGCTGCCTTTGACCCTTCCATACAAGCATGCACAAGCTGGCAATATTTGATAAGGTACTTTTTTAATGTGGTATCTGAAGATTTCCAGTTTCTGCCAGATGTGCGTTGGGAACCCATTAAAGACTTCTGCGACAGAATATAAGACTCTATTTTGAACACTAACCAGGCATACATAATCTGCAAGGTGCATTCAGAAAGAAATGAGCTAGAGGCTGTAAAATGGAAATCACTGGAAGGATCCTAATGTCATTGCCTCCAGAAGAAGGAGTTGTGCTCCCTGTGAGATTGATAAGATCTCGAAATTGCCGGTTGAGGGACACGGGCACACACCTACATGACAACAGAGCAAATGCAAGCACACATCGGCCGACCCCCGTATTCAGTCGTGTTGAAAACAGAGAAATGGAGACTCCAAAAGAGGTGCAAAGGAATATAGTCATTTCTTGAAGCGAATGGAGAGTAGAGAACAGTAGTTCATCAGACAGTGGCAAGGTGCAACGGAATATAGTCATTTCTTGAAGCGAATGAAGAGTAGAGAACAGTAGTTCATCAGACAGTGGCACAAGTGTATGGAGAGCAGTACATGTCCATTGCAAGGACCAAGGTGTCGCACAAGCAGTTTAGGGTGGAATGGATGTCAACCAGTGGTGCATGGTATGGAACACCACACTGCATTGCCGATGCCTTTGCCCAGAAGGTGGAAATCCTCATTATTCTAGACCGGCACGTTACAGAATCGACCATTGCCACAGAAGTCAGTGTGAGCATTGGGAATCTTTGTGCCATCATTAAAGACAGATGAAAACTGTACAGAGTGTGGGCCCAGTAGATGCCTCACAGTTTTCAACCTGTACAGGAAGCATGTCGAATGGGACACTAATATCTGCAGTGCTCTGTTGAGAGAGGGAATGTGTTCCTGTCACAAGTGGTCACTGGGGGTGAGACATGATGTCATCATGTAAGCATGTTCAGTCACCACCATCCAAAAATCCAATTTCATCCACATAGGTGTAGGAAAATTATGCTCAACTTCTTTGACTGAAAGGTCCTCCTCCTTATCAACTTCCTGCAGCATAGGACAACAGTAATTGTGCAGTGGTACTCACACACCTTGATCGGCCTTCACAAAGTGATTATTGAAACAACCACAGCTGCTGGGTCATTCTGCTCCAACACGATTCAAGGCCTCATACTGCAAACACAGTCGAGGAGCTGTTGAAGACATTCAAATGGGATTTCCTCAGCCTCCCCCAATGCAGTTTGGTCTTGTCTCCTTGCAATTGTGCCATTTCTGGTGGGCCAAAGAATGCTCTGAGAGGCAAACAATTCACCTTGGACAAGGACATCAAGCAGTATGTTTAGAAATCATTCAGAATGCAGCCCCAGAAATTTTACAACACAAC
The DNA here is from genome assembly GCF_023898315.1 of Schistocerca nitens. Taxonomy (NCBI): domain Eukaryota; kingdom Metazoa; phylum Arthropoda; class Insecta; order Orthoptera; family Acrididae; genus Schistocerca; species Schistocerca nitens. Next base: position 704,748,459 of record NC_064614.1, on the reverse strand, counting down.
TATTGACAGTCTTTTTGTCACAGTGGGGAAGGTGCCTCAACAGTGGTGGGCAGTACTTTTAAAATACTAGTGTAGGTTTCTGTTTACAAGACTGTGGCTTGTGTGTGGATTTCTTTTTCTATATGACTCCCACACAGTGAAAATAATTTTTCTCTCTATGATTATATTTCTGAATTTTATAGCTTATCCTGAAATCACTTGTATTAATAATCATACATGCTATTAGGGGCTAAGTGTATTGGCAAGTGAGTGAGAGGATCCCAAGCTCTCTAAAGAGCCTTCCAACAGATTTTTGGTTATTAACAGAATAAATACTTTTTTACCGAAACAACGTTGCCTGAGAAGATTAAGCAATAGAACAGAATGGACACAAAAAGGCCTCAAGAGGGTATACGCTGTGGCACGACCAGGGACCATTCAAAACCATTCGACGAAATTTGAAAGTGGTACTTTGCAAATAAGGATGTTTATGCTTTTTCATTCCGCTTCAACCCTCCTGTGGCTTGTGTTCAAACGGGTGTAACATTGACATACACATCAGTGGAATGGCAAAGGGTCCCTCTAAGAACCTCCCTACCCAAGTTCAGCAACAGCACGGTGCCACTGGACATTTTAAAAATGTCCCTGCACGAACATATTCATTTACTGACTCTTACCAGTAAGTGTGACAGGCAACCTGCTTCACACTAGCACCTGTTGGCCACATGCGAAATCAGAGGGGTGCTGAAGAAGTTGTCTGTCTGACTGCCACGTAAGAGATTGGTAGATGGATGTTTCGGTATATAAACCTTTTTTAAGTGCCCAATGAAAGTGCACAGGTAGCACTTATAGTGTTGCTGAACTGGGGGTCTTAGAGGGACCCTTTGCCGAATACACGTGCAACAGAATGGCACGAAAAAGATTGGAGCAAACCCCCATTTTGTTTCAGGTCATATTGAGATGTCATCGAGTGGTTGTGGTTCCACCCTGTATACCAAAACAAAACTTGTGTCACACTACACTCGAAGGGGTGAGACGTTCAGTGAGATTGGAGTTCCGTGGTGTCCTTAGAAAAGTGTTGAATCACCTTGGGGTTTGTTACCAGTCAATTTTACACTGCAAACTGTCATTTTTGAGTGCAAAATGCATGAAAATGAACACCCCAATGGGAATGGGTGGTTTCACTGATGTCCTGTATCCCACCTCCTGAGGCCTTTTTGTGTCTGTTCTGAGTGGTGATGCGTCTGAAATGTTTTCCTCGGCCATCCATAAGAAACCTGCACGATTTCAACACAAGACCTTACGATTCTGATCTCTGTCGCAGAGGCATCAAACAGTGGAGTGAAATGTGGGTAAGAGGGGACTGATGGCCTCCTCATCATGTGAAATATCCACAGTGGCATTGTGCAGAATTGTTGTGAACTTTGGTGCCAATGTGACATCATGAACCCCATCGTACATCTCACATGAACTTCTGAACTCTGGCCTTTTTTTGCATGTGGTGACACCATGCCTTTTTTTTGCACGTGTTGACACTGTGCTGTTTGAAGTATCACTGCGCCTGGGGATGACATCGCAGGGCACCGTGCTTTGCACAATTACAAAGGAAGGTTATAGGCACCTTTGAGACAAATTTCATACTTCTGGGTCACAATGGGACACAATTTTAGTGTTTTCAAAATACTGACTCTTTAAGTGTGTTGTACAGTGTAGTAGAATCACCAGCAGACATCACAGTTTTGGATGAGTCTTCAATTCACATTCAATCAGAATCAGATTATGAAATTTGCAACTGTTGTAAGACTTTCTTTGTCATCAAATTTTTGTCTACCCATTATTTTCTTAGGTAATTCATTCTTTTTCATATTGTGCCTGCAAGTTCATACTCATCTTCTTCTTTTCTGTCTTGTCCACTGATGGCTTAAGGAACCTAACCAGATTTCAATTATATTTATACATTTTTCCCTCCTTACTACATAACCTTTCCTATACTGTAATATTTGCTGCAGATTACATAATTGTGTTCAGATGGTGTCAGACATTTTAACTGCTTAGATTTCTAGCTGATGAAAGTTATAAATGTGCTGATATCTTGTAATTTTTAGAGTCTTGTTGATTTGCAGTATGAGGATCTTAAGCGTAACAGTGCCTGAGTGTTTTTAATTGAGGAAAACTTCAATAGGCTCTTCAGTATTTCTTTTTGGGTAATGTATATTTCATAAATGAGTAATGTTGTCAAGTCTGTTTGATCCCTATGATACTAGAGAGTCATTGAAGACACTTGTACCTTACCAGCCATTCCCATTGTTGTATGGAAAGAGCAACTGTTAGTAAGCCTCTGCATTGCATAAGCTTTTTTTTTTAATGTCTTCCACTGCAATTTATGAAGTATTTCTGTACGCTTACCATGCTGACAAAGCAAACCTTTGATAAATCATACAGATCGTCTTTGAATCTCTTGTATTTCCCTTACATCAGACAATATTGGTGAGAGCCCCAGATTGAAGAACAATACTCATTATCATTAATGATCTTAATACACTTAGAGTTGTACCAGGTGATATTGCTTTTACTTTGTTCAAATATCTTCCCATTGTTTATTATGAAGTTTTTCCTTTAGTCACATATATAGCCTTACATTCTGTCAGCATATTTTGTGTTTGTTAGGCAGCAGGATGACAGGCTTTCCAGAAATCAGGAAACATTACTGTGATTGACAAACAAACATCTAATGTCAATAACCTGGATGTATGTTCGCCATACTTTCTTAACAGTGTTTTGTGGAGACACATGGTATTACAGTGAATTAAATACAAATGAGATGAGGAATGAAAATAAGAGTATAAAGTTTCTAGAGGACTGTACAAGAGTTGAAACATCAGACTACAAAAGATATTAGTGGAGACTATTTACTTACAGTGGCGTATAGCCTTTTTGTATTGACTTATTAAAAACTTTTAATTTAGAAGAGTAGTAATGCTGTTCACATTAAATGCAAGAAGCCTACACCAATTAATTTAACCAATCATGGGTTTCAAGTTTATTTTACTGGGCAGTTACAAATGACTAAGCTGCACAAAAAATACTGGCTAAATTTTGAGACATGACTTCAGGCATATAGCCTTAAAGAGATCCACTGGGACCCATGTATGCAAGAAATTATACTTACACATACTCTTCGAACCACTGCACAATGCTTGGCAAACGATATTTTATAATAATATTAGTTCTGGTGTATGGTGGAGTATATTTAGCAATAATATGATGTACAGACTATTGTTTTCTGTACAATATGATAAAAGTGAATCTCTGCTTGCCTCCACACACATCACAATCAGTCTTACCATGTATTCAGGGTACTTATGCAAAATGTGCTTAAAGACAATAGAATAGGTCTACAGATTGCCTGAGATATTGATGATCTATATTTACCTAACAGCATTTTGCAAGCTGAATATCAATTTCCTTGCAACTGTTTTCATGTAATTTTCCTGAGAATCTCAATAGCACTTTCATATCAAGTAAAACAACCAGCTACTTCTTCAAAAATATTTTTGTAAAGTCGCTCAATATCTTCAAGTCCGAGATAGTAAAGATCACAAACGCTTGGGCTATATTCAAGGGAGGCCACACACATCTACCAACAGGCATAACCCATCCATGCAGTTGATTTTGCTAATACGTATGTTCCACTTCACAGTTAATTGCTATATATTTAATCAATGTGACAGAACTCAAGAAGTTTATCACTATTGTAATGTGATATGGACATATAATCCAAAGACCATTCAAAACTGAGGGTTGCTCAGTGAGCATAAGAGAGGTAAATATTGAGCGTTAATAGGTTGGACAGAAAAACCAATAAACGGATCAGGGAACACACTGGAGTGAAAAATGTGATTATGACTAGAATGCAAATGAATAGGTGGCAGGTGAGGAATTTAGTCAATTGAATAGATGATACGCAGTGGCTAGCACACTGGACTCACATTCAGGAGGACGACGGTTCAATCCCGCGTCCAGCCATCCTGATTTAGGTTTTCCGTGATTTCCCTAAATCGCTCGAGGCAAATGCCGGGATGGTTCCTTTGAAAGGGCACGGCCGACTTCTTTCCCTAATGTGATGAGACGGATGACCTCGCTGTCTGGTCTCCTCCCCCAAAAACAACCCAACCCAATAGATGATAGATGGACCAAGAAAGTTCATAGCTAATTTCCACGACATGAGGAAAGACTGACACACCTAATGGAAACTGGACATTATAAAACATTCCTGGAGCAATGTGGATGTGTATAACAGAAATCTTGAATGCTTGTAAAAGTCGACAGGAGGCCTGTATCCAGCAGTGGATGTCAGATAATCACCTAACATTTATCCATTTGTAAGGTGAGCTACCATCTGCTGTACCAAATGGAAACATTGTGTGGGTTTCTCAGCTACAATATTTCGCTATAAACTATATTGATGCCAGTGAATAAGGATTGTGTCATTCTGGCATGATACATCATTATATAACCGAGAAGATGAATGATCCTATCACACTTCTTTGGACCATCTCTTGACTAAGTTTAGCCTCTTTTAAAACCCACAACACCCAGTTCAGTATAGAACAGTGCTGAACTTGTTAGTAGTAACTAGATGGAGTAGTTAATTCTTGCTAGCGAAGTTATGTTATTTAGTACTTATGTAAAACATTTGTCATCAGGAAGCAGAAGTTTAGCTTTCAGTTCATCAAGCTAAAAATGTGGTGCACTGCTGCATGTATGACAATATTGTGTGTCATAACTTGAGATTGAGATGAAGTTTTAGCTTTCTGAGCAAATAACTGGGTTTTAAGCTGTGACAGAATGAAGAAAGAAAGGGAAATGTCAAGAAAGATGAAGTTGACTGTAGAAAGATGAAGGTACCGTAACCAAATATCAAAATGTACTGGAATGAAGTTATTCGTTCTGAAAGCTAAAGGTAGCATTGTGTTCTTCGTATCATTATGTCCTGCAGTTTTGGGAAATTGAATTATTTCATCTGCCAGTTTTATTTGTATTGAACATCAGTTGTTACAGATATTACAGTAACAAAATTGTAGGAGTTAAACCACCAAGAAAAACACTCCACCACATCTGCCTCTTGTTCCCTGCCCACCTTGTATTTACACTTTGTACCTACAGCAGTCCACTAAAATTAGGTTTTGTACTGAATATCTAAAATGAGAGATATTGGATAATGTACTCACTGGTGTAATTATGCCACCACCTGTCTATGCATTACAAAGTTCATCTAACAGCATTCATATATAGATTTCATGCAGATAGTTGTACATGATAGGAATTACACTAATTCGAAAAATATCAAAGTTTTCTTCCAATGTTTGATATCTGTGGAGACCTGAAAACCTGCATCATTCATTGTGAATTTAAATTGCCTGGAGCCTCAACAGTATGCAGTTATTTGTGGAAGTACATTATCACTAGATTCCTTCTGCAGTATTTGTAAAGATGGCAAAAGATAAAAACTACACACTGATCACAACAAACTGTCCCTAATTAGAATGCAAGCACGGTTTACTCATCACATTTTGTTCTGACCCTTCACCTGATTCTTCATTAGATATTGTTGGCTGTTTACTGCCAAGCTCATTTGATCATTCTTTCAAAGAAATGTTACTCTCTGCTGTTCATGTGTTGCACAGGAGGTAAAACTGATAAATTCATACTATTTATTGAAAATGTTGGAAAAGATAGATTGCCACTTTCCATAAAAAGGTCATGTCATGTTGCAGACAGGCACTATTAAAAGACACTCACACATAGCTTTTGGCCAGAGCCTTCGTCAGTACAAATGACACACACATGCATGCGCACACACACGCACAAAAGTAAGCACACCTCACGCATGCACGACCGCAACTCCAGCATCTCGGCCCAGAATGCAACATCATGTGGGATGCAAGTAGCGATCTGGAGGGGGGTGGGGAAGGAGAAGGGATAGTAGTGTGCAGGTGGGGAGAGAGACAAACATTGCCTGGAGGAGTGTTCAGGGACTAGACTGCCAACAGGTGCAGTGTCAAGCAGTTGTGTGGCAGGGAGGTGGGGAAAAAAGGAGCAAAAAAGTAGAGGACTGGGGAAAGATGGACAGATGCATTAGCAGAGGGATGCAAATATACAGGGTGGAAGATGAGAATGGGGAGGAGATAATAGGACAGAGGGGGGCGGAAACTGTTGGATAGAGGGTGTGGGGACAGTATATTACCATAGGTGCTTCACTACCTGAGCCATCTGGATCTTTCCCTCCACCACCAGCTTTTGTGAACTGTGCAGCTGGGAGTTTCCTTAAACACATTTTCTGCTCCCATAATTATCCCAGCCTCAACCTACGGGAATATACTGTCCCCACACCCTCCACCCAACAGTTTCCATCCCTCTGTCCTATTATCTCCTCCCCATTCTCATCTCCCAACTTGTTTATTTGCAGTCCTCTGCTAACGCATCCACCGATCTTTCTTCGGTCCTCTCCTTTTTCGGCTCTCCCCCCCCCCCCCCTCCCCTCCCTGCCACACAACTTCCAGACAATGTTTGTCTCTCTCCCCACCCATACACTACTATGTCTTCTCCTTCTCCACCCCCTCCAGATTGCTGCTTGCATCCCACATGATGTTGCATTTCAAACCGAAATGATGGAGTTGGTGGTCGTGCGTGCCTGAACTGTGCTTGCTTTTTTTGGGTGTGTGTTCCTATGGCTGATAGTATACTCACTACAGGCAACAGTTTTTTAAAGACAGAAGCAGGCTGTGTTGCCCCATGGTATCTTGTTTCACAGTTGTCATCCTGTTCCTTCACCAATACACACATCAAAAAAAGTTTTGCATCATCCCACTTCCCAGAACTCCTGAAGACAGCCATTGACTGAGGATATTGTATCACGGACACATTCCCTTTGACTGTTCAGAGATGTCACTAAACTTGCCCAAAGATGTAAACAACCATGCTTGAGCAGCGCCTATTAGACGGAGGGGGTCCGACAGCTGATCAGTTCCAGTCATTCCACCAAGGAGGAGATACATGGCTCATGTTGTCTGTAGTTCAACCATGCCTAGACAGTCAATATCATGGTTTGACTGTGTCCGCATTGTTACTTTATGCCAGGAAGGGCTCTCAACAAGGGAAGTGTTCAGGAGTCTAAGAGTGAACCAAAGCAATGTTGTTTGGACATGGAGGAGATACAGAGAGACAGGAACTGTTGGCGACATGCCTCGCTCAGGCCACCCAAGGGCTACTATTGCAGTGGGTGACTGCTACCTATGGATTATGGCTTGGAGGAAACCTGACAGCAATGCCACCGTGTTGAATAATGCTTTTTGTGTAGCCACAGGACTTCGTGTTACGACTCAAACTGTGCGCAGTAGGCTGCATGATGGACAACTCCACACCTGATATCGATGGTGAGGTCCATCTTTGCAACCAGGGCACCATGCAGCATGGTAGAGATGGGCCCAAGAACATGCCGAATGGACTGCTCAGGATTGGCATCGCTTTCTCTTCACCTATGAGTGTTGCATATGCCTTCAACTAGCCAATCGTCGGAGACGTGTTTCAAGGCAACCTGGTCAGGCTGAAGGCCTTAGACACACTGTCCACCAAATGCAGCAAGGTGGAGGTTTCCTGATGTTTTGGGGTGGCATTATGTTGGGCCACCATATGCCACTGGTGTTCATAGAAAGCGCCGTAATAGCTGACAATATGTAAATGTCATCCTCTGACTGATATTGCAGCCATATGAGCAGCATATTGGCGAGGCATTCATCTTGGTGGACGACAATTCGCGCCCCCGTCGTGCACATCTTGTGAATGACTTCCTTCAGTATAACGACATTGCGACATTGCTCAACTAGAGTGGCCAGCATGTTCTACAGACATTAACACTATCGAACATGCATGGGATTGACTGAAAAGGGGTGTTTATGGACGACGTGACCCACCAACCACTCTGAGGGATCTACCGAATCGCCGTTGAGGAGTGGGACAATCTGGAACAACAGTGCCTTCATGAACTTGGGGATAGTATGCATCAACGCAAGAGGACATGCTACTGGCTATTAGAGGTATCGATGTGTACAGCAGTCTGGATCACCACCTCCGAAGGTCTTGCTGTATGGTGGTACAACATGCAATGTGTGGTTTTTCATGAGCAATAAAAAGGGCAGAAATGATGTTTATGTTGATCTCTATTCCAATTTTCTGTACAGGTTCTGGAACTCTCGGAACCCAGGTGATGCAAAACTTTTTTTTATGTGTGTATTAGCTGTTGAGATTTAACAACAAATCATCTATGATTTATTTGTTTATGGTTTTTGGTCCGGGTCTTTAAATTATTTGTTACTAATCCAAAACTTTTAATTGATTTATTATTGGATATCTATATTTGTACAGATCGTAATATGATTTTTCCCTCAGCCAAAACTTTATGTATATGGAAAAATCCAAATCACATTTTACACAAATTTCCCCTCATAAGTCAACCAGCCAAGGTAGTTCCGTTTGGTTTTACAAAAGAAGGCAATTTATACAATCTCCAATAGATCTGTAAGTAATTAACCTCTGTAGCATTCAAACCAACAAGGCGAATGTCCTTGTTTCTATATAGAATGTATTGTAAGACTAAGTAAACTTCCTGCAAAGGCCTAAACTGCAAAAATGAATAATTAAGTGAGCTTGATTGCAAAGCAGGAGAAGAAAGAAGACAAGAAAGAAAACGAGAATATAAAGAAAGCAAATAGAGAAAAAGTAATGCTTGTGCATAAATCAAACAATGGAAAATCCAGTATGGAATGTAACAGATTATGAAAAAGAAAGTTGCTACTCACCATATAGCGGAGATGCTGAGTTGCAGATACCTACAACAACAAGATTGTCACAAATAAAGCTTTCAGCCAGTAAGGCCTTTGTCTGAACTAGACCACACACACACACACACACACACACACACACACACACACACGACTGCAGCTCAGACAACTGAAACCTTACTGGCCAAAAGCTTTATTTGTGACAGGCCTTTTGTTGTGCCTACCTGCAACTCAATATCTCTGCTATATGGTGAATAGCAACATTCCTTTTCATAGTGTTACTACTTGTGCATAGGGTCATCTATTTTTGTAGCAGTACATCTGTGGTAATTGTATAAATTGTGAAACTGTTTTCTTATTTTTTTGTAGGGAATTATGTAATCCTGTATGAGATCTCATCATAAGCCTTCATTTCATTTTTACCTGTAAGCTGAAGATGTTTCCTGTTTTAGAAATTTGTAAGTTCTACACTATTGCAATATTGGTTTTGGGGTTAAATTCACCACTGATCTGCGTCATGTGTGTCATGCCCCACCACCCCCACAAAAAAAGACTATGTTAAAAGTTTTAAAAACATATATTGTTGGAAAGATTATGGAAATTATGAGCATAAGTTACTTATACTACTGTTCCATCCAATAATTCTTTTGTGTGTGTAAATCATCATGATGAAAATGGAAACTAACAACGTTTTTAGCATTTCCGTGTGCTCCGCAACTGTTTGAAAAGATATAAGTAAAAGAGTGGTATATTTAAAATTAATGATGTCATAATAATATTGTTGTCTCAAGACTGTATAACTAATTACATTACAATTATTGTTTGGGTTTATGTTTCAACATATTCGAATTTGCACATTCTATAAGGAAGAGGCTAAAAATAGCTTTCTAATAAAGGTCCAACATAGTTGCAGTGGATGGGGCAGCCAAGTCAAGTGCACATTTACATTCCTAGTCTGCAAAAGCTGAAATACAGGAAACTGCAGAGGTTGTTGGTATAGCTTGGATTTTAGCATAGGATGGATGATAGCATAACTTTGATGCATCATGGACTACTTACAGAGCATATTTATAAACATCTAGATTCCATCTGGATACAGTTACAAATTTGTGGAGTAATTTTAAAGAATTTATCAATAATGGGGCAGCAGATGGTCAGGAAACTGAGCTTTTAAGTGTTTATTGCTCATTGAGCATGTTTTCTTTTGAATTTTCTAGCTAGGCATAATTTCTATTTCTTTTCCAAAAATGTTCATAAAATATCCTTTATTCATTTTATGAAGTAGTATTAGTTTGTTTTCTATATTGTGCAGTGTTCCTCTTGTATGAACTGAGCTGCAAAAGTGGAGTTATTTCATAAGTTCATTCTTTTTAGTTCCATGTGTTCTTTGTAGTGTGTTTTAAAGTTTCTTCTTGCTTGTCCAATGTAGCTGGCTGTTTCAATCAGAATAGTCAATTTTATGTATGCCACTGTTATGGTATAAGTTTTGTATTATATTAATATCATGCATAAAAAGACTTAATAGTGAAGTTGAGATTTATATGTAATGAGTATGTAATGTTTTTTTTTTGAGAAGTTTAGTGAGTTTATATGAGACTTGACCATAGAAAGGAAACAATATAAATTGATTTTATGTAGCAACTTGTTTTAAGTTAGTCGATTCCTTTTTTATTTTGCTGACTATTATGCCCATAAGAAATATTTATTTTTTATTTTTGTTTTAATTTTGGAAATGTTAGAAACAGATTAATTATGGAGTAACCTTCAGACTGTAGAAAAATATGATTCAATATCTATGAGGGATGCAGATCAGAACATTATCAGAATGTTGTTATGTTCCACAAAAACATGATTCCGTGAATCCTTCAATTTTTCTCCAAGACTTGATTGTCCATCATCTGACTTAACATGTAGTGGCTATATTGTGAACATCTTCACTGCCAGTCTTTAGACAACCCATATTTTGAGGAAAGTATCTTATCACTAGTGTCACAATTTCTTTTTTAATATTTCTACTTTTGCTATCAAAAACACACATTCAGTTAACAATCATTGTTAACACTTAACAATTATTGTTATAAGCTAGTGAAACAGACTTGTTGGCCAGTATACTTACCATCAGGAGTAAATGTCGTACTGCCAACTGACACAAAAAAAGTAGATACACTATCGTAGCTCTTGTAACTGATAATTCCTTCCTCAACAGTGAGAGAGGAATAGATTGGGGAAAAGTTGAAAAACAAAGACAGGTCATTCAGACCTCAAGATCAGAGGGATCTGCTTAGTGTTGTCACATACAACTTTCATATTTTGTCGGAAGAAAAAACATGTTACACTGAAATCAGGGAGGCTCATGGCAGTAACAGAGGTTTTTAGATCACTAATGAAAGTTCTCTCTCAGAAATTAGTTTTAACATAAACTTTGTTTAACCTCAGGTGCGTTTCTCCTAAAAATGGTGGATGTAAATCCAATGGTAGATACTTGTACTTAAATCAAAAGTTTACTACTTTTTGAAAGATGATTATGTTTTTTTTATTTTTCCTCTTATCTCTTTTGTAATCATTACAGGTCATGGGTTCCACACAGCTGAAAGAACAGTTAATGGTAAGTAGCGATTGTAACATCCTTGCATTGGATGTAATCATTTTTGGATTATGTGGTGAACATTTTGAATTTCAATTTTGTTACATAAAATTGTAGTTATGAAACTAAAACTGTGAAGAAAATTCTTAAAAATTATTGTTGTTGTGGTCTTCAGTCCTGAGACTGGTTTGATGCAGCTCTCCGTGCTACTCTATCCTGTGCAAGCAGTAGGTACTCCCAGTACCTACTGCAACCTACATCCTTCTGAATCTGCTTAGTGTATTCATCTCTTGGTCTCCCTCTACGATTTTTACCCTCCACGCTGCCCTCCAATACTAAATTGGTGATCCCTTGATGCCTCAGAACATTTCCTACCAACCGATCCTGTCTTCTGGTCAAGTTGTGCCACAAACTTCTCTTCTCCCCAATCCTATTCAATACTTCCTCATTAGTTCTGTGATCCACCCATCTAATCTTCAGCATTCTTCTGTAGCACCGCATTTCGAAAGCTTCTATTCTCTTCTTGTCCAAACTATTTATCGTCCATGTTTCACTTCCATACATGGCTACACTCCATACAAATACTTTCAGAAATGACTTCCTGACACTTAAATCTATAATCGATGTTAACAAATTTTTCTTCTTCAGAAACGCTTTCCTTGCCATTGCCACTCTACATTTTATACCCTCTCTACTTCGACCATCATCAGTTATTTTGCTCCCCAAATAGCAAAACTCCTTTACTACTTTAAGTGTCTCATTTCCTAATCTAATTCTCTCAGCATCACCCGACTTAATTCGACTACATTCCATTATCCTCGTTTTGCTTTTGTTGATGTTCATCTTACATCCTCCACTCAAGACACTGTCCATTCCATTCAACTGCTCTTCCAAGACCTTTGCTGACTCTGACAGAATTACAATGTCATCGGCGAACCTCAAGGTTTTTATTTCTTCTCCATGGATTTTAATACCTACTCCGAATTTTTCTTTTGTTTCCTTTACTGCTTGCTCAATATACAGATTGAACAACATCGGGGAGAGGCTACAACCCTGTCTTACTCCCTTCCCAACCACTGCTTCCCTTTCATGTCCCTCGACGCTTATAACTGCCATCTGGTTTCTGTACAAATTGTAAATAGCCTTTCGCTCCCTGTATTTTACCCCTGCCACCTTCAGAATTTGAAAGAGAGTATTCCAGTCAACATTGTCAAAAGCTTTCTCTAAGTCTACAAATGCTAGAAACGTAAGTTTGCCTTTCCTTAATCTTTCTTCTAAGATAAGTCGTAAGGTCAGTATTGCCTCATGTGTTCCAGTGTTTCTACGGAATCCAAACTGATCTTCCCCGAGGTTGGCTTCTGCTCGTTTTTCCATTTGTCTGTAAAGAATTCGTGTTAGTATTTTGCAGCTGTGACTTATTAAACTGATAGTTCGGTAATTTTCACATCTGTCAACACCTGCTTTCTTTGGGATTGGAATTATTATATTCTTCTTGAAGTCTGAGGGTATTTCGCTTGTTTCATACATCTTGCTCACCAGATGGTAGAGTTTTGTCAGGGCTGTCTCTCCCAAGGCTGTCAGTAGTTCTAATGGAATGTTGTCACTCCGGGGGCCTTGTTTCGACTCAGGTCTTTCAGTGCTCTGTCAAACTCTTCACTCAGTATCGTATCTCCCATTTCATCTTCATCTACATCCTCTTCCATTTCCATAATATTGTCCTCAAGTACATCGCCCTTGTATAGACCCTCTATATACTCCTTCCACCTTTCTGCTTTCCCTTCTTTGCTTAGAACTGGGTTTCCATCTGAGCTCTTGATATTCATACAAGTTGTTCTCTTATCTCCAAAGGTCTCTTTAATTTTCCTGTAGGCAGTATCTATCTTACCCCTAGTGACACTCGCTTCTACATCCTTACATTTGTCCTCTAGCCATCCCTGCTTAGCCATTTTGCATTTCCTGTCGATCTCATTTTTGAGACGTTTGTATTCCTTTTTGCCTGCTTCATTTACTGCATTTTTATATTTTCTCCTTTCATCAATTAAATTCAATATTTCTTCTGTTACCCAAGGATTTCTACTAGCCCTCGTCTTTTTACCTACTTGATCCTCTGCTGCCTTCAGTACTTCTTCCGTCAAAGCTACCCATTCTTCTTCTACTGTATTTCTTTCCCCCATTCCTGTCAATTGTTCCCTTATGCTCTCCCTGAAACTCTGTACAACCTCTGGTTCTTTCAGTTTATCCAGGTCCCATCTCCTTAAATTCCCACCTTATTGCAGTTTCTTCAGTTTTAATCTACAGGTCATAACCAATAGATTGTGGTCAGAGTCCACATCTGCCCCTGGAAATTTCTTACAATTTAAAACCTGGTTCCTAAATCTCTGTCTTGCCATTATATAATCTATCTGATACCTTTTAGTATCTCCAGGGTTCTTCCATGTATACAACCTTCTTTCATGATTCTTAAACCAAGTGTTAGCTATGATTATGTTGTGCTCTGTGCAAAATTCTACCAGGCAGCTTCCTCTTTCATTTCTTAGCCCCAATCCATATTCACCTACTATGTTTCCTTCTCTCCCTTTTCCTACACTCGAATTCCAGTCACCCATGACTATTAAATTTTCGTCTCCCTTCACTATCTGAATAATTACTTTTATTTCATCATACATTTCTTCAATTCCTTCGTCATCTGCAGAGCTAGTCGGCATATAAACTTGTACTACTGTAGTAGGTGTGGGCTTCGTATCTATCTTGGCCACAATAATGCGTTCACTGTGCTGTTGGTAGTAGCTTACCCGCATTCCTATTTTCCTATTCATTATTAAACCTACTCCTGCATTACCACTATTTGATTTTGTGTTTATAACCGTGTAGTCACCTGACCAGAAGTCTTGTTCCTCCTGCCACCGAAGTTCACTACTTCCCACTATATCTAACTTCAACCTATCCATTTCCCTTTTTAAATTTTCTAACCTACCTGCCCGATTAAGGGATCTGACATTCCACACTCCAATCCGTAGACTGCCAGTTTTCTTTCTCCTGATAACGACATCCTCTTGAGTAGTCCCCGCCCGGAGATCCGAATGGGGGACTATTTTACCTCCAGAACATTTTACCCAAGAGGACGCCATCATCATTTAATCATACAGCAAAGCTGCATGCCCTCGGGAAAAATTACGGCTGTAGTTTCCCCTTGCTTTCAGCCGTTCGCAGTACCAGCACAGCAAGGCCGTTTTGGTTATTGTTACAAGGCCAGATCAGTCAATCATCCAGACTGTTGCCCTTGCAACTACTGAAAAGGCTGCTGCCCCTCTTCAGGAACCACACATTTGTCTGGCCTCTCAACAGGTACCCCTCCGTTGTGGTTGCACCTACGGTACGGCTATCTGTATCGCTGAGGCACGCAAGCCTCCGCACCAACGGCAAGGTCCATGGTTCATGGGGGGGTAAAAATTATTATCAATTCTAAATTAGGTTACAACAAATTCTTTGTTGTTCTGAGGAAGGATGTTGGCTTTTGGCAATGAACAACAAGTAGACAAAGAGTTGGCAATGTTTATGTAATGAAATGTGGCAATAAGCTTTTTAATGTCTCACAGTCTTCGACTGTTTTCTGCACATTTCAAATTTGGAACATTAAATTGTTACAGGTCCGTTCTTGCAAGCACTTGAAGATCTTGCAAACTGTCAGGTCTGTTTAGTGTTAATGGGAGTTGCTTTCTGTGCCCAAATTGGTTTCTTAAAATTTATGGGAATCCAAATGAGTGTTTCTGTGACTTTGTTTTACCTGTTTTACTGTTTTTCTTATTGTTTGATAATTTTGTGCATATTAGCAAGGTTGTTTTCCTTAATATATTGTTTAAAAATACGGAAGGAATATATTTCCATTTTTTATTGACATTTGTATACCTAATTAAGATTCAGATATTTAAATAAGTGACAAATCTATTAAACATTGAACTTTGCAAAGAATTAACACTTGTTGGCTGGAGTCTGTCTTACGAAATATATTATTCTAGCTAAAAAATATGACTGCTGAAAATTATGTTATTTAAAAAATGAGCATTAAAAATAATAAAAAATGAACATTAGAAATAATGAAATTCAAGTTTCATAACAGTTTCAAGAGTGGTGGTTTTGTTGCTATAATTTCATAAAATATACAATAATGGAACGAAATTTGTTTCCTGTACGCAGAACTTAGTACCTTGTGAAGAAAACCCTGAAGCAGAAGGTGTGCCCTTGCTATTCTCCAATCCTTGAAATGATTTACCCAGCATTTATGTATTGTTAGTGCAAAGGAATCCAATCAATCAGAAAAATATACTTCACAAATGAAGTGCTTTTGTTTGCTGTTGTAAGTGACCCAAAATCTTCTAGCAAGCTCTCGTATACTTCCCATTATCTAGTATGGAATATCTTCAGTCAAATGGGTATTTTATTCAGGGTTATTGCTTTAAAAATTCCCTATCACGTTGTGCCGCATTTGTATGTGGTCATCGAGACGAATGGGGATTTAAGAAAGACCGATATTTAGGTTTTTCAGGTTTTTCATCTTCCAACATTATTCAGAGGTTTAAAACAAGTAACCATTACCCACTGTTCGCAGCTCCCTGTCATATCATTAAAATGTGTAATGGACATCTACTCTGCAGGTCACACTAAAGTTCCTAGCAGAGGGTTCTTTGGGGGGCCATCTTCAAAATATTTCGCCGTTCCACTCTCTAACAATGTAAGGAAAAAATTAACACTAAAATCATTTTGTATGAGCTCTGATTTCTCTTATTTCATTACGGTGATCATTCCTCCGTGTGTAGGTTAGTGACAAAAAATATTTTTGCATTCAGAGGAACAAGTTGGTGATTGAAATTTCGTGAAAAGATCCCTGTGCAACAAACGATGACTTTGTTTTAATGATTGCCTCTCTAATTTGCTTGTCATATCCATGACACTCTCTCTCCTATTTCATGAATACAAAACAGGTTGCCCTTCTATGGACTTTTTTGATGTAAGGTCCCCATACCACAAGGCAAGCAGAGGATCGATAAGGGTAGTGTAGGCAATAGTGGATTTGTTACAGCTTTTGTGTCTTCTGCCAATAAAATTCAGTTTTTAGTTTGCCTTCCCCACAACATTATCTATGTGACTGTTCCAATTTAAGTTGTTTGTAATTGTACTTACTAGGTATTTGGTTGAATTGACACCCGTCAGATTTGTGTGATTTATTGTGTAACAAAAAATTAATTGATTTCTTTTTGTATTCATGTGGATGACTTCACACTTCTCCTTATTCAGAGACAACTGCTACTTTTCGCACCATACAGAGAAGGGTCCAAGTCATTTTGCAATTGGTTTGATCTCCTGACGCCTACATTAGATGGTACATTATGGCATGATCTGAAAAAAATCTAAGAAGGCTGCTCAGATTATCTCCTAAATCATATGTGTAAATTGTAATGTAACTGGATAGATAAAAAGATAAAAAAAACCTATCCACTAAGCAGTGGCAGGAGAACACTCTTATAAAAAGGTATTAGAGTTTGCTAGATTTCTGAGCTAGTGGCTCAAAGGGCTGGCGAGGTTTAGGAAAAGTGGTAGAATTCGGAAAAGTCACCCAGAACCCAGGTTCAGGAGAGACTTATTGGATGGGATGAGAAGGAAAGTAAGTCTCCCTGACCGTGAATTCTGGGTGACTTGTCCAAACTCTACCCCTTTTCCTAAACTTCATCATTTCATTTCCTTCACCCCTCTTCTTTCCCCTTCAGCCCTTCTGCCTGAAGAAAGAGCCTAAGGCTTGCATATTTAATACCTTTTATATGTGTGTTCTCCTGCCAAGTGGTGAGTAGATTTTTTTTATATACAGCTACATTATATTTTCAAAAATTTATTATTTTTGTTGATGTATATACTGGTAGATTAGGAACAGCAGAGGACATATAACACTTCCTTGGGAAATGCCAGTTGTCACTTCTGTTTTACTATATGATTTTCTGTCAGTTACTACATACTGTGACCTTACTGAGAGGAAAACGCGAGTCCAGTCCCCCAACTGAAATGGTACTCCATAAACACACCATTTGATTAGAAGTCTCTTGTGAGGAATGATGTTAAAAGACTTACGGAAATATAGAAATAGTGGAATCAATCTGAGATCCCCTGTTGATAGCAGTTGTTGCATCATGTGAATAAAGAGAGTGTTGAATCTGTGTTGACAGTGTGTCAATAGCCATTTGCTCTCATAATGTTCAAACACAGTATATGTTCCAAAATACTACCGCAAATCAACATCAGTGAAATAAGTCTGTAATTCATCGGATTACCCCTATTTACTTTCCTGAGTATTGGTGTAACCTGTGCAACTTAGATCTTCCATCGAATGAGTGGTTGTATGCGGCAGCTGCAAAAGGGGCTATAGTATCATCATAGTCTGAAAGAAACACAATTGGCATACCCTCTGGACTAGAAGAGTTCTCTTTATTAAGCAACTTCACTACATCAGTGATATCTACTCCTAAGTTACTGTGTTGACAGCTGTTCTTGATTTGGATTCTACAATATTTACTTTGTCTTCTTTGGTGAAGAAATTTCAGAAAACCATGTTCTGTATCTCCCTTTAGTGGCGCTGTCATTGGTAACATTATCATTGATATCGCACATGGAAGGTATTAATTGTATCTTACCACTGGTGTACTTTGCATACGACCAGAATCTCTTTTGACTTTATGCCAGATTTCGAGACAGAGTTTCATTGTAAACAAAATGTTCATGTGGCTAGGTCCTCCCATTGGGTAGACCACTGTGGTGACTTGTGTGTAGATGAGGATGAAACATTGATGGAGCGACACAATACCCAGACCCCACCCTGAGAAAATCTCCAACCCAGCTGGGAATCGAATCTGGCCCCCTCATGTGGAATTCTGCTGCACTGATCATTCAGCTATTGAGGAGGACAGTTTCATTGTGGAAATTATGAAAAGCTTGTAGCACTGAAGTTTGCACTAGATTTTGAGCTTCAATAAAACATTCCCAATATTGGAAATTTTGTGTTGTTTTTAACTTAACGTGCTTCATTGCCTTGGCGACAATGTTTTGACCTGTTTTTTGTACTGTGGGGGATCAGTACCATCTTTTATTAATTTATTGGGTATTAATCTCTCAATTCCCAGGTAGATGCCGTGTTTCTTGACTTCTGCAAGGCGTTCGATACAGTTCCCCACAGTCGTTTAATGAACAAAGTAAGAGCATATGGACTATCAGACCAATTGTGTGAATGGATTGAAGAGTTCCTAGATAACAGAACGCAGCATGTCGTTCTCAATGGAGAGAAGTCTTCCGAAGTAAGAGTGATTTCAGGTGTGCCGCAGGGCAGTGTCATAGGACCGTTGCTATTCACAATATACATAAATGACCTTGTGGATGACATCGGAAGTTCACTGAGGCTTTTTGCAGATGATGCTGTGGTCTATCGAGAGGTTGTAATAATGGAAAATTGTACTGAAATGCAGGAGGATCTGCAGCGAATTGACGCATGGTGCAGGGAATGGCAATTGAATCTCAATGTAGACAAGTGTAATGTGCTGCGAATACATAGAAGGATAGATCCCGTATCATGTAGCTACAAAATAGCAGGTCAGCAACTGGAAACAGTTAATTCCATAAATTATCTGGGAGTACGCATTATGACTGATTTGAAATGGAATGATCATATAAAGTTGATCGTCGGTAAAGCAGATGCCAGACTGAGATTCATTGGAAGAATCCTAAGGAAATGCAATCCGAAAACAAAGGAAGTAGGTTACAGTACGCTTGTTCGCCCACTGCTTGAATACTGCTCAGCAGTGTGGGATCCGTACCAGATAGGGTTGATAGAAGAGATAGAGAAGATCCAACGGAGAGCAGCGCGCTTTGTTACAGGATCATTTAGTAATCGCAAAAGCATTACGGAGATGATAGATAAACTCCATTGGAAGACTCTGCAGGAGAGAACACTCAGTAGCTCGGTACGGGCTTTTGTTGAAGTTTCGAGAACATACCTTCACCGAAGAGTCAAGCAGTATATTGCTCCCTCCTACGTATATCTCACGAAAAGACCATGAGGATAAAATCAGAGAGATTAGAGCCCACACAGAAGCACACCGACAATCCTTCTTTCCACGAACAATACGAGACTGGAATAGAAGGGAGAACCGATAGAGGTACTCAGGGTACCCTCCGCCACACACCGTCAGGTGGCTTGCAGAGTATGGATGTAGATGTAGAATTGTCACCAATACTATTTCTTTGAATCTAAGCCACATTTGGTCCGCACTTACATAGGTAGTTGGGAAGGAAAGGAAACTGTCTCTGAAGAAGGCACCAAGCAAATTTTTATCTGCTTTTTTAAATAGATATATTTTGCTTTCTTTTTAGTGGATTTTGATGCTTTGGTGGTCTGTCTCACTACAATGACCCTGTGGTCACTAATCCCTGTATCTGTCATGATGATCACTATTTGGTCAGTATTATTTGGTACTAAGAGGTCAAGTATTTTTTGCATTCATTTTCACTTCGATTGTCTCCTGATTCATTTGCTGAAAATATTTTTTGAAAAAGCAGTTAGTAAGATTTCAGACAGTGTTTTATACCTGCCACCAGCTTTGAATGTGGTTTTTCACCAACATGACAAGGGTAGATTGAAGCCACTGCCAACTATAATTGTGTGAGTGGAGTACCTATTTTAGATGATACTCAAGTTCTCATTGAATCATCTGGCAAATCTATCATCTGGATCAGGGAGTCAGAAAAGGCAACCAATATTTAATTTATTTTGGTTGTCACGTATAACCTCTACCCGCACGGTCTGACAGGAACTATGTATCTCAATTTTGTTACATGATAAAGTACTTCTAACAACAACAAATATGCCCACCATCAACTGTGTTTCATCAATCCTTTCTGGACACCATTAGGTACCCTGCGAAAATTTCAGCTGAACTTATCACTGGCTTTAGCCAGCCTTTGGTACCTGTAACTATCTGTATGTCAGTGCTTTCTGTTAGTTCATACTGTATGTCAGTGCTTTCTGTTAGCTCATACAGCTGTGGTTCTTTCGCAGCACAGCTGTGACAGTTCACGACTACAATACTGATTCTCCCTTGCTCTACTCTCTTCCTGTGTTTGTCATGCACCCTTTTTGAGACTGAAGCCCTTTCTGTACTTTCCTGAGACCCTCTGGCCTAAAAATCTGCTCAGTTCATTCCACTCAGACTCCACTACCCATGTAGCTACCTTGTGTGTATGGTGGTGTCCTGACCTATTTAGCACGGAATCCGAAATCCCGCCACCCTATGGCACAAGTCAACCAATCTGCAGCCTACATAGTCGCAGAACTGTCTGAACCTCTGATTCAGATGTTCCACTTGGCTCTGTACCAAGGGTCCTCAATTAGTTCTGTTGATGATGCTGCAGATGGTGAGCTCAGCCTTCATCTCGCAAGCAAGACCGGCAATCCTTACCTCTTCAGCTAGCCACCTGAATCCAGTAAGAATCTCTTCCGATCCAAAGTGATACACATTGTTATTACTGACACGAGCCACCACCTGCGGTTGGCAACACCCTGTGCTCATCGTGTGAGGTCTTTTTAATAAACTTGTTGTAGCTGCAAGGAATCTGTAATGGTATCTTGGGAAGAGATAAAAATGACAAGGACAAATTACTAAGTCCAAGACATGAAGTTAACTAGGTATTTATTCAAACTGTATAAGATACTAAGCCTCTCCTCCAACCTGAAATGCCTTCACGAATGAATGGCAAGCCAAAAATGTAAAGACAGTGAAGTCATCCACTTTTCCCCAGCATGAAGTAAAAAGTCTCTGTCTATGTTTCCCTGACAAACAGAGCCAGCAATGAAACATCTAGGTCCCCGATGGCTTTGCTGCTTACAACATAGTGCCCATCCAACTCTGCCCTGCAGCTCCAACTGCTGCTTCTCTGCCAAATGGCTGGTTTGGACTTTCCCGACTGAGTCGGCTGTTGTTCTCAAGGCTTCTGTCCCCTGAATATTGACCTCCTCCTCCTCCTCCTCCTCCTCCTCCAGCCCCTTCTGCCTGGCATTACCCTAAGGTGTGTGGAAGAAGAGAGATGCTCAGATTTTTGCTGTTGGCTGATGAGGTAATGTTAATACTTTGATATTGTACAGAGATCGAATTGCCACTCCAAAGTTGGCAAAGCAAGTCAATGCCACAGACATTAGCAAGACAGTGAAGTCATCCACTTTTCCCCAGCATGAAGTAAAAAGTCTCTATGTTCCCCTGACAAACAGAGCCAGCAATGAAACGTCTAGGTCCCCGATGGCTTTGCTGCTTACAACATAGTGCCCATCCAACTCTGCCCTGCAGCTCCAACTGCTGCTTCTCTGCCAAATGGCTGGTTTGGACTTTCCCGACTGAGTCGGCTGTTGTTCTCAAGGCTTCTGTCCCCTGAATATTGACCTCCTCCTCCTCCTCCTCCTCCTCCTCCTCCTCCTCCAGCCCCTTCTGCCTGGCATTACCCTAAGGTGTGTGGTAGAAGAGAGATGCTCAGATTTTTGTTGTTGACTGATGAGGTAATGTTAATACTTTCATTTTGAAATACTCTGCTACTTGTAATCATAAAACATCTCCTTGGAGACTCCCTAGTTATTTAGTTATTTTTTGGAAAAAAAATTCATAAGTGGATACAAAGTTATTAAGAAACATGTCGAATTTAGAGTTGGGATTAGGCTAAATGTAAATTTTATGAAGTCAGCATTTTTTAGCTTACTCTAAAGTCTTCCATTGTTTTGTCATTAATCTATCTCATTGTTTTCTTTGAGTAGTTCTGATCTGCATACATGGTGTATTTATATATTGTGACTAACTGAGCAATGTCATCTGACAACCCATTTACCACAAGATAGCCATCTGCTTGTTTACTTTATGCTTGCTATATGAATACGTAGTTGACCAGGTTACTAGCATCTTCAGCAACTCGCATAAGGGAATTTATGACTGATACTATATTTTAAATGGCCTATAACATCTCTAGATCATTGTTCCTGTCCGATTCCTTTAAAAGAGCTTTATAGAAAAACCACCAATCAATAATATCTTCCTTTTGTCTTTCAGATACTACAGTAAGGCTTCAAAACTCTCCCCAGCTACCCAGTAGTGACCTGTACAGTGTAACAACATCAAGAATTATGCTGTATTAGTTCAAAAGTGCATGCTTCTAGATCCCGATATATACAAAATTTATGATTTCGAAATTTTTGAATTTATATTCAGTATTTGGTCTATTGTCATGTTATACGACAGACTTGTTTTCCAGTAAATTAAGTTGTAATGGACTGATGTTTTCCATGTTGTATGTCTAAAGGCTGTGATACATTTTCAGATGTGGTGTCCACCAACTCCACCACAAGATGAAAATGATGTTTATATAGATCACTCTATTGGTTTTCTCTATGAACAAACAATAATGTCTGAATCTCAGCTACCTGCAGTTTATGTAAAGAAGGACTTCAAGCGATATAGACTGGACATTTCTCCTGGATCAGACAGAGATGGTATGTTTGTAACCTTTTTGTTTGTAATTACAGCTATTAAATAGAAGTCAGCTCTGTTTATTATGAATGTGTACTTGTCCCCCCCTCCCCCAGGAGCCACGTCCAGTTTTTCAATAGTATATTGTATTTGCATACAGTGTTCCTTATTTTGTGTCATTTGCGTGGTGAAAAGAGCAGATATATTATTTTATGAGAAGAAAAGTTGCTACTCACCATGTAATGGAGATGCTGAGTTACAGATAGACACTCTCAATTAAAGCTCAGTAACATATGCTGTAATCCATTTCCTCTTGTTTTTGGGTTTAATTTTTCCAACTATCTTTTCTGCTGCTTTGTGTATACCAGATTTAATTTGATCCCAGTTTTCATTTACTCCACCATTTGAAAATATTTTGCTCATGAAATTTTACTATGGAAACTGAAATCACTGGCTATCAGTGACACTTGTGTTCTGAGATGTTTATATTTTCCCACCTCCAGCAAATGTTTTGAGTGAAATGCCCAGTCGATGCGCTGTTGTTTTCACGTCAATTCTACCAACATTTAGAGTTGTTTAGTTCTCGGGGTTTTGTAAAATTCCTGGATTCATGTCTCGTGGCTGTGCAGCCTATGAAAAGGATTGCGGAAGACTCCCAAATAAATTCCAAAATACAGTGCAGTTTTAATACCAATATATTTCCAGGACTCTGGTGTCCGAGCCTGGTGAACTGTACCGGTTACATCACATGTACCCAAAGTTGACATCAAATGACACAGAGTTCACAACAATCAACAAACGAGTGAGCCTACAATACATTTGCTTGCAACCCTAGCCAAAAAACGAGTGCCCCAAGGCGCCTGCGTGACCTCTATTTATACTTTTGTTAACAATTACCTACAATGAAAATTACAATTTTATGTAAAATCACAATTAAAAGTTAAACCGAATATGAGCTACACAGTGCTAAAATTTACAGTCTCAGTGCTGAACAAGGTGAACCTATTTTCAACTTAGTTACGAGTTAATATAACATTTTCTGACCAATTATTTACAGGTAACAATTACATTTCTAAATTTGTTTATTACAAATCAACTAGTGCCTGAATTTTAGTGCTAACATATATCAGAGATTCAATTAACATGCTTTATTTATATGTTCTATTTAATTTGCTGTAGTAATTTTATACTGATAGGTTTACTGGTACCTCCTGACCATGTGCTTTATTTCTTTCGATTAGTTACAGTATTAATTTTACATTTATATTGTGTTTCTCACATAAGAACAATGTTAAATTTTTTGGGGCACATTCAAAATGCACACGGTGGCTTTTACGCATATGGTTTCAGCAAAGCATCCTTTTCGAATTATATGTATACTGAAATAGTGGTTACTTTTGTATGTAATTTGGAAACAGGTCACTTTACAATTGGACAATGAGGACTGGTGTTTATCTTTAATGCTCTCCGAGGGGTTCTGATAGGTAGCAATGAGATACAGTAATACTTCAGTTCTTACGCCCAAAACTTTGATTAATTTTCAATTGTCTGAGGATATCTTTAATTACATGATCACACTCTGAATAGTGATTGGTTGTTTGTTCCTCTTCATCATAAAACACAATATTCAATGTAATTTCTTTATTATTAATCAGCCTCATAATTGTTGTTTTCCTTTGGTAAACTGCAGGTTCTTTCTGTTTTGTGAAAAAAAAAAATGAAGACTGAATTATACAGTATTACAATATTTAGTCTCTTGTGATACTTGAATAAAACCATGGATATTCTCTTTTACATGTTAAATCCATCATCACATCAGCTCAGAGTTACTCTTAAGAGTCATAATAGCTTCCAGCATGAAATAGTTTTCTTTTTATTTTGTTTCAATACTTCTTTAATTATAAAAACTTCAAAATGCAAATAATGGCATTAACTCCCCAGAAATAGTTTTTCTTCTCAGTAAATAAGGCTGTAAGTATTGACCAGTGAATATTTTCTTTCTGTGTATGTTCACTGTTTTAACTGGAGTTATTGACATCAATTATATGCCCATAGATCACATATAAATAAACTTCATGTGTTCTCTGATGAGTTGCTAATGCACACTGAACAAATTTTAACTCAAAATATGTGACAATATTCTCCTTTCAGTTTTTCTAGTTCTTAACAATTGAAAAGAATACAAAATTTTTTGTGTAATTTGAGTACAATGAATGTAGAGGTCTACAATACTGGAAAACCAGATTTTCTTGCAATTGCAACAGTCATTTAAATTGCAATTGTGGCTGGCTCAGCATATATGCCTATTACTTTTAAAATACTGTCTCCAGAATGTTGTGTTGTTTGTGTGCATGATACAAAACAAAAATAAATACACGAATATTAAATATTAGTTACAGATTAAAAAATGTAATGCACAGAGTCAAATTAAATATGTGTTTATTATAACACTTCAATATATTTTGCATGTCATTGCGTCTCCATGTCTGTGATTGCTTAAGTCTCAACACTTTATAGGAAAGTTCCACTTGTCAAACCCTCATAGCATCCAGACCCTGCCAAGCTGATCTTTTTAATTTACCACACGCTCCAAAATTCCTTTCCCACACCTCAAAATTCAGAACCCAAACAAACCTAAAACACTGTTGTTAATCTTTCCACCAAAAACCTCAGTCCTACAGAAGTTTCAGTCCTATCCAAAGGCCTCACTTGCAGCATAACACCAGAGATTAACCATGTTGGACTTGTAAAAGGCCTACTCTCCTCCCCGTTCCTTCATCGGAAACTCTTCTTTGCCCTCAGTCCCTCCTACCAAGTCAACCTATCCCAATACTGAACATTGCCTCTCCCAATCATACTACTATCCAAATGTGACCCTCACCCTCTCCTACCTTACCACCGCTGCCACCCCTTGCTTATTTTCCAGGAATCCCTTACCTCCGACTTGGTCTCACCATTCTTTCCCAGATCCCCACCTAAGAACACTAACCTTTCAGCAGAAGAAAACAGCCATACACAAACTTAAAACAGATTCTGATCTAATAAACCTCCTGTAGACAAAGGCTCTACCACTGTCATGGTAAGTCACAGTGATTACCTGGCAGAAGACCTCTACCAAGTGTCTAATTCCTCCACCTACAAGCTCTGCCATAGTGAGTCCATCCCAGAAGTCCACAATAACCTTCAAACCCTATTTCTATAGGACCCTCCCAGAACCACTTCCTGGAATCTGTTTCCCTCCTGACCACAGCACCATCCTACACACCAACTTTCTGCACAAAGTCCACAAACCCAACAATCCTGGACGCCTCATTGTAGCTGGTTATTGTGTTTGCAATGAAAGAATTTCTGCTCTTATTACCGTTGTCCAAAACCAGGCCTCCCACATCAAATATACTAAACACTAACCACTTCCTTTACCTATTCTCCACCATTCCTCCTGAATCCCTTCTCATCACTGTTGAGACAACCTCCCTACACACCAATATTCCTCATGCCCATGGCCTTACTGCAATCGAACACTACCTCTTCCAACGTCCTTCATATTCGAAACCTACTACCTCATTTCTTATACTACTTACCAACTATATCCTGACACACAACTACTTTTCCTTTGAAGGGAAGTTATACAGAGAAATCCGCAGCACAGTCATGGGCATCCGTTTGGCACTTTCCTATGCTAACATATTTCTCGACCATGTAGAGAAAACCTTGACAACTTTAACACTTCTCCCATCCACTTCACATGGTCATCCTCAAACCACCATATCACCTTCTGGACATTAACATCCACCTCTGTGGTGTCTCCATCCACACCTCTGCACACATTAAACTCACTGACCATTAACAGTACCTGCATTTCAATAGATGCCATGCCTTCCACACCAAAACATCTTTCCCACATAGGCCACTCATTTACAACATATCTCCAATGATGAGACTCCCTTGCCCAGTATGCTGAAGGTCTCATGAAGGCTTTCACAGACTAGCACTACCTTCCAAACCTAACTGCAACCAGATTTCCTGTGCCATATCCTCACACTCCATCAATCCTCCCACTGTACTAATCCTCCCACCACCAACCCCACAAATCAGCTATCCGTCGTAAGGGCTTTGAAATGAGGAACATCGTACCCAAGATACTGTCCACCCCTCCTAAAGTGGTATTCTGTTTTCCACCCAACTACACAACATCGTACTATCCCTAAGCCATTCCCACCCCCAACCCCTTGCCACAAAGATCATATCCCTCTGGAAGACCCAGGTACCAGACAATTCACTCACCCAACACTTCCTGCTCCAGTCCTGTCACAGGCTTATCCTAACCCATCAGAGGCTCAGCTCCCTGTGAAAGCAGCCGTGTCATATACCTAATCTGCTGCAAACACTGCATAGCTTTTTGTGTCATTATGACTTCCAACTAGCTGTCCACCTTGATGAATGGCCAATGCAAAACTGTTACCAAGAACAAAGTTGACCACTCAGTGGAACAACATGCAGCTGAGCATAACATGCTCAATTTCAATGACTGCTTCAGAACCCAAGCCATCTGGACCCTCCCCTCCTCCACTAGCTTCTCTGAACTATGCACATGGAGTTATTCTTGCAACACGTCTTCACTCCCGTTAGTGTCCTGGGCTTAATCTTTGAACACACTGTCACTACATCCTCCACCCCAGAAATTTCCCGTTCCTTCATCCCCTGTTCCAGTTCACATCTCCATGTCACCTTCAGCATGCACCACTTTCCACCATCTCTGACCCTGTGCATCACATATGTAGCTCATGCACCTGCCACCCCTCCCTCCCACTTTCCTAGCTAGCAAATTACTTTATCAAATTACACACTTCCTTCTGTAACAGAAAAGGGCCCAAGGTAGAGAAGGAGGGAGGGTGGAAGTTAAATGTGCAATCCTTTGTTGAGTAGTGTCTTAGTATCTAGCCTGCTTTTGTTCTGGACCACTATAATTGATTTGTTAAAGGCATTGAAGGGATTTTTCAATGTTTACCTCCTTTACAAGCATAATGATTGAATGATCAAAGTCAACCATATCAGAGACAGGGACGATTTTATGATAGTTGTGACAAACAACTAAATGGTTTGATCTTATGGTATTATAAATAAGGGTGACAAATGAATTGTCGATAGGCACACAAACGAGATTGAAAACTTCACTAGGATGAAAACTGTTTCAAATTAGAGTACGTACACACACACACACACACACACACACACACACACACACACACACACACACACACACACACACTGTTCACTGTTCACTGTTCACTTTCTATGGTAACTTTTACATGTATGCAGTTGCAAGCAAATGGCAATAACCTGCAGGTCCCAGGAATAGAAATTAACTACGTAAAATTCTAATAAGTAACACAAGTAGTACTACCCCTCTTGCATGCAAAGATTTCATTTACAATTTTATTAACTAATGTTCTCTTATAATTTACTATGACTCATTCCAAGTCCCTGAAATGCTTTCATAGTAGGAGTTCCTGAATATGACATATCCGTGAACATCTTACACTTGTTCTATCATTTCGTGAGCATATAAATGAAATACCAGGAATGATAATTTGCAACCACATAATACGCCCTTTTTTAATACATGCTTGTCTCATCTTTCTAATTCCTTTGCAAATTGTAAAGGGCTCTACTGCTACTGCTCTCCAGTACTCTCTGCTCCTGGATTTGAACACATCTTTATATTTTTGATTTGACAAATTTCATCTGGATTTTACGTAAATATATTTCAGTAATGGAAATTCCAGAATGGAAAGAGGAAAATAAAAATGAAGAAAGGCAGTTACTCACCTCTACTTGATTGACACCTGTTACAGTGACTTGACTAGTTTTCAGGCTACCACTCTTTTTTTTTTAGTGAAAGTACAACTGTCACACACACAACCACAAATACAACCAATCTGGTTGATTTGGATCCTCTCTCGTCTGAACAGTGTAGGTGGGAACTGCCAATATACCTTGCATTATTGCAATGCCCTTGACCTAAATGTCTAGTCATCCATATCTCACTCTCGTTTCCTTAACCTCCATATTTTTTTTTCCTCCCCCCACACCAATCCTCCCCAATCCCTTTCCCAAGAAACTTCTTTGTGTTTTGAATGTCACCTTTTCAATCCACATTTTGCTACTTCCTGTTTATACCCATTGGCCTTACCCCACCTACTTCTGGCCCCATACATCGTATCGCTTTCCATTTGCCACATACCCTACCTCTTATCCTACTCCTGTCAACTTGAACAGCAACTCATAAACAATCTGTGTGCCACAAGTGTGCATGTGGAAGAGGGACGCACTTACACTTAAAACAAAGCTCAAATGCCTGTAGTGTCAATACCTCTGCACGAGTCTGTACGTCACCCATCAGTTAACTATATATGAGTGGTTTTGTTTCTTCAGTTTTATTTGTTATGTAAATATGTTTTTGCTTTTTTCCGAGCACCATTTTATCTCTCTCTGATTCATGAGCGATAACTGAGCATCATTTTTATGTCTAATACAGAGCGACTGGCTCGTACTGCTTTGACCCCTTTCTTTTGTCCAATGTTTGTTTGTTGTTCTGCTTGGAAGAGCATATAAATTAATATGTTACTAAACTCAGAAACGTGCTCTTTAATAAACTTTGTCAGTATTATATCATAACTACTAGAATTTTTTTTAAATTTTATTTTGAAGATTTGTGCTGGTGTAGTGATAGTTCTAAACAACCCGCTTCCCACAGCCCATTCATATTGTTTCTTGTTTTCAAATTATGATCCAAAAAAATAATAATTTTCTTTATTAATAAAAAATTGTGTAATGAATGACATTATATATAGATAGAAAGCTCAAAGTAATGAGTTACTAGACTTGGACTAAAATATCCCAAAACATGAAGTCATTTCTTAGTTTCTGTGTAGCTATGAAGTCTAACCATGTATTTAACAATGGTTTCCTTTGACCATAAGTCTTAGAGGAGCTGTTTGGAATGCTCTGCGAGCACTTTTCACTCAACTGATGAACTTTCATCACTTTCAGTTTCTAATGAAGTACCATCACATTCTTCTTCACTTTCTGAACCAATAAATTGAATGTTAAACTCAGGACCACTGTAGCCATCCTTTTTTGAAAGCACTGCCTAAACAGCAATAGAGGAGAGAGTCTGATAGAGTGTGTTTTGTTGTCAAGTGTCCAACGCTGCACACAGTAAAGGTGGAGTCTAGTGGCAATTACCTCAACCAAAACGTAACTGCCAGGCAACAAATGTAGGGCCATTTGCTCTCTAGTGGCCAAATAGTTAACTGTCAGTGCTGAAGTGGATATACGAGAGTTTTAGTTTTCCAAAGGTCTGTTCTTAAGTTACGGAAGTATACTCACGATTTTAAGTGTCTATGAAATAATAAAAATAATTTAACTCGGGGTTTTATGTTAAGGGGTTAACTGAACACGGAATTATTTTTATGGCGTTTCTGTTGATGTAACAGATGTAGAAATGTATGAAATTCAATTTGAGAACACAGATTGTAGACAGTAGATAGTAGATAGTTAGAAAATTATACTTATCTTGCAATTCTTGTCACAGATAATGGTGGTTAGAAAATTAGTCTCGTCTTGCAATTCTTGTTGTCACAGATAATGTTCAGCTCCTTGTCCTGTAAAAAAAAAGGGGGGGGGGATAGGAATCACCTCTAGATGGAATTTCCACTTGAAGTGTTTCAACCATTAGTGTTCGATATCACTATGTTTCTGTCCATTCCTGCATAAAGACCAGTTAACCCTCCTAGTACCACAAGGGTCAATATTACCCCAAAACGACTATGGGAATGTACGTATATATCTCGCTTGTTTACAAAACT
Organism: Schistocerca nitens; assembly: GCF_023898315.1. NCBI lineage: Eukaryota > Metazoa > Arthropoda > Insecta > Orthoptera > Acrididae > Schistocerca > Schistocerca nitens. Next base: position 704,717,648 of record NC_064614.1, on the reverse strand, counting down.
GTTATTTTCAAAATATATCACTTTCTCCCTCCGAGACAGTTGTATCCCATGATGTTTCATTCATTTTTATATTTACAACACATTAAAATTTTTACATGGTGTTTTGCACTGAGTACTCTTGGGTTCAGTATGATCCCATCTCATTTGTGTCCTGAAAGTAACATTTATGGAAATAGAAGGATGAATGTTATGGTGAACAGCTGTTCTACAAAACATCTGCAACAGTAAAAATAATATTTCCTGCTTACTTTTGTGCCAGTCATTAGTGTTTGTTTCATCAAATGTTGTTGTACTCTTTCCAGTACCACTGGGATCAATATAAGCACATTGTTTCGTCCAGTGTCAAAAGGGTAGGGGTCTTTAAATTGTTGCCAGGTCAGATGAATGGCGAATGGCGGGGAAATGGTAGCAAGGGACGGGAAAGGACACCAGGTGCACTCAGTGTGTATGCCTGGGGGCCTCTTTCAACATGTTGGAAGAGTTTGTTCCAGCATTCATTGAGGGAACAGTGTGCAACCAGCTGTAGACTGTGGCACATATTGGAACAAATGATACATATTGGAACAAATGATGCCTGCCAGCAACTGGCAGAGAAAATTGAGAAGACCAGCCTTGTGCATGGAGTTTCAATGAAGCTCACAATTTGCAGCATTGTCTCCAGAACTAATTGTGGCTCTTTGTTTCTGAGTTGAGTGGAAGGATGGAACCAGAGTCTTCTAAGGTTCTGTGAGAAGCTAGACTGCGAGTTCCTGGACTTGCTCCATAGGGTTGAGAACTGTAGGGTCACCCTAAAAGGATCAATTGTGCGCTACATGTAAGAGGCTGCTACTCAGGTAGCTGACTGTGTGTGGGGTGCACACAGGGGTTTTATAGATTCAGCGACTCTCCATCCAATCCATGTATCGATAGCTGTAGCAAACCCAGAATTGTCAGTGTAATAAAGAAAGAAATGCCTTTCATATGTGGGAGTATTAAAATCCTAATGGTTAACAGCCGAAGCATTCACAACAAAGTGGCAGAGTTTGAAGAGCACTTGAAAAACAGTGAAGCTCACATAACACTATGTAAAGGAAGCTGGTTGAAACCTGAATTTGATAGCAGTGAGGTTTTTGAGGAAAATTTAAATGTATATCAAAAGGCTAGGCAAATGGGAATTGAAGGTGGTGTATTTGTCACAGTAGACAAGAATCTCAAATCCCCCCAATATAAAAATTGAAACTGCATGTGAAATTTTTTGGGCAAGACTCAATATCAGTGATGGCTGTAAAATGACAATTGGATCCTTCTGTCACCTGCGAGACTCATTTCCTGATGCATCTGAAAACTTTAGAGAATACCTCAGTTCACTTGCCTGTAAGTTCCCCAATCGTACTGTAATCATCGGCGGAGACTTTAACCATCTAACAACCATAGTGGAAATTACAGTTTTGTTAGTGGTGTTCGTTATAAGACATACTGTGAAACATTACTAAATGCCTTCTCTGGAAACTACCTAGAACATATAATTACGAACCCCACTCTTTACGAAAATACTTTGACTCTAGTAGCAACAAACTGACCTAACCTCTTTGCGGGTGCCCACATTGAAACTGGTAACAGTGATCATGGCATACTTGTGAAAACAATGATTACCAAAGTACAAAGGACACCTGAAACGAGCAGAAAAATAAATATGTTCAGTAGTGTAATATCTCAATTAGTAACTTGAAACCTTCAGCACAAGGCAGGAGCATGTAGAGGAACTATGACTCAAGGTTAAAAGAATAGTTGACCATGCACTGGATACCTATGTATCCAGCAGAACAATTCATAATGGGAGGGAACCTCCAACATATACAGCTACCATAAAGAAACTTCTGTAGAAACAGAGATTACTGTATAATAGATGTAAAATAAAGCATTGGGCTGTACATAGAGAGATGCTGAATGAAACATGCTTGATTGCCAAGAAAGCAATGCTTGGTGCCTTCAGTGAGTACCATAGAGGACTATTGCCAAATGATATTCCACAAAACCCAAAGAAATTCTGGTCGTACACAAAGGCTGTTAGTGCCTCCAAGTTACAATCCAGTTCCTAGTGAATAAGATGAACTGAAATTAAGAAAAGCAAATCTAATATATTGCAGACACAATTGAGTATGATGGTGCAATGTTTAGGACTCTGGACTCACATTTGAAAGTAGAGGATTTCAAATACAGAGTGTACATAAAGTCCAGAAACACTTTCAATTATTTATTGCACAAGAACTATACGTTGTACAGATGTCATACATATTGCATTTTGAAGAGAAACTCTGAAAGTTATTTTTACAAACATTCGATATGTGAACCATGAGTGACCCGGCAGATGTCAATACAGTAATCGAATTCTTGCCATACCTGTCCCAGCATGGCTTCGTTGACTATGGCAGTCTCGTCCCGTATTCTCTCCTGGAGCTCTGCCATGTCACGTGGTAGAGGCGGTACACACACCAGATCTTTAATGTGTCCCCACAGAAAAAAGTCGCACGGAGTGAGGTTTGGTGATTGGGGAGGCCATTTCACGAAACAGCTGCCTCCTTCCGTAGCATGACCGATCCATCGATGCGGCAGCTCCATGTTCAGGTACCTACGAACTTCACGATGAAAATGGGGTGGAGCCCCATCCTGCTGAAAGATGAACGGAGAGTCCTGCATTTGAGGCATCAGCCATTGCTGCAATAGGGCAAGGTAGGAATATCCAGTGACAGTGCTCTCGGCGAAGAAGAATTCACTTCGCTCACACAGAGACGTCTGAAACTAACCTCAAGCCAAGAGCTAATCCATTCACCTCCATAACCATTCTCCCAGTAAGCTAATACAGCAAAGCATAACACAATAATCTTTGTGTAAATTGGAAAATTAGGAGAGGAGTACTGGGCAGATGTAGACTGTGAAGTAGGAAATGAATTGTGCTGTTACAGCTGAGTGAGTATTGCTGCCCATGAAAGGCAAATCTTAGGTTACAGATACCAAACTGTCGTGTGGTTTAACCAGTGATAAAGTTTCATTGCTGTGGAGCTCTTGGAGCAGAGTGGTAATTCCATTCTTCACTATTAAATTCTCCCTAGTGGGAAACTCACACAAGTCATCATGCCTGTGTAAACTTTTATTTTACAGCTCGGCGGCCGCATAAAATGCGGCACAGAGAAGATTCCGTGTACGCACCACGTTCTCTGTTTGATCGACCTTCTCCTGCTCTTCTGAAAATGCGAAGAGACATGAAATTACAGAAGTATCGTGGTGGCACGGTACGCCCCATGTTATCCATTTCCAGCCTCAAGCCAGCAGCTACTGTGAAGCAAATAGCTGAACCAGAGCATGTGCCAGAATGGCATATTCATGAGGAATGGGCTCTTTTACAGGTTTATTCTACTTCCATCTTATCCATTTCTTAAATTGTAACTTTAGTGAAATTATTAGTACTGTGTAAATTACAGCTGCAAAACATGTCCCTAATGTACATAACTACATTAATCTGTTATTTCAGGCTGTTCAGAGCTTCTTGCAATTACCGTTGAACTTGATGGTACTTTCACCAGCACATACACCAAATTGGGATATGGTATCAGATATTGTAAACAATGTTTCTTGTACATATCGGTCTCCAAAGCAGTGCCGAAATAGGTAAGTCGTGTATATTCTTATTGAAATTATAGATGAAGTGTAAATGAAAAGGGCAAAATACCAACCAGCAGTTATTACAAGTATAGAGGAAAAGTGACCATACTTAACACATGCACGAATTGCAGTTATGTCAGCTTGAATATAGAGGAAGGAATAATATATTCAGAGCAAATATTCAGTCTCTGAATTATTATGAGCTGCAGTGATGAGGGAGGGTGCATGTGGTGTGGTGAGGAGGGGATGGGAGGGGGGAGGGGATTGTAGATAAGTGGTGAAAAAGGAAGAACCAGTCGATCAGGAAATTACATTGTACCTGGAAAAATCAGCAAACTCTCAGGGGATTTCAGGAATTTCATCAAATCTCAGGGAATTCTGCATTTTTGACCTAGCATTGAAATCCTCCTCTTTTTTTTCCACAAATTTTAAAATACTTAATATCTTGAAGTGTGTTAATTGTGTGAATATTATTCTCTATAAATTATTGATGTTTAAAAACTGTAGTTAAACTGCTGCTTATAGCTAGTATATAGCTCAGCCGAGAGGAAAGAAAAGTCATTCCCCACTCACCATTAATTTATCAGGAGCTTCTTGATACCATCTTCCTCCTCACACCTGGAATTCTCAGGGAGTTCCCCCCCACCCCCCCCCCCCACCCCCCCACAAGTTCGAGTAGCCACCCTGAAGTTGGAACCTCTTGAAGAGGAATAATCAGAGATACACAGATGTATAAGGTTATGAGACCATACATGCTTGGACTGTGGGGACATAATATGAATTTTAACCAGAATGTATTTGACCCTTTCTATTTTTAAACATATTTTTCTTTTAATTAATCTCATTGTAGTTTACCTACTTTAAATCTTCCATAGCTCCAAAAAATTTAAATTAATCAAACACTACCTTCTCAGTCTCACAAAACAGTTCCTATTCTTTCTCAGACAGATGTTCATTTGGTCTTATTTATATTTGATGAGTTTGAATGACACTACTTAATGAACAGTTGTATACAAAGTGCATCTGAAAAGTTTGGTGAAAGGTCTCAGAAAATAAATGCATAGAAAATATATTTACTGGCCTTCAAAGTAATTACTGTTGTCTACAACACACTTCTATATAGGTTGTAAAGGTGTTGCAAACTGTCACTAATCACTTCTTGCAGAACTATGTGAAACACTGAGCTCGCATGTTGTTGGATATCAACAATATCTGTAGGCTCAACTTTCTCGCATGATGCAAAGTGACAACTTTCTTGCATGATGCAAAGTGACTGTTCTACAGCACCCTCCTTATTCTTCCAATTTGGCATCTGTTTGTTGCCCCTCCTTAAATGAGCCTTGAAAGGCTTATTCTTTGCAGATGTTGCACATGACCCGAGGTGCTTCGAGTGATATCACAAGAAGTGTTTCCTAACAGTTTCTAACAGCTTTACAACTGATGTTTGGCATGTGGTGTCACTAATGGTTATTACTTTGAAAGCTAATGAAGGTATTTTGATATTAACCTTTTATTTCCTTTATTTTCAGGTGAGCCTTGTAGATTCCATAACACTGTAAGAGAAATGCTTACCAGTGATCTTTGTGAGAAAATAAATTACTTTCCATCCCTGATATGTTTTTCAAAATTCCAAATGCAGACACCATTCTTTTCTGTGAGGAATTGTCATAATTTTGGGACTCATCTTGTACACTGTTTCTCGACAATTCAATGCAGTGTTGCCTGGGACACCTGTACAAATTGATCCATTGTAGAATGATGATTTTCCAGTACTCTTTTATTCACATACTTTTCTTCTTCTTGTTCCTTCTCTCCTCATTACTGACATTTGTGTGTCTTCCTGAAACGCATTGATTATGCTGATTTTTTTTTTCTTTTTTGTCTTCCCCCCCCCCCCCCCCCCCTTCTTCTTCTTCACTCATTTCAGAAGACCCAAAATTTTCACACAGTTCACAATATAATTCAACTGTGTTATACTTTTTCTCACTGAGAAACCATATGCATTGTTTGTTTTTGCAGTCATTGTAAATCAATGTCATGCAAGAAAAATGCAATAAACATATGAACTGTTGCTACCCACACACACGTGATTTGTGCCTGCTACTGCTTACATGCTAGCTGATCACCACAGGAAGTCATAATTTTAACCAATCGATCCTTACTTTTGAGACTCTAATAAACTAAACTCTGCCCAAACAGGCCATGAAGGCCCAAGGGTACCGACCAGCCGCTATGTCATCCTCAGCCCATAGGTGTCACTGGATGCAGTTATGTAGGGGTGTGTGGTCATCACACCACTCTCCTGGCCGTATCTCAGTTTATGAGACTCGCTACTTCTCAATCAAACAGCTCCTCAGTTTGCCTCACAAGGGCTTGGCACCCCACTTGCCAAAAGCGCTCCCCAGACAGGACGGTCGCCTATGCAGGTGCTGATGCAGCCCGACAGTGCTTAACTTCAGTGATCTCACACTTTAGTGTTATCACTGTTGCGAAGCCATTGGCACTTTTGAGACTCAGCAATTTATATTTGGATGAACATCCTGTAAAATCTCTGTAAGTGCTCCAAGACAGGTACAAATATGTACATCAGTAAGATAGATTACACTGTTATAGAATATATACTGTAAAGTAACATGTTTACTGTGACCACTTCATTATTTACATCACTTTAGTTCCCTCTGTCATCCCTATGCCTTGAATTGGTACTGGCCTCAAAGTATGTACGTGGTTTCTATTACAGGGAGTGACAGAAGACACTTTGCAATTCAGGGAAAATAAATATATGTATAAAAGTACACAGGTTGCCATTTTACTGTAGCTTATTTTGAGCAAAAAGGAACTTGAGTAGCAATCTTGAATGTTGTTGCGCTTCTCAGTATTGTTCATGAACTTGACAATCATTTGAGGTGCAATACCAACAGCTTCTTCTTTTATCACTTTGTTAAGACCGTCAGAGATAGGGAATATTATTCATGAGGCGGGACTTTTTTACAATGAAACTGTGCATTATCATCATAATAATTGAGGATTTTACCCAACTGTGGCTGTAAAAAGTTCTGTAACATTGCCAGTAATGATTACTGTTTACTGTAATACTGTTGTCCTGAAAGAAGTGTGTATCCACCACACCAAAGTTAAAAATGCACACCACACTCACTTTGAGCCCATGAGCTGCTTATTCCTAAAGGTTACCCTGAGACCAACATTGGAAGTTCTATTTGTTTACTTTGCACTATACCCTATGCCAGTAAAATCTGTTATGCAGACATAAAAAAGGTCTTGACATAAATTTTCAAAATCATTTGTCTTTGTTTCTTTGTACAATCATCTCTATTTTGTAGAAATACATTCGCAGATCTCAGTAGAGACTTTTACACTCTCATTTCCATTTGATAATTGTTTAGAATGTCTTGAGGATTTGTGAATTAAAACCATGACAACTGCCACATTTTCTTACAGTGCCGTTGTGTGAGATCAGGCAGGATATCAGTTTCAATGCAGGAACTATTTGTGTAAAGTTTGATCACCAACACTAAATTATTTTGTTACCAGGAACTCTTACCCCCCAAAGTGAATGTGAAATGTATACATTGTTCCTATATTAGATGCGACCAACATTCTACAGACCACACCATGATGTACACTGAAAATCACATGCACACTACCATTTGATGCACTCCCCACTACTATAATTCCTCATCCTAAGCTTCTTTCGGAGTTGGAGTGGGACATGAGAAAAATAAGGGCAAAAAGTGTAGAAAATTTGAAATGAAGGAGGGAGGTGACAGTGGGAGATGTTACAGCAAAAATTTTATCAATAGTGAGCTACCTACAGTAGAAGAATAAAGGTACGTTAAGAAAGAAAATTGTTATATGTTAATCATATATAAAGTGACTTATTGTGCTTGTAAAAAAATGCTCACTATTGGCAAAACAACTCGGTCATGCATGACGAGATGAAAGAGTTTGCAGATAACACTGGTCTGCTGTCACATAATGAAATTTGTTTTATGCTCATGTACTGAGACCTTTTAGAGAAGAAAATGTTAATTTACTGAATATTTGATCAATTTTCTGATTGGATTGAGAACTTCCTACTTCTCAACAAGAAGAAATTATCAAATGTAAAGGTAGCTTTTAAACAACCTGCTGAATAATAATGCCAACATCATGAGGCTGTTTTCAGATAATGATGTGTAGTAAAATGCAAAAAGCTCTCAGAGACGAGTGACAGCCGACCCTTGACGCAGACAAAAGTAACATATTGGATTATTCAGCTGCATTGTTACAATCTTCCACTGAATCTAAATAAACTGTAAAACATTAAAATGGGAGTGTATTTTTCCGGAGTGATTTAGGGAGTAATGAACACTTGGAAGTAGTGGAGAAAGCAGATTCCAGAGGAAACGTAATTTGTTTGTGAAGTAGGTAGCTAACAGCTCCTGAAACTAATTTAAGGTATTAATCATGGGTCTGAGAGTCTTACTATGTAATATAAATTGAGGATATGTAAAAGATTCACAAGAGAGCATCACATTTTGTGGCAGAAAAACTTTTACCGAATGGTGCGACAGTTCGTCAGTGTATATAAACTGAAGGAGCGTGCTTTGAGTGGAGATCAAAGTTTTTAGAAAAAATTACAATTTGACACAATTTTCTGAAGCTTTCAGAGTAGCCCTTCATCAGTAAGACAGAGAAACCAATTTCTCGTTTTGTGTTTATTAGAGCATTAATTAGATTCTGTTGTTTTTACTTTGTGATACTTGTCCAAAGCCCAGTGATTCTTCATCAAAACCACATCCCATGACTTCTGTGTGTGTGTGTTTTTATCATCAGCACCTCAAAATGCAACAATAAGTAGAGCAGTTCAATCTCATCTCTTCTATCACTACCTCATCTGTGTCTCATAACCAGAACTTTTCTATGACTTGATTGTCCAATCCCGTTTTTCCCTTGTGTGTGTCACTATGACTCTCTCTCTCTCTCTCTCTCTCTCTCTCTCTCCACCCTCCCCCCTTCTCCCTTTTCCCCCTCTCTAACTCCCTTACTCCCCCTCCCCCCTCTCTATTCCCCTCATTCCCCCTTCCCCTCCCTCCCCCTTTCCCTCCCTTCTTATTTCTGTCTGTTCCTTCAATTATTACTTTTTATCACAACTCTGTTTGGATTGTTTGTGTTATTTAGTGAATTCTTTTCTGTCTCTTCTTGTCAATTTTTACTTTCTGAAATTGATATTTCCTTTTGACTCCATTATGTATACATGTGTGTATAATTTTATCTACAGCAGTTTTTCCCCCTTTTCCCCACGATACACATGCTATGCTTCATGTTTCTCATAATAAATATCTGTTAACTTCCAATTTTCCCCATTTTTGTTTGTGAACAAGTACTTAGTATTTCCATTTTGCTATTGAGGTCTCACAGATGTACATATGCTACGTTTGGTCCATTAATTCTTGGTTACTTTTTCTGTGGTTTAATGCCTATGACATGATACAATGCTGAAACATTTTATTAGAAATATGCTGTGGTTTTATTTAAAAATAATCCAAAATGAAATGACAACCACGTGAAATAAAACAGCAACAGCCTGATAGATAGTTAACAAAGCTAAAAAATGTGTCCGCTTTCATTCCTATCAATAAACCTGCCACTATCTATAAATTACGTTTCCCCCCCCCCTCACCCCCCCCCTCCTCTTACTTTTTTTCTGTGAAGTAATTTAATATTAAATTTATACCGTGGAAACTCCAGGTTGTAATATCAACAATATTATGAAAAGAGTAGACTGGTACTCACCATAAAGATGATATGTGGAGTTGCAGATGGGCACAAGATAAGGGCTGTTAGACATTTAGATTTGGCCAACATGTTTTTCAGAAAAGTAAACACAAACACATTCACACAAGCAAGCTCAACCCACATGACTGCTATCTCTTGCATTTCTGACTGGAATGCAGTTGTCATGTGGGATGAAAGTGGTAATCTGGAGTGGGGTGGGAAAGAGGGAAGTATAGCAGGATCTGGGTGGGAGAGGGGGGAGGGGGGGGGGGGGGGGAAGAAAAGAGCACTGTTTGGTGGAGCATGCAGGAACCAGAAGGTGACATGACCAGACTGCCAGATACAGCATTAGGAGGCTGTGGGGCAAGTAACAGGTGGGGGCAGAGAAGGAAAGGAGCAGGAAAGATTGGCAAGTGCGTTGGCAGAGGGCAGTATTCAAATGAGGGTGATAGGATGGAGGGGGCAAAGCTGCTGTGTGAAGGGTTCAACTTGTGATAACCTACTGTTCCCATGACCTGCCGTTCAACAGTTTCTGCCCCCTCTGTAGTACCACCTCATCCCTATTCCATCCCCTATCTCTCATTGTGTGCCACCGTCTGCCAATGCATCTTTCCATCTTCCCCTTCCCTGCTTCTCTCCATCTCTGCCCCCCTAGCACCTGGCAGTGTTGTTATGCCACCTTCTAGTGCATACACACTCCACCAGACAGTGCTCTTCTCCACATCTGTACTCTGCTTCTCCTTCCCTGCCCCCCTCCAGACTGCTGCTTTTGTCCCGTGTGTGTGTGTGTGTGTGTGTGTGTGTGTGTGTGTGTGTTTTGCTTTATGGAGAAAGCTTTGGCTGAAAGCTAAATGTGTAACAGTCTTTTCATTGTGCCTGTTTGCAACTCATGTTATCTTCATGGTGAGTAGTGATCTGTCCTTTTCCTAGTATGGTTAATATTAAATTTGTCAGTTACAATATTATTTAGGTACCAGATTCAAAGGCAGCAATAGTACAGTAGTCACACATTAAAGGACAATAGTTATTATCACCTGTTTGCATAATTATTGGTCCACTGGTGCCTTATCTTCTGTTTTAGCAAAGGATTGATTGTAGTTGAAGTTTAATTTTGGATTAATTTATTTCTATGTAATGTATACTTTACTATTATTTGTTTTCGCATGGTTTAGAAGCTTTAACAATAGCCAATAAGGACTTCTAAACATGTTATGTTCTTTACTATTGCATTTTCCTGACAATTAATGAATAATTTGTATCCGAAAAAATGTCATGATTTTGTTTCCACTGAAAGCAGGATTACTGCAACCTGACTAAGTTGTAAATTATGCACCACCTAAGGAGTGAGTAAGAAGTAAAAAATGATAATACACAGAATAAATTTTGTGGGAAGAACAGTTTTATATAATATTTCTGAAAAGTTTAAAGGAATTATTGCTGATGGGTTACCATATTTTAATGAACATACAGCAGAGAACTAGAGAGACAAAAACTTCGTTGGTCACTAGATTCTTAAGTAATAGGAATTAAGTAAACAATTAAGGAATTAAGTAAAGGATTACAGGCTTGCATAAACTGTTTAAATAACACCAGTCTACAGAACGTGAATATCAGTGTCAAACTGACGCAACAGTATTGCAATAATTGTTGTTGGCACATTACATATACTGATGTATGCGTGTTCACTTTTTGGCTCTAAATATTGCAATCATACTATGGTCACTGGGTGTATGAATTGCAGAAGCCTTGTGTTGCCCACTTGGAAACAATATGTCCAGTTAGTGTTGATGTTGCATTGTTAATACTCATTTTGTTTTGTTACTGTTTAGGTTAATAGGACAGTGTGCATAATGATTTTTAAGATTAAACAGATGAATTTATCTCTGAATAAAACAGTTAAGCAGTGAACTGTTATCCAGGAATTCCAGCTTAAAGGGCTATATGTCAGAATCAGGTAGTCCCTGAATACTAGAGAGACATTTAGAAACTGACTGCATATTGAATGAAGACAGGAATACAAATAAGAAAGTGAAGCATGACAGTCTTGTATTGTGTGAAGATTTACTGGGAGCCCAGTAATTACTATGTTAATGTGTGGCAATCTGAAGTGATTGCTCTTATCAGCTGTGGTAATTTAACATCTTCAACATGCTCCACCACCACTAAGAATCTAAAATGTAGCAATCATCCACTGAGTAAAAATCTTCAGCAGTATCGGTCATTGAATCTACTGTGTGATAGCTGGTCACACAATTGGCACAGCGGTCTTATCTGAAATCTTCCCCATGAGCACCCATGCACTAGATGTGTGTGTGACCTTCCCATAATATGCTGATCGTTTATCTACAAAGTGGATCTACAATACTGCAACAAGTTGATAAAAAATGACAAATGCGAGGAAATCTGAGCGAGTTGTGACTTTTTTTGGACAACATAGTGGCATTTTGTGCCTAATCTTTAACAAGTATGCTACTGAATCACTAAGGTTTATATTTATTAGAAATGTTGTGCACTGATGTACCAAGCATCAAAACTTCTGTGTGGTAGCTGGATATAGTCACAAGTCGACATAGAAGTCTCATCTTAAACCTTCCCTGTGAGAACCAGCATCTCTCAGCAGCGGCTCTTGAAGACTACTTGTGGGTGGCAGCTATCATAGTCAAAAAGGTGGTACTGATTTTGTCTTCAAATAAAGAGGGAGAATATGAGGAAATTGCATCTTGGGTGAGCTACAATTGTTTACTGATTTTCCAAGATAACATTCTAGTAAGTAACCAAGTAAGAATGCAAATCATAAAGTAAATAATAGACACAACCTTGATCAACTAATGCAAGAAAAAGTGTAATTAATTGTCATTTAAGCAAGAAACAAGCAAGTAAATGACGAGTGGAAGAGACTACATGTCAAATTTTATTTCTGGGGAAGAAACAATGTCACATGAGACATACAAAAACGTGTATTGTCACCTGAAGTGCAGTAGATAAAACAAGGTGCATGTTGTCTATTGAAGTTAATTTAGTGTCAGTAGCTGATTAACTGGCATAAACATGGCAGTAGCTTGAGACTTGGAGCAATGTGTAATAGAATGAGAGAATATCTGGCAACATTATTTTTAGTGAGGAATCACTGATTAGCCCTACCAGGTAGTGTTCAATGGAAGAAAGGGTAGCAAGAAATACAAGTAATTTTAGAATGTCAGTTATGCTTTACAAGAATAACAATGTAAATGTTCTTGGGGAACTGCAGTGTCTAAAGTGAGAAACTGATCAAGTGTAAATATTAAGAATGAGGAAAATCTGATGTTCATGTGTAAACCACTAGTTTAGAATAGTAGCTCATACAGTACCATAAGTGAAAAAAAGTTCCACATTGTGCTTTAATAAAGGAGAAGAAAATTAAAAACCAATATTTCCAGACTTGTTCTTGTAGCAGTGTTCATATAGAGGAAAGACAGATGGTAAAGATTGGGCATGTAATGTTGCTTCTGTTAGGAGATACTGTCTGGAATGTTTGGTGACAGAAATTTAAGTGATACAAGTTTTTGTGGGATAATACAGGATATTTATAAGAAATGCCAAATCCATTAAAAGACACTGTGATTATGGTTTTTTCTTCGTAGCAGTAAATGTTAGCCTGTACTATCAAGAAAGGCTATTGTCTGTAGTGCTTTTCATTATTATCTGCAAGCAAAATAATAATAAGTGTCAAAGAAGAATTATGTATTGAAGTAAATCTGAGTATAAAACAAAAAATGAATTGATTCATTCTAAACTGCAGTGCATCACTGGCAAAAAGGAGGAAAAAAACATTAAGAAATGTTTGAGGAGCAGTTATAATTAGTAAAATGATGATCCTAATCTAACTGAACTTTTTAACCAAACCATAGATCAACTACAAGCATCACAAGGTGTGAAACAGCGGGCACTGATTTGATCATGAATTAATTGATTAATTTAATTTTAACTAGTGGATGTATTACAGGCATTTACTGCTTTCATTATGTCATGACAATAGAGAAAATTGAAAATGTTATGGACATCTTTTTGCTTTTATGAATATTGACTGATAGGAAAGTAAGATCTAGTCAGTGACAAAAAGTGTGATATAATCTCTACTGCTATTGCTGAATACAGCAATGAACATTTGGTGCATTTATTTTCACCATTCAGAAATAATGTTATCAAAATACCATCACATTTTAAAAATCATAAACTGCAATTCAGAAGCGTAAGATAAGGAAGTAAACAAATAAAAATAAATGACAAGTAGTTTAAGCAAGAGTTGGTAAAGACAGAATGTAAAACTCCAGCTAAAGAGAGAAAATGAAATAGAGAACCTGCAAGATGACACAGAAATGTCTATACTAAGACGACAGGACCCCAAAGGAAAGAATAACATTGCCAAAGAGAATCGATAAATGAGTGAAAAGGCTATAAAGGGAGAGGAAACTTACATACTTCTGAAAGGACATGGAAATAAGAGGTAAAAGCTAACATGCAGTAAAGAAGAAATATTTTAAAATTATCAGTGACACATAGATGTGATTCATTGGCCTTTCTTTGAGATCAAATGAGGTTGACTTCTTATGTATGCCAAGGATGAAGTGTGCATGTCTCTCATGCTAATACTTGGAAGCCTTGGACACCTATATTGTCATTATATGTGAAATTTGTTCTTGTTTGTGAAATGGTGGTCTTTAACTATTTTATCGTGCAGTTCTGTTGTCTGAAATGTAAACAACCAACCTTAAAATGCATGCTATGGTGGCATGTACTGATCTCTTTTTGTACACTGACGCATTAATCTGTAGTGATTAAAGTGTTGAGAAATGAATACTTATCAAATAACTGATACAGACACCACCTTTGCAAACCGTTTTACTTACATAACTACAACAAATAATGTGAAGAAGTTGAGGGAACAGTTGCAATAATACCCATCAGTACCAACAGCAAGAGGATAGTGTGGTTGTGTAACTCAGTGAACTAACTTTCATAAGTTTCATACATGCTACAAGACCAATTGTGCAAAAAAGTTGTGGTTAAGGAACTATATACGTGTGTAGCTTTCATAAAGCATGTTGCATATTTATTGATACCAGAATGGATGTTTGGATTACATTAATGTGCAGAAAATCATTTCAGACGAACAGCAAGCTGTTTCAACTGTTGTGCATATTATAAGATTGTTGCATTTCAGTGTAACAAAGTTGATATGTATTTTTCATCTCTATACAAAAAAAGAAGAGTCAGTTGATAAATTCCTTAAATAGTATTCCAAAATGTATATGATGATCAACAAATTAAGTTAGAAAAACATAGCAAATTTTTGAAAAATGCAATTCCACTGCAGAAACAGAAGATAACATGGTAAGAATTGCTTTAATCAAGTGTCACAGCATTCACAAGCACCGGATGTATGTCTAGAACTGTCAAGGACTGAATATTGTGCTAATTTTCATGTAATAATCACATGCAAAAAACTTCAAGATCTTGTATTTGACTGTCTATTACAACTATTTAGTATTCTGGACTAACTAATGCATTTAACTGGAAGCTAAAAGTATCATAAATGCAATAAATTTTCATGACAGAAAGCTGTTAAAAACATGGGAGAACATTTTGTAAGCAATGTTACATTGCTTTTGAAAGAGGATGTGCTTAAAGTCATTTCAGTAAACTCTGAGGTCAATTTGACAAAAAGTGGACATTCGTGATCACAGAGATATACCACAATGGCAGATTATAGCTGTTGTATTATAGGTAGTACAATTATACATGCAAAATTACCAAACAGCAGGTGACAAATAAAGGAAAAAAGTGCAGAAAGATGTGTACATTACCACAGATCAAATTGTGAAGCACAAAGAACACTATGTCAGCAGAAATACTACAGCTAGTAGTATTTACTACTGTGGTGTGAAGAAACAGCAATTGACCATAGTATCAAGTACATAGCGTCACGACTCCATAACTGAGCAGTCTGAGAATTATCATTTCATAATCATGGAGCAGGACATAATAGAAGAACAGGTGATTTGCATCAGGTTTCTTCATTGTGCTGTTGAAAGAAGGATGATAAACGTTTATTGTGAATGAACCTGTAGTGTTGATTATCAGTAAATTAATTTCTAACAATGAAACACAATTCAGAATAAGTCGTAGATGCATATGCAGGCCACTAAAATGTGTGTTATAAATACCAGTGGACTTAATCATAATATATGTAACATGTGTTCAGCAGTACACTAGGTTTCTTTTTCTTCTCTCATTTCAATCAATTTCTCAAGAATCATTTCATATTTTATAAATTTGAATACTTTTTGAAACACAATAGTCACACTTCCAATTTTTGTGTTAATGGAAATTATTTAATGTCCTACATATATTAAAATACTTGTGTAAGTAAAAACAAAAAATAGAATTGATTTCATTGTCATGACACAGTAGATACTTAAATTCATAGATATGGCAGTTACAGATAGTTTTATCAAGATAACTGAAATATTTAAATTGTAACAACATGTCAGACAGACACTGAATATCATCAATAATATTATAACAAGAAGTGAATGACATATCATTATATAGAAAATTCTCAAAATGGAATAATGAAGAGTCAGCCACCCCCCTTTAAAGTGGGCAATTTATTTATTTATTCATTCAAACAATTTTTTCCATAATTCTGCTGCTGACATCCTTATCATTAACTATCAACAGTTCTTTGTACTTGGAAGGTGCATCAGCAGCAAGTGACCCAGGTCTCATACCACAGGCAGAGAAAGTGCACTTCTTCAGTGTAGAAACCTAACTTCTGAATGGTTATATTGAAGCACAGCACTCACACCCTTGTTGTGTTCAGTTCCTGCCACAGTAGGTAAGGGAGGTCACATCCAACAGTAGGCACTTCTTTTGGAACCATGTCCAAGCTCTCTAGCTCAGTCCTTCATTCTTCCAGCTGATAGTTCTAATAAACATCTACTAGCATCTACTATGATCCACACAAGATGGAGGGAGATGGTTGGGGAAGTCTGCCTTCTGTCTTTGTCTTCCCCACACTTAATTCAATGTCTTTGTGCTTTGGAGTGGGTGCAATCCCAGTAATGAGTTTTGCTTCAGCCCTGAAATTGATTTCAGGCATCCCATCAAATTTACATTGAGTTGTTTACTATAGTGTCCACCTTCATCACATTCAATGGAAATGCTCCATAATTGGAACAGCTTATTCACTGGCAGAGACACACAGTACCACAACAGACATTTGCAGGAATCCTGGTCCAGCAATGCATTTCGCAACTGTCAGGGACATAATTATGTTTTTCCTAGAGCAGACATTAGCATTGATGTTGATGCTACGCTGCTTGAATGTCGGAGTGTGATCCTAGATAACTGGATTATTCCACCCCACTTCTCCATTAGAGAAATGGAAATTGCAAACCTGGCTTTGGAGTTAGTCTGATCGTACAGGGAGAAAAAATTCAGAGCTTGCATCAATTTATTTGTGATCTCTGTAAAGCTGAAGCCTCGAACTACCATGATGTATTGTCAGTGGGTCATATATGAATTTCCTGATGTGATGCAGCACATGCTGACCATGTACACACTGTGGCTCGCTAGCACCAAGACTCTTCCTAGTGGTAAACCATTATTGTGTTTCCTCTGCCTGTATTACTTGAACTGGAGACTGATACAGAATCTTCTGCTCTAAAGGACTACGCCAACTGACGATGTTAGATAGTGATCCTCATCATATCAAACAGGTTAATCAGTAGCTTCCTGTGCTTTCGGCTGTTATGTTAGTGAAGGGTTCTCAAGTGATCTTCTTTCACACAAAACTGTCTTCGTTATGTTTTTTCATGTTTAGCATCTGGCAAGTACATGATTTTCCAGGTCAGAAATCTGTTTCCTGATTATTTAATTTCTCTTCCAGAATATTTGTGATTCATTGGAGCATCTGTCCTTCATGGGCCTAAAAGCATGCAAAGCAATAACACAGATTGGAAATGGTTTAGTTAATTTCATTCCTTTCTTTGTTTCTACAAAGTGACCACACTAATCGTTCTCCAAGCCTTTGGGGTGTGCAAGTAGGTAATACACGTGTTCATCGTGTTTAGGAACCATTTGGCAAAAGTTCTGTGCAATTATAAAAAACATTTCATTAACACTAACCACTCTGTTTGACTTGATGTTAGAAATGGCCAGCTCAAATTCAATCACAATGAATTTGCAGTTTAAAAGGAAAAAGGTGTATCCTGCAGCTTAGTAATCTTTTATCATACTTTAACACTTAAATGAATCCATATTGAAACTGTGATTGGAAATAAATCTTCATTCTGCCATTACAGATGTGACTGTTGAAGATAGACAGCTGTGTAACTCACATTTAGTCCCACAATATCTGTCCAGTTATGAACTTATGGCCATAATAGCTCTGGCTATTGGCTCTGTTTGAAGCTTCTATGATTTTTGTTAATGGAAGCTTGTATGCACATAGCCTTGGTTATTGATATAACCGTAATTAAGTATGGTAGCACTGTTCTCTTTGATTCTTGTAGGTAGGCCCTTTCTTTGACTCATTAGAATGAATATTTTATTGCACAAGAAACTTGACACTGTTTTGAAACATACTAACAAATTGTAACAATAATGTGGAAATTCCTGGATTGAATAAAACGTAAAACAAGTGAAAGGGAAATACCCTCCTGCACTGGATTGATGTGTGGCGCACAGGCATATGACAGAAAATGGTATTCATTAGCTTTTGAGCTCTGGCTCTTTTTCGAGCAAAAGTACACACACGAGCATGCAGGCAGCTGAATGTATGTTCCTGCAACTGTGACAAGACTGATTTTTCCAGACTGATTAATCAGTCATGCTGTGGCCACCAGTCTCTCTCTCTCTCATACTTCTTAAACTCCATAGAGATATTTTGCTATACCATATGTGACTACCACCTCCAAGGAAAAACGAAATGGCAGAGGAAATACTTTTTCAGAGTTTATTAGATCTCTTGCAGAATGAGTCTTTCACCTCTTCCATGGAATACATTGATGACAAAAGTCATGGGATACCTCATAATATTGTGTCGGACCTCCCTTTGCCCAGCATTGTGTGGCAACTTGATGTGGCACAGATTCGACAAGTTGTCGGAAGTTCCCTGCAGAAATATTGAGCTACTCTGCCTCTGTTTCTCGTTATGTCTCGTAACTGTTTGATGGCATTCATGTTGGGCAATGTGGGTGGCCAAATCAGTTGCTGCAATTGTCCAGAATCTAAACACAGCCCACACCATTATGGAGCCACCACCAGTTTCACAGTGCCTTGTTGACATCTTGGGTCCATGGCGTTGTGGACTTTGCACCATGCTTGAACCCTACCATCAGTTTTCACCAACTGAAATTGGGACTCATCTGACCAGGCCGTGGTTTTCCAGTTGTCTAGGGTCTAATCAGTACGGTCACAAGCCTCGGAAAGGCACTGCAGGAGATGTTGTGCTGTTAACAAAGGCACTTATGTTGGTCGTTTGCCGCTATAACCCATTAACGCCCAATTTCGCTGCACTGTCCTAACGGGTATATTCATTGTATGACCTACATTGATTTATGCCGCTATTTCACATAGTGTTGCTTGTCTGTTAGCACTGACAACTCTACGTAAACGCCGCTGCTCACGGTTACTAAGCGAATGCTGTCAGCCACTGCATTGTTTGTGGTGAGAGTTAATGCCTGAATGTTGCCATTCTCAGCACAGTCTTGACACCATGCGTTTCTGAATATTGAATTCCCAAGCAATTTCCAGTATGGAATGTCCCATGCATCTAGCTCCAACAGCCAATTCACATTCATAGTCTCTTAATTCCCATTGTGTGGCCATAATCATTTCAGAAACTGTTTCACATTAATCACCTGAGTACAAATGACAGCTCTGGCAATGCACTGCCCTTTTATACCTTGTGTATGCAATCCTATCGCCATCTGTATATCTGCAAATTGCTATTCCATGACTTTTCTCACCTCAGTCTATATACTCTATTATGAAATACCCTGACATTAAAACTATATACTCTGGGCTGTGATTTGAACCTCGAGATCACCTTTCATAGGTAACAGTCTCACTTACAGAGACTCCAAGTACACTTCATCACCCAACCTGAAGTTTTAGTCTGACTTTAACCCCATTAAGAGCATTACCGCAAGAGCGCAGGTTGTGGTTCTAGTCGTGTGCTGGTACACAGTTGTCAGAGAAATTGAATGTCTGGTGCTTTAAACAAAACATTTGGAGGTAATATTCTGGTTTCATAAGATGTGGAAGAAAACGAGTATTATTACATTAAATTAGACTTCTTTGCATCTGCTTTCCATGTTAACATTTTAAGATAATTTTTCATCTTGTATCTTCTCAATTTTCTTCACAGCTGTATGCCCAAAATCGTCTAGATACTCACTCTAGTATGAGACCTTTTAATTTTTTTGACAAGTACCAAGGCAGTGTTTGGTATGAGCCTGGTACACCATATGTACACTTTTGGTGGATTTGAAAAGGGGGCGTAGTGAGAAGAGGAAGCAATCCTCACCTCACACAAGCTGTGTCATGAGGAGGGAATAAGCTCCACCTTCTTTGAAAGCAATGCAGATGCCATACTTGTACTTTGTGGTTTATAGACTGTGTCTACAAAGACAGAAGTGACAACAAGGAGCTAATAAAGATTTGAATGTTTTGTTGAAGCCAAAATATATCAGTGGAGTGAAACAGCATTCAACAGCAGTTACTACAGTGCTGCTGCCTACAGTATCATTTGATTGTCCAAGGTTGGCAGTCACCAGGCACAAAGCACTAATGCCCCAAATTTTTCCAACTACTGCAAATTTAAAACTAAGTAATGCCGATGTCAAAATAAGTACACATAGTATGTTCTGTGTGGGCTTAGATATTTATATTCCACTTGGATTATCATAATGACAAAAAAAAACTAGGTGATTAATCAGATGTGTCATCTGGCAACTGTGGCAGTCTTGGGAATTTTTTTTTCCCCCCTACCCATGCACACTTAGATAAAATGTAGTGATGAATAGTATATGGCAAAAGATAGATTATGACACATTGAGTTGCCAACAGGCACAACTAAAAGACTCTTACATTCGAATCCAAGCTGCCAGAGACGGCGTTCATTTGTGCAAGAAGTGTGCTTGCTTTTGTGAATGAATGTATTATGTGTTTCCTTTCCTCAAGAAGGCTCTGACTGAAACCTAATATGTAATAATTTTTTTGTTGTGCCTGTCTGCAATTCAACATGTCATCTTTCAGTAAGTAGCAATCTATCCTTTTCCAACTCAAGAGTTTCCATTGTTTGACATAGAAATAAATCTTGCACCATGTAATCCATCATATCAGCTACTGTACAACAATTTATAAGCTTTACTACCTTAACAGAAAGCTGTTACCCCATTATTAATGTGGTATTAATGAAAGAGTTGAATAGCATTTCTGTGATTTTACATATTCTGTTTTCTGTGTTGACCAAGTTGAGATCGTTTGGCTGAAGAATTCCCTTGAATCCAGCTCACACTTGTGTAGTAGTGCTTTTCTAGCTTCCTCATTGTGATATTCTTATCCTTCTCTGTTATGGTTGTGATCTTTTGTAGGGAATTACTTTGTCACTAGACTGTCAATACTTTTACAGAACAGACATGTTCATTCCTTTAAGGACCAGTGCACCAAACCTTTGTTGGTTCGTTACATGGTAGTGATTTTTAGCAGAAAGAAATTGTGAAACTTGACACTACAATTTTATGAAAGCCTTTAGATTTTCAGGTACTAATTATAAATTAGAAGTTATCATTCCCAATCAGAAATAAGGCCCTTCTCCCGTCCTCTTGCAAATAAGGGAAAGACACTGACTGGCAATAAAAGAAATTACATATACACTGTCCAGAAAAAGGAATCATATCTTATTTGAGTGAAAATCTTGTTTTCTTTAGGACTTGGTCATATATACAGTGGTATAGTCTACACTGTTAAGTACTTTCAGTTTCTGTCATCAAGGTGCTCATCTTGTTCAGTTCACTCTTTATATTTCAGTACAATGCAGACAGGAAAATTAAAGAGACCTTTGGATATAAGAGAACCACTTGCATGAACACCAAGAGCTCAGATGGAAACCCATTTCTAAGCAAAGAAGGGAAAGCAGAAAGGTGGAAGGAATATATAGAAGGCCTATACAAGGGCAATATACTTGAGGACAATATTATGGAAATGGAAGAGGATGTAGATGAATATGAAATGGGAGATACGATACTGCGTGAAGAGTTTGACAGAGCAAAGAAAGACCTGAGTTGAAACAAGGCCCCCGGAGTAGACAACATTCCATTGGAACTACTGACGGCCTGGGGAGAGCCAGTCCTGACAAAACTCTACCATCTGGTGAGCAAGATGTATGAAACAAGCGAAATACCCTCAGACTTCAAGAAGAATATAATAATTCCAATCCCAAAGAAAGCAGGTGTTGACAGATATGAAAATTACTGAACTATCAGTTTAATAAGTCACAGCTGCAAAATACTAACGCGAATTCTTTACAGAAGAATGGAAAAACTAGTAGAAGCCGACCTCGGGGAAGATCAGTTTGGATTCCGTAGAAATGTTGGAACACGTGAGGCAATACTAACCTTACGACTCACCTTAGAAGCTAGATTAAGGAAGGGCAAACCTACATTTCTACCATTTGTAGACTTAGAGAAAGCTTTTGACAATGTTGACTGGAATACTCTCTTTCAAATTCTGATGGTGGCAGGGGTCAAATACAGGGAGCGAAAGGCTATTTACAATTTGTACAGAAACCAGATGGCAGTTATAAGAATCGAAGGGCATGAAAGGGAAGCAGTGGTTGGGAAGGGAGTGAGACAGGGTTGTAGCCTATCCCCAATGTTATTCAATCTGTATATTGAGCAAGCAGTGAAGGAAACAAAAGAAAAATTCGGAGTAGGTATTAAAATCCAGGGAGAAGAAATAAAAACTTTGAGGTTCGCCGATGACATTGTAATTCTGTCAGAGACGGCAAAGGACTTGGAAGAGCAGTTGAACAGAATGGATAGTGTCTTGAAAGGAGGATATAAGGTGAACATCAACAAAAGCAAAACGAGGATAATGGAATGTAGTCGAATTAAGTCGGGTGATGCTGAGGGAATTAGATTAGGAAATGAGACACTTAAAGTAGTAAAGGAGTTTTGCTATTTGGGGAGCAAAATAACTGATGATGGTCGAAGTAGAGAGGATATAAAATGTAGACTGGCAATGGCAAGGAAAGCGTTTCTGAAGAAGAGAAATTTGTTAACATTGAGTATAGATTTAAGTGTCAGGAAGTCATTTCTGAAAGTATTTGTATGGAGTGTAGCCATGTATGGAAGTGAAACATGGATGATAAATAGTTTGGATAAGAAGAGAATAGAAGCTTTTGAAATGTGGTGCTACAGAAGAATGCTGAAGAATAGGTGGGTAGATCACATAACTAATTGTTATAACATCAAGTTTAACACATATATTTCAGAACGACACAACACATATAAGTCACAGAGTAAGTTGACAAGCAAGACATGTGTATACGTTAGCATTCGAATGAGCACTGAGTCCCAGTCTAGCAGCCGCTGCTCGGCTGGCCGCTTAGGTGGCGCAGCTGCTGCATGGCTGGCAGACGCGGCGGCGCTTTTAATGATCGGCGACGTACAACACTTTTCCCCCCTTTGAAATTGTTGCACTGGTCTTGATGGAGGTGTCCTGGAGATGGCTAACGTCCATAGGCGTTGTTTGACTCGCCATAAAGTCTCAAGGAGGAGGCTTCCCATACAGACGGAAGTGTCCCCGATGATAACGGGTCGAGATGACAGGAGACGTAGGGGTCGAATCTGCTGGGGCCCCATGCACCAATCTGCCCGTTGCGGCAAGTCCTGTTGATATGACAGGAGACATGCGCGATGTGTCGGTGTCTGTTGGATGAGGAGGCGAGTAGATTTGCTCTGACAGAGGATGGTCATCCGGTTCCTGCATGGGCACGTCTCCTGGTGGCGTCCGTTCTTGTGCTGGCATCGCGATGACGGTGAGGGCTGCGTTGTGAGTATTGAGAGCTGCCAAGATCCCAAGCGTCAGGTAGAGCCGAAGGTGGTGTAGCGGCATTCGGAACAGGCGGTGCCGGCACACGAGGCCGAAGCTGGTCCAAATGACGCAGTGCAACACCCGTGTCCGTCTGGATTTCATACAGGCGTCTGCCACGGTGTCGTAAGATGCGGCCCGGGCTCCATTTTGGCCACCTGCCATATCCCCGTACCCAGACGAGGTCGTCGGCGGTGAACCGGCCAAGTGAAGGCACCCGCGGCTGTGAGGTGGAAGGCCGCAGAAGATGAAGTAGCGTGCGGGGTTGTCGGCCATGTAAGAGCTCAGCCGGGCTGTGGTCGCCCATGGGAGTGAAACGGTAAGACACCAGAAACTGGAGAAGCGCATCATCAGCAGCAGAAGAAGTCAGATGTTTCCGCATCTGAGCCTTAAATGTGCGGACCAGTCGTTCAGCCTCACCGTTGGATTGTGGATGGAACGGCGGGGCCGTGACATGCATAACACCGTGACGAGCACAAAAATCCGCAAATTCGGAAGAGGCAAATTGTGGACCATTATCAGTAACAAGGTTAGAGGGGAGGCCTTCCAAAGAAATACTGCGGGCGAGAGCACTGGTGGTTGCCGCGGTGGTAGGCGACGTGCAACGGACAATGAAAGGAAAGTTAGAGGAGGCGTCAATTACGAGGAGCCAATAAGTACCTAAAAGGGGTCCCGCAAAGTCAGCATGAATGCGCTCCCAGGGCTTCTCAGGCGAAGGCCATGGTGACAAAGATGACTTCGGGGCTGCGGCCTGTGACGCACAAGGGCCGCAGGCAGCGACCATGTGTGCTATTTCAGAGTCGATGCCAGGCCAGTACACATGACGGCGTGCCAGAGATTTTGTGCGAGACACCCCAGTGCTCTTGGTGAAGGAGGCGCAAGACCGAAGCACGCAAAGAAGCAGGTACCACAACACGCGGCGAAGCATTGTCAGTGGAAAGGATGATAACACGATCCCTAGCCGTGAGGCGGTAGCGCAAAGCGTAGTAGTTCCGCAACGGATCAGAAGTCTTAGCGGACGGGCGATCTGGCCAACCCTTCTGAATACAGCATAAAACCCGGGAGAGGGTAGGGTCAGAACCTGTAGCAGCCACCAGCCTGTCCCCAGTGATGGGGAACCCGTCCACAACCCGCTGCTCGGCAACATCCAGGTGGAAACACAAAAGTTCGTCCCTATCGAATGCCTGATCAGGACCCATGGGAAGGCGAGACAGAGCATCAGCATTTGCATGTTGAGCCATTGGCCAGAAGTGAATCTCATAATTGAAAAGAGACAAGTAAATAGCCCAACGCTGGAGGCGGTGTGCAGCCTTGTCGGGAAGTGACGTTGATGGATGAAACAAGGAAACAAGTGGTTTGTGATCCGTAACAAGATGAAATTTTGAGCCATAGAGAAAAACACCAAACTTATGAAGAGCATAAATAATGGCCAAATCTTCTTTCTCAATTTGAGAATACTTTAGTTGGGCATCCATGAGCGTTTTGGAGGCATAAGCAATGGATTGTTCCGAACCGTCAGAAAAACGGTGCGCAAGGACTGCACCGACCCCGTATTGAGAGGCATCTATGGCAAGAACAAGATGTTGGCCAGGTTGATAAATAGCCAGGCACAGGGCCTGTTTCAGCATAGTCTTCAATTTCTGGAAAGCCGCATTGCATGATGCGGACCAGTGAAAAGGCACGTTTTTATGCAACAGGCGATGCAACGGCTGAGCCACCGAAGCCGCAGACGGTAAAAGCTTGTGATAGTATGCTATTTTCCCCAAGAAGGCCTGCAGTTCCTTAACAGATGTAGGGCGAGGAAGGGCATCGATCGCAGTGACAGTTTGCTGAAGCGGACGAATACTATCCCAAGAGAGTTGAAACCCCAAGTACGTGATAGATGCCTGAAAAAATTGTGATTTCTGAAGATTACACTTAAGACCGGCAGTCTGTAAGACATGAAAAAGTGTGCAGAGATTTTGAAGATGTTCTTCAGTGGTGGAGCCAGTGACAACAATGTCGTCCATGTAATTGATACACCCAGGGACAGGGAGCAATAATTGTTCCAAGAATCGCTGAAAGAGAGCAGGGCCGCTAGCAACCCCGAATGGCAAGCATTGGTATTGATAGAGGCCGAAAGGCGTGTTAAGGACCAGAAACTGCCAGGAAGCAGCGTCGAGAGGAAGTTGATGATAAGCTTCTGATAGGTCAATTTTAGAAAAATACTGGCCTCCAGCAAGTTTAGTGAACAGTTCTTCAGGACGGTGCATAGGGTAAGTGTCGATAAGGCATTGAGCATTTACAGTGGCTTTTAAATCGCCACAGAGACGAATATCACCATTTGGCTTAGCAACGACAACAACAGGAGGACCACTCACTGGAAGTGACAGGAAGCAAGACCCCTGAAGTAGTGAGATGATCCAACTCCCGTTTTACCCGATCACGAAGGGCCACAGGAATGGGCCGAGCCCGAAAAAACTTAGGCCGAGCAGTGGGTTTGAGCGTGATATGAGCTTCAAAGTCGTTTGCACGGCCTAACCCAGGAGAAAAAAGGGACGAAAATGTCGTCGACAAGGAATCCAGTTGAGCATAAGGAATAGCATCAGAGACAATATTGACAGAGTCATCTATGGAGAACCCACATACGCGAAAGGCATCGAAACCAAAAAGATTTTCTGCGTTGCTCTGGTCGACCACAAATATGGGAACAGTGCGAATGACGGATTTGTAAGATACCTCAGCATGAAACTGCCCCAAGAGAGAAATCTTCTGTTTATTGTACGTCCGTAATTGCCGAGCGACAGGTGACAGGAGTGGAGAACCCAACTGAAGATACGTCTGAGAATTAATTACAGTGGCAGCAGAACCGGTATCCACCTGCATGCGAACATCTCAACCAAGGATTTGGACACTGAGGAATAACTTCCCTGAAAGGGAAGAAGTGCAATTGACAGACAACACAGAATCAGAATCAGCGTCATGTTCATGAATATCATGTATGCAGTCGGATTTGCAAACGGAAGACACATGACCTTTCTTTTTGCAATTGTGACACACAGCCCAACGTTGAGGACAATCCTTGCGTGAATGTTTCGTAAAACACCGCGGACATGAAGGAGGTTACCGGGGGTTTTGCTGCAGTTTCTTAGCGGTTTGTTTACGGTTAGGCCGAGGCTGCGCGTGGGAGCGCACTGCGGCCACGTCGGCCGGTGGGGACGCGCCGCACGCGTCGTCAACAGCGCACAGAGGTTGTATTTCCCCGACATCACCCCACGCCTCTATTTACGCCCCAGCGGCGCGAGAAATTTAAAAAGACTGTGCAATGGAGAGAACTTCATCTAGAGTCGGATTTGCCAACTGAAGGGCCCATTGCCGAACTTCTTTGTCGGGCGCCAACCAGATAATAGCATCCCGTACCATGGAATCGGCATAGGAATCTTTGTGAACGTCAGTAACAAATTGACACTTTCGACTGAGGCCATGAAGTTCAGCAGCCCAAGCACGATACGATTGATGTGGCTGTTTTTGACAACGATAAAAGGCAACACGAGAGGCTACCACATGCGTTTGCTTTTGAAAATAGACAGACAGAAGTGAGCACATTTCAGCAAAGGACAAAGACGCAGGATCCTTCAAAGGAGCCAATTGTGACAACAACCGATACATTTGAGGTGAAATCCAGGAAAGGAACAGAGACTTACAT
This sequence comes from Schistocerca nitens, assembly GCF_023898315.1. Classification (NCBI taxonomy): domain Eukaryota; kingdom Metazoa; phylum Arthropoda; class Insecta; order Orthoptera; family Acrididae; genus Schistocerca; species Schistocerca nitens. The sequence continues at coordinate 704,690,404 of NC_064614.1, read as the reverse complement.
GGTTGTTCATCCGTGACATGAAATGCCAAGAAGTGCTGTCGAAGACGTTTTTCACAATCAGATCAGTCTTCCGCCGTCTCGTCGTAAGGGGGAAGAGGAGGTATAGCCAACGACAAGAAACGCCCCGCATTTGACACCGCGACGAAATCGCAAATCGCCGCTGTTAGAAGCGTTTGCTGTTCAAGGAGATTTTGCAATAGTTGCTCGACAGTAGCCATGGAAACCTGTGGGTCAACGGTGAAAAGGAAAAATCCACTACCTCTTCACCAATTGTTATAACATCAAGTTTAACACATATATTTCAGAACGACACAACACATATAAGTCACAGAGTAAGTTGACAAGCAAGACATGTGTACATGTTAGCATTCGAATGAGCACTGAGTCCCAGTCTAGCGGCCGCTGCTCGGCTGGCCGCTTAGGTGGCGCAGCTGCTGCATGGCTGGCAGACAGCGCCGCACGTAGAGGACGTGCGTAATTGCACGGCAGCGCTTTGAATGTTCGGCGAGTCACAACACTAATGAGGAAGTATTGAATAGGATTGGGGAGAAGAGAAGTTTTTGGCACAACTTGAGTAGAAGAAGGGATCGGGTAGTAGGACATGTTCTGAGGCGTCAAGGGATCACCAATTTAGTATTGGAGGGCAGCGTGGAAGGTAAAAATCGTAGAGGGAGACCACGAGATGAATACACTAAGCAGATTCAGAAGGATGTAGGTTGCGGTAGGTACTGGGAAATGAAGAGGCTTGCACAGGATAGAGTAGCATGGAGAGCTGCATCAGACCAGTCTCAGGACTGAAGACCACAACAACAAACAAATGATGCAGACTATGTGATTACTTTTCATCTCCCTTCAGGATAATATTATGGCTTTTCACTTGTCATGGCTATGGAGATAAAGGATTTGAAAATCAAAATTTCCCATCACATACTGTTTTACAAACGTAAGGGTTTTATTATTTATGAAAAGTACATAATTTTGAAACCTTGCAAAGACAAATGTTTCACCCAAGGTTAAGTTTAAAAGGTCTTGTCCTGGTGAAAATGTTCCCCATGTACATTGCTTGTATCCCCCAAGTTCTGAAGGAAGAAGTCAAGATAGTATTCAGGAAAATGTAACGTTGGTGACACATGACAGTTCATACATTGGAAATATCTTATCATGTTATTCACAACATCTTTATAGTCATCAGAGTTGTGATTTTCGAGAAAGTACATATACATTGAGTTGAATGCATTCCATGCATCCTTTCCACTCTCACTTAACAAGTTGGTGAAATCTGTATGTTGCAAAAATTTTTGTATCTCAGGAGCAATAAGTACTGGCTTTCTAACCTTTGCACTGCTGATATTGTGAAACTAAGTCTTCAGGTATGCAATACCTTCCCCTTCTCTGTCCAGTACTTTTTATCTTCATTAAGCCCATTTTAATATGCAGTGGAGGGAGATATACATCTTCAAGGCTTATTATGGGCTCTTACAACAAAATCATTTTACCTGCAGTGTAGGCATTTTGCTTAGGTCACTCTTTCTGTATGTAATATTCTTTCTTGTTGCAACTGTCTCACTCACACAGAAGTAACCCGGTTGTATAACAGTCAATAGCACCTGTTACTTCCAGATCTGCACGCATTTTCCAGTTATACATATCACAGTGTAAGTAATGGACCAAATCCTGCATTGGTTTTACAAATTTCTTATTTGTTGATCAAGTACAAAAGTAGGATGGTACCTAGCATAGCGAGCATAATTCATTCCAGAATTGTACCCGTAGAGCAAAACACTCATTAAGCGAAACAATCAATCCCACATAAAATAATGTGAAATATGATAATGCCCATTCATGCAGAAAAAGTAATAAAGGTTTTGTCTTATTCATGCCATTTATTCAAATAAAATTTTACATACAGCATTATTGTCAAATAAATTTGTAGCTCACATAGTCACTGCATTATTGGGGTATGATTTTCAATGTACGATGCAACCGATTCCCATGCTTTTAGCATTTCTCTTACTGCACCAGAAGATTGCTGCTTTGCTGTTATTGCCTCCTCCTCCTACTCCTCCTCCTCCTCTGAAGAAGAAGAAGAAGAACTCCTCTCCACAACTTTCTGCTGTGAAATGCACTGCAACTCCATAAGCCCTTCGGTGGTCATTTCTCGGCTATGATCCTCCACAAGTTTATTGATATCAGTGTTATCCACTTCTAATCCCATGCTCTCGGCCAAAGACACAATGTCAGCTCTCGGCCAAAGACACAATGTCATTGAGTACAGGCTCCACAAGTTCCGACTCAAAAGCCTCAGAGTCACATTCAACAACACTCTCTGGCCAAAGCTTCTTCCAAGCGGAAGTGAGAGTTCTCTTGGTAGCCCTTTCCCACACCTTTTTGATCACCCTGACGCAGGCAACGATGTTGAAGTGATATTTCCAAAACTCTCTGAGACTAAGATTGGTAGCTTCAGTCAACTCAAAGCAATGCTCAAAGAGTGTTTTAGTGTAGAGCTCCTTAAAGTTAGAAATAATCTGCTGGTTAATAGACTGGATTAATGGAGTAAAGTTGGGAGGCAGAAATTGGATTTTGATGAATTGAAATTCCTCAAGGAGATCACTTCATTGATCCAATCACAAAAATGATCACGTGTCACCCAAGCCTTGTTGTCGGACCTCCACGTCACATTTAACGTGCACTTCGGGTTTTACACTTGTTGAAGACTCCTTGAGTTTCTGAATGGTAAACAAGCAGCAGTTTAATTTTAAAATCACTGCTTGCATTGGCACGGAATAGCAGTGTGAGATGGTCTTCCATTGGCTTGTTACTGGGCAGTGCAGTCTCCTCTGCTGTTGTAAAGGTATGCTTCAGCATCTTTCTCCAGAATAGACATATCTCATCACAATTAAAAACCTGTTGGGGGAGGTAACCCTCGGAATTTACGAGCATCTTGAAGTTGCTGATGAAGTTCTTTGCTGCCTTTGTGTCGGATCTGGCTGATTTGCCTTGCCTCCCAATGCTGTGGATGTCAGTTCTTCTCTTAAACTTCTCAAAACACCCATTGCTTCCCTTAGAAACGGCCGCTGATGATCCTGGCAGCTTCTTAATGAGGTTGGCAAAAATCATCATTGTCTTCTCTCAGACAATGATCTCCTTAACAGTGTCACCTCACAATTGCTTTTCATTTATCCTTGTAAGGAGCAAACTTTCGACATTGTCCAGAATACAAAACCATTGTTTAGATACTCTTGTCATGCATTTTGAAGCACCTATATGCTTAACCTTGTCCTTGTTCTTGAGGGTAGTGCAAATAGTCAATGTAGACCAATTGTAAGTGCATGCTAAATCAGCAAGGCTCACACCATGTTCGTGTTTTTCAATGATTTTACGTTTGATTTCAAAGGTCATTTTCTTTCTCTTATGGTCACCTGCTTGTGGCTTTATCTTTGGGGACATTTCTAAGAAGGTTATTAAAATTTGCACACAAAAAAACACTGTGTGAACACAAGTTTAGAAAAAATGTGTGATCACATGCTGCACTAAGGTTAACAGAATGAGCGCTGAACCCAGACTGAAACCGAGCGAGGTGGCGCAGTGATTAGCACACTGGACTCGCATTCGGGAGGACGACGGTTCAATCCCGTCTCCGGCCATCCTGATTTAGGTTTTCCGTGATTTCCCTAAATCGCTTCAGGCAAATGCCGGGATGGTTCCTTTGAAAGGGCACGGCCGATTTCCTTCCCCATCCTTCCCTCACCCGAGCTTGCGCTCTGTCTCTAATGACCTCGTTGTCGACGGGACGTTAAACACTAATCTCCTCCTCCTCCTCCTCCCAGACTGAAGGAAAGGTGTTCATATTACTGAATGTGTCTCCCGCCAAGCATGAATGGCTGGTGATGTCACACTAAATCATCATCACTCGTTATGCAAAACATCACTCATTAAAGGAGTCACTTTTTCACAATTTGTTTTGCTAGTTATTTGAATTGCGCATTCTGGGAAATGGTCATTAAGTGAGGTACCACTGTATCTGACTGAAATTATGGAGGACTGCCCTTGAACTTGTTTTGAAGGAATCAATAAGAGTCTCCATTCGTCAGAATTGTGGACATGACACAGTTCTCCGAACTAATGATTGGTGTCACTATAATACACAAACTTTTGTAGGAAAAGACATTTGAGACTCACTCTGGAACCTTCTATATGAAGTCACTTTAACACCTTGCAGTTGCGAAGCCAAAAACTCAGATTGCGCCTGTGACAGATTCGAGTCCCTACAGAGCTTGCTAAGTTGTCCCTATGGAGGTTTTTAAGTTTTCCCTGGGTAATGCAGTGAGGTGGTTGATTTTGCTGGCAAATACTCCAAATCTGAACCCTGCTTTGCTGGTTGCTGCTGCAGTTGGACACCATCTCTATACTGTATAACACATTCTTGGACTTTCGCAGCAACAGTTCGGGATAAAAATTTGAGATTTCAACGATTAACTACATTGTCTCAGTCAGTAGCAACTGACTGTTTAAACTGCTGCTGTGGTGGCTTTAAACTGACTGTTTAAACTGTTACTGTGGTGGCTTTATATAGCCCATACACAGCTTCTAACTGGTCAGTAATTATGCAGTGCTGTTACAGATAACACACCTATGCACTAAACATTGAAATGAATATCTCTGGGTCTTCTCTGCAAGGAGAGCTTGCTTATGTGCACTGCTAAGATTGTATCTGCTGCTACGGGTGACATTCTTCTCAAACATTCTTATTTCCACAGCCTCTTTAATCACAAATGTGGGAGTGTGCGACAGAACTTTTGTTTTGTCAAACAATATTTTTGTATCTGTTTGTGAGGCTGTGCACAGCAATTGCAGATTTCTCCAGTCTTTGATTTGTAGCATGCCGTTGATGTTGGCTCAGCTGTTGGAAACTGTACGGGCGGACTGACTGACTGTAACTGCTTCCACAATAACAAGGGAGGTTATAAATCCCAAGGATCCAGAGACAAGAATGTCCTTAACAGAGCGCAGCATCACCTTTATCTTCTTAGGAGGTCGGAAACTAGATCTTAAAGATTGTCTACTCAGGACTCTACCTATTTTGCTGGATGTAGTGCCGCAGAAAGGAAGGATTGCAATCAGTGGCTCATCATGTGAACGTTCAAGATTTTCACATTTCCTTTTCTTGGGGAACGCTGACTTCATACCACGTTACCCGTAGTCTCTCTTTGTACTTTAGATGTTAAGATGGAAATTGGTATGCTTTTGCCCCCCTGCGGGTTCGGGGGTTAGAATAGGCCCACGGTATTCCTGCCTGTCTAAGAGCTGACTAAAAGGAGTCTCAAATGTTTCGGCCTTATGTGATGGTCCCCTCTCGGGTTTGACCTCCATCTTTCTAAATTATTCCGAAGAGCGAGCCAATTGGGGAAGGGCGCCTTACATGGTGCACTGTATCCGTTGTGCATTGAGACCTTTAGCCGGCTTTTTCGTCGTTGCAATGGTGTCCCACTCGTTTTCCATCTCTTGGGCGAGGATACTTCCCTGGGTGCGATTACCACGCTGCACTCTGCAGTGTTGCTTTTAACTGCGACGACGACCTTGGACATTTTTGCGCCTAAGATCCAGCACGGTAGCCAGTCCGTTGTGGTGGGGCCACCATGTACCCTGTTGGTTGTAGCCCCCTGACAACACAGGGATCGCTCTACTGATGCCTGCGCCATTAACTCCCCACGTATGCCAAGGAGTAGATGCCCATCTCCCTGGGGCTTCAGGACTCCCGGCAATGGCCATCCTGCCAGGTGGCTATTGCTGCGGCTGGGTGGCGCCCGTGGGGAGGGCCCTTGATCGGAGTAGGTGGCATCAGGGCGGATGACCCGCAATGAAGCGTGGTACATCATCTCTCGCTGGCGGCCAGCCACCAGCAGTCTCTAAGCGTTCGAGCGCTCATTTTAAAGCTAACGTTTATGACCCCAAATCGTTCCCATCCCTGGCCACACCATGGGAGGAACGAAAGGCAATGAATGACAGTGACGTGTATTCGCCCAGGTATCTCGTCTGTACCAGAGCTGATGGTGACTCGTTTCTATCCGTGAAGCCTCAGTTCTTTGTAGAGCATTTAGAGGACAAGTTTGGGGAGGTGGAGGTCTTGTCCAAAATGCGCTCTGGGTCAGTTTTGATAAAAACGGCATCCTCTGCCCAGTCATGCAGGTTACTTGCTTGTGACAAGTTGGGGGATGTTAACGTTACCATCACCCCCCATAAGAGTTTAAATATGGTCCAGGGTATTATTTTCCATCGGGACCTACTTTTGCAGTCTGATGACGAGCTGCGCGCCAATTTAGAGCCCGAGGTGTACATTTCGTCCGGCGCGTTCATCGGGGTCCAAGGGACAATCAAGTAGCTACCGGTGCCTTCATCTTGGCCTTTGAAGGTGATACATTACCAGAGAAGGTCAAGGTGATAGTCTACCGATGTGACATCAAACCCTATATCCCTCCCCCGATGTGGTGCTTTAAGTGCTGGAAGTTCGGTCACATATCCTCTCGCTGTACTTCGAGCTTCACATGTCGAGATTGTGGACGCCCATCTCATCCCGATACTCCATGTGCTCCGCCTCCCGTCTGTGTCAACTGTGGAGAGCCTTGTTCCCCTTGCTCGCCGGACTGCAGTATCTTACAGAAAGAACGCAAAATCATGGAATATAAAACCCTGGACCGACTGACCTACACTGAGGCTAAGCGGAAATTTGAACGGCTACATCCCGTGCGCATGAAGTCATCTTATGCCTCCACTGTCACTCCTGCTCCAGCTCCTTCAGCTGCAAGACATACAATCAGCTCTCAGAGTCAGAGGACCTCACCTGCCCCCTTGACGATGGGAGCCCCTTCTCTCGCTGTTGCTCCCACACCATCTACCTCGGGAGCAGCACCCACTAAACCACTGGGGACACCAGTCCCCACTTCTAAGCCGGAGAAGCGTAAGTCTTCTTCGGCTTCTCTCGCTCGGAAGGGATCCCTTGGGTCACTCCCTTCCCAGGTTCCTACCAGCAGCACAGCAGACACCAACCAGTGGCTGAAGAAGCCACAGGTCGCTGGTCGACGGGCTTCGCGATCCTCTTCGGTCCCGGAGACTGACTCCAATAAGCCCTCTCAACAACGGCAACCAAAGGAACAGCGAGAGAAAACGACTTTGAAGACCCGTAAGACCAAGACACCTGTGGTGGCACCTACTCACCGCTACCTAAAAGCTGTGCGTCTGACAATGAGGTGGAGATCCTTGCGTCCGCTGAGGACCTCGATCTCGACGGTCCCTCAGACGCAATGGATAGCACTTGCACGGGTGCTCCATCGGAGGCAGCAGGTGACCCAGCGGCGTAATCTGCCTTCCCAGTCCCGTCACGCCTTTCTCCGCCATGGACAATACCAACATCCAGTGGAACTGCAGCGGTTTCTTCCACCATCTAGCTGAGCTCCGCCAACTTATCAGCCTTCACCCTTTCTTCTGCATTGCTCTTCAGGAAACTTGGTTTCCAGCAATGCGAACCCCCGCCCTCCGTGGCTATCGGGGTTATTATAAGAACCGGGCAGCATATGAAAGGGTGTCTGGTGGCGTCTGCCTCTATCTCCTTCACACTCTGCACAGCGAGTCTGTCCCTCTCCAAACACCTTTAGAGGCTGTCGCTGTTCGGGTGTGGACGCCACAGGCTGTTACCGTCTGCAGTCTTTATCTTCCACCGGATGGTGATGTCTCGCAGCATGTCCTGGCTGCGCTGATAGCCCAATTGCCGCCACCTTTCTTGCTATTGGGCGACTTCAACGCCCATAACCCTCTGTGGGGTGGGTCGGTGGCAACAGGTTGAGGCGCCACCGTTGAGCATTTATTGTCGCAGCTCGATCTCTCGATTTTAAATGATGGTGCCTTCACACACTTCAGTGTGGCGCATGGCACATACTCCGCCATTGACCTTTCAATCTGTAGCCCTAGCCTCTTACCGTCTGTCCAATGGAGTGTGCATGATGACATGTGAGGTAGTGACCACTTTCCGATCTTTCTGTCACTACCACAGCGTCACTCTTCTGGGCACCCTAGCAGATGGGCTATGAATAAGGCTGACTGGGACTTGTTCTCCTCCACTGCCGCTATTGAGCCTCTCTCTAATGATGACATTGATGTGGTGGTTCAATCGGTCACCACCGGCATCGTTACTGCCGCCGAATCTGCCATTCCCCGTTCCTCTGGGTCCCCTCGGCGGCGGACTGTGCCTTGGTGGTCGCCTGAGATCACTGCAGCGATTAAAGAACGCCGGCGGGTGCTACAGCGTCACAAGCGACATCCCTGCATTGAACACCTCATCACCTTCAAACGGCTGCGTGCACGGGCACGCCGCCTTATCCGCCAAAGCAAGCAGGAGTGCTGGGAGCGGTATGTGTCCACCATTGGCCTCCATGTCTCTCCATCGTAGGTCTGGGCCAAGATCCGACGCCTCTATGGCTATCGGACCCCTGTCAGCGTCCCTGCGCTCTCACTGAATGGAGCAGTTTGTACAGACTCTGACGAAATTGCCAACAGCTTGGCAGAGCATTTTGCTTTTAGTTCCGCTTCTTCCAATTACCCACTGGCCTTCCGCTCCATTAAAGAGCGGATGGAACGTCGGAGCCTTCGTTTCGCACCCACCACCCAGAATCTTACAATGCTCCATTCAGTGAGTGGGAATTTCGCAGTGCCCTAGCCGCTTGCCCTGATACCGCTCCTGGGCCAGATGGCATCCACTGTCAGATGCTGAAACACCTTTCAGTGGACTGCCAGCGGCGCCTCCTCGATCTTTACAACTGTCTTTGGTTGAGGGGGAGTTTACGTCGCAATGGCGGGAAAGCGTTGTCATCCCCGTTTTGAAACCTGGAAAGAGCCCTCTGGAGGTGGACAGCTACCGTCCCATTAACCTCACCAACGTTCTTCGCAAGTTGCTTGAACGGATGGTGAGCCGGCGCTTGAATTGCGTACTGGAGTCTCGGGGCCTTCTGGCTCCGTCTCAGGGTGGGTTCCGTAAAGGCCACTCTGCCGCCGACAATCTAGTGAGCCTGGAGTCGGCCATCCGTACTGCCTTTGCCCGCCGTCAGCACCTGGTCGCTGTCTTTTTCGACATGCGGAAGGCGTACGATACGACATGGCGTCGTCAGATCCTTTCTACACTTCATGGATGGGGTCTTCGGGGCCCTCTGCCGATCTTTATCAGAAATTTTCTGTCGTTCGTACCTTCCGCGTGCAAGTCGCGGCCTCATATAGTTCCTTCCACGTCCAGGAGACCGGTGTGCCACAGGGTTCTGTTTTAAGTGTCTGCCTGTTTTTAATAGCCATTAATGGGCTCGCTGCGGCCGTGGGAAATTCTGTCTCCGCTTCCCTGTATGCTGACGACTTCTGCCTTTACTACAGCTCTACTGGCATTGCAGCTGTTGAACGTCAGCTACAGGGCGCTATCCGCAAGGCGCAGTCTTGGGCTGTAGCTCATGGGTTCCAGTTTTCGGCAGCCAAGACCTGCGTTATGCATTTCTGCCGGCGACGTACTGTCCACCCGGAGCCGCGGCTTTATCTTGCCGACGAACTTCTTTCAGTGGTGGAATCACATAGGTTTTTGGGGGTGGTTTTCGATGCCCGGTTGACTTGGCTGCCTCATATCCGGCAGCTTAAACTGGCGTGTTGGTGGCATCTAAACGCTCTGAGATGCTTGAGCCACACCCGCTGGGGCGCCGACCGATCTACCCTGTTGCGGCTCTACCAGGCATTAATCCAGTCCCGTCTGGACTATGGGAGCCTGGCTTATGGCTCAGCATCCCCATCTGCGTTGCGGGTGCTGGAGCCAATTCTCCATAGCGGGATACGCCTTGCCACTGGTGCTTTCCGCACCAGCCCTGTGGACAGCATACTAGTGGAGGCAGGTGTCCCTCCACTGCGGTTACGACGCCAACAATTACTGGCTGCTTATGCTGCCCATGTTTTTAGCTTGCCCGGGCATCCAAATTACCGTGTCCTGTTCCCGCAGTCAGTCGTCCATCTGCCAGACCGTCGGCCCCGGTCGGGTTGTCCGATCGCCGTACGCGTCAAAGAGCTCCTCTCTGGGCTTGGGTTTTTCCCAGTTCCACCTCCTTTCCGGGCACCTCTGCGCACGCCCCCATGGTGTGTGCCTCGCCCTTGCCTTTGGCTCGATTTGGCACAGAGCCCGAAGGACTCAGTCCCTCCGGAGGCCTTCCGATGCCACTTTTATTCCATCCTGGCCACATATCAGGGCTCTGGAGTTGTTTACACCGACGGCTCGGTGGTCGCTGGTTGAGTCGGTTATGCGCTAACTCTAGGGGACCATTCCGAACAACGTTCCTTGCCGGCTGGCTGCAGCGTTTACACTGTTGAGCTGGTCGCCACCTTTCGTGCCCTAGAGTATATCCTTCTGCTCAGGTGAGTCCTTCGTTATCTGTAGCGATTCCCTGAGCGGTTTACGAGCTCTCGACCAGTGTTTCCCTCGTTCTCGTCTGGTGATGGCTATCCATGAGTCCCTGCATACTCTTGCCCGTTGCGGCCGCTCTGTGGTCTTTGTGTGGACCCCCGGTCATGTCGGTATCCTGGGCAATGAACATGTTGACCGCCTGGCCAAACAGGCCACTGGTGAACCCATCCTGGACATTGGTCTCCCGGAGACTGATTTGTGGGCAGTCTTACGCCGCGAAGTTCTCTCGCTTTGGGGCACTGAATGGCGCAATAGGATCACGCCCAATAAACTCAGTGCCATTAAGGAGACGACGACTGTGTGGCGGTCATCCATGCGAGCCAACCGCAGGGATTCAGTCGTCCTTTGTCGGCTCCGCATTGGCCACTCCCGGCTGACACACAGTTACTTACTGCGTCGAGAGGACCCTCCTCTGTGTCGCTGCGGGGCGGCTTTGACAGTGGCCCACATTTTGTTGGCTTGCCCCCTTTTAGCTGTGGTCAGGCAGACATTTGCGCTGTCTGATACGCTCCCTGCCCTTTTATCTGATGACCCTGTTATGGTTGGCTTAGTTTTACGTTTTATTCGGGCAGGGGGTTTTTATCGTTTACTCTGAGTGTTTGTTATGTTCTTTTGTGTTGATTCTGGCCATTGGCCTACGATTTTAATCTGAGTTTTTAATGCGTTTCTCGGTGGTTGGCTTTTCCTTTTTTGTTTCTATGGTCGGCCAACCACCGTCACACTCTGTGTGATTTTAGTTTGTCTTGTCTGGTCTTTGTCTAAGTCTCTCTTGTTCTGTGTTGTCTGTGATCTATTCTGTTACTCGTTTTTATTCTCTGTGGGTGTTTTTAGTATTTGGAAAAAGGGACCGAAGACCAACGCAGTCTGGTCCCTTTAATCCCACAAACCAACCAAGTATGCTTTTGCTTGTGATACACTGAATGGCCAAGCCGTCCGTATGACTTTGGTTGAACCAGAAACGGCAGCTTTCCCACTGTCTCTGTTTTGACACTGAACTGGATGTTTGAGTGCATACTGTTCATATATTCATGGAAGTGCTTCAAGAGCTTCTATGCCATGTGGCGAGATCAAAAATGTGTCGTCAACGTAACAATAAAATAAAGATGGGCAAAGGGGACCCAAATTTAACGCATATTCCTCAAAATGTTCTGTAAAAAAATTGTCCACTATTGGAGACAAGGGAAAACCCATAGCCATTCCATCTGTCATTTAATAAAATGTACTGCCATGCAAGAAGCAGGTGGTCTTCATAACGTGTCAGAACAACTTTATTGTTTCATGGGGAAAATGTAGTGCCAACAACTTTATTGTTTCATGGCGAAAATGTAGTGCCAACAGTTTCGATGTGTCCTCCACAGGAACTTTTTTAAATAGTGAGACCACATCCAGGCTAACTAAAATATTACTTGGTCCAACTCTATAATCTGTTTAATTTTCTCAACGAATATATGAATTTTTTTTGTGATGTTCGTAATGGTCAACTATCGAAGTCATCAGCTTAATTGGATATTTGGCCAGCCTGTAGGTAGTAGAATCAATAATGCTAACAACTGGCTTCAGTGAAATACCTTCCTTGTGACCCTAGGTAATCCGTACAACCTAGGAGGTCTAGGAGCTTGTGCTCTAAGATTCTTGATGATATCCTGCTGTATGACACGACCTATGGGTTATGTGATATGAAGTCAGCATTCTGTAAGAAAAGGAACGTGAAAATGTTGAAGTACATGAATATGTTGAAGTTTAAATGGTGAGCCACTATTGAATTCCTTGCTTTCTGCAGCGCTACATCCAGCAAAATAGGTGGAGTCCGGGGAAGACAAGATACAAGATAAAGGAAATCCTACACCCTCTTGAGCACAGTCTCAGCCTCATGATCCTGGGATTTATAACACCACTTGTGAGTGCAGAAGAAATTACCTTGGTCAGTCCATCCATAACATTTCCAACCACTGTGCAGAACATCAACAGCATATTGAAAATTGATAACTGGAGAAATCTGCAGTTTCTGAGCACAGCCTCACAAACAAACACAAGACTATAGAAATAAGAATGTGCGAGAACAACTTCATCCGTGACAGCGGGTACAATCTTAGTGGTGTATTGAAGCAAGGTATTTGTCGCAATGTTTATGCTACAGTGGGAGTAGTAGCGCCACCAACGCAAATGTCAACATCATCTGCAAGAACACTGCATAATTACTGACTAATCAGAAGCTGTCTGTGGGCTATATAAAGCCACAGCAGTTTAGAAAGTCGGTTGCTCCTGACAAAGACGATCCTCAAAAGCTTGAGGTTTTACCCTGAATTGACGTGGCAAGAAGACCGATAATGTTTGCGCCACACTTTGATCGAGGAAAAATAGCTGTCAGTGGCATGATCATCCTATTTGCATTACACATGTGTCGCAACAAATGTGAGGAGCAAAGGGCTTATCTTGGTCCACAACACTGCAGCCAAAATACAAATTGTATCTCATCTTAACTGCTTCAGTAAAATTATGCCTTTGGCTTTTCACTGTATGTTCCCCATATATGTATCAAAACGTATTGGGGTTATTTACACATTGTCTATTTTGTGTCATCTCGTTCACTGTAGGCTTGTACCGTGGGAAGCAAAGAGAGGATGTTGTTTGGTGGCTGGTATCCTCTTTCTATAACACAACTGCACACATATATTAACAGAATTCTTTATTCATAGAAATAAAGCTATTCAATTTGAGCTAGTTGTTGTGGTACAAGCTCTTCCATAATAGTCCACGTTAGCTTCACTGCTAGTGAAGTACAAGTCCTGCTATGTACACCACCTGGTTGCTAGGTACTGAATGACTCTGAGCTAACTGCAACTGTGACTCCCATCGGGCTGCGACTGATGACCCTGCTTGTTGACTCACCGGATGACTGACTGGGCCCTCCGGTCTGTGGCGGCGATATAAATACTAACGGTTGAGAGGACATTGGTAGCGTGTTGCTTGCAAATATGTATTTGGTCTCTTTCCTGATAGGCACATTGCTTGTGCCACCTATTGATCTTGTTGCAACCTCTTTGCTGCCCAGAGTGCTGGCACCAGCTTACGCCAGCACATTTGTCCCTCCCCGAAATGCTGCACCATTGTCTTGTAGTGAGCCTGCAAACGACAGTGGGGAGAGAGGTAAGACACTGGAAGTAGAAATGAGCCTGGAGGTGGAGCTATAGCTGTGGAGGACGTTTACTCCTGACTGTACCCCACCATCGGGTCTGCAAAGCAACAGCAACATCCTCTGGAAAACTGCTGCCAGGGCACACGTCCAGGCCTGAAGGCGTGCGTCCTGCTGCAGTGCAGCGGAGTGTGCGCTGCAGAGTGAAAATCTCATTCTGGAAACATCCCCCAGGCTGTGGCTAAGCCATGCCTCTGCAATATCCTTTCTTTCAGGAGAGCTTCTGTAAAGTTTGGAAGGTAGGAGATGAGGTACTGGCAGAAATAAAGCTGTGAGGATGGGACATGAGTCGTGCTTGGGTAGCTCAGATAGTAGAGCACTTGCCTGTGAGAGCCAAAGGTCCCGAGTTCAAGTCTCCGTCTGGCACACAGTTTTAATCTGCCAGGAAGTTTCAAAGCATTTCTGAGTTTCTGAAAGGCATCTCGACAGTCTTTGGTCCACACAAAAGATACATTTTTGCAACGCAAGCGATGCAATGGAGCCACGATGTGAGTGGCGTTCAGTAAGAAACGAATGTAATATGTCATCTTGGCTAGTACTGACTACAGTTCAGACATGTTGCGAGGAACAGGCAGATCATGGATTGCAAGCAAGTGAGATTGGAGGGGTGTACACCCTATCTGTTTATCACATGACCTAAGTACTGCAGTTCAAAGTCACACTTTTCAAGACAGTACTTGAGTACTGCTTCTGACAACACTTGAAAAAGAGTAACTGACAATTTGTTCCTCTGGTGTATGACCTCAGATGACAATATTGTCAAAGTATTTTGAACAAATAGGCACTTTTGTAGTCAGCTGTTCCAAGTAACGTTGAAAAAATGCGCGTGCGGAAGCACTGTCGAAGGGCAAACACAAATACTTGAACAGTCCTAAGTGTGTATCTAAAACAAACACTTTCTGTGATTCTTCATTCAATGGAATTTTCAAGTAGGCATCACACAAATCTATCTTAGAAAAGTAATGTCCTGCACAAAGCTTGTCCATGGGTTCCTCAGGGCAAGGTAACAGATAAGTTTCAACTACTGTCTGTGGGTTGACTGTCAACACGAATGTGAACAGAAGGCTTAGGCAACAAAACAAGAGGACTTGCCCATTGACTAGTTTGAATGGGAGCAATTACACCATTATCTTGCAATTCTTTCAATTCACTGGCTACTTTGTCTCTTAAAGCTATTGGAACAGGGCGGGCTCAGAAAAACTTAGGCTGTGCATTGTCTTTCAATGTAACATGTGCTACAAAGTTATTAGCTTTTCCCATGCCTTCTGAAAATAGTTCAGGAAATTCTTTAAGCAAGCTAGCGACATTGTCTTTTGGCACCAATGTAGAGACTGATAGTACATTGTTGTGGATGCTCAAGCCAAACAAATCAAAGGCATCTAAACCGAAAATGTTCTCATTGTCTTTTGATTTCAACACTGAGGCACCTATGTCTAACTGGAAACTCACACAATGGCCAGCAATTTGTAACGAGACAAATAGTTCTTTTGAACGTCATTGCACAGCACTAGCGCAAGAAGGAGGCACAACCTTAATCTTACTCTGGTCAGAACCTGTTCAAGGTTTAGAAAACAACATTCACTGCACGTTCATGAGCCTGTTTTTTCTGACAACGGGCAAAATTGGCATTTTTGTGCCGTTGAAAAAAAAATGCTTTGACATGGTCTTGTTTTCCAAATTGTGGAACATGCTGCATTATGTGATGGGCAGTCTTGTCTTTTATGGCGAGCAAAATATCTAGTGCAAGACTTAACTAAATTCACAGGCCTGTTTACATGTCTATGTGGCTGTCGGTGCGGCTATGTACACGCTCGTCGTTGTGGCTGCTTGGGGTTGTCGTGAGCAAGGGGCGACTCAACCCAACAAATCAGGGTCTGGTCAAATGTACTGACCGCTATGGCACTCATATCATATTGTTCTAAGATTTGCAATACTTGAGGAAGTGGTGGATCAGAGTACTTGAGGCTCTGTTTCCATATTCTACTACCTGGGACACTGAATGTCATTGCATCCCTAATCATTAAATCACTGTAAAACTTGTCACAATTACACATAAATTTACACTTCGTAGTCATGCCTGTTAATTCCATGTACCACAGACAGTACATATGTTATCTGGCTGCAGCTACTTGAACTTGCCGGTCATAGTATTTGGTTAATTCAGTGATTACTTGGTCATAACTGAGTTCGTTGGGAGACGCAGTTGGGAATAGCTTTTGTACTAACCTAAACACTGGGGAACCCGCAATCAAAAAAGAGTATTGTAGCTTTACAGTACCTTCAACACGATTAACTTGATAGTGTGCTTGGAACTGTGTCAGGTATTCAAACCCTTCTTCTGTGTTGTTAAACTGCCGGAATGGTGGTATGCTGGTCAGCGGCACTTGTTGGGCTTGTTCCGTCTGTCTACTGGGCGGCTGATGCACCGTGTGCAGCCAGTAGTTGTTGAACCATAATTAGTAGGGCAGCAGTTTGTTGGGTCTGAAACTGAAAAGCTTGTGCTAGATCCATTACACTGGCCGTCTGCAGCTGAGGCGTGGGGTAGGGGGTAGAGGGGGCGGGGAGCCATGGTTTATGCAAGTATGTTATAGCAGAAACAGCAAGCAAAGCATCTGGAAAGAGAAATTTGATTAGTTCTGCAGCTCCCCTCCTGGAATACATGCAAGAACGCAACAATTAGCAATGAAAAATGAACACCCCTACAAGGTAAAACACAAGAGAAGCAAGCAAAATCTGCACTGAATTATACTCCTTGCCAGTTTTTTTGTCGTCTCATTGTCACTGCAGGCTTGTACCGTGGGAAGCAAGGAGAGGATATTGGTTGGTGGCCAGTATCCTCTTTCTATAACACAACTGCAAGCATATATTAACAGGGTTCTTTATTCATAAGAATAAAAAAGCTACTTAAGCTAGTAGTTGCGGTACAAGCTCTTCCGTAATAGTCCACGTTGGCCTCACTATTGGTGCAGTACAAGCCCTGCTATGTACACCACCCGGTCGCTAGGTACTGACTGACTCCAAGCTAGAGGCTGAGCTAACTGCAACTATGACTCCCATTGGGCTGTGACTGATGACTCTACTTGTTGACTCACTGGGTGATTGACTGGGCCTTCTGGTCCACAGCAGCAGTCTAAATACTAGCAGTCAAGAGGGCATTGGCAGCACTTTGCTTGCGAGTCACTATTTGGCCTCTCTCCTGATAGGTGCTTGAGCCTACTATCGATCTTGTCACAACCTCTTTGTTGCCCGGAGTGCTGGTGCCAGCTTACGCCAGCACAGACTAAGATGTTTTGTACATAATGTTCTGATAGAGTATACCCATATATCGTAATATGCACAACACACAGTATAATAATAACTGCCAATACAGTGTAGCACCAACACTCTTTCTTCAAAATTTCATGCAAACTTGCCAGGTGGCAGCACAAGACAGAATTGTGACTTCTGTTTAGGATAGCTAACATTAGATGCACAAACGCAGAGATGAAAATACACATAGAAAAAAAATGTTTCCCTCTTGAGGTGAACTGAAGCTTATTCCCATAATAGGGGAAAATTGATACCCAAAAGAAACTGTATTTGATGGAGAAAAACTAAAGACAAATCTGAATTCAGTGTATGAAAATTAGTCATAATCACCTATTATCATGCAGAGGCAAAAAATGTGTTGTGCAGTATAATCATCAAGATATTTTCCATGCCTTCGTAACACCCGTGACCTGTTTTCTGTAGCATTAAAAAATTCATTTGTATTTAATTATGTGGATTATATCGATAAAATAATAATATGTTTGTCTTAAAAGTTTTATTTTATTGCATGACAGAACCCTAGAATTGTACATTGAACTGAATGTCCATTAATAACTACTTTATTTCAGTAAAGATCTGAAATGATGAACATCCCCTTCTTCTTAGTTAAATATTTTTGTAAGTAATGTGAACACAGTTAAAAGTATCAAAGACCTCTTTGCGACATGACATCGCGTTGTGTGCGTTAAAAGTACTTCCAAAATTTTGGATTTAAAAGTAAGGAAAATTTCTTCTGGAAGAGTTCCTTGCCCTCCTGAACAGCCCTTCATGCATAAAAAAATAAACTTGAATATTATTATTCTGCTTTTGTGAGCTGCAGTGCAGAAAGAAACTGCTCCAGTAATGTAACATAGAATTAGGTTAGTTGTTTGGTTTTTCAAGTAAAATTATTTGATCCACATTTGATTTGCAAAACACATGATGGTAAACCTGTATCACTATTGGGTGGTGAGTGTCGCTGCATTACTGTGTAGCAACCGAAATTTATTTTCTTGAGGAATGAGAAACTGAAGTGTAGCAGTGTTTGTTAAATATTAGTAACTACTGTGCAGATGACTTGCTGGCTTTGTACTGTTCACAGTGGCTAGATAGATCCACTTTCTGTCTAACGCAAAACTGGTGTCAGTTAGTCCGTAAGAAACTTGATATGTAACTATGTTGCCATCTTTGATAGTTACTGCACAAGTGGAAAACTGCTGTTTAATTCATGTAACTAATGAATATTTATCTTAAAAATCAGCCAGGAATTAGATTATTAATTCAGTGAATTCCATCAACTTCACTGCTCAAAACGTCAAGGTGTTCTGTACAGAATACCTAATCATTTGACTATCCATTTTTGTTCTTTTATTTAGGGACTTTTTCTGCAATGTTTCAAGAGTTCATACTTTAGTTTGTGTGTATGTATAAATTAAATTAAATACTTGTGAATTGGAAATTTTTATTAAAATCCTGAAAATTTTTATCACTGTACATCTAACAAATAGATGATATCATGAAGGAAACATCTCGATTTTTAGCACAGTTGATTCATAATTATTATTTCAGGTATGAAACAGTTATAGTACCAAGAGAAGAAGGCAAAGTTTTTTATGATACAAATCCAAAAAAGCAGAAGAAGACAAAAGGTGTTTATAAGCTTCCACCACAAACGAAGGCAGGCAGGCCATTAAGAACATCACAACTGTTTTTGCAAGATAACAACAGTTCATTCACCAGCATATATCTTCAGAGATTTGAAGTAATTAAAGAAATGGCCTGTAAAAGGAAACCAATTCAAAAGCCACAGATTACCCCTGGTGTGAAGAATCAGAGACCTCCTCCTATCTTCTTAGAAAATGGTATTGATTACGATGAACCGATAACACCTGGAGATGCAGCATCAAGAAGATTAGAAAGAATTGCCAGGGACAAAACAAAGACATTGGTATGGGCTCCTTCCTACTCAGTCATATTTTGTTTCTCCTGTGCTTTTGAATTCTTCAGAGTGAATTTGTGAAACATATATTGGCTAGTTTGAACTGTATCATAAATCTTCTACATATTTGAGGTGCTGCATAATATGAAGCTAAATAGATGAGCTGTCATTTATGATTTTATTTGAGATGCTTTGTCTATGTGTGAGAAGTTGGCATGTATTGCCAATGTGCCATAGGGTTTTAGTCTTAAGTGAGAAATCTGAAATTTTATATAAAAGCTAGATTTTTAAACACGTTATTAAAGTTGGCGACTTTTTCAGTACTTAAAGATTTTAAAATAGAATTTATATTCATTTCAGAACATGTGACTTTCCCTCATTACATTTAAATGCAATCCATTGGTAGAGGTCTGCACAGATGCAGATGTCTGCATATATAACCACAGATATCCACAGTAATAACTATTTTGCGGGTATTTAAGTAAAAATTGCAATAATAATTACTTTCTGTTTAAGAGTAAATTGCAGTGGCTTGGCAAACCAGTGTGAGAACATTTCTCCTCAAAACCAACTTATAATTTGGCACCCCTCCCTCCCCCTCCATAATTTGGCACCCCTCCCCTTCCCCCGCCCTTTTCCCTCGCCCAATTTCACCCTGTCAGTTTTCGCTCCTAATTGTGATACACACTGTATAAAAATCTTGCAGCACTCCTCTCATCTAGACACTCCAAGTACACTGTGATAAGCCATGCACAGCAATCTTACAGTTGTGGAGCCACTGGTGCCCCTCTCAGCTTGGTGCCCCAAGTAGCAGCTGGTGTCACTTGGGCGCTAAACCGTCTTTATGTCCTGTACAAAGCAGATACGTTGTTGACGTCTGCTTGGGCTGAAGGTGGCGCTGTGCCCTTCTTCTTGCTTCTTGGTTTTCCACAGACTTACATGTTTGTCTCATTTCTATCACACCAGCAGCTGCCTTACATCTGAGTCATTCCTGTATTACTTTTAGTAAGTTACTCTTGTTTCACTTTTACTAACAGATGTCACTTATTTAGTTACTGAAAGCTGCAACAAAACTATCTGAGGACTTTTCCAGGCTATCCGCCCATTGGAACCTTAGCTTAATGGACTGACTGCTGTTTGTGTATCACGTGCAACATAAATAATGTTTGACATAAAATCAGTGAATCTATCAACATTGCTCTTAATATATTTACTAGTACAAGCAGTGTGTAGTACAGTGAGAAATGTAATTCACTGTTGTGGTAAACTAACATACATTTGATAAATGAAGCATTTGACAAACTTGAAATACACGGTGTGGCTACAAAATAACATGACTATCACTGTAAAACATTTTATTGCAAGAACATATTTATTAAATTACTGTCATCCTGAATATACTCTGACACTACATGTGAATTTTCCATTGATGGAAACAGTGCTGGAAATATTCCTCTGTGAGCTCCTTGATCATGCTTCTTACCATTTGTTCCTTCACTGCTTCAATGGACGGAAATCTTGCTTCTTTTAATGCAGACTTTGGAGGATAAAAGTCATGTTGTACTAGGTCATACAAATAAGCTAGGTGGTCCAACACTGGGATGCTGTACTTCGCTAGAAATCTCTTAACAGACAATGTGGCATGAGCTGGTATGTTGTCTTCTAACAGAATCCATGACTTGTAATTTCACAATTCAGGTCTATTATTATTATTATTATTATTATTATTATTATTACTATTATTTTCTTATGGAGTAAGAACCTGAAGGTAGTAATATTGATTAATAGTTTGACCTTCAGGAACGCAGTGAAGATACACAAATCCAAGAATATTGGGGGGGACTGGATTGGTGCTCATTTTGTGAATCATAAATGGAAAAAAAGGTTCTTCATGTGTTATCACTCTTTCCAAGAAATTAGTGTCATTTTCAATGGTACTCGACGCATCAGTGCAACCATTTTCACATACTTCCTTTTGTTCAATCGTGAGAATTTTTGACACCAGTTTCACACATACTTTCCTCCTGTTAAGTTGGTTATGTAAAATTTGTGCTCTTTGTCAATTCCTATAGTTTTAACAATTGATCAAATACTCAACCAATGGTCACATTGAATCATGTTACCTACTTTTTCAATTTTTCATCTGTTTTTTATGTTGAAGGGCGTCCCAGGCATGAGTCATCTTTGGCATATTCTTGGTCAGCTCGGAAATGCTTGAAGCACTCAGAAACTTGTGTACATGATAAACAATCTTTACCATACATGTCTTTTAGTAACAGATAGGTTTCAGTAGCATCTTTTCCAAGTTTCAGGGAAACTTCACAACAATTTGTTGCTCTATTGTTACACTTATCATATTTCCAGCAGAAAAAATAACAGCTCTTACACAAACGATGACCACAGCCACACTGATTTGTCTACAGATACCAGAGATGCTACTTTCAGCTAGAAGGCTTCACGCTCCACAGTCATTTGTCATTCATCTTTGGCATATGCAGAATTACTCTGTGACAACAACAGTCCCATTATTTTATAGCCACACCTTGTAGTATGCAGTAACTGAAGAGAATATGTAACATGACTTCATGTGTCTTCTCAGTGTCATGGAAATGTTCTGCAGAAAATTATCCATTTCATTAATTATGGCAAACAGTTGCAACATAAGGAATGTATCAAAATTGTGACAGGACGTTTTGTATTGAAGTACGAAAATGATCAGCCTCTACAACCAGTGGATTGTAAATAATGAGGCTCAACTTTAGCACAGGCAGATTTAAGCCAACCTCAATCCTGTCATCACAGTCTGGTGTACTGAATGGGATAAATTGTATTTGAAAAACTAAAAATGGAGTCATGTGGTTGTGTAGATAAGGCACTGTTGGATGCAGTCTCATTTCTCTTTATCCAAGCAGACCTCTTACCCATCGGTGACAAGACCATGCTGACCAGATTCTTATTCAAGTGAAAAACATAGTCACCATCATCCTGATTTTAGGCTGATCTTTATTATAAAATTTATCATATAACTTAAAAGTTGTAGCTCACGGTTGTCTGTTGTCTTGGCTACGAAGAGATGCTCATTCCAGTCGTATTGTGTAGGAATTGTGTAAGGGTGAATACTCTGTGTTGTATCCATGTAGAGTGGGGGTTTCCTATTTTAAAGAAAATAAGAAGTTTTCACAAGGTCTTAAAATGATATTATGTTCCTCATCTGAGCAATAACTTAGTCATATTGTAGTGGAATAGTCTATGGGTATACTGCTAGTTGTTGGCTTCTAAAGGGCACAATATTACAGCAAATGATAACGCTGCTGCCATCAACAAGTGCACACCTGAAGATGATGATGATAACAACAGAATGGATTGCAATTATATTGTGCCAGTTGTACATCAGAAACCAGAAGCAGACACATAAATTATTTTGTTATGAAATAACTCAGGGAGAAACTAAAGAACCACAATCATATTTTTGTTATTTAACTCATAGTCATCATGATGTCTCGACTTTTGATAATGTTTTGCATTGAAAACTTAAAGATGGGAAATAAAATTCCATTTCCTGTAGACATACAGGCACATTGCACAGTGTGCTTTTAGTGGAAGATGGTAGATGCTTCTAAATACCATGACATTGTTGGCTAACCTGTCCTGTAAGCCATAAAACTTAAAACAGTGAACTGAATAATTCACGCAAAAATGATTAGCCTCTTTGAAACCTAACAAAATACAGTACAATAGTCTCTCCTTTGGCACTATCAGTTGTGATATCAAGGTATGCTCCGCACAAGACATTCTCAGCATTAGTACAGAAGCAACTGCAACAAGGAAGAGGATTCTGACTACAAGTTCACTAACAGTTACCTATTAACAGAATTCCATTGTAAAAGACACGCCATCACTGAATAAGTCAATATTAGTCATTCCTCATTTCGTGAGTATAACTGGCTGTTGTAACAGCATAGGGATCAATGCCATGTTGAAGTGAAGCTGCATTGATGACAGTAGAGTAGAAGTATGGTGTAAGGAAATATAGCAATAAAGAAAGTTAGAAAAGTCTTGTAATAAGTGGAGAATTTAAAGAGACTTGGATCTCAAAGAGAGTTGCCTGCTTTGAAAACACAAGCACCTGGAGAAGCTTTGCCCTGAAACAAAGTAAATACAGCCAAAAGTTGGAATATTAAGTGCTGAAGACTATGAAAAGCAGCTTCAACCAATAAAATACCTAACTAAAAATTATAACTTTTCCTTCTGCCATACATATTGATGTAAAAATGTGAAATATGATTGATTTCAAAGTTAATATGCTTCATCACCCAGCACTTGTACATATACCAAGAAGCAATCAGATACATCATTTATGAATAACCAAGTTTAAAAAATTACTGTGGTTACAGCATAACACACTACATATATATCACGGAAAGACATTGGTACACTATTAATGATACCTATTCACAAACTAAAATGGGCTCTAAACATGTACTGATCCATGTATGTTAAGTGAGTGAGATTTTCCACTCTTGGCTTTGACAGTTGTGTTCCTTTGTAAAGCTTTTGTTTCTCAGCTTATACATTAGTCACATTTATGGTACTTGCCTAATGTTGGTTACATATGTTCATGCACATTTCACATGTTTCAAAATAATACATTACCCACTACTTAGCTGGGTATTGTGATAAATTAATTTGATTCCATCATATGGGACCTTAATGTTTGGGTTTAGATGTTTCTTCCATTTCACTTTAGTACTATAATAAGAACTTACTATTAATTGTGTACTAGTATCTTTCCTTTAGGTCTGGATAACCTCTCTTTTGCATTTTAATAATTGTAAGGCACAGAAATGTTTGGTTGCCATGCCTTAATGACATAACTGATTGCTTGTTGTTACACTGGTCCATGATGAAGGGTATTAGCTTCAGAACTGATCACTTCTAATATTTTACATCAAACACACATATTTTTGCATCAGTAAATACAGTGAAGGACTAGTTTTTATTTTGTCTCTCACAAGTAAAAAAGATGAATAAAAGGCTCAATGAGGAAAGCTAAAAAAAAACATTGGCATTTAAAAGATTGGGACTGAGGTGGGATTCTACTTCAAACAATCATATAGTGAAGAAAATAGCTTGAATGAACTGCATGATACCGAAAAAGAAGAAAATGTTCAAAACATATTCTGACATTCACACAAGTGAGAAATGCTCTAAAGAAAATTAGCACAAGAACTGAAGACAACAGCCACAAATTACGTGAATGCTTACTTGATCGAGGTAGCTGCAATGAAAGGACTGAAGCAGTTGTTCACAGTGTCACAAATTCTGCACGAAAAAAAGAAACCCTAGAAACTGGACTCCAAGTTTAATACTGCTCTTTATTTTGGAAAAGATGTGAACACTGCATCTACTAATTTGAGAAACAGTTGCCCTATTTTAAAAGAAATCGGCTTTGTCAGATTTGATATTCACTGTAAGAATTATAATTAATAAACAATAGGAGCAAGAGATCTTATCTTTATTTCCATTTATATTGGAAAGATGTGGGATATAAAATGTAGGTGTGTATTTAAAATAGAAATGTGCCTCATGTTAATTCATAACTTTGAGATACTATATGTACAGTTCTATAAGTGATATTCATAATGCTCAAGAAAATATGGTATGCAACAAGGTAGCACAGTAACATTTTTATTCCTAATTGTAAGAAATATGAAATGAAAAGGGTTAAGGGTCACAGTAACAACCCTTCATTTTAAAGCTTTTGTCGTTACAGATGATATGGTGATATAAATTGACAATAAAGTAAAGTACAGCATAAACTGAATGCCTAGTAAAAAATGAATAATTCCATCTTTGAATTTAATTTATTGTAATTACTATTATAATATTTGCAAAAAATTCAAAACGTTTTGGTTTCAAGATGAGCCTGTTGGAAACGGTGTTATTTGCTTACAGACACCCTGTTTCAGAAGTAATTGGCAGTAGATCTTTTGTCCGCAGCTCGTGCATTGCTACCTCTGGATCACGGGGTCCTGGTTTTGATTCCCGGGCGGGTTGGGGATTTTTTGTGCTCGGGACTGGGTGTTTGTATTGTCCTCATCATCATTTGTGACAGTGGTTGGATTGGACTGTGTAAAAATTGGGACTTTGTACAGGTGCTGATGACCGCGCAGTTGAGCGCCCCACAAACCAAACATCATCAGTAGGTCTTTCATATAGAAGGATGGCAAAATACAAGATACACTACCAAATCCAAGCATCAAATAAATAAAATTAAAATGATACTGACTTCTTGAATGTGAAGGCCTAAATAATTTGCGGAAGAAGTTAATATAAGAGTAAATGGCCTGGCCAAGAAACGGTGAGATTCAACATGACGTCATAGAACACGGAATGAAGATGCCCTCCTAAGAATAAAAAAAGCAGACACACACTTTCATTGTACACAAGCAGCTGGAACTAGACCATAGCGATAATGCTAGTAACAGTGGGTGGTTTTCTTTTTATATTCAACTATTTTCTGCCTGGGCTACTAACTGACTTACTGTGTGCTAACACCTTTTGCACTGATTGTATGCCGATACTGATTATCTCTGTGACAGTTGAAAGTGCAGTGGAACTCTGAAATAAGTTACGGATGCACTGAAAAGAACATGTCTGTCTTTTGTTTTCTGAAGTCCTACATTCAAATGTCAAAATGCTTCTTCGTGCGAGGCTTACTCTCACTATTTCCTCTGATCTGTGTCAGTTATAAAGTGTATATGGGACATTAGGTTATCTATAATGTATAACTGTTAATTATTTTATAGTATCTAGTTACAGTAATATAGCTCACATTATTGTGGAATAAGAGCTCAATGTAAGTGTCATTTATATTGTGTGTAAGGCTACACACGGCATTTATATACTGAATTATTTTGGAGGTAAGTAAAAAAGCTTCACTCGTAATTTCTTTAGGATCAGCAAGAAGAACAAAGGCGTCAGCAGCAGAGGGCACAGCAGCAGCTGTCACAGCAGCAGCAGCAGCACCAGCAGCAACTGGTCCATCAGCTGCGTCAGCAGCTACAGGCTGCCGCAGCAGTAGCAGGCACAGTGCCTGTGCCTCCTGCAACGGCAGCTAGCTCATTACCCACAGCAGTTGCTACAGGGTCCACAGTCAATGGTATTTCCAGTTCTGCTGTAGCTCCCGTTATAGCTACGAGTAGTTCACCGTCAGCTTCATCTTCACTGCCAATTGTTGTCACAACTGTAACGTCTGTCACAGCAGCAACTGTCGTTTCGTCTGTTGTCAACGCCATTCGTAATGCGAGAACAGTCACTGCTTCAGTATCGCAGGTATGTCATCTAACTCTGTGCAGATTATCAGAATGTAAACTTATCGAATGGGAAGTATTTGCAAAGGTATTACACTATTTTGTATACTAATGCATGTTATATTCTTCTCTGTACAAAGATGTCCTGCAGCTACTAGTTTTGTTACAGGATGCTTACAGCTACAGATCTTTTTTAAATTGTAATATGGTATTTGAAAGTGTAGGAGTTGTGTGTTTGTTTTCAAGGTTTGGATCATACGAGATTCATTTTCTGTTTATGAACCAGTACTCGTTATTTCGAAATAAAACCGAGAACTCGGTTGACTCGTTCTAGCTGTTCGGTGCCTTTCGAAATACGTCAAAAAATCTACCGCTTAAACTAAATTTTGGTACTATAAACTAAAATTTGACCCCACGTTACATATTCCATATCTTATTCTTCGTCTAAACTGAGTTAGTATGTTCATGTGTAGTGCTGTGCACTACAGTATTTTCTGTTACACATTTCACATGTTTTTTCTCGATAATGTACTGCACTATAAATTTGCAACAATAGTCCAATCGCTTGCTTGCCGTAACATGTCACTTTCCCAGTGTAAGACACGAGGGGGCAGGGCAGGAGAGGAGCTGACCAGTACACCAAACACAGTGATATCTGTGTCTCTGTTTGTGAACAGTATATGTTTTTCTTTCCTTTGCTTCATCACTCACAATATGCCGCCAAAACAGAAATGAGCTCATAATGCTCTGATGGTAAAAGAAAAGAGGCAAATTTTACATATGGTCAATAGTGGAGAGAAGACTGAAACAAGGGTTGCAGAACATTTTCAGATCCCAAAGTCTGTTCATTTAGTGACAACAGTGAGCACGTGATCCCAGCTGAAGATGAGGTAGTGGAGTATTTTCACTGTTTAAATGCTTCCGAGACATGCACTTACAGCAGGCTCCATTGTCTGATCCTATGCTTTGAGAAAAGACTCATGAAATAGCTCACCAAAAGGGAATTTCTGGGTCTGTGTGTCCCAAGGGCTATCACTTTTTCAGAAGAGTTACAACATCAGTGCCATCAGTGTCTGAGGGAGCACATAGAGTAAACAAAGAAGATGCCAATGAGTGGGCATGGGAACTTCAGTCATTTGCGTTACCCAAGAGACATGTTTAAAACAGACATTTTGTATAACTTGATGCCTGAAAAAACACTACATGTCAAGAGACAAAAACATCATGGAGGAAAACGCAGCAAGGAGAGACCGGCAGTGGTCTTGTGTTGTAATTCAGATGGTCCTGAGAAGCAGAAACCATTAGTGATTGGAAAATACAAAAATTCACATTGATTTAGAAAGTTAACCCATTTAATCTGCCATACCAATAAGAGAATAGCAATAAAGCTTGGATGACAAAATCTCAATTCTGTATCCAGCTCTTGAAGTTTCAATAACAGATGGCTGCAAGGAAGATAAATATTCTGCTAACCTTGCACCACTGCTCAGCACATAAGTCAACTGACCTGGAACTTCTGCTCATAGAAGTTGTCTTGTCACCAGCTAACTCCCCGAGCCGTCTGCAGCCATTAGAGCAAGGAATAATTGCCTCAATGAAGCATAGTTACAAATGCTGATTTGTTAAAGCTACCACCAATGCAGTCAAACTATAAGAAACAGTTCCAAATTAGAAGGTACTGCAAGCTACCTGTAACAGATATGCTGCTTGGGATGAAGTTATAACACACACCATAACTAACTGTTTTAAGAAGGCATGAACAGTAACTGACAGTATTAACAGTAACTGAAACTGAAGATGAAACTGGTGACCCAATATTTGAACTCACTCATAATGTATGGAAGTGAAACATGGACGGTAAATAGTTTGGACAAGAAGAGAATAGAAGCTTTCGAAATGTGGTGCTACAGAAGAATGCTGAAGATTAGATGGGTAGATCGCATAACTAATGAGGAGGTACTGAATAGGATTGGGGAGAAGAGGAGTTTGTGGCACAACTTGACCAGAAGAAGGGATCGGTTGGTAGGACATGTTCTGAGGCATCAAGGGATCACCAATTTAGTATTGGAGGGCATCGTGGAGGGTAAAAATCATAGGGGGAGACCAAGAGATGAATACACTAAGCAGATTCAGAAGGATGTAGGTTGCAGTAGGTACTGGGAGATGAAGAAGCTTGCACAGGATAGAGTAGCATGGAGAGCTGCATCAAACCAGTCTCAGGACTGAAGACCACAACAACAACAACAACCAACATAATGTGGATACAACTTTGGATTCTGATGCAACCTTTACGCAGGCTTACACCTGGTTGTGCTTTTTTGTCAATATAGAAAAATTTATGCAGACAGATTGCAAAATATGTGCTGCTGAAGAATCAGTCATCAGTTCTGTTGATGGTGCAGAAGAGAATGACAATGCTTTACTGTTGCCTTCTGTGGAGGAACATGAAGCTCAAAACTGCCCCCCACACTGAAGTTGCTCTTCACAAGAGATTTTCTTCCACTTCTAATGTCTCCATGGCATTTGTAGCTGCTTTGAATGTGGTATGTTGAAATAGTGCCATTACAGAGTAATGCTGTAAACTAAAACGTATGTTCTGATAAAAAAAAAAAGGTCGTGTAATAGGGCCTCCCGTCGGGTAGACCGTTCGCCAGGTGCAAGTCTTTCGATTTGACGCCACTTCGGCGACTTGTGCGTCGATGGGGATGAAATGATGATGATTAGGACAACACAACACCCAGTCCCTAAGCGGAGAAAATCTCCGACCCAGCCGGGAATCGAACCCGGGCCCTTAAGATTGACATTCTGTCGCGCTGACCACTCAGCTACCGGGGGCGGACTATGTTCTGATTAAAACTTAGTTATGTTCTGATTAAAACTTAGTGTCATAAAGAACTCTACATTAAATAATTTCTTAAGATCATCATTTCCTGTGTGACATGTTGCATTAATTCAGTGAGTAAAGTATTGGTCCACAATATGTATGTAATTATATTATGTAAAATAATTATGACAAGCTCTTGACAATATGTACATCTACTTCCTCAGTTAAACAAATGACAGAAATGCTATTGTACATATACACTGTAGTTATTTTTATTTCTTCTTACAGATCATGAAAATACAGCACCCTCAATTGTTGGTACCCATAATATGAGAAAAAGTTAACTCAACAATGATATATTTTTATATAAAAAAAGTTAATTGAAACTTCATTAAACTAAATGGGCTATTTTTTGGCCTCTTAAAATTTGGTTAAACAAGGCTCTGCTGTATACTTCTACCAATCTACCAATGCAACATCCCCCCCCCCCCTCTTCTCCGTATTCTACAAAAGTAATACAGACTTGGATTTAAAACAAGCATGAATAGATAAAATTAACACAATTAAAAATAGTCATTTTACAGGTTCTGGATATAGGAGATCTTATCACCAGAGAGCAAAAGGGATAAAATGCACAAGAAAATGCTTATGTTTGATGATGTGATTATGTAGAACAAGTAAAATGGTGCAAGTTTGCAAGTTACAATTGGAAGATACATTTGATGAAGACTTACTAAGTTCAGTTTGCCACTCTAGAACTATATTCACAAATCTAGGATACATTTTATAGGAAACATCTAGACATTTGACCTAAGAACACAGATATGAATGAAATAAAAATGGAAGTTATCTTCATGAGCTATTTTCTTCCATACTATAGAATGTATTACAAATGAAATGAAACAGTTTATGAGTATTTACAGCTCCTTTTAAAGTGCAAACTGAGAGGCAGAGAAATATGATGAAACAATCCAACACATTTGAACTTTCTAAAATAGCAAGGCATACACCTCACCACAATAATGTTTTTGGATTAAGAAACTTACAAAATAATATTTTGGCCATTCAGGAATTTCTTTATAATGATCTTGCAGCCAAATTATAGAGGTAAACTCCTCAGAGGTAATTGAAGTATGAAACTTGTGACACAAACTTCACAGTAGTTTTCTTGTGTACTCTTGCGGGACTAGTACTTCTGGAAGATAGGATACTGCAAAGACATGGATTAGCCACCAACTAGGGGATTGTTTCCAGAATGAATTTTCACTCTCCAGAAGAGTGTACACTGATTTGAAACTTCCTGGCAATAGAAACTGTTGGCAGGGACACGAACATGAGGTGGGCCTTTCATGAGCAGATTTGAGTCCCAGTCAACACACTGTTTTAATTTGCCAGGAAGCTGTTTCATTTTGTTTTATGTGGAAATATCTGTGCACACAATTAAATTTTGTGAATGAATGTAACTGTACCTAGAACAGCTCTCAAAAGTTTCACACGTAGCACATATCACCCCCTTTATGCCAAAACGATGAATGTGCAGTATATACTAGTTTTGAGATACAGGTGTTGTTTCACAAGGTCATAAAAATCAGCTACACCAATTTAAGAAACTGATTTGCATCTGATCTATTGTTACCATATTTACAAATGTTAGGATATGAGACTCACAACTGTGACTCCCTCCCATTGAAGGAGGATGATGCATATTCATTGATCTGGAATAATGAAGGCATAATTAATTTTCTCATGTGTACTAAAAGTATATCAAACACAAAATTGGAATTGGCATCAGATGTTATTGCTTCAAAATAAACAATAAAAGCTACATACTGAAGATTGTATCAACAGTAAAACTGTAAACAAACAATTTAAATCACAGAAACCTTTAATCTGCATCAGAGTCCTATTCGGTATTTGGTTTAATCAATATGTCATGCACAGTTTCATCACTCAACAAAGAGTGATAATATTCATGATGTATCCATGTGATCATCTGTTTCTCACACACAGTGAATAGATCCTTTTGCTACTGCTTTCGTGATTTCCCTAAATCACTCCAGGCAAATGCCGGGATGGTTCCTCTGAAAGGGCACGGCCGACTTCCTTCCCCATCCTTCCCTAATCCGATGAGACCGATGATCACGCTGTCTGGTCTCCTTCCCCAAAAAAAACCAACCAACCAGCTACTGCTTTCAGAAGTTTTTTGTGTATGCCTTGGGAACAGAAACATTTGCTGAAGATCATCACTTTTCTTTTTGATGTTGCTTCACTAAAGGCGACTTTAAATTCT
Source organism: Schistocerca nitens (assembly GCF_023898315.1). Classification (NCBI taxonomy): domain Eukaryota; kingdom Metazoa; phylum Arthropoda; class Insecta; order Orthoptera; family Acrididae; genus Schistocerca; species Schistocerca nitens. Next base: position 704,659,083 of record NC_064614.1, on the reverse strand, counting down.
GTCTGATAAAACACTCAAGAAGTTTTTAGAGCCAGTGGTTCATTGTTATAGCAGAAGGGTTTGATGGAGAAGGAAGAGGGATGAAGGAAAAGGTTAGAAAATTTTGAGAGTTTGGAAAAGTCTTCCACAACATCGGGTCTGGGGAGACTTACCAAAATGGATGAGAAGGAAAGACTGATTGTTGGGGACTGCACTGGATGTGATTTGAAAACCTGGTGCAGGAGGAAGATAGGGTAACAAACAAGACAGAGATTACCGACACATCATGCAGGGGTTAATAAAAGCAGAAAGCTAAGTGCTTTGTGTGTAGTAAAAGTGGGGGCAGGGAAAAATATTACTGAGAAGAAATCCTAATGCCAAAGGAATTAACATACATTAATCCCAGGTGGGCGGTGAGAACCAAGGACATGTTGTAACACCAGTTCCCATCTGTGGAGTTCTGAGTAACTGGTGTCCAGGGGAAGAATTCAGATGACACGAATGGTGAAACAGACACTGAGATCATGATTGCATGTTACAAAGTATGCTCTTTAACAGGATATTGGATGTCGCCAGTATACACACTTTGACTATGGCCATTTGCCGTAACTGATAGGTACACAATATGTTATTTCCAAGGTGCCTCTCCCATGTGACAATTGCAGTTGATCCTCTTTTACTTTCTGTGTCATTCCACAAATAACAAATGTTGCCTCAGTTTTCCAAATTGTATGTGGTCAGATCATATACTTCATGTTTTCTCAGGCAGAATATTTGGCTACAAACCCGCCCCTTGAATTGTTCAGTGTGGTTTGTAGATGGAAATCTACAGCCACAACACATAGGTCGTTTTGTGATAGCATTTTGTCTTCATCACATGTGTTTCCAGCCAGACCTCTTCTCTGCAAATACTTCATTAAGGTCTCTTAACAGAGAATCAAAATCTCAAATGTGGCATTACAAATTACACACTTTTTGCACTTTCCCTTGCTTTTCATCCTAAATTACCAAGGCTAGAAATTAGAAGAACACAAAAAATTAAATTCGCTGTTGCATAAAAGTTTTTGCACACATATGTGGTTTTGGCATAAAACAGGCATTAAGCACTTTATAAAGAACTTCAGCAATAAAAGTGATTGACTAACTTTGATTTATTCTTTTGGGTACAATCAATATCTTGTCAGCTTTGCACAATATATGCGATCATGTACTAAAATTCAAAGAATTTATATTTTTTTGGGTTCTGTGACATTTTAACCTAGTCAACTACTGTGAACTATCATGCTCTTGTTTATCTTCATCAGTACAGTTCTGCACCAACATCATAACTAACTGGCACAAAATATGACTGCACATTACATACTTGTACGTAGGAGAAAAGCACATGTTTCAGAGGAAAAGCGTGGTCAGAATACATAGGGTAGAGAGATAGGTGCCTAGTTTTCAGATTTTGTTTTCTTCCCCCACCCCCTCACACTCAAGCATGCAATTCACACATCCAAGAAAAGCATACTGATTAGATTGCGTACCAAAGTTAAGGAATGGAAAAAGGGGTAGTGTGTGGGAGTTTAACCAAAGACAGTTGATGCAAAGCACTAATATACAGTTACATATCCCCAAACAGTTTAATTTTGGCTGTGATATGCAATCCTTTAATTACTTATACATGTTTTATTTAGTGTTTATTTTTTTGTGTTTAATGCCAAACCTGCTTTAATGTGCATCAGTGTTCAACCCATTAGTAATCAAACTTTTTATATCTGAATGTATCTGAAGAATGTGGGGATTTCAGGATGGTGCATCCGGCCAGGTGCGTACCGTAACCAGCTCCACACCCATTGTGTCAGTAGCTGGCCTCACACCTGCTCAGGTGCAAGCTGCAACTCAGCGCCTTGTAGCACAGTCCTCTTCTGCAGCCACCTCATCTGCAACAGCTGTTGTTGCCAAAGGTTTGCAGACAACAGTTTTAGAATACATGCAAATTGTACAGCTGTATTGCAGGACACTTCCATTCCCCTTGTGTTTTGGTCTGTAAGTTTGTACACTTCCAATTACACCACAATAAATTTGTTTTTTATTGTCTGCATGTAATTACAAATAAGTTATAATTTTTGTTCTTTGGGACCCACAGTGAAAAATATGTCCTCTAGTGACATGATTGTAATGAATATCAACCCACTACACTGCTCCTTAAATGGTTTTTATTTTATAAATAATTCACAATGAGCCCATTTTGGCATTTTGCCATCATCAGGTGCTCTGTAAATACATAAGTAAGTGATGGTCTTAATATAATGGTCTGTAACTGTGATGAGAAAAGTTATAATACATTTCTTTGGTTTTTTACTTTACATGTTACTGTGATGTCCTGTCTTCTTTTAGAATTATTAGTTTCTCCTTAGATGTACGTTGGAGACATATCCGACTTTTAGTCAGTTTTGATGTATGCTATTTTCCTCTTAACAGCTTGTATGACAGTGAACAGTGATATTGCATGTTTACATAGTTACCATTATTGATGTTTGGAAATTCAGTTCATATTTATTATTTTTTGGTTTGGTTCTAATTATGTTTTTGCCTAGAATTTGTTTTATCTTCTTGCTTTAAAATGTGAATAAAGTTTTCTGTGTACATTTTGTGCTTTAGGTTGGTTTGCTCAATCAGTAAATTTGTGGCATTGCTGTATGCATAAATGGGTAGTTTCCTCACATCTGGTACAAAAATGGCCTCCCAGTGAATGGTCAGTCAGTTCTGTACTCGCATTTGATATTGCCGGTTACTATCTTTGCTGTACTACGGACTATTTGATAAAAACCTCACTTGGGTCTTCATTCTTCTCTTTGGTCACATTTTGGATAGTGTCTCTTTTTGTTCTTGACCTGTTGACATCATTGTGGTGAAGATTTTTCTCTTTGCACCTCATTGTTGCATAGTTTGCTTTGGGCTCATCCTAGTCTGTCTCTCGTCTGCTGTCAGTCAGGTGTGTTTATCTCGACTACTGCTCGGTATGGTGTTCTCTTCAGCAGAGGGTCCTCCCACCTTGTGGCCAATCCCCAAGTTGCAGCAACATTGTCATTCGTTGTCATCTGACGTCAGGGGGACCTTTCCCTTTGTGCACGCAGTGTTTTTCTGCTCACTGCCAAGAAGCTTGTCAATGTCACTGGGGGTCCTGCAAAGAGTGACATCCTATTTGGTGTGTCAAAGACATGTAACCGTCTCCTATCATGCCCCACTAGTACACCAGGATACGGTACGTGCGCTGCAGTCGGTAGTCCCTCCAGGTGACCCCTTTATGCTGAAATTGTTTCTCACACATTGTATTTCTCACCAAGTGTTGACACTTTCTTTGTACTAGTACTAATAAGAAATATAAGAACACAAATTAGTGATATTAAAACTATCAATATTTCTAAAGTTTTGTGCAGGTCCCATTAAAAATTTTTTGAACACTATGCTTTGTTGATTTTAGGAGAATGATAATAAAATAAAATAAAAACTTAAGCACCCTAAGGAAGTTGTTCATATATTATTTCCTGTTGCTTCATGGTCAGCTTGGATCATCCTCAGCCTGGTATCAACTGCTTCATTGCCTGCCATCTAGGCACGTATATTATACTGTTATACATCCCCATGTCTACTCGAGCTATCACCTCCTGATTCTACATAGCTTTCATGGCAGTCAGTATAACTGATGTTATAGAACGATACTTTGAACCACAAAAGACTCAAACTGAGGCAATAAATCTAGTTTCTGTTTAGGTATTAACAATGACTGTGTGCATGCCTTGAGGCCTTGCAGTCAGTCTAAATCCTTTGCTTTGTAAATGTTACATACCATCTGTAAAGTATTTCACTTACACTGAAAATTTTTCTGTGCAAATAAGGATATCTTGATTATTTAATATATTATATTGGGTTTTTGGTTATTTAATTATTTAATAGAAATATTTTTTTTTGTTTTGTGTTGTCTTAGTATATTTTATAGAATTGATCTTTTATATTACAGTTTGTGGGTAATGTAAGTTTTTGATCAAAAATATTGGATTAAGTTTATTAAAGTAGGTTTAATTTGTCGTACCTCTATTCGTGTGCAGATCTGGACAGTCACTGCGGATGGTATGAAATCACTCTGATCTGTAAACCGAGGGGTAACGACAGTGTGGTAACATGTGTTTCCTCTTACAGCCACAGTGTGGCCCCACAGTATTTCGTTGTCCTGTGAGTGTTTTCACAGCATTGCAGTACTTGTGTTGCATAACTCCTCACCAATAGAGAATGTATGAGGGTAGCTGGTATACCATCTTCTATGCTCCTATAAAGGACAGCAGAAGTTGGAGTTTCAATAGCACCAAATATGGATGGACAGGTCACAGAAAGAAATTGTATTCCTCCATGCCCACTAACGTGCTGACAGTCCAACTAGACACCAGAGCCTCATCTGTTGGCCCATGCTGATTGGATCATTTAATCAGATGGTTCTGACTACTACATATATAGCATTTATATTCACTTGTGCAAGCAGTTCAAGAATATTGCTCAAGTGTGTGGGACCCAAATAGGACTAACAGGGGATATCGAATGTATACAGAGGAGGACAGCACGAATGGTCACAAATTTATTTAATCTGTGAGTGGGAAAGTGTAACAGAGATACTGAAGGAACTAAACTAGAAGACTTGAAGACAGACATTAACTATTCTGAGAAAGTATATTAACAAAATTCCAAGAACTGGCCTTAAATGTTATCTCTAGGAGTATACTACAATCCCTTATGTATCACTCACATAGGGGTCGCGAGGATAAGATTAACATAATTACTGCACACAGAGATTGCATTTAGTCATTTTTCCCATGCATCATATGTGAATGGAATGTAAAGAAACCATAATAACTGGAACAATTAAGACATACCCTCTGCCATGCACCTCACGGAGGCTTGCAGAGTTTAGATGTAGATGTAGATATTTATACTAATTTACCAGGTCTGTCAGAATGTTAAATATAGATTCTAATTCAGTCTGGTTCTTTAAATGTTATAAAAGTTAATGCCATAGAAGAGCTACACAACTAGTGATAGGTGGAATAGGACCATCCACAAATTATGTTGGCCAGCTGTTAAGTTTTTATAAAAACAAAGAAAAAAATTGTTTTTCATAGAAATTAATTTCTTGTTTGTCAGAACATTGACTGTAAAATTTTGTAGACTTTTGCATGCATTCGAGACAATTCTGGAAATTTTCTTTGCACTCTGACATGAGCATTCAACATCTTCTTGATATTATGAAAATTACTGTCCATGCATTTTTTCTTTGACGCAAAGAAACATAATGTATCACTAGGTGATAAATCATTAAATTTTGGCGCTGAGACAGTAATTTGATGTTCGATCTACTGTGTGGCATCTGGTATTGCTAGTAGCAATTGCATTATCATATCTTTGTTTTTTTCTGGTTTCATTGACTACTTGTGTCAGATAAATTGTTGCACCATGTCACAATAACTGTTCATCAATCCTGTAAAGCTGCAGTCACAATATGTCATATCTGACTGAAGAAAAGAATAGACGTTTTCTTGGATGTAATTCATGAACAAATGACTGTTGTCAATTGCATTTCATCTTGGAAGACACAAACAGTTGCTGTGTATTTTTTGACTGGTAGATACACAATGTTGTGAATGAATCTCACATTTCCTCTGTCAAATTTTTTGAGATTTTCGTTACTCCAACTGATACAAGCCCATTTATGAGCTTTGGCAAAATGATGTGGAATATGTTGGGGACAGATCTTTTTCACAGCTAAATTTCATGTAGTATTGAATGTACTGCAGTGTCTGGTGAGCCTGAGGATGCCTCTGTCTCACAATAACTTATATGTACTGATCATGTAACACACAGCATGAACATTTTTGAACAATGTTCACAAAATTTGTCATTGACATAGGTGCGACCATCATTTATGAAATTGATTGGTTGTCAAAAGCTGAACAAGTGATTTGTAATAACTTTGCCAAAATTCCTTACAGTAACATTAGGCATGGTCTATGCTTGCAGTATATATTCCAATCTAAATTTAAGATTTTCCTGTTATCAATTGCAGTTTCAGATTTTTGTTTTTAGTTCTATGTAGGCAGTACTGCCTTTAATATGTGAGACTAAATATTACTATAGTTTTTAGTGATCATATTTCAGAAATCAGAAATAAATTTAAATGCAGTAATTGAAGTGCTGAGAGATACACCTTTCTCTAGCTGAAGCAGTTTGTTCTACAAATGTTTCTAATTATTTTAGTATACTTACATTTAAACATGCATTTGAAGTAATTTCTTTTCATTGTTTTATGAACAGGTGTACCAACAGTAACAGGATCAACAACAAAGACAACAATAACCCAAGCACAGCTGCAACTGTACAGGCAACAGGCACTGTTGAGACAGCAAAGAATTGCTACCCAACAGCTGAAAGTTCTGCAGGCACAAGCAGGGCAGAAAGTGTCAGTAGCTATGACTGCTGGAGGTGTGACCACAGTGCAAGTTTCACAAGCTCAGCAGCAAAGAGCACAGGTGATACATTACAAACTAAGAAATGTTCCTTGATGTTAAAATCTATGAACAATGTTGTTGTAGATTATGGTCCTGAAAACATTGTGATTAATTGGAGTTTAATGCCCTACTAACAGTGCATAAATTTAACTGTTTCAACTATCATTTATATTATCATCCCCAGCCGTTATCCTCTAAATTAAATAGCTCAGCGTTATTCACAAATGCTATTAGTGTCACTGAATTGCAAGGTCTATTAACAAATTTAGAATATTTTTCACTAACCCACCTTAAAGCCTAACTTTTATCTTATTTCTGTTAACTGCTGAATCTTAAGTATTATCCATTTAAACCATTACATTCCTAAAACACCATAGACTAGATTTTCATTTTTTACATATCTATGGAAAGGTAACTGGCAGCAAATTGGACATGTTTGCAGATATAAATCTCAAGACTGGTACACATACACTATGTGATGAAAAGTATCTGGACACCTGGCTGAAAATGACTTACAAGTTCATGGCGCTCTCCATCGGTAATGTGGAAATTCAGTATGGTGTTGGCCCACCCTTAGTCTTGATGACAGCATCCACTCTCACAGGCATACGTTCAGTCAGGTGCAGGAAGGTTTCTTATGGAATGACAGCCCATTCTTCACAGAGTGCTGCCCTGAGGAGAGGTATCGATGTCAGTCGGTGAGGTCCTCCACAAATTTGGCGTTCCAAAACATCCAAAGTTGTTCTGTAGGATTCAGGTCAGGATTCTGTGCAGGCCAGTCCATTACAGGGATGTTATTGTCTTGTAATCACTCCGCCACAGGCCATGCATTACGAACAGGTGCTTGATTGTGTTGAAAGATGAAATTGCATCCCCCAATTTTCTCTTCAACAGTGGGAAGCACGAAGGTGCTTAAAACATCAATGTAGGACTGTGCTGTGATAGTGCCAGGCAAAGCAACAAGGGGTGTAAGCCCCTCCATGAAAAACATGACCACACCATAACACCACCGCCTCTGAATTTTACTTTTGGCACTACACATGCTGGCAGATGACGTTCACCGTGCATTCACCATACCCACATCCTGCCACTGAATCGCCACATTGTGTACCGTGATTCATCACTCCACAACATTTTTCCGCTGTTCAATTGTCCAGTGCAAGCGAGGCGTCGTTTGGCATTTATTGGCATGATGTGTGGCTTATAGCACCTGGTTGACCATGGAATCCAAGTTTTCTCACCTTCCGCCTAACTGTCATAGTACTTGCAGTGGATCCTGATGCAGTTTGAAATTTCTGTTGATGGTCTGGATAGATGTCTGCCTATTACACAACGCCACCCTCTTCAACTGTCGGCGATCTCTGTCAGTCAAGAGATGAGGTCAGCTTGTATGCTTTTGTGCTGTACGTGTCCCTTCAAGTTTCCACTTCACTATCACATCAGAAACAGTGGACTTACGGATGTTTAGGAGTGTGGAAATCTCGCGTACAGACGTGTGACACAAGTGACATCCAATCACCTGAGCACATTCAATGAACGTGAGTTCTGCGGAGCACCCCATTCTGCTCTCTCACAGTGTCCAATGACTACTGAGGTCACTGATATGGAGTACCTGACAGTAGGTGGCAGCACAATGCACCTAATATGAAAAACATATGTTTTTGGGAGTGTCCAGATACTTTTGACCACATAGCATATTTAAGACATGTTGATAATTGGAGCCCTCTGCTGCAGTAAATACAGATAGTAAGGAAGCACTCTGTTAAACTGTATTCGTCTGCTGGCTACAACAAAGAGCATAATGAAATGTCACTTGTGTCACATTGTTGTGCCCATGTATGCTTGTAGTTGTTGTCAACTGTGACCAGCTAATTTTTTGAAAAATGCATCATATTAATGAAGGACTTGTGTGCAAGTTATTTTTGTATCTTAAACTGTAGCCACACACACTGATCAGCCAGAACATTATGACCACCAACCTGTCCAGGTGATAGCACAGTCACCGTGACAAGGAATGACCACTAGTCAGACACATGCCCATGTAGTATCAGTGAGTGTGCTGTCTGTATATAGAATGGGGAAGGCATGTGATCTATCTCAGTTTGACTGAGGTCGAATTATGATGACCCAGAGGTGCAGCATTAGCATTTCAGGAACTGCACAACTTGTCAGGGGTTTGAGGAGTGATGTGATGAGTGTCTTCAATGTGTGGTGAAACATGATGAGTGTGTTCAGTATGTGGTGAAACCGAGGTGAAACTTTGTCCAGACATCATGAGATTGGGCGGCCACCCCTCTTTACAGATGTTGGACATTGTTTGGTTGGCAGACTGGTAAAACAGGACAGGTGGCAAACTGGTGGATCTAACATCAGACTCTAATGCTGGGCAGAGTACAAGTGTATCTGAACACACAATGTACTGAACACTCCTAACAATGAGCCTCCGCAGCTCGTGCTTGTGCCAATGTTAACACCACAGCATCTGCAACTACAACTGAGATGGGCACGTGGCCATCGGCACTGGACGTTGTCGCAGTGGCAGAGCATTGCACAGTCTGACAAATCCTGATAGCTTCTTCATCATGCCGGTGGGCGGGCAGGAATGCGTCTTCCTCCAGGGGAACAGCTGTTTGACATCTGTACTTCGGGTGGACACGCCAGCTATTATGTAGGTGATCATAATGTTCTCGCTGATTGGTATATACTGATAAGTCAGACATTATGACCACTTGCTTAATAGCATATAAGTCTACCTTTGGAATGCAATACAGGAACAATTCTGAATAGCACGGATCTAACATGCCCTTGGTAGTTTCCCAGGGATATGTGGCACAAGATGTGTATGCACACATCATGCACTTCCCATAAATTATGAGCCATTGATTTGTGCATGCAGAGCCGGCACTCAATAGTGCCTGATACGAGTTCCATTGGGTGGTCAAGACATCGACATAAGTTCACTGTCATGCTCCTCAAACAACTGCACAATGATTCTAGCCTTGTGACATGAACAGTAATCCACCTGGATGATTCCATCATCATTGGAGAAGATACAAAGCTTGAAGCAGCACTGGTGGTACGCAATTACGGTCACATAGTCAATGGCTAACACAGTGCCTTTGATTACTACCACAGATTCTGTGTAAGCCTAGGTTAATGACGCTTAATACTGCCACCAGCAGTCTGCTGGTGCATATTTTGAGCAGCTGTTCCCCTGCATGATGATACATCGCAAAATGACCATCAAACCTGGTGTAATGGGAAACAGGATTTCCCTATTTGCGGTCCATATCATTGTTAGAATGATTCCCCATTTGCCTCTGCTCTGATTATTTACCTTCTTACTGTGTTCTGTGTGCAACATCACTAAATGGCATTTATATTTGTAATGGGCAGTGATCATAATTTTCCGGTAATCAGTATGTATTACTAAAAAATTTTAAAGAGAAAAAGTTTTTACAAAAATAAATATAGATATCAACCAGTTGCACAATTGCATGACCAAGGAGAACTACAAAGACCAAGACAGTTACTAAGAATCGGAATTGTAACCAACAATGTGGCTTAATGCACTAAGAAAGGTGAACAAAAGTGAATGAATTGACATTAAATGTAAGGAATCTAATGTCCTTGTAGATAAGTATGCAAGAGGTCTTGTTATTGACTTCTCAAACTGTTGCTATTGCTCATCATTGTCTAATAAATACTTTATTGAGTTATGATTTATTGCCAAATTAGATTATACTATAAGTGTATAGATGAGCTGAGCTTGAGGAGCCAGTACTTTTCATCAGATACCAACTTCATATGGTGTGATAGATAAACAAAATGTACACAAATCTGTATTCATCTACATTTATGCCATGGCTTGCACATTTGAGTGACTAACAACTTACAGTTTATGCTGAAGCCTTTAGAGGTTTATTCACAGACCTGTGCATGCAGGATTGCTTTCCAAATTGTATCTGCCTCTCTTTTGCAGTAGTTCAGATGAGCATCACTATTTCATCATACTGTATGCTGGCAGTTCAAAGCAGAAATAGTGATTCGTAGTCTTCATTAATAGTGTTCTGGGCTAAGCTCTATGTAATCCTAAATCACTGAAACAGATGGGTGCCAGGTGAGGTAAGAAATTCTCACATCTGCTCCAATTAACTAGATTCCCTATAAACCCTATGACATAAATATCTGGCAAAGAAAATGATGAAAAGTATTCAGGGCTGCCTTGCCCTCTTGCAACAGTAGGAGAAGCATATATCATTCTGTCGGAAGGATGCATATGAATCCAGCACGACTATCAAGCAGGTACGGTAGCCAAGAAGGCCAGTGGGCAGCAGTATGTGGCACAATACCCCATTCCCCTGTATCTCACAGCTGAAATGGAGAGCCACGAATGTGTCAAAGGAGGGGTGACTGGCAGTGAGGTACAATAAACTGCAGTCAATGAAACTAATTGTATGGCCGAGATAAATCTAATTCCATTCACATATACAAGATGAATTCCTCATGATGTGTTTCTGCATGGCTTCATATTGTTTCCAGAGGATGACATAGTTTTTGGTAATTGTGGATTAAGAATCATCACATACCACCATTGCAATAGGATGGCTTTTATATTCTGCCAAGATGGCATTCTTAATTTAAAGTTGTAACCAGCCCTGTATTTTAGATCACAACAGACTGACTGACTGTGGCGCAAAATTCTTTATTCTCTGAATTCCAGCCAAAGCTTTTAGGTGGGAGTGTGTTGCAGAGTGGTTGGCTTATCAACATTTAGTCCAGTGATCTTCCAGCCACAGATATTAACAGTGATATTTTACTTGTTTCTCCACTGAATATGTCCTTCTACACATAAGTTTGAAAACCTGGATTAGTTAGAATTGGTGTGTGTGTGTGTGTGTGTGTGTGTGTGGGTGGGTGGGTGGGTGGGTGGGTGGGTGTGGGTGTGTGTTTAATTGTTGTTTGTTTTGAGCACAAAGATGTATGCATATGGACACAAGCATTTTAGGATATGCTAACTTTATTCAAATGGAAATTTTTAGTGTTTTGTCATTTTTAATCACACGTTTCGCAATATTTTAATGTGGTTAGTAAAGGCGTGTACACAAATAAGCCTATTGTCGTAAAATAGAATAAAACAATGCAAAATATTTTTCTGTAGGAATCAAAATAATAGCAGATATCTTTAAGTGCAAATCAGGTTGATCTGTGTCTTTACTGAGAGGAAATTCCTGTAGCACATGAGTGATGCCATATTTTTCTGGGGCCTATAAATCATTGTTATTAGTTTGGAATTGGACAAGATTAATAGTTGAACTATCTCTCTTGGTCAGAGACTTAGCTGTTGCGTTGAATGTGTCAGCTGTGGTTAGTTTTGGCCTTTTATGAGCATACTTGTGTAATTAGCAAGTAGTACTGTTTCCAGAGAGTCTTTTAATAATCTTAGTAACTCATCGACATAAGTCAAGAAATGGAAGAGGATCATGCTCCAAACCTCCTGGATATCGTAGTTCATTCCTGCTAGCTTTCCAGGGATATCTGGCATCAGATGTGTACACACAGGTCATACAATTCCCCAAAATTGCAAGCTGGTGGTTTACAAGCAGAGAGCTGGCACCTGTAAGCATTCCAGATGTGTTCCATCAGGTTCAGATCAGGCAGATTTGTTGGCCAAGACATCAGTGTGAGTTCACTATCATGAATCTCAAACATTTGTAGCACAATTCTAATCGTTTGACACGGACAGTAATTCAGCCGGATGACAAAATCGCCGTCAGCGAAGCATCGAGCATCTGGGGGAGCTGATGGTGTGCAGTCACATTAATGTGATCACCGCCTATATTCAACATCAGTGGGCTATTAACACTCAAGGCGGCAGGTGGCAGCATTAGCAATCGAGGGTATATAAACCGTATCAGAGAGACGCGGAAAACAGTGCAGCCATTGTTGTTAACATGGAAATGGAGCTATGTATTCAATGATATCCAAAAGGGCACGATTGTTAGCTATTGTGTCGAGGGTGGAAGCATTTCCAAAACAGCTAAGTTTGGAACCCGTTTACATGCCGCCACGATTAAAGTATTCCGTGCACGACAGAATGGCTGCTGAATGAGGAGACGTGCAACTGTTGAGCAACTGACTGTCCATATGAACTGAGAGACTACCAAGAGTGTCTCCTCAATGACCGTTCAGCAAATGTTGCTGCATTTGAGCCTCCATAGTAGCCACCTAGTCCGTGCACCCGTGCCGACTGCTGTTCATCGGTGACTGAGGCCGGAATTTGCATGTCAATATCGCAGCTAGAAATCCACTGAGTGGTGACAGGTGGCCATTTCAGATGAATCACATTTTATGCTCCAAGGACAAATGGCCTTTGGGGTGTACAGCACGAATGTTTGAAAGCAAACACTCTGTAACAATCTTCAGAAGGATCAGGCTGAAGGGTATTGCCTGAGTGATCTCGTAATTCTATCTCATAATTCTGGAAGCCACAGTTGATTGACACAAGTATGCATCTATCCTTGGGGGCCGTGTTCATTTCTACAAGCAGCTTGGTTTTCCTCAGCACAATGGTATCTACCAGTAGGAACATGCAACACGTCACATGGATCTCAGTGTATGTGCATGGTTCGAAGAGCACCAGAGTGAATTTACCATACTCCTCTGCAATGAAACTCCCCAGATTTAAGCTGTGGGAACACCTCAATCAGGCTGTTCATGCCACAGTTCCTCAGCCAAGAAACCTAGCACGGCTGACCATAGCACTGGAGTCGGCACAGTGCCTTCCAGAACCTCATTGACTCACTTCCTGCACTTCTTGCTGCAGTCTGCAGTTCCAAAGCTGGTTATTCAGGCAGATGGTCACATTAATGGGACTGGACAACTTTTAAGCAAAACACTGTCATGTTTCAGCACATTTGTGCCATCATCAGTGGGTTTTCTTTATTCAAATCTTTGAAATGCGAACATGATTTAAGTGATAATGAATCTACGAAAATTAAGCCTAAAGACAGTCTGTTTATTGTCATTACCTTAATTTTACATTGTAGGATTATGCAGTACTCTGCACATTATCAGGTACTAATAGCTTGTCATCTGAAACTAAATGACGTTAATGTGAATTTGCTTGGTGAGTTAACACAATGTAATTTTGAAATGCTTTTACTGCCAAATTTGAATTTTGTTCTCTCTCTCTCTCTCTCTCTCTCTCTCTCTCTCTCCCTCCCTCCCACTCTGTGTGTGTGTGTGTGTGTGTGTGTGTGTGTGTGTGTGTGTGTCTGTCTGTCTGTCTGTCTTGTAAACTATGTGCCTCTGCACAGAATAGCATAGTTGTTTAGATGGTCAGCAATTGTGCTACGAGAGCTGTTACTTTTTAGACCTGGGAAGTGTTCTGAATATCTTGTTTTAAAGATTCTGCATGTTTGTTCTATGTACACTGACTGACAAGTGTTGCATGTAAGTTTACATATGCCTGCTATGTCAAATTTGTATGTGGATGTTTCCTGTGTTTTAGATTTTTCTGTGTTGTGTTGCCTGTCTTGAATTGTACTTGAAGTCACTGTTTCTTTAAAATATTACCTATTCTGTGAACTATTTTATTATTGTAGGTGAGCATGTATCATTTTGTTTAGCATGTGGGTTGTTGCTCTGTTGTCTTACTTAAGCTCATTGTCTGTGTCTTGTGTTGTTCTGTGTTGTACAAGGTCTTGTGTATATGTGGTGTGTTAATCCCTTTTCCATTTATATATTTGTTGGTTTAGTTTCTCTATCGTATGGGTATCATAACCATTTTCTACTGCTACTTTTTAGCTCCTGTGTTTAGTTCAGTTGGATTATGGATGTTTTGTTTAATCTGTTTAGCATGAATCTGAAGCTTGCTTGTTTGTGTGCCAGACGGAGGTTTGATTGATTGTGAATGGTGGGAATGGTGGTGGTGCTTGTGGTTGCCAGTTCCTGAATATTGTGAAGTCATGAATCAAACAGTGGACAACCTAGGATGGAATAATTAAATATTATGAAAAGGATTGATTGCCACTCGCCATAGATGTTGAGTCACAGCAGACACAACAAAAAGACTGCTAAACAGATGATGAGCTTTCAGCCATCTGTTTATGTTCCTAATGTGAAGTGAATTTTTACATGCAAATTGTTTACTTCATTGTGTAGCTGTTTTACGTGTGTATGTCATTCGTTAATGTAACATAAATGAAAAAGTACACATACAAAAAGTATGTGCAAGAAAAACAGGAGAAACAAAGCAAAAATCTTATCAGAATCATAAACAGCGCAAGTACACCCAGCGGAAACAGTCATCACAATCAAACATATAATTTCCATGAAAGGATCATCAATGTAACTAATATAAATCACACCAAACAAGAAAAAAGACTACTTGAAAGAGAAAAGACTACTTGAAAGAGACCAGAACACATTATTACCATGCACAAAATAACAGATCTCATAACAGAAACTGAACACATTGTGAAGGAACAAGAAAGACTCATCTCGCAAAATTCCAATGGGAGCTTAACAAGAGAATTAGTAGTTGCAGAAATCACACAAAAAATTAGAACACACAAATCCACCATAATCTCCAATAATAGAGTAGCTAAAGAAATCACATCCTATAAACTAAAATAAAATCTAAAATAACACTCTGCCATACTACAAAGGCAATATAATGGTTATCATGAATGAAAAGGTATACATAGATAAAGCAGTAGATTTCCTGAAGGACAACAATATTACCAAGTTGACTAGTCACCCAACAGCAACATAACAGAAGAACATTCACGAAAGACTGAAAAACATCAAAAACATATTAATGATGGCCAGATAAAAACAATGACACTGAAAGATCCAAAAGCATTCATTCTAAATTCCTATATGTGCACAAACAAAATATTCCATTAATATCAACCATTAACTTCAGAACATACACACACATTCCTAAAGAAAATATACATTTTTGGAAACAATAAGAACCTGGAAAAACCCAAACATTTTAATACAATCAAGAACACAGAAAGCCTTATATCGTCCGATGCCACATCAGTGTACACATGCATTCCAATAGACGGAACAATCAACATCATCACGCAAGGACTAAAACGCCAAGGCAACATACAAGACACACTCATTGATAAAATAATAAACCATACTTCAGACCATAACAGCAAAACATGAAGGACTGCCAATGGGATCAGCGATTAATGACCTCTTAGCCAACACGTTCATGAACAGATTAAAAATCTAGATACGAGTATAGGTACTCACCATATAGTGGAGATGTTGAGTTGCAGACAAATACAGCAAAAAGACTACTAAACATGCAAGCTCTCGACCAGAAGGCCTTCTTCTGAAATAGACAAAACATTCACATTCACACAAACCCACCTCCCACAGCCAGACACAGTTGTGTGTGTGTGTGTGTGTGTGTGTGTGTGTGTTTTGTTTATTTTCATAATATTATCATTATTCCATCCTGGACACTGGCACCATTATGGTGATGATATAATATGCCTGATCAACTAATCACCTATACACTTAACAGCTACATAATGAAATAAACAGTTACATGCAAAAATTCCCTTCACATTAGGAACAGAAACATACAACATATTAAATTCTCTCGATTCATTCGAAGAACAAACAACATTCACGACTTGACAGTATTCACAAAACCGACAACCACAAGCACCACCATTCGCAATCAATCAAATCACCCACTGCCACCACCAAACAAGCTTCAGAGTCATGCTCCATAGATTACACAGAACACCCATAATCCGACTGAACCACACACACAGGAGCTAAACAAAATAACACAAGTAGCAGTAGAAAAAGGTTATGATATTCATAAGATGGAGAAATAAAACCAACAAATATGTAAATAGAAAAGGAATTAACAAGCCACATATAAAGAAGATCTTTCACAAGACAAAACAACACAACACAACAGACAATGACTGTATGCAAGACACAACAGAGCAATGATCCACACACAAAACAAAATGCTACATACTCACCTAGAATAATAAAATAGTTCCCAGAATAGGCAGCATTAAAAAAATGGGGACTTCAAGTAGAGGAAAGGACAGACAACACACACCACAGATAAATTCAACAGATCATACACTAACGTAACATGCAACACTTGTCAATCAAGACAAAAATACAGCAAAGTAAAAGAAATAACAGCCCCCATAGCACATTACTGATCACCGAATATTCTGCGAGCAACACACAACTAAAATATAAACAATTTTTTAAAAAAATACGAAATTCTGCTACAGCCTATACGATAAACTTGCAACAAAAGAAGACTTCCATGTACAGGAGCCATTGGCAGAAGGAAACCAGTTTATGACTGATTACAGTGCTCTATGTAAAGGCAAACAAACAAAAAGTGTCTTTAGGCTTCATTTTTGTATATTAGTTATCACTTACTACATGTTCACATTTCACAGATTTGAATAAAGGAAACCCCTGATGATGGCACAAGGATGCTGGGACATGTTTTGGTCTATACGAAAAACAGTGTTTTGCATAATCTTATATCCAATATTTTTATCTGCAAACATGGCCAATATTTAGTCATAGTGTTTTGGCTTATGATAAAATAATTTATGGCAATAATGATGAAGGATAATACAGTATGGATTTTTGTTAAGGAAATTGTTGTTGATACTAGTTACTCGTATGCAGAGATAGACTGATGTCAGATTGTATTAAACACTGCCTCACATTAAACTAGGTAAGACACTGATTACATGAAAGAATCTTCCATATCTTATCTGCTATCTTTTCTCTTTAGTACTGTTTTCAAGAATTGTGAATATTTTTGCAATATTAATGGAAACTGCTAAAAAGGGTGTAATCAGTAAATGTTCATAGTGACATGTCATGTAAAAGAAATACAAACTTTTTTTAGTGATATATGATGTAACAGAAATACAAATTGTTTTAGCTTAGTTAACATCTGGCAAAATCAAGTAAAATGAGTATGTCCAACAAAGTCAAGTACACTTACATCTAAAAGTTATTGCAAATTCTAAGGAGGAAAGCATTACGTGATTAATATTTGATGATGACTATTGTTTGCTATTTGTATTTAAAGGGTGATTCAAAAAGAATACAACAACTTTAGGAATTTAAAACTCTGCAACAACAAAAGGCAGAGCTAAGCACTATCTGTCGGCGAATTAAGGGAGCTATAAAGTTTCATTTAGTTGTACATTTGTTCGCTTGAGGCGCTGTTGACTAGGCGTCAGCGTCAGTTGATGCTAAGATGGCGACTGCTCAACAGAAAGCTTTTTGTGTTATTGAGTACGGCAGAAGTGAATCGACGACAGTTGTTCAGCGTGCATTTCGAACGAAGTATGGTGTTAAACCTCCTGATAGGTGGTGTATTAAACGTTGGTATAAACAGTTTACAGAGAATTGGTGTTTGTGCAAAGGGAAAAGTTCTGGACGGCCGAGAACGAGTGATGAAAATGTAGCACGCATCCAGCAAGCATTTGTTCGCAGCCCAGGAAAATCGACTCGCAGAGAGCTGCAAATTCCACAATCAACTGTATGGAGAGTCCTACGAAAAAGGTTAGTTATGAAACCTTATCGTCTGAAATTGGTTCAAGCACTGTCTGCAGCTGATAAGATTAAAAGAATCGATTTCTGTGATTTTATCCTTGCTCAAATGGAAACAGATGAATCTTTCGTTTCAAAGATTGTGTTTAGTGATGAAGGATGTTAAGGATATGGTGTTTCGGCCACCTCTCCCAGCCACCATTGATGATTTGAAACGAGAAATAACAGCAGCTATCCAAACTGTTACGCCTGATATGCTACAGAGAGTGTGGAACGAGTTGGAGTATCGGGTTGATATTGCTCGAGTGTCTGGAGGGGGCATATTGAACATCTCTGAACTTGTTTTTGAGTGAAAAAAAAACCTTTTTAAATACTCTTTGTAATGATGTATAACAGAAGGTTATATTATGTTTCTTTCATTAAATACACATTTTTAAAGTTGTGGTATTCTTTTTGAATCACCCTGTAGATTATTTAGTTTCTGGACCAGGTTTATTGTAAGAATTTAGTGTTATAGAACAAAACACTAATAATTTAATACTAAAATGTAGACTTTCATGGCCGGAAATATCATGTCCATTATAATTATCTGGGCTGTTATTCTGTGGTCGGTTGTTATTCTGTGGAATTCATCAACCGACCACGGCATAACAGCCCGGATAATTATAATGGACTAATAATTTAAGTTATCCTCTTAATATGATTGTTTTACTAGAACAGTTATGATTATTCCTTGAATATGAACCGTTTCTATGTTAAAAGCAGCTCATAAAACACCATGCTGCTGCTACTGCAGTTGCAGCAAGTGGGAAACAGACTGTAACACGAGCTGTGCCGGATAGCGAAATGGCAGCCATGTTCAAACGCCAACAACTTATTGTACAGCAGCAGAAGGCACAACAAGTCCAAGTGTCCACACAGGGCAATCTGACACCTGCACACTTTCTGGCACAGGTTGGCATTCTGATGTGTTTTTATTTTCACGATCCAACTTTTTGTTGCCTGAACAACACGTTTTGGGAATGGGATAATTTTTGAAAGATTCTATAATTTGACATTATAAATAAATGTAAAATATAAAAAAAGCTGATACTATCATACTACGTCAATTATTCATAAACTTGTAAATTAATAATTCTATAACAATGGATATAATTAAAAGTTTTAATTAAGACTATCCATAACTTGATGAAACTGTATTCTTGAAGTTTCACCTGCTGATGAATTGCACAATTCGCTATACTTCATTTTCACTAGTATTTCAGCAGGTATTTGCAGTATGCTGATGGAGTCATCCCAAATGAACATTCCTCATCATGTGTTTTGTGTGATGCCCGATGTTGACAGGCATCAGTTTGTTTCTTATTACAGACAAAATGATTTCAGATTAAAATTTTATATGTCCATTCAGTAGACCAATCTCAAATTAGTCCAGTGTGACATTCAATATAATGATATGTAAAATAGTACCAAGGATAGCCAAATACAAAGAATAACCAGTGCTACTGAGTAGTGCGGTAGCAGACAGGCAGTGCGGCCTGTGCTGGCGCTCAAGATGGGAAACGTTGGGTACAGAATATGTACCAAACAAACGTTGACTAATCTTTCACAAGTCTTCTTCATACAGGGCACCTCAGCCCTAAATTTGTCACACAAATTTGGCCAGTAATAGGTATTAAGATCTCCTCTGTCACTAAGAAGACGTCTTAAAATGTGTTACACCTAAGCAGAAAATGTCACCTTCATTTGTAGAAAATGTCACTTTCATTTGATCTCTCAGTGTGTGTTAGAGTCATGGAGGTGAATTGCTAATAGAGCCTGATACAGCATCACTGTAACATGGTTCTTTAAAATGGTGTAGTGTTTCAGTTCCATATGCCCGATGTGTCCCAGCCGGATATTGGCCCATACGACTCCATGCTGTATATATTCCACTGTCATGCAGCAGCATTGCCGTGTTGCTGCTGGAACACTGGTTTTTGCTTTCCAGTGCCCCTAGTAGAAATATTGTTAAACCGATTTCACTTAAAAATTCTTTGTAACAAGAAATAAACTAACATACATTTTCTGTCAACACTGGACACTGAATGAAATGTGATGTTTGGACTGTTGCAATCGACATATTGCGAAAATGAAATTTTAAATATTTGCTGAACACCAGACAACATGTGCCCAACACCTCTTAGAAGAGATGCCTGATACATCTGTAATGCATGAACTTGACAGATTCTAAGGATTCACAAATTCAAGAAAATTGCTTTTTACAAAGAAGAAATATTCAACTGTTCTGAAATATTACTTGATTTTATTTGTCAGATACAAGCAGATGGGGATTTCCAGCTCAAATTACAACTCGTTAGTAATATAAGCATGACTGAACTGTTCCAAGGCTATTGGCAGAATGCTCCTTTACTTCATTTTACACTCTTAGATCATCCTTGACCACTGTCATGGAACTACATCATGGAGGGTCTCCATGATGTGATGCACAGCAGTGTAGACTCTGTGGCTACTTGCGATGAATTGGTTTCATCATAAGACAGTCTTTCTCCACCGCACAATACCTCAGGAGTATCTCAACAAAAAATCCAAACACAACACACCAATAATTGGTCCAATTCTCTGACTAACCTTGGTAATGTAACTTAAACTTTATTGCCTACTAACTAGCAATGATCTCTCAATTATATCCTATTATGGGGCAGGTCTGTTACGAACTCCCAAATTATTAATTTGCATCTTTGTACCCTTCATATCAGCTGAATCTATAATTGAGTAATCATGGCAAATTTTGAGTAAATTATTGTAATTACTATCCTGGCAGGGTTGCCACCACATGGTGACTGTGTTTCTTTGATAAAAGAATGGCAATATTGACACGATGTCTCAAACCTGATGTCATGAGACACAAATATTGCACAAGAAGACGTGTGGCAGCCAACCAAGAGGCGACCACATTAGTAATTAAACTTATAGTAATAACAAAATTTAGCAACAACATAACAAGTGATAAAAAGTAAAAGACATGAACTCACAAATAGTGTGTGGGTGCATTGATGCCAGTGATAGTGTTGTAGTGTTAGCAACTGTAACATTACGAGTTAGGCTTACAACAACTGTACATTGTGGAGTAAGGTGAATTACTTGTATGAACATTTGAGTCAACAGTTGACCAGAAGAATATAATTTGTTGCCAGGCAAATAAACAAAAAGGCAAACCATTGATACAACCTATCGAGAAGAGTTTATTCAAGATTAATTTACATGATACAACTGAGAAATTTCTGAGATGATTATTGTCACAACAACACATATTGTAACTGCAGTATTCAGGATAACTAAGATCAAACAAAACTGACTATTAGGAGTTTGCATGATCACCGCTATAAAATGGAATTATGGCAGCAATGATTGACAACATTTATCAAGGGTTGTACCTCAGCAGTGAGCGGTCGTAACAAGAAAGCAGCCGAGCCAGTAGCAGTAGCCCACCTCTTCACCAGTGGGAGTATAGCAAAATGTGGAAGTAATGGCACACCTCTACGGTGAGATGCTGACAGACGATATAGCAGCAGTCCATCACACCACCACCAAAGAATAGGCATACATAACAGCAGCAATGACCACTGACAATATTAAATTATCCAGTGGGTAGCCCAGTGTTTTACAGTGAGAAGTAGCAGACTATTGTGAGTGCTTATAGTGTGTCACATACAGTACTGGCAGTAACAATCCATGAAAATCATTAACTGTTTCCGATTTATTGCACAAAGGAATAGCAGTTGCCATATTTAATAATAAGTTATAATTAATTTTGGAATAATATATTTTATATTTAGTTAAGCGTGCAAGGATGTAGCCAGGATTCTGTCAAGGGGGGCCACCTCTGATTTGTTAAAGATGCCTTTAAAAGGGCTCATATTTTTCGTTTATTCTACAGACACGTACTGTAGAAAGTGCTCTCATGTACCCTTTCCACCCCCCCAGCCTGGGTAACCAGTGGCAATATTTTTCTATTTGGGCTACTAATTATGGAATTTTAAGCAAATTTTTAAAAGAAATGCAACCACCAACTTTTGGGTGATATTTGTGTTGATCACTGTGATTTTTGGGTGTCACAGACAAATCCAAGTTAATTGTTTATGCACAGATTTTAATATAATGCTATTTGCAATTATGTTTACCGTTCCACAGTCTTATGTAATAATGAAAAATTATAGCCCTAAAGTTCTACCAAATAACGAGTCTGGTGATAACATTAAACAGTTGTAGATAGGTAACTGCACTTATACAGTAATGCATGCATATTTTTAACTTATTGCATATTTACTGACTGAATCAAAATCAATTTTCTCTTCGTTCGTGTTCCAAATGTATCCAAAATTAGAAGATTTCATAATGGCACATAGCACTAAAACAGTAAAGGTAAATTCAACTGAAAGTAAGAACTGAGCTCAAGTAAGGCTAACAATGTACAGTAGTTGGTCTCGGCTAAAGAAGGGATGCACGATAGCTGATAGTGCTATCAATATTCCGATAGTTGAAATATATCTGTGACCTTGTTGACTTCGATAGCGTGTATACCTTTTTCATTCCATGATCAAAAATCAATATATCTTTCAGTTTTACTATACAACACTTAGGTCATGTATAATTTCATTGTCGGGGTTAGGACGCCCCTACCCCTCTCCCTTTGGCTATGCCTTTGAAGTGTATATACGGTATCTAAAATTATTAGTTAATGGTTTTGGACCAAAGATGACTCAGATGGAAAATCAGTTAGCAGTTGAACCATATTTGGAGAATTTGATGTGCATATTCACTTAATTAAATCCTAACGAAAGCGCTGGCAGGTCGATAGACACACAAACAAACACACACACACACACACAAAATTCAAGCTTTCGCAACAAACTGTTGCCTCATCAGGAAAGAGGGAAGGAGAGGGAAAGACGAAAGGATGTGGGTTTTAAGAGAGAGGGTAAGGAGTCATTCCAATCCCGGGAGCGGAAGGACTTACCTTAGGGGGAAAAAAGGACGGGTATACACTCGCACACACACACATATCCATCCACACATATACAGATACAAGCAGATATATTTAAAGACAAAGAGTTTGGGCAAAGATGTCAGTCGAGGCGGAAGTGAAGAGGCAAAGATGATGTTGAATGACAGGTGAGGTGTGAGTGGCGGCAACTTGAAATTAGCGGAGATTGAGGCCTGGTGGGTAACGGGAAGAGAGGATATATTGAAGAGCAAGTTCCCATCTCCGTAATTCGGATAGGTTGGTGTTGGTGGGAAGTATCCAGATAACCCGGACGGTGTAACACTGTGCCAAGATGTGATGGCCGTGCACCAAGGCATGTTTAGCCACAGGGTGATCCTCATTACCAACAAACACTGTCTGCCTGTGTCCATTCATGCGAATGGACAGTTTGTTGCTGGTCATTCCGACATAGAATGCATCACAGTGTAGGCATATTTTTCCCACATGGAATGTTTCCCTCTATTATATTAATTAAATCCTAATATGGATACAAAATTCGATTAAATAGATAACAGACAAAATCAAACAATGAAAACTCCAGGTAGGAATATCAACAATGTAGGAAATGACAGATTGTTACTTACCATGAAAAAGACACATCAGGTTGCAGACAGGCACAATTAAAAGACCCTTACATAAAGCTTTTGGCCACAGCCTTCATCAGTCACACACACATACACACACACACACACACACACAAGTAAGTACACACAATCGCAAACTCCAGCCTCTCTGCCCGCTGGAATTGCGGTCGTGTGTACATGAGGTGTGCTTGCTTGTGTGTGTAAATGGTGTGTGTGTGTGTGTGTGTGTGTGTGTGTGTGTGTGTGTTTGTTTGGTTTTCACTGATGAAGACTATGGCCAAAAGCTTTATGTAAGTGTCTATTAATTGACCCTGTCTGCAACCTGATGTGTCTTCTTTATGGCAAGTAACAATCTCTCATTTCGTACATTGTTAACAGACTAAAGCAGACAGATGACAGATTCACTGAAATAAACATTACAGTCAACCACAATGATGAAGCAGTGTTCTAAATTTGGGGGGGGGGGGGGGAGGGGAGGGGGGGGATAGGCTAGCAGACTAGACCAAGTAAGCAATGTGACATATAGTTTCACATCCCCACTAAATGGTAAGATAGACAGCAACATTGGAAGAACTGATTGTAATAGGGATTTATTAGCTAATCTTTTAATATCTTCTGTTACTGCAATAAATTTATCGTTTTCCATTGTTACTCAAAATTTACCATCATCTGTAACTGCTGATACATTACTAACATCTGTTGCTACTAATAAGTTACTGCCTGTTGTTACTAATGATAGGTTACTATCTTGCACTACTGCTACACATGAGATGCAAACCTCATTGCATAATGATGAAGAAGAACTCTCATTGCATAATGATCAAGATAAGAGTTCTTTTATGCAGTATTCACATAGTAGTACTTACTTACACTTTGAATACATCAGGCATGAGATCAGCGTAAATTGGAGAATTTATATTTTTTAATATTTATATTTTTTAATATGATTAAATGATGATGGCGTCCTCTTGGGTAAAATATTCCGGAGGTAAAATAGTCCCCCATTCGGATCTCCGGGCGGGGACTACTCAAGAGGACGTCGTTATCAGGAGAAAGAAAACTGGCATTCTACGGATCGGAGTGTGGAATGTCAGATCCCTTAATCGGGCAGGTAGGTTAGAAAATTTAAAAAGGGAAATGGATAGGTTAAAGTTAGATATAGTGGGAATTAGTGAAGTTCGGTGGCAGGAGGAACAAGACTTTTGGTCAGGTGATTACAGGGTTATAAATACAAAATCAAATAGGGGTAATGCAGGAGTAGGTTTAATAATGAATAAAAAAATAGGAGTGCGGGTTAGCTACTACAAACAGCATAGTGAACGCATTATTGTGGCCAAGATAGACACAAAGCCCATGCCTACTACAGTAGTACAAGTTTATATGCCAACTAGCTCTGCAGATGATGAAGAAATTGATGAAATGTATGACGAGATAAAAGAAATTATTCAGGTAGTGAAGGGAGACGAAAATTTAATAGTCATGGGTGACTGGAATTCGTCAGTAGGAAAAGGGAGAGAAGGAAACATAGTAGGTGAATATGGGTTGGGGGGAAGAAATGAAAGAGGAAGCCGCCTTGTAGAATTTTGCACAGAGCATAACTTAATCATAGCTAACACTTGGTTCAAGAATCATAAAAGAAGGTTGTATACCTGGAAGAATCCTGGAGATACTAATAGGTATCAGATAGATTATATAATGGTAAGACAGAGATTTAGGAACCAGGTTTTAAATTGTAAGACATTTCCAGGGGCAGATGTGGATTCTGACCACAATCTATTGGTTATGAACTGCAGATTGAAACTGAAGAAACTGCAAAAAGGTGGGAATTTAAGGAGATGGGACCTGGATAAACTGAAAGAACCAGAGGTTGTAGAGAGTTTCAGGGAGAGCATAAGGGAACAATTGACAGGAATGGGGGAAAGAAATACAGTAGAAGAAGAATGGGTAGCTCTCAGGGATGAAGTAGTGAAGGAAGCAGAGGATCAAGTAGGTAAAAAGACGAGGGCTAGTAGAAATCCTTGGGTAACAGAAGAAATATTGAATTTAATTGATGAAAGGAGAAAATATAAAAATGCAGTAAATGAAGCAGGCAAAAGGGAATACAAGCGTCTCAAAAATGAGATCGACAGGAAGAGCAAAATGGCTAAGCAGGGATGGCTAGAGGACAAATGTAAGGATGTAGAGGCTTGTCTCACTAGGGGTAAGATAGATACTGCCTACAGGAAAATTAAAGAGACCTTTGGAGAGAAGAGAACCACTTGTATGAATATCAAGAGCTCAGATGGCAACCCAGTTCTAAGCAAAGAAGGGAAGGCAGAAAGGTGGAAAGAGTATATAGAGGGTTTATACAAGGGCGATGTACTTGAGGACAGTATTATGGAAATGGAAGAGGATGTAGATGAAGATGAAATGGGAGATAAGATACTGCGTGAAGAGTTTGACAGAGCACTGAAAGACCTGAGTCGAAACAAGGCCCCGGGAGTAGACAACATTCCATTAGAACTACTGATGGCCTTGGGAGAGCCAGTCATGACAAAACTCTACCATCTGGTGAGCAAGATGTATGAGATAGGCGAAATACCCTCAGACTTCAAGAAGAATATAATAATTCCAATTCCAAAGAAAGCAGGTGTTGACAGATGTGAAAATTACCGAACTATCAGTTTAATAAGTCACAGCTGCAAAATACTAACGCGAATTCTTTACAGACGAATGGAAAAACTGGTAGAAGCGGACCTCGGGGAAGATCAGTTTGGATTCCGTAGAAATGTTGGAACACGTGAGGCAATACTAACCTTACGACTTATCTTAGAAGAAAGATTAAGAAAAGGCAAACCTACGTTTCTAGCATTTGTAGACTTAGAGAAAGCTTTTGACAACATTAACTGGAATACTCTCTTTCAAATTCTGAAGGTGGCAGGGGTAAAATACAGGGAGCGAAAGGCTATTTACAATTTGTACAGAAACCAGATGGCAGTTATAAGAGTCGAGGGGCATGAAAGGGAAGCAGTGGTTGGGAAAGGAGTGAGACAGGGTTGTAACCTCTCCCCGATGTTATTCAATCTGTATATTGAGCAAGCAGTAAAGGAAACAAAAGAAAAATTCGGAGTAGGTATTAAAATTCATGGAGAAGAAGTAAAAACTTTGAGGTTCGCCGATGACATTGTAATTCTGTCAGAGACAGCAAAGGATGTGGAAGAGCAGTTGAACGGAATGGACAGTGTCTTGAAAGGAGGATATAAGATGAACATCAACAAAAGCAAAACGAGGATAATGGAATGTAGTCAAATTAAATCGGGTGATGCTGAGGGGATTAGGTTAGGAAATCAGACACTTAAAGTAGTAAAGGACTTTTGCTATTTAGGGAGCAAAATAACTGATGATGGTCGAAGTAGAGAGGATATAAAATGTAGACTGGCAATGGCAAGGAAAGCGTTTCTGAAGAAGAGAAATTTGTTAACATCGAGTATAGATTTAAGTGTCAGGAAGTCATTTCTGAAAGTATTTGTATGGAGTGTAGCCATGTATGGAAGTGAAACATGGACGATAACGAGTTTGGACAAGAAAAGAATAGAAGCTTTCGAAATGTGGTGCTACAGAAGAATGCTGAAGATAAGGTGGGTAGATCACGTAACTAATGAGGAGGTATTGAATAGGATTGGGGAGAAGAGAAGTTTGTGGCACAACTTGACTAGAAGAAGGGATCGGTTGGTAGGACATGTTTTGAGGCATCAAGGGATCACAAATTTAGCATTGGAGGGCAACGTGGAGGGTAAAAATCGTAGAGGGAGACCAAGAGATGAATACACTAAGCAGATTCGGAAGGATGTAAGTTGCAGTAGGTACTGGGAGATGAAGAAGCTTGCACAGGATAGAGTAGCGTGGAGAGCTGCATCAAACCAGTCTCAGGACTGAAGACCACAACAACAACAACAACATATTTTGACCAAAATAAGCCTGCAATTTCAATGAAGAAACATTATTACTTTAAAATTACATTTAGTTTCTTACTTTTTTTGGGCCTTGTCCCACCTCACGTGGGATCGGCCGTGTTGTTATGGATTTGGCGATGTTAGTGTCAGAGGGTATCCGGATGCCCTACCTGCACCCCCCCCCCCTCCCCCCGGGACGTAAGTAGTGTACCCCAACTGTCTGCGTCTAGTGTAAGCTATGAAACAGTGCAAACGTTTTCAAATGTTTGTGGGTCGTGTAACCGAGGCGGAGCGTGGGGTCCAGCCAGTATTCACCTAGCGGGATGAGGAAAACCGCCTAAAAACCACACCCAGGCTGGCCAGTGTACCGGCCCTCATTGTTAAGCTGCTGGGCGGATTCGATCCAGGGCCATCGCGCCTACGTAAGTCCAGGAAGCAGTGCAGTGAGAACCTACAGATAATGTCATAAGGAGAAACCAGTTATTTCAAGCGTATATGTTATTCTATACACAATAATGCGCCAAAAGCTCTTTGGCATTTTGGGGCTGTGAATCATGTTGGTCCACCGCCTATAGGGCAGGGGGACTAGGAGACGGGGGTGTTGACAGGCATTGTTGTTGTGGTTGGATGCTGGTCGAAGTTAGTAATATTATAGCCGATGAAGAAAAGCTACAAGCTGTGTAGTGATATTTGCACTAAGGGACCACTATTTTAGGAATATAGGAAAGATCAAATAACTTGCTTTTAAATGTGGCACACAGTTTACCAACTATCAGTTTAGGGAGTTCGTAGCGTGGGAAAATGACAGTGAGCAAGAACACACAAACTTGTTATGAGTTACAAATTTTATTCAAAGATAGATACATTTTTATACAGACTGTGTGGTAGACAGCGTAATTGTGCTATAGTGGCTGCAATAAATTAGTCACAAATTACCATAATCGTGATTACAGGGGCAGAGGGTGCAGAGATGTGAATTAATCATTCAGTAGTTCTGTAAAACACCTGCCTCCATAACAGCTGATACAACTGAGAAATCATTGCTAGCCGATAGGCAATCAAGTTTAAGTTATGTTGTTATTGTTAGTCAGAGTATTAAACTGATTCTGGGTTCATTGTATTTGGATTTTTTGTTAGAACTGCTCCTGGGATGTCGTGCATTGGAGAAAGACCATCTATGCTGAAACCAATTCATCACAACTAGGCACAGAGTCTACAGTGCCATGTATCGCACCATGGAGCCCCTCCATGATGAAATCCCAAGATGGTGGTAAAATGAAAGTGTAAAAATGAAGTAAAGGAGAATTCTGCCAATAGCCTTGGAACAGTTCGGTCACGCTTTATATTACTATTGAGTCGTAACTTGAATTGTGAATTCTAATCTGCTTGCAATCTGGCAAATAAAATCAGATAATATTCCAGAAGAGTTGAATAGTTCTTCTCTGTGCAAAGCAATTTTCAGAAAGAACTTCTGGAATCAGTTGGGAGTTCTGCCAGCTGAACATAAAAGTGTGCATCAAGATGTCTTTGCCAGATGTGGGACCCTAGAATAATACAAAATTAAAGAGCTTTGCAGAAATGTAATAGCTTCAATTCTACAGAGGGGGAGCAAGATCATGATTTCTTCTGTCAGATAAATCTACCATTGAAAGAACATTATTAAAAATTAGAAATCATTTCAGAGAACTTTATATGCAAAATCTTTCATAATTTTAGATATGAAACCAGCTATTGTTTACAGTACACCATCAGAAATTGTTTTTGTGCCTTTGCCAGCATTAGAGAAATGTGTAAGCTCATATCTAGTTCAACTTTGTTGTAAGTATCAAGGACCTGTGGGATCAAAGGAGAAAAAGTGTTACAGTAAGCAATATCTTTACTTACACGATACTTGACTGCGAGTAATGGCCTATCAAACCCTTAACCTTGTTTTTTGTTTAATTTCATTATTATTATTTTAAAAAAATTCCTTTATGTTGTGGACCGCTTTCTTTTGCGGTGAAAGTGCTACATTCACACATGTGGTTCACAATCTAATATCACTCCATATTGATACCTATTCGCTATTTATATCAGCTTGGCATATAAAGCATTTTTATTATTCTCCAACAGCTATGAAGAAATAATCGATGTATGTTGTTTTATTAAACTGCATCTCCTGTAATGTGAATTTCTACTTCTGTTATGTGCTTGCCAAGTTTCTGTCTCTGAAGAGTAAACTAGCAACCAATGACAATTCCCATGTTAGTAACACCCGTGTCCTCATTCACTCACTTGTTGCACTTGTGACCAGCTCTTCCACTTATAATGAATGCTCACCCTGGGAAAGTAATGCAAAATGTGCAGCTCTAGTCTAAGCACTATCGAGACAATTGCTAAATTATTGTGACTGAAATACTTTAATTTTAATTGTTCAATTTGCTCACACTAAGTGAAAGGAAATATGGAATCAGTAAGCAAGCTTAAGTCATAGCTGCAGCTGTACCTCCATTGTGCTTGCAAACATGCTCTTGTTGTCGTCTTCTCATCCATAAAGTAGAGACAGCTATACAGTTCCCGACAGCTAGAAGTCTTGATTTCTATTTTAACTGATTATATTCACAAATTTGAAAATGTGCTCAGTGAAAATAAGCACTGGGCTAGCCATTCTCTCTCTCTGTAATTTTAACAATTTTATTAATCGGTTTTTCCATTTCATACAATTAATTTTTACAAAATCTGTAGACTTGTAATTTTCATGTGTGAACATTGGGCCTCCCATAATATAGTATTTTAAAGCTAATATCATCAGAAAGCTGTTGAAAATAAATATTTAATTTTAAGAACTGAAACAGTCTTTGCCTCTACCAAGGAAAGAAGGAAAGTTGCAGAAGATAGTGATAACAGAAAAAAAAAGCTGCTGGGATTTGCTGGGTGGAATACAAACAATGGAATAGTTAAGGACAGTCACTCAAGACTGATAGATGGCCACATAAACAAGAAACTTTACATAGTAGTTCAGCTTGTGAAATTGTGTTATTCTTCAAAGTGCTCATTGTTCTGGTCTTGTGGTCTGACTATAGTGAACGGTTATAAACATGAAACAGATGAGTGGAGACACTAGGAACAGAAGAGAAGAAGAGAAAGAGAGCAGGAATATGATGTAAGAGGAACAATAATGGATTATCCAAAACAGTGTGTCAGAGATGTGGACAGTATATTTTCCCTCGAGAAGGGAACACCCCTCTTCCCCAGTTTATCTGTTTATTTGGTCACACTGACACAGATAAGATGTTTAAGTTGTAGCCTTCCTTCCTACCCCAATTTCATAAAGAACCCAGCTGGCAGTATTGCAGCCCTCTTCTGATACGCATATATAAGTGTGTCCTTTGACTGTTCTGTCTAGCCCGTTCTCAAATCTGAAATCTGAGAGAAAGCAAAGTGTTTTCAAAAGATTGATTGTATTTATTTACTTCGTTCATGAGGTCATCAAATCAATTTATTTTTCATACTTCACACATAATGTTAGTACAATAATTATACTTTGGAAGTATAATTTGCATAATTGAATTGGGTAGAAAAAAAATTATAGCACTGCTTGGATGAAAGAAGGAATTGGTTGATAGGACACATCTGGAGACATCAGGAAATTACCTTCTGGTAATGGAGGGATGTCTGGGACTTAAAAATTGTAGTGAAAAAGCAAGATCTGACTGTAGAAACCAGGTTCAAATTGATGTAGGTGCCAGTAGTTATGCAGCGACGAAGATGACAGGATAGCCTAGTGTGGAGAGTTGCACATTACAGCTCATATCTACTTTATATGTTGTTACATTTTTTTCCCCAATATTGCAGTTCATATGTTATGCTTATGATTCATAACACCATCAACATGATAACGCACATCAGAATTCTCGCTTAAACTTTTTGAAAGAATATACACATTTGCCAATAAAAAAGTTAATTTTGTGTTTAAATAATTCCCCTTGCGTGCTCTTAACGATTTTTACATATTATTAAACCAAATCAAACCAATGCTAAGTGGAACTGCTATTTTTAGTTTTGTCTTTTGCTGAAAGTAGTTTTTCCCCCCGGTGTTGTGATCATATACATCACTAATTTGTTTCATTTTTTGGACCAGAAAAAATGTGATATGAGAAGGTATAATGAATGAAAATGTATGTCCACTGCACAGTCCCATAAATCAATCCCATAATAAATGAAATTCCCATAATATATAATTTTTTTGTTAGAGACTATATTTTACAGTTACCATTTTCCATTCCCAACACTAAAAGACACATAACTGGAGATCACACTGTTGTACGCTTTCTGTTGTCCAACTAAGATTTGGTATATGAAGTCAAAAGCTTATCTGGCAGGGGTTCCATTAGGGCCTGGAGCTCCGTTCAATTTTAATGATTTTAGTTGTTTCTTAACTCCCCTGACACTAATACTTATTTCATTCGTGTTTTCAGTGGCACGAGGATAAAATTGGGGCAATTCTCCTGTGGGTTTTATTTTGTATAGGAACATTTGAAAACAGAGTTGAGCATTTCAGCTTTGCATGTGATGAACGTCCCTGCACAAATTACTGCAGTAAGAGATATTTGTTTCTGAAATATCAAACATTTAGTTTACAACCCGTACCCTTCATGTTAGTTCCACAGGAGTCACATTTGTTTGAGATACAGTATTATCAGAATCATTAGAAATGATTTTCAGAGGCTCCAACTATATAGGTCTTGTTCATATACTTTTGCCTAAACACTAGTAATATGGCATTTTATCCTAAAATGGCAAGTCTTGTGCGATTTAAACTTTTTCTTTACCAACTTTATTACACAGTTATTAATTCTTGGCCATTCCTTTTCTGCTTATGTTCGGCAGACCGTAGTTCTGTGTTCCTTGCACTTCTTTTCAACTTTACAGGGCAATTATACCTAATTAAATTTTTTGACAGACCATTGTTTATGTGTTCCTTGCACTTCATTTCAGATTTATGGGGCAGCTATACCTAATTAAATTTATCACATTTCTTTTAGTCTGAATTGTAATACCCTGTTTCTATTGTGGCAAAGTATGTTGCACTGGCACATTTGCCATGACAACATTCATTTTATGCAGGTACAGTGAAAAGTTTCTAAAAACTTCGTAGCTATTGTTTTTATAGATGCCTATAATTAATGTGATCATCTTTTCTCAGGTGACTTGTTTTTGCCTTTATATATTCTACCATTATGTTGAACATTATATCAGGTTGAATTATTATGAATACATAATACTTCGTGTATATATTTTCACAGATGGGCACAGAGAGGTCTTATTGTAGTTGATTTAATGTGCGGGTATTTTTGTACCTCTTGGTGTCAGAATGTTCTTACTTGAAGCTTTATCATAAGTTTTATTGTTTCATTTTGTTTCACTTGTGTTGATTGTTTTATCTAGTGTCAGGTATTTTTTTCATAGCTATATTACTGGAGCTACATTTACTTGTTGTAATTGATTGCGCATTTTGTTTGGCGCAATGACATTTCTGTGAAGTATGGCTATTAACAACTACACTGTCATGAATTGGGCACTGTATGTCTCCTTATTTATTTTCTAACTCTTGATATTTTGTCACAATTTCTTGATATTTAGAGTTGATTGTTATTATATTATTTCTTTCTTTTGTTGAGGCATGTTCCTTGTTTTGTTTTTCTTGGCACTAACAGTGCACTGTGGACAGATTCATCATTTAGGTATTTAAAGTTTACACATACTTGTCATGATACCAACACTTACACCTAAAGCACAGAGTACCTGTATTCACCTTTTTTTAGCAGGTTTTACAAACCTTACTTTCACATTTTCAAGAAATGGGAGCTTCATAACACAAAACACTTTAAACAGTCATTGTTTTTAATAAGAGCAGAAAAAGTAGTGTGGTAGAAACATGTTATATTAGGTTCCATTAACTTTTCACACTATGTGTTGCTACAATCTTTAAATTAGTGCTCAAAAAATTCAGCAAGGTGATCACCATAACATTTTTGAAGAAATATGTCTTGACCAAAATTTCTATCCAACAAAAAGAATGTGTGAAATAGACTGCAAACTATGAATCTCTGTAAAGTAAATAGTTTACATACCTTTAAAGCCAACTGTTCCCATTTTATTAATAATGAACCTATATTTATATACATTTGTGCATGTCAGAATAATAAAATTTAGAAAAATAATATGTAAGTGGCAGTAATCAGACGCCGTTGAAAATTTCTGAAACACTGGAAAGAAATGAAGCAGATACAACAATGTTTCCATTTAGGTGCAACAAGCAGGAACTTCAGGCCAAACGCAGGTTGCTACACTCGTTAAAGCTGTATCGGCAGCTGGTGGCAGTCAGCAAAGTGTCACTATCCCAGTCGCAGGAGTGACGATACCACAGGTTAAGGCACTGACACCAGGCACAATGAAAGCAACACCTCAACAGATGAGGCAACTTGCATTGCAGCAACAGCAGCTTCTGCAGCAGCGCAAGATGGCTGGCCAGAAAGTGGCACAGCTCACCCAGGTTTGTGCTTTTCAAACATTTCTAATAAAATAACCCGCAAGCAAAGATTTGCTT
Source organism: Schistocerca nitens (assembly GCF_023898315.1). Lineage (NCBI taxonomy): Eukaryota > Metazoa > Arthropoda > Insecta > Orthoptera > Acrididae > Schistocerca > Schistocerca nitens. Next base: position 704,624,827 of record NC_064614.1, on the reverse strand, counting down.
TTGATTCTTATTGATTCATACAAGAACATTTGATTCAAATAATTTAATACAAATCAACATGCACTGAAGAGCCAAAGAAACTGATACACCTGCACCTGCCTAATGTGTAGGGCACCCGCAAGCATGCAGAAGTGCTGCAACGCGACATGACACTGAAGAGCCAAAGAAACTGATACACCTGCACTTGCCTAATATTGTGTAGGGCACCCGCAAGCATGCAGAAGTGCTGCAACGCGACATTACATGGACCCAACTAAATGTCTGAAGTAGTCCTGGAGGGAATTGGCACCATGAATCCTGCAGGGCTGTCCATAAATCTGTAAACATACGAAAAGCTTCTGAACAGCACATTGCAAAGCGTCCCAGATCAATAAGTTCATGTCTAGGGAGCCTGGTGGCCAGCTGAAGTGTTTAAACTCAGAAGTTTGTCCCTGGAGCCACTCTATAGCAATTCTGGATGTATGGGGTGTTGCATTGTCCTGCTGGAACTGCTCAAGCCCATCGGAATGCACAATGGACATGAATGGATGCAGGTGTTCAGACAGGATGCTTACGTACGTATTGGGGTGTATTTTTCCCTCTTCTACATCTACATCTACATTTATGCTCCGCAAGTCACCCAACGGTGTGTGGCGGAGGGCACTTTACGTGCCACTGTCATTACCTCCCTTTCCTGTTCCAGTCGCGTATGGTTCACGGGAAGAATGACTGTCTGAAAGCCTCCGTGCGCGCTCGAATCTCTCTAATTTTACATTCATGATCTCCTCGGGAGGTATAAGTAGGGGGAAGCAATATATTCGATACCTCATCCAGAAACACACCCTCTCGAAACCTGGCGAGCAAGCTACACCGCGATGTACTCAAGAGGGTGGTATTACCGTAGAAATTGTTTATTGTGTTGTTAAAAGAAATAGTGAAAATGTTGGCAAAATATACCCCTGTTTGTGAGAAGTGTGGAAAAATACACCCCAATACGCACGTAAGCATCCTGTCTGAACACCTGCATCCATTCATGTTCATTGTGCATTCCGATGGGCTTGAGCAGTTCCAGCAGGTCAATGCAACACCCCATACATCCAGAATTGCTGCTGATGTATATTTTGTAGGGTTTGTGGTGGGTCTTATACCAGCATTAGCAGCGTCCCTGGCTGATATAACTGGGCAGTATTTTGCCTGCCCTAATACACTGCCAGATGAAAGTAATATTACCTTTATCCTCTCTTCCCAGAGTAGTTGTTTGGTGGTCCAGAGCCTTCTGTGCCACCTCCCTGTTGATCCAACTGTGGTGAAGATTCCTGGAATGCGTCCGCAAGTTCGCGCTACTAAATTAAAAGCCACACTTCTCACAAACAGGGGTATATTTTGCCAACATTTTCACTATTTCTTTTAACAACACAATAAACAATTTCTACGGTAATACCACCCTCTTGAGTACATTCAGAAACGTCTGTACAAGCGTACTTTAGAACCTGAGAGAGCAAACACAGATAAACAACTACTGATGTTCAAATGTTCATTACATCCTTGTTGGTGCATCATTTACTCCATGGCTCTCGTTTTCAGGCACTTGCTGCACCATGGCCCAATTGACTCCCGGACGACCAGCAGTTGCAATACCATTTTTACTGGTCCCCTACTTGCTGGCTCCACCACTGCTCCACATTCACTGCATACAAGAAAGGAAAACACACAGTTTCCCTTTCCCCCTACATGTATCCTTATTCAACTTACTCATGAGCATCTCTTGTCGACAGCTTCCCAATGGTGTGTTGGGATGTTTACAAATATCCCGAAACACTACAGTACCATCTGTCAGAGTCATATAAAGATATATCAGGGATCCCATCACTCCCACTGCACACGCACACCATTACAGAGCCTCCACCAGCTTGAACAGTCCCCTGCTTCCAGGGATTCATGAGGTTGTCTCCATACCCATACACATCCATCTGCTCTATACAATTTGAAACGAGCTTGCCCAAACAGACAAAATGTTTCCAGTCATCAACAGGCCAATGTCAGTGTTGAGAGGCCCAGGCACAAGGCGTAAAGCTTTGTGTCGTGCATCATCAAGGGTACACAAGTGGACCTTCGGATCCGAAAGCTCATATCAATGATGTTTCTCATGCTGACACTTGTTGATGGCCCAGCATTGAAATCTGCAGCAATTTGCAGAAGGAGTGCACTTCTGTCACTTTGAACGATTGTCTTCAGTCATCGGTGGCCCCATTGTTACAGGATCTTTTTCTGGCAACAAGGATGCCAGAAGTTTGATGTTTTACCGGATTCCTGATATTCATGGTACACTCGTGAAATGGTTGTACAGGAAATCCTCCACTATGTCGGAGATTGCTGTGTGCCGACTATAACACCACATTCAAACTCACTTAAATCTTGATTACCTGCCATTGTAGCAGCAATAACTGATCTAACAACTGTGCCAGACTCTTGGCTTATATAGGCATTGCCGACCGCAGCATCGTATTCTGCCTGTTTACATATCTCTATATTTGAATATGCATGCCTATACCAGTTTCTTTGGCTCTTCAGTGTATAACAGACTTTGGTATTGTTTTCATTTATGACAGTCATGTGCCACCACTTTTTAAAACCACTGAGTCCGTTTCCTAGTTGCCTGTGGATGAGAGAGAGAGTTCTTTTTTTTTCTATTGTTTGTTAGTGTGAATTTAATATGATAACAGAAAGTCATGCACATAATTTAAACAATGATTGAGAAGACAGACCACACCTTTAAAGTAAAATGTTTTGCGTGTAAGACTAACTGCAAACTGCCCCCCCCCCCCACACACACACACACATTGTTGTGTATTGCTAAAATCTGCCCATTTTTTGGTGTGAGTGGAAAAGTCAGTCATATGTTTTAAACAAACCAAGCTCTTAAAAGAAATTTACTAAACAATTCAAATTTATGGCTACCATAAATGAACATTTTTTATGATTGTCTGCTGATAATCTCTTTGGAAAACAAAATGCAATTACAACACAATTTAAAATTTACATATTAATTTGCTTAGAACAATAATGTGTACAATTACAATTTATTTTGGGGTGAACAAAATAAAAAGCAATATGGTAGTAAAGAACTAAGCAACTGAACTAGGGAAAAAAAAATAAATAAATAAAAAAAGAACTAGACATATGGAACCTTCCTGGTTTTCGCTGTGAAATCCCTTTCACACGACAATTGAATAATTTAAGTCTCTGTAAGCATGTGCTCAGTAGATATTAGATATCGTTACAAGTCCACTTAAATGAGTTTGGCTCATCGTTGATCTGAGCTATGTTTTTATCAATTTTAGCTTTGAGAAACTTCTCTCCCTCCTCGGAACTGTCACTGGAAGTGTTAAAAGCATTCTTAGAGGGTTAGAAGAATTCTTAGAGCAATGTTCACATTGGGGCAAAAATTGCCTCTCCCTATAAACTTCAAAGTCTCTCTTGGATCTGTTCCAGATTTGTTATAGATGACACAAAAATATTTATTATTTAGTCCTGTGTGTCTTCTCCAAGATAATGATGACCCTGATTCTCCTCTTGCTTAGATCTGTGCAGGTGTTCCACCTTCATCGAACTTTCCGAATGATTCAGAGAATTTTCAGAAGTTTCCATTGTCATGTTGAAAGAGTGTATCTCTACTTTCTCTCAAAAGGCAGACATTGCTGACCCAGGAAGTTAATTGCTGCTGTTAAATGCTGAACATTTTCCCAATGTTCACTTTCAATATTCAGTAACCTTTAGTGATGGGTGTCGAAAGTTCGTGAATTTTTCAGTCCTTCAGAAAATATGATCCTCTTTTTGTATGAGTTTCAATGATCAGCAACTTCCCATGACTTTTGAGATAAGAAGCAAAGTGCCGCCTGTCTGTCGCTTATACCATTCTTTGCAAGTTTTACTGTCAATAACGAAAAAAGTTTTACAACAAAAGCAGAAGCCAGCATCCTTGCTCTTTGAGTACACCAAGCAATCTCTGTCTGCTTTTTCTCTATTCTTCAGATTCTTTAATGTGCTCAGAAGTCATTCAAATGCAATTGTTACTAATTTTATGGCCATTTTCTGGGATCTGAGTCAATTATGTGTTCAAGTTTAGCTCACCTTCAGTCCCTTCATTGGTAATGACTACTGCAGCTGACGTCCCTCCGATATTTTCCGACTTGGGTTACCTAATTTCAGTTCTGCCTGATTTGCCATTTTCGGAACTTCCTTCATGAACTAGGTCTTCAGTCAACTGGAGGCCTGTTGAACATTTCATTGATAGCACAGTTTCAGCATTTCTGCTGTCTTCAGTGGACACAGGGCTGTACTTGTCAGCTTTAGCTACTGTCAGAATTAGCTACTGTAGTTCCACTAGTTTCTTAGGTCTGTGGGTCAGCATCCATCTTTGCCCTCTCGACACTGCTACATTGTTCTCCCTTTGGCTTGAAATATTGTTGTAGTACATCCTTTTGCTTCTTGTTGTCTTCTTCCTTAATCACCTGTCATTTTCTATATTCACTACCAGACAGTCTTTTTATCCCATCGTCCATGTCTCGATCCGGCATGTAAAAAATGATTATGTGAACAGACTGTTGATGTCAATGATTTTTTAATATTTTTCCTGTCTCTGTTTTGCCCATTTCTTGCATTAGAAAATTAAAGAAAGGTGGGAAGGAGGTGTTCAAAATAAAGGAATGATTCTGTCACGGTCCTTGTTGAGCTGAAGAATCCTTTTATTGTCTTGCAGTTTATTGAGATCATTTCACATTTCATTGAACCCACAGAATTTTCTTTCTGAATTATGCATTAAGCCTTTGGAAACTTACATAGGTTGGATTTCTGGCAGTTTTCACACATTATATTTTCTAGATTAAAATTCTGTAGACTCGTATATTAATAAATCACATCAGAGTATATATCATGCATTATTAATGATGTAACACGTCAAGAATTGTACAAAGAGCAAGTTGAAGTACAGTCAACAAAATGAATAACTTACTGATACAACAATTTTTAAAAAAAATTCTACTCAAACAATTAGGTTGTTCAGTCGGATTTTAGGATATTTTGTTGTTGAAAAAATACCCGCACACGCAAGGGTCCATGTTTTTCAATCAAATACTTTAAAAGAAATACTAATGCTCTAACAAGTTATATTTTTGGTTGATTGGAAATAACCAAACCTAAGAAATAAATGACTGCTGGGAAGATTTTTAAGGTAATACCACAGAAATGGCTGGATCATTCAGCATCATTCACAACACACTGATTTAGTATAATCTATATAAATAAAAATCAGTTGCCGCATGTGCGAAAGCTCTTCACATGAAAATGACTTGACCACTTTGGTTGTTTTTTTTGTTCGTTATTCTCAGGACAAGGTTTGTATGAAGAAATGTTTTGGGAAATCTAGAAGAAATTTTTCGGAAAATCTAGCAGAAAAAGTCAGAAATTAAATCAATTAGCCCATGTGTGAAATATCATCAGTTAAGAACAGCTCAACAAATTTGGTGGATTTTTGTGTTTGTTGTGTTCGTAATTGTCAGGAAAAGATATAAAGGGGAAACATTCTTGAAGTTCTTGACTGATTTACTACAAATTTTTGCACGGCACTGTAATGAACATTCTGAGAGACATAAACTATGTACTTTTGTGATTATACAGTATATACACATATATGTAATATATAAAGAGGAAACATAGTTACCACAAATCTAGAGAAGTTCTTGATTGATTTACTTCAAATCTGCACGTAATGAGAAATGGGCACGTAATGCGAAATGGCTTGACATGCATTTGATCTATGACATGGCTATAGAGAAGCCTTGTGACTGTATCATGCGAAATATCCTGATAGAAAGGTGTCATGCCACACATTATTCAACACCCTGCATCGCCATTCACATGAAATCAGCTAAGCTGGATGCTCGTCACCAATTGACAACATGGAAAGTTGCGACAGAAGAATATGTTCTTGAAAGGGTGTAACATTTGCCATCAACTAGTACACGAGGTATATCCTGTGCAACTGATATCCCACGACCCTATGCCTGGTGCATTGTTCACCATGAAGGACTGCCCCCATTTCATTTCCAATGCATCCAGGCATTCCAAATGAGGTACTACAACAAGTACATGGGATTTTTGAGATGGTTTGTGCAGGAATCCGCAGATCAAAGCTTCACAGTCAGTGTTCTCTTCCGAAATGAGGCTGCTTTTTCACTTGAGGGTGTGATGAACATTCACAACCTGCATACATGGGCAGATGTGAACCCACGTGCTACATATATGCATGCCTCACAACACAATTTTACCTTTACCATGTGGGCTGGCAGCATCCGGGCTGTTTAATTGGTTCATATACTGTCGCAGACCAACTTGCTGGTCCCACGTATCTCGTATTCCTGTTGAGAGGTTCTGCCGGACATGATGAATGATGTTCCTATGCCTATTCGTCACTGCATTTGATTTCAGCATGATGGAGCCCCGTGCATTTCAACAGACAAGTGAGGACACAGTTGCAGGCAACCTCTCCCGGCTACTGAATTGGTCACGGTGGTCCAGTTGCATGGCCACCACGGTCACCCAATCTGCCCCCAATCAATTTTTCCCTGTGGGGAGTATCTGAAGGGCCTTGCGCATTAAACACCTGTTACATCACTGGGGGACTTGGTGGGCAGGATTGTTGCGGTAGCAGGATGTCTTTGAGATACACAACATATAAAGGGATAACATTGTTACCAAAAAACACAGATCTTACTGAGAAGGGTTGGGGGGGGGGGGGAGATGTGCAGGGAGGGTAGAGAAGGTGGGGTGAGAGAATGGGGAGGGCAAGGAATTTAGAGTATGTATGCAGTTCCCATGTATATTTAGCAATAATTGCAAGGCATTACCATGCTCCCTAGTAATTTCTATAAAGTTCAAATTACATGTTTATCAGTGAAATAATTTTGGAGGAATAACTACTTGATGTCACTCCAACAAACTGTGTTCCTGTTTGACTGTACATGAAATAAAATTTGACTTCTGCCAACGAAATCAATTTAAATCCCTCTTTCTAGTTGCGCTTTTATGCAGTGGAACTTAGCCATTTCCTATCCTTTCCCGTGGCCCCCCACCTCTCATACAACAGCGAAGGAAGTGTTACAGAAAAGTGCAGCCTGCTGAAACAGTTTTTTATCACTGTCTTCTGAACTCACTGCTTCAGATTTAGTGCTTAGCAGAGACTATGTCATTTACAATACCATTTACAGAGACAAGGAGATAATTTGTCATGACAGCAAGTAAATGGACTGATGTTCTTTTCATTTTTCATAACTTTCTCATATATAATTCTGAAATTAAGAATGTAATAGAATGTAAATAGAAAACTATTTACACGCTGCACTGTGATCACTCATTAGAAAGAATCACCACTGAAAGTATGTCATCCTTGTCAAGTATTAGCTCTTTCGTGTTTCATTATTCAATAAAGGATAACAAACTAGTTTTCATTGCCATATCGCTGCCTTTTCTTCCCATTATTTTCATTCTAGCTATTAGGTCAGCACACGCTTATTTACTGCCCTACCAATTTTTCAAATAACAGATCATGAGAAAACAAATTTTCCTTTCTACAACCTTGAATAAGAAAAAGTCTAACTTATGAACAATGTGTATTCACAATACTAATGGTACTGTACATGCAAAATACTTACCTGTTGCATCAATGTAAATTGTGGCATGCCTCTTTTTCTGTGGTTAGAAAAAGCAGTAGAAGTGCATCTGATTAGTCTTGACTCCTTTGACCAACTGCCAAAACAAATTCTGTATTTTTCATTCAAAAAGGATGTGCAACAATAGCTACAATGGTTCTTACAAAAATAAAGACAGCAGCTGACAAAATTAGCTTTCATGCTCAGGAGCCACATAAACACAATCGTGGCTACCCTCGAAACAAAACAAAAAAGAGGTGAGTTCTCACAAAATCCCTCTTCCTTTCTCTCTCTTGTCTTGTCCAAAAGGCACAGCGAACCTGCCACTGCTTTGTCATCCCGCAGATGTGGTGCCTCTTGCAGCCACATGTTTTGCACAAGCCCTTGCTCCGGCCCTCGCCTGTGTGACATGTGAACTGTATGTTCCTTTTAAATTAACAGCAGAGGCACTGAGTCTTTGCAGGCCCATAAACAAGCCTGAAAACTTCGCTAGCGTTCAGACCAATTGCTTTAGACAAATTCTTTTCCAAACACCGAGCAAGGTGGTGCAGGTTAGCATACTAGATTCACATTTGGGAGGATGACAGTTCAAGTCCCTGTCTGACTAAACAGATTTAGATTGTCCTTGATTTCTCTGACTTGCTGTAGACATATGAAGGGATGGTTCCTTTGAAATGGTACAGCCAATTTCCTTGCCATCCTCAAACCAATCTAAGCTTGTATTCTGTCTAAAGATCTCATTGTTGACAGGACATTAATCCCTAATCTACTTCCTTTCTTTTTCAAGTGAGCTTACACATACGTACTTCCGCATGCGCGCACGCGCGCGCACACACACACACACACACACACAACCTTTGCAGTTACTTTGTGCCTGCTCAGTACACAATGCCAGGGCTGTAGTCTGTAAGACAGGAGACAAGGAGTGGGACGGAGGGGGGTTGGGGAAGGATGATGAAGACTCAGAGAGAAGCAGCAGGTGTAAATGATAGAAATGTGGGAGAGAGAGGGCAGCAGGTGTAAATGATAGAAATGTGGGAGAGAGAGGGCAGCAGGTGCACAGGATAGCAGAATGACACACAGGCAGTGGCGCTGGTGAGTTTTTGCAACACATGATGATGATGATGATGATGATGACAAGGGAGTTGGTTGGGAGGAGACAACAGAACCGAGGAATGTAGGAAAGAGAGACTCTTGGGGAAAAGTGTGTGTGGATGAGGAAATTTAAGTTCATGAAAGCCGGTGCTGAGGGGCAAGGATGCAGTATGAATGAGCCATTGAAATTGAACATAATATGCTTGGCACCGTGGTACACCACTGGGTGGCCACAGTTCGACAGTGACAGTTCATTTGGGTGGATTGTTGGTGGTCATGCCCACACAATGCTGTGCAGAAATTGCAGCAGAGCTGTTATATGACTTGCACGCGTTCATAGGCGGCCCTGCTTCTGGTCGGATAGGATAAACCTGTGATTTGGACTGGACTAGGGTATGCTGGGTCGATGAATTGGACAGGTCTTGCACCTGATTTTTTAACAGGGATATGAGCCACGTGCAAGGGGTTGATAATGGGTGTGTCATAGAGATCTAAATCAGGATCTATACCCTGCAAGCCACCTTACGGTGTGTGGTGGAGGGTACTTAGTGTACCACTGTCACGTCCACCTTTTCCTGTTCCAATCGTGCGTAATTCGCAGGAAGAACAAGTGCAGGTAAGTCTCTGTGTGAGCGCAAATGTCTCTCATTTTATTCTGATGGTCTTTTCCTGAGATATGCATAAGAGGCGGCAATATATTTGTTGACTCTTGTAGGAAACTTCAAGAGTAGACAGTGCCATGATGCTGAGCACCTCTCTTGTGGTGTCTGCCATTATAAATAATTTAGCACTCCATGATGGTTTTGTACTTACTAAATGAACCTATAACAAAATGTGCTCCTCTTTGAATCATCTGTGTATCCTGTATCATTCCTATCTGCTGTGGATCCCGTTCTGAAAGCAATATTCCACGACCCATAGCTTTGGCAGCATTTAAGGAACAGGATGTGGGACTGGATTTTAGCTAGGTGTAGGAGTCCTTTTTTGAACTGATGCAGACTGGGATGGGATGTCGCTAGGGAGGAGGAAAGGAATGTAAATGGTTTGATTAGTGATGGGTAAACACAGGGTAACAGTGAAGGTATAAAAATCTGATGTTTGATGAGAGAGAAAACAATGTAAAAAATGTGAAACAAGACACAGGAAATGGACAGATGAAAGCATTAGTCCGTTCTAAAGGGAACTATGGATATAATTTGTGGATTAGGGAAATGAAAACACAGAAAGAAGCTGTAGTGGGAACTTTAGGATTATTCTGAGATGTGAGGCTGCATTAGCAATTAACACCTGCAGAAAAATAGGTAACTGCCATAAAATGACGTGTAGGGGAGGAATGGATCCATTTGGAGTTGGAAGTGAAATGTAGGAATGCGCTAGTTAAGTAATGTTTAACTGTGATCCAGCAGACAGGGTGGAAGGAGGATAGTCAAAGCAGTCACAAGCAATGCTATAGGATCACCCAAAGGTGACATACGATTACACCGTTCAGGCCTGGTAATGCACATGCTTAACAAAGTTGAGAAAGAAAACCTGTGGAAAGATATGCACTGAGAATAAGAACTTTCAATACTATTTATATGTTCCTCTTAGATATTTATTGTTTTTCATAGAGGCCAGTGGTATAATGCACCCATGGGTCATGATTTATTAATTTTATCTATTTGTCCAGCTGTCTCATTATGATGTTACTTTATTTCATAAATAGTTATTTTATATTGTTCATGAGCAGGTGGCCAATAAAGCTGGAGTACCGACACAGTTAATTGTACAGTCACAGAAAACTCTACCATCCACAATGACTGTGCAGCATATTCAGCAGGTCATAAAGCAAGTACAGCCACAGACAGTTCAACAATTCACACATGTAAGTGTGGTTTCCAGTATTTGTTCTTAAAATGTTTATATATTTCAGTTTCTATCAAATACTTACGCATCTTCATTTTTATCAGGAGTTATTGTATTTTTCCTGAAATGCTACATTGTCTTCTCTCCTAACTGTGACATCCATCATCCATATACTCCTAATCCGGTAATCCTGCTCCTTTTTTGAAAAAACAAGAAGAAGGAAAAAACCACACACACACACACACAGAAAGAGAGAGAGAGGGGGGGGGGGGTTCATAATCCTATAATAAATTTAAAATTATTGTGCTTCGCCTAATATTACACATTCACTGGCAGTATGTCAGTGAATATTATCCTCACAATACCATCTTCCCCCACTGAATTGTTTTCCCTATAGAACTCCATTGTAGCTTTAGTGTGCTAAATTAGACTTTGTTGTTACATCAGGTATTACACCCATTCCTTATATATATCTCTAGGAAGGCACTCTTTTTACCTTGTACTTAATCAATCACAATGGAAACATAAGCTAGGTCATGGAAATGTGAAATCTGTTTGGAAAAGTTTATAAAGTGCCCATTCAGAGTTCTTAATTTTTTATTACTTACAGTTGCCTTTTCATGATTACAGTTTCCAAATTAAACCAGTCATCCACTATAACCAGAAAACATTACTGTTAGTTGCAGTATTTGTTGTGTTGAAATGAAATATTATGATGAGCTCTCAACTTTTGTGTTACAGAAAGTAACGCATTTTGGAGAGGGAAAAGTTGACTTTCCATTCCTATTTTTATAATATCCTGGAATATTTCATCATAGAAGGAGAGAATATTTCTTGTGCAGTAACATGAAAAAAGATAATATGTGTTGCCCACTGTAGTACCTCTTGCAGAGAGCTTTTTAAACAGTTTGGCATACTGGCAACAGTCTCACAGCCCATTAAATCTCCTGCAAAGTACTTTTATTACCTACCAAGTAGTGTAAAGAATTTATAACACAAACTTGAATCATATCTGTTTGACAACTCCTACTTCATAGAAGAATTTGTAATTGTATAATAATATGATGTGTGTGTGTGTGTGTGTGTGTGTGTGTGTGTGTGTGTGAGAGAGAGAGAGAGAGAGAGAGAGAGACTGTAAAACTGAGTCATTACATATCATAGCGATTGGTCACAATGATGACCCATGGAACATGTAAGTTGTAAATTAAACATAAAACAGGTAGCAGACAGAAGTGATACTAACTGGACTAACTCCAGAACATTTTCCACACAAACGCTATATCATTTATCCCAACCCTTTAGAAATTAATTTTTTCCTTGGGCACTTAAAAATCAATCTAAATCTAGTGGCCATGGCAGAAGGTATGTATAATTATATATCATATTTAAAGCAATACATAAAACTTTCTTTTCAAAAGAAGTAAATTCTACATTGAAACCAGTGTTAAATGATTTAATTAATGAAACACTGCACCAGTTAGGTTTTTACATACATAGCGTGACTACTACTACTACTACTACTACTACTACTTGGCTCTACAGCCCTTGGAGGGCTTTGGCCTGCATCACAATATCCTGCCATTCTATCCGATCCATGGCTTTCCGGCTCCATCCTCTGACAGCCGTCTTTATCATGTCTTCTTCAATTCCGTCCATACATCTCTTTCTGTGATGTCCCTTCTGTCGTCTGCCTCCAGTCTTACCATTAAAAATCTTCTTACATGTTCTGTCTTCCTCCATTCTGACCACGTGTCCTGCCCATCGCAGTCTTCTTATTTTAATGGTAGTGACAGTGTCAGGTTCTTCAAAAAGTTGTTCTAATTCTGCATTCGTACGGATGCGCCAACCTTCTTGATCATATATTTGACTGTATATTTTACGCAGAACCTTTCTCTCCCAAATGCTAAGGATCCTTTCCTCATTTGCTGTCCTTGTCCATGTCTCTGCACCATACATAACAACTGGTCTTATTATTGTTTTGTGAATGAGAATTTCAGACTTTCGTGATAGAAGTGAGCTCCTAAGCATGGGTAGTGTGGCAAAGTAGCATCTGTTGCCTACTGCTGTTCTAGCTTTCACCTCGCTGCAATGTCATTTGTCTCTGTGAGAGTTGATCCGAGGTACTTGAAGTCTCTCACCCTTTCAAACTCCTTGTCAGCTAGTGAGATTTGGTAGGTTTCGCTGGTTGGTCATTGCCATATGTTTCGTCCATTCGACACTGACTACCATGCCAAGTTCCCTTGCACCTCTCTCCAGTTGTTGATAGGCATCAGCCAGCACAGCGGTGTTTCGTATGAGTAATGCCACATTATCTGCGTAGGTCAGGTACTGCAGTGAACGATTAAAAATGGTTCCTCCTCCATTTATCTCTATCTGACTTATGGCATTTTCTAGGCAAAGGTTGAATAGCAGTGAGGAGATATTGTCACCATGTCTCAGTCCCATCTTCACTTCCACTTCTCTGGAGATTTCACCCTGTAGCTTCACTTTACAGTTGGTTTCACTGAGGGTCATCATAGTAACTTTAACAAGCTTCTTAGGTATTCCTGCCTCTTCCATCACATTCCCAATGTCACTGTTGAGATGATATCATAGGCTTGTTTAAAATTGATATAAAGCTGATGTGTGTTTATTTGATGTTCATAACATTTTTCAAGATGTATGCGTAGTGTGAATATTTGGTCAGTTGTTGATCTATTTCTTCTAAAGCCACTCTGATAGTCTCCAATTCTCTCTTCCACATAGGGAGTAAGCCTCCTAGTTAGGATCTTGGAGAACACTTTATATGTAGTATTTAGCAGGGATATTCCTTGGTAATTCTGGCAGTTTAATTTATCTCCTTTTTTATGTATGGGGCATTATGTATTGCTTTCCACAATGCTTCCCCACCATATTTGAGAAGTTCCACCTGGGTCTGATCTTCTCCAGGTGCCTTATTATTTTTTAAGGTCTTCATGGCTTGTATCACTTCCTCCAGTGTGGGTTCTGGTGTTAAAGACCTCTGGTCCATAATAAGTTATTTCCACCAGTTCTTCTTATTCTAATCCTTCTACTTTCGGGTTCAGTAACTCTTGAAGTATTCTGCCCATCTGTCGAGTATTTTATTACTCTCCCCTATCAAATTCCCTTCTTTATTTCTACATATAATTTTTCTGGCTTGAAACCCAGCCTTTCCATCTTTATCTTTTAGTACATTTCATGTACTTGCTTCTCTTCTCCTAGCTGTTCAGTTTCTTCCAATTTTTTCTTTTCTAGCGCTCTTTTCTTCTTTCTGCAAACCCTCTTAGGTATACGGCACTTCTCATTATATTCATTCAGATTTTCTGTAGTTCTTCTCTGAAATAATTGCATTCGTACTATGTTACGATCCTCAGTTCTTCTCATACATCATCATCAAACCATTCTGCCTTCCTTTGAGCCCATACATGTCCCAAAATCTCCCCAACTGCCTCGAGGATTGCAGTCTTACATTGTTTCCACATTATTTCTATATGTTCATTTGATGTGTCAGTATCGATCTTAATCCCCTCTTGCATTTTCGCCTGATATGCCCGCTGTATTTCTTTTGACTTTAGTTTCTTTTTGTTTACTCAATAGTGAGATCCTTTGTCTGTACTTAATTCTCACTAGATGATGTCTGAATTGCAGTGAGCTCCATGTTGGCTCATGTCTGATCTATGCCTCCTGTCAATCAATATATGCTCTATATGATTTCTAGTTCATCCATCTGGTGACATCCATGTTTCTTTGTGTATATTTTTTTGTTTCTTTGTTTATATTTTTGTGTGGAAACCATGTACTGCTGACAGTCATGTTTTTACTTACAGCAAAATCTACAACCCAAATTCCATTGTCATTTGTTACTTCTTGGAGGCTCTGTCTTCTAATAGTTAGCTGATGACCCTCTTCTTTTCCTATTTTTGTATTCAAGTCTCCTATTAAGATCTTAAGATCATCTTGAGAAGCCTGATCATACAACTGCTCTATAAAACTACTATAAAACTCATCCTTCTGTTGTTCATCTACCTCCTCTGTGGGTACATGTACATTTGTAATTGTTAAGTTGAAAAATTTTCCCCTTAACCTTAATGTGGACATTCTTTCATTGATTGGTTCGAACAGATGTCGCATTACAGCATGTTCCAGTCCTTTAGCGACCACAAAACCTGAACCAAAGGTATACGTTCTCCCACCACTATAGAATATTGTGAAATTTACTGAGGCCAGTATGTCACTTCCCTTCCACCTAATTTCCAGGAGAGCCAATAGTTTTATACCGTAGTTGTTTACTTGCGTCAGCAGCTGCCATAGAGCTCCAGCTTGGTATAGGCTCCACACATTCCATGTTCCTATGTACATATCTCTTATCCTATTTTTGTTTGCTGGGGTAGTCATCAAAATAACTGTCCAGCTTATTCCTTTGTTAGCATTCACAACAAGTGATTTTTACAGGGAAAGATTGTTAATCTTCCGCCCAATAATTTGAGTGGTAGCCTCTTACAGCTCGCCGGGTAGCTGGTTCCATTTTCAGGGTAACATCCTTAGCCTTTGTAGATCCCTCTACTGACTGCAAGGTAGCAGCTGATGGTTGGGGGCTCCTCTGCCTTTCTTCCAAGCCATAGGCCCTCATACCTGCTGGTTTTGGTCCGCCCCAGGTATTTTATTACCCTGGTACCCTCCGTTTCTGGAGGACGTTCTCCTCCCTGCCCTTGGGGAGGCACCCAGTGGGGGACCAGCAACCCCACACGGGCAGGGTATAATAATATGGTTTGTGTGTGTGTGCATGTGTGTCAGGGGGAGGGGGGGGGGAGAGAGAGAGAGAGAGAGAGAGACTCTGACTCTACAACTGAGTCATTACAACATATCATAGCGATAGGTCACAATAATGACCCATGGAACATGTAAGTGGCTTAATTAAACATAAACAGGTAGCAGACAGATGTGATACTAACTGGACTAACTCAAGAATATTTTCCAAACTAATCTTTCAAAATAGAATCTGAAACTATTGACTAGGTAATTCATTCAAAGGCTAAAGTTGACAGTCTGCACAATCATTCGACAGAAATCATTGACTTAAGGTGTATTTTTATCAACTTGACTTTTGAAAAATGCCTTTTACCGCCAGTGACAGGTATAGGACAAGTTAGGAATATTTGTAAGCTTACAGAAGTAATGGGAAAAATGTCAATAACATTGCTTTCTATTATGTAAGATAATGAGCTTCATGGAGATCTTTCAGCGGAAACAATTGGTGCTAAGATCAACACTTAATCATTTGGTTCCTTCCCACTGATTTCATATTCATTACTACCAGTTGTCCGCCCCCCGAAACTGAGTGGTCAGTAATCCTCAGGACCTGGGTTCGATTCCCAGCTGGGTTGGAGAGTTTCTCCGCTCAGGGACTGTGTGTTGTGTTGTCCTAATCATCATCACTTCATCCCCATCGACACGCAAGTCGCCGAAGTGGCATCGAATCGAAAGACTTGCACCTGGCGAACGGTCTACCCGACGGGAGGCCCTAGTCACACGACATTTACATTTACCACCTGTTAACATAGTGTCAAGAGCCACGCTAGCAGCTTTTAGTTTTCCACAATCCCGCATCTCCAGATCATGAATATTGTATAGAAAGCTGAAGCTCTTGTTTTGATTGCCCACAAGCTCAAACCTATTTTTTAATAAACACATGGCTGTACAAGCTATAAGGTACCAAAAACATTTTTCAGCATGTCATGTCCTGCATCACTCAGGTATTGAAGAAAAAGACATTTTAACGCCAAAGCTGCTGTTTATTATAACTGTCTGACTAGTCTCAACCTTTGCTATTTTTACAAGCCACATATTTGTTTTTAGGATAGGGTGGTTGTGGACATTTCTATTTATGTTGTCAAATTTAAATTATCTCGTATCTTCATTATCCAGCATGATGTAATCCACATGACAATACCATTGGTTACAAAATGGAGAATTTTTATTATTGGCTTACATTGTGTGTCATGCTGAGAATTATCAAAATAATAATGTGTTGTTGCAGTTATACATCTCTGTTTGACACCCTGTGGAACTTTTATAAAAGTTTAGTGACTCATTAGAGTTTTTCCACCCTCCTACTGAATAAAAATACAGACTTACACGAAAATCTATCCATATTGTGTGACATACCACAGCATAGCCATCTCTAGAAAAATCAGGAAGTACTGACTTCTTGATTTTCTTGTTCTCACCCTTTTAAGTTGGGAGCACGATATTAATTTTTCACCTGTTTGATAGGGTTATGACCTCCTTACCAATTTATTTAAAACTTTTAAAATTTCATTTTATATTGCAGGAAGGACCAACTGGCTCACACATTGTTAAAGTACCAGCTGACTGACTATCACGTTTTGGAAACATCTTTAATGTGCAGCAACATGTACGCTGCATTTTTTCGTGTTACGGAAGTATAAATTCGAATTCCACCAAAGCAAGTCATAGCTCATGTCACGTGATCTCGCCAGCTGCTGACAGCATAGGACACGTGATGTAGTCAACCAATAGCAAGATCACTCTTAAGTAGAGTAAACATACAAAAAGAAAAGTTAATGGTTTAAATTAATATACATACTGTTGCTACAAGAAAAACAAAGCTTTCACAAATAATATTGGTCACGAAGATTAATAAGCTGCAAGAGAAGCTAAGCTTCCACATATAATTCTGATGTTTTTGCACGTGTTACACTATAAGATACATCACAAAAATGTGCCAGTAAAATGGGCTCAAAATTCTTCTAGATGGTCGTCCTCAAAGAGTTGATTTTTAAATGAGAGTCAAACGCTCTGTGATTTAAGAAATTCATCGTACATTCTCGCATATAATTCATCTTGCGTAAAATGAAATTTACTTTGAAAGTAATACTTTTCAAACCACCATTCGCAATATTTTCCCGTGACCTGTTAGAAATTGGTTCGTTTCAGCAGTTGCCAGAGAGTGTCAGATAACAGGCATCACTGCGCCTGCGCAGCTACGATGATGCAGGAAGCCCGCATGTTCGTACGTGTAAAACATTAAAAGATATTGCATTATGTCATAAAAGAAACAAGACATCAAAGGATACTTCAAGAGCATCGGAATTTCGTGAACCATACTAAAATGCATAATTCGCATTAAAGTGCACAATCGTATGTCCAGATTCGGATGTTAATTTATTTGAGTACCAGTACTGCATTATTTCATGTTTGTTTGTTTATTATGGCATAATGCCATACGAGCTAGAAGATGGAAAACGTGCACTTGAAATGCAGCGAACAATTGAAACTATCCAACAGTGTGAAATTAAACACTTCGTTTCAAATAAATTGACTGCCTCATCACAAAAGACTAATAAAAGCCAAATCTCTTTAGCAAACCGACAAAAATAACTTCATTGTTCTGCAAGGCGATTAATGCTTAACTGTCAGAAAGGAGGAAATAAAACCTGAAACTAACAACATATTTTAGACTTCCGTAATTATGCGAACGTATTTTAATTCATTTGGTAGCTCCCGGCCACAGAAATTCGTTTTGTTTTCATTTAATGTGAGAGCAATAAATGAAGAGGAAACAGCAAAAATTGCTAAACGTAAACACAGGTCACGTGGAGACTACCCACCTCCCCACTACAACTCAGACTGCTCTGTGCATCAGCCCCGGATCTACAATATATCCGAACTGGGACAATACTAGACAGTGGCACCCAGCCGCACTTCTGTAGCCAGAAGCGGGAGAAGGTACTACTCAGATGTGACTCAACTGCGCATCCGCAAGAGCCCTACCGCAACTGCTCAAATGAATCTAATGTAAAAACAGCTGTGACGTCACGCTCATCGGAGGCAATTTGTTGTTAGGAAGCACTTCATATTCTTCCTAAAGCCTTTGACACACTTTGGTTGGCAGAAGCTTGTATGAGCACTGTGTTTTGTTGTTGTATATGGTGCATTTCCTTTGCGACTTAAGTTTTATTTACGTTTTTCTCTCTCTCATTCATGTTTTGTTGCTGCAGTATTATTCTGCAGAAGGCGGGATACAGTAATATCCTTCATTAGAGTATTGGTTCTTACCAGTCAAAATCACAAAAATTTAACTGCTAACTAAACAATGAAAAATTCCCAGGTTTTTCCCATATCGTATACACCCTGACTTTGCTACTTCTTGTGCCTCTCTCAGCTCAATATCCGAAGTGGCAACTATTGTCGTTTGACCCTTAAACTGACCCTTGATGCTGACATTATGATCACTGACAATTGTAGATCTTGTCACTAGAACACTGCTTTTAAAATCCACATTGATTGCAGGAAAATTATAATAGATGGATTTTTACCAGCATTTCATTTTTCCTCATCCTACACTCATGCTCATAAATTAAGGATAATTGCAGAATGTGCTGGCGCTAATAGGGCACGTAGGGAACACACATGACACGGATCTGTAAGTCCACGGTATTGGTGATAAGTTGAGAAAACCATCCCGAAACACCTGTGCTACAAAATGCCACTGTTTGCTGCGCATGTACCCCGACATCAATATGGGATATGATCACCATGCACATGTACACAGGCCCCACAACGTGTTGGCATACTCTGGATCAGGTGGTCGAGGAGCTGCTGAGGTATAGCCTCCCATTCTTGTATTAGTGCCTGTCGGAGTTCCTGAAATGTCCTAGTGGTTTGAAGACATGCAGCAATACGTCAACCGAGAGCATCCCAGACATGCTCCAAGGGGTTTAGGTCTGGAGAACAAACAAGCCACTCCATTTGCCTGATATCTTCTGTTTCAATGTACTCCTCCAGGATGGCAGCTAGGTGGGACTGTGCGTTATCATCCATCTGGAAGAAGGTGGCACCCACTGGTGCAAAATGACATCCCGATACACCTGACCTGTTACAGTTCCTCTGTCAAAGACATGCACTGGTGTACATGCACCAATCATAATCCCTCACCACACCATCAAACCACGACCTCCATACAGGTCCCTTTCAAGGACATTAAGGGGCTGGGATCTGGTTCCTGGTTCACGCCAGATGAAAACCCGGCAAGAATCACTGTTGAGACTATACCTGGACTCGTCCGTGGACATAACCTGTTCCAATGACCATATACTGTGTTTCCGACACCAGGCTTTACTGGCTCTCATGTGACCATGGGTCTGTCGAATGCACCTTGCTGGTCTCCGGGTGAATAAACGATGTCTGTTCAGTCATCTGTAGACTGTGTGTCTGGAGACAACTGTTACAATGGCTGTGGTAACATCCCGAGCAAGGCTACCTGCAGTACTCGGCCGTCTCCGAGCACTGATGGTGAGATATCGGTCTTCTTGTGGTGTTGTACACTGTGGATGTCCCGTACTGTAGCACCTGGACACGTTCCCTGTCTGCTAGAATCGTTGTCATAATCTTGAGATCACACTTTGTGACACACGGAGGGCCCGTGCTACGACCTGCTGTGTTTGACCAGCCTCCAGTTGCCCTAGTATTATACCCCTCATAACATCCTCAATATGTGTTTTTTGAGCCATTTCCTGCACACTGTCACCATTAGCACGTCTGAAAATGTCTGCACACTTACTTGCTGCACCGTACTCTGACATGCACCAATGCACCTCTGCATATGTGGACTGATGCCAGCGCCACCATGCGACGACCGCGCGTCAAATGCACCTCATGGTCATACCCCGAGGTGATTTAAATCTGCAAACCACCCATCAGAGCATTGTTTCACCGTGTATCAGCATTATCCTTAATTTATGAGCATGAGTTTACTAAAATAAGTTGTTTTGTGTCCACTGAACATATGGTTTATAAAGGAAGGCCCTCGTAATAATGGCAACAGATCTTGATGTTGTAATGTATACAAAAGCTCTCTTCAAAACCTAATTCTACAGAGTATTACAAGAAAAATTTGCATTATCTTGAGTCCTGAACACAGCTACAATTCATATATGCTTTAACTGTTAGTGTGTGTGCTTTCAATAGCAACTCATCCTCTTTTTATTGTGTCTTTGTCCCTCACCTCCACAGGGTTGACTTGGTTAATTAAGGATTTGGCATGGTTAGTTAAGGCGCGGCCAGATGTCCTTCCTATTGCCACACCTTACTCCCATGGGGCCGAATGTGTGCACCCTTTACTGTCTGTGTTTAATAATATTCATGTGGAAGTGAGCAAAAGTTTTCTAAATGTTTGCAAATCGTGTATCTGAGACAAGACTTAGGTACCAGTTTGGTATTAACCTAGTTGGATGTGGAAAACCACCTAAAAACCACATTCAGGCTGGCTGGCACTGGCACTGACCCTTGTTGTCAGTCCACCAAGCACAGATTCCATCTGGAGCGAGCATGCCATCACATCCTGGAACCGGTGTATTAACATGATTGACTATTCAGACGAGTGCTTTCTATATCCACTGCTATACCTATCTGATATGGCTTCCACACACTTCAGCAGTATTCTAGAAGGGTCACAAGAGTGTGTTGTAAGCAATCTGTAGACGGACTGCATTTTACCAGTATCCTACCAATGTACCATACCTGCCACCTTCTTTAAATTCGACTACGCCAATATGATCATACCATTACATATCGATACAATGCTACACCCAAAAATTTATACGAGTTGGCTGATTCTGATTGTGGCTCATGTACTCACAACATACTACATTTTTGTGGTTTGTAAAGTGTACAGTTTTACACTTTTGAACATTTAAAGCAAGTCGTCAATCACTGCATTACTTTGAAATCTTTTTAAAATCAGACTCAATTTTTGTGGAACTTTTTTCAGATATTTTATTATAGATAACTGCATCGTCAGCAAAAAAAGTCTGAGATCATTAATGATATTGTTGACAAGATCATTTACATACATCATGAACAGCAAGGGTCCCAACATGCCTGAAGTTATTTCTACATCTGTCAATAAATTGCGTACCTAAGAATGCACAATTGAGTCACGAATATTAATATGATCATACTTTTTTTGATAAGCATCAGTGTGTGGTATTGAGTCAAATTTTGTCAAGACGTACTGCATTTTCCTTATTGCTTGATCCACATAAAAGTGTTGTGATAAATGTGTGAGTTGGGCTTCATATGGCTATATTTTCAGAATCCAAGCTGGGTAGTATAAAGAAGATCATTCTTTTGAGGTGCTGCATTACGTTTGAGCTCAAAACATATTCTAAGATTGTGTTATTTGATAATGTTTTTGTGGATCACTTATGCTCCCTTTATTGTAGATGGATCTTACCTGTGCATTCTTCCAACAGCTAATCTCAGGGTTTTTTGAGAAATCTGTGGTATCTTATGATTTAGAAGACAGTCTGTTGAAAGTTCTCTATATGAATGGGTCCTTGCACATTGTTCAACTTCCTTTCTCAACCGCTGTGTCAATAATATGTGTTGTTATTATTTTTGCAGTAGCGTGAGAATTAAATTGGGGCACAGCACTCTTCTGTCTTCCACTGCAAAGGAACATTCAAAGCTGCAGTTCAGGATTTCTGCATTTGCTTTGCTATGTTTAATTTGGGTTCCTCAGTCTTCCATAAGTGTCTGTACACTAACTTTGATGTCACTTGTGGCCTTTTTATATGACCAGAATATCTTTGGGTTTTGTGATAACATTCTGCTACAGTAGCCAGGAAAACTACATGTATTGTCCTTTCATTTAGTATTTCTTTTATCTATATCCCTGTGCTTTATGTTATTCCTATTGTGCAGAAGCTTGTTAATGGAGACTGCACACCATAGAGTAAATGAAGATAATATTCATTACATTACTCCTATTGTGCAGTAGTCACTTGCTTCCTAGGAAATTGTTAGTGGAGGCTGCATACCACAGAGTAAATACAGATAATATTAATTTGTTTCTATTGTGTACTTGTCTAACTGGTTCTTGTACATCAGTAGCAATGACACTTGCTACATATTCTCCCCCCCCCCCCCACGGCTACCTCCCTCTCTCTCTCTCTCTCTCTCTCTCTCTCTCTCTCTCTGTGTGTGTGTGTGTGTGTGTGTGTGTGTGTGTGTTTCTGTTGATGTCAGAGACATTGACATTTTTGTTTTTGTGAAAGACCTTTATACTCATTCCAAGCTAAAAAAAAAAAATATGCATGACTGAATGGCATTATCCAAAAGCACTGAGCCAATTGTGGTGCACCACGGGTCATAGATAACAGGACTGAATGACAGCTGCGGAGATGTGTATGGGTGCAAAAGCACTGGAGGCTGTCAGCTTTAGCTTTCCAGTAACCACCTGCAGGTGCCTCATCCCCTGCCCCACTGCTCTGACACTTGTTATTTGTTCACATCTTCCCCTCTTCATGGGATTTGATTATATGACAAAGAATGCTGGGGGCCCTTATCTACGTGACACTATTATCTACCTGGAGATGCTGCTTTAACACAGCGAAACTTGTCATTGGTAAATCTTTGCATAGTAGCTGTCTGCAGTTTATTCAAGTTCAATTTATCTCTTTTTCAAGGTCTATTGTGACCTTAATATTACGATGAGGAGAATTTAAATATTCCAGGAACTCTTGTAGCTTTTCAACTCCATGTTCACCACAGATTGTCACCTTTTTACCAACAGAAACATGTTAGCGGATTGTAGTGCCTTTGCTTCAAAAGTGTCAGATTTATAGGTTTGCCACAACAGGTGAATGTGCTAAGAACCCATATCTTCCAAGGGAGAATGAGTAGCATTGAGAAAAGGATCATTTTCCTAGTGTCACAAGTGGACTACAATAAGAAGATTTTTGATCTTTTGAATGACATTTCATACAGACGGATAGATGTCAATCCTAAGAATAAAACTGAGAGAGAGATGATAACTCTTCTCACTGAGTCAGGCTTCCCACATAACATTATTAAGGACTGTAAAACAAGTAATCAATGAAAGAATTCCTCCTGAGACCCGTAATAATGTTGGCACACCATTGCGAACCCCTCATTTGCAACCCTGCAGACTTTGTACAGTACCTCAATCAACTGTTGTTTCCAGGATGAAGATATTCAGGTCAGTTTCAACATAGTCTCCATCTTTATGAGAGTTCCCCTCTCTTATTCCATGGAATTAATTGCAGAAGAGTTCAACATTTGTGTCACAGAATGTTTTAGGCATGTTCTGAAATCTTGTTTCCTGTTTGACAGAAATTGTTATGAACAAACCAATGACATGGCGATGGATAGTCCTTTATCAACTGTCATAGCAAACCTGACATGGAACACATTGAAGCAAAGGGACTAAAACACACCAGGTTGAAAGTAAATAGTTCCTATCAGTACATGGATGATACATTTGTAGTATGTGCCACATGCAGTAGAAAAGTTCAACAGTTCCTATAACATTTAAACTCTGTCCTTCGTAATATAAAACTTGTGATAGAAACTGAAAAAGAGGACCCACTATCTTACCTAGATGTGTTAGTTAAGAGAAGAATGGACAGATCCCTGAGTTGCACTGTATATAGAAAATCTTTGCACACTGACCTCTGTGTCCAGACCTCTAGCCATCATCTCTCACCACAAATTAATTTGGTGCTAATGACTCTGCTCAATAGAGTTCGAACACTTTGAGGCAAGAAGAGCCTTGCCAAAGAATTACAACTCCTATGAATAACTTTCTGAAGGAATAGTTATTCAGATCATAAAGTTGACTGGGTGATACAATCAGAATCATGACCACCTGAGAAAGAGGCTGAAACTGACAGTGAGGAAGAGAAGCCAAAAACTGCCGATCTATCATATGCTGGCCCAATAACAGGAACTATCAGCAGACTCCTACAGAAACAAGGCATCAAGTGTGTTTTGCTCCCTTCAACGAAGATAAGATTGTTTTAAAATCTTGAACGTGGCCGTAAACAGCAAGTGTAAAGCAAGAATCTTGGAAAGAATCTTCTGAAGAAGATAATTTTATGATTATCAATACTTAGGCCAAGGTTACTAATGAACTTGCAACTTCATTGTAACATCACAACTGGTTGTATGATCCTTTCCAAGTATTCATTGTAAAGTTAAAGACAATTTATGTCTTCGTGAGGTGTATATGTTGGGAAACTCAGAGAGAATTTGTTTCACGGAATATCAGTGCGAGCTCTAAGAAACAAAATAGCATCATTGGGCATCATAGGGAATTAAACTTGATTGTAAATAGCTGTGTGAGACCAACAATAGTTCACAGTCTGGTTGGTGTCAAGGCAGCAAGTAAAGTGGGGTAGCAGGAACAAATGATTTATTGTTGGTTGTCGTTGTTGTTGTGGGGAAGGAGACCAGACAGCGAGGTCATTGGTCTCATTGGATTAGGGAAGGATGGGAAGGAAATCGGCCGTGCCCTTTGAAAGGAACCATCCCGGCATTTACCTGGAGCGATTTAGGGAAATCACGGAAAACCTAAATCAGGATGGCCGGACGCGGGATTGAACCGTCGTCCTCCCGAATGCGAGTCCAGTGTCTAACCACTGCGCCACCTCACTCGGTAACAAATGATTTATGGAGTATAGTACCAATGAGCCAACCCAGGTGGTCTCTCTAAGTGGGCCTGTGAACTGTATGGACACATGATCTCTGAAATTGTGTGCATCATTAGTGAATATACATCACACACATAAGCAAAACTCACAACATCTGAAGAAGATGTCTGGGACAGTCACCAAATCATTGTGCAGAAAATGGAAACAACAACTTGGCAGAACATCCAGAAGCACACTATTAATCATTCATGCTGTGGAAATCTGAGAGATCATGATATGTCTACATTTTATCAGTTTAAGTGCCCATTATAATAGAGCAGTATTATTTACATTGAACATGAATATTGTCTAATGTTTTATTTCTATTTTTGAAACTAAACTGATGATTTTATTTCAGTGCACTACAGATTTTTGTTTGTTTACTAGTTATACATTTTCAAGTTTTTGAGTTGTGAAAAACAGAACTGTCAACTACAACCCCCCCCCCCCCAAAAAAAAAAAAAAAACATTCGTAGCAGTGGCCTGACTGCCTTTCTATGCCCTCCATCATCAGGGCAAGAAGTTTAATGTCATTTGATTTGCAAAAGTGTTTTAGTCAACAATGACTTGTTCACCTTATTTTTTTGGAATAACTCTATAATGTTGTTTCATAAACTGCATGATGTGTTGAGCTGGTCTCAGAATAGGAAAACCAAATTAGAATGATGCACACATCCCATCATATGAAACATTGGTTTGATTAGGTATTACTGGGCAAGCATTATCAGACTTTCACAAAAAAGACATTTCTTCATTGGAGATAGGCCACATATTACCATTAAAAAAATGAGAAGGAAGTTATGTTTACTAGTCACCTACAAGTACAAAAAATCCTTCAGGCCCTTCCTTTTGTGTGTCATTATCAATTTGGATTTTTACTTCCCATG
The DNA here is from genome assembly GCF_023898315.1 of Schistocerca nitens. Lineage (NCBI taxonomy): Eukaryota > Metazoa > Arthropoda > Insecta > Orthoptera > Acrididae > Schistocerca > Schistocerca nitens. The sequence continues at coordinate 704,598,799 of NC_064614.1, read as the reverse complement.
ACCTGCAGAATTTTTAATGTTTGTCTTGCACTATTCCACTAAAGATTGCAGATTTGTTTAAAAAGTCCAGTTCCATTTAATAAGTGTTAAGTATTTTCTCAGAACTTTATTTCTGCCTGAAATATTGAAGATTTCTGTTGTAAAAATTATTTGTTGTATTCTGCAGGCATCTGGAGCACAGACATTAGCCACCCAGGTGTCTGGAAGCCAAGTTTATTCCCTTGCAAAGGGTACACAAGTGTCCGGTGCTACATTGCACACACGTATGCTCCCTGTTGCAGGCAACCAGCAGACATTGAAGCAAATACAGGTGAATATTTGGTCACTAAATAAAATGAATGTGTTGTTCTTGAGTTGAATCATCTCTCTGAATTATACCCCATAAGTGTTGAATAATATTCAACAGATAAAAACCTCATCTGCTTTACTCAAGTATGAAAGCTTCTAGGAAATATACATCTATATTCATACTCTGCAAGTCACCATTTGGTGGGTGCTAAAGGGTACCTGGTACCAGTGGTAGTTATTTTATTTCCTGTTCTGCATGCAAATGGAATGAGGGAAAAATGACTGTCTATAAGCTTCCATACGAGCCCTGATTTCTCATGTCTTGTATTCTTGGTCCTGCAAGATAAGGTGTGTGTTGATGGTACTAGGATTGTTCTGGAGTCTGTTACAAATTGCATTTCTCTAAACTTTCTTAATAGTGTTTCATGAAAATAATGTAATCTACCCTCCAGGGATTGCCATTTGAGTTCGCAGAAGATTTCCGTAATACTCATACTGATCGAATCTACCAGGTCTCTGAATGTGTTAATTTCATCCTAATTGGTGGTGATCCCAAACACTCAAGCAGTGTTCAAGAGTGAATTGTATAAGTGTTCTGTACGCAGACTCCTTTACAAATGAGCTACACTTTCTTGGAATTCTCCCAATTAACCGAAGTCAACTATTTGCTTTTCTTATATCCAAACACCAGCTTTTCAGAATTGCGCAGGTGGAAACTCTCCATGTGGTATATCCTGTATTCCTGTACCTCCTGGCTTCAACTTTCATTAGTCATTGTCCTGCACCCACCTATCTCCTCCCCTGTCTCTACTCCGCTACTGCACATGACCCTCTATTCCACCAACGCACTCACATCTTTTTTTACTTCTCTCCTTTTCCACAGCACCCCAACCCCGTGGGTTACTCTCCATCTAATCTCCCGACTGTACATAGCTGCTCTATCCTCTCTCCACCTCATCCCTGTATGCTCCCACAAGCAGCACTTCACTGTGTCCCACCCCTACCCTGCTATGCCTCCCCTTCCCCACCCTAACTGTCTCCTTACCCCCATCACGCAGATTGCTTCTCCCATCATGCACTGGCCTTGCCAACCAGAGGCTGTGGTCATGTGTGTGTGTGTGTGTGTGTGTGTGTGTGTGTGTGTGTGTGTGTGTGTGTGAGTGAGTGAATGAGTGAGTGACTCAACGTCTCCGCTGTATGATGATCAGTAGCAATCTATCCTTTTCATGATATTGTCATTATTCAATCTCCTGGATTTTCCATTAGTTGATTTTACCTCCTGCATAAATGAATTTTTAAAACCAAAATTTAAAACATCGCCTATTCTTTTCCTGTTTTCTACTGCCACAACAGACGAGTCTTTGAGTGATTGAATAGAACCCTTCAACTGGCTTATCAGTTTTGCGTAGGAGATTTTTCTTTTGCCTATTGACAGCTCTGCGTTCTTTTTTGAATCAAGAATGCGTCAAGTTCCACATTTTGTTATTAAGTGACAGTGAGTCTTTTCCATCCTTAATACACTTACTCAGCACATTGCTCCAGAGTATGATTTGTAATCAGTTAAAACTTTGTGCAAAAATCACCTATGTATGTCATATGGGAACTAAATGACATCTATTCATTGTTTAAGTAGGATGCTAACAACTGTTTATCTGCTTTGTCCAGCATAAAAACCCTCCTAGCATTCTTGATGGATTTATTAACTTTAGCAAGCAATGTGACTATGACGACTCAATGATCACCAGTGTCTGCCCTTATACTGACACTGTCAGTAAGGTCAGGTCTATTTGTAACTACAAGGCTTAAAATATTTTAATGCATGTGGATTGTCACATGAGTTACTCAAGACAGTTAACAGAGAGAGCATTCAGAACTTCTTTGCAATATGACTCTTCATACCACCTCAACAAATCCATAAACATCCCAGTCTGTACTCAGTAGATTAAAGCAACCAGCTAATACTGCATTGCAAGGGTACTTCTGCCCTATGGAGCATAGACTTCCTTTGAATGATTCTGCAACTGTTACAATGGAATCAAGTGGGTGGTAAAAATATCCAGTGATTAATTTGAGTTCAACTAGATCAGAATAAATACTTCAGTTGACCCTGAAAAGAATGAATAGCAAAAATGTTCAGGGAAAGACACTTAGAAATACAACAAATAGGAAGTTTGTGGAAGCCAGTGTGAAATGGTTGCAGAAAAAAGGGGAAGAAATAATAGGTAATTTTCTTTTGGAATTTTTAAAATCATTGTATGAAGTGGTAACCCAATGATTATTCAAGTTAATGTGTAGAATGTTTGAGACTGGAGATATACCATTAGACTTTGGACAAATATCATCCACGCAATCCCGAAGATATCAAGGACAGATACATGCAAGAACTATCACACAATCAGCTTAACAGTTCATGCTTCCAAATTGCTGACAAGAGTAATATGCAGAAGAATGGAAAAGAAAACTGAGGATCTGTTAAATGATGATCAGTTTGGCTTTCGGAAAGGAAAAGATGTAATGATTATAATTGAAGCAATATTTAAATAAAATCAAGACACACACACACACACACACAAATAGTTTCCTCAAAATCAAATGAGAAATACTGCATAGCAGAGAACACACACAAATCCCACAACAGTGGTTTTTAATGTTTTACGTGAAAAGTTAAAATTTTACTCAGAAATTAACTACAGAGATGAAGTATCTTTGCTTCATCTTCAGAAAATATTTTAATTTTATTTTATTTTGTTTTATTTTATGTTGTCAAATCGTTGTGTCCCAGTGTGAACCAGTTAACTTGTCCCAATGTGAACCAGTTAACTTGCTTCAACTATGATTCTATGCTCTCCATTGATGCAGGTTGCTTCAGCATCATATTGTGAGTCACACGGCATACTGTATTGCGTATCGAATCGCCTTATAGTGAACCGCGCCACAGGTATCTCGCAGTTACTGTCCCTGCATCACCTGGGAGAGTCCATTGTTCCTTTGTGAATTATTTTACGAGCTTCTAATTAGAAGTGACTTATTTTCATTTACCTGTGTGCTTGGTAGTTTAATTCACAAGTTTATTGCATGTTTGCGTATTTGCTAAGCACAGATTCACGATTTAATAGCTGTCGTGGGGTATAGTTCCACTCTCTTTAGTATGGATAGGGACTGTGATAATTTTGTTTGGATGCAAGCTGAGTTGGTGACCCTTTGTTCACAGCTCCAGATGGTGCTGGCTTTGGTCAAGCAACTTGTGGCTGTTGCCAATAAGCATGTGGAGGGGCCAAGCACGGGGATCCAAGGGATGTCCAGTGTGTCCTCCCGATTGGTCCACTACTGTGACTGTCCTGGTTATGCCCACACTGAGGCTGACTCTCACTCGTGGCCTAGTGAAAGGTCGTTCCGAGGAGTGCAGGCAGCAAAAGACTTTCCGAGAGGTCGATCGAAAGGCCTCCCCAGTCTGAAAAACAGGTTTTGGGCATTATCTGTGGCTGAAAAAGATTCTGAGCCATATGCAGATGTTCATTGTGTTTCAAATTAAACCTTTCAGCCTGCAAGATCCAGGCATTCAGAGAGGGCAGGATTATTAGCAGTTGGGAGCTCCAGTGTTAAGCACTTATGGGGGCTCATGGCTGCCAGGGAAGGGATTAAGTCTAGTGTGCACTCTGTGTGCATACTGGTGGGGGTCATCCCTGATGTGGATTGGGTCCTTCCGGATGCCACGAAAAGCATAGGGTGCAGAAAACTGCAGGTGGTGGCTAATTTTGGTACAAGTGATATGTGTTGCTCAGATCAGAAGAGATTCTCTTGATTTCCAGCAGCTATCTGAATTGGTACAGACTGCTAATCTTACTTGTAAGATGAATGCATAGCTCCCCACCTGTAGCTTCATCGACAGGACCGACTGTGGACCTCGTCGTACAGAGGTGAGTAGAGGATCTGAATCAGAGTTTCAGGTGGTTCGTGACCGCGTAGGCCACAGATTTCTTGAACTGTGGTGTAAGGTGGTGGGTTATCAGGTTGTGCTTAATAGATGAGTGGTCTGCTGCACGTAGGAGGTGGCTACACAGGTAGTGGGGGCTGTGTGAAGCAGACTGGCTACTTTTTTAGGTTACAGGGTCTCAGGAAAGAACAAAAAGGGCCTCAGTCACAAAGGAGCCAGGTCAAACAAAGGACAAGGGTAGGTATTATAATTTTAGGTATTGTAATTGTAAAATGCTGTAGCTGTGTTGGGAAAGAACCAGAGCTCCAAGGCTAATAGAAAACACTGAACTTCAAATAATTATAGAGACTGAAATCTGGCTAAAGCTGGAAAAAAGTTCATCTGAAATTTTTACAGAGGAGCTAACTGTGTTCAAAACGGATAGATTAAATACAGGTGGTGCTGTTGTTTTTGTTGCTGTTGGTCTTGTATGAAATTGAATTAGATAGTTCCTGTGAGTGGTAGAGGTTGTACTTAGCAACCGGAACAAATCGATAATTCGTTCCTTTACCGACCCTCTGACTCAGGTGATACAGACAAAAATTGTTTTGAGAAATTACTTCAGGGGCCCACTTGAAGTGCAAATGTTTGCAAAAAGATACTTGACCTCTTAAAAACAAACAAACACTGTCCGAACAGGCCTCGAAGGCCCAACAGTATTGACTGTCCGTCGTTTTATCCTCAGCCTTTAGGCATCACTGGATGCAGATATGAAGGGGCATGCAGTAAGCACACCGCTCTCCTGGCAGTTCTCAGTTTTTGTGACTGGTGTCGCTACTTCGCGTAGCTCCTCAATTGGCCTCACAAGGGCTGAGTGCACTCCTTTTGCCAACAGCACTTGGCAGACCTGGACGGTGACCCAGCCGTGTGTAAGCCAAACCCAACAGTGCTTAACTTTGGCGACATGATGGGAACCATTGTTACCACTGTGGCAGGGCTGTTACCTGTTAGCAAGAAATAATTCTGAGGAAATAGGGAGCATTTTGACAGACACGGAGATTAGTGTCACAAGGTCACAGTAGTGAGACTGAATACCTTAATATCAAAACCTATCAAAGAGAAACATAAAGTTTATATGTTTTAAAAAGCAGATAAAAATGCCTTCATAGAAACAGTCTCGATTTCTTCTGTACTAACTATGTAATCATAGATCGCAAAGAGATTTATATGAAATAAAGTAGTAAAAGCTGGAACTGATTTGCCATGATGCACAAAAAAGGTCAGAACACTGCTGCAGAAGCAACATAAAAAGCATACCAAAATCAAAAAAATGCAAAATCTCCGAGATTGGTGAAGTTTTACAGAAATTTGAAATTTAGCACAGACTTCAATCCTAGACACTTACATTTAATTTATGCAATGAAACTCTGTCTTGAAATCTGGCAGAAAATCCAAAGAGATTCTGGTTGTATGTAAAGTCACCAGCCACAATAATACAAGGGCAGTTCAATAAGTAATGCAACACATTTTTTTTCTCGGCCAATTTTGGTTGAAAAAACCGGAAATTTCTTGTGGAATATTTTCAAACATTCCCGCTTCGTCTCGTATAGTTTCATTGACTTCCGACAGGTGGCAGCACTGTACGGAGCTGTTAAAATGGCGTCTGTAACGGATGTGCATTATAAACAACGGGCAGTGATCGAGTTGGCGGAAAACCAGGGCATCTCAGATATTCATAGGCGCTTGCCGAATGTCTACGGTGATCTGGCAGTGGACAAAAGCACGGTGAGTCGTTGGGCAAAGCGTGTGTCATCATCGCCGCAATGTCAACCAAGACTGTCTGATCTCCCGCGTGCGGGCCAGCCGTGCACAGCTGTGACTCCTGCAATGGCGGAGCGTGCGAACACACTCGTTCGAGGTGATCGACGGATCACCATCAAACAACTCAGTGCTCAACTTGACATCTCTGTTGGTAGTGCTGTCACAATTGTTCACCAGTTGGGATATTCAAAGGTTTGTTCCTGCTGGGTCCCTCGTTGTCTAACCGAACACCATAAAGAGCAAAGGAGAACCATCTGTGCGGAATTGCTTGCTCGTCATGTGGCTGAGGGTGACAATTTCTTGTCAAAGATTGTTACAGGCGATGAAACATGGGTTCATCACTTCAAACCTGAAACAAAACGGCAATCAATGGAGTGGCGCCACACCCACTCCCCTACCAAGAAAAAGTTTAAAGCCATACCCTCAGCCGGTAAAGCCATGGTTACAGTCTTCTGGGACGCTGAAGGGGTTATTCTGTTCGATGTCCTTCCCCATGGTCAAACGATCAACTCTGAAGTGTATTGTGCTACTCTTCAGAAATTGAAGAAACGACTTCAGCGTGTTCGTAGGCACAAAAATCTGAACGAACTTCTCCTTCTTCATGACAACGCAAGACCTCACACAAGTCTTCGCACCCGAGAGGAGCTCACAAAACTTCAGTGGACTGTTCTTCCTCATGCACCCTACAGCCCCGATCTCGCACCGTCGGATTTCCATATGTTTGGCCCAATGAAGGACACAATCCGTGGGAGGCACTACGCGGATGATGAAGAAGTTATTGATGCAGTACGACGTTGGCTCCGACATCGACCAGTGGAATGGTACCGTGCAGGCATACAGGCCCTCATTTCAAGGTGGCGTAAGGCCGTAGCATTGAATGGAGATTACGTTGAAAAATAGTGTTGTGTAGCTAAAAGATTGGGGAATAACCTGGTGTATTTCAATGCTGAATAAAACAACCCCTGTTTCAGAAAAAAAAGTGTTGCATTACTTATTGAACTGCCCTCGTACCTTGACTGCACAATAGTGACAATAATGTTACCAATGACAGTGCCACAAAAGCTGAGTTGTTAACATCAGTTTTCCAGAATTCCTTTACCAAAGAAGACAAAGTAAATATTCTAAAATTTGAATCAAGAACAGCTGCAAACATGAGTAATTTAGAAGTAATTACCCTTGACATCACTTAATAAAGGCAAGTTTTCTGTTCCAGATTGTATGTCATTTAGGTTCCTTTCAGAGTATGCTAATATAATAGCTCCATATTTAGTAATCATAGACAACTGCTTGCATGCCAGATGATCTGTACCTAAATAGAAATTTCCGGATCACTAATACTCAAGAAAGGAACTAGTAGTAGTTCACTGAATTACAGACTAACATCACTGAGATAGATTTTAAGCAGGATTTTAGAACATATACTGTGTTCAGACAATATGAATTACCTCTAAGAAAATTATCTACTGACAAATACGGAGCACAGATTCATAAAATATCACCCGTTTGCAACACAAGAAGCTCTTTATTTTCATAAAGTATTGAGTGCTGTCAAGAGGGGATTTCAAATTGATTCCATATTTCTAGATTTCAATAAGGGTTTTGATATCGTTGTTTACAAGCAGCATCTAATAAATTGTGTGCCTATAGAGGATTGTCCAAGTTGTGTAACTGGATTTGTGATTTCCTGTCAAAAAGGTCACAGTTCATAATAATTGATGGAAAGTCATTGAGTATAACAGGAAGGATTCCATTTGAACACTTGTGCACAATGACTGTGGTATATTTCAAGAAATGGGAAGGAATTCAGCAATTAGCCACAAATCCAGTCTGCATTTTTATTGCAGATCTAGATTTTTCACTATTGAATAGCTGTCCCAGTGCTAAAAAGTACAAGAATCGGTGCTTAAAAGATGTAAATTAAAACCACAGTCTACAAGAATAGTGACAAAATATTAAGTAATGTGCTATTTAACTGAGTCATATAGACTCATCAAGCTTGTGCAACACATTACTATAGGACTTGAAGACGTATGTGGCCAGATTCTAACTGAGGCTGTTGTTAACAGACCAGTACAAGCAGCAATGAAGACAGTTATCCATAACTAAAATACAGATCTGCAGTGGAAATGCAGATTAGATTTGTGACTGATTGCTGAATTCCTTTTCATTTTTCATTATATATAGTTACTTTTCAGCTTCCTACTTTTATATAACCACCGTAAAACTATACGAATGAATTAATGGACAGTGGAAACCTACCTGTGTCACAGACTGAAAAGTGTGACGCATTATGGTGAAACACAAATGTGATGATGAAACACAAATGTGATGAACTTACTGCCTACTTCATCATAAAGGCAATGTGGAAACTTCCTAACATTACTCCACCCCTTACAGTCACAGACCCAGAAATTACACAAATACTTCCTGCTGTTAAAGATTATTTTCTTTCATGCTTCCCAATTATTTAGAATCTAAGTTTTAGACTGCGCTTCAGTGCCTGAGCCCCTTCTACACAATTCTTGCAACAACAGTTATCCAAGTCTATTATTCTCCTCCATTTCCAGTCAAAACTCAAACAAGTGTTTTTGTCTTCCCATCCAATCCTTTTTCCCGTTCTGAGAATCCACTCTTGTATTTTATGTCTCATCATTGTTTTTCTGACACACTTCTTTTTCCCATCTAACTCCAAAGTTTTCGGTGCCACTGCCAGTTTTCCTTGTCCTGTCTTGATATATTGTTTAGTTTTAGTAACATCCCTGCACAGCTGTTAGAGATATATGAATGCCTGTTTCCATGTAGGTAATCTCTCTCTCTCTCTCTCTCTCTTTGCTTAGCAGAGGATCGTTCAGTATCAAAATCTTTAAAATCCATTTACCTTTCCATGTTTAAGTATAAGTCAACTACCAAATTCAGGAGGTAACCGGACTTTTACCCTCAGTATTTTACGTAAGTTTCATTTTGGATTACACTGTATTTTCTGGTCTCAGAACATTTCATTTCTTCTCCTGTCCTTTCCCAGCTTTCAGTAATGGTTCACCTTTCAATCATGGTTCAATTCCCTTTTCAGTGTTTGTCATCTTTGAACATTTCAGGTGTTCCTTCACATGTTTCCCATGTATCTCTAATTCTTCCTTTGCCCTAAGTTTCCTGCTGACACTATGCTTTGGTTGTGTTCTTTCAATGCTGTCCTCACCACTGTCTCACAGTTAGTACTCTGTAATTGTCATTTTCCCTTACAGAATTCCTGTTTCTGTTTTTATCTGGCTGTTATGTTTTTTCTGGCCGTATTATTTTGTTTCCTTTGTTTTGATCCTTCTCTTCAGTTGCATCACACATTCCACAGATTTTCTCTCCTGTTGTACCATGGTTGCTTCTCATAGTAACTTTTTATTGTTCCACTGGCCTTCACATAACTTTTTTGTTTGTAATTATTCTCATATTTCCCCCTTTTTTTCCTTGTGAGATTCTTCTCTCTCTGCATTCTTCCATCCTTATGATGACAGCCCTTCTAGTACATTGACAGCACTTTTAGCGCAATATGTGCAGCTGTTTTAGTAGGACATATTTCTCATTTCAGAAGTTTACATTCACACCGTATGTGGGCAGTGAGTAAGTTCAAGTTTAAACTTTTTGGAAGCTGCTTGTTGAGCATGTTATTTGTCTGGGTGTATATGTTCCAGCATAAATATGGAATACATGGAAGTGCTTAACTAAACTTGGTATACAGATGTCTTACTACATGGGAGAGAGGCGAGGGGGAGACACTATGAGGTAAGACACACAAAGGTAGGGCTGGAGATGGGAACTCAGTAACTGCAGGGGCAAATTTAATTGAACTTGGGAAACTTGTGACTTACTAACTGTAAAAAATTCTGTTTGTACGACATCCTGCACTAACAGGGGTGACAGTGATGCGAGGAGTGATACATATTAACAACAATAAAAAAAAAAAAAAGGAACTGCTATTGGTGTCTTATCAGTATCTTTTGCAACCTCTGGAATTGATTGGTGAGAATTCCAAAAGTTTTAGAATTTTATTTGTATTGACACAATTTGAAAACAATATTTTACTGAGGCATACTGCAACAAAAGACTCTGATGAGACCAGTGTTTGTTATTTTTGATACAGGCATATGTTTACTTTTACCATCTCACTCCCTTCTTATCAACAGTATACCTTTTAGGTCCTTTGACTCTGCAGTCTACGAATTGTAGATGGGTCTTACATTTCCTTCATTTTATCCCTTATAATTTCAGAACTGCAAAGAGGGTATTTCAGTTAACACTGTCAAAATCATTCTTAAATCTACAAATGCTATAAATGTAGATTTGCCTTTCTTGAATCTATCTTCTAATATTAATAGCAAAGTCAGTGCAGCCGTGGTTGTTCCTACATTTCTCGAGAAACCAAATTGATAGCTTCTACCAATTATTCCATCCTTCTATGGATAATTTGTGTCAGTATTTTGCAGTCATGACATTATAAACTGATGGTCTGATAATACACGTGTCTGGTCTTGCTTCTTTTAGTATTGGGGTTATTATATTCTTTTTGAAGTCTGAGGACATTTCACCTGTCTGATGTAACCAACATACAGGATGGAAATCTTGTCACAGTTGTCTTAATCATGCTGAGAGAATGTTGTCTACTCCATGAGTGCTTTCTTATCCACCCCCACCCCCCCAAACATAGACCTTCCAGCACTCTGTCAAATTCTTCTTGCAGTGTCATACCACCCCACCTCTTCCCTTTCCATAATACTGTCTTGTTTCATTTATGTAGTCCTTCTATGTATTTCTTCCACTTTTCAGTCTCCCTTCTTTGGTTAATACTGGCTCAGCATCTGAACTCTAAATTAATACACCTGCTACTCTTTTCTCCAAAGTTTTTCTTAGTTTTTGTATTTACAACACCTATCTTTTCCTTAGTCATACATGCTTTTACAACTTTACATTTCTCCTCTATTCCTTCCTGCTTAGCAAATTTGCATTTTCTCTCAGCCTCACTTTTTGGATAACTGTGTTTCATTTAGCCTGCTGAATTTTTATATTTTCTTCTTTCATCAATTAAATTTAAGATCTCGTGTATTTCAAAGGATTTCTTGCCTTTCTCTCTATTTTTTCTGTGCTGCCTTCAATATTTCATTTCTCAAAGACACCCATTCATCTTGAATTATATTTTTTTCACCTAGTTCAGACTGTTATAGCCTAATGCTTCCTTCAAAATTCTCAATGACCTTTGGTTGTTTCAACTTATCCGTACCCCATCTCCTTAATTTCTTACCTTTCTACTATTTCCTCAGCTCTGATTTGCATTTCATAATTAATGAATTATTGCTTCAAGTCCACATATGGCAATGTATGATGATTTAAAGATTGGCTTCTAAATCGCTATCATACCATTATAAAATTATCTGAAACCTTCTGATGTCTCCACGACGTGGACAAAACTGTTCTCCTTTTCCCCAGTCCATGTTCTGTTGCCTTCCTTTTCTTCCTATCACAATTAACATTTTGTCTCCTCTAAATGTACTGAATAATTTTATTTTATCTCATTGTACATGTTTTTCAATCTCTTCATCTGTGGAGCCATAAGGCATATACAGGGTGGTCAGAAAATGTCTGAAACGCTTGTCTGATGTTGTAGGGCAGATTGTACTGAGAAATAAATGTTTAGAAAAAAATGCGATATGTTGCGCCGTTTCCGAGTTATTTAGCATTGAAGTTAGCCAATAAGGTCGTTGCGTGCGCGAATTCAAGTTTCTGCTAACCAAACAAAGCACTCGTTAGGTAACACCGCCCCCTGGCAGGCCGCTTGAATGTGAGCGCGCGACGCCCCGATTGGCTACATTCAATGCTTAATAACTCGGAAACGGTGTAACGTATCGAATTTTTTTCTTAACATTTATGTCTCAGTACAATCTGCCCTACAACATCACGACAAGTGTTTCAGACATTTTGTGACCACCCTGTATACATGCATTACTATGGTGAGTCATGGGTTTTTGTCTTGCAATTCATAGTGATTTACCCCTATTTGGTGTTGCATTGATATCCCCATACTCACCTTACCAGAAATCCTGCTCTTCCTGCTAATGCACTTTACTAATTCTTAGTGTATAAATTAACCTGGTCCCTCCACAGATACCCATCCGATCTGGTTGCACCTACGATTCAGCTATTGTCTTTAAGGCATGCAAGTCACCTCACCACAGCAATGTCCATGTTGTTACTAAGCTTATTACTCAGGCTTGTCCTTCAAAGTGATTATAGCAGCATATACTCTATAATTTTTTATGACTATGGATTTCTTGTTTGATAACAGCTATGCTGCAATGTGTTGCTGAGAATACTCTCACCAAATTTTTAAAAATGTCTGTTACGTCATCAAGGATGCAAAATTCTGTAGATACTACTACTACTACTACTACTACTACTACTCGGCTCTAAAGCCCTTGGAGGGCCTTGGCCTGCATCACAATATCCTGCCATTCTATCCAGTCTATGGTCTCCATCTCCATCCTCTGACACCCAGCTTTTCTATAGACTCTAGAAGCCAAAAATTGAAGCCGTGACAATAGGTGATATTTGTATTGTACTCTGTGAGGTAATGTCTAAGTTTGTCGCACAAAACTGGAAGGTTACGTGAGATTGGATGAGACAGTATTTATACTGTGATAGGATTTTTATTTCCCTACATTTTTATCTTTTTCTTTTTGAAATTTCAGGTTGTGGCAGCACCAAATGTCCGGAGTTCAGTACCAAATGTTACTATTGACTCTTGTGGAAGGCCTCAAGTGAGTGTAGCTTCAACCTTGTCTTCTGCACTTGCTAATACCATAAAAGTGGCTCAGTCAGGATCAACTGTCCAACAACAGGCAATTTTATCTCAGGTAGCACCAGCATTTCTCAGCAAATAATTTGCAATACCTTCGCTGTAGAGTTGTGTTTTTTCCTCACATTTATCCATAATATTATTAATGATAATAATGTGGTTTTTTCTGTTCTGAAATACTATACCCTATATTACCACTGTAATTTTATTGTTTGAGTATTTTCTCACTTTGGAGACTATTACTTTTATTGAAAAATGGTGAGGCTAAATTAACATGCATCCTCTTCAATATAAAAGGAAGTAGCAGGTCAGAACATTTGAGAGATATTAGAATGATGATGAAACTGCTAATTCTTTTTTATCAATTTACAGAGCTGAGGAGAGCAACTAAACATGTATACACATAGAAGAATTTGGGAAGAAATTTGTTCTGGGTGAACTTTCCTAAGTGTAATGGCTGACAATTGCGAAAATCAAAGAGCCCAAAAACAACGTGGTTGCTAAAAATATTTTGACTATATCGTGCTCAGTTACAGCTACCCCTTTCACATACAAATTAAGCTGTACTCCCTTTAACGTGCAAGATTTTGATGGTGGTTATCCTACCCAAAAACATACCTTTGCCCCTCACAGTGTTATTCTCTGTGCCCCTCCATCTTTGATGGTGGTTATCCTACCCAAAACATACCTTTGCCCCTCACAGTGTTATTCTCACTGCCCCTCCATCTGTGCATTGTATTTATACTGGCCCTGCTCTCAATCCTGCTCCATTGAGTCATTTGAGTGGATGACACATGTGGAAGATCTGTCCCATACCCACCCACCATGCAATATACTAATAACATTCGAGGCCAATTTCTATCCAATCAAAGGTATGGCTACATGTGAGAGAATCGATGTCAGCCACCAGCTGTTATGCTATAGAATTTCACTACTCTAATTTTCTTGACTTATTTAGATTAATTTGAGAAGTTTACGAGTGTGCATAATTCCTTGTGCATGGTACACTAGTCACTTTGCTTTGAATCACATAGGAAGTGTGGTCTTGACTCAATAATTAGCAGTACATTACTCATGCCCACACATTAGTGATACTATGTCATTAAAGTAGTGTTCCAGGCTTGTCAGCAACACACTATATTGGGCTGGATCTCACGATACTTGTACATGAGACATGTGAAGTACTCTCAGGCATGAATAGTGTAATAATTCTAATTTCATGTGACTGTTGTGGACAGAAAAGGACAGGACAGGACAATTTCAGAACCATCTGTTTTATAAGTACTGCTTGCAAAATATTAACGCACATTATTTACAGAAGAATGGAAATACTGATAGAAGTGAAACTCATATAAGATCAGTTTTGATTTTAGAATAAATGTAGGAGGGCAAAAACTGTAAAGGAAGTCAGAGACTGGAATACATACAGCAAATAATTGAGGATGAATGTTATATGTGCTACTCTGAGATGAAAATGTTGGTACAGGAGAGGAATTTGCAGTTGGCCACATGAAACCAGTCAGAAGACTGATGAAAACAAACAAACTTGGAACATACAAAGCAATACTGACACTAGGACTCAGGTAAACCTATGTTTATAGCATTTGGAGATTTAGAGAAAATTTTGGTCATTGTTAACTGGAATAAACTCTTTATAATTCTCAAGATAGCAGAGATAAAATACAAGGAGCAAAAAGTTATCTACTACTTCGAAAGAAAGCAGTTATTTGAGTCGAAGGGCATGAAAGGTAAGCAGCAGTTGAGAAATATGTGAGACAGGGTTGTAGCCTACTGCTAACATTCAGTCTGTCTATTGAGCAAGGAATAATGGAAACCCAAAGAGACATTTAGAAAGGGAATTAAACTTCTTGGAAAAAAAAGAAACTTTGAGGGTTGTTAATGCTATGGTAATTGTTTTAAAATCAACAAAGAACCCTGAAGTGCAGTTGAACAGACTGGGCAATTTCTTGAAAATTTGTATTAAGATTAATATAAGCAAAGGTAAAAATGGTAAAGGAATGTGGTAAAATCAAATGATGCTGAAGGAATTAGATTATTAATTGAGACACTAAATTAGTAGACTGACTTTGCTATCTTGGCGGCAAAGAAACTGATAATGGTTGAAGTGAAGAGAGTGTAAAACTCAGACTGGCAGTAACAAGAAAAGCATCTCTGAAAAGAGAAATTTCTTAACGCCAAATTAAGATTTATGTGTTGGAAATTCTTTATGCAGCCTGGTATGGAAGTGAAATGTGGATGATAAACAGTTCATACAAGAAGAGACTAGAAGATTTGAAATGTAGCACTTCAGAGGAATGCTGAAGATTACATTTGTAGATCAAATAACTGATGAGGAGGTGTTGAATTGAGTTGGGGAGGAAACAAATATTAGGCACAGCTTAACTAAAAGAGGCACAACTTGACTAAAAGAAGGTATTGATTGATAGAACAAGTGTCAGACATCCAGGAATTGTCAGTCCAGCAATGGAGGGAAGTGTGGCATTGTAAACATAGTAGAGGGAGACCAAGCCTCGACTACAGTAAGCATGTTCAAATGAATGTAAGTTGCAATAGCTATGCAGAGAAGAAGGAGGTTTGTATATAGGCTAGCATGGGGAGTTGCATCAAACCAGACCGAAAAACACAAAAACAGCATGAAGATAGAAATGTTGAGCTAAGCTTGCAGCCTACTGCCAACTAACTTGCAGAACTACGACAGTCATTCCCAGAAACTCTCTAGCAGATGAATTAGATGAATCTCACCAGGTTGCCAATCATCCAGTCAGACAGCAATGGGATACTTGGGACATTGCCATGGCAGAAACAATCTTAGGAGATTAGCAATGAAAATTATGTAATGAATATGTTATCAAACAGAGCAATGAAAATTCAAAAAAAAAAAAAAAAAATGGAGAAGACAGGAATCTAAACGTGGACATGACCAGAGCTGACCCAGTAAAGTGCTTCCAAAGCTCAAGGATGTGCACCATTTAAGTTTTTGTGGAAGGAAAGGACAAGAACGTAGGGAACTTCACCCTCTGGTTATCAGGAAGTTGCCACATGGCTCAAAGTCACCATTAATAGTTTATATTGTTAACTTTTGCAATGCTGGCAGGAGCAGAATTCAAATATATTTTAATCCAATCACTTGTGCCAACATGTTACTGAATGCAAGCATAAAGCAGCAAAAATATTTAGACACCTACATTCAAATGCTTCTGCTTCACAGTCAGGGCGTCATCCAAAATATCAATAAAGTGTATGAGGGGTAGTAATGAAGTTTTAATTAACCCCTCAATAAAATCGAGAAATCGGGAAATGTTTCACCTCAAAAATTGTTCTGAAAATACTTGCCGCACAATGGTCTCTTCTTCCGAGGAAAGAGAATAAAGTGCCAGGAGAAAATAGGAATGTGGCAAAATTTTATAGCCAGCATATGTGACTGTCGTGAAGCAAAATTTGCCCCGCGTCCAGCTTCCCACGACAGTTTGTCTTGGCAGCCTCCCGTAACCTCTTTGGAGATTTTGGTACTATGCTACTGTGATAGTGGGTCCAATACATGCATAATATGTCAGTACCACGGCATGGAAATCACTGTAAACACTCACCATCATCTTGCTCAATAACATTTGGGTATTTACCTTTTACAGTGATGGTGAATGCACATTTCTAATTAGTCCAGTCACCGAAGGAAGTGGTAGAGGCAAGTCCAATAAACAACATACTAAAAATCCTGACTGGTACGGTGTGAGGGTGTGCGCGTGAGATTTGGGGTGGGATGGAGGCGTTTAAAGGTAACATTTTATGTCTTTCTTTGATAGCTTGAAAACCAAAGATGTAGCAAAAATGTTCCCCAGCACAAAATTAAACTGCATTAAATTTCCCACAAAGAAGGACGTATTCATTTTTCCGTAGGACCAATAGTTTTTGAGTTGCACTGTATCACAAAAACCAATTACAGGGCTCTTTCACAAAGTTACACCAACCCTTCTGCAGCTCACCTTACGAATCACTGGTGATGTAGTGTGCAGACACACCCAGGTTAGTTTATTTTCCACAAAGTGCGTTAACACTACATGAAATACAGATACGAATTACTAATAATACTAAAGCCATAAAAGCTTCAGGACAGAATCTGTGTAAATCTTTGCTCACTATTCTGCACTGCTAGAGAGAAAATTGATCTAGAGAGAAAATTGATTCTGAGTCATCCTGTAGCTGTAGCATTCTTCCAGTAAAGGTAGCTTCCTGCACAGTGATTGCTGTTGGCTTTCTAGTTTGCAGACGGACTATGCCTTCCCAGCATTTCCTTTCCATTTCTCTCACATGAGTAGACAAAGTAACTTTACTGAGTTTGTATTTATATAGTGGAGTTATTTTCACTATATTAAGTACCATATTTGCCATTATTAAGTGAGCTATTATGTAAATGAGATCCTGTAAACTATCTGCCACAGTGAAGAGCCTGTTTCAAGTGTAACTTTCTGGCAAAATGTATTCCACAATGCTGATTTCACTGTCTCCATTATCACCGGCTGAAATACTTTTCGCAGAATGAGTTGTATCAAATACGACACCCCAGCCTCAGCTCTTCCGACACCTGAAGAGCCCAAAGGTTTCAATTGGCTCCCTCTATAACAGAAGTAGGCCACTTATGTGTTACTGAACTTCAAACATTTCAACATATGTCAAGCAGTGCATTACAGCAGATTACTGTCTAGATCTGTCTATTCCATCAGACACATTGACACCCACCTTTCTAGACATACTTTGGAGGTGTGGTAAGTGGCTCCACCCAATGCAGCCTACTCTACAAGTCTCCACAATTCCTGAATGCAGTCTAGCAGTAACACAATTAATAGTGTAGCCTGACATTGTCAGAAAGGAGACAGCAGTCTTAACGTAATTTTTTAAGTAAAAGTTTTTAATGCAAAAAACTTTCAATGCCTGAACCACAGAATTCATTATACGATTAAAGCATGGTGACTAGTTTTGGTTGCTGTCTACACCCTCCTTCAGATTTGCTGAAAGAAACTTTAAGACCAGAAATCTTGAAAAGCTTATACCTAAATCCAAGTAATTTTAAAATTAACAAGGGAATGAAGTTAAAATTAAAAGGTAAGGAAACTGTGTTATATACTCATAGTTAACTGGCAACATGCCGTATGTAAAAGGTAAGTCCTATGTAACTATCAATAATTTGAGAGAAAATCTTAGAAAATGTTTCGCACGAGGTGGCACCTGTCACCGTCAGCTGTCACCTTATCTCGACGAATGTTTTTACTTTTCTCTGTAAAATTGTATGCAGAATGACAATATTTTAATTCCTGCTATTTATAGTCTTACAAGTATTTGGGTACATACTTAGGTATAAATTAAACACTGCCGTCATTTTTATTTGTCATTACTATGTTCTTTTGTGTAAACTCTACACATAGGGTACAATTATTGTACCAGTCACTGTAAATGCAAGCGCATCCACACCACCTATTGCCCTTGTTGGAGTCGGCTACTCCGGTTAGCCGGCAGGAGCCCTTGCATAATTCAGTTAGTTTTGGCGTTTTTTGCTAGGACTGTTGACCCTGTGGCATTTTACTTTTAATCTTCAACTTGTGCATATTTTATAGGGGTAAATATTTTATACGTCACGATGGCTCACTCCTTTGTAAGTCAGGGTATGGTATTTCTCTCTAATTCTATGACCGTTGATTGCAAAGCATCATTTATGAAATTACTGTGTGGTTCCTATTTTCACAGCTACAGAACAGCTGACAATTCTTGTTACCCTTACATATAATTTTATCTTTAAAATTCCTTCTGTACACTTGCAAATAATGGCACACACAATTTGTACTAATGAAACTGGCCTTTTTCCTTGTTTATTACCTGCATCCTTTGAGATTATGGTACGTTGTTCATATTTTTAGCACTACACATTAATTTGATGCTTTTTATCATTTGATAATTACTTAGGTTTTCTCTTATATATAGCACATTGCCAGTTAACTATACAAAACAGCTTCCCTGCCTTGTAATTTTAATTTCATTCCCTTGTTAATTTTAAAATTAATTGGAATTAGGTATAAGCTTTTTAATTTGATCTTAAATACAAGGTGTACAACTTTGCTTCCGCCGTTTGCCGACAGGTGGTGACTACGGTAAGTAGTGGTCGAAAGAAACAGATTGCAGACATCAGGCAGTCAGCTTGGTCCTCGTTCAACATAACCCCATTCAAACATTAGTCGATTGTGTCTGCATCATATAAAGTTGTTCTCAGTCCCATCGAATACTCTCACGTACATATGGTATAGACACTATTAGTGAAAGAACGTGACGTGAGTGGTTTAAACGCTTCAAGAACAGTGATTTTAACGTCGTAGCCTGGCATAGTGGTGGAAGAGAGAATGTTTCCGAAGATGCAGAACTGGAAACATTGCTGAGTGAAGACTCACATCAAACTCAAGAAGAATCGGCACGATTAGTGGGAGTGACACAGCAAGCCATTTCATTTCAAAAGTCTCAAGGCTATGGGCAAGATTCATAAAGCAGCAGAAACTTGGGTCCTGTGTGAGCTGAAACCAAGAGACACTGAACAGCATTAGTGTGTTTGTGAACAGTTGCTACAGAGGCAAAAACAGAAGGGATTTTTGCATCACATTGTGACCGGGCACGAAAAATGGGTTCATTATGATAACCCCAAATGCAAAAAAATCATGGGGATATTCCAGCCATGCTTCCACGTCGACGGCCAAACTGAATATTCAGAGCTCCAAGATCACTCTATATCAGAGGAAGATACTGAAGCAGTGGAACACATTTTTAGTTCATTGACTGGCTAATTTAAGTACAAAACAGGGTGCACAGAAGTTGTATAAATTGAAACCTTTAAGTCTTTGGACCTCTCACATACATTTTGGAACCATTTAAAATGCTTGAAAAACGAGTCTGTTACTCATCTTTCAAAACTAAAATTATATTAAATAAGGCTAGGCTTTGATATTTGTGAGCCTGTTATATAATAATGTGGCAATGAAACAAGTTTTATGTATGGCAAAAATTTCAGTTGTTTATAAAACCTGTTCAACCTAAAAGTGGAAGCTCTCCTTTTCAGGGAATGTAGAACTATATGGTACTAATCAACAGAAAAAAAAATCAAAATTTTATGGATTGGCATTAAAAAAAATTCATAAATTATAAAAAATGTTCAGAACCTTTCAAATAAAAAAAACCAACAAAATGTGTAGAACTGCTCCAGAGATACAGCATTTTAAATTTTTTTCTAAAATTTGCATCTTCAAAATGGTATGCACAGTGTCATCTTTGGAAGGCTGTATCTTGGAGCAGAAATTTTTTTTGAGACACCAAAAAAATACATGTTCCTTACTTAGTCCTTCATTTTAATATGCGAAATTCAGTAACATCCATGACCATGAAGGTAAGGTTTTCTCCTGGCCTGCCTGAATTGATATGGACTATGCCTATAATATGCAGACATCTATGTATATATTATACATCTACATACATGCATACATACATACATACATACATACTCCTCAAGCCACTATACCATTGTATGGTGGAGGGTACCAGGTACCACTAGTAGTCATTTCCTTTCCTGTTACAAATGGAGCAAGGGGAAAAGCGACTGTCTATGCGCCTCTTTATCAGCCCTAATTCCTCATATCTTATCTTCATGGCCCTTATGTGAAATGTATGATGGTGGCAGTAGTCTTTCTACATTCAGCTTCAAACACTTGTTCTCTAAATTTTCTTGATAGTGTTCCTCAAAAAGAATGTCGCCTTTCCTCCAGGGATTCCCGTTTGAGTTCCCAAAGTATCTCCATAATACATGCATGTTATTCGAACCTACCCTAGGAAATCTAGGACCTCACCTCTGAATTGCTTCGATGTCTTCCTGTCGTCTGACCTGGTGCAGATCCCCAACTTTCGAGTGCACTCAAGAATAGGTCACACTAGTGTCCTATAAGCAGTCTCCTTTACAGGTGAACCATACTTTCCTAAAATTCTCCCAATAAACTGCAGTCAATCATTGCCTTCCATACCACAATCCTCACATGCTTGTTCCATTGCATGTAGCTTTGCTACATTACACCCAGATATTTAAGTGATGGGTCTGTGTCAAGCAGGACACTACTAATGCTGTATCCGAACATTACAGGTTTGTTTTTCCTACTCATCTGCAGTAACATACATTTTTCTACAGTGAGAGCTAGTTTTCATTCATCACACCAAATAGAAATTTTGTCTAAGCTATATTGTTACAGTCAATCAACTTTGATACTTTCCTGTACACCGCAGCATCACCTGCAGACAACTGCAGATTGCTGCTTAGCCTTTCAACCAGGTCATTTATCTACATAGAAAATAATAGTGGTCCTATCACACTTCCCTGGGGCACTCCTGAAGATATCCTTGTCTCTGATGAACACTGCCCGTTGAGGACAACATACTAGGCTCTATTACCTAAGAAGTCTCCAAGCCATTCACATATCTGGGGACTTATTCCATATTTTAACCTGTTAACAAAGATACACTCATATCTTTGTTAATAGTCTGCAGTGGGACACCGTGTCAAATGCTTTTTGGAAATGTAGAAATGTGGTATCTGCTTGTTGCCCTACATCCATAGTTTGCACTACATCATGTGAGAAAGTTCAAGCTGAGTTTCACATGAGTGATGCTTTCTAAAACTGTGCTTATTCGTGAGTAAGCTTTTTATTCTCTAGGAATTTTATTATATTTGAACTAAGAAAATCTTCTAGCATTCAGCGATGTTGTCTGTAATTTTGCAGTTTTGTTCTGTTACTCTTTTTATATACAGGAATCACCTGCACTTTTTTCCAGTTGCTTGAGTTATTGCACTGGGCGAGATGTTAAAGATAAATCCGAGCCAAGTGAGGTGCCAGTTTGTTGGGGTACTCTTTCGAAAATCAAATTGGGATTCCATCTGGACCTAGTTACTTATTTGTTTTCAATTCTTTCAGTTGTTTCTCAATGCCAAGGATGCCACAATGGCCATGTCCCTCCAAGATACTTGCCAAAGTTTAGATCACATTGTCATATTGCTGACTGGCTGCAGAAATGGGCTAACCATATCACCCTGCAAACATTTACAGCAGCCTGATGTGCAGATGAAGCTGGGAGGCAATATGACATTAGTAACCTCAGTTGCTGGGCTAATCCACCACTCGTGGCTAACATCTATCTTGAGACTGGAACAAAAGTTGCCTCATACTAGGTGGGAACACTCCCACCCCAATTCTCAACTAGTACTGAATGTTGATGTGCCCTCAAGCGGGTTACAATGTGATCTAGCATTATCCATCTGGCACTTGTCAGATTGGACAAAACACAGTAACACTGCATTAGAATCTCTGTCTGTCGAAACTACACCTTCAACACTGCCGAATACTCTTTTCTTGGAAGTGGCCACATTTCTTAATGTCGACGCCAGTTCCCGGTGGATGAATTTCCGCCACAGGATGGATATTAGAGATTCCTCAAGTTATTTGTGTGACTCAGTGTCAGAAAATGATATAAGTCAAGCACTGTTTTCATGTTAGTGGTACAGTAATATGCATGTACACTGGTGTGCGAAACTTAAGGATAAAAGTAAATTTGCACAATGTGTCTCGCCCAAGTAACAGACCTCAAAGAAACTTGGACCATAAGGAGAAAGAACAGTTACAGTATACTGCAGAAGGTAGCTTGGAGAAATACGCAATGAGACAAACAGAAATGATACTTTTATTCAAAGACAGTAATTGTACTCGAGTCACTGCAATTTACGACGGCCTCTGGACCTCGCCAACAGCGGTACGTGGTTCTTAATATGGTGCGTTATCACCACAGATGGCAAAGCGTGCTCATGCTGGCCACAAGGTTGGAAAGGTGGTGCTGTGGTAAGGCGCTCCATTCCTCCACGAGCACGGTTGACAACTGCTGGATGGTCACTGATAAACTGGACGTGCTGCAGTACATCTCCCCAATGAATCCGATCAGTGCTCGAGGATTCAATTCATGGGAATGGACAGCCCAGTCCATCCAGCGAATATTATTTCATTCCAGAAGCTCCTCCACCTGCACTGTTTGATGCATTGTCAGCTATAAAAATGAGGTCAAGGCCAAATGCACCTTAACACCCGAATCACCAAACTCCAGGCCAACCAAGGCAATCATGTTTGACATTGTTTCTGGGTGCATTACATGTTCCCACCTCTCGCCATTGTTGAACTTGATCATTTTGGTGAACAGAGTGTTGTGGTGTGAGGAGACAATGTTGCACGGGCATACTGACCTCCAAATCTTTGAACATGGTACGCTCACTTGACATTATTGTGATACTCCACTCCTTCCTCATATGCATCTTCTCAGGTGTAAATTCAGTCCTGACTTCGTTTATATGGATGACAATACGCGACTGCATCAAACAGCACAGGTGGAGGAGCTTTTGGAACAAGAGGATATTCGGCGAACGGACTGAACTGCTATTCACCCTAATTAAGTCCCACTGAGCACTGAGGGGATTCATTGGTGAGGTGAATTGCAGCATGTCCACATGCAGGAATTGAACACCCTACCATAACACCTCCTTACCAACCTCGTGGCCAGCATGAAAGCGCATCGCAAAGCATGCATTGCCATCTGTGGTTATCACAAACCCTACTAAAAACTGTGCCTCACCATTTGTAAGGTCCTGGGGACCATCATAATTTGCGGTGACTCAAGTATAGCATTATCTTTGAATAAAAAGTACAATTTCTGTTCATTTCATTGTGTATTTCTTTCAGTTACCTTCTGTACTATGTACTGTAGCAGTTCATTTTTATGTATGGCCCAAGTTTCATCAAGCTACGTTACTTGGCAGACACACATTATGAAAAAGTTATTTTAGTCCTTACATTCTGTACACTAGTGTAACTTTGTACAAGAGGCTAGGCACCACTATCCTCACATTGTCAGCACGCTAATATGAAATAATCCCTTACTTTTTAAGAGACTGTAGTAACCTACAAACATAATTTATTATTAATATAAGTTGGGTGTAATTAATAGATGTACCAAGTGGTTATAGTTAAAGTGCAGCTACTCACAGAGGTCCATTGTGGGCTGTAATTATTGTATGTCAGCAAAACATGGTAGATATACTAATACATTAATACAGAACCGATTTACACTGGAAAAAAGTTAATTCCAGTTTTTGCCACCAGGTACAAAGCTGGCCCATATAGGAATATTTCCATACCATACATAATGGATTTAGGAACAGGAAGATGGCAGAAAAGGTCAAACACGTGTCAAAGGCATAATGTTGATTTTATTATTAACTGCTGCTTACACAAATAGTTCCATACAAGCACCGGAGATATCGACGAAATGCAGCATCCGTCAAAAGACGGGATCAACAGTTTCTCACAGCGTTTCTGGTGGAATCTGAGCAACATGCTCGTGTATACTGGCTGTGTATTCATCGCACCTTGTAGTGTAAAATATGCCTCGTCGCTCCATAGAATATTGCCTGGCCGTGTCATCAACTTTGATCTGTGCCAGAAATTGAAGAACAAATTCAGAACGTTGTTGTGGATCGTGAGGATTCAGTTGCTGCGCCATCTGGATCTTGTATGAGTACGAGTATAAAACAGACCGCAAAAATAAAACAGACCGCAAAACTTTTGGTACTGCTCACCGTGGAATGGGTAATTCTCGTGACACTGCTTGAGCACTAGACTACCCAGGGCAAATATTGCATGGTCAGTTACAGCAATAGCAACCTCATCAGTAACTTACACTGTGATAGGATGTCTTCCTCTTCCAGGTGCCACACCAAGCTCATCCGTGTTTTTTAATTTCAATTATCATTATCTTTACACAATGTAATGACGTTAGTCCTCTCCTCAAACCTTTCAGTCAGGGATACTCTCGCAATGTAGCACCGCAATTGCTGCCATTCACGTAAAACATTTTCACTAGCAGTGCACGGTCTCTCTTCGTGATAGCCACACCGTTCATCCACATTATAGCTTGTCAAATGTCACACCATCATACAAACCGTGTACAGCACCATATTTGCACATGGTAGCTACAATTGGAACTAATTTTTTACAGCATAAATCTTTTCCCAATTAATGCATATCTACCTAGTGTTGCTGCCATACAGTAATTACTGGCCACATTGTACCTCTGTGAGTAGCTGCGATTTAATTATAACCACCCACTAGTACTAATGTATGGTAAGTACACCAAATACCAATAAAATCAGACAAATAAAATAAACAGCTGTCTACCCACTGCGAAGTGACGACTGCAAACTTAAGCACCTACACCAGCTTCAAGAACCTGTGCTATTTCATATTACTAGCTCCCCTGGCCTTAGTCAAGAGCTGTTCCTTCATAGTATATTCTGTTTATGCAAACTCCTGACGTAAACCTCTTCAAGTCCCTAACTTTGACTACCTCTTTCACACTTCCTTCTGCTACCACTTCACCCAAATTCCTCTTGCCTGCCTCCTGTCGAACTCTCTTTGTCCACCTCTTCTCTATAACCCTCTCAGTTTTCTTACTGTAAACAGTGTTAATCCAATTTTGCCACCTCCACCGAGAGCCATTTCTCTCCCTCTACTGCTGTAATATTTCCCTACACCTTGTTGTACCACACACATCTCCCCTCATCCCCTACCCCTCATTGCTGACAGTTCTTTCTTTTTCCATACACCCGTGCACTTTGGACAGCCTTTCGTAATCAGTAAGTGTTGTCCCAACTGGATCAACTACTACTACTACTACTACTACTAATAATAATAATAATATGTTGTGGTGCCAAAAGCTTAAACTGCCTAGGCACCATACCTTTCGGCCATAGAATGAGGATTGATTCCTTCATTTGCAACTTACATTAGGCTTGGTTTTCTCCTTTGATATTTTTTATTTTTATTTTATTTTTACAATATTTCTTCCTGTACTAAAAATTCCTTACATTTCTTAATTTCTTGCCATTATGCTGATAATTCCTTGGTTTGAACTCTCACGTATACATCCTTTGTTGAGCTGCAACATGCAAAATTGACTGTCACATCCAAAAATATTTGAAAAGACTGAGGGTAAGAGGAAACTTCATAGAAGTAAGTTATCAATTGTGACTCTTCAAGCTTTCCCAGCAGATATGTTGTAAATTTACACATCTGGTACATATGTGAGTTTGACATGTTATGTCTCAAGAGAGGTAGACTGTTAAGCAGCCTTGCATTTTTACTGAGATTCCACGACAAGGAAACCATTCCTATGTTTGCTAAATTTAAACATTATATAAATTCTGTGGCTGCCATTAGAATTGAACAATGGGCGAATGCAGCACTTGCGAGAGAAAGGGTGTGCTATTCACGTCAGGAATTTTGTTTGCTGTCCAGACTACCACTCCATCTGAAGATTTCATCAAACCTTTCAGCGGTATCCTGGAACTGGGTAGATAGCGCCACTTCTCCATTAGCTAATTGGACTGAACTACAATCTAAGGTTTGTCAAATGACAAAATATGATCGACTCGAAGCCCGAATGCAAGAAGACATGCCAAGAAGACGTGCCTTGTTTAATTTCACAGAGAAGACTTTGAGGATGCTGCAGTTTCAGTGCTAGGGAAGGGTCTCGATTTTGCACCTACACCGGGGACCATTTGCATCTGAGATGTGATTAGTGGAATAGAGCAGGCTGTTTCAAAACTTCCTAAGGATGCTGCCAAAGAGATTAGGTGTGACACATGCCACATCTTGACTCGAGCTCTCTAAGAAGTCCAATTTTAACATCACCTCAGCTGAAAGAGAATTGAGAGGAGACCAAGACATCGTTATCTTACCCGATGACAAAGGAAATGTTACTGTGCTTCTCTCATGCAGAGAATATTATAGCAAGATGCACAAACTGCCCGATGATTCGGCATACAGTAAGTTAAAAAGTGATCTGACAGGTAGGATACAAAGAGAGACTCTGCAACTCATCAGGAAGAGCTCGATTCCACGGCAAGTCACTAAAGGTTTGCGTCAACAGGCTGCAGTTCCTCCTGCACTCTATGGCCTACCCAGGATTCATAAGAATGGGGTGCCTCTCCGTCCCATTGTTAAGTAACATAGAAGCACCTACTTATTTTGTTGACAAACATCTGACATCACTATTGGGACAACTCGTAGGCAGGTGCGACTGTCATATTCAAAACTCTACAGATTTTGTAGGTCGCATGAAAACTCTTAGGTTGCAATCATCAGATCTCTTAGTAAGTTTCAATGTTGTGTCTTTATTTACAAAGGTGCTGTTTCACAGGACTCTTTAGAGCTCATTAGCAACAACTTTGAGGAGGACATAGTGGCATTATTTAAACATGTGCTTGCTGCAACATACTTCTTATTTCAGGGCCAATATTTTGAGCAAGTGGACAGTGTCACCATGGGAAGCCCTCTGTCTCCTGTGGTGGCCAATTATTTTATGGAGGACTTTGAAGAAAAAGCACAACATTCAGCTATTCTCAAACCCTCTTGTTTTCTGCAGTATGTGGATGATACATTTCTCGTGTGACCACATGGACTTGATACTCTACCTACATTTCTTCAGCATTTAAATTTGCACCATTCTAATATAAGCTTCACAGTGAAAGTGGAAAAAGATGGTACGTTACCTTTTCTTGATGTTTTGGTATGTAGGAAAGCAGATGGATCCTTAAGACAGCGGCTACTGAAGCCAACACATACAGATCTATATCTGCTGGCCACAAGCTGCCATCATCCTGTGCAAATGTAGTACGTTACGTATGTTAGTTCATAGAGCATGGAGTATCTGATCCTGAAAGCCTGTCAAGTGAAATACAAAATTTGAAGTAGTGTTCTGACAAAATGGTTACTCTGAGAGACAGATACGTCATGCATTCAGGCCAAAGTGAGTTCAGTCTATGGAGCAAAATTAAAATACAAAGACACCCACCACTTTGGCATTTTTGCCATATTTTGGTGCCATGCCGTCAAGAATTGGAAGAGTCCTTGGAAGATATGACATTAAGTGTGTTTTTCGACCGTCTGCAAAACTGAAGAGCTTTCAGTTAAGGATGCTTTTAGCCTGAGGAAATGTGGTGTGTACAAGATTCCTTCTCGATGTAGGGCAGCATATATAGGCCAGACATGTTGCACAGTACAAGAATGATGCACTTAACATCAGCGTCATATACGCCTGTGTCAGCCAGTAAAGTCGGCTATTGCAGAACATAGTCCGAATAAAGGATATCGCATGATTTATGAAAAGACAGAAGTTTTATCCCCAGCATCATCTTTCTGGGATTGCATCATTAAGAAAGCAATACACATTCGATAATCTCATCATCAGATATACGGGATTCCAACGGAGCACAGCCTGGAACCCTGCATTGGCTGCTATTAAATCATGATGAGAAAATTAAGAGTTTTTTTTATTTAATAGACCTGTCATGGCATTGGTCTATTATAGTTTTTGAGTGAGTGACGTCTGGCCGCACTGTTAGTAAACATAGCGTACAGCACATGCACAGGAGGGCCGCTCTGCGATTTTCAGCAGAGGGTGTTTTAGTATGGCACCATCCATCTGCAAATCATTGTGCATGCGTGATTTCCACACCTGCGCTGTCTTTGCGCGCATGTTCTATATGCAGGATGTCGATGTGCGGATACTGTCAGTCGTACCTAGCCACCAGCAAGGTTGAACCACAGTTGCTCCAAGGAAATATTGTGGAATTTGCTCAACGTCATCCAACGGCAAACCTGTGAAGACATTTACAATTTATCAGTTCTTTCTTCTCACTCAAAGTCATATTCAGCATTGTCTCATGAAACAGAATTTGCAAATGATTTATTTGGTTTGGCATACAAGGGAAATAACGACCTCAGAATGACACTTTTTTTAAACAAGAAGAAAGAGAATAAAAGGTTTTACATTTTTGACGCATGACTGCTACATTATTTGTAGTCATTGAATATGTTGTGACTAATGGAAATTTTTAACAGACCAGTGGATATTTTTAAGAAACCAGGACTCAAACCCAAATGTGCTGCCTTTTGCAAGCACTTGTCTTAACCATTAGGCTACCTAAAAATATTGTTTCTGGAGGCATGCTCAGATAAGCTGATGTTAAAGGTAACTGCTTGCAAAAC
This sequence comes from Schistocerca nitens, assembly GCF_023898315.1. NCBI lineage: Eukaryota > Metazoa > Arthropoda > Insecta > Orthoptera > Acrididae > Schistocerca > Schistocerca nitens. The sequence continues at coordinate 704,569,761 of NC_064614.1, read as the reverse complement.
GCAGAAAATCATGGCTAAAATCTCAGCCTGTAACAAATTTCCATTAGTCACGACATAATCACTACATTGCAAATTCAGCATTCCTGACCCACTGCCACTAATATCTTATTGTATCATTGCATCTATATTGGTGTCATTCCGGTCAACCATTCATTTCAGTGAATCTGATGTAACTGATCTGTTGTTATAAATGTTTGTTATAAGGAAGATGCCATATTCATGACAAACCTCATTGCCTAACCAAAGAGAAAGAGAAAGCAATAGTCCCCATTCTCTTACACATGTTATTGAACTATAATCTACAGAGTAGTTAGTTTTCCTGTTCAAACTGTAAAATTGTCCTTCATGAATTATTTAATGGAACAAACTATTGACAGGTTATAGAGTAGTTTTTTTCCCAGGGAACTGAGCTCCATGTTAACCTTTTAGTTTATTATGGCTTTTGGTCTCTTTCTTCCAATATTTACAAAATTCTATAAAATATGATAAAACCTTTGTAAATAAGGGATACATGTTAAAACTCTCTTGAAGTGCCCAGTATCTGTCATGTGATAAGACTGACTGTTTTCTTTTGGAATACAAGGGAGCCATATATTTTGATGCCACTAGGTCAACTGTGTTATTTAGAATTCCGTTCTTCACTTTTTTGTTATTATTATTACATTTCCAGATTTTCACAGTCCGTATAGCAGGGCTTAAAAATGAAAAGCTGTTTTATGTCATTGTAATTTACCTTTATCAGCAAATCAGCTGCATCATATTCCACATTCTTAAAATAAGGTTTTATTTTCATTTACTTTTAAGTGCAGCTGTACTAATTTTTGTGATAGTACAATTAATTTTATTCTTAACATTTTTGTGTTTTTTAGGTGAGTGCAGCATTACAAGGTCAAACAGTACCTGTAACAGTGCGCCAGACATCACAGAGCCCAGTTCGCATCCAGGCAGCAACCAGTGGCACTGCTCCACTAGTAGCAGTTGCTGTGCAGCCTGCGAGTCAGGTGACACACACACAAGCAGCACCTGGCTCATCAAACGATACGGTGAGAAATTTTTATTAGTGTACTTCCTCTAACCGTGCTGGTATCTCCAAAAACCAAAAAAGCGTTCTTTTGTGGAAGAAGGTTATATAGAAACTCAGATTACTGGTGGAGGAGACAAATAACAGAACAAGGGCATTATCATTTACATTTTGTCTACTCTGGGTCACTTTTCCTATACTGCTGCCTATTTCCTCTTTCTTTGTCTCCATTTTTTCCCTCATCAACTAATTTCTGTACTTCACGGTTCCCACCCTTATGACTCCCACATTGCGAACTCATAACGTCACAGACTGGAGTTATTATAATGTGTAGTTAGTTTCTTCAAATATATTTTCGCCTATACTTATTTTCTACTTGTGGCTGATTGCTTTCTTATGGGATATTAACAGTAATTTACCCTCTAATCTCTAAAGTTTTTCATAATATATGTTCTCACATTCAACAACAAACACTGTTTTGAGCAGTAAGTGAAAATAGTTTCAGTAGCGATGAAAGTTTTTTCATTATGAAAGTGAACTTCCATACAGCATCTGATGAAATGTTAACACTTGTTAAAAGGTAGTACTTTTCATTTGATCTATTTAATTATGTTCCTGCAAACAATATTAGCTTTAAGTACTAATACATTGAAGGCGGAATCAGCAGCTTATGATAAATAGCATGTATTGATATAGTTAAATGTGGTGTGATACTGCAGTGGGCCCTCATCCCCCGTATGAACTGGAAAAGTTGACAGACCTTGTCTGATGAAAGATGTATACATAGAAATGAATAAGCAAATACCATGGAACAAAACATAAGAAAATTTTGCCAAGTAACAATCACAGCTTCATTAAGATGTGCAGGATCTTCATTAGAATAAGTCAAAATGTCTTACTGAGAACAAGATGTGGTCTGGGCAAGGAAGGGGCAGGGTGGGAGGGGAAATTACTAGAGGATCCAATCAGTGTCTTCCCAGTACAAGAGACCATGCTTGAGTGAGTTAATACAGTAATTAAATGTGTAAAGGAAAGAATATGTTCACCATGTAGCAGAGATGCTGAATTTTCAGCCAACAAGGACTTCATCGAAAACAGTCAATGCACACACACACACACATGAGACCACAGTCTCTGGCTGTTGAAGCCAGAAGAGAATGTGGCCATGTGTGTGTGAGTTGCGTTTGCATGCATGTGGCTGTGTGTGTGTGGGGGGGGGGGGGGGGGAGGGCGCGCACGCGTGCATACATGCATACATACGTTGACTATTTGCGCCTATATACAACTCAGCATATCTGCTATGTGGTAAGTAGCAACTATCCTTCTCACAATATTGTTACAGTCCATTTTGGATTGTCCATTGTTAGAGAATACATTCAGTGATTTGACAATCTGATTGTTGCAGTTTATGAAGTGAAAAATGTTTTAAAACCTGTTTGTAAATCTGACCGAGCCACATTGTTTAATCCAACATTTGCTTGTAATATCGTTTCGCATTGTTATTGTCGAAAGATATCAGCCATCACAGTGTTTTGTGATTTAATGGCAACAGTTAGCCCCAATCATAAGGAGGCTGTATGCTGCTCATTTGCAGCCACAAAGAAGTTATGTTGTTAACACTGTTTACAATTGAGCATTGTATGTTATTGTCCAATGATATGAGTAATTTTGTGGAAGATGAAGAGAAATAGAATACCTGCAAAAATTGCAGAGAAATAGAATACCTGCAAAAATGGCTAGTGATATGCTCACATAACCACAGACTTCTGCACACTGATACAATTCCAGATAAAGGAGCAAATAATATAGTCTTATAATGAAAAGAGCATATCAAAAACTAACTTAACTAAATGCTCCACACTTCTTAACTCTTAAAGTTAAAATAAGAATATTGTCACCATTTTGCTGTCTTTTGTGGAAGCAGTAGAACATTCAAGAATTGATCAATACGTTTATGAAAGTAATCACAGCTATTTACCATGTTTTCACATTTTCATGTATTGTTAGGAATGTATGCTCAGAAGGTGGCAGTGGTTAGCACACTGGACTCACATTCGGGAGGACGACGGTTCAATCCCGTCCGGCCATCCTGATTTAGGTTTTCTGTGATTTCCCTAAATCGCTCAAGGCAAATGCCGGGATGGTTCCTTTGAAAGGGCACGGTCGACATCCTTCCCTAATCCGATGAGACCGATGACCTCGCTGTCTGGTCTCCTCCCACACAGCAACCCAAGCAACTCAGAAGATGGGATGAAATGGTTGGAGGATATGGGAAATATTTTGAAGTTTTTACCCCGAGAATAGATCTGTAAATATTGTCTTAAAAAGACTGCATTTTTAAAAAATGCCAACTGTTTTCAAATACAGCTTTCAAATCATATTTTCAGAAATAAATGATAATTAACAAACTCTTTCAAAAGCTGTAATACTTTTTTGTCTGCACAGAAGTTCCCTCCTTTTCTATATAGTTTTATGAGAAGTTCTTAACTGTGTGTTACGTCAAGCCCTTCACCTGCCCTAGAACAGTTAACAATAAGTAATGCTAATGTGCTATTGAACACACATTCAAATATGGGTTGTGTTTCTAATAACTCATACAAATCTAAAGAGAATAAAAGTTCTGTTACCATTTAGGAATTATCTCTCTCTCTCTCTCTCTCTAACACACACACACACACACACACACACACACACACACACACCCTCTGTCTGTGCATGCTTCTTTTGTTTGTGTTTGTATGTGTGTCTGGGGGGGGGGGCACCCTTTTAACAATTCAATTTCTAAGAAATGATGGCCTGCCTTTATAATAATTGCATAGTCACCATTCACAATTTTTCATTATCGTATACAATGCAAATTGTAATATATTATTTATTCTTTTTTAATTCAATGATACATAAACATTTTACCTGCAAGTATTGTGGGTTCGGTGTAGAGCAACATTTCTCCAGAAAAATAAGTTATTCTAATGTTCTGTCACATTGTACAGCAACTTCTGCAATGTGTTTGTTGTAATTTAGTGCAGGTAAGAGTCTTGCATTGTTTCTTTGTGAAGACATTTTCCATCTATGGTTGTAACAATTATGACAAAGAAAAGAAGTAAAGTTGCTACTCACTATGTAGTGGAGACACCGAGTCGCAGGTAGGCACAATAAAAAGACAGTCAAACAAAGCTTCTCGCCAAACAGGCCTTTATCAGAACTAGACAAAAAAGAAAACACACACACACACACACACTCATGACCATTGTCTGTGGCTACAAAGGCTGGACTCGGCTTGTGAAAAGTGAAGATGAAGAAAAATGGAATACTTCCAGAAAAGGCTAGTGATATACTCGCATGACAACAGACAATGCCAGACTTGCCTTGGCAGCCAAAGACTATTATCGTGTGTGTGTGTGTGTGTGAGAGAGAGAGAGAGAGAGAGAGAGAGAGAGAGCCTCATTTATGAGTGTGTGCCTGCGCGTGTGTTGTCTAATTCTGCTGAAGGCCTATTTGGCCAAAAGCTTTGCTTGATGGTCTTTTTGTTGTGCCTATCTGCGACTTAGCATCTCCACTGTATGGTGAGTAGCAACTATCCTTTTCATAATACTGTCATTATTCCACCTTAGTTTTTCAATGTTTGATTGTATCTATTATCTTTTACAAACATCAAAATCAGTGCCATTTTACTTAATTTGTAACACTGACACAGTGTCAAAGGATATTTCATAACACATGTGGAACATACTGCAAGAAAACAAAACAAGCTGTTAAAACTTATACTTTCCAATTCAGCATATCAGTTAATTACAATAATAATAGCGCAATCAAGCAGACCTCAAGTATGCATTTCCATGGATTAGATACACCAACATCGTTCAGTGTATATGAAATTCAGTTCAGTACGCGTAACAGGAATAGGAGTTTGTCATGAAAAAAGGTTTGAACCTTATGTAAAAGCCAGCATAGGCTTCAGCTCTTTTGGAAACCTGTTAACAGTATTGAGGATTCTGCCAACAGGTAGTTAAGGATTTGTTCACAACACCCAGATCATTTCCTGTGTCATGTGCTCACTCAGTGGATGCTGATGTTTCTTTTAAACAACTTCACTTTGTAAACTACGAATCTAATAATTAAAAAGAGATGTGTGATGTAGTATAAAGATCCACAGAATGTTAAATAATGGCCTTCCGTAGCTTTGTGTATAAATAATACGTTATGCCAAAATGACTCACTTTTGAGCTGTAACACTATTTCTCTTTGAACGGAGTTCCTCCAAAATCTTATATCTTGTTATATCAAGGAATGAAGGTATCTGAAGCAAACAAATGAAGGTGCAGTATTCTTAAGGTACTTGCATTCTCTTTTGTGGGAGGTTATGCAACCTTTTGTCTAATCTCAACCATTCTACTTCATTGATCATGCCATGATTGTAGGAGTGTTGGGTGCCGGCACAACAAGCATAAATGAAATTCTGCTTAAGAATCTGCATGCACTGTGGTTTACTGCAATTAAGAGTCTGGAACTAGTTGTGAATTAAATGTTATTACTCTTCAGGACACAATTTCAATATGATTAAGTTTTTTAATCCGTAACATATATGCTTGTATCATTCATGAACAAAACAGATATTAGAATTTTCTACCGTATCTTCTGGAATCCATTTTCTGAGGTGGAACCCTGCTGTGCATTCCGCTTGACAGCATCCCATTAAACATCAGGCCATTTCGTGTTATACGAGAGTTTAAAGCAACCATTAACTTCCCATTGTTTCAGTGAAACTGAAACCAGCTAAATGCTTAAATGATGATTCCACAGTGTTTTTATTTATTTTGTAATATACTATCATTTACACGCTCAAAAGCTTGTTTGATGGTACAGTGACTGCAGTTTTTAAATCAGTATCATGCAAGAAGGATTACATTCCCAGTCAACTGAAAAGCCATCCCTGCAACCAAGTTTTGAGTCTGTCAATAAATTAAGCTGAGAAAAATGGACAATTTTCTCCTGTAAGTTGCTTCTTCAAAACTCTTTGGGGGTTAATAATATAATCTTTTCCTCCTTCCTTGTGTCGATGCCTCAAGGCATAACCACTGAGTATTATATCCATCTGGAAATAACTTTCATGAAAACTTACGTTGTGCAAGCAGTGAAGCACACGGATAATGAACATTGTACAGATCTTCATTATCCTATTTTATATCTTTTCATGATGATTACCTATTACCATAGCTACAACATTTGCCAGTCATGACTGGATAGACTGTGTCAGTCTTACAAGGTTATGATTATAATATAAGGACAAATTAGGATAAGTATTCTGACCGCCACCATCCTCTTGAAACCCAAAGTTGATTTATTAATTGTGAAGTAAGTTACTAATTTGGGTGGCTAGTCACATTTTCACAGCACTTGGCAGACTGAGCTAGTGACACTGCAGAGAGAAACAAATTCTTCTTCTTTGCTGTAAGTTGCATATGTTTTCTGACCATCCCCACCCTCTTGTAGCCCAAAGTTGATTTATTAATTTTGAAGTAAGTTACTAATTTGGGTGGCTGCTCATATTTTCACAGCACTTGGCACACCGAGATAGTGACACACTGCAGAGAGAGAGAGATAGCAGTGGTAAAATTTGAATAATACTCATCTTTTATTCTTCTTCTTTGTTGAAAGTTGACCATTCTAAAGTACAACTTTTTATACTGGTTTAGAGGATGTCTGGGTTCATTCTATTAAATAATATGAATGCTGGTGGACTTTCTGGTGTTGAACACTTATATTTTCAGTCATTCACAATATAAATCAATGTCATCCAGGATGTTAATGCAACACACACAACTTGTACTCTATCCTCACACTTCCAACTCATACTAACTACTCAAAGACAAAGATTTACCTCTAAAAACAAGTAGCAAAGAAAATACTATCATATATTGATCTATTTGTGCATAATCTTTGGAACATACATCTCATAAATAAAATACAAATAATTGTTTACCTTTTTAAGAAGTGCATAATCATCATTGTAATTACAATAAGTGTTTATACACTCCTGGAAATTGAAATAAGAATACCGTGAATTCATTGTCCCAGGAAGGGGAAACTTTATTGACACATTTCTGGGGTCAGATACATCACATGATCACACTGACAGAACCACAGGCACATAGACACAGGCAACAGAGCATGCACAATGTCGGCACTAGTACAGTGTATATCCACCTTTCGCAGCAATGCAGGCTGCTATTCTCCCATGGAGACGATCGTAGAGATGCTGGATGTAGTCCTGTGGAACGGCTTGCTATGCCATTTCCACCTGGCGCCTCAGTTGGACCAGCGTTCGTGCTGGACGTGCAGACCGCGTGAGACGACGCTTCATCCAGTCCCAAACATGCTCAATGGGGGACAGATCCGGAGATCTTGCTGGCCAGGGTAGTTGACTTACACCTTCTAGAGCACGTTGGGTGGCACGGGATACATGCGGACGTGCATTGTCCTGTTGGAACAGCAAGTTCCCTTGCCGGTCTAGGAATGGTAGAATGATGGGTTCGATGACGGTTTGGATGTACCGTGCACTATTCAGTGTCCTCTCGACGATCACCAGTGGTGTACGGCCAGTGTAGGAGATCGCTCCCCACACCATGATGCCGGGTGTTGGCCCTGTGTGCCTCGGTCGTATGCAGTCCTGATTGTGGCGCTCACCTGCACGGCACCAAACACGCATACGACCATCATTGGCACCAAGGCAGAAGCGACTCTCATCGCTGAAGACGACACGTCTCCATTCGTCCCTCCATTCACGCCTGTCGCGACACCACTGGAGGCGGGCTGCACGATGTTGGGGCGTGAGCGGAAGACGGCCTAACGGTGTGTGGGACCGTAGCCCAGCTTCATGGAGACGGTTGCGAATGGTCCTCGCCGATACCCCAGGAGCAACAGTGTCCCTAATTTGCTGGGAAGTGGCGGTGCGGTCCCCTACGGCACTGCGTAGGATCCTACGGTCTTTGCGTGCATCCGTGCGTCGCTGCGGTCCGGTCCCAGGTCGACGGGCACGTGCACCTTCCGCCAACCACTGGCGACAACATCGATGTACTGTGGAGACCTCACGCCCCACGTGTTGAGCAATTCGGCGGTACGTCCACCCGGCCTCCCGCATGCCCACTATACGCCCTCGCTCAAAGTCCGTCAACTGCACATACGGTTCACGTCCACGCTGTCGCGGCATGCTACCAGTGTTAAAGACTGCGATGGAGCTCCGTATGCCACGGCAAACTGGCTGACACTGACGGCGGTGGTGCACAAATGCTGCGCAGCTAGCGCCATTCGACGGCCAACACCGCGGTTCCTGGTGTGTCCGCTGTGCCGTGCGTGTGATCATTGCTTGTACAGCCCTCTCGCAGTGTCCGGAGCAAGTATGGTGGGTCTGACACAGCGGTGTCAATGTGTTCTTTTTTCCATTTCCAGGAGTGTATATGTTGACGTTCATACATTTTCGTACAGCTTTGTGGTAGTGGATTTCTGGGTTTGAGTCTTCAATTTTGACTCGAACATTTCATATGATCCAAGATCTATTAGTTCATTTATCTCACCATAACCACTTTTGTTACAGTATGCATAATAATTCTAGAACAAATTAGCATAAATACAGCACAACAATTAATAACATACAGAGTGAGAAATTTTCAACAAGTACATGTTCACTCGATTTCAGATAGTAGTGCACTATTTAGGCAGTCCAATTTGTTGTCTCACTGTCATAGAACACATTGCAGAAACCACCTGCAAAACCCTAGTCTGTCTTTTTAGTCCACCACAGGATTCAGGTTTTGGACAGGGTGGAAAGTTAATGGATACTAGCCGTCATCCATCAAAACCACCCAGACTAACCGATGAGTTGTCAGAGGTGCTCCTTCCAAACGGAACAGTCTCTTCAAATACAGCATCCCGTGTTTGAAGTCTTCCAGCATCACAATGATATCCCGCTAATGAGCCTGTTGGGGCAGTGACAGGACGAGGGACATTTATGTGTGTGAACCGACAACCATAGCGCTGCCCATCAACCGACGAACGGCAACAGTGCAATCCCATGCCAATCGGAGCATGTGGTGCCAAGTTTCCGGAGTTTAAAAATGGTGTGTCGTCGATCTACACAACATTAGTAATTTTGGTTCCTACTGGCAGCTACCCAGGGTTAAAACTTCGTGACACAATTATTCTCCACCCTGTATTTAGGTGCTACAATGAATTTCCAATACACTAAAGTTCTCCATCATTTCCAATGCAGGTGTTATCATAGCAGAATTGCAAAATACGTTACCATTTTAGACATTAAATAAAGATTTTGTAATTCTACATAGTCAAATGTTAATTTAACAACAGAAAATCCAGTATGGAATACCTTACATATTACAAAAACCCAACAGTGGTTGGCACCACGTTGTGCTGGTTATTGTGCCCCCACTGAAAGAATTTTGGCCCGCATAGACCAATATCTCCACCCAATTGTGCATAATCTTGCCTCCCACATCAAAGACACCAACCACTTCCTTCACTGACTCTCCACCATCCCCACCCCTTTACCTCCTGGATCCCTACTTGTCACTGTTGACGCCACCTCCCATACAACAACATCTGTCATGCCCACATTCTTACCGCTATTGAACACTACCTATCCCAATGTCGTTCAGACCCCAAACCCATTACCTCATTCCTCACACACCTTACTAACTTTATTCTAACCCACTACTTCTCTTTTGAAGGGAAAGTATATAAACAAATCTGGCACAGTTACGGGCACCCGTATGACAGCCTCCTGTACCAACCCTTTTATAGGCCATCTAGAGGAGACTTTCCTCTGGTCTGGTTCAGGTTCACTGATGATATCTTCATCATCTGGACTCAGAGCCAAGACACCCTATGTTTGTTCCTTCGCAGCCTCTTCACGTGGTCCTTCTCAACCCAGTGTGCCACCTTCCTAGATGTTGACCTCCTCCTCTCTGATAGCTCTATCCACACCTCTGTCCACATTAAACCCAACAACCACCAACGGTACCGGATTTTCGACAGCTACCATCCCTTTCTCAACAAAAAATCCCTCCTATACAGACTGGTCACCTGGGAACGGCATTCTGCAGTGCCAAGAATTCCCTTGCTCAGAATGCCGAGTGTCTCATCCAGGCCTTCACAGACAGGCAATATCCGCCAGACCTAGTTCACAAACTGATCTCCCATACCATTTCCCCTCTCACCCCCAATCTTCCCACTGCCCCCAAGAATCAGCCAAAAGGAGTGTCCCCTTCATCACCCAGTACTGAGGAACTGAACCACATCCTTCGCCAGGGCTATGATTGCCTACCATCATGCCCTGAAATGAGGAACATCCTACCACAGACACTTCCCACCCTTCTAAAGTGGTGTTCCATTGCCCACCCAAGCTCCCCAACATTGTAGTCCATCCCTATGCCACTCCCAATCCCAAACCCTTGCCGTAAGGATCATATCTCTGCGGGAGACCCAGGTGCAAGACCCATCAGTCCTGTCACAGATTTATCCTACTCCATTAGAAGCTGGGATAACTGTGAAAGCAGCCATATCATTTACCAGCTCTGCTGCAATCATTGCACAGCTTTTTATATTGATATGACTACCAACCAGCTGTCCACCATGATGAATGGTCACTACCAAACTGTGGCCAAGAGCAAAGTAGACCACCCTGTGGCACAACACGCAGCTGAACGTACTTGATTTCAATGGCTGCTTCACTACCCGAACCATGTGGATCCTTTCGTCCACCACAAGCTTTTTCTGAACTGCGCAGATAAGAGTTTTCCATACAACACATTCTCTGCTCCCATAATTATCCCCACTTCAATTAATACTAAAATACTGTCCCCACACTCTCCACCCAACAGTTTCCACCCCCTCTGTCATATCATCTCCTCCCCATTCTTGTTTCCCACTGTGTTTATGTACATTTGCCAATGCATCCACTCATCTTTCCCCAATCCTCTCCTTTTTTCCCAAACTCCCCACCACAACCTCATGACACTGTGACTGCTGGCATTCTGAGATGCTGATGTTGGTGGTCATGTGTGCCTGAGGTGTGCTTGCTTGTGTGTATGTTTCTATTTTGCTGATGAAGGCTGTGGCCGAAAACTTTATGTAAGTGTCTGCTTAACTTGTCTTCTTTTGAAACATGGGAATATACGTATGCAGCTCATCTTTTCAGTTTCTAATACACTATACTGTTATTTTTCAACCGGAACCTGGCTGAAGTATTTTTATCAATGAATCTGTCAATAGATGCATTCCTACATATCCATTTTCGTAATATGTAAGGTGTTTTGTTCTACTTCCGTACCAGATGATTGTAACCAAAACCGGTAGTACAGGGAAAGCACCAAATACAGCTTTGTGCTATGAATTTTGTGAACAATAAGGAAATCTGTTTTTACATCTTGGCCAAAATTGATTATTAAACGAAGAAAAAATACATCACTGTTCATTTTTACTACAGATTTATTAATTTCATCAATAAATTTGTATGTCATTATGTACTCAAAAGTTGCATTTTTAAGGGACAACTTTATATGTATTATTTTTGATAGTCTAGCTCCTACAGCCTAATTTAAAATTTATTGGCATCTGATATTTAAGGTCTGCAGGCAACCAACAGATTACTCCACCTACAAAAATCTGAAATTCACTTGTAGTATAGAACTAAACTTGTTAAAAATCTAATCTTACTGGTAATTTTAATTATGACCAGAGATAAGTTGATGTTTTTGAAACAGATGAAATGTTCTCAGCCAGAAAACAGTTTCAAATTTACCACATCCTATTTTAAAAGCTGTTGAACTCATTCAAATATACTGTGTTCCCATTGATTACGAAACTGCAGTTGACCTCTTCATATGTATGTTATTTTTCAACTTGAACCTGACTTGTATTTTTGTCACTTAATGTGCCTGCCACTTCTCAACTAGGAATCATTTCCTATGTTTCCATTTTTGTAATAGGAAAGGTATTTTTGTTTGAGTTTTGTACCAGATGGTGATGTCTTTTTTTATCAATAAATGTAGCTCCTTCATTTATCTGTGTGTTCTCAAACTCTGTTTTTCACTTTATTTTTCATTTCAGAAGGAGCTTTTAGATGCAAATGTCATATACACTCTACAGTTATTATCTCTGTGGACAGATAGTATTAAAGGCGTCATACATCCAACACACATTTTTCAGTGATAACATGATACATCCACACTAAAGTTGCATTTAAATTAGTTGGCATTTGGCAGCGAGGGACTGCTCCCATGATAAACCAATGGGAGCCTGACATTGTCCACTATGATTGTGTTGGCACTTTTGCGTAACAATCATTGTGCCTGCCACTTCTCAACTAGGAATCATTTCTGTATGCAAAAATTTCACCTATTTTAGGTGAAAATCCTAACTTAGGCCCAAATTAAACAGAATTTTCATATGCTCAGAAACACTATAGAAATTATGCCATATGTGAATTACAGAATTTTTTATGATTCTAGTAAGAGATGGAAAAATTATCCTTCAATTTGTTACAAATTTGAGGGAGGGGGCATTTTCCTAAGCTTATAGACACCAAACACCATGTGATGCAAAACTTTAGGAAGATAATTTATCAAGCAAGGTATTTTGATAACCAATGAGAATAAAGCATATTTGAATGAATTCAACAATTTTCACAATATGAAATTGTAAACTGAAACTGTTTCCTGGCTGAGAAAATTTCACCTGTTTCAAATATCAACGTATCTCTGGTTCTAATTAAAAGCAGCAGTAAGAACAGATTTTTGGAGTGTTTAGAGACACTAGGAAGATCCATATGTCATGTGAATTTCAGATTTTTGCGAGAGGGGGGGGGGGGGGGGGAGTAATCAGCCGGTTACCTGCAGACAATACTTGTCACTGCCTCGCCTGCATAAGACCTTAAATATGAGATATGAAGTAATTTAAAATTAGGCTATAGAGGATAGATCATCAAAAACAAACAGAAAAAGTGTGCCATAAAGAATACAACTTTTGAGTGTATAATAACGAATTTATTCATTGAAAGTAAGTACTTATATGTTTTGCAGTGTATTCTACCTGTGGTTATGTATTACATATGATATTATTCAAACACCTTCCACGACTCTGCAGTCACACTGTCATTCTTTCAATGAAATTTTCCCTAACTTCTCAGCATATTTACATCTCTAGTTCTGAAATTATCTGATGAATTTCAAATACTCTCACAAGCAGAAATCATATACTATCAAATTAACAAGATCTGGGTGACCAATACATGTCACTGATGCAAAAAATCACCCAGCGAGGGAATGTCTCTCATAGCCCAGCCAGGGAACGTCTCATAACAAGTAAATTGTGGCAATTGATGTGTGTCACAGATTGCACCACCTAGTTGAACTAAATGTCTTCAGTATTCACACTATCAGTTCAGATCACAAAAATTCTCTTAACATATTCAGTAGTGTGCACCGCCCCCTGTTAATGCATTTTCGGCACCATCTTCCAAGAAGTACAGTCAAGTTCGGCCTCGGCCCAAATGCCAACAGCACACAGTCATTCTTTTCTGTACCCCAAATGCAATTTTGTTTGTTCATGAAGCCATTCAGAAGAAAGAATATTTCATCAGTGAACATCATTTGCTGGATGAAATTGCTGTCCATTCTTCATTTCACAAATAGATTTCACCAGACTTACAGCAGCATTATCACTTACAGTGATGGTGCTTTCCACAGAACGACCAACAGGACATCCCAAGGGTTTAGTGGCTGCAACCGAACTGTTTTTCTCAAATTTAGCAATCAGTCACATCACAGTCAACTTATTCGGTGCATATGTTGACCAAACATTCCATGGAGTTTGCAAACAGTCTTTGCACAACACTGACCATATTTTAATAAGTTTTCACATACTGTCCATCACAAAATGCTGGATCAGTAACCACAAAGAAATTGGATGAAAATAATGAAACGTTTAGTGCTGCCAGCTTACTAGCTCAGAAATGAAAGGCATTTCATAAGCTGTATTCTTTATAGGACACCCCTTATATACGTCCAGTGCTTGCCCTTCAATTTGACATTGCTTTGGACTTACATGTCAATCTTATCACACTTTTTATTCAAGTAACTCCTTACTTAGTCATATAAGCATGGGTGAACATTGGGGGGTGCCCTCTTGTTATGTCGTTCTGCAGCTGTAAGTCTGGTAAAATCTATTCTCCAATGTTCACAACAGCTGGATATTCCCACAACCAGGATGCAATGAATTCTGAAAGAAAATCTATATATTTACCAATAAACATAAATCAATCAAACAAATCTCTCTCCTGGAGAATTATATATGTTTCCATGTCCAGCAGTTGGTTGTTTTTTTAAAAAAGATTGAGAATCCATCTCTAATGAGCTCATTGTCTAAAGAATGTTAAACCCTACTCTTCTTTTCTTTCCTTCCTTCAACTTTGTAAATGACACTGACTATTTCCTAGTGAACCACATGTCTCAAGCAACCACACACTACTAGTGATCAATCAGTTTTCCTTTTTAAAGTTACAATCATAGCTCACAGGTTTACTGAAAATCTCCTTCCATTGCTCAATAGCCCTTTATTTTTAACATCTTTTGAACTTACAATACTAACTTAAGAATTCACATTCCTCTGTGATGCAGTTGTGAGGTCTTACATGTGTGCGGGCGTTCTCGCGCGCGCACACACAAACACACACACACACACACACACACACACATGGTGTTTTACACTGTATTCTAACATTATGCTTTTGTTCCAGGCTCAGTGAAATGTGGAAATGAATCAGAAAGAAGAGACTGTTGATATAAGTATCAATTTGTGTATAACATCAGTAATTTAATTTTTCAATAATTTGTTCCCTCCCATATCCAGTTTGTACAATGTGTATTTTAATACTGATGTTGGCTTATCGTTTTAGCCATAGCATTTAGTTGTAAAAGGTGTACCATAACGTAAATGTCGATGTCAAATCGTGCAATGAGTAAATCACAGTATAACACAACTGGATGTGTGTATCATTTCAGTTTACTGTGAGTCATAGGCCTACAGCATAAAGAAGTGTTCTGCTTAAACTGATTCACAGATCTTATTTTCAAGGACAGACTCTTTTCTGATGTTTGAAACTCAAATGGAAGAACTTGAATGTTCAGTGAGAGATTTGTACTTAAGAGAATTCTTGAAATAACCACCCATGAATCGTATTTAGTTCCAAGAAAAGTTTTTTCAGTAATATTAGTAATTATACAAGTTACTTGTAATTCATGGACATCCTCACCTACCCTGCTTCAAGTATCATTTAAATTAGCATCCATCTGTAAACAACTTTTAGCGAAATACCTACAGTGTTAAGTTGCAGTTCGTGGTAAATTAAAAAAATATATATAATGAATGAAAACATATACATGTATGGAACTCCATGAAATATTTATGTACTAATGCATGCTGGCAACGATTTTTTTTCTTCATAACCTGTAGATGATTATTCTTGTGTCAACAAATAGTGTTTAATGCACTACATACATGTTAGAGATGGGAAAAAATGGCTTCCTGAAGTTAAAAGTTAACATTCACAGATGGACTAGTAATGTAGGTCTAAATAACCATTTCCTCTGTTTTTAATGTATTTCATAACTTTCATTTTGTATTGTATTTTCACTGTATTGCATACTATATTATTTTAATCTTGTTTGTTACAATGCTTTTTAATGGTCACAGTTGTAACAATTTAGTATAATCTGTCCTTGAAAAGAATAGAATGTGGAGAAGAGAAAGATGATACATGCACATTTTAACAAACACAGTTTTAATAACAACAGACACTCCAGGCTAGGCACGTTTGTAAAACAAATAATTGTCATGTTTGTATGTGATAAAATAAATGTAACTGTCAAGTTTATATTTAAGTGAGTGTAACTAAATGGATGTCTGAAGACTGTAAGTGGAAGACTTGTTGTATCTTTCATAAAATCGTGTAAATTACAGTGATCTGAATTTGTATATAAAATGAGTTTGTATTTCTGTGAAGATCCAAATCCCATCTGTTTCTTTTCCTTCGTTCCTCCTCTATATAAGACCTTTTCAGGGGTGGTGGTGGGAGGGGAGAGGAAGGAGGAGGGTGAGATGAAATACCCATAACCTCTCCCTGTAATATAGACTGTGAGGCAACAATTATATTTATCTTGTCATCATGTGGTCACTGCACAAAAAGCCTACAGCCCAATCAACAACAAAAATTAGGGGGAAGAAACATGGAGCCACAAAATTGTGTGTTGGTAGAAAGGAGTGCCGTGAACAACGTACTAAAAATCCTGACCAATGAGGCATGAGCATTAGGGAGGGGGGCCACATCCAGAGGTCACTTTTTTATGTTTTTCTTGAATAACTCAAAAACAGTGACTTCTGTCAAGAGTGTCTTCCAATACCAAATCAAACTACATTAAATATAGTACAAAAAACCTCATTCATTTTTTCTCCAGGACTGATAGTTTCCGTGTTTCAGGGGTTGGAAAAATCTCAGATTGTTCTAATAATATAAAATCAAGGTCTATCTTTAAATGAAGTGGGTTAAAAACAACTATTAAACATGTGTACCATGTCTAAGCGTATCAAATCCATATTAAAGGATAAACTGTATTCTGAAGGTGTAACAAGGTGAATGTGCATCGGGGGGGGGGGGGGGGGGGGGGGGGTTTGGTAAGGTAAAAGTACAAGGGAAGAAGACATGTCACCAGATTGTGCTCACGTGCTTCCCTCCTCATACTTCTGCAAACTGAAGAGTGAGGAGATGATTCCACACCTGTTCTACCCCATTACATCACAAGAAGCAACTACAGAGTGTTTCACAATGTTATACCAGCCCTCCACATCATGCCTGATGAATCACTGGCAACACAGTACGCAAATATGCCTGGGACAGGGCATTTATTTTCCACAAATTGCGTTAACATAACATGGAATGCAGATATATTTTTATGCCTGGGACAGGACATTTATTTTCCACAAATTGAGTTAACACTACATGGAATACAGATATATTTTTATAATAATATGAATGCAAGTAACACATATGGACAGAATTTATTTAAATAACTGCACACTGTTCTACACTGCTAGAGGGGAAATTGTTTCTCACTCAACCTGTTTGGCAGCTGTGGGATTCTTTCAGAAAAGACAACATCCCCCACCTCGAGCTGCTTTTGAGTTTGCATACAGGATTCTCAGCATTTCCTGTCCATTTCTCTTACATGAATAGGCAAAATAACTTCAGTGGGCATGTGTTTATATAGTGGAGTTATTTTCAATTTATTAAATGAGTGCTTGCTTATTTGAAGTTGTTAAGTGAGCTGTTATATAAAAATGCTCAACAGCTGGAGCTGTCAACTGCCTACTACACTGGAGTGCCTCTCCCAAGTGTAACATACAGTCAAAATGTATTTGACATTGATGATGTGCTTTGATGTGAAACACATTCCTGTAAGCAATGGCTGAGTAGTGTTTAATTTTAAGTGTGATGTTGTCAGTGACCTAGGTAGTTTTGTTGTGAAAGGGATTGGAATGGTAAAATGTAGCACCTTGCTGCCTTCTATCGTTGACAGCGTGTTGTGAAACAATGTAACATGTGTTGTAGTCATTTGCTGATTAATTTACAAATGGTGGGAAAATTACTGCATTTCTTCACCATTAATTTTGTTGCTGGTAAACTACCTAAATCACTTCCATTGAGGAACTGCTGGCACTTGTAGAGTGGAGCCACTTACCGCACATCCGCAGTATATCTTCCAAAGTGACAATGAATCTGTCTAATAGAATAGGACAGATCATGTTCAAGTCTGATCAGTAAGCTGCTGGAATGTTTTGCTTGACTTGCTTCTGTTGCAAGGGAGAGAATTTAAATACCCGGTCCTCTTCAGATGTTATAAGAGCTGAGACTATATGCATTTGGGACATCTCATGCAGTGAAAAGTATTCCCTCCTGTGACAGTGGAGATAATGAAATCGTCATTGTTGAATACGATCTGACAACTTGTTACACTTGGGAGAGGCTCTTCAGTCTGGTAGGCATCTGACAGCTCCAGCTGTTGAGCTTTTTTACATAACAGCTCACCTAAGAACAGCAAATATATACTCGCTGAATAAACAAAAAGAGCTCAGTAAAGTTACGTTTTATACCCATGTAAGAGAGCTGAACAAGAAATGCTGGGGAGATACAGTCTGTCTGTAAACTGAAAAGCAAGTAGTGCTCTTGGTGCAGGAGATATCTAGCCGAGAAAAACACTATAGTTGCTGCACAGGATGACTAAAAACTAATTTCCCCTCTAGCAGCGTAGAACGGTGTGCAGAGATATGCATTGATTCTGTCCATATGCATTTCTTGCATTAGCATCATTACTGACTCATATATGCTTTCCACATAATATTAACATACTTCATGGAAACTACACATCCCTCTCATGCATGTCTGTGCACTGGCCAGTGATTCATAAGGCACGATACGGAGTGTCGTTATAACTTAGTGAAACACCCTGTAGGTACTTCTTGTAATATAGCACTGTATATGAGTGGGGAATCACCTGCTCGCTCTTCAGTTTCCTGACATATGGAGGAGGAAAGTGCATGACCATAATCCAGCAACCTACCTTCCCTCACACTTCTACCCATCCCCCCCCCCCCCCTCCCTTCTAACCTGTCACACTCCCAGAACACATTTTATACTTTAATCTACTGCATTTTGATACAATACTCACATTCAGTTTTTGGTTTTTTTTACAATTCATTTAAAAGTAAACATTGGTTTAATACTGTTAAAACAATATTTTTAATAATCTGTGATTTTTCCATCACCTGCAACATGGAAACTATTAGTCCTATAGGAAAAATGAATAGGGTTTCTTTTTATTAAATTTAATGTAGTTTAATCTTTTTACTGGGAAACATTTGTTTGAAGCTACATTTTTCAAGTTGTTCCAGAGGAACATAACAAAGTGACCTAACATGCTAATCCCAACCCAGTGCTCACACCCTATCAGTCAGGATTTTTAGTATGTTGTTTGTGGCACTCCATGGTACCATCGTACAAAAATTTGCAACAATGTAAATTTTTTCCCCTAATCAACCTTTTTTAGCTTCGTTGACTGGGCTACTAATCCCAGTAAGGGAACATGCTACAACTTGTGTGGAGTGGATATTGTGCAGGCCAGAAGTTTTAAGTCGGTGTTTCTAAGCCAAAAGTCTTAAATACAGGTCATTTCATTCCCTCTAGTGGAACCTTCTCCACGAGAAATTCAAAGAAGATACTGTTAAGAATAAATCTGACTGTAACTTTCTACAAACAAGAAATAAACCCTCAGCTGCATCATAACAGGAAAAAAAAAAAGAAAATTTATAATTGACAATACAAGACAGTGTATTCATCTGTTATACCAGGGTGAAAAGTTTGTGGGGAGTGCAGGCATGACTACTAAAAATTTGCTACAGCTAGAGAACAGAAACATATGCAGAAAGTAACATGTATAGTTTATGTTTCATTTCAGAAAGGTATAAGCTAAACACAAGAAATACTAATAGAGTGGTATAAATTGTGGAAATACAACATCTGAAATGGAGCTTCTATATATTATGAGTTAAAAAGAAAAGTCAGTCCATAATAGATACCAGAATTCATACTAATATGCCAAAAATTATCTTCTGAAGCAAAAATTTTTAAATATCCATAATCTGTCTGTCCATGTCAATGTAAATTTTGCTACGTTCAAAGTACCAAATATGCCAAGCACTGTTCACAAAGATATCAACATGTGGATATAGTTCTTTTAAAACCTTTTTGATCATGACAATGGAGCAAATAATGGTGCCTATTCATATCCAGTGAATGGAAACAATTAGACCAACAAAACAGAATGGAAGCATGTAATGATACCAACAGCAGAATGAAAGTGGCCTGTTCTTTATTCCCATAGCTTGCACCACCATCACAAGTGGTTCTCTTCCCCATTCACATTCTCTGCCAAGTCTGTTCACTTGTCCATATTCAATCTGCTAATAACAGAAGCAGCAAAGAAACAAACACATCATATATACTATATAGTTCAGGTGTCAAGTCATTGATAGACTTTTAAACAAAGCCGAATATATTGAAGTTTTCAGGCAATGCCCTTCTGCAGAGGTAAGCACTATATATGCAAAGACACATATACACTTGAACAGCTATATTGTCCAGACTGACTACATTGTACAGACATTGCAGCCGGATTGAGTGATAAGGGTGAGGGGATAAAACAAATTAGGAGGGTTGATGGCAGGGAGGGAGAGGCATAGGATAGGAATGTAGTGAAAGTAAGATGGCTCTGGCATAGGCAGCAGAAGCTGCAGGTAATAAAAATTGATGGGGAAGGTTGAACTGGGAGGGGGAGATACAACGGATAAGAGAGGGACTTGGAGAGGAGTATGTGAATGGAGAATGAATGAAACGGGGGTGGGCAGGGGTAAGAGGGGCACTGGTACAGGGGTGGACACCAGTATAAAACATAGGCCAGCGGAGATTGAGTTAAGGAGGATTGTAGGATAGAAGTGCATGTTGTAAAGATAATTCCCATCTACGGAGTACAGAGAAATTGGTATTGGGCTGGAGGGAACCAGTTGGTACAGGTTGTGAAACAACCACTGAATTTGAGTATTTTGTGTTACAACAGCATGTTCCATCATTGGGTAGCTGACTCTGCTTTTGGTCACAGTTAAGAAGCGGTCATTTATTCAAATGGATAGCTGGTTGGTGATTATGCTTACTCAAAAGGCTATGAAAAGATTTTGAGTGGAAGTGGTATACGATTATTTTTGTGGGTGACTCTGCCTCTCATGTAATAGGAGCAGTGGAAAAAAGGCGCACATGCTCCTGTTTACCGTATTTACTCGAATCTAAGCCGCACTTTTTTTCCGGTTTTTGTAATCCAAAAAACCACCTGCGGCTTAGAATCGAGTGCAAAGCAAGCGGAAGTTCTGGAAAATGTTGATAGGTGCCGCCACAACTAACTTCTGCCGTCGAATATATGTAGCGCTATACAAGCGTGCTTTGTGGGCACAAAGATAAATACTGGCGCCAAAATAAATTAAAAAAAAGGTAGAAGACGAGCTTTTTTTTTTCTCCGCCCCGAGTTTCGACCACTGCATTTTCATACATTATCCAACGAAGTAAATACAAATTCCGTATTGTTCATCTTCGAATGTAGCAGAATTTCAATGTACTACGAAAATCCGACTGGCAAGACTGTTAGGGATGTTTGTCAATATGGCCAACTCTACGTTCCGAGTTTTTTCCTACCTGTGAGAAGAGATGGTTGCTAATAGGAACCTGATGAAATGTGAATCACATGCAGTATTCTCTTCACCATAAGAATAATACGAATATAAACATTTTGCCATGTATTCTTTCGTGTTTGCTGCTATCTCATTTAAATCCTGTCTGCGTAATAAACTACAAAACTAGAGTGAGAGAACAGCAAACGCGGAAGAATATACGTATCGTGTCATGTTTATATTCGTATTATTCTTATGCCTAATAGTGATACAGTCAGAAATGAAGCACGGCAACTGACTAGATTTTAAATGTAAGATGACTAAATTCTGTGCAGAATTTGATGTACTAAAGAAGCGGCCGCAAAGATTTTCAAACGGTGGAAAATTTTCGCAAAACTCTCGTTCAGAACATGTTCTATCATACGCATGTTCTATCATACGCATTTGGTTCTTGTTGATCATTATCAAAGAAAGCAGCAGTGTAAGTAACAACAAATAGCAGTCTCTTGCCATTGTTTCGCTAATGAGACGATTCCTCTTTTTTTTTTTTTTTTTTTTTTAAAGCGGCGGTAGCGCGCACAAAAGCAAGTCATGACGCGAGCGGCGACAGGCCGTAAACACGCACTATCAAAATGCGACAAACAATGCATTACACAGTACAGTAATGCATTTTCAGCTTAGAGTGACGTAAACACCTATAACAAAGAAAACGGCACTTGTCAGATCAAAGCAAAATAAGCAATCGATTCAAACCAGACGAAGCACGGGAAAAAGGAAGGGTACCCGTATAAATACGGACGGAGCGCCTGACCATAGCAATGGCTACCTGGTAAAGCTTAACTGCTAAGCTTACGACTCGAACCAAACTACTGTAGCTGTATCGTCTTTCATTCGACCTAAATTGTGTCTCATATTACAATGCACCAACTTTGTTTCGATTTGGAGGTGCGGCCTTAAACTTTTCTCTCCCCTTGAATTTCGAGTCTCAAATTTCAGGTGCGGCTTAGATTCGGGAAATTTTTTTTTCCTTTATTTCGAGTCTCATTTTTCAGGTGCGGCTTAGATTCGAGTGCGGCTTAGATCCGAGTAAATACGGTAAAAGATTGACTGAAAAGTGGGGCACCAGCTGCCTCACTCTACCTCTCTCAGCACCTTTAAAAATTTTGGTACGGAAACATATTCATGCTCTTCTTAACATTCAACTCACTCCCACAAGCTCCTATAACTATAACTCGCTCACACCCACTAGTCCACTGTTCTAATCACTCATAGCCAGCCACTGCCACTTGCCCATTCTCACTCACTCATTCAGCTCAACTCATTTTTTATTATCCCTTTGTGTCTACACAACTGTCAGTCTCCTGTCCCACAGTCTCCTTCACACTTCTACTAGCACTATTCTGTCACTGTCAACTAAGTTCCACTGCCACTGTGTCCCTCTGCTTCTCTCACACTGTCATTGACTCCTTCATTCTTTCTATACCACAACTGCTGCCTACGACCTTCCAATATTTATTATTTTTCCACATCTTTCAAACTCCCACTGTCTCCTTCTCTCTAGAATAAAACAGCACAGATATGTTCATAAGCCAAATTTTCTGGGAACATTTTTAAAGGTCCCAAGGAGAGTAGAATGAGGCAGCTGGTTCCCCACTTTTCATTCAGAGTCATTTAAACAGGAGCATATTCACCTTTTTAGTGCTCTGATAGAGCATTTTTCCACTGGTTCCTTTTTTTTTTCTGCTACAGCAGGTCATGTCACTCATATAACAAGAACTTTGTAGATCAGCAAAATTTGGTAGTTTACTTATGTGAAACTGAATAACACAAAACTAATTTCATACGTGACTCGATGTTACACGAATAAAATTATTTGCCCTCACTGGGTTCCCAGAACAGTTTCAATGATAATGGAGACACTTCACAGCATGTTTCTCCTTGCTACATCACTTTATAAACTACGTTTTTGCCTCATACTGGATTTTGCATGTGTATTTTACATGTAGAAGTAGGGTAACATAGAACCTCTGTATCTCAGAATCAGATAAAGATAGCAAGAAAATTTTCAAGGTTGTTCAAGAACAGAATCTTAGGAATATATAGTAAAAATTTCAGCTTTTTGCTGTACATAGTCCTTTTGGAATCTGCGGCCTAGTTTTGGTACTCAAAAACCGTGTTTTTGGAATGTTTCTCAAAAACAGATAAAGATCTTTGAAAACGAGAGAAGGCACTTCTAGAAAAATGCCTAGAGAACATACCATTAAAATTTGAGCAATTTGCTGCACTCAGTTCTTTAGATATCCACTGCTGATCGTGAAACAGTAGAGAAAAATGCCTTTTATGGATTTTCTCAGAAACCACCTGTGGGCTCAAAAAGAACCAACCAGTTTGCTCCATGTGCCAAAGCTGGTGGAAGTATGTAATATTCAAACTTTGATCCTGTACTGTAGGATAGTTACAGCAAGACAATCTTTCTGTTGCGTATACAAATGGTCCCTAGCCCAAGGGCTACGCAAAACACTTGTTCCTACCTCTCTATCACCAATAGAACCCAAGGTAAAGCTCCAGAAAAATCCCGTCTTTATGTGCAGCACTTTTGGAACATATTGTTAGTGCACGCTGTCACATGCATGTCAATATCTGTGTAGAGACTAGAGCAGAATGTACTGAGTAGGTACATTGATAGTCTTGCACATAGGTCTTCCTCACTTTAGTGCAGATGATATGGATAAAAGTTTCTACCTATGTAGTCATCAGATATATGGAGGCAAGTGTCAGAGAATTGGTAGCACGGTGACCAGGTGAATCGGATGAGAGAGGTGTTGATTCTGTGGAGGAATGAGGATAGTGTTTCTTGGCCTTGAGTCTGGATTACAAAGATATCAATGAGCCTGAACCACACAAGAGAGTTGTCTAAGAAGTTTTCAACCAGAAGACCCATAAAAAAGTAGACAGAGGAGGGCACCATGTGGGTGCACGTGGCTATGCCTATGGACATACCTTCAAATGCAACTGTGATCTGGAATTGGTAAGACATTGGGAGAGGTGGTGTCCATCAGCAGTCAAGCCATAGCTATGGAGTAGAGAGGTACCATCAACAGTGACAAATAGATCCAGGAGGTAATAGGTGAAACTGGTAAAGAGATGGCGAAGAATTTGGTTTGTATTTTTGATATAAAAAGCTAGGCTCCAGGCACTTGGTTGGTTGGTCCCGTGATACTCCTTAAGAGCAAGTAATCATCGAGGATGGTTCGGTTTATAGATTTTCAGAAAGCAAGTCATGCAGCACTGATGGGAGGGAGGGAAGGGGGGATTTTTTTTTTTTTTTTTTGTAGGGGGGGGGGGGGGGGTTGTGGCATTCAGGTGAAGACAAGACGGGTTTGGTGGGAAGTTCTAGGGTGGGTCTAAGGATTTTAATAGAGATTGCATGTTACATTGAAATTCTGGGTTGGGAACACTATGGCAGGTCTTGCAGACAGTTGGCAGATACCTTCCGTCAAGTAACCACTATGGTTCATTCCAAGAATTGTGGAGTTTTTGTCCACTGTTAGGATGACAAATTGGAGTCAGTCTGAAGATTGAGGACAGCTATTCTTTCCTCAGTCGAGAGGTTTGTGGGACAGGGAGGGGACCTAGGGAAGGAGAGTGAGGTCACGTCGATGTCACCGCTCCCTGGAAGGTAAACAGAGAGGTGAGTCAGTGAGAGTGGAGAAGGTTCACAGCTGGATGGAGGTATAAACAGGACGACTCAATTCGCATTCAGGAAGATGGCAGTTCCAATCCCCGCCCAGCTATCCTGATTTAGTTTCACCATAGTTTCCCTAAATTATTCAGGACAAATGCCATGGTGGTTCCAAAGGACAGACCTGATTTCCACTCCATCCTTGTGCTCCCTCCCCAATGACCTTGCCAGGACATTAAAACCTGATCTTCCTACCTCTTTCTTAGTCAGCACTTCTTTCGACTGTAGTTTCTTGAGATTACTCGTGTTTTACAACGAACAGTGCCGCCTCTTCATGCAGTGCATCATTGCATTTGGTTAGTAACAATATTAAGAGAAGAAAAGTTGCTATTCACCATAGAGCGGAGATTCTGGGGCGCAGACAGGCACAACAAAAAGACTTTCATAATTAAAGTTTTCGGCCATTGGCCTTTGTCAACAACAATAACAACAACAACAACAACACACACACACACACACACACACATTCTCATGCAAATGCAACTCACACACAACTGCAGTCTCAGCCAGCTGAAACTTGCATTTGATTACCTTTAGGACATTCTAACTTTGGCCCATCAGTGTCTTTCTGCCTCTGCTGTACATCTTTAGTTATCTTTGGATACTTTGAATCTTGCATCAAATATTTTTCAGCTTGTCAGCTGCAGTGCACTGCTTCCTTCATAGGTTTTTGTATAACCCATTGAAAGTAAAATCCGGAGCACCAAAAAAGGAGTGAGTAGTGTTTCTGCATAAGCTTCCAACACCCCAGTCTAACGAATTTTACAAGCTGTTGAACCACAGCACAGTTTGCTACAAATAACTGGAGGAAAACTGGTGTCACTAATATTTCAAACTTTTCTAGATGTTTGAAGTTGCATGCTATTGGTCTGTGCTCTTCCTAAAATGTATATATTGGAGACATGGCCTTCTCAAATGATCTTCAAAACTTATCTCATTTTTGCTGTATAAAAATCAATTTTTTTGTCCTTTTTCCCGTTATTGTAGCAGTAAATGGTGTAGCTTTCACACACAAACACAACTCGCACACCATGACTTGCAGTCTCTGGCATCTGAAGCCACACTGTGATATATGAGCTACACACAATCTCCTCTCCACATCACGGCTACTTCATAGATATTAAAAGTAGTACGAAACTGCATCTTCCATTTCTGCAAAGTCTGAGATGTAGATCATGTAACCTGGGATGACTGCACTATACTGTTTGTTAACTGGCTGTATTCGCGTAGCATCACTAGTAAGTATGGAAGAAACAGGGTCGGTGGAAGCCAAAGGTGAGATGGCATTGACTATCCTGAGCACAGACATCAGTTGAAGCCTTTCTGCCCTCTTGGTAAGTCTTAGAAATCTGTTTCTCTGTTAAAGTTCTATGTTGAACCTACATTCTCAGTATTAATGTATTGAACTGACAGTCAATTATGAGTATGTACTTTGAAACAGTTTACTTTCGTGGATTATTACCCATCATCAAACAGGTGAAAACTTATTTTTTTATTGCTAGTTCTCACTCATCCAGCATGGTCTACATTATGGCATACATGCTGAACATTTTATTCCTGTTTTAAGTGAAATCAGAGAGCAGCAATATAATACAAACACTCACTAAGACTCACCACCATGGCAGAGGCAAGCTTCACTTTTTTAGCATAAAAGCATCTCCCTATAACCTAGCCTCCTTGGTGCAAGCACACAATCTTGTTTCAAAGTGTAAATTATCAGAAATAGTTCTAAAACATTATGTAAGTTAAGGACATGCGTAATCATATTATCATGGAGAGCATCAGAAAGATAAATAAATGATTATTACACTTGAGGCATTTTCGTCCTGCTCAGATAGTAAGTCTTGGAACTGAAGGAAATTCCCTTTTTTCTCAACACTAAGAAATAGGACACTTTTTGCTTATTTTTGTTGAAGCTGCCTTGAATTGCAGATCACAATGAAACTCTGTAAATATATTCTCTGAAATAGTTTGCAGTCGACAGAGCAAAATTAGAAGAACAGTTTTACCTTTAATAGATAATGGAGCAATAGTGGACATGCTATACACTAGCCTTTCTAACTTATTTTTCAGAAAACCAACAGTATCTTCAGTTGAGTGTGTAACTGTTTTACAGAAGGTCATCGATTCCTCTTCTAGATTATTTGCATAAGACTGAGTTATGTGCTACTTGACTAGATATATTCTGGTGTCATGGGATCATATATTTGTTATGACATTTAATCTGAGCACCTTAGGGGAGTTCTGAAAGTTTCTACTAGACAAAGTTCATAAAACAGCAGGAAAAACACTGTATTAGTTGTTTAAAAGTCATCAATATTTGCAGATATTCTACTAATAAACACATTTGCCTTAATATCAATTTATTTTAGAATCTTAGAACATATTCTGATCTCAAACATTATGAGGTATCTTGAACAGAATGACCTCCTCAATGCCAACCAGCATGGGTTTTGAAAACATCAATCATGTGAAACCCAACTCGCACTTT
The DNA here is from genome assembly GCF_023898315.1 of Schistocerca nitens. Lineage (NCBI taxonomy): Eukaryota > Metazoa > Arthropoda > Insecta > Orthoptera > Acrididae > Schistocerca > Schistocerca nitens. The sequence goes on along the minus strand of NC_064614.1, from coordinate 704,542,170 downwards.
TCTTACATGACACACTGAGAGCTTTGGATCAAGACACATCAGGCAGATTCTGTATTTCTTGATTTCCGAAAAGGGTTTTACTCTGTACCACACCTATGCTTATTGTCAAAAGTACGATCATATGGGGTATCAAGCGAAATTTGTGACTGGATTGAGAACTTTTTGATAGGGAAGGTGCAATGTATTATCTTGGATAGAAAGCCATTGTCAAATACAGAAGTAACTTTGGGTGTGCCACAGGGAAGTGCTTTCAGAACCTTGCTCTTCATGTTGTATATCAAAGACATTGCACACAATATTTATAGAAAAATCTGGCTTTTTGTAGATGATGCAGTTATCTATCATGAAGTAATATCTGAAATAAGCTGCATGAATATTCAGTAAGATCCTGATAACATTTCAAAGCAGTGCAGAGGTTGGCAACTTGCTTTAAATGTTCAGAAAAGTACAATTTTGCACTTACAAAATGAAAAAAAAAAAAACATTACATCCTATGACTGTGACATCAATGAGTCACTGCTGAATCAGTCAACTCATACAAATACCTGTGTGTAACACTTTGCAGGGATACTGAAATGAAAAGTTGTAGGTAAAGCAGATGGCAGACTTTGATTTATTGGTGGAATGCTGGGGAAGTGCAATCAATCTTCAAAGGAGCTTACTTATAAATCACTCATGCAACCAGTTCTAGAACATTGCTCAAGTTTGTGGGATCCATACCAGACAGGCCTAACAGGCGATAATGAATGTATACAGAGAAGAAGAGCACAAATGGTCACAGGTTTGCTTAATTCAAGGAAGAGTGTCACACAGTTGCTGAAAAAACTGAACTGACAAACTATTGAAGATAGACGTAAACTATCCTGAGAAAGTCTATTAACAAAATTTTGAGAACTAGCTTTAAATGATTACTCTAGGAATATACCCCCTATGTATTATTCACATAGAGAGCATGAAAATAAGATTAGAATAATTACTGCATGCACAGAGGCATTCAAACAATCATTCTTCCTGGACTACTTACATGAATGGAACGGGAAGAACTGCTGGTACAGTGGGACATACCCTCTGCCATGCTCCTCACTGTGGTTTGCAGAGTATAGATGTAGATGTAGAAATATGTTGATAAGAAAAAAAGTGATATAACTCATGACATTCCAGTGTTTTGGGTGCCGAATCATCCTCGATGGTCTTCAACTAATTGTCCACCTCCGTAGCCAGGTTGCTAGAGTGACTGAATGCCATACAAGTGGCCCAGATTCAATCCCTGGCTAGGTCAAAGATTTTCTCCACTTGGGGTCTGTGTGACAAATTATCTAGGAGATAGAAGGGCTATCCCGTGAGAACATGGACACAAACCTTAAAAATTAAAAATATTCTTATTACGAATCTGATTATCAGTTCTGTTAGCTGAAACACAATTTTTTTTTAAATCTGAAGTTTCATTTTCACATTAAGAAGTAATGGAACTGAACAAATGACACACATGCAGTAACAGAATGATGTAAATGGAGTAATGTAATGACAATAATTTTATAACTGAATTTGACTGACACTCCTTAAGATTTTATAGGTCAAACACATTTATATGTTGGCTATACTGTAATTTTGTATGTTGGCTAAATTGTTAGTAAAAATTAGAGGGAAAGTGGGGAAGTCCCACAAATCAAGAATGTACTATTCAGAGAGAAGAAACTTGTGTTCAGTGAGTCTGAAGAGTAACTGCTGACAGGTGAGTTAATAAGCTTCTTTAATAAAGATTACAATGAATGAATAAATGGCTGCATACTACATGTAGAATGGAATTAATTATACTGATAAACAGTATTTCTTCTTCCATAACCTATGCTTTTTCTTGGAAGCAATGGCAACACCAAATTATAAAAAAACCTCAATATTGCCTATAGAAAAAGAAGTTACTGACTTCCTATGTATTGCAGCAGAATGTTGGTATCTTCGGAGTTCACTATGTATGATGCCTAAATAACAGACATTTTTATGTATTGTGTTGTTAGAAGATCACTATATTGAATAATTTTTTATTTAAAACAGATATTGGCTTATTTCTAACAAATACACTGTTTCCACAATAATTCTCAAATAAGCTATTTCATTTTTACAATTGTTATCATGCCTCTCACATCATGAGAGAAAATGAGAGAATACTGGAAATGACTCAAGAAGAAAGGGTTAATTGATGAGATTAAGAAAAAGAACAGGGGAAATCAAAAGGCTAAAATGGCAAAGTTTAACTGCTTCTCAACTTAAGAAGCAAAGAGAAAAAGAAAAACTTAATCAAAGAAAATTCAGAAACAAAGTTAGAGGCAGCAGTGAAGGCAATCACAGTGATGCTTGTGTCATCTACACCAATAGTCCATATAAATCTCCAGCTACATTAAGGAAAACATTAAACATGTGGAAACTTGTTTACCTACAAGTCCAAGAAAGGGCAAGAAAGTTGTCTTGGAATTAGCTGCTGCTCATGGAGTTTTAGTAAACAAACAACAGGTGAAAAATTAGCTTTTTATGTTTGAGATGACATTTCACGGCAAACTCCTGGGATGAAAGATTATGTGATAATGAAGGATAAGGAAGGTAGGAAAACCACAGTCCAGAAGAGGTACATGATCATGACCTTGAAAGAAGCATGTGCTATATATCAAGAGGAATTCCCTGACATGCCAATAAAATTGTCCAAGTTCTGCACATTGAGACTAAAGTTTGTGTGCAGCTTACAGGATACACCGCACAACATGTGTGTCTGTCGCTACCACAAGAATGTAAAGCTACTTTTGAAAGTTATAAACAAGGTTGTTCCTCAAGTGAAAACCACATTTTCTGACTTGATCAGCACAACAGTCTGCAATCGAGAGAAAGAAGTTTGCATGATGTCAAAACGTGAAAAGTGTGCAAATGAATCTTTGTACGATAAGTATTCTTTGGATGAGAACTTAATGAAGAAGCCAATCAAATGGACCCAATGGCAAACAGTGAACCAGCAAATCACCCTAAAAGATATTCATGGTACTGTTGGTCAGAGTCTTGATGCTCTTTCAAACACACTTCTCCAGTTCTTACAACATACATTACAAGACGACAATCAAATTTTTTTGAAAACAAAAATAATTCTGAAAATAAGAAGAACATCTTGGTGCAAGTAGATTTTGCAGAAGATTATACTGTCCAACTGCAGAATGGAGTCCACAGCGCTCATTGGTCAAAACTATCTCTTGCATAACATATGTTTGGGAATCACAAAAGGATGGATATTCTTGTGCTGTTTTTAGTGATTAACCTGATCATAATGAATATTCAGTGCCTGCTTTCCTAAATCAGATTGTAGATCACATTATAACCACGAACCCAGAGGCAGAATCTGTCACATTCATGAGTCATGGTGCAGCCAGTCAACTCAAGCAGCATTTCCTGTTTGCCAGCTTGACATATTTCAGAGAATGCATGGAATAAATATTTCATGGGACTTCTTTGCCACATCACATGGCAAAGGTGTTGTGGGTGGGATTGGTGGAACTGTAAAGTGTGCAGTCTGGAATATCTGCAAAGCTGAGACTGGTGCTGAGGACTTAGCAAAAATTGCATGTAAAAGATGTCATGGCATTAACTTTTTTTTTAATCTCTGTCTTGCAAATTGAAGAGAATAAGGAGGAATTAGATCAAATGTGGATGGGAATAGTTCCAATAGAGCAGACCAAACCCATCCATGCTGTTACACCTATCACTCCATATATTATTAAATACCAGCATTACTTTCTATCTCCCAAGAGATTTGAGCACAATTTCAAAAAGTGATCTTCAGCCAAAGAAAATTTACAGGACCTGATCAATCATATGGCCTTGCATCAAGGGGATTTTGCTCTGGTTTCCTATGCGAAGAAACAGATCAAGATTTTTTGTGAGACAGGTGATTTATGTTGGAAATGGTTATGAAATTTCATTTCTTAGAAAGAATGATGCCAATGGAAAGATATTTACATTTACCTCAAAGGAAGATAAATGTTGGGTAAAAAAAGATCAAACTGTAGAGAAACTAGCTGCGCCTACTATAGATCAGAGGAATAAGTACCCGATCAGCAGTGCAGAATAAAACTGGTAATTTTCAAGTGAAAGTGTCATTCCATTACTATTAAGTGTCATTTTGTTACCAGTGATTTTTTTTACTTTGTTAGTAAAATATTAGTTTAATGCATTTATCTTCTACACCATTTTGTTTCTCATTTATTCCTGTACACAATATAATTTTTGTGAATTTTTGTATGAAATGGATGAGCTGAATTATTGGTGCATTATAAATGAGAACCATATGCATATCTCGATGATGTTGTTCCATTACCAGAAAGTATTTTTTTTTTACTTAAGTCTCATTATATGGATGGGACTTGAACTATTAAATTAAATAAATTGTGTTCCTTTGCTTATGTAGAAAATACAATATTATATTTTTCATCTTTTATCATGATTCTATGCAAAAAAAAAAAAAAAAAAAAAAAAAACACTGAGTGTCATTCCATTACTCGTGGAACTACCCAGAATCTACCATAAACATTTTTTTTTAATCATTCAGCACCAGCATGATCTGTCTGCATGAAACAAAATCAAAAAGTTACAAGCTATACCTTACTCACACGCATTAAGAAGTAGAGTTTCAAACTTTTTTGTAGAATCTTTGTGAATATGAAGCGTAACATGTAACTTACACTCTGGTCATCTGCCACACTGATTTATTCTTAATTTTGGTCCAGAAATGTGAAAGATATGGTGGTGAAAGAAATTCTCTGATTAAATATGAGATACTGTATTTAAAATCAACTCACACATTTGACTGGAACTATACAGCAACAAACAGGGGTGAACACACAGAGTATCACTGTAAAGTGAAATGATACCATAAAGAAATTTATGAATCAGCCTTGGAAAAATCAGAATATATGAACCATGTTTTTAGTCAATTTTTCTTCTGTTCCCACATACAGTGTTGTACAAATCAACTGATGTTCCTGTATGTGCTGCAGCCATCTGATGACACACCTGAGTTCTAAATTGATCATGCTTCTAGAAAATTAAATGATTTATTAGTATATCAATTTAGCAAATGGTAGAAGATGATTTACAATTTTTTTTTATTTTGCCATACAAAACATAGCCACCACGGGCAAAATAAGAATGACATGTATTGAGGTCTATTGGAATGAGATGAGCAGAATTTCAAATGATTAAGAATATAAGATGTGACAGCTCTTTTAAAATAAAATAAATAAATAAATAAAAGCTCTAGCTTCAATAAACACATCCGTATCACTTCTGGCAAGGAGGTTACCTTCATGGTCTCGGATGATATTCCATTTAGCACATGTTAAAATTCAGGAGAAACTCGTATTTTTTTTTGTTTTCTCTAAAAAAAATTCCTGCCCCGAGACACAGGCCTCCAAAGATGACACTGTGAACACCATTTTGAAGATGCGAATATTTAAAAAAAAATTTAAATGCTGTACCTCTGGAACAGTTCTAGATATTTTGTTGGTTTTTTTTATCTGAAAGATAATTGCTTTATGATTACAAAGAAATCCTCCATTTGGACTTATCTGTCAAAGTTCTTTTACTAGGGTGTTCTGAACTTTTTTATAATTTAAAGAAAAAAAATTTTTTTTTCAAAAATGCCAATCCATAAAATTTTGACTTTTTTCTGTTGATTAGTTCCACATAGTTCTACATTCCCTGTAAAGGAGAGCTTCCACTTTTAAGTTGAACAGGTTTCATTTTAAAAATTCATTTTTTTTAACTTTCATGAGTAACACGTCTTCACTGACGTTGTTTCTTACTAATTTCTTTGTTACAATGTTTATTTCTATTGCCTTTGTTGCAGTTATTTCTTATCGCTTTATTTGTTGCAAGTATTTCTTACACTTTGTTGTAGTTTCTTGTCACTTTCTTTGTTGTGGTTGTCCATTGCAGATTTCTGTATTGTAGTCGTTCATGCTAATTTGTTTACTGAAGAAGCTTCTAAGAAATCTGAGACCATCCAGTGAGTTCTGTGTTTTCGTGAGGAATTTGCCAATTGACACAGTTGCAGTGTGTTTGTGAAAAGGACTGTTTGAAATGTCTTCTGACTGGGGCAAAAGGAGAGTGGAGGGTGCTGATATTTGCATATCCATAAAAGTGTTATAAATAAGACAAACAAAAAACAGACTTTATTCAGCTTGGGAATAAGTGTTCTCATCTGAAGACTCTGTTTTAAAGTGAAGATGATTCCCGTGACAACTTTTTGTGTATTAATGTTTTGCCAGAATAACAACAATGATAGTACCTGAACAAAGTGAAGCCTCCCATGGTGCAGATGTTGCAGAGTTTGCATCAATAGAGGAAGAAGTAAATACGCTGAATCAGTCAACTACAGAGGTAGTCCTGTTAAGAAACTGTGGTCAGTGACGTCAAGTGATACGCTTTATGCATCAAGAAAACGCAGAGAAATTACTAAAGCTATGGATGAATACACTACAGCAAAACTGACCACAGTCTTCAAAGTAGAAATTCCATCTTCAGAAGAAAATCAACCAAAGCACACTTGCACCTCCTGCCAGGAATTTTTCACAAATATCAATTCAGCTGTTGAATATTGTGCATCTTACACTGGAAAGATGAAAGTTTAACTATTATTCCAGAGACATTTTCAAATAAAACAATTTTGAACCACATTCCGTCAGTATCAAAGTACATGGTAGACAAATCAAGAAATGTGAGGTCTGTAAAAGGAGTCTTTGGAAGCCCAGATCCCTATTATGGTCATCCCATAGAAGCAGCTCAAGTTCAGAACTGGAAGATAAATGGGACTGTTCTCGCCCAGAGTGCCAGCAAAACAGACACTATAACTGTAACAGTTGAAGGTCAAAAAGTTGTGTAAGTCAAGAGGTACATGACTCGCAGAATTAAAGAAACTTCTGCAAATTATAAGAGCAACTATACAACTTCACATATTGAAAGATCAAAATTTTATGCACTACGACCTAAGTGGGTAGTTCCACACCCACCTAGAGATGTCTGTTGTGCGAATTTTGAACTTTGTGTGGTAACTTTGAAGAACATGACATGAAGAACGTGACATATAACACCTTGGTTGGGCGTGTGAAGTCATCAGTAGTCTGTGACGTAAATAGAGAGACTTGTTTGTTTCATGAATATGGTGACTGCCCTGGAAAGGGAGAACTGTCTTTACAGATACTTGGCCTGAAGACGTAGTCGAGAAGTCTGTAGAAATTACATATGTGACATGGGAGGAAAATAAACTAATTAAGAAAACTGTTGCCTTTGACAGTTTATTGATGAACTTGGTAAATGTTCAGTGAAAGCAGTAACACACCATCTGAAGAAATTGTAACAACACATTGCAGAAGTGAAAGTGTGTGTACATGCAGTAGAACTATGTTTAATCCTTCACCGTGTTTTTGCTGAAAAATGGTCTGTAATTCTCCCAGAAGAAGTACAAGGGTATCATTGGAGTAATGACAAGCTTTCAATTTTTACTGGAATGACATATTTTCAAAACAAGACCGCAAGTATTGCAGTTATAAGTGATGAAGCAGGACATGACTCAGCACATGCTTTGCTAGCAATGTGCAAAATTCTTCAACTGCAAACAGGGGCAGAAAAGATCATCATTATTTCTGATGGTGCTCCTAGTCATTTAAAAAATTTTTACCAGCTGTTTGAACTGAGTAAGTCGCTTGTGCCAACTGACTGGGTACTGGTCAAGGGAAGGGGCCTTGTGATGGTGTAGGAGGCCTGTTTAAGCACCATGCTACAAAACATAATCTTTCCAAACCAAATACAGCTGTGATTCAGAATACTGAAGATTTTAAGAGAGTTGTGAAATCTTACACATACATAGCCTCATTCTTTTATCCAAATTGGAAATCAAAGAATTCTGTGAGCAGAAAAAAGAAGAATGATCCAAACAAACTACTCCTGTGAAAGGAATTCAAAAGACACATTTTTGGACTTAAAGTGATGGGGCAACTCATATTGCACACACTTTGAAGACCAAGGAAGACGAAATTTTCTTCATTCGGCCAACACCTCAGAAACAGTAGGATAATATTCATATTTCACAACCTGAGAAGGGAGATGTTTGTGGTATGTGTGTATGACTGCGGCTGGTGGATTGCAGAGATTATAGACACAAGTTATGAGTTAAACAAAATTGTAATGACCTTTAAGCTACCAGCTACTGGATATAGGTTTCCAGCTGAAGGACAGCAACAACACCATCAGTGTTTACTTCCTAATCACAATGTTTTGAAGATTGTAAGTGTTCCAGCTGCTATTGGTTCAACAGGAAGGCATCACTCTATATCAAAGGAAGATACTGAAGCAGTGGAACATATTTTTAATTCATTGACTGGCTAATTTCAGTACAAAACAGGGTGCACAGAAGTTATATCAATTGAAACGGTGCACAGAAGTTGTATAAACTGAAACCTTTAAGTCTTTGGACTTTTCACATAGTTTGGAACCCTCTAAATACTTCAAAAATAAGTCTGTTACTCATCTTTCAAAACTAAAATTGTGTTAAATAAGGCTAGGTTATGGCAAAAATTTCAATTGTTTATAAAACCTGTTCAACACAAAAGTGGAAGCTCCTTTTCAGGGAATGTAAAACTATGTGGTACTAATCAACAGAAAAAATATCTAAATCTTATGGATTGGAATTTTTGGGAAAAAATTTTTTTTTCATAAATTATAAAAAAAGTTCAGAACACTATAGTAAAAGAACTTTCACAGATAAGCCCACATGGAGGAAAACCAGTGACAACGTATCTAAAACTATTCCAGACATACAGCATTTTAAAATGTATTCCAAAATTTGCATCTTCAAAATGGTATGTGCAGTGTCATCTTTGGAGGGCTGTATCTCGAAGAAGAAATTTTTTGGGGGTAAACAAAAAAATACGTGTTATAACTTAGTCCTTCAATTTACCATATGCTAAATTCAAGAACATCCAAGATTTGAAGATAAGATTTTTTCCTAGTCTGCCTGAATTGATGTGGACTACGCCTAAAGCATCAATGATCTAGAAAGAATTTTGAAGATCTAATTATGAAAAATAAATGTATTTCTTATTTGCTTTTGAAATTAGGTAATTCAGATACTTATTTACAATTATATAGTGTGGTGTCAAAATGACAGTGGGGTTCTAGTGTTTTCTGAATATGTGCCTTCAAGTTTTTCAACATCTGTGATCATTCCTAATCCCAGTACCCGAAAGCACTCTATTGATAAATTTTAAATCACTTTTCATCCGTAATTCACATGTATGCTGCCTTTTTGCTGTTAATCCCTTCCTTCCATAGCACATGTCTATATGTAAACCCAAAAGTCATGCTTCTCAGCTTCATTTGGTAACTATGTACATCCTCCAGAAACTTCTTCATGGTGTAATTAATTTGCACCAATTATTTAGGGCACGTAGAATGTTAACAAGGATTTTTTTCATGCCTCTGTATGTCAATAAGCCTTTCATTTTCGATTCCAATATTCAATCTTTTATTTCTTTTCACTGACTTTAATGGCAAATTTTCCCAATTAAAGCGCGGAAACACAGTTAGGGTGCTACGGAGAAGTTCTATAATCTGCACCTTGATCTGCTGTTATGCGTTTATCCGCCACAAAATTTCTTTCTCTCCTATTTGAAATCTGGTATTTTTAAAGGTAAAACACAGTTTACCAAAACAAACATTTCCGCCGTGGTCTGTGCTTACGTTCAAACTAAATTTCAACCATAAACTTCTTTCCTCTGAGCCTGGCACGGCACCACCTAAATTGTGCAGTTGGCGTCAGAGGTTCAGCTCACTGTACGTTAACTGCCGGCTAATCTTTTCTGGTGCCTGGTAAGCCTACAGCCAATAAGTACGTGGATGTTTCGCATCTTACGTAAAACAGAAAACTATTGGCAGCCTGAAACAATATAGCGCATTTACGGAAACACAACGAATACTGTACTGTACTTACATTTTAGTTGTTGACTGTGGATGACCTCTGAAATCTAGTGCTGTCACGTTACGGGGAAAAAACGCCTTTTTGCGTATCGCGCATGATGTAGAAATCACCACAGATTTAATAAGTCCATTAAGTCTGTTAATCATGAATCACAAACGAACATATTGTATCTGTACCACAAGAACACAAATTTTGTCACTTGCACCGTCTTGAGGCTAAGTAAGCCCGTGTGAAAGTACGATATAGTCGCATGACACCAGCATTGTCGCGTCACATTACGAACAGAATACTGGATTGTTATTATATCGACGTTACCACTTTCGGCTATTTAAACTAGTTATTCCTTCATCATCAAAAATCGTTTTATTTATAATGTAGGATTGTGTTAATAACATCCAGCTGGGCAAATACAATTATATTGGGATATCAATTGTCGCTGTTAAAGTTACCCTTCGATATCAGTTATTTTTGGGGGTTGATTATTACTACGCAGTGCTGGTATGTATCAGGGTTTAGTACAGTGTCAAAATTGATAGTGCGATTTGTTATGCACTGTTCACTTTAAAGGCAAAATGCAATGAAAAGCCGAGTTTCCTAATGCATTGGAAGATGCCGCATACGGAGTAATCCTGTTTGCGCGTAGTGTAACGTAAAAGTGAAACCGAGTGATGAAATACTTTGTGCGACGCGTTTTCGAAGAAATGGTATCACATTAAGTGTGCCGAAATGGATGGCGAAAGTTAAGTTATGATACGTAACACGTTGACTGCCGTCTCCTAGTGACGAATATTTCACCGCTAGTTAACTTTGTGGAATTACGTATCTCATTTTAGCGTTTTGCTTTTTATCATGGCGTCAACAATTTCTCTGGTACAAAGTTACACTGTCATGCAGGGCAACTTCAGACTAGATTTAAAAAACAAAGAATTTTTCCTCTATCTAATGCTCAAGATAAATTTAGATCGACCCAGAATGAAATCTTTACTCTGCAAACCACCGTGTGATGTGTGGCAGAGGGTACGTCCAATTGTACCAGTTATTATGGATTCATCCTGTTCCATTCACATATGGAGCGCGCGAAGAATGATTGATTGAATGCCTCTGTGCGTACAGTAATTATTCTAATCTTATCCTCACGATCCATGTGTGAACGACGCGTAGTTCAATTCCTTCAGTATCTCTGTGAGACACTCCCACAGATTAAACAAACCTGTGACATTAGTGCTGCCCTTCTCCGTACACTTTCAATATTCCCTGTTAGTCCGATCTGGTACGGGTCCTACACATTTGAGCAATATTCCAGGATGGGCTGCACGCGTGATTTTTAAGCAATCTCTTTTGTAGACTGATAGCACTTCCCCAGTATTCTACCAACGTAAGTCCTACAAAGCGTTATGCCCAGGTAATTGTATGAGTCGGCTGATTCCAGCAGTGACTCACAGATATCATAGTCATAGGCTACTACCTTTTCAATTTTGTGAAGTGCAAAATATTACGTTTCTGAACACGTAGAGCAAGTTGCAAATCTATCCACCACTTTGAAATCTTATCAAGATATTACTGAATATTAATGCAGCTTCTTTCAGATAGTACTTCATCGTAAATAACTGCATCATCCGCAAAAGACCTGATTTTACTGTTAGTACGGTCTGCAAGGTCATTACTATACAACATGAACAGCGAGGGTCCCAGCTCACTTCCCCGGGGAAACCCAAAGTTACTTCTACGTCGGACAATAACTTTCCATTTGAAATAATATGCTGTGTCCTCCCTAACAAAAATTTTTCAACCCAGTCGTAAATTTCACTCGATACCCATATGACCATACTTTTGACAATAAGCACGGGTGCCGTACTGAGTCAAATACTTTTCAGAAATCAAGAAACACTGCATCTACGTGGTTGCCTCGATCCAAGCATTTTAGTATGTCATGTGAGAGAAGTGTGGCTTGGGTTTCACATGATCCATGCTATTTTACATTGAGGAGATCATTCTGATCAAAATATCTCATTATGTTTGACCTCAGAATATGTTCTAAGATTCTGCAACAAACTGATGTCAAGAATATTGGGCGGTAGTTTTGCGGTTCACTTCTACTACCCTTCTTATAGATGAGTGTGACCTGTGCCTTTTTCCCAAGAACTGGGCGGAGCCTCTTTTTCTTTTTGTGTCTGGGGAATCTACAAAAGGTTATAGTTGGAAGAGGGGATAACTAAGGCGCAAATTCAGTATAGAATCTGACAGGAATTCCATTGGGGCCTGGAGCTTTGCTCAGTTTTAATGATTTCAGCTGTATCCCAACGCCACTGACACTAGTACTTATTTCATTCATCTTTTCAGTGGTACAAGGATTAAATTGGCTCAATTCTCCTGAGTTATCCTTTGTAAAGGAACATTTGTATTACAGAGTAAAGCATTTCAGCTTTTGCTTCACTACCCTCAATTTTAGTTCTTGTCTCATTCGCTAGGGTCTGGACACTAACTTTAGTACCACTAAAGCCTTTACTTGTGACGAGGATTTCTTGGGATTTGGTAGTCATTGAAGGCATCACACATTGCTATGTTGACAGCCAAATGCGTTTCATTCAGCATCTCTCTATCTATAGTTGTACATTTTGTCTTACATGTGTGATGCAGTAATTTTTGTTTCTTTAGAAGTTCTTTACAGTGACAGTATACCATGGAGGTTCCCTCCCATTATGAACTGTTCCACTTGGTACATATCTATCCAGTGCCTGGTCAATTATTCTTTTGAACTTGAGCAAGAGTTCCTCTACATGTTATTAAGAAGTAAAAACAATGTTCAAATATCAGGGTATTTGTATCGAACTAGCGTTGTTCAACTTAAATCACCGTCGCCAGATGCTCTCTTTCACAGCCAACGCAAATAAAGGACGATCACAAGCCAGAGAGCTTGAAGGAGGTTAGAAAGACAATTGGAATACTAACTGGATATCACAGAGGAAATAAAACAGTTTTATGTAAGTTTGCAGGCTTTTGTGGCCGTTGTCACTGAAGTTAGAATCTTCTGAACTGTTAGGCCACATCAATTTTCTTGACAATCAACGTTTCAACCACTCAAATGGGATCTTGTTCAAGATCTTGTGGTGTCCTATGTAGACTGGGCACTGTCAGAGACCTGTGTCGTCTTCCGTTACTAAGTTTTCCTGCTCTTGTGCTGGTGAAGTGGGATCATTGTGTAAAAATCTTGGGTTACCATTGGTGGGTCATCAAGAGAAGTTATTCCATGCTAATGCCAAAGAAAGGGGTTATTGGCTAAAACTCCTGAGGCTACCATTGGTGGACCAATGTCAATGGTTAAAAAGGGATTTCTCCCCCACTTATGCTGGAGAAGAGTTATTGCTTAAAATTTCTCCTGCTGTGAACCCATATCAGAGCATAAGAGGAGGGACATTTGACCAAAATGCTGCTGTCGCTTGTTCACTTCCTTCACGGTGGAGAGCCGTGACACCAGAATCCTATAGCCATCCTCTTTATTGAAATTATATACATTCTTAGAAATTTCAATCGCTTCTCGGACTTTTCTTGCATAAATGTTGTTTTCTTTAGCCAGCACATGTATGTTATTGACATCAATTTCAGGACCACAGTTCTCATGAGTTTTCACTGTCTCTGATTTCTTACTTTTGTTTCAACTGCATGTGACTCTTATGTTCCTTAATACATACTTTAATAGTCCTTCCTGCTTCATCCTTTGCTGCAGCCACACGTCATTTCATAGACACTCACAGCATGGAGGCAACAGGTGTACCTGTTTTCCACCAGAAAAAACTTTTACTTTTTTTTGCATGCAGAAAGCAGTTTGGATACCATTTTTCCGTGGAATTCTGCTTATGCTGTCAGTGACCCCAGAAACAGCTATGACAGTTTGTCCGTAGACAGGGCTATTAAGAAAATATTAAGTATCGTAATATGAAGGATGAACTGCCTTACTGTTTGTTTCTGGGGTCACTGATTGCATAGGCAGAATTCTCAGGAAAAATGGTATTCTGACCACTTTCTTCAGGCAGAAAAAAGTAAAAGACTTTTTCCAATGGAAAACGGATGCACCTGATTACTTCCACACTGTGGGTGTCTATGAAATGACATGTGGCTGTAACAAATTGTGTATAGGCGAAATGGAAAGGACTATTGAGGTACCGTATTAAGGAAAATGAACGTCACACACAGTTGAAATAAAGTGTGAAAACAGCAATAGCAGAAGTTGGTAGAACTGTGGCCTTGACATTAATTTCAATAACATACATGTGCTGGCTAAGGAAGCTAACATTTATAGAAGAAAAGTCCAAGAGCAATTGACATTTCTAAGAATGCATATGATAATAATATTTTGGATAAACATGCCCCTTCTCATGCTCTGCCCATTCCGCTTCTAGCCAATGATATGGGCCCACCAATAGGAGATGGAGAAATTTTAACTAATAATCCCTTTCTAACCAATGATGTTGGCCCACCAATGGTAGCCGCAGGAGTTTTAACCAATAACCTCCTTTTTCAGCTTTAGTGTGGTAAAACTTTTCTCACTATTAAATGACAATAGCCCACTAATGGTAGCCCAAGATTTTTACCCAATAATCCAACTTCTACAGCACAAGCGTGGGTAAACTATCCTTTATTAGACAAGGTGAAACTGATCTCTGACAGTGCCCAATCTACAGAGGATACCAAAAGATCCCAGCACAGGGGTTGAAACATCGCTTGTTTGAAGAAATATGATGCAGCCTACAACCCAGAAGATCTTAACTTCAATAAAACTGTTACTTTCAGCACAAAATAATGCAAGTAAGTAGACCAACAATTATATGAAACAAAAGTGGTAAGTTGTACAAAGACACCTTTACCACTAAAAAGTTACCCTGGTTGACTGTCACATGCGCAATGTAATGGACAGTATTATTACCTGTCCAGGGACGACATTAGTCACGAGGCCCTGCTGTGGCTACCAGTGGCCACACAGTGTCAGGTGTGCAGTTCTGCTGTGACCGCATGTGGCTACTTGGCAATCACTGTGTTAAACTCGTAGACATCATAGAGTGGGCTTCCAAGCCAATGGAGCAAGGTACTGGTACATGTAGTGGAGTGTGAATTATCCAATCAAGTCAGGTTACAATGTACCCATATCAGTAGGAAACAGTAAGAAAACTGACAGGTGGAGATACAGTGATAAACAGTAACATAGATAACACAGTCACTACAGTGTTAAGGCTTAGTGAGAGTCCGAACTGCCCATGTGGGCAGTTCGCCTTATGCACACCACGGTCAGCTATGAACACAGCCCAGACAGAACGCAGCAGTCCGGGTGTCAACTGGCACTCATTGCGAGTGAGTGAGCTGGTGTGCAGTAAACATTGTAGTGTTTCGAGAATTTTGGAGTACATTCTAGAACCACTCGGCCTTCCACCGTTTCGAACACCGATATTTTAGAGGTGAGTGGGAGAAACGAATGCGCCCTACTGTGCGTCACCTATTTGTATGTGCAGATCAAAAAACAGTTACGAGAAAAAGATGGATCTGGCGGCCAAATGGCGGCAGATAAGTACCTGCTGTACGGTCCACAGAGTTTCCGTGTACAGGTAGAGAAGAACAAGAAAAGTTTATGTAATATTCTGTGCTCTTTAGTGTCTGTGCTGATTGTAAAAAGACTAATGAACAACTGAATATAGATTTCTATGTACATTCACATACTGGACTCGCTTGAGACTAGAGACTTTTAACTTACTTCATGTCTAGGCTGTGAACGAAGCAAGACACATGTATGATGTTTATAAGTTATTTGGTTATCAAACCAGTGTTATTTGAATATGTGTACATGATTCTAATGTTTAAGGACTGAGTTAGCTTGCAAAAGTTGTTGTCTGTGGAAGTTGAAAATATAAAGTTATTGAACTGAAAAGTATTCTATGAGTACCCAAATTATTTCAAGGATAGAGAAATAGTTTAATAAATTCCTTTCACTACCTATAGTCTTCGGAGAAGAAGCTTTTGGGAGATCGACGTAGTTGATTACCCAGAAAAGAGTATCGGCTACACACTACAGGCAAGTTAACTGACTACAGAGACATGTCAGCCTTGCAACCCAATACCACACTGTCTCTTGTCATCCTAAAAATATTTGAACGTGGCGACCCAAGTGACAGGACCCGAAGAAAATGGGAATTTTAAGACAAAAACGGGGAGAAGATATTATGAGTTTCCATAGCAACCAGGCCTAACAGGATACAAGAACTGTTTCCAGTAAATGTATTTAGTCCAATAAACCAATGGAAGAAAGTCTTCGTCATCTGCGGAGCTAGTTGGCATATAAACTTCTACTACTGTGGTTGGCATGGGCTTCATGTCTATGTTGGCCACAATAATGCGTTCACTATGCTGTTTGTAGTAGCTTACCCGAACTCCTGTTTTTTTATTCATTATTAAACCTACTCCTGCATTACCCCTATTTGATTTTGTATTTATAACCCTGTATTCACCTGACCAGAAGTCTTGTTCCTCCTGCCACCTAACTTCACTAATTCCCACCATATCTAACTTCAACCTATCCATTTCCCTTTTTAAATTTTCTAACCTACCTGCGCGATTAAGGGATCTGACATTCCACGCTCCGACCTGTAGAACACCAGTTTTCTTTCTCCTGATAATACCATCCTCCTGCTTAGTTCTCGCCCAGAGATCCGAATGGGGGACTATTTTACCTCCTGAATATATTACCCAAGAGGACGCCATCATCATTTAACCATACAGTAAAGCTGCATGCCCTCGGGAAAAATTACGGCTGTAGTTTCCCCTTGCTTTCAGCCGTTCGCAGTACCAGCACAGCAAGGCCGTTTTGGTTAATGTTACAAGGCCAGATCAGTCAATCATCCAGACTGTTGCCCCTGCAACTACTGAAAAGGCTGCTGCCCCTCTTCAGGAACCACATGTTTGTCTGGCCTCTCAACAGATACCCCTCCATTGTGGTTGCACCTACGGTACGACCATCTGTATCGCTGAGGCACGCAAGCCTCCCCACCAACGGCAAGGTCCATGGTTCGTGGGGGGTTGTATATGGTACCAACTGATTTTTCTGTCAAAATCTCCCTGATGCTATTCAATCTGTATATTGAGCAAGCAGTAAAGGAAACAAAAGAAAAGTTCGGAGTAGGTATTAAAATCCATGGAGAAGTAGTAAAAACTTTGAGGTTCGCCGATGACATTGTAATTCTGTCAGATACAGCAAAGGACTTGGAAGAGCAGTTGAACGGAATGGACAGTGTCTTGAAAGGAGGATATAAGATGAACATCAACAAAAGCAAAACGAGGATAATGGAATGTAGACAAATTAAATCGGGTGATGCTGAGGGAATTAGATTAGGAAATGAGACACTTAAAGTAGTAAAGGAGTTTTGCTATTTAGGGAGTAAAATAACTGATGATGGTCGAAGTAGAGAGGATATAAAATGTAGACTGGCAATGGCAAGGAAATCGTTTCTGAAGAAGAGAAATTTGTTAACATCGAGTATAGATTTAAGTGTCAGGAAGTCGTTTCTGAAAGTATTTGTATGGAGTGTAGCCATGTATGGAAGTGAAACATGGACAATAACTAGTATGGACAAGAAGAGAATAGAAGCTTTCAAAATGTGGTGCTACAGAAGAATGCTGAAGATAAGGTGGGTAGATCACGTAACTAATGAGGAGGTATTGAATAGGATTGGGGAGAAGAGAAGTTTGTGGCACAACTTGACTAGAAGAAGGGATCGGTTGGTAGGACATGTTTTAAGGCATCAAGGGATCACAAATTTAGCATTGGAGGGCAGCGTGGAGGGTAAAAATCGTAGAGGGAGACCAAGAGATGAATACACTAAGCAGATTCAGAAGGATGTAGGTTGCAGTAGGTACTGGGAGATGAGGAAGCTTGCACAGGATAGAGTAGCATGGAGAGCTGCATCAAACCAGTCTCATGACTGAAGACCACAACACACAACAACAGCATTATTATGTTTTATGAGTGTCCATACGAACACTTTTATTTTGCCCAGAGTTCCTCCAGACTATAAAAAGTTTATAAATAATAAGACCATTGCGTACTAAAGAAGTAGTGCAAAGAATTGGAATAAAGAATAAAGTACTCAAGTGTCATGAACACCTGGAGTTTGCGATTGGAAATTGAGACAGAGTCCTAACGAATCCTAACTAATGGGAAAACTTACCAGATCACGATAGAATATTTGGGGTTGATGTCAAAATAGAGTGAGAGTAGAATAAATTAAAGATTAGCTAAAATTTATTCTAAATGAGTACAAAGATCTATGTTGGAATGTATATTGTTAGAATTGTATGTGATATAAATTTACATAATGATTGTACAAAATATCGCGTGTTCAATTTAAAGGGGAGAATGTGTAGTGCTTCGAGAATTTCAGAGTAAATTCTGGAACCACTCGGCCTTCCACCGTTTCGAACACCCAATATTTTAGAGGTGAATAGGAGAAATGAATATGCCCCACTGCACATCACCTATTTGTGTGTGCAGGTCAAAAAACAGTTACGAGGAAATGATGGACCCGGCGTTCGAACGGCAGCAGACAAGAACCTGCTGTATGGTCCACAGAGTTTCCGTGTACAGATAGAGAAGAACAAGAAAAGTTTATGTAGTATGCTCTTTAGTGCCTGTGTTGATTTTAAAAAGACTAATGAACAATTGAATATAGATTTCTATGTATATTCACGTATTGGACTCTTGTGACTAGAGACTTTTAACTTACTTCATATCTAGGTTGTGAACGAAGCAAAACACAAGTATGATGTTCATAAATTATTTGGTTAGCAAACTAATGATATTTGAATATGTGTAAATGAGTCTAATGTTTAAGGACTAAGTTAGCTTGCAGAAGTTGTTGTCTGTGGAAGTTGAAAATATAAGCTGGCCGGAGTGGTCGAGCGGTTCTAGGTGCTACAGTCTGGAACCACGCGACTGCTACGGTCGCAAGTTCGAATCCTGCCTCGGGCATGGATTTGTGTGATGTCCTTAGGTTAGTTAGGTTTAAGTAGTTCTAAGTTCTAGGGGAATGATGACCTCAGAAGTTAAGTCCCATAGTGCTCAGAGCCATCTGTACCATTTAAGTGACTTGAGAGATGTGTGAGCCTTGCAACCCAATACCCCACACCGTCTCTTGTCATCCGAAAAACATTAGAACATGAGTAACAGCTCTGATGACCATAAACAGTTACTTTTATTAGCACTCACTTCCAGGAAGCGAATAAAATGGGTGTATGAAAGTAACACTAAATGAAAAGGTTATGGTCAATTTCACTGTCTTTGCAAGGAACTGTGATCTTGTGAAGACTGTTTCTTCAGTTATTTTTGAATGTCTCATGAACAATATGAAATGTTACAAAAGTTCATTCAACTAAAAATTTGCAAAATTGAAATGATCTGGAGGAGGCCAATAATGTCATAGGCTAGTTAGTAAGTCAGTTAGTTTCATGTTCTATGAATCATGTAGCATGGTAAATCATAATAATATGGAATGGATCATTTTACATTCATAGCGCAAATTAATTTCTAAACATGGCTACATGTTGAACATATGAAAGTTCATAGCGCAAATTAATTTCTAAACATGGCTACATGTTGAACATATGAAAGTGAAAAAAATGCAGATGTGAGTTAGGAATTCCTACCCATCTTCATTTACACATTACAATAATAGAAATTACTCTATGGAATAGAAGGAGTTGTCAAGGAGGAATTTTATCAATTTGTTTTCAAATTTTACATTGCAGTCTGTCAGACATTTTATATCACTAGATAAGTGATCAAAATTTTTTGTTGCAGCACTGTGCACCCTATTTTGTGCTAAAGACAATGTCATTTTTTTCCTTCTGGTATTGTAATTACGTACATTATTGTTTCTTTTGAACTGTAGTGGATTATTTACAACAAACTTCATGAGTGAATAAATATACTTTGAAATAGTAGTCATAATGCCCAATGCCTTAAACAGATGTCTACAAGATGATCATGGGTGACCACCACATATTATTCTTACAGCACTTCTTTCAGTAATAAAGACTTTCTGTCTTAAAGATGAGTTAACCCACATCATTCTCTATGCATTATTGAATGAAAATATATCAACTTACTGATTTGTCTCTGCCCCACATTTGCAGTGATTTTAAGTGCAAATGTGGCTGAATTAATTGTTTTAAGAGTTCCAAAATGTGCTTTTTGCAGTTTAAATTCTCATCAATTTGGACACTTAAGGATTTTGAAGTTTCCACCCTATTTATTATTTTCTTGCCATGTGTTTCACTTACCATTGAGTTTGTGGCAGTGATATTTTTCATGTCTGGTGCAAAGTGACATCAAAAGTGCGCGAGAGTGTTCTTTTTTTTTTTAAAAAAAAAATCATGTGTTGTTTTTTATCTTTGCCGTAAGACTATAGAATCTCCTAGTTTTTTTTTACTTCTGTTTTTTTTAGTTTCTTCTCATTGTGAGTTTTCACAAATAAATATTTATTCATTAACTCATTATACCGGACTGCTATGCAATTATTTGTTGTAGGCAAGTCGCCTACATAATTGCTGATCTCCGATTAAGGAACTTTAAATCTTTTGTTAGCTACGTCGAACATTAACTGCAAAAGTAATGAACGACGACGGCAAACAATACGGTTCGATAACGGAAGAAATTCAGAGGCTTCAGAATGAGATAGAAACTTTACAGTTGCATATTTCGAAAGATATGAACTTAAAGCATATATCAGACCAAAGGAATGACGTTGGTTCAACAACCATGGCACACACTAGCAAGGCAACATCATCAGAAACTGGGACTACTGCAGCGCAACCACAGCAAGTAACAGCAATGGAAGTACCCGCTGGTTTCAACGCTTCACCAACTCAACGTTTACAATTACAGGCGCCCCCATTCATGCCTTCTCAGCCACACACATGGTTCTCGATAATGGAAAATATATTTCTACAACAAAAAATAGTCAGTGATCACAAGAAGTTCACCTTGGTGATAAGTAATTTGGACCATCAGACCTCAGTTTTGATATCTGACATTATAGTGAACCCGCCTACAGAAGGAGCATACTGTAGACTGAAAGAAGAATTAATTTCTCGGTGTGTGAAGTCAGTCGACATCAGAGTCAAACAAGTACTGTACCAAGAGAAACGGGGAGATAGGACCCCGTCAGAACACTGGCATCATTTGCACAGCCTGGTAGATAGATCGACAGTCTCTGATAGACTGTTACTCCATGTACGGCAACAACAGCTACCAACGCAAGTAAGAACTACACTAGCTATATACAACGAAAGATCAGTTGACAAACTGCTGCTCGCTGCAGACAGAATCTACGAGACGCACGAGCCTACTGCAACAGTCGCAATGACGTCGACAAATGCCATGTATGGTAACTACCATTACCAGCAAGACCAAACTGACAATATAACAGTAAACTGTGCCATGGTTGCGACGTGACAAACAACAAAAAGTTCAAACAAAATTAGAGATTTAAAAACTGCAATAGAGGATTTGCGAGCGCAGCTACGCACGCTACAGCGACCACAAGTTATCTTTAAGCGCAAGAGAGACCGGGCTGGGCGTGAAACACAAAGTCAACAAGAGGACGAGCGTAAGGTGTTTGTACACGAAGACTTGTACAATTGCTCTCACATAATGTTGCGAACAGACTCAGTCAAATCACCTTTACAACCACCATATACGGGCCCATTTCAGGTGCTGAGTAGAAATAAGCATACTGTGGACATAATGTACAATGGTGTTCCGACAAAGGTATTGATTGAGCATGTCAAGCCAGCATGGGTTTTACCCTCTCCGACCTCTGACACCATGCCTGTGCATCAACACATGATGGACATAGAGCATACCGAAACACCGCTCAGTACATCGTCCGAGACAGGTGAATCACCACCACAAACAACAATGTCACCGCCCCCGAGACACCCGACGCACACCAGAGCTGGACGTCGAATAAAATTCAAGTATCAAGATATCCCTGGGGTTCCGCACTTTAAGGGGGGGGAGGGGGGGGCTGTGTGGCAGTGATATTTTTCATGTCTGGTGCAAAGTGATATCAAAAGTGCACGAGAGTTTTTTTTTTTTTTGTCATGTGTTGTTTTTTATCTTTGCCGTAAGACTATGGAATCTCCTAGTTTTTTTTTACTTCTCTGTTGTTGTTTTTTTAGTTTCTTCTCATTGTGAGTTTTCACGAATAAATATTTTTTCGTTAACTCATTATACCGGATGGCTATGCAATTATTTGTTGTAGGCAAGTCACCTACAAGTTATTACCGCTAGATGTGGAGAACTGAATATGTTGTCTCTTTTTAAAATGGAGGGTGAGACCATTCACAGAAAACAACTCAGTGATACTTTTGAGAATACTGTTTACCACTTCTTTGTATTTAAGTTTGGATTGATCACAATACTAATGTCATATGAAGAATAATAGTGGACCTAAGATTGAGTCTTTAGGAGCCCCATACCTGATATCTCCTCAGACAGAATTATGTCCCTATACTGTAATGATTGATTACTAAGTACAACTTAATGCATTCTGTTGATTAGATATGACATTATCCATTGGTTGGTTACACCATTAACCCTAGAAAAGTTCAGTTTATGTAAGAGAATACTGTGATTCACACAGTTAAATGCCTTAGATAGGTCGCAGGAAACATCAACTGGTGCTGTTTTATTCTTTATTGCTTGCAAAAATTTGTTGAGTGAACATGTAAATGGCATTCGTAGTAGCAACTCCTCTGATACCCAAACTGCAATTTGCTGAGAATGTTATTGTTACTAAGGTGAGATACTATTCTGGAATACATCACATCCTCTAAGGATTTGGAAAATGATGTCAACATGAAACAGATCAGTAGTTATTGATGTCTCTCTTATATTTGTCTTAAAGAGGGGTTTAATAATATCATATTTCAGTCTCTCTAGAAAAGTGCCTTGGGTAGTGATGGACTATATTTCATATTATTATGTCGGAAAGATTGACAGTTTGTTTGAGGTATTCACATTATTTATGGTGTTAATAAATTTTTCCTTCACTGCTTGATAGAACATTATTTATGATAGACATCATTTACTTTATCCTATTATTTACCATAACTATATATTTTCAAAACTAGTAACAATCATTGAAATTGGAACTATGTAAATAAATTATAAGCTGAAATATATTGTCAGTGTTGTGTACAAACAAATGTGAGCATAATTTCTGCCTTCTCATACATATCTTTTACAGAAAAAAAGTCATTGGAAGATTCCCTTAGTTCCAGAATAGCAATGGTGATTTCATTATCAGCACCACATTGTGGCATCACCAAGATGTGTGATGTAGGGACCGCAGGGGATAGTTGCAATGGTGTTTCATCATTTAATACCGCAAGTTCAGCCTTTCCAAACAAGTGTGCAAGTTTTCTTGTAGTTTGTGTTCAAGCAAGGAATGTCTTTAATGAGTGTGCATAACGCAAAATAAATTTTCTATATTGTCGAACTCACAGTTCTCTCTCCTTTGCAATACTTGGCATGAAGATAATTTATGACTGCAGTTACATCATCATTTTTTTTCATTTTGGCTTTTTCACTGGAGGAGCTGATATTGCAGATTCATTTAAAGCATCTTCTTCTCAGTCCCCATCATCAGCCATTTATTCCATTGACTCTTCAACATTTGATAATGTAACATGGGATGACAGTGTGTCAGAAAGAAACTCCAAAAGACCTGCCCATGGCCAGTTCTGATACTTCTTGGCTGAATCCATGCTTTTCTTCATGAATTTTAGGTAGTCACAGTAGGAGTCTCTAGGTTCTTCCATTTTACTTGTACAGCCTCACCTGTCAATTGGACAACACGCAAATCACTTATTTCATTTATTGCTAAGATATAGTATAGTACACTTTGTTCCATATATTTGACTCACAGCACACCATTGCTTTTTCGTCCTGCATGGAAAGAACAACTGTTTCCATCATAAACAAATGTGTGTGCCAAGAACTGTTCAACATTTTACAATCATCGTATTTACCTGAATCGTTGGAAATGTGTATAAAATTGAGATGGGCTTTTTGGAATGATGGCCATTTCATAAATGCATTGGCAGCATAGATGGGAAGCATTTGAGAATAAAGTGCCCTAAAAATTGTGTATAAAAATATTTTTTGTTACAGGAACTTTTTCAATTGTCCTGCTTGCAATTGTTGATCATGATTACAATTTCATGTTTGTTGACATGGGTAGCTATGGCAGACGTTCTCACTACATGGTTTTTTAAAACAGTGTTTTTCCAAGAATTCATACAAGGCAAATGTATTCTGCCTTTGAAACCATTGCCAGCAACAAACATGCTCGTCCCTCATGTGTGGGATGAACCGTGTTCGGGGCAATCGATTTCTCCTCTGCTCCGATTCTCTTAGTGCCTTACAATCATTTCTGAATCCGTACCCAACTGAGGAGATGGTCCAGCTGATATATGACCGACTGTACTTGCTCCAACGGTGGGATAAGGAGGTGTCCTTCTGCTGGGTGCCTGGTCATGTAAGAATATGGAGCAATCAACAGGCCGATCGGACTGCCAAGGAAGCCTGCAGAGAGCAGGATGTGATCCAGTGTGCTATTCCCTTACAGTCTGTCATATCTGCACTCCACAAGAAGTGCATGGAGTTGTGGGAGGAAGAATGGCTGGCAGTGACGGCCAATAAACTGCGGTTGGTGAAGTCAACAACTCGGCCGTGACGTTCCTCCTGCCGGTTGCTCAGGCAGAAAGAAGTGCCCCTCATACGTCTTCGGATCGGGCACTGTCCTCTCACACATAGCTTTCTATTACAGTGGGAGGATCCACCATTTTGTGATGCTTGTGGTGTGCACATCTCTGTCCACCACATACACAGCAGGGTGTATACAACCCGGGACAACTGGGAGATCCGGGAAAAACCCGGGAATTTTTCCATCTGGGAGAAAACCGGGAAAAACCTGGGAATTTTTTAGAATTCCAGGAATTTTTCATTGTTTTAGTTTTCCGTTAAATTTTTGTAACTTTGGGTGGTAAGAACCAATACTCTGAGAAAGAATATTACTGTATCTCACTACTGCAGAATAATACTGCAGCAATAAAACATGAACGAGAGGAAAAAAACGAAAATAAAACTTAAGTTGCAAGGGAAATGCACCATAAACACGAACAAAACACGGTGCTCATACAAGCGTCTGCCAGCAGGAAAATATCTCAGAGGCTTTAGGAAGACTGCAATGTTTCATAACAGCAAATTGCCTCCACTGAGCGTGATATCACAACTGTTTACATTAGATTCGCATGAGTGGTTGCAAGCGAGCTTATGCGCAAGTGGAGTTGAGTCGTGTATGAGTAGTACCTTCTCCGCTTCTGGCTACAGAAGGGTGGCAGTTAGCTGTATAACCAATAGCAGCAAGCAGCCAGATGCTATCCGGCAAAATTTTACTGATGCGCCTAAGCTGCCAGATCCACGTTTGCGTAACAAGCCCGGAACTAGGGGGTGGGGACAAACCTGTCCCGGGTGGCAGATTCGGGGAGGGAGGGGGGGGGGGGGGCAAATTCATATTGTTCTTCAAAAGCTAGAGAGTGTGAATGAAATGTGAAACTATTTTCTAACATCGAACTTTTTGCTTGTAGTAGGCCTAATAGGCATTTGATATTGGTACTACGTTCATTATATTCTGTCGTGTTGTTATAAAAATGACCATTTTTGCCAAAGCAGTCCCATTTGTTTGGTGTGTGTAACAATTGCTGCAATATTAAGCCGGCCTATTTCGTTTTAGCCGGCCGGTGTGGCCGTGCGGTTATAGGCGCTTCAGTCTGGAACCGCGTGACCGCTACGGTCGCAGGTTCGAATCCTGCCTCGGGCATGGATGTGTGTGACGTCCTTAGGTTAGGTAGGTTTAAGTAGTTCTAAGTTCTAGGGGACTGATGACCACAGATGTTAAGTCCCATAGTGCTCAGAGCCATTTGAACCATTTTATTTTGTTTTATCTAGCAGACAGTGGCAAAATACACATAAACAGATCGAGAAACCACACCAGTCTTGGGTACTACTTGTATTAACAGCTTTTCTAGTATTAGAAAATGACATTTCATTTTTTCATGTAGCAAAATGTTGACGAACTTTGATGGGGTAATAGATTCTTTTCCAGAAAGGAAAGTACGCCTTATAAAGCTGTGGCAAGATTAGAGAGAGAGAAAAAAGCAATAACTTGAGGATTGAAGAAATGTGTACCGCCTTGCTTGTCTCATGTCTTTACTTGTTTTGTGTATCCTATATTTAATTTTATGTGACACAAAACAGCAAGTTATTAGCTAACAGGCAGTAAGGACTGCAAATTTTCTTAAGAGCTCTTGTTCTGCCGGATACAGATAATCCTATCCAGTGTTAATTGCGAGATTTTTTTAAAGAGGGGCAGGATGTCAAACCGGCTGACTAGGAGCAGGAGAGGCACCACAGGACATTTTAATTTTCAGTAGCCCCAATATAGTTTGATGGCACCCATTACAAAATATTATACGTATTAATTCCACAGAGTGAAATACAGAGACGTGCGATGGAGGAATGCTGTGTGAAGAGGCGTGGCACTGCTCTTTGGCAAACAGACCAAATAACATGTCTTACACTCCCTCAAACATATATGTTTTATCTATCGGACTCTTCAGAGAGATGTGCCCTACAAAATGAAGGTATTTTTGAAAAGTCGATTTTTAAAATTTTTGGTGTCCTACCTCAAACACTCGAGGGAGGGGGAGCGCCACTATCAAATATTGCCCCGGTTCGGAAATATTGTAGATCTGGATCTGATGCACAGAGCAGTCTGAGTTGTAGTAGAGAGGTGGTAGTGTCCATGTGACTTGTTTTTACGTTTAAGTGATTTTGCTGTTTCCTCTTCGTTAATTGCTCTCACATCAAATGGAAACAAAATGGATTTCTGTGGCCGGGAGCTATGAAGTGAATTAAAATACTCTCACATAATTACAGAAGGCTAAAATATGTTATTAGTTTCAGATTTTATTTTGTTTCCACCTTTCTGACAGTCAAGTGTTAATCACCGTGCAGAAAAAATGATTCAAATGGCTCTGAGCACTATGGGACTTAACTTCTGAGGTCATCAGTCCCCGAGAACTTAAAACTACTTAAACCTAACTAACCTAAGAACATCACACAAATCCATGCCCGAGGCAGGATTTGAACCTGTGACCGTAGCGGTCCCGCGGTTCCAGACTGTAGCGCCTAGAACCGCTCGGCCACCCCGGCAGAACAATGAAGTTATTTTTGCCAGAAAGAAACATACAGTGTTTGGTGGAATTCCAATTATACTTTCATAGTGCGAAAATATGCAGTGTACATGTTGCTGCACATCAGACATCTTTCCAAAATGTCTTTTTTTTCCCCTGAGTTTCGTTTTCTAAAGTGCTGGGAAATTCTACGCCGGTGTATAAAACCACAACCATTGAAAGGACTGATAAGTTTTACAGTGCTGAGGAAAAGTATACTGTTACTTAACATGGAAAAAGTGTATTTTCATCCGGAAGAAAGTGTATTTTTAACTGGGAAATCCGGGAAAAATCCAGGAATTTTTTTCCTCATCCACGTGTACACCCTGAACAGACTGCATTTTATACCGTGATGTAAGGGCAGAAGCACAAGTTGATGGGGATCTGCCCTGTGTTTTAGCTAATGATGAGACGTGTGTGTCTAGGGTTTTAAAGTTTTGTGATGTGTCTAGACTCTGGCCTAAACTTGTAGGCTGGAGGTTTTAGTGTATTGCAGAGTGGCTGGCTCCTCCCTTTTTTCCATGCAGTCAGCCAGCCACTTCCATCTGATATATTGTTTTAGCTCTCTCTACCACTTTCTTCCTGGGTTCTCCATGTTTGACTGCTGGCGGCATGCTTCATCCCACACTTCGGTGTGGGTAGGCACATATTTTTCCAAGCTTGTTTCCTGTGTCTTACGTTCTGTTTTATCTTATTGTTCTGAGTCTTTTCTTGACACCCGTCTCAATCTGTTACTGAGCAGGCGCTGAAGACCTTGCCGTCGTGTGCCCTTAAAACCCTCTCCATCCATCATGTGTGGGTGGTGATGAAGGTTTTTGTGGCGATCTAGCAGTGATCATGTGATACAGCATGAGGAAATTCTTTGACCAGTGCTATGGCTCTGCTACAGGACAGTCTTTGAGTTAGTGTATTCCGGTCTTCTGTGGTGTACACATGTTCTTTGATGTATCTCACCTAGCAATGAAGTGTAGATCCACAGTATTCATGAGCACCATTATTTAACTTTGAGCATCCTCAGCTGTGTCTACTCTTCATTGGTGACCCCACATCAGATGTCTTTATTAGCTGCGGATTATTCTATGTTCTGTGACTCATCTTGCTTGCAAAAACTATGGAGCCACCTCACAACCTTTGTGCTGGAGACAAGAAAATCCAAGACAGTGATTTATACGGTGTTCAGTCCAGTGCTTTGCATCAGCAATCAGAACCCTTGCCTTGGGTTTAACATGTAAGTGACATTTTCTAGGACAGTTCCTGTGGTGTCAACAATGAACCATATGAATCTGAACAATGTGTACCAATTACTGATCTTCTGCTTGAGTTTAGTGATGATGCAACTCATTCGCATACCAGCAAGACACTTTTCAACAAACTGTCATTGACAGACATGGAATAATGTTGATCGACTGTGTCAAGCCTACCACATCACATACAATTATGCCACATTCCACTCGGTCGAGCCATACACGAATACTTTACCAGGATCCTTCCACATCCTGGCAAACACTGGAAATTTCACCTGCCATCTGTCCAGATATGGTGCCACAGGCATACCAAAATTTTGACTCGTTACACAAGCTGTCACCTTCCCAGCCAAAAAAATCTGCTACGTGGTTCACTATTGCAAGCGCATTCTCCATAATAATTCATGATGACAGCTCTGTGTTCATCACATTACTGTGCCACATTGTCGAGAATGATGACCTAGTTAGTGACATTATTTTGTCACCCCCAGCTACCAACAAATATGATATGGCAAAGACAACCATTATCCAGCATCTCGCCTGAATGCTGGAACAATTGTTGCATCAGGTTGTAATGAAGGCTTAGACACGAAGACATCTTTGCAACTCTGGAGGCAACTGTGAGCACTCCATCAACTCAACACTCATTTCAGATCACACCCAATGGACACTGAAGACCATAAAGTTACCTCCCCAGTTGCAGTTAACAATGACCTTGCATGAAAATGAGACATTAAAGATGAAATTAATTATGCAGGACAGACTTGTAGCCCTGTTACAACAGCAACAATGTGTTAATTCACCAGCCAACAATTACCAGCCCTGCCTCATTCAGGAATCATGCCACAATGTGTGGCAGCAGGCAGCTGAATGATTCTGAGCACACACGAATGCTGTGTAGGATGACGTCACCTGCACCTGTCCTGGCTGTAACCCCAACCAGCCAAATAAATACATGGCTGGCTAACAATGACACACCACCCATTGACGAGAAGACACGACCACACCTATGTCGGTTTTGTGGCCATTTCGGCAATCAAGCACATAATCATATGGTGACTTGTGAGCACCCACATGAGATAAATGATCCATATCACTGCCCAAATTCAAGCCGCCTACTGCTTCATCAAGTTTGGCAATCTCATTGCACACCATCCTCCTATGGTAGGGCTCTACATCTTGTATCAGGCATGTATCCACTATTTCCTCATTTTCACTGGGTCTGAGGTGAGCATCACCCCACACAGACTACCAGAAAAACTTACCTCCATTTCAACTCCATGCAGTGAATGATTCACACATTGCAGTTGATGTAAACACATCTTGAACCTTGGACTTTCGCATAGACGGCATATTCTCTTGGTAGTTTTTCATCCTTGACATCAGTGACTCAGTATTTTGGGCTGACTCTCTGAGAAATTTCCATCCCTCCCCCCCAATGTGCCAATGGAACTCTTCTATATCACAGCAGCGGACGTTCTGTGACTGGAATCACTGGTGCCCCACCTTCCTTCATGCAAGCACTGACATTGACCCCAGCACACAGACTATAAACATTATCAACAGATTCTGTGAGACTGCATGTCGTCAACATTGGGATTGCAACGAATTGCTCAGCAATACTTCAACATACAGGAGAAAAAGCTTTGTCTTTGCAAAAAGGATCACACTATATACGACAAAGTTGTGCATCTACAGACAAGCTCACCGCCACAAGTCTGTACTCAAAACAGCTCGCTCAAGAGCAGCCTCAAAGCAATTAGGCTTTCCATTGTTAAGTTGGTTATAGAGGAGTTATTGCAAGCTGGTAATTATTAGATACAATAGATCTTAGGCCTTGCTCATTTGACTCATATCAAAGGATGGCACCTGTAGACTGAGTGGTGACTATCAGGCTCTTAACTCCTGTACGATACTGGATGGTTATTGTGTTCTGAATATCCAGGACTTTGCACATTATTTTATTTCCACAGTATTCAGTGTGTCATATTGTAAGAAAGCATATTTTTAGATCCCTGTGAACACAGATTACATTCTGACGAGAGCTATTATCACCCCTTTTGGACTTTATCAACCCCTGTATCTGCTATACAGAGATAAAATCCAGCACAGACTTGGCAAAGATTCGCAGACAAATGCTCTTTTCAAATTTCCCTTCTACTATGCTTACTTGGATGATATTTTAGTCTTCTATGCTTCCCAAAGGGATCATGATGAGCATCACAAACTAGTTTTTGATGCTTCACGCAAACATGGGGCCATGATCAGTGATCATAAAAGTCAGCTGAGACAATCTCAGGTAGCTTCCTCAGCCATTTGCTTTCCCATGAGGAATACAGCCTACACCACAGTGTGTCAAACTGATTCTTCAACTACTGTGGCCACATACCTTTCATGAATTACACTGATTTCTCAGCATGATAAATTATTATTGTACACACACCAATTTCTCAACATGATAAACTTTTATTTTAGACATCTGCCTTATGCTCTGCCATCCAGGTACTTCTTAGGAATGTATTAGCAGGCAAGCACACCTCAGGCAAAAAGTGTATTAACTGGACTCTGCAGATGCAAAAATCATTTGAGAAATTGAAGACTGCTGTTTTCAGGCTACAGAGCTGGCATACTCATCTGGCGATCAACTCTGATGTGAGTAAATTTTGGAGTGGGTGGTGTTCTCCAACAGTCAGTAGCTGGCATGTGACAGCCACTGCATACCTTTTCGAAAAAGCTGACGGACTCCCAGTGTAAGTATTTGGTCTGTGACAGGGAACTGGTGACAGTGTACAAAGCAATACGGTTTTTAAAGATGACTTTGAGGGCAGATCTTTGACAGTGTATATGAATCATTGCCACCTAGTGGATTCTATTCGCAGCCCAACAAAAAGATTGTTGCCCATGGTGCTTCCACCATTTGGACTGCATCACACAACTTAACAACAGATTGTGAACATCTTCATGGTGTGAACAATGTTGTGACTGATTTCCTTTCACGGATCGATGTTCTCTTAGTACATATTGATATCAACAAATTTGCAACTGTGCAACTAAAGGATGCACAGTTACACAAACTCCTGAATGAAAAGGTAACAATATTGTGCATTGAACACTGCATTGTACCTGGCTCTTCAAGACAAGTACTGTGTGATGTCTCACAAAGCTGCCTTCATCCGCTAGTACCAGTCGCTATGAGGCGAACCATTTTTGATAACTTACGTAGGCGATCTCACTGTGGGAGCTGACATCCAACAAAGCTTGTCACAGACCACTTCATATGACCAAATGTCAAGAAAGACCATAAATCTTAGCTCAAGCGTGTACTTCTTGCCGAGGTTCTGAAACAGGATGGCATGCACAATCACAACATTTCAGTGAATCTGCTTAGACTTTGTTGGACCCTTCCCTGATTCAAATGGTTACTGATATATTTCTCAGTGATCAACAGAGTGACATTCTGGGTCAAGGCTATACAAATTTCTGACATCACTATCGAACTACTACTTAAGTTTTTTCAGTCTGTGGATTTCTCATTTTGGCTGACCCACTGCAGTAACAATAGATCAAGGTAGACAATTCAAGTCAGTACGTTTTATCGAACTTTGTCACTTATGTCATCTTCAGTGCTTCTGAACAACAGCTTATGGTCCACAAAGTAATGGACTGGTAGAGTGCTGGTTCTGCAGACTTAAAACAGCTCTCTTGCTTCATGGAAAGGAATTGATAGATGCCCTGTGTTGGGCTCTTTTGGGTGTACATTTGGCTTGTAAAGAGGATCTCCGCTAGTCTTGGGAGGAACTCTTGTATGGAGAATCGCTCACACTTTGGGTAGACTTCACAGTGCAATCCCAACTGCCTACAGACAAAGAACTGCTGCATCTTGTTTGCAGAGTCATGTAACAGATTGCACATCTAAAGATGCCACACGCACAGGTGAAAGGCTCTCAGAAAATCTTCTTCCATAAAGCTCTGCAGCACTTTCATCACATTATACTGTGAGACAGTACTATCTGACCAGCGTTACACCTGTTCTGCCAAGGCTCACATAAGGTGATAAGATGGGGCAACAACACGTTTGCCATTTTTCTGCATGAGAAATTGACTACTGTTACAGTTAACAGACTTCGAGTGGCATGGACCCTGCTTAACACCACTGAGTTGCCTGGGACTAGCATTAACCACAGAGATGACACTCTGCACAAAGACCTGGATGACAACAAAATTATGGCGTGAGTTGACTTGCACCAGTTCCAACCTGAAGAGATCTCAGTCAAACTAATCTACAACATCCATGTCATGGAAAGACAACAATGTGAGCAATGTGTCCGTGATAACACTCTTCCAGGGACATTCTCTTGACAATACAGACTCTCATTGGATGTTGATCTGGATTCCATTATTTCCACATTTTCAGCAGATGGAGGTTCTCATGATCACAGCTGCTGAAAAACATGGTCAGCTCCAGCTTTCACCACCAGAACTAGAAACATGCACTTTTTTGGCGTCATCACCTCCCTTACTTCAGCCTCCAACACTATCTGCCAATGCTGCAGCTCCACCTCAGGACAATCCTTGAACTAGTCTATTTTGGTCTTCTGTGGCATATGCACATTTTCTGATGTATCTCACCCAGCAGTAAAGTGCTGATTCACAATATTCAGGATCTCCATTATTTAACATGGAACACCCTCACCTAGGTTTACTCTACAGGTTTAAATTACAAACATTGCACAAGTGCTTTTTCCCCTAATCAGCATCTGTGGAGGGTCTTTCAAAGGCAGTTTTAAATAAATGAATATGCAGGGCCCATCATGTGTTGAAAAATGTTCAAAAGTGACTAGTCTTTTTAAGGTCTGTACACTTACAAGTCCATACAGCAGTAGTTGTTGTCAATTGGCATGTCATCTACATAACTTCCATTGAAATGATACAAACTACTAACCTACTGATTGAGAGGAATAGCCTGACAACAGACCAGCTGAAGCTTTTCAAACATGCAAAGGTTACAGGAAAGATTCTGTGGTTCTGCTTACGCTGTATGAGACCAATTTTTGACATTTTTTTGTTAACATATGCTCATTTATTGTAAATCATCTGTGTGCAGCTTAAATCATATTACATTGCTACCACTAGTTTGTACAAGCATATTATTGTTTCAACTGAACTGTATTTTTTAAATTGCATAGTCATCTGGCACTATATAGATGGCAACTATGCATTGTTTTTATAAATAAAGAAAATATCTGTTTGATTTAGAGCTGCACCTGTGTCCTTCCATGTTGTAGCTCTTTTTTATCACATTTTTATAATCAGTGTGTTGTGTATTGTACAAAAATTCATTTTCATGCAACAAGTCAGTCAATTTTTCTGTTTCTTCTGCCGTCTTGCCAGCACTTGTACACTGTGGTCTCTGTAGAAAATCACAACATGCCAGCTACCCACTGTGGGCAAGGTTGGACTAGCATGGGCACCTGCATCCTGTTTGACTAAGCGTTTATGGTTAGAAAAAATGTGCTTGTCCGACGAGTAATTACCCTGGAAATCTCAGTGAGGTAGATAGTGAAAGTAGTGTGATAGGTAAGCTTTACCTAAAATCAGTGACTACATGAATTAAAAAAAGTGAATTAGGAACCAAAATTCAAAGTTATAGTGAATATTGAAACAAACTTGAAGATCCATAAGGTAGGGCATAGTGCGTGTAACATACAACACAATAAGAGAGAAGGTAAGTTGCTACTCACCATATAGCAGAGATGCTGAGCCGCAATAGGCACAATAAAAAGATTCACCCAATCATAGCTTTCAGCCATTAAGGCCTTTGTCAGCAGTAGACACACACACACACACACACACACACACATGCAAGCGCATCTTACACACATCTCCAGTCTCAGAGAGCTGAAACTACACTCTGCTCTCTGAGACTGGAGATGTGTGTGTAAGTTGCACTTGTGTGAGTGTGTGTGTGTATGTGTGTCTACTGCTGACAAAGGCCTTAATGGCCGAAAGCTATGATTGTGTGAATCTTTTTATTGTGCCTATCGTGGCTCAGCATCTCCGCTATATGGTGAGTAGCAAATTTCCTTCTCTCGTATTGTTACATTACATCCTGGATTTTCCATTGTTTGATTTAACATACTACACAATAAGATACAGAAGAAAGTAATTTTATTGTTCAACAGTTCATAATAGCAAAGCACGTTTACACAATTGAAGACCACAGAGCGTACTGACTATTCGCACAGAGTGAGATCGATTGTGAGCGGTATTACAGAATGTGGTATCACCACCCCCCTCCCCCCCCACCTACCCCCCATTGTGGAGCACTAGGGGAGGGTGATCACCATGGGCCAATGATGGTGCGGTAAGGTGGAACCTGTGCAACAGTCCAATGGTGGGCGATATCTCGTGGGTATTGAGCAGGACGGCGTCCAAGCTAGATGTGTCAGAGGTACTGTGGTCACCCTCCCATTTCAGAGCATCAGCATGGTAAACTTGTAATCTTGTGGATATATGGATGGGCACCAAGTCTAGCTGTAGTGGAACTGTTGTGAAATACTGGTTTTTGGGGGCAATTCAACATGGTCAGCCATCTGGGAGGTGACCTCATTATCCTCAATTGCGGTGGCGGAGGGGTGTGATGTTCTGGAGACAGTGATTGTGATCAAACCTTTGGGGAACGCTCATAATGTCATAGCTGCAGTGTCCACATTGCTGGGCAGTTCATAGAAATGTGTGAATGCCAGTTAATGAAACCAGTCCCAGCACTGTGTTCGGAGTGGTGACCTTCAACAACCACGAATTGGTTGAGCAGTTTGATGCTAAGGTCATTGAGTCAAGTTGTATTATAAAGTTGTTAATGGTCACGGTGTGTAGTTGAGCTGCCGTGATGTGTGGTGGGGGTCAATGTGTCATTGGTCAATGGATTTTACTCAGTTGATAGATACTTTGCTGGGTCTTCCTTTCAACAGTATTTTGAATGTATATGTGCCATGTTTTAAAACTTTGTGTGGCTCTGGATAAAGAGGCTTCTAATGTCAGTTCATCCACCTGTCCTTACATCTTTCGGGTATGATCAGATTCCAGTGCTTGTCTTCTACCATACAGTATATAAATTTGGACAAAGTGAAGAATGTGTGGCTGAATTGATTTCTGCTGAGCTTTCTGGTGTTGTTGAAGTTTTGGGTGATTTTTCCCAGGCTGATGCTGCTGCTGCTGCTGCTGCGTCTTGTGCAAGTTTATAAAAATAGGTTCTGGTAAGACATTTGACATTTGTCTAGAAAAAAGAGCTTGGACATGATTTAATTTTCCACCAGATGGTTTACTTCCAAATTCTGATTACATTTTCACCACTGGTTACAATATTCACATGTTTTAGTGATGACAACGGTTTCTAGAGTGGCCCTCAAAACACATCCTACTCCTACCATCATTGACAACCAAGCACGTCATATGCCTCAAGATGTCAAAGACCTCGTAAAACCTCCAGGTTCAGGCTGTAGTAGTTATTCCGGATTTTGTTCACAGTTTTCTGACACAGGTTAATGCTATCACAAAAACTAGAAAAACGTGAAACTTACAGGTTGACAATAATGCTTACAGTAACTGTTGGTAATTATTTACAAGAATATGATGTTTATATTCTGTTGCAATGGTATACTCAATTTGACTTCGGTGTGTTTTCCACTCTGATTGTCAGAGAGGTGCTTTGCAGTTTTATGTTTCTCTACAAATAGGTTACATCTGTTTTATGTTCCACATCACGATTTACAAACAATAAAAGTAATTTTGGTGTGAACAGTTTTCCAAATCAATAACACTTTTTAATTCAAAATTATGATGCAATTATCATATTTCAAATTTAGCTATTTTTATTTCGTTAGAACTGACAAAAACTAGGAAGCATTTCAGTGTCTCTGTCTCCTAAGGTTTTGGGTGAGACATAAAGTTCCAGAAGGTGATTTCATTAATAATTTAACAGTATAGCACACTTTGTAATTTTTGTCTTTTGGTTTGTTATTGAAATTAACATGGCTATCTCTATGATGTCAGTGCTCAGAGGTTTGTTTGTATGTAATATGCATTTTTTTTCCAAAAATTTACATTTTCTTGATAACTGTGTGGTTGCAAATTTGGTTCTAAGTCTACAAGGTAGATAATTTTCAATAAGCTATAAAATCCATCCTATATTTCTTGTCAACTGAACTTATAAGGTGTCTACAAATGTTATCTGTTGAAATATTGTGTGAACAGTTTGAACAGATTGTAAAGATCAAACAGAAAGTTCTACTGTATCTACCGATAACATGTCCATAATGTTACAGGCTGTAAAGTGGGCCAAATCATTTCACGAAGCATGACACGGCTGCAGTCCACAAGTGCTTTATGAATGAAAACTTTAATGGTACTGTGAGATTGTGGAGGTGGTATCGTGAGACTTACAATATGTTCTTTCACCCTGTTGATGGGGTGGAATGTTCAGTGGTTTCTGCCGACGGCACCTGTAGCACAAAGTTGGTGGCAAGGATGTGCATCTTGCCATAGAGAATTTCAATGAGGGAGCTATGTGGGCTGTGTTTTCGAGTGGTGCATATGCCTAATAGCACCCATAGTAAAGCTCCTGTCCAGTGACTGCTGCAGCACATCAGGGGGCATTTAGTGTGTGATCTCTTCACTCCACAATGCTTGTTGCTTTGAGGGTGGTAAGCTCCAGTTTGATAGCAATGAGTACCACAGAGGTTACATAGTTTACTGGAAAGGGCAGATTCAAATTTTCAACCTTGGTCATTGGTTATGGACACCTCCAGTGTCAATAAAAGCTGCTGACATGTGTCAGAGAGGGATGGCCCCTACCAAACATGATATATAGTCAATGATTAAAAGGATGTTTTGATAATCCTTGGATTCAGGGAGGGACCCCACCAGCTCAAGATGCACATGTTGTAACAGACCTTTCAGTATTGTAAACTGTCCAAAGGGTGTTCTTGATGAGCTATACACCTGCATGTCCTCTCCTTGTACCCTTTCTTGGTGTTTGGCCATATGAAATGATCTGTAGTGAAGCATTTCATCAGTCAATTGCTGGGATGTGACAAGTTGTGCAGCTGGTTGAAGATGAACTTTCGAAATGGTTGAGACATGAAGGAGGAGTTGAGTTCCATGACATATCAAACAAGATCAGTCTTATTGTGCCCAATATTGGACAATGTTCAAGTTTAAGATAAGTATTTGTATCACTGAGGATGTTTTGGAGCTGTTTCTTCTGCTGTTGAATCTCTGTAAAATTTGTTGTAGCCAATATGTGCAGGGATGATATTGATCTGATGGCTTAGCAATGAGATATTGAACAATGACATTGTCGACACCTTCAAGTGACTATGTCAGCTATAAATTGTGCAATGTAATCTAGGTGTTGGAAACGTATGGGGCACAAGTCTTTCGACGGGTTATGAAATCGCTTGCATCCGATGCTATGGTTAAATGAGGAAGTAAGTGTGTCAGGGTCATCGCACGAGAGAGAGACAGCCTCTGAGCTCACCAATGGCTTTCTGCATAGCGGAGTTCCACATTATCTTCCATTTACTTTTAGTGTTTTTTTCCTTTGAAGGCTTCTGTGAGTGGATCTTGAATAGTGACTGCC
This sequence comes from Schistocerca nitens, assembly GCF_023898315.1. Taxonomy (NCBI): domain Eukaryota; kingdom Metazoa; phylum Arthropoda; class Insecta; order Orthoptera; family Acrididae; genus Schistocerca; species Schistocerca nitens. The sequence goes on along the minus strand of NC_064614.1, from coordinate 704,503,937 downwards.
TGCAGGAGATGGCGCTAGTAAAAGTTGATCATCCCTAGAAACTTACATAATTCATGGTAGCCTTGTCGGGTGGTAGTTAGTGGATGAGTACCATTTATTATAGTGTAGGGTGGATGCCTGTAGCACTGACAACATGATAGAGGAAAATAACCTCTGGCTATTGGAGGTGGCTTTTTTCATCATTAATTATTAAACAGGATACCGCCCAAAAACCGTTGCCAGATTTGGACAGCACTTTTGAGGCCATATAGTGTAAAAAGGTACTTGAATAGGTCAAAAGGTGTGATGATAGCTACCTTCTGCATTTCTTTCACACTCATTGGCATCTGATGATAAGCTCGTTTGCAGTCCGGGATGCTGAAGACAGATGTACCTTCAAGGTAGTGAGTAACATCCTCTATATTCAGAATTGAGTAACTGTGAGATAGGGCATGTGCATTAAGAGATCTGTAGTAACCATATAAACCTAAAGTACCACCATGCTTTGGTGCTAGTTTAATAGGCAGTTCCCATGAACTGACCAAAAGTCTGATAATTTCAGCTTTCAAAAGATCATTGACCACTACCTTGGCCATGCAAAGTTTGTTTGGCAGAAGACAGCATGGTCTTTGTAAGACCACAGGGGCCAACATGGTGGGGATCTTGTGTACCATTTCATTTGTGAAGTCACACTGGGTGAATAATGCTCAAGACGAATTCATGGGTGCAGGATACGAGCAGGGACCACTTGTGCAGGAGACGCATTACTAACGTTGTTGTTATGTGAAGGCTGTGTAGATGATGGTGCCTCCTCTGAGGCTTTTATAGGCACATCGGAAATGTTTCTCACCTGAACAACAGAATCATTAACATGTAAGATTGGTCAAAAGTTTCTTAAGCAATGTTGTGCTGTGGTGAGCTGTACAGATGTTTTTTCAATTGCAAGTTGTACTGTTTCATCCTCCTGTTGGAGGTGTAGACACTCCAGGTGGGTTTCGAAGTAAAGAAACTGATTTTGTTGAGTTTTAGTGAATGAATTGACTCAGTAAAATAGATGACAATAATGGCTATCTGTTTGGGGGTGCTGCTGCTTGTCTGTGGAGGAGATATAGTAAGCCTCTCCCAGAGGGTATGGAGAGTACTGGTTCGCTGACATCTGCTATTAGAAAGTTCCGTGTGACCATCATGGCAAACACCCAGTCTAATATGCTGGGTCCAGAACCATAAACAGTGATTGTCGAGTTTTTCACTGTTGTCATGTGCTGTAGCAGGAAAGCTCACAGTGCTACACTTATGTCAGAACTGGGATCAACTAAACAGTCTTGCTGTCTGAGATGAGACAGGATGCAGATCTTGTATTATCCCACATCTGAGAAATGTCTGGCTTGAGATGAGGCAGCTTGAATGATAATTGCAGTCCAGAGCATCTATTGTGCACCATGCAGTTTTTTGGGTGGTTGAAGGGCAGGCACTGTTATGTGTGACGCCGAATTATGTGTCGTACCAGCAGACATGCAGGGTGGCGATTCCCCCTCATTGGTGATCATGATGAGCTGCACTGAGATGGGAGTTTAGCTATGCACAATGTCCACAGCATGTCATCAGGCATAAATTTAAAGTTGATTAATGTTCGTAACTGTCACCTTAGTTGTGATGGAGTCTTGATTGTTAATTATTCATTGTGCATCACTTGTTGCAGTTGCTCTTCTGGTGTCTGGGAAATGTGTAGCAGAAGTGCTGATTTGACTGCAGAATATTTGTCATCCACAGGTAGCGCTTGGATGATGTTGTTTATCATGTCTGCATGTTCATCTGAGTGGCTCATTAGTGTGACGAATTTTGTAGCATCACTTGTGACATCATGGGTAATGAGCATGCTGTCCACTATGGTGAATCATACTGAGGGCTCAGTGTATGAAATGGTGATAGCTTGGGGTGAACACTACGTCAGTTGGTGGTGACATCTGTGAATGATTGTTCCAGTTGCCGCAGAAGAATTGGAGCAGTAACATAGGCAAATGTCCCATTTCCAAACATGGCTCTGTTGAAAGGATGGGGAGGCTATGTGTCTGCCTTGGTGGCTGAGTCAACACCAGGTCAAAAATTAGCTTACACTACGCAGAAGAGTCATCATTCACTACTGACAATCATGGGTACATTCAGCCGGCTACTAGTCGTTCAGAATGGGCCACTTGCAAAGTTTGAGCAGTGGCAAAGTCACACAATAAGTCAGTTATATGACACCATTGTTCAGCATTATTGACAATTGTTGATGCACTGCACTGGTGAGTGTTACTGTCAGTTTGGAAAAAGACACTTTGTCAGAGAGTTGTGTTCTCTAACACTGCAAATGTTTGTATAATTCATGAATTACAATGTCACGCAATGGCAAGATTGCTGATTCATAGAATCCAGTTTGGTGTGTATTTGCTGTAACTCACAGTTGTTGTGAGTAACAGTGTAGGTCCGTACAGTGGGTTATGGTGGGGATGACATATGACATGATATGATGCAGAGGAATGTCGAGCTAGATCATTTATCAGCAGTGTTACACAATGTTGTGTCCTATCAAACATTAATGTGTACTGTGTACTGATTATAGTGCATCAAAGCCCCCATCAAATACAAAGTAGGTGATTCAGAATATGTACTTCCATTTTTGTATAAAAATTTCAGCAACGTAATCTTTGTTCAGATAATCTTTCCCTAGTTTCAATTCTGAGAATTTTTGGGAGTTTGTGAGTGTTGTGAATAATGTATTCATAGTAAGTTGTGAGATTCAGTTGTATATTATCCTAACTTAGGCAGAAATATATTTTCAGAAAATTGCTTTCCACTATTGCAGTGTAGGTAGAAAAAACTGATACTTATAATAAAATTTTCCACTTTGTTCTGCTCATTAATTTCTTTCTTCTAAATTAGTGTGGAATTATACGATTGTGATGAAAGTTTGAGAAACAAAGTTGTCTTCAAGGAATCTGAAATTTTATCTCACACATTTCAACCATTATTGATAGACACTTGCTTCAAAAGACTAAAATGAACATATGGAAAATCCAGAATGGAATTTAGCTTTCGACCAATATGGCCATGTCAAACATAGACAATAGACACACACACACACACACAAAAACACAACTCACACACACACACACACACGACTGCAGTCTCTGGCAACTGAAGCCACACTGCCACGACAACACAAACTTGTATACAAAGCGAGTTTACAGATTGTCTTGCACATATGTAGCCTGTGCAAGATCAAGACAAGAAGTATATTTTCCATAAGCTAATTCAACAGTCATTTTACACAGTGTCCATTGTAGCCATGACCTTTCCTCCTTCTATCCTTGTCTTCTAAACACCTTCAAAGCCTGCTGCCAAGGAAAAAGCAGCCCTACACAGCAGGTGGAGATGCTCACTCGATGCCTTGCATTGTAGAATGATGGTTCAAGCCATTCACCTGTCAATAAATATCATAATAATATCTTCCACAGTGGGATGTCCCAGCACTTGCTTATTTTTAAATGTCAAGAACATCTTTTGTCACCACGGAAACTTCGAAGTGTGACACACCATACTGAAAATGTCATGTCACGCTTCACATGGTACTACACATACCACTGTCAGGAGTTTTGCAGCTCCAGATCTTAAAGGGAACTTGCAATCCTAGTAGCGTAATAGGCCCTGAAATGAAAACAGAATCTGAGAGATTAATTTAAATTTATTTGTTTAGTGTTCAAACAAAAGTTGCATCAGTCAGAAGACAGTTGCTCTCAGGTATGGGGATGAGTTAGCTGCTGTTCATAAGCAGTTGGAACTCGCTCTGACTGCTATCAAGCGATTGGAAGCTACTGTGAGTGGATGTGTTGGGCAAACTACCTATAGTCATGCACTAGAGATACCACAGGTACCTCAAGTACATTCTTCTCTTGAGGATACTATCTCCTTTCCTGATATGCAAGATCTATCACTTCTTGATAACCAGACCCAATATTGTGGGGAAGTGGTGGGGCAAAAGGATCCCAGGCTCCCTTTTTTAGGCCTGAGTGCTGGAGGACCTCCACAAACCTGCAGGATTGTTTTAAAAAAATGTATATGCATATGCAACTAGTAGTTAAATTAATGCAAGATACTGCAGACACTGCAGAGAATAAAATATTTTTATTACATATGTGCAAGTGTTGTAATACTTATGGACAAATTTTAATTTCCATCAGTTGATACCAGATTTTAATGGAAGTATAAATTTAAAAAAAATCAAAGTAAGGACAATGCTTTAATTACCAAGTAAGTATATTCCTAACCATATGAAACATGTAGGTTAAATAATATGTATGAGTATGCATATACAAATTTTAAGCTTCACACCCCTCATCAAGTTCTGGTTTTGCATACTGAATCACCTGTGGTATTTGTTCTGAGAAGCTTACCCCATTTTTACTAGTTTCTGAGCCATGTCGACTCATATTGATTTCTCTTCTGGGTGACTTCCTCTGCTAGGTTTCTCCTCTGGTCGTCCAGTGGTGCTGCCACCATGCCATAGTCAGTGGGTGGAATTTTTGTGGTGGATGAGTCTCGTTTGGAGAGTGCTAGGAGGAAGCTGGGGCTCCAAGCTGAAGCAGTCGGGACGATGGTTGGCCGATTTTGTCGGAAATGACCAAAGGCTCCATTTTGAAAGAGGCTGATGGCTATGGGTTTTCCATTGAAAGTATGTTGCCACAGCTGTCGGTTGTGTTTCCATCTGTTGAAGTGACCTCTTGGTAACAATCTGTCAATTGGCGATTTATTTGCAACCTTTTCACTTGCCTGTGATTTAATCAGGAATGACCATTGGTTGCTCGGTCAGTCGCATTAGTGGACAACGTGTATTGGGTCTTTTGGCCACTTCTGGGTTCCGTGTGCCCCTCATTACTTGCAATGCATCTCTATTATTGCACAGTGACGGGTCTTAGCATTGTTTGAGTACCTTGTGGTATTGTTTTTTGTTTTTTTTTTGTGAAGGGGTCCAACTAATAGGAGTCCTGCTGGGATAGACAGGACAATTATTGAGCCTAGTTGTTTAACTTCTTTTTTGATGGTGTTTTAGACTTACATTGGCCATCCAGTAGGATGTCCTTGAGCCCTAACTGCACAGGGAGATAGCTGTCATGTAGCAGATACTGTGGACTGTTGATAATGTGCTATATTGGTAAGGTACGGTATTTGTATCTAGTGACATTTTTGAATGAGCAGTCAGTCTTAAAGTATTACTCTCTTGTTCCAATGTTTTCAGTATATATGAACATATTTTTTGAGTTCTGGGGACAAGTAATAGTTTCACTGCACTTACCTTGGATTATTATAATATATACAGGGTGAAGCAAAATTCACACACTTGGGCTTCGCAGCGCGACTACTCACATGCCAGTAATAAAAAAATGTCTGTCGCAAAATTTCGGTTGGCAAGTACATCTGGCAGAAAAATGACATTAAAGAGTGGCAATCTGGCAACACTGTAACCACATGTATGGTGACTACCTCTGTCAGCACACAGTGGTTGTACTTTGCAGTTGGTGCAGTGTATAAAGTTTTGGGTTAGCATGCAGGAGGTCGAGGGTTCAATCCTGGGTTGGGGTGCATTTTTTTTTTATTTGCTAATTTCATTCTAACATTTTATTCTGTAATACACACCATTTCTTAGGTCACGCGTATCCTAAATTTACAACATTTTGTAACGCTGAAGATAACAAATATGTGGTTAGACAAATAAGAAATAGACAGTTGAAACAAATGACCTGTCATAGGATAGAATAACTACAAAAACAATATCAGTTTCAAAATGCTAAAGATGACAGCACAGTACAATAACACAATGTCTACTTGTCATTTACGAGGGTTGGAACTTAAATAGTGGCAACTATTTATTCACAACCGCTACCAAAGAGTTACATGTTTGCACCTGTTACTGTCCTTCAAAGTAGTCACTGGCATTGTGTAGAACCCGTTGCCGGTGATGTGGAAGGCGTAGTGTACCGTTAGCAGAACCTGTTCTGTTGATGGTGCGAATGGAGTGGTCTAAGGTTATGGTGATTCTCGTGTACGACTGTGATGGTGTTATCCTAATGCAAAATGTTCCTCCACAGCAGACTGTCAATGCACAGTATTACTGTTCATTTTTGGAGCATCACCTGCGACCAGCTTTGCAAAAGAATTGGTGACACTTTCTGTGCAGCCCACCTATCATTTTGCACGACAATGCACAGATGCATACAGTGCAAGCTGTGGCTGCTCTGATCGGTCGATGGGACTGGGAAGTACTGTGTCATCCACCATACTCCACGAACTTAAGTCCTTGTGACTGATTTGATTGTGAAGATGAAGGAACCACTTCATGGCATGCACTTCAGAACTGTTCCAGAGATTCGACTGGCAGGAGACCGCTCCATTCGCACCATCAACAGAACAGGCTCTGCTAATGGTATACTACACCTTCCACATCGCTGGCAACGGGTTTTACACAATGCTGGTGACAACTTTGAAGGACAGTAACAGCTGCAAACATGTAACTCTTTTGTATTTGTTGTGAATAAATAGTTGCCACTATTTAAATTCCAACCCTCATATAATACATGTAATATGAGCGCTCGGACGTCGCACATTACCAACCAGTGACAATAATAATGTCCATATTAATAACCACAGCCCCCATGAACCATGGACCTTGCCGTTGGTGGGGAGGCTTGCGCGCCTCAGCGATACAGATGGCCGTACCGTACGTGCAACCACAACGGAGGGGTATCTGTTGAGAGGCCAGACAAACATGTGGTTCCTGAAGAGGGGCAGCAGCCTTTTCAGTAGTTGCAGGGGCAACAGTCTGGATGATTGACTGATCTGGCCTTGTAACATTAACCAAAACGGCCTTGCTGTGCTGGTACTGCGAACGGCTGAAAGCAAGGGGAAACTACAGCCGTAATTTTTCCCGAGGACATGCAGCTTTACTGTATGATTAAATGATGATGGCGTCCTCTCGGGTAAAATATTCCGGAGGTAAAATAGTCCCCCATTCGGATCTCCGGGCGTGGACTACTCAAGGGGACGTCGTTATCAGGAGAAAGAAAACTGGCATTCTACGGATCGGAGCGTGGAATGTCAGATCCCTTAATCGGGCAGGTAGATTAGAAAATTTAAAAAGGGAAATGGATAGGTTAAAGTTAGATATAGTGGGAATTAGTGAAGTTCGGTGGCAGGAGGAACAAGACTTTTGGTCAGGTGATTACAGGGTTATAAATACAAAATCAAATAAGGGTAATGCAGGAGTAGGTTTAATAATGAATAAAAAAATAGGAGTGCGGGTTAGCTACTACAAACAGCATAGTGAACGCATTATTGTGGCCAAGATAGACACAAAGCCCATGCCTACTACAGTAGTACAAGTTTATATGCCAACTAGCTCTGCAGATGATGAAGAAATTGATGAAATGTATGACGAGATAAAAGAAATTATTCAGGTAGTGAAGGGAGACGAAAATTTAATAGTCATGGGTGACTGGAATTCGTCAGTAGGAAAAGGAAAAAAAGGAAACATAGTAGGTGAATATGGATTGGGGGGAAGAAATGAAAGAGGAAGCCGCCTTGTAGAATTTTGCACAGAGCATAACTTAATCATAGCTAACACTTGGTTCAAGAATCATAAAAGAAGGTTGTATACCTGGAAGAATCCTGGAGATACTAAAAGGTATCAGATAGATTATATAATGGTAAGACAGAGATTTAGGAACCAGGTTTTAAATTGTAAGACATTTCCAGGGGCAGATATGGATTCTGACCACAATCTATTGGTTATGAACTGCAGATTGAAACTGAAGAAACTGCAAAAAGGTGGGGATTTAAGGAGATGGGACCTGGATAAACTGAAAGAACCAGAGGTTGTAGAGAGTTTCAGGGAGAGCATAAGGGAACAATTGACAGGAATGGGGGAAAGAAATACAGTAGAAGAAGAATGGGTAGCTCTGAGGGATGAAGTAGTGAAGGCAGCAGAGGATCAAGTAGGTAAAAAGACGAGGGCTAATAGAAATCCTTGGGTAACAGAAGAAATATTGAATTTAATTGATGAAAGGAGAAAATATAAAAATGCAGTAAATGAAGCAGGCAAAAAGAAATACAAACGTCTCAAAAATGAGATCGACAGGAAGTGCAAAATGGCTAAGCAGGGATGGCTAGAGGACAAATGTAAGGATGTAGAGGCTTGTCTCACTAGGGGTAAGATAGGTACTGCCTACAGGAAAATTAAAGAGACCTTTGGAGAGAAGAGAACCACTTGTATGAATATCAAGAGCTCAGATGGCAACCCAGTTCTAAGCAAAGAAGGGAAGGCAGAAAGGTGGAAGGAGTATATAGAGGGTTTATACAAGGGTGATGTACTTGAGGACAATATTATGGAAATGGAAGAGGATGTAGATGAAGATGAAATGGGAGATAAGATAATGCGTGAAGAGTTTGACAGAGCACTGAAAGACCTGAGTCGAAACAAGGCCCCGGGAGTAGACAACATTCCATTAGAACTACTGATGGCCTTGGGAGAGCCAGTCATGACAAAACTCTACCATCTGGTGAGCAAGATGTATGAGACAGGCGAAATACCCACAGACTTCAAGAAGAATATAATAAGTCCAATACCAAAGAAAGCAGGTGTTGACAGATGTGAAAATTACCGAACTATCAGTTTAATAAGTCACAGCTGCAAAATACTAACGCGAATTCTTTACAGACGAATGGAAAAACTGGTAGAAGCGGACCTCGGGGAAGATCAGTTTGGATTCCGTAGAAATGTTGGAACACGTGAGGCAATACTAACCTTACGACTTATCTTAGAAGAAAGATTAAGAAAAGGCAAACCTACGTTTCTAGCATTTGTAGACTTATAGAAAGCTTTTGACAATGTTGACTGGAATACTCTCTTCCAAATTCTGAAGGTGGCAGGGGTAAAATACAGGGAGCGAAAGGCTATTTACAATTTGTACAGAAACCAGATGGCAGTTATAAGAGTCGAGGGGCATGAAAGGGAAGCAATGGTTGGGAAAGGAGTGAGACAGGGTTGTAGCCTCTCCCCGATGTTATTCAATCTGTATATTGAGCAAGCAGTAAAGGAAACAAAAGAAAAATTCGGAGTAGGTATTAAAATTCATGGAGAAGAAGTAAAAACTTTGAGGTTTGCCGATGACATTGTAATTCTGTCAGAGACAGCAAAGGACTTGGAAGAGCAGTTGAACGGAATGGACAGTGTCTTGAAAGGAGGATATAAGATGAACATCAACAAAAGCAAAACGAGGCTAATGGAATGTAGTCAAATTAAATCGGGTGATGCTGAGGGGATTAGATTAGGAAATGAGACACTTAAAGTAGTAAAGGAGTTTTGCTATTTAGGGAGTAAAATAACTGATGATGGTCAAAGTAGAGAGGATATAAAATGTAGACTGGCAATGGCAAGGAAATCGTTTCTGAAGAAGAGAAATTTGTTAACATCGAGTATAGATTTAAGTGTCAGGAAGTCGTTTCTGAAAGTATTTGTATGGAGTGTAGCCATGTATGGAAGTGAAACATGGACAATAACCAGTTTGGACAAGAAGAGAATAGAAGCTTTCGAAATGTGGTGCTACAGAAGAATGCTGAAGATTAGATGGGTAGATCACACAACTAATGAGGAGGTACTGAATAGAATAGGGAAGAAGAGGAGTTTGTGGCACAACTTGACTAGAAGAAGGGATCGGTTGGTAAGACATGTTTTAAGGCATCAAGGGATCACAAATTTAGCATTGGAGGGCAGCGTGGAGGGTAAAAATCGTAGAGGGAGACCAAGAGATCAATACATTAAGCAGATTCAGAAGGATGTAGGTTGCAGTAGGTACTGGGAGATGAAGAAGCTTGCACAGGATAGAGTAGCATGGAGAGCTGCATCAAACCAATCTCAGAACTGAAGACCACAACAACAACAATAACCACATGACCTTGACACTCTGCGGAGAGTGTGTGCTGATATCAAACTTCCTGGCAGATTAAAACTGTGTGCTGGACCGAGACTCGAACTTAGGACATCTGATTTTCGCGGGCACTTGCCTCTGCAATATCCTTTCTTCCAGGAGTGCTAGTTCTGAAAAGTTCGCAGGAGAGCTTCTGTGAAGTTTGGAAGGCAGGAGATGAGGTACTGGCAGAATTGAACTGTGAGGAAGGGTTGTGAGTCGTGCTTGTGTAGCTCAGACGGTAGAGCACTTGCCCGCAAAAGGCTAAGATCCCGAGTTCGAGTCTTGGTGCAGCACACAGTTTTAATCTGCCAGGAAGTTTCATATCAGCGCACACTCCACTGCAGAGTGAAAATCTCATTCTGGATATATAATCTTATTTAAGTGTTTATTCTATTTTTTTTAATTTTTTTTTACAAATTTTGCAGAAGGTTCAAGTGGTGAATTATTCTTGTGTTTTATGTGGTTACTGTCTAGGTTTATCTAACACTAATATCAGTTGTCAGTTTTGCAGGCTGGGCTAGTTAGCCACATTCTATGCTGTCCCAGCTCCTGTTGTCTGAATGACCAACCAACTTTTTTGATGTACCTCACTAGCTGGTTGACTTGATGACAGGAGAGAAAGCAGGCATTTTTCTGGGCAGAGGCCGGTACTAGGACCTCATTAGGACTGCTATCCTGTGTTGAGCTGTGGTTATGGGTCGTCTGGCACTTAAGTTGAGTTCTTATGCTTTCTGCAATGCTTTGTCCCATGGATCTTCATAATTTTCCATTCCTCATTAAATGTGCCCTCGCCTGCCTTCCCCTCCTAGAATCAAGCTTCAAAATTGTGCAAATAGGAAGATTAGCCCATAGGACAGTTACTAAATTTCACCAAGTTAATCTCTATTGCAAGTTTAGTTAACTGCGGATATATATATATGTGTTTCACACAGTGGAAAATCCAGGATGAAATGTAACAGTGTTATGAAAAGGAAAGTTGCTACTCACCATATAGCAGAGATGCTGAGTCGCAGATAGGCACAACAAAAAGACTCACAAATTGGCTTCGGACAGCATGGCCTTGATCAAAAATTGACAGCACACACATACACAAACAAATGTAACTCACACACACACACACACAACTACATTCTCTGACAACTGAAGCCACACTGTGAGTAGCAGTACCAGTGCATGATGTGAGTGATGACTGGATGGGGGTGAGGAGGAGGCTGCAGCAGGGAGGGGAGGGATAGTAGGGTGGTGGTGTGGGATGCTGAAGAGCTGCTGGGGAGTGTGCAGGGACGAGGTGGAGAGAGAGTGGGGCAGCTATGTGCAGTTGGGAGCTTGAAAGGAGGGCAGGGAGGATAGATTAGGAGAGAAGTAAAAACACTGGGTGTGATGATGGAATGAGGGCTGTGTAGCGCTGGAATGGGAACAGGAAAGGGGTTGGATGGGTGACAACAATGACTAATGAAGGTTGAGGCCAGAAGGGTTATGGGAACATAGGATATTTGCAGCAAAAGTTCCTGCCTGCGCAATTCAGAAAAGCTGGTGTTGGTGAGTAGGATCCATATGGCACAGGCTGTGAAGCAGTCACTGAAATGTAGGATGTCATGTTGGGCAGCGTGCTCAGCAACAGGGCAGTCCACTTGTTTCTTGACCATAGTTTGTCGGTGGCCATTCATGCAGGCACACAGCTTGTTGGTTGTCATGCCCACAAAGAATGCAGCACAGTGGTTGCAGCTGAGCTTGTAGATCACCTGACTTGTTTCTCAGGTAGCCTTGTCTTTGATGCAGTAGATGAAGTTTGTGACCGGACTGGAGTAGGTGATAGTGGGGGGATGAATGAGATAGGTCGTGCATCTTTAACTTTCCAGAATTTCTTAACCTTGAACCTTGCCTCACCATCATTCCCCAAATCCCTCAACATACAAACTAACATTACATCTACAGAAAGAACCACAGTCCTCCATCAAAACTGATCCTAACTTAATAATCATACCTGCAGACAGAGGCTCCACCACAATTGTTTTGAACCGCAAGGTTCAAATGGTTCAAATGGCTCTGAGCACTATGGGACTCAACTGCTGAGGTCATTAGTCCCCTGTAACTTAGAACTAGTTAAACCTAACTAACCTAAGGACATCACAAACATCCATGCCCGAGGCAGGATTCGAACCTGCGACCGTAGTGGTCTTGCGGTTCCAGACTGCAGCGCCTTTAACCGCACGGCCACTTCGGCCGGCGAACCACAAGGATTACCTGGCAGAAGGACTCCGCCAGCTGTCAGATACATCCACTTACAAACCTCGCCACAGGAATCCAGTACTCTCCAGTCACTTCTCAAATCCTTAAGTCCATTTGAGAACCTCTCCCTGGAGTCCATCTGTCTGCTCACCCCTACCCCTCCCCGCACTCCTCCATCTACATGCTTCCTAAAGTCCACATAAAGTCCACCCAGGACACCCCATTGTGGCCAGTTACTGTGCTCCCAATGTAAGAATCTCTGCTCTCATAGACCAACACCTTCAATCTGTTACCCGGAACCTACCCTCTATATGAAGGTACCAACCATTTCCTCCACTGACTCTCCACAGTTCCTGCCCATTTAGCACAGAATGCCCTGCTAGTCACTGGTGATGCCACCTCCCTTTACACTAACATCGCTAATGCCCATGGCCTTACTGCTATTGAAAACCCGATGGATTCCAAACCAACAATCTCCTTCCTAATCGCCATGAGTAATTATACCCTCTCCCACAATTACTTCTCCTTTGAAGGCATTACCTACAAAAAGACAAGGGTATGGTTATGGCCACCCGCATGGCACCATCCTATGCCAACCTATTCAATGGGCCATCTAGGGGAATCCTTCCTAACACCCAGAATCCTAAACCCCTCACCTTGTTCAGATTCATTGATGACATTTTTGCAATCTGGATCGAGGGCGAGCGCACCCTATCCACATTCCTCCAGAATCTCGACAGCTTCTCCCCATTCGCTTCACTTGGTCCTACTCAACAGATCTTGACCTCCACCTCAAAGATGGCTACATCAGTACCGCTGTCCATTTCAAACAAACTAACCACCGAAAGTACCTCCACTTCGACAGCTGCCACTCATTCCACACAAAGAACTCCCTTCCATGCAGCCTAGCCACCCACGGTCATCGCACCTGCAGTGACGAGTGGTCCCTCTCAAAATATACAATGGGTCACACTGAAGCCTTCACAGACTGTAATTCCGTAGTTATCCTCCCAACCTTGAACAAAACCAAATCTCCTGTGTCTTATCTTTCCACTATCCCACCATCTCCCAAGCCCTCACCATATGGCTGCAGAGGAGCATTCCCCTTGTAACTCAGTACCACCCAGGACTGGAGCAACTGAATTACATTCTCCGCCAGGGTTTCAGCTACCTCTCGTGGTGCTCTGAATGAGAAATGTCCAACCCACTATCCTACCAACCCCTTCCATAGTTGTATTCTGCCATCCACCCAACCTAAACAATATACTCATCCGTGCCTACACAAAGCCTGCTCCCAACCCCTTACCTCATGGGTCATACCGCTGTAATAGACCAAAAAGCAAGACCTGTCCCATACATCCTCTCACCACCATCTGCTCCAGTCCGGCCAGAAATACCATCTGTCCCATCAAAGGTAAGGCTACCTGTGAAATTAGTCATGTGATCTGCAAGCCTAACTGCAACAATTGTGCTGCATTCTCTGTGGGCATGACAGCCAACAAGCTGGTTGTCTCCATGAATGGCCACCTACAAACTGTGGCCGAGAAACAAGTGGACAACCATGTTGCTGAGCATGCTGCCCAACATGACATCCTACATTTCAGTGACTGCTTCACAGCCTGTGCCATATGGATCCTACTCACCAACACCAGCTTTTCTGAATTGCGCAGGCAGGAACTTTTGCTGCAAATATCCTATGTTCCCATAACCCTTCTGGCCTCAACCTTCATTAGTCATTGTTGTCACCCATCCAACCCCTTTCCTGTTCCCATTCCAGCGCTACACAGCCCTCATTCCATCATCACACCCAGTGTTTTTACTTCTCTCCTAATCTATCCTCCCTGCCCTCCTTTCAAGCTCCCAACTGCACATAGCTGCCCCACTCTCTCTCCACCTCGTCCCTGCACACTCCCCAGCAGCTCTTCAGCGTCCCACACCACCACCCTACTATCCCTCCCCTCCCTGCTGCAGCCTCCTCCTCACCCCCATCCAGTCATCACTCACATCATGCACTGGTACTGCTACTCACAGTGTGGCTTCAGTTGTCAGAGAATGTAGTTTTGTGTGTGTGTGTGTGAGTTACATTTGTTTGTGTATGTGTGTGCTGTCAATTTTTGATCAAGGCCATGCTGTCCGAAGCCAATTTGTGAGTCTTTTTGTTGTGCCTATCTGCAACTCAGCCACGTTGTATGCTGACCCAGCTCCTGGTTGTCCGAATGGCCAACGAACTGTTTTGATGTACTTCACCAGCTGGCCGACTTGATGATGGGAGAGGAAGCGGGCATGGTTATAGGTCGAGGCCAGTACTAGAACCTCATTAGGACTGCCGTTCTGTGCCAAGTTATGGCTCTGTATTGATCTTGTTGTAATATTTAAAAATTTCAAGGCAATTTGTAAGCCTTATGGCGCTTGGTGATTATTTATTTTGATCTTGTTGTAAATTTTTTTTAAAGAGAGAATTTTAAACGAAATTCTATGCCTTCTGGCACTGCGATTATTGATGCTGATCTTGTAATTTTTTTTTTTTTTTAACTGTGATTATTGGTTGTTGGTAACTGGCTTTTCACTTCATTTCATTGTAAAGGTAAGTTTTCAATGTTTTCACGAAATAAATCTAGATGTTTTCAACCACAAGTTATGTTGAACATGGGGCTTGGTCATGCTGTGAATTCTGGCCACCAGCAATGAAAGACCATTTCAGTTTCATATGATAATAGAAGAATTATTTAAAGCATATTCATTATTGAAAGAACTAAATGTCTTTAAACAAATTTTTTGTAAGGTAGCTTTACATTTACCCTCCAGATAAAAGTATTAAATACAAAAAATTTAATTAACTAATATCTACAACTTTCGTATTTGATACTTGCTTCTTTTCATTGCTCACCTTTTAGTGCACTAGGCCAAAATTGTAGACAAAAATGTTTACATTTCAGTCATTTTAAAACAGTTTACACTTTCACTTTCACTTACTTGAGAAGGCATCTTGTCAGCTGAACTACTCCATCAGCCTGTACTATAAGCTGTTGTAAGGCCCAACAATCAAAAGTAATTTTGACAGACCGAGATCACAGCAACCAGTTTCCCAAATCAGTGCAAATGTCAACATGCAGGTGTTTGCATTGTTGTTTATTTTGTATTGTTGCTTGGCATTGCAGTATTTAGAAGTTCTGTATCATTGCATTAGACGGTTTTAAGAATTCTGTTGCAACGGAAAGGAATTATCCCAGTGGAAAAAAGTGTTATGATACTTTATCAGGTTATCAAAAATGAAAGTATAATGGTGAAAAAGGAAATTCTGCAAGAAGGGGAACAAGAGACATTGTTACCTTTTGGGCCACTCACTAAATCAACAATGATCAGGGAGTAAGAAGGATATGGAGATTAAGTTGAGGATTTCTTAATAGATGGTGAGCAGGATCAGAATTCTTAGAGACAAGGTTAGTTGTTAGTAAGACAGTTCCACATGTAACTGATTAAGGGTGGTGTGGTATAGGTACTTAAGAATGACCATCTTGAACAAAAATTAGTGCAATTTTTCAAAAATTTTGTATATGTTGATATGCAAGAAAGACATTGTTTAAAAGCAAGTGGTACTGGCGGTGCAGAAATGGGAACACTTCGATCAAGAGAGAGCCGACAGTATAGGAGGCATTTGCATTGAGGTGGTGTGCACACAAAGAAGTTACTGTCTACATCTACATCTACCATCCATACTCCGCAAGCCACCTGACGCTGTGTGGTGGAGGGTACCCTGAGTTCGTCTATCGGTTCTCCCTTCTATTCCAGTCTCATATTGTTCGTGGAAAGAAGGATTGTCTGTATGCTTCTGTGTGGGCTCTAATCTCTCTGATTTTATCCTCATGGTCTCTTCGCTAGATATATGTAGGAGGGAGCAATATACTGCTGGACTCTTCGGTGAAGGTATGTTCTCGAAACTTTAACAAAAGCCCATACCGAGCTACTGAGCGTCTCTCCTGCAGAGTCTTCCACTGGAGTTTATCTATCATCTCCGTAATGCTTTCGCGATTACTAAATGATCCTGTAACAAAGCACGCTGCTCTCCGTTGGATCTTCTCTATCGCTTCTATCAACCCTATCTGGTATGGATCCCACACCGCTGAGCAGTATTCAAGCAGTGGGCGAACAAGCATACTGTAACCTACTTCCTTTGTTTTCGGATTGCATTTCCTTAGGATTGTTCCAGTGAATCTCAGTCTGGCATCTGCTTTACCTACGATCAACTTTATATGATCATGCCATTTTAAATCACTCCTAATGCGTACTCCCAGATAATTTATGGAATTAACTGCTTCCAGTTGTTGACCTGCTATTTTGTAGCTAAATGATAAGGGATCTATCTTTCTATGTATTCGCAGCACATTACACTTGTCTACATTGAGATTCAATTGCCATTCCCTGCACCATGCGTCAATTCGCTGCAGATCGTCCTGCATTTCAGTACAATTTTCCATTGTTACAATGTCTCGATACACCACAGCATCATCTGCAAAAAGCCTCAGTGAACTTCCGATGTCATCCACCAGGTCATTTATGTATATTGTGAACAGCAACGGTCCCATGACACTCCCCTGTGGCACACCTGAAATCACTCTTACTTCTGAAGACTTCTCTCCATTGAGAATGACATGCTGCATTCTGTTATCTAGGAACTCCTCAATCCAATCACACAATTGGTCTGATAGTCCATATGCTCTTACTTTGTTCATTAAACGACTGTGGGGAACTGTATCGAACGTCTTGCGGAAGTCAAGAAACACGGCATCTACCTGTGAACCCGTGTCTATGGCCCTCTGAGTCTCATGGACGAATAGCACGAGCTGGGTTTCACACAACTGTCTTTTTCGAAACCCATGCTGATTCCTACAGAGTAGATTTCTAGTCTCCAGGAAAGTCATTATACTCGAACATAACACGTGTTCCAAAATTCTACAACTGATCGACGTTAGAGATATAGGTCTATAGTTCTGCACATCTGTTCGACGTCCCTTCTTGAAAACGGGGATGACCTTTGCCCTTTTCCAATCCTCTGGAATGCTACGCTCTTCTAGAGACCTACGGTACACCGCTACAAGAAGGGGGGCAAGTTCCTTCGCGTATTCTGTGTAAAATAGAACTGGTATCCCATCAGGTCCAGCGGCCTTTCCTCTTTTGAGCGATTTTAATTGTTTCTCTATCCCTCTGTCATCTATTTCGATATCTATCATTTCTGTGCGACAATCTAGAGAAGGAACTACAGTGCAGTCTTCCTCTGTGAAACAGCTTTGGAAAAAGACATTTAGTATTTTGGCCTTTAGTCTGTCATCCTCTGTTTCAGTACCATTTTGGTCACAGAGTGTCCGGACATTTTGTTTCGATCCACCTACTGCTTTGACATAAGACCAGAATTTCTTAGGATTTTCTGCCAAGTCAGTACATAGAACTTTACTTTCGAATTCATTGAATGCCTCTTGCATAGCCCTCCTCACACTACATTTCGCTTCGCGTAATTTTTGTTTGTCTGCAAGGCTTTGGCTATGTTTATGTTTGCTGTGAAGTGCCCTTTGCTTCCGCAGCAGTTTTCTAACTCGGTTGTTGTACCACTGTGGCTCTTTTCCATCTCTTACGATCTTGCTAGGCACATACTCATCTAACGCGTATTGTACGATGGTTTTGAACTTTGTCCACTGATCCTCAACACTATCTGTACTTGAGGCAAAACTTTTGTGTAGAGCCGTCAGGTACTCTGTAATCTGCTTTTTGTCACTTTTGCTAAACAGAAAAATCTTCCTACTTTTTTTAATATTTCTATTTACGGACGAAATCACCGATGCCGTAACCGCTTTATGGTCACTGATTCCCTGTTCTGTGTTAACTGTTTCAAATAGTTCGGGTCTGTTTGTCACCAGAAGGTCTAATATGTTATCGCCACGAGTCGGTTCTCTGTTTAACTGCTCAAGGTAGTTTTCAGATAAAGCACTTAAAAAAATTTCACTGGATTCTTTGTCCCTGCCACCCGTTATGAACGTTTGAGTCTCCCAGTCTATATCCGGCAAATTAAAATCTCCACCCAGAACTATAACATGGTGGGGAAATCTACTCGAAATATTTTCCAAATTATCCTTCAGGTGCTCAGCCACAACAGCTGCTGAGCCAGGGGGCCTATAAAGACATCCAATTACCATGTCTGAGCCTGCTTTAACCGTGACCTTCACCCAAATCATTTCACATACTGTGGTAGTATTAGAGCGAGCAGCAGTGACAGTGAGAAAATCATTCCATAAACTGAATATATTTTAACTGCTAGATCAATAGGGAATGAGAAACTTTTATATTTCAGAGGGAAAAAAATGCTTCAACAGTTTAGAGGTAGAAGACGCTTTCAGGTGAGGACCTGAGCAAACTCCGAAAAGGCTGGCATGGGCCCAAGAAAGTGCTCTACCTTTTCCTTCAAATGTGTGGCCACATTTTGAAAAATGGAGAATTTTCAGAAAGGGTCCAGCTTATTAGAAGCAAACAAAAGCAAAGATTGTGTTGCTTTGCTTGCCACTTGTTTTTGCCAACACAGCTCTCTAAGTCTGATTTGGCTGTAGGCCAAGGTCAAGGATTATCAAAAGTCTGGAAAAAGCTAAAACAAAAAGAGAGTGAAAATTAAAGCAGCATTGACCACAGAATGTTGTACTTCAAATGGAGCAAATTAGAAAATGCGTTAAATAGTAGTTCAGCCATAGAAAATCTTTTAGATCGAAACATAAGAAGTATTTCATTGCATAATCAAAGCAACTCTCTTCCTCACTGAGAGAGGTTTAGCTTTGAGAGATAATTTAGTCAGAGATTGTCAAAATAGTAAATTTTTTGAGAGTCTTAGGGTTTTTGGTGAAGTTTGATCCAGTTATGAAAGAGCATTTAAGAAAAGTTGGAACATCGCAACAAGGGGGAAAACACATGATTCATTATTATCACAGGGTGTTCAGAACAGGTTTATTAAAATAGCTGGAGACTTAGTTTGCCCCACTATTTTAACAGAGGTGAAATGTAGTAAATACTTTTCTGTTATGGTAGGGCAACTCCCAGTGAAGCCCAGACACAGTAAAATGTTTTTATGCTGCAATACATTGCCCTCAAAGAAGAAAATTAATACAGAATTAGAGAGCATTTTCTAGACTTTGTTGACTGTGACCAGAAGACAGGTCAGTCAGTCACTAAAATAATATGTGATGAGATGAATTGAGAAAGTAATTGATCTTTCGCCACAAGGTGTTTGTGCACATCTTTAAAAAATGGGGCAATTTCAAAAAGCAGTTGGCCCGTTGGCAGCAAACAAAAGCAAACATTGCACTGTTTTGCCTGCCGATTGTTTTTGAGATGCAGCAGCTGTCATGGGCAGGATTGAGACAACAGGAATTATATTTGTGGCCTCTATCATTAGCTGAAGCACATATGTTAAAAAAATCCATTGTCAGTTTTTTTTTCTCATTTCAGTGTGTAATCTCCCCATGGAAAGTTACCCTCTACCACGCAATAATTAATAATGGTCAATCAGATCATCCACAATTATTCACTTTTGAAAAGTATCTGATCGGATTTTCTAGTAATATATGCGCCGACAGCTCATCGACGCCAAGGTATTTTTCTAGTACGTTTATTCTTTGGAATAAGAGAGATACAGAGATGTATGCTCCATGGTTATTATAGAGGGATGAGGGAACAGCTTTGGAAGTATCGGTTGGAAGATTGTCGGGTTGTTAAAAGAGACATATTTACTCTTCTTCGCGCTAAAGCGAGCTATTAACGTTTGTGCCACTAGCGTGATAGATAAAGAGAAAGAAAAACCTGTAAAAGCAAATTACATGAGACTTGGAATCAATAGAAAACGGAACATGTAATGGAAATGGATTGAATATACAATTTTCCTCAGAAATAAGGTGGATGACGAATGAGTTCTCTGTCTGAATCATTGATGATTGTCTTGGCCCTGTAATTAGTGGGGAAGTTTCAGCTGTGACGAAGAGAGCCTGCAATCTCTGAGTTTTTACAAATCGTCCAAAAAGGCTTCGTCCACATCTGAAATTCTAAATCTGTCGTAAACTGAACGAATTGTTCAAACGATCGATTTTCCCAACTGAATAATAATAACAAATGTAAAGATCTTTTCCAGCAAGCCAGCCGCTGAATATTAAGACGAAGGGCTCCACCAGAGATTCTACTAGGCTGATTTCACGTAAATAATATATTTAGACTGTACACAGATAAAGGACAGAGAGAGAGAACGAATGAAATTATAAAAAATACTCAGAATCCTCCATTAGCATAATTGTTTGTCTGTCTTATCACGGATCAGCCTAATTATAAAACACGAAGCCCTAACTTTATTGTACCGATTTATGTGTGAGAGTGAAGGAGTAATAAAGGCGACAGATACACCTCTGTACAGACAAAACATTACACCAAGTTAGCGGCAAGCTGCATTCACATACTTTCATCATTTACAGTAGAGAATTCATTATAAGTGCTCATTCATTAAATCTTTGTGGCATTCATGCTGTGGGGAGTTTCTTAGATGTAGTCACTGTTTTGGAATTTTTTTGAATCCTTTTTTTTTTTTTTTTTCATTTTAATCCCCAAAGATGATTAGTTTTAAGAGAAAGTATTGGGCTGTTCCTTCAAACACTGTCAGAAATGAGACAGCCTGCAAGGATAGATGACTAACAACCATTTGATAAGCACTTTACCCGGATCACAAAC
Source organism: Schistocerca nitens (assembly GCF_023898315.1). Taxonomy (NCBI): domain Eukaryota; kingdom Metazoa; phylum Arthropoda; class Insecta; order Orthoptera; family Acrididae; genus Schistocerca; species Schistocerca nitens. The sequence goes on along the minus strand of NC_064614.1, from coordinate 704,482,983 downwards.
GCACTGAACTTGCTTTTAGTTTTAATTTGACTGGTAACACACATAGATCTTACGGGCATTCGGAATGACAATTTCATAAGAAACTCATCTAACAAAATGAGATCCACATGGAGAGTTATAAAGAAAGAAACTTGTAGTTCAGCTCCAAAGAAAAAGAATGTATCATTAACACTTGAAAGCTCAAAAGTCACAGACCCAAATTCAGTGGTGGAAAAATTCAATGAATACTCCACTTCACTAGCTGAAGACCTCATTCAAGTACATTGTCAAGGACCAGTCCCAAGTTTTTCCAGCAAGTCAGTGATCTCGACTGCTTCTTTGTATGTTTATGAAACAAACCCCATAGGCTTGATGAAGTACCTGATTTCATATTAAAAGCATGTGCTCACCACATAGCAAACCCCTTGTCAAAAATTTTCAACCTCTCTTTAAAAACTGGTGTATTTCCAGATATTTTTAAAATAGCAAAAGTTGCACCACTGCTAAAAAAATGTTCTTCTGAAAAAGTATCAAACTACCGACCTGTGTCATAGTTGAGTTCCTTCTCAAAAACTCTAGAAAAACTCTTCTATGACAGGCTTTTAAGTTTCATAAATAAATATGCACCTCTTACAGTACAAAAACATGGTTTTAGAAAGTCTAAATCTACACAGACAGCAATTTTCGAATTATTAGACTGCATTTTAAAATCCCTTGATCAACATAAATTAGCTGCAGGTATTTTTGTAGATCTATCAAAAGTCTTTGATATCCTGGACCGTAACATTCTGCTCGAAAAATTAGGAAGACAAGGAGTTAGAGGTGTAGCACATAGCTGGTTGTGTTCATACCTAAAAAACCGCAGGCAGAAAGTATCACCTCAGTATGAGTTCAACAAAATGAATAAAACAAGAAATAACTCCTTTCTTTCTAGTGAATTACCAATAAAATATGGTGTACCGTAGGGCTCAATCTTAGATCCACTACTCTTCTTGATTTATGTGGATGACTTAGTTGAATATATGAGTCCCACAAAAACTATCCTGTTTGCCGATGACACCAGCATATTGCTCACTGGATCCAGTCCAGAAACTTTGCAGTCCACAGCAGAAAGTTCTATGAAAAGACTTTCTGAGTAGTTCACAAAAAAACAAGCTCATTATAAATACAGAAAAAACTGTGTGTGTTTATTTTCATTTAATTGTTCCAACTAATCAAATGCTTATTCAACCACAATTAAAAAATGATCCCCTAGAAAACGTGTCACAAAATTTTGGGGTCCATGGGTTCAGCAAGACTTAAAGTGGGACACACATATAAATAACTTGTCTAGAAAACTATGATCTGTGTGCTATGGCCTAAGAATTTTAAAGGCTACAACAAGCAAAACAACAGTACTGCAGGCATACTATGCACAGTTCCACTCACTAGTCTGATATGGGATTATTTTCTGGGGATACTCAACTCACAGTGTATAGGTTTTTAGAATGCAAAAAAAAGAGCTCTAAGAATAATTTGTGGCCTTAAAAAGATGGAGTCCTGTAAATCCCATTTTACTGAGCTTTGTGTTCTAATGTTCCAAGTTTATTCATTTATGAAACTATCTTGTTCACTAGGGACTACCTCCTGAAAACAGGCAAACTGCTACAGAACAAAAATGTACACAACTATAGTACCAGAGGGAAATCAAATATACATCAGAAATATCACGGAACAACCACCTATCAGAGGAGCATAATTAACATTGGTATAATACTACACAATAAGATACCAGAGGAAATAAAAAATGCTACTCATCCAATATTTAAAGCTAAACTAAAGGCATTTCTCATAAAACACTGTTTCTATTCTGTCAGAGAATTTCTGAAAACATAACAAAATTAATTGTAATAGGTACCTATTTTAATTTGCCTACTATTTTGCCAATACTATGTGTTATTGTAACTTATCTTTAACCTGTCCAATATCAATTGTACAATTTGTGCTGTATGATGAAACTGGGCCAATAAAAAATCAAATTAAATCAAAACATTTGAAGTCATTTTGCTGTGTCTTGATTTTTTCAATATGGTACAAATGTGGGGATACGTGCATTGCTGTCGGTGCTCACCACACAGCGCACATTGCCACTAAATTTAAAATGGAAGGTAGACAGGAGTGCAGTAAATGGGACATGTATTTTAGAAAAGTGCACGAGGTTAGAATTTCAGCCACATTATTATTTATTTATGCACAAACTACATGCTACTAAAAACTACATATAAAATTGTTTAGCAATCTGTTTGCTACAGTTCAGGTCCATGTTGGTGGAGTTTATAGTTTATCCAGTTATGGTACAAAATTAAGTTCCACACAGATGTTTAAATCATTGATACACATTTTAATTCTGTCCTGTATAGGATACAAGATACACAGCCTTGATCTGAAGGAGTATTATGACTGGGCACCGACATGTGGAGGGTGAAATCAAAACCTTGTGACTTTGGAAAGCAAGGAAGTTGGACCTATGTGGTTGCTAACCGTGCATCAGAATCAGTTAAAAATTTACAGAACAAAATTACATTGGCACACATGGAATTTACTGTCCCAGTATCAGAAAGGGGGCCTACAACAACAAGCTGCTGTACATTTGTTCCTTGCCATTGGGTACACCACTGGTCCTGCTTAGTAAATAAGGTACCTGCAAGTTATTTACAAAATGTGATGCAAGGCTGACTCACTGAAATATGGCTATGTATTGCTCTCAGGAAGCCTTCAGGTTGCAGAAATTATGTCTTTGTACAATACCTGGGTCCTCATCCCAAAACACTGCACACTCACTGAATTAGCAATTGACATCTAAGCATAGCCACTATTACTACTACTCGGCACATGCACACACAAGAATGGCGTCATCTTCAGCTAGGGAAAATTCGGCAGAAGCATCCTTTTTTGCACATGGTGGTGGGCGAAAAGACACTCCTGTCAGCATTTGCCTATTGCGCATGGGCACTTTGGAGAAAGTCTACGGATAGAGTAGTCTGCTTGGCCAGACTGTAGGGGCATCAAAATTTGGAATTTAGAGGCACCACACAGTTCCCCTCTTGCGAGAACCAGCAGACAATGGGTGGTGACATATGAGTGTGGCTCTGGGGCATTGGCAGTAGAGGTTTGTAGAGACATCAAACTGGCAGCAGGTTGTATAGGCAATGCCCACCAAGTTGGCAGAGGGGCTAGGTGTCATGGTATGTGGTGGGGAGAAGCAGCTTGGCCCCTTCCGGTGGCCATGGTGGTGCAGCAATGGTCAGGCTGGTCTGTGACCTTGGCAGCCACTGCACTGACACTCAGGTGTACTAGTGCAGCATGCAGAAAGAGAAGGCAGCTGGCCACCACTACAGGATGGGGTGCCACCGCAGCGGCTGTGGTGTATGTCTGTGGTGGGTGGGTAGTGTCGGGAGTCGGTCTGGGCTGTGTGCTGTGTGTGGTGGTGGGCAGTATGAGATGAACAGCTAGACCTGCAACTCATGGAGGCAACAGCCATGTGAGCCGGTCATGCAGCAAAAAGAGCTTTGCCACAGTGTAGTCTCGCTGTATGCAAGGTGGCAGTGAGGAACTAGGGCAGGCAGAGTGTCGGCAGCCATGCACTGTGTGGCCAGTAGGCGTAGCATAATCCAGAACACACAGGCATCAGTGAGTGCTGCTGCTGTCTCCACCATCTGCTAGATGCCCTGATGGGAAGCTGATGTGATGGCAGGGGAAGAAATTACTTCTTGGTTGCTGGAGGTCACGTTCTGAGCTATGATGGGGCTGCTGGAGGAGTAGTGCCCGTGTCTTCATTAGTTAGCGGTGGTGAAGTGTAGAGCTCTGTGTCACATGTGTGCCTTCAGCAGCAGTTCCACATGCTCTGGAATGGTGTTGGAAGTGGTAGCAAATGGGAGTGATATGGCTGCATCTGGGTTCCAGGTGCTGGTGGTGTCAGGGTGGGTTTGAACATGTAAGCTGCTTTAGTCTGTCAATGGAAGCCACTGATGGGGCGCAGTGGAGGTGCACAGTGAAATGTTGTATCAATTCGCTATAAAACAAGGTGAGGACTTGAGTACTGTGGGTGATGGAGGCTGACAGGCATCGATGCACAGCATCATGTGAGAGCACGATGCGAGGTCACTGTGCTTGAAAGCTTTGTGCTTGCCGTGGCATCGTGGAGGCATCGGCCACTGCTGTGCGATATAGTCGTGCAGCTGCTGAACATAAGCTCGCTTGGACAGACAACATAGGGGGGAAAGGCAGCAGCTTGATAAAGTCACCTGGCTGGGTCAGTAGCTAAACATATACCAAGTCGGCAGGGTACGCCCACAAGTCAGCCTTGTGGGCCACCCGCAAGTGTAACAAGACCTGTGGCAAAGCAGTGGACCATTTTCCACCACAGCAGGTAAAAGCGGATTTCAGTGTGTGGTACAAACATTTCACCACCCCGTTCCCTTCAGGGTGATAGATAGTGGTAGTATGGAGAAGTGTACCACAGATGCCAGTCAGGGCTTTGAACAAATAGGTAGTGAATTGGTGCCCGCTTTCAGATGTTATGTGGTGGGGACAACCAAAACATGAAACCCATGTTTGAGGGAGTGTGGTGACGATTGTTTTGGCCAAAATGTCTGGGATGAGCATGGCGTACAGCCAGCATATGAACCGGTCTGTATTGTGAGGAGGATATCGCAGCCACCTGAAGAAGGGCAAGGGCCCGACAAAGTTCATGTGGAAATGGGAGAATTATTGATCAGCTGGGGGAAATGAGACCATCCGCAAGTGAATGTGTTGGCCCACTTTGACTTGTTGGCACGGGATGCAGGTGTGAGCCCACGCACGGCAGTCCCATTGGATGCCAGGCCAGCAAAAATGTTCCTGGAAGAGGGCAGCAGACACCAGCATGTGCCAGCCCCTGCAAGCGGTCAAAATCTGGTTTGTGTAAGGCCAGGAAAGGTAGGGGCAGATGTGGTCTTTGGAGCCGGTGGGATACATGGGGTCAGACATCAGATAACACCAAACCTGTAGGTCCGTACCGAGGATTGGGTGGAGTTGGAGGACAACGTCTGAATACAGATCCTGAAATAAGTGGGCTAGTGGGGTGTCGGTGGTGGTCTGGGCTTTTGCGAGGGCCTTGTAATCGAGTGAAGGGCTGATGGTACAGGTGCGGCTGAGGCTATCAGCGAAGATGGTGCGGCATATATAAGTGGTAAATTATACTACCTACATCTGCTGCCTGAACTGCAGAGGTGAGATTTGATGCAAGCTATCTGACAAATACTTGTCATGAGTCACCAGTGGTCCATAGAAATGATGAAATGGCGCCCCTCAGTGGAGGAGTGGAAATACTTCACTGTCTCATACATTGCAAGCAGCTCCTGATCAGGGACTGGCTCGTGTCAGTGACGATGGTGAGAGGGTAGAGGGATGGGGGTGTACCCGAAGGGCCAGTTTGGCAAGATCGCATTTTATGCACTTGGAACTGACTGTCATACTTGGGGTCCATGGTATTGGTCTGTTACCTTTCCTTTGGCTGCCTCGCAATGCAGTGGTGAGGAGATCCTGAACAGAGGCCACATCATTTGGGAAACAGTGAAAAAAATTTACCATCCCCAAAATCTGTGTAGTTCCTCGCATATCATTTGCCGTCAAAACTAAGTGACTGAGCTGGATCCGGAAATTATGCATCCCTGGAATTCAATCTTTGCTACCTTGAACACGTATTTTTCCAGTTGGATAAAAATCTTCCTGAGTCATTTGCAGTGTTCAGCCAAGTTCTGGGAGTAAGTAAGGCTGTTGCCCTCGGTGCACTGTGGAGGACACGGTCAAGAAAACACTGCCATGTTTGTGTGGCCTTACAGGTGTCAAAGGGCCCAAAGGGGCTCTCAACGAGACCAAAGGGTGTATTCATGGCCATCTTCTCAATGTCTTCCTGTGTGATCAGGATCTGTGTAAACGCTTTTGCCCAGTCTATCTTATTGAATATGGTAGACCCAGAATGTTGTTCCTGTAACTGCACAAAAGGGAGACAGGATAATGGTTGGAAATTGTTCATTTATTCAAAAGCCAATAATCACCACAAGGGCACCAGGTGCCATCCTTCATGGGAGTTGAATGGAGAATGAAGGACCACAGGCTTTTTGAAGGGTGCAGGATTCTGGTGGCAATGGAGGCTTCAATTTCCACCCTTGTGAACTAGCTTGTGGCCAGCAGGAGAGGGTGGACATGGTGGTCTACTGGTGGGCCTGGTGCGGTCACGATATAGTGCACTGTGTTGTGGTGCGCCTTGACAGGTAGGGAGGGGGAGGAGCAAAAATTTGGAGAGGAGATCAGTGAAAGGACCGGAGTAGGACAGCTGCTTAATGGTAAAGTGGGAGTCATGGCAGGTGGTGATGGGTGCCAAGTTATGTGACATGCCATTAATTATGTGGCAATGCACGAGATTGGGGAGGAGATTGAACTGGAAAGAAAATCTGAGCTCAGGATCAGGTCAGTGATGTTGGCCACAAAGAAAGTCCAGAGAAACTCCTCACTGTGCCCAACATCGACATGGCCGGTGTGGGGGCCTAGGTGATGTGACGGAACCATTTGTAGTGGTGAGAGGGAAGGGGAAGGTGGATTGCAGCCAAACAAGGATGGGAGCCTGTATGGGAAAATGGATAAGTAAAGTGGTGCCAATGAATTAGGATATGGGCAGGGTGGAGTAATCGTGGTCTGATACAAACAGGTGCTGTAAAATTGTAGAGCAACTGGTCGCACCTACTGCCAGTCGCCAACCGTGTCTGGGCACCACTAGCACAGCGGACGGCAGTTTGCTGCATCACTGCCAAAGCACTCATGGTATCAGCACACAGGGTCAGTGTCACGTGGCTCCTTCTGCTTGCCGGATGGGTGGGGCTGTCACACCTGCACGGTCACGTGCACTGGTGGTCACACGAGCCTGTCAGTTGTGGCCTCGGACTGTGAAGGGTGGGGGCAGGAGGTGGAAGTTGCGAAGATAGGAGGGTGTGAGTGCGGCAGTTAAGTTGGCCGTCTCATTGCTGAAGTGCACCGTGATGTGCACTAAATTGGGTTGCATGTCCTGAGGCACAGGCAGTGGTATTCTCTATGGCTGTGCTTTGTGCTTCAAAAGAGCTGGGAGACGTTGCCACTGTGGGGGATGGGGGGGGGGGGGGGCAACTAGGGTAAGGGGAAGTGGGTAAGGGGAACTGGTGGTGGCTACTGCCGGCGAGAGGTCGAGGGAATCGAACACTCGATTTGCTGTCACGTTGGTTGTGTCAGTGTCTGTATGATTCTGCACAACAAGCACAGTACGGATATCTCCAGGCAAGTGAGAACTCTAGTTGTGGAACAGGACTTTGTCCAGCAAGACGTGGGGTTCAGCTAAGGCACGGAGGTGTCGCAGGAGCTGGGTGAGTCTCATGTCAGAACATTCGTACAATGAAAACAAGGGCTGGGAGCACTGTGTTTCTGATGATGCTAAGCATGTGAGTAGGCGCTTTTTTAGTTTATTGTAGCTGCTGGATGGTGGGGGATTAGTGATAATGTTACAAGCTTCCACCACAACCGTGGATCCGAACTGATCTATGGTAAGGGTGAACTTCATAATTCCAGATCCAGTGAAGATCGCTTTGGCGGAAACCAACCATAGGTGCACGTCATGGACATCAAATACAGGGAGGTGGGTGGAAATTCTGCTTAGTGAACTGGTCAGTGATGGGGCCTGTGCAAGGAGCACAGTGGCACTCATGAACTGAGCAGACTCTGTGAGAAACTGATTAAAGCCGGGTGCCTCTGATTGCATGTTGGAGGGACTATTTTCATGGCTCTGATTAGAGGGAATGTTTTTGCCACAGATGAGGTTTGTTCTTTGGGGCTGTATCCCTATTTGTGATGCAGCTTGCTAATGAGTGTCATTGGACAGATGGGGAGAGGGGAAGACAAGGATTGCATGTTTGGAGCTTGCATGGACATTCTAACAGAGGGACGCGCTGTGTGGGAAAATTCAAGATTTAGGGTCACCAGTGTGGGTACATATACTCTGCTGTTAGTGCTCACCATGCAGCGCCCATTGACACTAAATTTAGAAGGTAAAGTAGACAGAAGTGCAGTGGAATGGATCATGTAATTTAGAAAACTGCACAAGATTAGAATTTCTGCCATATGATTATTTATTTATGCACAAACTACATGCTATTAACAACTACTTATGAAATTGTTTAGCAGTCTGTTCACTACAGTTCAGATCCATGCTGGTAGAGTTCTTAGTTTATCCAGTCACAGTACAAAATTAACTTTCATACAGATATTTAAATAATTGAAATGTTTTAACTTCTGACCTGGGTAGGATACAAGATACACAGTCTTGATCTGAGAGAGCATGACTGGCGCCAGTGTACGTGGAGCGCAAAATCAAAACCCTGTGAGTCTGGAAAGTGAGGAAGCATGGCCTACGTGGTTGCTAAGTGTAGGCAAGAATCAGTTAATAATTTGCAGGACAAAATTACATTGGCACACATAGAATTTACTGTTCCTGTATCAGAAAGGGGGCCTACAATGACAAGCTGCTTGCATTAAAATAGGCAGCTGTGTATTTGAGCCATCCCAGCAGATATGCCATTGGTCCTGTTTGGTAAGTGAGGTGCCTACAACTCATTTGCAAAATGTGATGCAAGGCTGACTCACCAAAATATGTCAGTGTACTATTGCCACTGGGTTGCAGCAATTAAAAGTCTTCGTAAAGTGCCTGGGTCCTCATTAGAGAAGGCTGCAGGTTCAATGAATTAGCAATCGACATCCAAACTTAGCCACTATTACTATTACACAGCACATGCACATACACAAGAATCGCATTGTTTTCAACTAGGAAAAAATCCAGCAGAAGTGTCCGTTTTCGCATATGGTGGTGGGGGAAAAGGCACTCCTGTCAGCAGTTGCCTCTAATGCATGGGCTCTTTAGGGAAAGACCAGCTGCAGCTGCATGGATAGAGTTGTCTGCTAGGGCAGTCTGTGTGGATCTCAAAATTTGAAATTAGAAGTGCCACATAAAGTATTAGCTGCAATAAACATGTGTAGCATTGTGCACTGTGCAATTAAAGCCACAGCAGAGTTGCAAGTGCCAATATTAAGAGTCTAGTGGAATAATTAAATAAACTGGGAGATAGTTGGGATCTGTTTAGTCAAGCAGGAAATTATAAGGTAGCAGAAAGTGCTGGAGTACCACCTGCCTTGAATGCAACAGTTCATGGCACACGGAAACAGAGAGGCAAAAGAAAACACTTTGTAGGTTAAACAGCAGAAGAGCCGGAAGCAGAAATGGTGTGCCCTAAGAATTCAAACTCAGCTATCCCCAAAACACATTTTTGTAGGTTGAGAGTAACTCCTGCTCTTTCCAGATGGCTGAAAGTCTCCCTAAGATGCTTCTGATATTTGACCGTGTCTCGGGAGTACATAAGAAAATTGTCCAGGTGGGCAAAACAGCCCAGTGTACTGCAGAGGACATCATCTGACAAGGAAACCCTGGAGTGCAATGTCATAAGTTCAGTCGTTGGTAAGGCACATTTGAAAGTGTTGTGTCAACAATTTTGACAGGAAAAATATTATCTGCTAATAACTCACCATGTGCATAAGGATGGGCGACAGAAAATGAGTGTCTGGTAGGTGCAGAGATCGACCTTCTGTGGGATGAATGTATTACATTTCACAAAGTGGACATCATTGACATTCAAAAAATGTTCAAAGCAAACCATTAATTTGCACCATGAACACCGAATAAAAAATTATGTGCCACAATGATCGCAAAAGTTCACACCATCAAGTTCAAAGGTGAGCTCCTTGGGAGTTATAAACGAGGGAGGACATTCAGCCAGGTATCCACTCTAAAATAATGCATACAGACTCATATTGGTGTAATGATGTGATGAGAATGTGATGGAATGTGATGGCATGCAATGTGAAACAGTCTGTCATGGAGACTATCGTAAAACTGGCTATCCTTCAAGACACAGCTGCAGATACCGCAATAATATGTTTTATAGGCATGGTAAAAACAAACACCCAGAGGCTGAATTTGTCCATTGGTTCCATATGGTATGAATTGCAGTGTCACACACTTTTCAGGAGGGATAGTTTGCTCTAAGGGAGAATAATTTTTATATGCAGACCAGGAATCAAGCGAAAGCAAGTCATTTTGACCAGCTATTTGCAAAACATGCCAATGGCCTTGCTGCAGTGGTAACACTGTTCCCCCATTAGATCACCGAAGTTAAGCGCTGTCAGGTATGGCACAATGATGTGAATATCAGACATGGCAGCAGACCTAGTGCAATTGACGGTCTGCCACTTTTATCATTATTTATTACCCAGTTATAATGATTTATTAGCCAAAACTGACTGTCAAAGATTCCCTCCCCCGCCCCCCCCCCCCTCCCCAACATCACCATCACCAGTCCAAAAAATAGTTATCCCCTGGTCTTACTAACCATCTGTCAGACTTTTCACTCATGCTCTGTGCACTGAAGTAACAGCATCATGAATCGCCAGCAGCACATCTAGACAGAATAAAAAGTATTAAAAGTGTTATTAACCCTTTAGTCATTGCCCATGTTACTATTGTATGTGCTTTTGCAAATACTTATGATTTTTATTTTCAGTAGCGCAGCACCTCCTGATGCACTTTTTGTCTGCACCACCACTACTCGTCAAGCCATAGTGCACGGATGGACCATCTGATATTTCCGAGTAGGAGGCGCAATTGTTTCCAAAGAGATCTACCACCACTGTCTCCAGACAGAATAAGAAAAAAAGATGGCTGTAAGTATTATTAACCCATTCCTCTCTCTCTCAGTTCTCATTATTATTATTATTACACTAGATTCTCGCTAATCCAGCCATTCCTGGTACATATGGGTGCTGTATTAGCAGAAGTGCCAGATTATTGAGTGTCTGAAATCTATTTTATACATTTATTTTGAAAACATATGGGATATAGTGTACTGGACTTTATTAAACCGAAGGATACAATTTTAAAACATAGAGGATATACTTTATTAAATCCAAAAATACATTAATTTTCAAAGAAAACTTAGTCCTTGAGTGTATACTGTACATATTATAAAGTCATATCACTCACTATGAAACATGTCCCTAATTTTTAACTGTCGCAATGATGATACATTACGGTGGAATGCTTTATCATGCAACCGCTTTACAAGCATTACATCGGTACTGGTTGTTGCATAATATACTCCAGGAAGACCTCGGCAGCTTCAGCACCAGTAGTGTGAGAAATGCTCATGATCTCTCACCCTGTGACCTCTTCATCACTTTCATAATTACTTTCTTGCACGCTTTTGATTATTTCTTCATCCGTTAAAGTTTGGTCCGTATCACAGTTTTCCTCATTCAGCCTCTTAGTAACATCTTCATCATCAATTTCTTCTCCTCCTGCAAGGTTGTGGAACATGTCAGTGTTCAAAGTAATTGATAATTTCAAATTGACTGGCTCATCACTGTCACTCACTACTAGATCCAACTCCGTGTCAATGAATGGCAACAATTTTCTCCAGCTCTTCATTATGGTAGTGCTCTCCACTTTATCCCATGCTTCGGCTGCTTGAGAAACATCACGTATGTTAATTGCTTTCCATGCCTTCAGCATAGTCTCAATAGAGTCGTTCTCACTTTCGTTCAGCAAGGAGACAAGAAATGAATGTCGATAATTACATTTAATTGATTCAAAATTCCCTGGTCCATGGGCTGAATTAGGTCTGTCGCATTGGGTGGGAGAAAGAGTGCTTGTACATGTATACCATCAGACTTTGGAGAAACATCTGAAGGATGACTAGGAGCATTGTCAGTTATAAGGATAGCTTTCAGTGGAAGCTTTTTCTTGTTTAGCTCTTTTCTCACTGCTGGTACAAACATTTTATGAAACCACCAAGTGAATATTTGTCTGTCCATCCACGCTTTCTTCTGAGCACAATACTGCACTGGTAGAGTATTTATGTTCAGTATGTTGAGAACAGTGTGGATGTTGGGATTTTCCAATCACCATAAGCGATAGTTTATGACTTCCATTTGTATTACAACATGCCATTAATGTTACATGCTGTTTCTGTTACTTGTAAACACGAGCTTCCTTCTCGTCCTTGGCAGCTAATGTTTTTGAAGGAAGCATTTTGTAAAAGATTCCTGTTTCATCAGTATTATACAAGGCATCACCAGTTAAATCTTCTTTCTCTGTTATATTCCATATCTTGCTTACAAACTCATCTGCATCCTTATCGTTAGCTGAGTGCCTTTCCCCGGTCACTGTCAGCTGCTGAGTGCCATGTCATTTTTTCCAGTTTGATAGCCAACCTTTGCTCGCTGCAAACAAGCTACTACTGCCAAGTTGTTTGTTAAATGCACTGCTTTTTCCTTTATAATCGGGCCACTGACTAGGATTCCCTTACTACATTGTTGTACGAACCATCTATAAACAGCTACATCCAGTTCTTCATTCTCACTCTTTCATATAACCTTCCATTTTCCCAACTCACTATCCATTTGTGTTGAGTACTGTTGAATAACATATTCTTTCTTTTTGATGTCATAAATAGTTGCTCGTCCAAGACTGAACTCAGCAGCAATGGCTTTCTGCGAAGAACCTCGATTTAACTTAGCTAAAATTTTGAGTTTCTCCTTAGGTCTAGCATAACATGAGTCCTTTTAGAAGACATGATTCCAAACTGTAAAGAAAGATACAATTCAAATACAGTGTATAAAGCATTGTTTAACTGAGCATTGTTGCACACAATAATTCATTGTGCACATATTTTTGGATGTGCACGTCATTACAGAGAGGCCAGACTACTGAGGGCCAGATTACTGAGAGTCTAGTGTACATGCATTTTTGCAAATACTTAAGAGTTTCCTTTTCAACAGCACAATGTCCCCTAATGCAATGGATCAGAATTCAACAGTAATTGGTATACCAGAGCAGAATGTGAAATTCTTCAAGTTTCCACTAACTCCAACTGTGAAGTCACATCGCATGGATGGACTACCAAATAATCAGAGCAGGACACAAAACCATTTGCTGCACCAGTACCATCTTTCACTGATCCACTGCTATATGGTCCCAGTGTGCTGTTGTTCACCGGGATACATAATTTGACTGCCAGTGGATCCAAATATGTAAATATAGGTATAGAAGCATAATGGCCTTTGATCACTCTCATCAGTTTTGATATGCTACAGTGTGAATTAAAGCATGTAAGAAATAGTTATTTAGGCAATACTGCTGTTTGGATGCTGTAGAAAAAAAAGTGTGACATTTTTTGACAATTGTGAATAATAGTGTATGAAAATAAATAATAATATTTTCTCACAAAATTGTTTAATCTTTTCCCGTCCCATCCTGTCATATAATGTGATTTAATAATGTATAAAGATGTGCAGCCATTGCAGCTCAGTGAGTAAGGCAACTTAAGAAGAAGTCAGTACTACCCACCACACATCGACTACAGTGACTGTGCATTAGTACAATCCAGCTTAAATTGACTACAGTGACTGCATGCTTTATTGGTAAGGATTTTAAAACTCAAACATCTTGCAGTTATCATTCTCTTTTAGCAGTGACTTAATGGATGGGATGGGTATAACAGCATCTTTACTTTTTTAAAAAATATCATGTCACCTGCATTGCCACACCACACCCACCCTTACTGCCACCACAATCGGCTATCAAGTGATGAGTGTAGTCTAGGTAATTTGCAGTCCATTTTAAGAAGGGCTAATTATTCACACATCTCAGTGTTTATCATGCAACATCTCCTGAACTACGTGACACACATTGCTATGATTTTGCAGGAACATTCAGTGATATATGTAAATACTGTCTGCAAAATGTGTTGCAAAGAAAGTTAATAGTACTAAAGTAATAAATTAAAATGTCATACCTAATGCTGAAGTTTTACTGCATGAACAACGAAAATGTAGCAAGTAATATTTTTTTTTCCTTTCATTATATACCAATTAAGTCATCAGACTGAGCATAGAAGTATAGCTTTTGTCATGACTGACATTGCTCTGATAAAAAGCTTGTGGGTGACCTGAATCTTCATCTGCTGATACTAGCACTCAGCTTTAATGCAAATAAGACTGGACATATTTCCACGATGAGTGAGATACTTAAGAAAAAAAGGGAGGTTTTTTTTTTTTTTTTTTTTTTTACACACACACACACACACACACACACACACACAACTGTAGCTTTCGGCCATTAAGATTTTTGTCAGCAATAGACCCAAATACACACACACACACACACACACAACTGTAGCTTTCGGCCATTAAGATTTTTGTCAGCAATAGACCCAAATACACACACACACACACACACACACACACACTCGCGCAAACGCAACTTGCACACATGTTGCGTTTGCGTGAGTGTGTGTGTGCATGAGTGTACTGCTGACAAAGGCCTTAATGGCCGAGAGCTATAATTGTGTGAATCTTTTTGTTGTGTATATCGACTCCGAATCTCCGCTATATGGTGAGTAGCAACTTTCCTTCTATAATATTGTTACATTCCATCCTCGATTTTCCATTGTTTGATTTTTTTATTTATTTATTTATTTATTTATTTATTTATTTTAATGAAGAGTTAACACACCCAATGTACATTTGTTGACATAGGAAAAAAATCAGAGTTATGCAACTTAGGCAGTACATTATGGATTGTAACAGCTAGGTTGACTCAGTGGCAGCCAGTGACTTTGTGCACTCTCAGTTTAACATGGTGTGCATATGAGTGAGTTATGATGCTGTATAAATTCATGTATTCATGCTGTACTGAAGTCTGCTACTATCAGCCCCATAAGTATTAAATCAATACAAGCAGAGTTTACGCACAAAATACCTAAGAATATTACTGTCCCTATCTGTTTGAATGGCATACAGGCTGAATTTGTAGTCTACAACTTTTTTTCCAGAATATTGCACCAGTGTTAATATAGTAGGAAAAGAATCACTCTTTTTTTTAAATATGATGATTTATTGCACCAAATACATCAAAATATATAATAAAATAATATTTTTTGCCTTGGAATTGTCTTATTTCATCCCACCCTACCTTATCATTTAATATGGTTTTAATATTTATATAAAAACATTCTTACCTTTATTTAAAAAATTGAGGCCCAAATGTGGAGATCTTATGTCATATTTTTTTCTACCTCTACAGATTCCT
The DNA here is from genome assembly GCF_023898315.1 of Schistocerca nitens. Taxonomy (NCBI): domain Eukaryota; kingdom Metazoa; phylum Arthropoda; class Insecta; order Orthoptera; family Acrididae; genus Schistocerca; species Schistocerca nitens. The sequence goes on along the minus strand of NC_064614.1, from coordinate 704,467,766 downwards.
GAGTTCTGTACATGCACTGCAGATAGGTTGGTTGAGTGACAGCCTTATGTCAGGGTACTATTCAGTGACTTGAGTGCTATCAGCATGAATGTAGAGTACATGTGAGTGAGTTAGAACATGGTATAAATCCATGCAACCATGAATCTGCTGCTATCACTGCCATAAGTATTAATTTACAGATGGAATACCAAGAATATTACTGTCCCTATCTGTTTGAACATGAAGTAGCCTGAGTTTGTTGCCTATACAAGAACAATTGTTCGCAAAATACTGCACCAGTGTTGATGTAAGAAAAAATGAATCACTGATTTTTTAAAAGATTTATTGCATGCAATGATCAAAACCTCTATATATTATAAAAGTGTAGGTATGTATGTTCTTCATCTGCTCCAAAACCATGCAATCAATTTCAACCAGACTTGTGATATTTACTATAAGGGAAGAAGCACAGTGGGGTAAGAACTACTCACCTCCTAAAGGGATGTGGATGGGCATGAAATAGAAGTGTAAATAACCTCACATAATATGTTTAATCACATTTTCTTTCTTTTTTTACATGTAAGCTGTATGTAAACTGAATAAATTATCGACCGTGAAAAAGACAAATGTACAAGTTGTTTTGTGGCAAGGATAATGTTTTGATACATCTGCATGAAAAACAGGAAGAAGGAATATGGTGTTCAATTTATTAATTTCTGTATCTTCACCTGTTTGTTTCTATAAGTAGTAGCAGGTGGACGTATGACTAGATCTGTTGTACCAGTATTGTTTAAAAATGTTTATTTCAACCATACATTAAAAAGTGTTATAAAAAGTTACAACGACCACACCTGTCAGTTCATCATTTCACCTGCCGCCAAGATCCTGCATCAGGAGGTTCGGAGCATACAAGAGGAACCTGTGCAAGCAGCAGAGGAGTGATCCTGCCTCGGCATTGTTATAGTCAGGACTACACACAGTGGATTTATTGTGAAGCAGTAAGTAACTCAAATTATGAATATTGATCTTAAATGTGTTGATATTGAAGGTCTGCTGATATTGGTACCAGTTAAAGTTCACCCAGAATATGTGTACAGATTTATAAATTACCTTCCAATTTCTTTCAACTATTCTTCCCAATCAAGTTATTCAAGCAGCAATTATTAATCAGTTTCCATTATTTGCCCTCCCTCATAGACCACTATTCAATGGAAACCGTTTAAAGGACAGTGACAAGCGAAATATGAACAGACCTTTCAATTGTTGAGATAAAAAATTTTGAGATAAATGATTTATCTTATTCTTACAGGAAACTAATGAAACTTTAATTGTATTTGTTACATGTCCATGGGATTGGGAATCTAAAAGCATAGAAGGAGCAAATTAAAATTAAATTCTGCCTACAAACAAGACATGCAAGGAATTCTGATTTCAGCAGTAAAGGTAGGAAGCTGCTACACTGTATGCTTAAATGGCCATGTTTGGCGCTGTGTCTCTGGCAGTAGATAATCTCTTTTCCTTCCAATTAATACCCTTTACAGAAAGTGCATTTCTACAGGAATGATGAAAATTTGTACAAAGTCATCATTAAAGTGCAAGAGAAGTCATTAAAATTCTATAAGACTGTGTTAGATAATAATCAGGTTCATTAGTGAATACGCAGCTAAATCTACTTTAACTGAAACGTACTGATACAGACAAAATTTCATCTTTGGAAAAAAAAGGTGTTCTTAATTTTGTAAAAACTATTGACAGAGGAGTCAAAGGAAAAGGCCATTGTTGCTAAATGCAGTACGCTAAGATTTTGGAAATCCAAGCTTGGCAACAGTTGAAGGTAACGTGCCAACTTGCAAGTTGCCAGTGGCAACCAAAACTACAGATTTGCATCCCACTATCAAAAAATGATGACACTGGTAATACAGCTAATCATTATGTCACTATTATGATGCTCGATGAGACAATTTCTCAGTTCTCACCAGGAAACATTTTTTCAAATAGTGAAACTGAAGGGTGTGACAGTGAAAATTTATTTGATGACTTGCTCGCAACCTCACAAGCACAAGAACAGGAAACAGTTCATAAAAATATGTACATAATAGTGAGACACACAATTTGATACAACTCATGCAGCAAATAACACAACAGTTTACAATAAAACAGGAATTTTAGGAAAGTGTAACACAGCAACTTAAGGGTATGACACAACAGTTCACAAATCATCAGGAAAATATAGGACAACAGTTTACACAGCAAAATCAGGCATTTAATGATTTCAAGAATAGTATTAGTTAACAGTTCAGTGAGGTGAGCAAAATTATACACACTGAATTATCTGATGAACTATCCGGGAAGCTGACAGAGCTAGGCAAACAACTAAAACTTTTTTTTTCAGTCTTCTGGCTGGTTTGATGTGGACCGCCAAGAATTTCTCTAATGTGCTAACATATTCATCTCAGAATAGCACTTGGCAATTGCAACCTACATCCTCAATTATTTGCTGCATGTATTCCAATCTCTGTCTTCCTCTACAATGCCCTTTTTGCCATTGCTAGTCTGCTTTTGATGTCCTCTTGCCCTCTACAGCTCCCTCTAGTACCATGGAAGTCATTCCCTTATGTCTTAACAGATGTCCTATCATCCTGTCCCTTCTACTTATCAGTGTTTTCCCCATATTCCTCTCCTCTCTGATTCTGCCCAGAATCTCCTCATTCCTTACCTTATCAATCCACCTAATTTTCAACATTCGTCTGTAGCACCATATATCAAATGCTTCGATTCTCTTCTGTTCTGGTTTTCCAACAGTCCATATTTCACTACCATACAATGCTGTACTCCAGACATACATTCTCAGAAATTTCTTCTTCAAATTAAGACCGATATTTGATATTAGTAGACTTCTCTTGACCAGGAATGCCCTTTTTGGCATTGCTAGTTTGCTTTTGATTTCCTCCTGCCTGTCATTGGTTATTTTGCTGCCTAGGTAGCAGAATTCCTTAACATCATCTACTTTGTGACCATCCATCCTGATGTTAAGTTTCTCACTGTTCTCATTTCTACTACTTCTCATTACCTTCGTCTTTCGTCAATTTACTCTCAGTCCATACTCTGTAATAATTAGACTGTTCATTCCATTCACCAGATTGTGTAATTCTTCTTCACTTTCACTCAGGATAGCAATGTCATCAGTGAATTGTATCATTGATGTCCTTTCACCTTGAATTTTAATTCAACTCCTGAACCTTTCTTTTATTTCCATCATTGTTTCCTCAATGTGCAGACTGAACAGTACAGGCAAAAGGCTACATCCTTGTCTCACAGCCTTTTTAATATGAGCACTTCGTTCTTGGTCATCCATTCTTATTATCCACTCTTGGCTGTTATACATATCGTATATGACCCGTCTCTCCCTGTAGCTTACCCCTACTTTTCTCAGAATTTCGAACATCTTGGACCATTTTACATTGTCGAACACTTTTTCCAGGTCAACAAACCCTATGAATGTGGCTTGATTTTTCTTTAGTCTTGCTTCCATTATTAGCCGTAATGTCAGAATTGCCTCTCTCGTGCCTTTACCTTTCCTAAAGCCAAACTGATCGTCATCTAGCGCACCCTCAATTTTCTTTTCCATTCTTGTGTATATTATTCTTGTAAGCAACTTGGATGCATGAGCTGTTAAGCTGAGTGCAGTAATTCTTGCACTTGGCAGCTCTTGCTGTCTTTGGAATTGTGTGGATGATGCTTGTCCAAAAGTCAGATGGGATGTCGCCAGACTCATACATTCTACACACCAACATGAATATTCGTTTTGTTGCCACTTCCCCCAATGATTTTAGAAATTCTGATGGGATTTTATCTATCCCTTCTGCCTTATTTGATCTTAAGTCCTCTAAAGCTGTTTTAAGTTCTGATTCTAATACTGGATCCCCTATTTCTTCTAAATTGACTCCTGTTTCTTCTTCTATCACATCAGACAAATCTTTCCCCTCATAGAGGCTTTCAATGTATTCTTTCCACCTATCTGCTCTCTCCTCTGCTTTTAACAGTGGAATTCCTGATACACTCTTAATGTTATTACCCTGGCTTTTAATGTCACCAAAGGTTGTTTTGAGTTTCCTGTATGCTGAGTCTGTCCTTCTGACTATCATTTCATTTTCAATGTCTTCACATTTTTCCTGCAGCCATTTTGTCCTAGTTTCCCTGCACTTCCTATTTATTTCATTCCTCAGCAACTTGTATTTCATTATTCCTGTGTTTCCCGGAACATTTTTGTACTTCCTCCTTTCATTGATCAATTGAAGTATTCCTTCTGTTACCCATGGTTTCTTTCCAGCTACTTTCTTTGTACCTATGTTTTCCTTCCCAACTTCTGTGATGGCCCTTTTTAGAGATGTCCATTCCTCTTCTACTGTACTGCCTACTGAGCTATTCCTTATTGCTGTATCTGTAGCGCTAGAAAACTTCAACCATATCTCGTCATTCCTTTGCACTTACATATTCCACTTCTTTGTGTATTGATTTTTCCTGACTAATGTCTTAAACTTCAGCCTACTCTTTATCACTACTATATTGTGATCTGAGTCTATGTCTGCTCCTGGGTACACCTTACAATCCAGTATCTGATTTCGGAATCTCTGTCTGACCATGATGTAATCTAACTGAAATCTTCCCATTCACCAGCCTTGTCCAAGTATACCTCCTCTTCTTGTGATTCTTGAACAGAGTATTCACTATTCCTAGCTGAAACTTGTTACAGAACTCAATTAGTCTTTCTCCTCTCTCATTCCTTGTCCCAAGCCCATATTCTCCTGTAACCTTTTCTTTTACTCCTTCCCCTACAACTGCATTCCAGTCTCCCATGACTATTAGATTTTCATATCCCTTTACATATTGTATTACCCTTTCAATATCCTTTTTCACCTTCTCTACCTCTTCATCTTCAGATTGCGATGTCAGCATGTATACCTGAACTATTGTTGTTGGTGTTGGTTTGCTGTTGATTCTGATAAGAACAACCCTATCACCGAACTGTTCACAGTAACACACTCTCTTCCCTACCTTCCTATTCATAATGAATCCTACTTCCGTTATACCATTTTCTGCTACTGTTGATATTACCCTATACTCATCTGAACAGAAATGCTTTTTTATTTCCACTTCATTTAGTGAAGCATATTCTCAAATTCAGGAGTTGCAATCCCAAGTGGATGCATTGATAAAAATTGTGACAGACGCAGTCAGCAAGCTGCAAGATGTGTGCAAAAATTTACCTACAGAAGTACAAAAGTTAAGTCAAAGAGTAGATCAGTTAAGTTTAGAGTCAGAATTTGCCAAAAAACCACACAGATATGTAAAGGAAATAACTGAAAAAGCTGAAGCTGGGATGCTGGATAATGGCAGTGCCCTTGCTGAAAAGGTAATGACAGAGTGCAAAATTTATGTACATACTGTAGAAGAAGTTCTAAAAGAGAGAGAAAGTCAATTTCTAGCTAAAATAGATTCAGGTTTAAAAGAAGCAGAGGAAAGTTTATGAAGCAGTATTGCTAAAATTACTGTCATTACAAAACAATATTTGACAGAAAACAAACCCATGTTTAAGAGAAGTTAGATACCTTCACTGTTTACCCACAATACGTGGGTTGCCTGTCGAAGGAAACTAGCAAAGGTTGCAGAATGCAGCAACACTTGCCGGCAGCTGTAACTGTCGAGCAAGCGCAGTTGCCGTATGCTATGCCAGAAGCGAGGTGCAAGACTGACAGCGCGTCATGTTTGTCAACATTACTTGCAGATGAGGGATTACTTAGGCATCGAGAATTTCCAATATTTACCTCTGAAGGTAAAAGAACACACCCCGTGGTCTTTATCAGAGCATTTCAAAATGTTTTACTTCATACCTGGACCAAAGCCCAGAAAATTAGATTTGTTGTCGTATACACTACGGACATGGTGGAATGTATGTTGCCACTACTATGAACAGTTTGAGAGAGCCACTCTTGATAAATATTGGTCTGAGGCCACGCAAGAGAGGGTCAGACATTAAGTATGCAACCCAGCTACATTCAATAGCAAACATGGAAGCTTAAGAGGCTACTTTGAAAAACATTTGAATAAAACCAGATACTGGATGAACCCGGTATCTCAAGTAGACGTGCTGAAAATTTTAAAGAGCCATCTTCCTGCCCACATTAGGGAAAAACTCATTACCATTCTGGAACGCGACACCGAATACTTTCTATCTGTATTGGACTCAATAGGTTTGCTATATGAAGAGAGACCAAAACAACCCATGCCTGTTCATACGCAGATAGTGCCACAGAGATTTATCGACCAACAAGTGAACAATGGATTCATAGTACAACACAGATGCCAACCTTATCCCACAGAAACGCATGGTAATGGTAAAGTTGCTAACAGTGGTAACGGTAATGTTAATAACAAGGGCAGTGGAGAAAGCTGTAAATGCAAGGGCAGATATAAAAGAAATGGGCAAAAATTTAACAGAAACAACTACAATGGGTGAGTAGCACATGGCCAGCCTGTACAATATATACAGCCACAAGCTACCAGCAGTAATCAGCCAATCACATGGCAAACACAAAACAATACCAGACAACCGAAAAATCCACAGACAGCAGAAGCTGACCAGCAGAGTAATGTACATATGCTGAATAACACATACAGGCAAAGAGAATTTCAGTTGAGAGCCTCACAGGATACTAATTGGTGTAATCAAACACCAACAGCCTATATAGTATGCCTAACCCAGAGACCAATGACAACACAATGCCGGAAAACTTGAACCAGTCACGGTAGGCCCCCGTTCTGTGACCTGTGAGGAGAGTGGGGCCACGAGCTTGACTGACACTTGCTTTATCAGATACTGTCAAGGTAGTGATGTGAAAGATGATCTATATCAAGGTAATGAGGATACACAGAAAAACTTGACAGAGGGCAAGATACAAGCTACAATTTAAGCCAAAATATTTGACGGTGATGTACCCATTGTGCTTGACACAGGTGCTACGACTAATTTGGTGTCACACAGATTCTTTCAAGAACTGAAGAAACGTGGGCATATACCCACACTGCCAGTGCAAAATTGCAAGTTACAAACTGCCACTGGTCAAAAATCGAAAGGAGTCAGAAACAAGCCTTAATTCCCATACAATTAGGACAGTTTTCTGTGTGATGCAATTTTTTGCTAGAGAAATTAATAGTTGATTGTTTAATTGGTATGGATACATTTAGGACATACCAAGCACAAATTGATATAGGAAAGAGCCAATGTCATTTCACTGTAAATAACCAATTATTTGCATTAGACCTAATCAGGGGAAGTACTAATGGATGTAAAACTGAAGTTACTCATGACTTTGAGGTTCAATTGGTAAATCCCTTAGTTATGTTTGTCAACACATACAATAATGAACAGTCGGCAGTAGAAGAGATAAACATCGACACAATAAACACAAAAGTAAGTGAATCAAAGTGCTTGTCTCAAGAACAACAAGTGGATCTTAGGTAACTGATACTTGCTAATATACATGTATTTGAAAAAAGACCAGGTACCATTGAGGAACTCAAAAGGATTATGAGAACCTATATACCTCGAAAGCATACCAAGTGGATTGAATATGTCACTCTTTTTTAACAAGTTATTAACACCCTTCCCCATACATCAACTGGTTTTACACCAAATGAGCTGATGTTCAATTGCAAACAAGTAGACAAGTGGAAGAAACCATAACATGTAAGCTTTCATGGCCGGCGTCTTCATTAATTAAAACTTCCAGGCTGAATTGCCGTGGTCCATATATAATACTGCTTCTCCTTCCTGACGTTTCGTTGCCTACTGCGAGCAACATCTTCTGAGGTGAGTCGGCGACTTGAGAACATTTATGTATTGAAGAAGGGCTTTATACCCTCTAATTTGTATATAGGTATAATAATATTAGATTTAGGATGCTGGAAAGTCATGTTCCAGTCGCCGACTAACCTCATAAGATGTTACCCGCAGTAGGCAACGAAACGTCAGGAAGGAGAAGCAATTTTATATATGGACCACGGCAATTCAGCCCGGAAGTTTTAATAATGAAGTGGAAGAGACCTTTGCCCAAGATACCAATACTGGAATTATCACTAGAGGATAAAATATGACAAGCAGTAATCAACCTTGAAACTTGGGTTAAATATGGGAAAGGAATTTATGACAGAAAGCTGAAATGTACAGCACAGTTTTATATAGGACAAAAGGTGTTACTTAGAACACATCAAAAATCCACAAAAATTGGAAAACTGAATCATAAGTGGCAACTACTATACGCCGGACCATACATAATTAGCAAAATCCCCTACCCGGGAGCATACAGATTGGTACACATGAACATGGGTAAAGACAAGGGCCTTTACCCACACAAAGACTTGAGAACATTTATGTATTGAAGAAGGGCTGTATAACCTCTAATTTGTATATAGGTATAATAATATTAGATTTAGGATGCTGGAAAGTCATGTTCCAGAATATATAATTATTAGTCAACAAGGAAAATTTCTTTTGTGTGTGTTTTTTTCCTTATATGTCCAATGTGTAAACAATAAGATGAATGGTTGTAACAAGGAAGAATTTTACTTTTATGTGTCTAGAGATGACAATACTCTAAATACAACGCTTTGCCTTGCACATTAAATACAACGCTTTGCCTTGCACATAGCCCAGTTGCAAACAAATAAATGAACTTGTGAAATTCACGGTAGCATGCAATGAAATACACAATTTGCCACAATGTATGTGGTATCAGAGCGACGCAGGACATGAGCATTGGGGAGCAAGCTAGTCAAAAAGCTGCGAGCACATGCATGTCAGACAGGCACAGCTGGGACTGTTGGAGCGCCAAAAACAAACAAACCTGATGAGCTACAGTCAGCACTAGCATTTATAAAGTCTATTGCATAAACAGGGACGTATAAAATTAAGGGAGAGTCTATACTACTACTGTCTATATAATACACACACAAAGATAAGCTAAGGGATTGTACACACATGAATGGGATGCTGAACTATGAGGTATTTACTTAAGCTATGCTACTATAGACATTATATCTTTATATATACAATATTTACAAATTTAAGTATTGAAAGTGCATGCACTAATTATACTTGATGGACCAGAAAAGTCTTGCTGCAAGTAAACAAGTGAGTACAGTATAAGTGACAAACTGAGTAAGAGGTCACACCACATCTCTAATACACTTTATCTTTCAGATTTATAAGGTAAGTAGAGATGCACACATGACATTAAATAAGTTTTGGGATAGCACGACTGCACACAGAAGTGAATGAATACATGGTTGAATATATGAAGAAGGTATTAGTAGCTATTGAGCCACTATACACTTATCTATGAGGATTTAGTTCTAAGTTAATATTAAATTTTTTCTTCCGTGGAACAATGCATTGACATGTCTTAAATTGAAGGAAGATAAATGCTTGTAGAGTGTTAGGTACCATGTAAAAATAAGAAAGGACCACACCGCAAGGTAAATATTGTTATAAGTTTATGGTACTTATGAATGTGATAGAGTGAAACTATGTGAAGAAGAAAACAGTTGCAGTACATCACATATCACAATGCTGAACTAAGGCTGAGCACTACCAAATAATCAAGGGGTCGAAAAACCAAGCGAGGTGGCGCAGTGGTTAGCACACTGGACTTGCATTCGAGAGGACAACAGTTCAATCCTGCGTCCGGCCATCCTGATTTAAGTTTTCCGTGATTTCCCTAAATCACTCCATGCAAATGCCGGGATGGTTCCTTTGAAAGGGCACGGCCAACTTCCTTCCCCATCCTTCCCTAATCCGATGAGACCGATGACCTTGCAGTTTGGTCTCTTCCCCCAAACAACCCAACCCAACCCAAGGGGTTGAAACCTAACTACTGTGAGTGTCAACTACCCATGAAAGCATCAAACACCCGATTTACAATCAAATTTTTATGCATGTTTTTTACTTATGTAAACACTGTTTTACACTCATTATATAAGCATGTAACATACCGTATTGATGATACAACTCTGTATACCTCAGCACATGAAATGGTTATCCTTTATACAATGAACATAACAAGTAAATATTGAGCTACACTTTTAAACACTGAATAAGTATTTGATACAATTTGAGTTGTGTTTATAAACAACAAACAACTTTGTTCTTGGGATCACTTAATAAAAGAGAGCGACAAGGTGAAATAAATTCCTCCGGCTGCTGATATGGAAACCGGTTATCACTGAATCAAAGCTTTCACAAAGGATCAGGCCACTGAACATGAGCTCCACAGATTTGTGCAATGAAAGCTATTGTAAACACACAACATGGAAGCTCTGGCCTTGTACTAAACATGTGATTGTAATGGACGTTGGACTGCGCATGCATTCTTCGTAAGCTAAACACTGTGCAGATTCTGACTGACAATAATGGGACTATGCGGTTACAGCAAGCACTCTGGTAGGAGAGAAAACTTATACATGTATATGGTAACAGAAGATGACATGCCCATATAAATTGATAACCATTCAGGATAACGCCAATGGCCAAAAATAAATGCTATGCCCATACTGGCCTGGGTAATCAACCCTCAAACAGGGAAATAAGCTCAAACACTGTGCATCTCCATATGACATCTGTGTACAGTGGGGGGCAATTATGTTGAATTTTTTTTTTTTTCTTTTTTTACATGTAATCTCTATGTAAACCAAATAACTGCTTGTGTCTGTGTATGTGCGGATGGATATGTGTGTATGTGCGAGTGTATACCTGTCCTTTTTTCCCCCTAAGGTAAGTCTTTCCGCTCCCGGGATTGGAATGACTCCTCACCCTCTCCCTTAAAACCCACATCCTTTCGTCTTTCCCTCTCCTTCCCTCTTTCCTGATGAGTCAACAGTTTGTTGCGAAAGCTTGAATTTCATGTGTATGTTTGTGTTTGTTTGTGTGTCTATCGACCTGCCAGCACTTTCGTTCGGTAAGTCACATCATCTGTGTTTTTAGATATATTTTTCCCATGTGGAATGTTTCCCTCTACTATATTTAAACCAAATAACTTATAGAGCACGGCAAAGATAAATTAACAAGTTGTTCCATGGCAAGGATAATGTTTTGATAAACCTGCATGAAGAAAAGGAAGAAGGAATATGCTCTTCAGTTTATTAATTCCTGTGTCTTCACCTGTTTGTTTCTATAAGTAGTGGGCAGATGTATGATTAGATCCGTCAGTACCAGTATTGTTTAAAAATGTGTATTCACCCGGTTTAAAAATGTGTATTCAACCGTACAGTAAAAAGTGTTATAAAAAATTATTAGGAGAGCAAAATTTATTCATAAAGTCATGACAACCACAACTGTCTGTTCATCATTTCGCCCGCCACCGAGATCCTGCATCAGGAGGTTCGAAGCAGACTAGAGGAATCTGTGCAAGCTACGGAGAATTGATCCTGCATCAACATTGTTGTAATCAGTATTATACACAATGTAATTAATGTGAAGCAGTAAGTAATTCAAATTATGAATATTGATCTTAAATGTGCTGATATTGAAGGTCTGTTGATATTAGTTTCAGTTAATGTTCACCCAGGATATGTGTACAGATTTATAAATTACCTTCAAATTTCTTTCAAAATTTTTTTTCCAATCAATTTTTTAATTATTCAAGCAGCAATTATTAATCAGTTTCCATTATTTGCCCACCCACATATGCCACTATTCAATAAGCAGCCAGAATATATTCATCCAATGTTGGAGAATCAGAGTCTTAGCGACTTGCAACAAACTTTATACCTAATTTCAAACTTTTACAAAATGTTCTCTTGCTGACACCTCTATAATTGTCGAAAGGAAAAACTGCTGCATCCGGTATGTTGTTTTAATTTATTAATTATTTATTACTAACTCTGTTTGTAACAAATTTTGCTTGTGGTACCCACACATTCTACTGAATGTACCTGCCAAATTATATTGCTGTATGACATAGCTCAGGTTGTTGTTGTTGTTGTTGTTGTTGTGGCTGCGGTCTTCAGTCCTGAGACTAGTTTGATGTGGCTCTCCATGCTCTCCAGGTTATATGACAAATACTGGGACGCTCGAAAAACTAAGTTTTCTCAAAATGAAGCACAAATTACCCAGACTATACTCATCCAGTATTTGATAATGAGAGCACTTAGTGACTTCCAATATACTTTAAACATAATTTCAACCTTTTCTAAACTTTTTCTCACTTACCGGCTTAATGTCAAAAATTTAACACATCAACTGATTTGTAATCAGAAGTTTGAACAATTTTTATACAGGGGAGTTTGATTCTTTGAAGAATTGGGGGATTTAAAGGTTATTTATTATCTGGAAAGAAGCACTGTGTGGTTCTTTGATGTAAGTGTGGGAATGAAAAGGAGTTGACATTGAAGCATAATTCAGGAACACTTGGGGCAATTTCGACCTAATTTGTTAGGTGCATGACTTATTATTTGTATAAAAATACTAAGAGGGTAATATTCCCCACTAATGCTAGGTGTGGGGGTGTGTATGAGAAGGGGTGGTGTGAGAATGTTCAAGGATGCCATGTTGGTATTTATTCTCTGTATTTAGTTGACTTACAACACTTTTAAAAGTATGAAGTGCATTTTGTCTCTCATTTGTGCTGTTCAGTGTGTCAACCAGATTGTGAGAATCCATGCTGCAGTGAGCCAATACTTTTGTCGGCATGTTTTGGGGCCTAATATCAAACCACATAGTGGAATATCACAGATTATATTTAACATCCTCTCTGGAATCATATGGTGTAAAACAGCAGAGAATTGGACATGTAGAGGGTTTCCAGCAGTTCAAAATGCTGTAAAAAGAGAAAACTACAAAGCTGCAGAAAGAGAACACTGTTTAGAATAATGTCAAATTTTAAACACCATATTATTAATGCAGGGGAAATTTCGTGAAGAGAGGTGAAAAAAAAATGGAAATTTGATCAATAGTTGGCACTGAAAGCTTCATAACGTAAATGTGGTCAGCTACAAATCACACATGAATCACAATACGTTGGCTATCATTTGAGCTGCACATTAAACCATTCATTCTATTCAAAGTGCATGACTGTACAAGTTCGGAAGTTAACATTTGTGGCAATGTTAGTTAGGTAAGACCATTCCCTGCCTTATTGGATGGGAAAAATTTATCTGTAATTGTCCTGATGCCAAAAAGGCATAAAAACAAAATGACATCAGTTTTTAATGGTCCTGGGGCCAAAAACTGCATAAAATGCAAAATAGCATCAGCTTCTAATTGTCATGAGACTGGCACAAGATCTGTTCAACAGGTTATCCACTGTTTTCTGACGCAAGTTGAAATCAAGAAACAGCATGTTCCCCAACAGCTCATAGTGTCTTGGGGGTAAAGTTTGTAGTGCTTTGAGAATTTCCGCGTAAATTCTAGAACCACTAGGCCTTCTACCATCTCAAACACATGATATTTTAAGTATAAGTGAGAGAGAGCCTATTTACTGTGCATCACCTGTCTGTGTGTGCTGGTTTGAAGTTTATCATGAGACGACTATAGACGTGGCGGTCGAATGGCACCGGCAAGTGTTTGCCAGTTGTGCCATGAAAGCCTTAGTGAAAGAACAAGGAGTGTTTATGTATTCTGTGCTGTTTTATAACTTTGACGATTGCAGTGGGAAAAAAATGAACAGTTGAGACATTGTTAATTGATGCTCGTTTTGGACATGGAAATGACAAAAAGTGTTTTCAGATTCATATTGAAAAAGAACATGGTTATCAAGCCAGCCTTACCTTATATGTAAATCTACTTTGTTTCTACACTTTGGAGACGCGAGGAGACTTACTTGATAGTATTTGTTTAAGTGGAGACTGAGATTTGTAAAAGTTTGATGTTCAAATATACGTCGTTAAGTGAAGAAAAATAAACTGTGTATGTCTGCTTATTTTATAAGTAGAAATAATCTTGAGAAATTCCTGGTACTAGCAAATATACTTCAGAGATGAAGAGAAAAGGAGGTTGCAGCAGCAAGCTAACCAGTAAGGAAAGTCGGTTGACAATTAGGTAAGTCGTATCATTAAAGAAGTGGGAGTTTATACACATATTTCACCACTTGAACTCATCCAAAGTGTTAGAATGTGGCAACCTGCATGACAGGACAGGAGAAAACAGGAATTTTGAGACGAAAACAAGATAAGAAGATATTAGGTGTTGCAATAGCAACCGAGCATAACAAGACAAAACAACCAGTTCACAGAATTGGATTCTGCCTTTCACGGAATTGGATTCTGCCTAAAAATTCAAATGGTGAAAATTAATAAATGCAACAAAAGGGAAGACATAAGAAAGTCATAATGTTAAAAGAAAAGAGAGAAGATCTCGACGTATTAGACTATGAAGAGTTACGCCAAGAACAATTCGACTAAGAAGATCTGGTGTGGGGAGTTGACAGCTCTCATTTGCATCACAAGGACGCAGATGCAGAAAACAACATCCAGCACTGCCAGTACCAGTTGCTGCTCACTGGTGCTGATTCCATATCCGCTAGCCAAAGCAACCTGAACTCTATGCTGGGTGAGCGTAAAACAGTACTTTATTGTTTGAGTGTAAAGTTGGATAAACTGTTGAGTGAAGTGTACTCGTGTAGTTGTTATACTTAGAGTGAAGTTTTTAAATGTTTAGTAGATCCAAAGCGCATAAGAATATGGATAACATGAATCAAGTAGAAGAAACTCAAGAACCAGTTATGGCTATGAGAATCAGTAGAGAAATGCCAAACTGGACTGAGTTAGTTAAATTAATTAAAGCCCAGAGCCTTAAGTTAGACTCAGTAAATGCTCAGTTAAATTCTAAACTAGAAGCCCAGAGTTTACAATTAAATGAAACTTTAAATTCTATATTAAATGCTCAAAGTGAAAATCTTAAGGAAAGAAATAGGTTTGGTACATTCTAGTTTAAATGTTCAAAGTGTAGTGCTAAATGACCAGAGTGAAACCTTGCATAGTCAAAAGTTACAATTGAATATTGAGGAAAAATATAATAGTGTAGAATTAGAGATTAACGAAAAGTTAGGACCATTGGAGGATGTATGTAATGCTCAGTTTAATGCTGTAAAGCAGGTATGGCATACTTTGAAAGAGAGCATTGATAAGCGTAGCGATTTAATGCCTGTCATTCAGTCACAAATTACAGGTGTAAGTACTCAAGTAGACAGTGTAGAAAGAAGCTTCAAAGAGAAGGCAGCAATCTCTGATATCATAAATGTAAGTAGTCTGGAGGAACAGGTAGAAGAAATTCCAGATCGGAAAGTCACTGGGAGAATAACAGCTGGGAATGTATCGCCTATGGCTTCTTCCAAACTTACTGAAACCAGGAAGGGCATAGACACACTCTGGAGAGAAGTCAAACTTATCCAGGAACAAGTAGAAAAACGAGGAACTTCACCCAATGTTGTATTCACTAGTGAAGTAGTTACTGATTTGCAGTGGGGGGCAAAGTCGGGGTTATCGAGACAATTCCCTAAATTCAAGCCCAACGGAGAGGTATCTCCAACTCATTTTTTGAAAGGATTCAACCAAGACTTGCCAAAGAACTGAGAAGATTCTAAAAAGATTGAATTTGCTGTCGGGTACCTTTTACAGAAAGCTTCAGAATGGCGTACTGTAAATAATGAGAACTTTTCTTTGTGGGGAGTCTTTCAAACAAAATTTAATGAGAAGTACTGGTTTGCACTTGCTCAAGTGAAGTTAATATCAGATCCCTGGGATCCGGTTGGAGTCATCTATCCCCCAGGGACGTTAACATTCTGAGGTAATGGGCGGAGTGATGACCGTCAGATCCCGAGTTGTTTTTGGTGTTTCTTCCAAAATAGTTTTCCTGCAATGAATTTCCTTCAAATCTTAAACTATTCAGTCATCTGTTTCTGAATTCTTAAACTATCCTATAATCTGATGAACTAGGAAACTGGATATGACTATAACCTAAGAACTGGCTTAAGAGAATCACGGATAAAAGGTGATCTTTAGACTAAATAAATTGAATGGAATATTATATTTGTGGAAAACATGATATTACGTGACTAATTTAAATAATTATTATACTATACTGGATAGACTTTCTATTTTGCATACAATATTTTATACCTTTTATGAGATCTGATGTAGATGGGAGGGTTTGTATCAGTTTTGAAAGGGGTGGGTATTGTAGATAAATGCATGATTTACACCAACAGATAAGTTATGACTAGCCCAAAACACAAACCACACCATACCTTTGAAACAACCCTTGCACACAAGTGTGCCTGATTCTTCACCATTTGCCGTTTCCATAGAGTTGCTAAGAGACTTCCTTCGGGAACCTCAAGGGTGAAGGTGGGAATGTCCATTCCGTAGGAGCTGATTTAACACCAAACTTCCTCCAGCTTCTTACTCAAGTACCTGCGAAATAGGGATCTTGGGGAAGGGGGTGGGAAGAGTTTCCTGTCTTTGGGGCTATCTTCTTTATCTTCTTTGATCTTAGCAACCATTTCTATTTATTTCCTTTTTTACTTCTCATTTGAGGACCTATCTATTTTTCCCTCTTTCCATATTCATCTACTTCTAACGCAGAAGTCCTTCCTACTTTCTGTGGTTTCCAATAACCTACATATTATCTTCAGATAAGAAGGCAAAGAATCATGAACACACATCCGCATACACACATAGAGAGACGGATACACAAACAATAAGGTAACAGATTAGAAAGATGTGAGAACCACCAAGTGTGGTAGGGGGAAAGAAATGTGTACATTGGGAAAAAAGCAAACATCTTTTTTTTATTATTATGATGGTTTTACATAGCCTATTTATATAAAAACTATCACACATATATATATATATATATATATATATATATATATATATATATATATATATATATATATATATATATATATATATATAGACACACACACACACACTCCTGGAAATGGAAAAAAGAACACATAGACACCGGTGTGTCAGACCCACCATACTTGCTCCGGACACTGCGAGAGGGCTGTACAAGCAATGATCACACGCACGGCACAGCGGACACACCATGAACCGCGGTGTTGCCCGTCGAATGGCGCTAGCTGCGCAGCATTTGTGCACCGCCGCCGTCAGTGTCAGCCAGTTTGCCGTGGCATACGGAGCTCCATCGCAGTCTTTAACACTGGTAGCATGCCGCGACAGCGTGGACGTGAACCGTATGTGCAGTTGACGGACTTTGAGCGAGGGCGTATAGTGGGCATGCGGGAGGCCGGGTGGATGTACCGCCGAATTGCTCAACACGTGGGGCGTGAGGTCTCCACAGTACATCGATGTTGTCGCCAGTGGTCGGCGGAAGGTGCACGTGCCCGTCGACCTGGGACCGGACCGCAGCGACGCACGGATGCACGCCAAGACCGTAGGATCCTACGCAGTGCCGTAGGGGACCGCACCGCCACTTCCCAGCAAATTAGGGACACTGTTGCTCCTGGGGTATCGGCGGGGACCATTTCCAACCGTCTCCATGAAGCTGGGCTACGGTCCCGCACACCGTTAGGCCGTCTTCCGCTCACGCCCCAACATCGTGCAGCCCGCCTCCAGTGGTGTCGCGACAGGCGTGAATGGAGGGACGAATGGAGACGTGTCGTCTTCAGCGATGAGAGTCGCTTCTGCCTTGGTGCCAATGATGGTCGTATGCGTGTTTGGCGCCGTGCAGGTGAGCGCCACAATCAGGACTGCATACGACCGAGGCACACAGGGCCAACACCCGGCATCATGGTGTGGGGAGCGATCTCCTACACTGGCCGTACACCACTGGTGATCGTCGAGGGGACACTAAATAGTGCACGGTACATCCAAACCGTCATCGAACCCATCGTTCTACCATTCCTAGACCGGCAAGGGAACTTGCTGTTCCAACAGGACAATGCACGTCCGCATGTATCCCGTGCCACCCAACGTGCTCTAGAAGGTGTAAGTCAACTACCCTGGCCAGCAAGATCTCCGGATCTGTCCCCCATTGAGCATGTTTGGGACTGGATGAAGCGTCGTCTCACGCGATCTGCACGTCCAGCACGAATGCTGGTCCAACTGAGGCGCCAGGTGGAAATGGCATGGCAAGCTGTTCCACAGGACTACATCCAGCATCTCTACGATCGTCTCCATGGGAGAATAGCAGCCTGCATTGCTGCGAAAGGTGGATATACACTGTACTAGTGCCGACATTGTGCATGCTCTGTTGCCTGTGTCTATGTGCCTGTGGTTCTGTCAGTGTGATCATGTGATGTATCTGACCCCAGGAATGAGTCAATAAAGTTTCCCCTTCCTGGGACAATGAATTCACGGTGTTCTTATTTCAATTTCCAGGAGTGTGTGTGTGTGTGTGTATATATATATATATATATATATATATATATATATATATATATATATATATATATATAACAGAGGGAAACATTCCACGTGGAAAAAATATATCTAAAAAGAAAGATGATGAGACTTACCAAACAAAAGCGCTGGCAGGTCGATAGACACACAAACAAACACAAATATACACACAAAATTCTAGCTTTCGCAACCAACGGTTGCTTCGTCAGGAAAGAGGGAAGGAGAGGGAAAGATGAAAGGATGTGGGTTTTAAGGGAGAGGGTAAGGAGTCATTCCAATCCCGGGAGCGGAAAGACTTACCTTAGGGGGAAAAAAGGACAGGTATACACTCGCACACACACACATATCCATCCACACATACAGACACAAGCAGACATATTTAAAGACAAAGAGTTTGGGCAGAGATGTCAGTCGAGGTGGAAGAGTAGAGGCAAAGAAGTTGTTGAGAGACAGGTGAGGTATGAGTGGCGGCAACTTGAAATTAGCGGAGATTGAGGCCTGGCGGATAACGAGAAGAGAGGATATACTGAAGGGCAAGTTCCCATCTCCGGAGTTCGGATAGGTTGGTGTTGGTGGGAAGTATCCAGATAACCCGGACGGTGTAACACTGTGCCAAGATGTGCTGGCTGTGCACCAAGGCATGTTTAGCCACAGGGTGATCCTCATTACCAACAAACACTGTCTGCCTGTGTCCATTCATGCGAATGGACAGTTTGTTGCTGGTCATTCCCACATAGAATGCATCACAGTGTAGGCAGGTCAGCTGGTAAATCACGTGGGTGCTTTCACACGTGGCTCTGCCTTTGATCGTGTACACCTTCCGGGTTACAGGACTGGAGTAGGTGGTGGTGGGAGGGTGCATGGGACAGGTTTTGCACCGGGGGCGGTTACAAGGATAGGAGCCAGAGGGTAGGGAAGGTGGTTTGGGGATTTCATAGGGATGAACTAACAGGTTACGAAGGTTAGGTGGACGGCGGAAAGACACTCTTGGCGGAGTGGGGAGGATTTCATGAAGGATGGATCTCATTTCAGGGCAGGATTTGAGGAAGTCGTATCCCTGCTGGAGAGCCACATTCAGAGTCTGGTCCAGTCCCGGAAAGTATCCTGTCACAAGTGGGGCACTTTTGTGGTTCTTCTGTGGGGGATTCTGGGTTTGAGGGGATGAGGAAGTGGCTCTGGTTATTTGCTTCTGTACCAGGCCGGGAGGGTAGTTGCGGGATGCGAAAGCTGTTGTCAGGTTGTTGGTGTAATGTTTCAGGGATTCCGGACTGGAGCAGATTCGTTTGCCATGAAGACCTAGGCTGTAGGGAAGGGACCGTTTGATGTGGAATGGGTGGCAGCTGTCATAATGGAGGTACTGTTGCTTGTTGGTGGGTTTGATGTGGACGGACGTGTGAAGTTGGCCATTGGACAGGTGGAGGTCAACGTCAAGGAAAGTGGCATGGGATTTGGAGTAGGACCAGGTGAATCTGATGGAACCAAAGGAGTTGAGGTTGGAGAGGAAATTCTGGAGTTCTTCTTCACTGTGAGTCCAGATCATGAAGATGTCATCAATAAATCTGTACCAAACTTTGGGTTGGCAGACCTGGGTAACCAAGAAGGCTTCCTCTAAGCGACCCATGAATAGGTTGGTGTACGAGGGGGCCATCCTGGTACCCATGGCTGTTCCCTTTAATTGTTGGTATGTCTGGCCTTCAAAAGTGAAGAAGTTGTGGGTCAGGATGAAGCTGGCTAAGGTAATGAGGAAAGAGGTTTTAGGTAGGGTGGCAGGTGATCGGCGTGAAAGGAAACGCTCCATCGCAGCGAGGCCCTGGACGTGCGGAATATTTGTGTATAAGGAAGTGGCATCAATGGTTACAAGGATGGTTTCCGGGGGTAACAGATTGGGTAAGGATTCCAGGCGTTCAAGGAAGTGGTTGGTGTCTTTGATGAAGGATGGGAGACTGCATGTAATGGGTTGAAGGTGTTGATCTACGTAGGCAGAGATACGTTCTGTGGGGGCTTGGTAACCAGCTACAATGGGGCGGCCGGGATGATTGGGTTTGTGGATTTTAGGAAGAAGGTAGAAGGTTGGGGTGCGGGGTGTCGGTGGGGTCAGGAGGTTGATGGAGTCAGGTGAAAGGTTTTGCAGGGGGCCTAAGGTTCTGAGGATTCCTTGAAGCTCTGCCTGGACATCGGGAATGGGGTTACCTTGGCAAACTTTGTATGTGGTGTTGTCTGAAAGCTGACGCAGTCCCTCAGCCACATACTCCCGACGATCAAGTACCACGGTCGTGGAACCCTTGTCCGCCGGAAGAATGACGATGGATCGGTCAGCCTTCAGATCCCGGATAGCCTGCTGAAACCCAGGCTATCCGGGATCTGAAGGCTGACCGATCCATCGGATCGGTCAGCCTTCAGATCCCGGATAGCCTGCTGAAACCCAGGCTATCCGGGATCTGAAGGCTGACCGATCCATCGTCATTCTTCCGGCGGACAAGGGTTCCACGACCGTGGTACTTGATCGTCGGGAGTATGTGGCTGAGGGACTGCGTCAGCTTTCAGACAACACCACATACAAAGTTTGCCAAGGTAACCCCATTCCCGATGTCCAGGCAGAGCTTCAAGGAATCCTCAGAACCTTAGGCCCCCTGCAAAACCTTTCACCTGACTCCATCAACCTCCTGACCCCACCGACACCCCGCACCCCAACCTTCTACCTTCTTCCTAAAATCCACAAACCCAATCATCCCGGCCGCCCCATTGTAGCTGGTTACCAAGCCCCCACAGAACGTATCTCTGCCTACGTAGATCAACACCTTCAACCCATTACATGCAGTCTCCCATCCTTCATCAAAGACACCAACCACTTCCTTGAACGCCTGGAATCCTTACCCAATCTGTTACCCCCGGAAACCATCCTTGTAACCATTGATGCCACTTCCTTATACACAAATATTCCGCACGTCCAGGGCCTCGCTGCGATGGAGCGTTTCCTTTCACGCCGATCACCTGCCACCCTACCTAAAACCTCTTTCCTCATTACCTTAGCCAGCTTCATCCTGACCCACAACTTCTTCACTTTTGAAGGCCAGACATACCAACAATTAAAGGGAACAGCCATGGGTACCAGGATGGCCCCCTCGTACACCAACCTATTCATGGGTCGCTTAGAGGAAGCCTTCTTGGTTACCCAGGTCTGCCAACCCAAAGTTTGGTACAGATTTATTGATGACATCTTCATGATCTGGACTCACAGTGAAGAAGAACTCCAGAATTTCCTCTCCAACCTCAACTCCTTTGGTTCCATCAGATTCACCTGGTCCTACTCCAAATCCCATGCCACTTTCCTTGACGTTGACCTCCACCTGTCCAATGGCCAACTTCACACGTCCGTCCACATCAAACCCACCAACAAGCAACAGTACCTCCATTATGACAGCTGCCACCCATTCCACATCAAACGGTCCCTTCCCTACAGCCTAGGTCTTCGTGGCAAACGAATCTGCTCCAGTCCGGAATCCCTGAAACATTACACCAACAACCTGACAACAGCTTTCGCATCCCGCAACTACCCTCCCGGCCTGGTACAGAAGCAAATAACCAGAGCCACTTCCTCATCCCCTCAAACCCAGAATCCCCCACAGAAGAACCACAAAAGTGCCCCACTTGTGACAGGATACTTTCCGGGACTGGACCAGACTCTGAATGTGGCTCTCCAGCAGGGATACGACTTCCTCAAATCCTGCCCTGAAATGAGATCCATCCTTCATGAAATCCTCCCCACTCCGCCAAGAGTGTCTTTCCGCCGTCCACCTAACCTTCGTAACCTGTTAGTTCATCCCTATGAAATCCCCAAACCACCTTCCCTACCCTCTGGCTCCTATCCTTGTAACCGCCCCCGGTGCAAAACCTGTCCCATGCACCCTCCCACCACCACCTACTCCAGTCCTGTAACCCGGAAGGTGTACACGATCAAAGGCAGAGCCACGTGTGAAAGCACCCACGTGATTTACCAGCTGACCTGCCTACACTGTGATGCATTCTATGTGGGAATGACCAGCAACAAACTGTCCATTCGCATGAATGGACACAGGCAGACAGTGTTTGTTGGTAATGAGGATCACCCTGTGGCTAAACATGCCTTGGTGCACAGCCAGCACATCTTGGCACAGTGTTACACCGTCTGGGTTATCTGGATACTTCCCACCAACACCAACCTATCCGAACTCCGGAGATGGGAACTTGCCCTTCAGTATATCCTCTCTTCTCGTTATCCGCCAGGCCTCAATCTCCGCTAATTTCAAGTTGCCGCCACTCATACCTCACCTGTCTCTCAACAACTTCTTTGCCTCTACTCTTCCACCTCGACTGACATCTCTGCCCAAACTCTTTGTCTTTAAATATGTCTGCTTGTGTCTGTATGTGTGGATGGATATGTGTGTGTGTGCGAGTGTATACCTGTCCTTTTTTCCCCCTAAGGTAAGTCTTTCCGCTCCCGGGATTGGAATGACTCCTTACCCTCTCCCTTAAAACCCACATCCTTTCATCTTTCCCTCTCCTTCCCTCTTTCCTGACGAAGCAACCGTTGGTTGCGAAAGCTAGAATTTTGTGTGTATATTTGTGTTTGTTTGTGTGTCTATCGACCTGCCAGCGCTTTTGTTTGGTAAGTCTCATCATCTTTCTTTTTATATATATATATATATATATATATATATATATATATATATATATATATATATATATATATATATATATATATATATATATATATATACGAGGGTGAGTCAAATGAAAAACTTACATATTTTTTAAAATATGATTTATTGTACAGATATGGTACAAAGCTGTATCACTTTTCAACATAATCTCCCCCACGCTCAATGCAAGTCCTCCAGTGCTTACAAAGTGCATAAATTCCTTTAGAAAAAAGTTCTTTTGGTAGTCTGCGCAACCACTCATGCACCGCGTGGCGTACCTCTTCATCAGAATGGAACTTCTTTCCTCCCATTGCGTCTTTGAGTGGTCCAAACATATGGAAATCACGTGAGGCAAGGTCTGGTGAGTATGGTGGATGAGGAAGACACTCAAAATGTAGGTCTGTGATTGATGCAACTGTTGTACGGGCAGTGTGGGGCCTTGTATTGTCATGTTGCAAAAGGACACCTGCTGACAGCAACCCACATTGCTTTGATTTGATTCCAGGCCACAGATGATTTTTTAGGAGATCTGTGTATGATGCACTGGTGACAGTGGTCCCTCTAGGCATGTAATGCTCCAAAATGGTGCCTCTTTCATCCCAAAAGAGAGTCAGCATAACCTTCCTTGCTGATGGTTCTGTTTGAAACTTCTTTGGTTTTGGTGATGAGGAATGGTGCCATTCCTTGCTTGCTCTCTTCATTTCCGGTTGGTGGAAATGAACCCAGGTTTCATCCTCAGTAACAATTCTTGCAAGGAAGCCATCACATTCTCGTTCAAAGATGCCATCACCTTCTTGTTCAAAGTTCCGAAGAAGTTCTTCACAAGCATCAACACATCATTCTCTCATTTCAGGAGCCATAGCACCCATCTTGCAGATACTTTGTGAAACTGGAGCACATCATGCACAATGTGGTGTGCTGACCCATGACTAATCTGTAAAACGTGCTGCAATGTCATTCAGTGTCACTTGGGGGTTTTCCTTCACTATGGCTTCAACTGTTGCAATGTTCTGTGGAGTCACAACTTGCTGTGCCTGACCTGGAGGAGGAGCATCTTCCACTGAAGTCACACCATTTGCGAACTTCCTACTCCATTCTTAGACTTGCTGCTGTGACAAACATGCATCATCGTACTGAACCTTCATTTGTCGATGAATTTCAATAGGTTTCACACATTCACTACGTAAAAACCGAATAACACTATTCTTCCCTGATGCAAGTCGCAAGTGGGACGGCCATCTTTATACTGATACTGTGACAGTATGTGTTCATCTGCACTATGCTGCCACCTTCAGGCCATTCTGCATGCTGTTTGTAGCACGCTTACCAACTTACAGGATAACGGCGCAAAATTTTGATTTGTTATTACAAATTTAAGGTTTTCATTTGACTAACCCTCGTATAAGAACTATGAACTATGATGATTCTACTATGAGTGTACATAAGAAGGAGACATGAGTAAGGAAAGAGAACATAAGCCAAAGAGGAGTTAATTGTGATAGTCAATAAGGAATGGCTGTCTAACAAATATTCTGATGAATTGTAGGATAGTGGGACTCGTATAGCCTAAGTAAACATATTATATACTGAATAGTACATCCAGACAGAGTATCTGTTACAGGTATAGAAGTTGATGAGTAGAGGAGGACTCTAGGGAGTTGATGAGGTATTAAGAAGTGAATGCGAAGTGTAGAATAGATTTGTAGCTTTACCAGATAATACTTAACTATAGTATATATAGGAATGTATACTGGGAGTAATGAACCATGAGGCCTACTCAGAAAGGATAAGGGTGGCATACCCAGCATTTGCTAAATATATAGGGCAGGCATACCTACATGGAGATAGGCCGACCTGTAGCCTAGTGAATAGGGATGTTTTATAAAGGGGCATACCTACCAGAATGGAAAGAGGAAGTGCACTCATACGGTCAACCCACAAGTAAGGTATAGGTACTGATCCTAGCAGGAGAGGCCAGTATCATGACAGAAGTCACATGTTTTATAGGATTATTCTGGTAAGTTTGAATTCTATGTAACACTAACATTATCACATTTTAGGTTTAAGTTTATGAGTGTCAAAAGGAACACTTTTATTTTGCCCAGAGTTCCTCCAAACTACAGTCTATATATAATGAGACTATTATGTACTAAAGAAGTAGTACAAAGAATTAGAATATACAATGAAGTTTGCGATTGGAGTTAAAGAAAGAGTCCTTACAATTCCTAAGCAATAATAATGCGGAATGAAATCATAAATAAATACTTATGTTCTAAAACACAAGTGTGAGAATGAGTAGAAAGACAATAAACGGAAGTTGCTCTATAGAGTACAAAGATTCATGGGTGAAAAAAATATGTATATAAAACTATGTGATAAATAAATACTTTTAAAATGTGAATTGTTATTATGTATGATATTAATTTTACATATTGATTATGTATAAAATATCGCATGTTTGATCTGAGGGGGGGGGGGGATATGTAGTGCTTTGAGAATTTCCGCATACATTCTAGAACCACTCGACCTTCTACCATCTCAAACGCACAATATTTTAAATATAAGTGAGAGAGAGCCTGTTTACTGTGCATCACCTGTCTGAGTGTGCAGGTTTGAAGTTTATCATGAGACAATTATAGACGGCACCGACAAGTGTTTGCCAGTCGTGCCATGGAAGCCGTGGTGAAAGAACAAGGAGTGTTTATGTATTCTGTGCTGTTTTATAACTTTGACGATTGTAGTGGAAAAAAAATAACAGCTGAGATATTGTTAATTAATGCTTGTTTTGGACATGGAAAGGACAAGAAGTGTATTTAAATTAATATTGAAAAAGGACATGGTTATCAAGCCAACCTTACCTTCTATGTAAATCTACTTTGTTTCTATGCTGCGGAGATGCAAAGAGACTTACTTGACAGTATTTGTTTATGTGGAGACTGAGATTTGCAAAAGTTTGATGTTCAAATATTCGTAGTTAAGTGAAGGAAAAGAAATTGCGTACGTCTGCTTATTTTATAAGTAGAAAGAGTCTTGAGAAATTCCTGGTCCTAACAAATATACTTCAGAGAAGAAGAGAAAAGGAGGTTGCAGCAGCAAGCTAACCAGCAAGGAAAGTCAGATGACAATCTTAAGTAAGTCGTATCATTAAAGAAGTGGGAGTTCATATACATACTTCACCACTTTAAGTCATCCAAAGCATTAGAAGTTCAAAATGTGTTGTGCAATGTATGCCTTCAGTTCAGCTAAATAACTGGAGCAATGAACACAACATCTTTCAGATAACCTCACAGTCAGATATCATGTGGAAAAAGACAATGAGCAGAAGCTTGCTCTAAACAGTACAAAGATTTATGGTTGAAAAAAAATATGTATATAAAACTATGTAATAAATGAATATTGGGATGGTCACAGTGTAGAGATGTGACAGCTGATTATTCTGGCTGTATAATACGTGGAGGAGCCCAGTTTGCATAGAAATGATCCTACCCACACATTCAACCTATTGAAGGGTAGGAATGACGTGTAAAAAACTCGCATCACATTTACCAGTGATAGTACAGGTACAGAACCCACAGGACTCAACTCCTCAAAGAAATATGGCCCTATGATAAATGATGCCTTCAAACTGCACTACTCTTTTGCAAACAAGGCGATACCGGTCGATGTGCACATAGATTTTCCATTGCCCACATTCTACAATTCTGCATATTTAAATGCCATTTGAGATGAAAATGGGCTTTGTTTGTCCACAGAATGTGCCATGGCTGTTCATTGTCCACTTACATGCTAGCAAGAAAATGTAGAGTGAAAGTTTGTCTTGCTGGCAGGTCAGCAGGAAGAAACTCTTGAACATGGGTGATTTTGTATAGACAGCAATGCAGAATGTTTCGTAGGATTTCATACAATGTGCTCACAGGCATGTCCAATGTTCAGGCAATTCCCCATGCACTGCATATTTGCACATCATCACTCGAGCCCCTCTGCAATGCTCTGGTCACATATTCAACAGACGTTTTGGATCAACTGCTTTCCTCCCTCTACTACATTGCACTTCAAAAGAACCTGTCTTTTACAATTCTGTAATCATTTTCTCCAGACCCTTAGCAGACAATGGATCAATGCCTTTTTTCGTACCCTTGAGTGTCTGGAAATTCTGCAGGGCTACCAGTGCACAGTCACTGTTCTTGTAAAAGAGCTTTGCCAGCATCATGCGTCCGTCATGGAGACAGTCATGTTCGGCATCTCAGAGGCGTGCATATTCGGAAGCTTAAAGATCATCTATCAGTCAAATTTTCATAAAATTCTTTTTCTTTGATGACACTCCCCCCCCCCCCCCCCCCCCCCCGCCCTGCTGTTCAAATTTGACATTCTAATCAGTGGTTCTCTTTTGCTCAACATCTAATAAGCGTTTGGATCAATTTCAACCAAACTGTGTACATATATTACTTACTGTATGGAATGAAATACTGTGGGGGGAGAAAACACCAACCTCCAATTAGGGTGGGATAAGGGATCATAATGGGGTGACTGGTAGAGAAGGGGTTGGTTGGTTGATTTGGGGGAAGAGACCAAACAGAGACGTCATTGGTCCCATCGGATTAGGAAAGGATCGGGAAGGAAATAGGCTGCACCCTACAAAGGAACCATCCCATCATTTGCCTGAAGCAATTTAGGGAAGTCATGGGAAACCTAAATCAGGATGGCCAGACATGGGTTTGAACCGTCATCCTTCCGAATGTGAGTCCAGTGTGCTAACTACCACACCACCTCCCTCTGTTAGAGATGATTGGATAGATAAAAAAACCTTCTGCCAGAAGAAGCAACCACCAGCTCCAAAAGCTTGCAAACTGTGATACCTTCTGTATTTGTGTTCTCCTGCTGCCATTTTTTGTGATATATTTACATTTTTCATTGTTGTTATAATGAAATATTGTGATTAGATGATGATGTGTCTATTATTATGGGAATATATATATATATATATATATATATATATATATATATATATATATATATATATATATATATATGAATATAACAGAGGGAAACATTCCACGTGGAAAAATATATCTAAAAAGAAAGATGATGAGACTTACCAAACAAAAGCGCTGGCAGGTCGATAGACACACAAACAAACACAAATATACACACAAAATTCAAGCTTTCGCAACAAACTGTTGCCTCATCAGGAAAGAGGGGAAGGGGAGGGAAAGACGAAAGGATGTGGGTTTTAAGGGAGAGGATAAGGAGTCATTCCAATCCCGGGAGCGGAAAGACTTACCTTAGGGGGAAAAAAGGACAGGTATACACTCGCACACACACCCATATCCATCCACACATACAGACACAAGCAGACATATTTAAAGACCAAATATGTCTGCTTGTGTCTGTATGTGTGGATGGATATGGGTGTGTGTGCGAGTGTATACCTGTCCTTTTTTCCCCCTAAGGTAAGTCTTTCCGCTCCCGGGATTGGAATGACTCCTTATCCTCTCCCTTAAAACCCACATCCTTTCGTCTTTCCCTCTCCTTCCCCTCTTTCCTGATGAGGCAACAGTTTGTTGCGAAAGCTTGAATTTTGTGTGTATATTTGTGTTTGTTTGTGTGTCTATCGACCTGCCAGCGCTTTTGTTTGGTAAGTCTCATCATCTTTCTTTTTAGATATATATATATATATATATATATATATATATATATATATATATATATATATATATATATAAATGAATCTAAATCAGCATACACTTCAGGAATTAAGGTTACACTCTAATAACAAAACTGGGAGAAACTGCGCTCATAGGTATAGTGTGAATGCATGCGTGTGTGAATTGTTCGGATATTTTTTTCCTGGTCATAAATTTTTAGTTGGTTCAATTCACTTGTTCATTAGGCTGAAAACTCCTCTATAGGAGCAGCAGTATTCACATGCATTATATGTTAGCATCACCTGGACATTATATGCAATCACTTCTGTTAGTAACATGAATGTGAGGCAACAGCAGCAGTCCCAGGCTGCTGGGTTTTCAATGTCAATTAATGACAGAATTTGTGTACAACAGTCCCAGTATACTGTGTACCTTCACAATATGCTGAGCATATACTGTAAGATAAGAAGGCATCGTTACATCATAAAAGCATTCAACTTTCACAAATATGTGCTGTTACATCTAGTACTCACATACATGCATAACTTTATATTTTCTAATTAATAATAAGCTTTGTAAGTAATGAAGGGCTTCAGAATACTATTTATCATAAAAACATTACTGTGAAATGAAGCCAAGGGCATTGTTATTAACATCATGTTCATGTAGCTACAGCTCCATTATATCATCATCATCATCGCCACCACTCACATCCACAATAGCTGAGCCTTGTACTATTAAAAAAAGAAAAAAACTGTCATTAGATCACATATACTAATACTGTAAAAGCATGCAATGTATACAAAATTAACTGCTGCAACACTCTTATTTATTTAAAGTCTGGCCTCAGCAGCCAGAGACTGTTGTCATGCGTATACAAGTTGCATATTCTCACACGCATGCACGCGCCCTTGTGTGTGTGTGTGTGTGTGTGTGTGTGTGTGTGTGTGTGTGTGTGTGTGTGTGTGTGTGTGTGTGTGTGTGTGTGTCCTGTCTATTTTCAATGAAGGTCTTGTTGGCCAAAAGCTCACTTTCTCACAGTCTTTTTGATGTGCCTACCAGCGACTCAGCATCTCTGGTATATGGTGAGTAGCAACTATCCTTTTCATAATACTGTCTCTTACTTATTTACTACTTCGAGGTTCATACAGCATTCAGTACAACTAATACTCATGCATACTGCTAGATTTAATTTACTTGCTTCCCTTGGGATACTCCAAGATGTTGTCACTATATATAGTCTCATTCATCGTCACGGGGATTATGTACTGTAAAATGAATAAAAAATGTACGACGGTGGTTTGAAAAGTTCCCAGAAAGGAACAGAAAAAAAGTACTTACATCATTGAAACTTTTCTTTAGTTTTCAATGTATTCTCCTTGTAGATGCACTTGGTCCAACGATGTCCCAGTGCCTTGATCCCATCTCGAAAATGAGTTTCCTCCAGGCCTGCAAAATAGTTGTCATCTCTGGCCATCAATTGTTTGTTTGAAGTGAATCTTCATCCACCAAGAAAAACTTTCAGTTTTGGGAAGAAATGAAAGTCTGACAGAGCCATACTAGGTGAATAAGGTGGGTGTGGCAACAATTCATACCTTAGTTCATGTAATTTTGTCACGGCGATGGCACATGTGTGTGGGCACGCATTATCTTGATGGAGGATGACTTTCTTCCTTGCTAAACCTGGCCTTTTTTCATGTATCTTTTGTTGCAATTTGTCCAGGAGGTTAGCATAGTATTATCCAGTAATTGTTTGCCCAGTGGGGAGATAATAGACAAACAGAATCCCCTTTGCATCCCAGTGGAAATTGGCATGAATGTCCTTTGCTTTCATACCTTTCTTTATGAAGTACTTAATCACTGCTCAAATCTCAATTTTCCATCTTCACAAATCACTATGTGAGAGTCACGTCACTGCCATAGCTGTCTTCCAAGAGCACTGATGCGGCACCTGTTTACAGGCAACAGTCCAATGAATATCACGTAAACAACTCGTTGTGCTAGCGCTGTCCTCTCATGGTGATTCTGAGAACTTTTCAAACCATCCTCATAAAATGAATAAAAATGTTATTAAATTATGTATGGTGTGGCACAAAAATGTGCAATATACCTTACACAAGTATGTACTAATTTCTGCACATACTTATTTCTGAGAGAAATAAAAAAATTGTATGTATTCATCATGCTAAAACTGATACACAGGAGAAGTTGGAGACTATTATTCCAGCTGATGAAGCTAGCACCAGTGACATGTTCTCGGAATCAACAATCATAAGGGAGATATACACTGCTGGTGAAACACCTAGGTATCAATTCACATGATAACATGCTACAAGGCAGTTGGAAATTAAACAAGCAGTCATTAAGAAATTAAACTGGCTGAAGATGGCGTAATAGGTATTTAACTATATTTTATTCAGAGTTGTAGCTACCATGAACGGTATGTGTGAGAAACTGTTGTCTGCCAACACTGGAATCAGAATATTTTAAGAAAATTCAGTAAGGTTAATGATGTAGTGTTGTGATAGGATGCATACAAATGTAAGGCTCATGATTACCACAGCAAAATAAACTTTTAATTGCATGTTACTTGGAACAGCAACTGTTTTACATTATATTGAAGTAATGTTATATGAGTATTTCCCATATGTTGCCAGGGTAATCTGACATGCTGCATTTCACTCAGACAAGGCTTCTACATTAGCTGCAATTTACAACAGTCCATTTTAATGGTGTTACGGCACTATTTTTGCCTTTGCAATGGAACCATAGAGATAAGAGAAGTAAATTGCAGAAGAATTGTGAAGTGGCTGCAGTCAACTAGGAGCATCATCATAGGATGTAAGTATCCTATATTAAGCAGCGTCATAGGATACAACTGTGCTATAATACTCTGCAAACAATGGAAAATCCAGGATGGAATGTAACAATATTAGAGGAGGAAAGTTGCTACTCACCACATAGCGGAGATGCTGAGTCGCGATAGGCACAACAAAAAGATTCACACAATTATAGCTTCTGGCCATTAAGGCCTTGGTCAGCAATAGACACACACACACACACACACACACACACACACATGCCAACGCTACATGCACACACATCTGCAGTCTCAGTTGTCTGAGTTTGCAGATGTGTGTACAAGTGGCGTTTGCGTGGGTGTGTGTGTGTGTATGTGTGTCTATTGCTGACCAAGGCCTTGATGGCGAAAAGCTATAATAGTGTGAATCTTTTCATTGTGCCTATCACGACTCAGCATCTCTGCTATATGGTGAGTAGCAACTTTTTTTCTCTAGTACTATAATACTCTTCATGTTTTAACATCCCTGTTAATATGTACTGATTAAGCAATTATCACACTAGACTAAGCTGGAACCCTTCTGCCAAATAGGTATGTAGAATAATACCTTTAAAAATTGTTTCAGCCATAGTGGGAAGAATAAACTGACGTATTCTACCAACACTGGTCATTGCACGATAGATGTGGTGTGCTGCATCGTGTAACATTAGTGTGCTCATTGAAATGCAGTACAAGTGAAAAATAGTGGGATGCATTAACAGTGATGATTAAATAATAAAAAAGAACATTACATGTTTATTTTTCCATGTTTATTCATGGCATTTTATGTGAAAATAAACAATAATATTTAAGACAGTGTCCTCTAGGTGTAATGAATACGTTTCCAGACTTAATCATTAAAGATGGTGCTATGTGGGAACACATTTCATCAGAGCAGTAATTGAATGTCAACCCTGAATTACATTATTTAAGAATGGAAAAGCTGCTGTTATAAGGTAAAACATATGCACCCCACTTTTTAGCTATTTTCTGAAGTATCACTGTTATGATATTTAAAAAAGTTTGCTATATTTGAAAATATCATACAGCCCCATGGTAGACTGTGATGGTAATAGTAACGGGTGCTGGTCACTCCCATGTTTGACCTCGAGTTACCAAATAAGTGTTTAGAACAACTCTAAAAGATCTTTGATGACACACATGTAGAGTTTGCTCACAGTGCAAGGACAATTTCAAAATGGGAATCATTATTGAGGAAATGAATTGCATTTGATCTCAAAATGTTTAATTTATGTCATTAATCCTGTATCATCAAAATTTGTTGCCTTACTCATTTTCAACTTTTTTGAGTTGTGCCACAATGAAGTCAAAGTAAGGTCTCTAGTCTCCATGTCTATATGTTGTTCTGGGTTTTGCTCTACTTATGCGACACAATTTTTTAATTATGCAACAGTATCAGGAGACAAGTTTATGTGCACATGAGCTATCATGAAAACAGTATTAAACCTTTCCAATAGTCTCCAGGCTGAAATGAAATTACAATTGGTGTTGACCACTAACTCAAGAGTCACCTTTAACTACTGTAGTATTTAGCAAATTGGTCTGTTTTAACAATTACACATTATTTTTTGCCATATAATAGTGAGCAGTGTGTTTTCAGATCATAGAAGTTATCATCAAAAGACTAGGTGCTGCCTGCGAAGGTAATGGCATCAATGTCCAGTGAGTATCCCTGGAACAGGGAATGGTGGTATCAAGCTGACAGCAGCAGCAGCCATGTCAGCCTATCAGTAAATGTTAGTGCCATCTCATGCTTCTGTGTATAGGGGCATAGTGCTATGCCTCAAGGATCTTGTACATGCCAACACCAGCCAATGTTTCAATCCAGCAATTGATGAAGTGGGCGAGTGCACACTAGTTTCCAGTAGTATCTATTAAAAGGTGTATTTTATAACATGTAACTGGTTTTTTATCAGTCATATTTCTACTTAATTTGATTTCACATACTGATTATCAATACACAGTAACATAATAATGCAGCAAACAGGTCAATGATTAAATGTTGGAGAGATTTCTCAGTTCCAGTCTCCAGTTTTGTTTATATGTTCAGGCTATCTCATGAACTAGGAATTGAATAGGAAAATTATGATATTTTGTGATACCATCTATTTCAAAATATATATAACTGTTGCTGGTTTTTTTATGAAATTTTTTCTACTTAATTTCTCTTCAGTTACCAAGGCTGCTCACCACTGTAATTGCCGATGTTGTGGCACCATGCTGCAAAGTCACTTGAATAGTTTTAAATACATATTCCACATAAATGTATGATGCAATAATAGTTTTTAAAGCTGACACTCAAAGTTAGAATACAATAAAATACTACATCTTGTAACAAATTTTCATGACATAATGCCAGGTGTGGGACATGCTTCTGTCAAAGTTCTGCTATTAAAGTAACTGCTATTTAAGTAGTTCATCTCTTCCCATTAATGGATATGCCAATCCAAGTTTGGCAGCTCGCAGTTTCCTAAAAACCAAAGGAACAGGAAGAGATACACCTAGGTGAGCGTGGCACAAAATTTCTATGCAGCTCCTTGCAATTTGCATAGTTTGCATGTACTTTATTTCCTGGCTGTTTCACACTAATACTATCAGGCCATTCATATGAGAATTATCAAAGCGTAATTGTTAGAAAAAACTCCTGTGTTAAATACTACAGTAT
Organism: Schistocerca nitens; assembly: GCF_023898315.1. NCBI lineage: Eukaryota > Metazoa > Arthropoda > Insecta > Orthoptera > Acrididae > Schistocerca > Schistocerca nitens. The sequence goes on along the minus strand of NC_064614.1, from coordinate 704,433,518 downwards.
TTATGCCTGAATCTGAGTCCATGCACAACAGTAATTGTAATTTCATTTCATCTTGGAGACTACTTTCGAGATAGCCCCTCTGCACATAAACTTGTATTCTGATACTATCGTTCATTGGCTCTTGTGTAACTAAAGAAATTGGCATACCACATACATACAAGTTCTGTTCAAAAAATTCCGAAACATTCATAATTTTGCACCAGTGGTGTGCTGGAGAAAAATGCAGTTGGCATCATTACACATGCCCGTGTTTAATGTTTAACTGCTAGAAGTTTCATTGTTGTATGTCTGTTAGTTATTGTTCAGTGCTGTATTGAGTTGTGTTGCACAGTTCGCACATTTTGAGATGGCAGAGTTATAGGAGAAAAACGTCTGTATTACATTTTGCAAAACTCAAGAAAACCTTTACAGAGATCATCAAATGATTTAGGAAGCCTATGGTGTTACAAATGGTTTACATGGTTTAAAAATGGCCGATGGAAATTCAAGATGACCCTTGTTCAGGACACTGTACATGTCAGGAATATCAACAAAATTGTGTGTGCCAATTGAAGACTGATTGTCTGAGAGACTGAAGAAGAATGTTTCATTTCAGTTGGATCATGTTATGAAATGCTGAAACAGCATCTTGGAATACATCACGTTGCTGCCAAATTCGACCAGAGGCTCATCCCTGTTGGTACATGACTATTGCACAAAAAAAGAAATCACTGTGCTTACTGCTTCATTCTCCATACTCTCCATAACTACCCCCTGCAGACATTTTTTGTATTTCCAAAGTTGAAAACTCCATTGGAAGGATGAAGATTTGCAATGATAGATGAGATAAAAGAAAATTTGCAGATGGCGCTTCGCGTGATCCGGCAAGAGGTGTACCAAGATTGCTTCCAGATTTTGGAGTGGTGTATCACTTGTGAAGGAGAGTATTTCAAAGGAGATAATGCACAATAAGTAAAAGGTAAGCGTGGAAAAATTCTGGGGACATAGTTCTGGAATTTTCTGAACAGACCTTGTAAATAGGATAAACACCAGGATGAAATATAAACATATAGACTAAAAACTTCACTCATGACTTCACAGTGGAAAAATATGAAAAAGTAAAAAATTAGTAAGGCAACAGATTTAGATGATGTGGGGTTAACAACATAAATTAAACATTTTGAGAGGAAATATAATTCATTGCATTTGTAAGCAAATCCATTTTTAAATTGTCCTTACACTTTGAATAAACAATAAATATGTGTTACTGAAGATCTGTATGAGAGAGGAAGAGGTCACCTTGACCCTTGACCATGGGGGGATCTGGCAACAATATAAGCTGGGGTTGGAACTGCACTGCCCCCCAGTACTATGGAATATTACTGATCCCACTCTTTGCAAGCTCTCTGGTTGGAGCTAGCTGATCTTGTGTTCCACTTTAATACTATTATGGGCTTCATATTTTTGATTGGAAGAGAAATATAAAATCCTGTTACAAGGAGCCTGATGTCATTATCATTCATATGACTGTTTTGTTGTGTGTTTTGAATGATAGTGTATATAACATTTATTATCTTACTGATAAGTTCAGTGAGAACTAGGGTTGAGTTGATACTTGTGAAGATGCTAATCTGTGAGCACTACGCAGATAGAGAATTGGACTTACAAGTGTGGCTAAATGTTGCAAAGGATGTAGCAGGTTTCAGTAGTGAGACCACTTATGTATGTTGCAGTGTCTGCTTACTTCCGCTAGCTGCCAATAAGCTTGGTGAGTGATGTTTGTCTACAGACACACAGCCACAAATTGAATTGCATCCCTGTTTGCATGTTAGTGACCCTGTATGCTTGTGGTGGACAATGGTGGTAAGAGTTGTGTGTTTTGATAATGTGGTGTGCTGATGCTTGTTTGAACAGTAACGATGGGCAAAGGAAACAAACGTAGTTGTCATTCAGTGCTGGACGTGTAGATTGGCATTTGAGTAATGTTCAGCTCATCCCTGAATTCCATGTTAAATGTTGTGAGTTCCTGATCCCTTCATTGTCTGTGATATTAATGGCAAGCCTGATCTATGGATGGGTGTTAACCCCCACAGGAAGCACAAATAGCAAGAGCTGATCCACAGAATTTGACAGAATAAGGTCCACTACATGTGCTGCATCTCATATGGAACCAACATTGTTTGCTGATGTGGCCACACCAGGGGCAATCAAAGCATTGCCTGACAGTTGGCACATGAAGGAGAAAAAGGGCATTTAGTCCAATGAATAGACACAGTGCCCGATAAAGTTTGAGATATGAAGATTAACAAGCAGGTCTGTAGTTTGATGATTTATTCTTTACCATCCCTCACATATTGCTTAGTAAGACTTCATAATGGGGAATATAGATTGCACAACTTCCGTAATCTCTGCTTCTTCAAGTTCTGTATCAACTTTTCTTATTACTCCCTGTTTGTGAACAATGAAGGAAGGAATGTAAATTTATATATTTTTAGATTCTCTTATTTTGCTGTTTACAAAGAAATTGGCCTTTTCTGGAGTTTTTACTTTAACCTTCACTTTGGTTTTCCAGACAGAACGGACCACTATTTGCACTTCTGTAGAAGTCTGGATAGTTACAAATTCTACGGGAAAAGTGTTTGTAACTTTTTGTTGGTAAGGACTAGAAGCAGGAGCTGTGTTTACCTGGGGAACAAATACATTTGAAACATTATAGTTGATGACACTTGGTAAGATACTGAAAAGAAGGTTTTTGGATTCCTTAATTCCAGATTAACCTCACTTTCCCTCTTATTCCTCGTGCTGGGTAAGCTACAGGGCTCCTGTTCTGATATTCCCATATTCTTTTCTTCATGTTGTGTTCTGGATTCACCTCTAATGACCTCTAATGAGTGGCTGATAGCATCCACTGGGGTGCGCAGTGCTGTTCTGGGAGAAGCTTGGAAGGGAACTGTATCTTCATGTAGCTACTGGGCAGCCAGTTGTTGATAACCAGCAGGGGTGATGGAATCACTGCACCCTTCACTATATAACCCACCATATATCATGAGGCTAGTTTTTGCTGAGAGGAGATTCAATTGTTATAGTGTGTTATAACCATACCAGCATAAAACCAGTATTCTCAGACTGAAAGGGAAACTATTGAACATTGTTACACTCGAAATTATTGCCAAACAGTCTGAATGTGAACAAGATATTTCACAGCATTCATTTAGCAGTCACTGTTGAGCTGCCATAACGAGAGAGAGCTTCTAGTTAATGGAAAAAATGGAAAAGAGCATTTGGCGTCACTGGCCCAGAGGCCCCTTGCGGGGCAGGTCCGGCCGCCTCGGTGCAGGTCTTATTACATTTGACGCCACAATGGGTGACCTGCCCGCCAGATGAGGATGAAATGATGATGAAGACAACACAACACCCAGTCCCTGAGCGGAGAAAATCGCAGACCCAACCAGGAATCGCACCCGGGCCCGTAGGACAGCAATCCGTCATGCTGACCACCCAGCTATTGGGGCGGACATCTAGTTTAGTAGATTGTCTGAATTCTGTAACCTCCAGCTGCATTTGTGTTTAGCCAGCCTAGTTGCTATGTCTCTGTCCGAATGACCAATGTAAAACTTTTTGCAATCAGAAGAGGTAATTTTGTATACCCCACTGTTGGCTAATAATTTGATCTTATCTTTGCTATTGAAAATACACTGGGCTGTGGTGTTCTTAACATAGTATGAAAGCATATACTTGCACAATTTCAGTGTTTTTGCTACAATCTGTGATACTTCTCCTAGATTTGGTAATGCACACCACTTCTTGCAGACAATGGAAGGGGCAGAAGATGGGGCATAGAGAAGGGGTATAATCTTCAGTTTTTGTTTCCTATGCAAGAGGTGGTCAGTCAGAACTACATTGTAGTCACTGGTTGAGGCAATAAATTTTATTGTATGTAACTGCTTTAAAATCATCTCCAGACATGGAGACAGATTTGAGAAGGTGTACCATTGAGTGTAAAGCTGCATGTTTGTCAGCTATGGGGTGTTGTTAGCAAGAGGGTATTACTGTGTCTAAAGTCGTGGTTTTTGTATTATTTGTTTATTATTATAAACTGTTATGTACACTTGCTGTTTGAGTTTTTGTTAAAGTTTTTCCTGTTTACTCCATTTATCTTTATTTACTGTTCAACTTTTTACTTTTTACATTGCCTTACCATCACACTATCAGAGGTATTATTCACTGTACGTTTCTGCTTCAACCTAGATGTTTAACTTATTTTCCAGTTTCATTTACAAACATTGTAACTTCTTTGGTGAGAATAGTCAGTAAATGTCTGAAGATGGCCTTAAGCTGAAAACCAGCTAACACAAAAAAAGTAATACTGTAGAACAAACACAAACTAATGCTTTTCATTTATTAATTTTTATTTGTTTTATTAAAGTTCATGTGCAATCAACAAAAGACATTATGCTAGATTTTCTGGTAAGAAGACAATGAACCTGATATTTTTTAACAGCTCAAGGGAATCAGCATGCAAGCATGAGTCCATAAAGTATTTAGATGTATAGTTTTTATAGTAATGTGTATAGTATGTTTAATTTTGTGAGTTTTGCAATGACAGATAAATCTATATAAGGGCAATCGCCATGTAGGTCAAGGTCATTTTGCTTTGTGAGGTCAGTTGAAGAAGACGTATGCTGATGAGTGGTATCAGTCATTATTAAATTGTTTGAAACATCTTGGGCAACAAGTATGGGGACTTGTAGAATTTACGCAGGAGTTTAGTATTATATAAGTTTTTGACTATCATGTTCTTGGACTTTAACTCTGACCTGCAACTCCATGTTAAAACTGTGTCACAAGTGATTTAATGAACTCTAACTTTGAACATCAATGTGATGAGCCATACTTGCTGCATTCTTGATCAAGCTCAAGAATAAATCTGCTGTTGCTGTCACTGTATTAATCAAGGCTACAAGGTTCGCAGGAGAGCTTCTGTAAAGTTTGGAAGGTAGGAGATGAGGTACTGGCAGAAGTAAAGATGTGAGGACAGGGCGTGAGTCGTGCTTGGGTAGCTCAGTTTGTAGAGCACTTGCCCGCAAAAGGCAAAGGTCCCGAGTTCGAGTCCCGGTCCAGCACACAGTTTTAATCTGCCAGGAAGTTTCATACTCCGCTGTAGAGTGAAAATTTCATTCTAATCATTTTAATTACTGAACAGTACCCAGCTTGTGTTAAGAACATTTATTCCTTTTGCCAACCAAATCTTCACTACAATTTAATCAAATTATAGAAAATTAACGGATGATAATGGAGTAATAGACGTGTGGCTATTCCCTAGATGCACAGAAAGCTGATAAGTTTTAAAAATTAGTCACACATTTAGTTAATCTCTTTCACACAAAGAGACACAGTGTAAGGAGAGAGTTTAGTGCTTCACACTTTATTATATTCTATCTCCGTTTGTTGAGTATGAACATAACATTTAGAATTTTCTATAGATCCCACCAAGGCGGAGGACTTTCAGGAAAGAGTAGCAGGTCAAAATATATATTAATATAAGGCAATGAAATGCTTAATGTGGTGTTATCCACAGAACAAGATCTCATGAAAAGGCTGATATTTCACAACGGCACCACAAGTAAAGACAATCACTGCCACAAACAGCAACGTACTGGAGACTTTAGTGTAGACACATCCTCAAGCTTTTCCTTATGCCACCACAGCTAGAAAGTTATTGATGTCTGATCCCCAGGTTCTATGTAATTGCCCAGCCTCTATAAAATCAGTGACCACTTGTGATAATCGTTAATGACAGCATTGTCTTAGCACAGATCCAGCTGTGTGTGAATAGAACAGTTATTCAGTATTTTATTACCAGTTACAGATAAATTGTACATTGATATGAAAATTTTATCCAGTAATGATGAAGTGTTAAATGATGTAAGTGTCAGTGACAATATCAAATACATGTCATCTGTGTGGATACTAATATTATTGTTTCCAAAGTTAAGTTTACCATGTTCAAGATTCAATAAATTACTCGTAATTCATATTTGTGTGTGTGTGTATTGTACACTCCTGGAAATTGAAATAATAACACCGTGAATTCATTGTCCCAGGAAGGGGAAACTTTATTGACACATTCCTGGGGTCAGATACATCACATGATCACACTGACAGAACCACAGGCACATAGACACAGGCAACAGAGCATGCACAAGGTCGGCACTAGTACAGTGTATATCCACCTTTCGCAGCAATGCAGGCTGCTAGTCTCTCATGGAGACAAAGTAGAGATGCTGGATGTAGTCCTGTGGAACGGCTTGCCATGCCATTTCCACCTGGCGCCTCAGTTGGACCAGCATTCGTGCTGGACGTGCAGACCGCGTGAGACGACGCTTCATCCAGTCCCAAACATGCTCAATGGGGGACAGATCCGGAGATCTTGCTGGCCAGGGTAGTTGACTTACACCTTCTAGAGCACGTTGGGTGGCACGGGATACATGCGGACGTGCATTGTCCTGTTGGAACAGCAAGTTCCCTTGCCGGTCTAGGAATGGTAGAACGATGGGTTCGATGACGGTTTGGATGTACCGTGCACTATTCAGTGTCCCCTCGACGATCACCAGTGGTGTACGGCCAGTGTAGGAGATCGCTCCCCACACCATGATGCCGGGTGTTGGCCCTGTGTGCCTCGGTCGTATGCAGTCCTGATTGTGGCGCTCACCTGCACGGCGCCAAACACGCATACGACCATCATTGGCACCAAGGCAGAAGCGACTCTCATCGCTGAAGACGACACGTCTCCATTCGTCCCTCCATTCACGCCCGTCGCGACACCACTGGAGGCGGGCTGCACGATGTTGGGGCGTGAGCGGAAGACGGCCTAACGGTGTGCGGGACCGTATCCCAGCTTCATGGAGACGGTTGCAAATGGTCCTCGCCGATACCCCAGGAGCAACAGTGTCCCTAATTTGCTGGGAAGTGGCGGTGCGGTCCCCTACGGCACTGCATAGGATCCTACGGTCTTGGCGTGCATCCGTGCGTCGCTGCGGTCCGGTCCCAGGTCGACGGGCACGTGCACCTTCCGCCGACCACTGGCGACAACATCGATGTACTGTGGAGACCTCACACCCCACATGTTGAGCAATTCGGCGGTACGTCCACCCAGCCTCCCGCATGCCCACTATACGCCCTCGCTCAAAGTCCGTCAACTGCACATACGGTTCACGTCCACGCTGTCGCGGCATGCTACCAGTGTTAAAGACTGCGATGGAGCTCCGTATGCCACGGCAAACTGGCTGACACTGACGGCGGCGGTGCACAAATGCTGCGCAGCTAGCGCCATTCGACAGCCAACACCGCGGTTCCTGGTGTGTCCGCTGTGCCGTGCGTGTGATCATTGCTTGTACAGCCCTCTCGCAGTGTCCGGAGCAAGTATGGTGGGTCTGACACACCGGTGTCAATGTGTTCTTTTTTCCATTTCCAGGAGTGTATTATCTGTTCGACCTCTCTTAAAGTAATGTAGTTGCTACGTTACAACAGAATTGTGACGATGACAGTCCTTCGGAGTTTTTGTCTGCCACATAATGGCAAAGCTGAAGGGTGCACGTTTCTACATAGCATAATCTTTCCATGCTTACCACGTGGCCCATCATGAAACACTAGTTATGATGGCATTCATGACTGAACCTTTGTGTGCTTCCTATTATGTATAACATTGAGTGTTTAACCATACTTGAGGTCTCTAAATGAAGTTGTTTGGTTTCGGGTACAGCATACTGAATGACTGTGGCTGAGTGTCCAGTAGCTAACCACAGTACTATTGCACCAAGCAGCTCCAGAGCCATTTGCTGCTCCCAAATTTCACCTGTTTAACAGTAAAGAAGAGGACTAGCCTGAATACTGCAGGCAACTGGAAGTCTGCTTCATACCTCACAACATTAAATGTATGGTTGCATTGTTATTTTCTGTCAACAGTCAGAGCTGACTTGTACCAACTGTGTCTTAAGTTGTTCCCTGACATTCATCCCAAAGAAATTGTTTACAGTGACCTCATTCATAAGCTCAATGAGTATTTTTATGCAAAGATTCATATAGCAGCAGCAAGAATTAAATTCTTTCATCTTAGGAAGAAACCTGAACAATCTTTAAAACTTTAAAGGGCTAACAAGACATCATAGGTTCAAATGTTCTTGTGGACTAAGTGGAAGTGGAAATGATGTTATGTTACATGATGCTGTAAGGTATTGTATTATTTTTTTTTCTTTTCTTTTCTCTACATTCTTTATATAAAACCAATGTTAAAGTAATAAGTTATTTTATGGCAAAGGTAATGTTTCCATAGAGAAGAGATACACTCTTCAATTGATTAATTTCTGTATCTTCGCCTATTTGTCTCTGTAAGTGGTAGCGAGCAGATGTATGATGAGCTCCACCGTGCCAGTATTGTTCAAAAATGTGTATTCCAACTGTACATTAGAAAAGTCTTATAAAAGTTGTTAGGAAGATCAAGTTTATATATAGGTTTTTATGTAAATAACCCTATCTGTTCATCATTTCGCCTGCACCAACAATCCTGCGTCAAGAGGATCAAAGCAGACAAGAGAAATTTGTGTGAGCAGCGGAGGGGCAATCTAGTAACAGCATTTTTGTAATCAGCTCTATGCACAGTGGTACTATTGAGAAGTACGTCATTTTAAATAATGAATATTGATTTAAAATGTATTGACATTGTCGTGCAGGGTAGCCACACGGTCTGAGGCATCTTGTCACAGTCTGTGCTGCTCCCCCTGTCGGAGGTTCAAATGCTCCCTTGTGCATGGGTGTGTGTGTTGTCCTCAGTGTAAGTTAGTTGAAATTAGATTAAGTAGTGCATAAGCTTAGGGACCAATGACCTCAGCAGTTTGGTCCCATAAGACCTTACCACAAATTTCCAAATTTTTCTATTGACATTGAAGGTCTTTTGACATCAGTGCCAGTTACAGTTTACCCAGAATATGTGTAACTTCCAATTTCTTTCAATTATTCTTTCCAAATTTTGAAACCTGCCTGACTTAGTTCATTCATTCATCCCATTGTGATCCACCCTCACTGCCTCCAAAGTACTCCCTGTTAACTTTCCAGAATTTCTTAACCTTGAACCTTTTCCTCACCATCATTCCCCAAATCCCTCAACATGCAGACTAATCTTACATCCACAGAAAGAACCACAATCCAGCATTTAAAAACTGATCCCAACCTCATAATCCTACCTCCTGACAAAGGCTCCACCACAGTTATTTTAAACTGCAAGGATTACCTGGCAGAAGGTTTCTGCCAGCTGACAGATTCATCCACCTATAAACCATGCCACAGTGAACCCATTTCAGAATTCCAGCAGGATTCTTTGACACATCCCAGAACCTCTCCCCAGAGTCTATCTCTCTCCTCAACTATACCACTCACTGCACCACTATCTTCTACATGCTTCCTAAAGTCCATAAATCCAACAACCCAGTATAACCCATTATGGCCAGTGACTGTGGCCCCACTGAGAGAATATCTACTCTTGTGGACCAATACCTTCAACCTATTACCCACAACCTACCCAGTTATACAAAAGATACCAAACATTTCCTCCACCTACTCTCCACTGTTCCTGTTTTATTACGACATGGTGCCTCGCTCATCACTACTGATGCCACCTCCCTTTACAGTAACATCTCTAATGCCCATTCCTTCCCGCTATTGAACACTACCTTTCCCAACACCTGACGGATTCCAAACCAACAACCTCCTTCATAGTCGCCATGACAAGCTATATCCTCACCCACAATTACTTCTCTTTTAAAGGAATTACCTACAAACAAATCTGAGTTATGGCTATGGGCACCCACATGGCACCATCCTATGCCAACCTCTTCATGGGCCATCTAGAGGAATCCTTCCTTAACAATCAGAATCCTAAACCTCTCACCTGGTTCAGATTCACTGATGATATCTTTCCAATTTGTATCAAAGGTGAGGACACCCTATCCACATTCCTCCAGAATCTCAACACCTTCTTCCCTGTTTGCTTCACCTGGTCCTACGCAACCCAACAAGCCCGTTCCTAGGTGTTGACCTCCATCTCAAACATGGCTACATCAGTATCTCTATCCATATCAAACATACCAACTACCAGCAATACCTCAACTTCGACAGCTTCCACCCATTCCATACCAAGAACATTTGTAGTGATGAGTGGTGCCTCTCAAAATATAATGAGGGTCTCACTGAGTCCTTCATAGATTGTAATTACTCTCCCAACCTTGTACAGACATAAATGTCCTGTGCCTTATCTCACCAGTTACCCACCACCTCCCAAAATCCCCTTCCAGCAACAGAGGAGAATTCTCCTCATGACTCAGTACCACCCAGGACTGGAGCAATTGAATTACATTCTCCGCCAGGGTTTCAGCTACCTCTTGTCATGCCCTGAAATGGGAAATGTCCTGCCCACTATCCTTTCCATGCCTCCCACAGTGGTATTCTGCCATTCATCAAACGTATACATCATCCTTGTCCATCCATACATAACCCCTGCTCCCAACCCATTGTGTCATGGTTCATGTCCCTGTAATACGCTTACATGCAAGACCTGTCCCATACATCCTCCCACCACCACCTACTCCAGTCCACCCACAAGCATCACCTATCTCATCAAAGGCAGGGCTACCAGTGAAACCAGTTATGTGATCTACAAGCTAAGCTGTAAAGACTGTGCTGTATTCTATGTCTGAATAACTACCACCAAGCTATATGTCCACATGAATGGCCACCGACAAACTGTGGCCAAGAAACAATTGGACCATCCTGTCGCTGAGCACACCACCCAATGCAACATTCTTTATTTCAGTGACTGCTTCACATCCTGGACCATCTGGATCCTTTCCGCCAACAGCAGCTTTTGTGAATTTCACAGTTGGGAACCCTTCCTGCAATATATCCTATGTGCCCATAACCCTCCTGGCCTCAACCTTCATTAGTCATTGTCCTTACCCATCTAGGCCCTTCCTTGCTCCCATTCCAAAACCACACAGCCTTCTACAGCACCAACACACCCTCAGTCTTTTTATTTCTCTTCTTTGCCACTACCTCCCCTCCCCTTGCCCTCCTCCTATCCTCGTGACTGCACCTAGTTTCCCTACCCACCCTCCACCTCATCCCTGTACTCTCCCAGAAGCAGCACATTACCATCCTCCAATCCCCCCCCCCCCCCCCTGCTATCCCTCCTGCTTCCTGGTCCAGTCTCCTCCTTACCCCCACTACCCAGTTGGCTCTACCATCATAAACTGCTGCTCACAGCCTGGCTTCAGCAGCCAGAGGCTGTGGTCATATGTATGTGAGTTGCATTTGTGTGTGTGTGTGTGTGTGTGTGTGTGTGTGTGTGTGTGTTTTGTCTATCTTCAATGAAGGCGTATTTGACTGAAAGATCACTTTCTGACAGTCTTTTTGTTATGCCTATCTGCGACTCAGCATCTCTGCTATATAGTGAGTAGCAACTGTCATTATTGTAAACTGAATATTGTAAACCAAATATTGTAAACTGAATTAAAAGAGAATAAAAAGATAGCTCATTAACTGTAAAAGTAAAGGTAAAACTTTTCAGTCTTGAAGCCCACGTGGTGTACTTCAGAATAATGTGATGAAATCTTGCCCTCTGGTTTTTCTAAGCATGATAGACAAGCTTGTCCTTCTCATAATTCAAAGAGTTTCTAGTGTGGAAAGCAAGGTTACAGATCATATGTTTACAGCACTGCATTTCATGTCACCATTCTAACATGAAGTTACAGTGTGGGTCTCATCAAGTACTTCTTATGGTGTCCAGGCAAATATGCCTGGCACCTACTCAGGCTGGCTTTTCTGCTTAGCGGAAGACTTCTGCTGACACAAAAAGAAACTTCTTGTGCAGTTATGAGTGGCTCAAAAGAAAATAAAGTTTCAATTGGACACAGGTGCCTCTGTTGCCCTCATCAATAAAGACACCTGTCAAATGATCAGTAGCCCACAGGTACAGCAGCCTGCTTCTCTTCTGTCTGCATATAACTGAGATGAATTACCAGTACTTGGTCCATACAGTTTGCCAGCAACTTTTCATGACAATACAAAATATGTTTCATTTCATGTACTACATTCTGAAAACAGTGCAAATATTTTTGGTTGACTTGTGTTCAACATGTGTATACAAGACAAGGTGTCATTACAAATCAGTGTTTCAACACCTCACACTAATATTTCTAATTTGTATCACAAGTCCAGTGAACTTTTTGAACTAGGTTTAGGAAGCACTAAAGATTTCGAGGCATACATTACTGTTAAAGGCAATGTGCAACAAGATATTTTCATGCACGGTCCGTCCCCCGGCAGTATATGAGCAGGCTGCTTAGGAACTGCAATGATGGAAAGACAGTGGGGTGATACAACCCTTTCTGCAAGTCAGTGGGCATCCCCCTTCATCATTCTCAAAAAGTCATTAGGAGGTTTACATCTGCATACTGATTTCAAAGCCACAGTAAACTAACAAACTGTCATGGATTCATTTCTTCTCCCATGACCAGAAGCATTAATGGACAGATTGAGGCAAGGCAGATTCTGTACCAAAACTGATTTATGTGTGGCATCTTTATAGTTACCACTGGATGAGTGGTTGCAGCTATACTTTGTGGTGAACACTCACCTAGGTTTGTTCTAGTTTCAAAGACTACTGTTTGACAGTGCTTCAGCTCCTACCTCACAAGTTCCTGGAACAATTAACAGTCAAAGTCTCACATGTACAAATAATCCAGGCGATATTGTTATAGTGAGTCATACACATGCTAAACATCTGCCAGTTTTAGAATGTTTGTTTCAAGTTCTTGTTGTGGCTGGCTTAAAATGTACAAGGAAAAGTGGTCCTTTTTCCTTGAAAAACTTGCATGTTTAGGACATGTTATAAATGCACAAGATATACATCCTGCTAATTCACACTTGTCTGCAATTGCAGATCTGCTGGCACCTTGTAACATAAATGAGCTCCAAGCTGTTGTCAGGAAGCTTAATATTACATTAAGTTTTGGTGCAAATGCTGTGCAAATTGATGCTCAGCGTAACTGCATGTGTGGAAAGGTGTTTCCTTTGCGTGGTCCCAAGAATTTCAGGACTCATTTCGGCAGTTGAAGGACTCATTGTTAAGTCATCATTGTCTGACTCATTTTGATCCAGCCAAGCCTGTTTTATACATGTATGCATCTTCTTGTGGGATTGGAGCTGTGCTGTCACATAGAATTGGTGGTTTTTCCTTGAAAATTCTCTACAAAAAAACAAGTGCAATTACAGTCAGCTTGAAGAAGGTGTCTCTTTCCATGCCATTATCTATGGTGCTACCAAGTTCCACCAATATTTGTATGGTCAGAAGTTATTTTTGATTACAGATCATTGGGCTTTAACAAATTTCTTCAATCAATCCAAGCCTAAGCCTGTCCCACCATTGCCAGCACAAAAATTGCAACATTAGGCTCTGCTCTAATTATCAATGCTAGTACTTGCACAGGCCCTCTGCACAATATTTGAATGCTGACGTGTCTCAGTTGAAGTCACTTGTACTTTGATGTAAAGCTATCATTCTGCAATGGCGAAGCATTAAAAGTTGTAAGTGGCAGTGACAGTATTAAATGCATGTCATCCATGTGGACACTAATTGTTTCCAGAATTATGTATTTACCATGTTCAAGTTTTAATAAATTATTAATAATTAATTTGTGTGTGTGTTGTAGTATCTGCTTGACCTCCTTCTGAAATAATCTAGCTGCTACACTACACCCCACTTAATGCTGTTTATGCTTATGCCTTCTAAATTTAATTGTTTAAACTACTAAGAAAGCTGCTGCATTAAAAAAGCTGCTGCCTCTTTAGTTAAAAAGGTGTTGCCTCTTCAGTTCCACTATATAGTTGTACATCATCTGCTCTAAGTAGCTTGATACTAACTTAATTTCAATGGTATTTAAAAAATTACATCTATAAATAGGGCAGTACATTTTTATTTGTCCTGTAAGTTTATAACAAACTCTGCTACTTGCCATGTACATAACACAACCTTTCAGTCACTGGATCTAGTTATTCAGGAAACTTGTAGAAAGACTGGCTAATGAGGTGTGTTTTTAGTTTTCTTTTGGACTGGTAGGAATTCCCAATTTCTTGCTTTATGTTAGATGGAAGACTGTTGAATATCTTACCACCAAGATACCTGCGAAGTAGAAAAAGTCTACATGAAAATTGTTTTTTTGTCTCGTATCATGACTGTTTACATCATAGTTCCGTTGAAAATGAATTTTAATGTTGTTGTTGTTGTTATGGTCTTCAGTCCGACAACTGGTTTGATGCAGCTCTGCATGCTGGTCTATTCTCTGTGAACCTCTTCATTTCTGAATAATCACTGCAACCTACATCCTTCTGAATCTGCTTATTGTAGTCATCTCTTAGTCTTCCTCTATGATTTTTACCCCCCAAACTTCCCTCCAACACTAAATCTCTTAATGTCTCAGAATGCATTCTGTCAACTGATCCCTTCTTTTGGTCAAGTTGTGCCACAAATTTATTGACTCTCCAATTCTGTTCAGTGCCTCCTCATTAGTTACACAGACTACCTATCTGATCTTCAACATTATTCGGTAGCGTCACATTTCGAAAGCTTCTATTCTCATTTTGTTTATCATCCATGTTTCACTTCCATACATGGCTACATTACAGACAAATACTTTCGAAAAGACTCCTAAATCTACATTCAATGTTAACAAATTTCTCTTCTTTAGAAACACTTTTCTTGCCATTGCCAGTCTACATTTTATATCCTCTCTGCTTCAGCCATCATTAGTCATTTTGCTTCCCAAATACCAAGACTCATCTACAATTTTAAGCATGTCATTTCCTAATCTAATATGCTTAGCAACACCTGAGATTTAATTCGAATACATTCCATTATCCTCATTTTGCTTTTGTTGATGTTCATTGTATATCATCCTTTCAAGACACTGTCCATTCTGTTCATCTGCTCTTCCAAGTCCTTTGCTGGAACTTTAATTCCTGCTTCAAATTTTTCTGTCATTTCCTTCGCTGCTTGTTCAATGTACAGATTTAATAACATTAGGAATAGGTTACAATTCTGTATCACTCCCTTCTCAACAGCTCTCAAATCCTATAACTGACTCCTGGTTTCTACACAAGTTGCAAATAGCCTTTACTCCTGCCACCTTCAGAATTTCAAAGAGACTATTCCAGTCAATGTTGTCAAAAGCTTTCTCTAAGTCTACAAATGCTGTAAAAGTATGTTTGGCTCTCCTTAACCTATACTCTAAGATAAGTCATAGGGTCAGTTCTGCCTCATGTGTTCCTACAGTTCTTCATAATCTACACTGATCTTCATCAAGGGCAGCTTCTACCAGTTTTTCCATTCTTCTGTAACGAATTCGGCTTCATATTTTGCAAACATGATTTATTAAACTGATAGTTCGGTAATTTTCACATCTGTCAACAACTGCTTTCTGTGGAATTTGAATTATTTCATTTTTCTTGAAAACTGAGGATATTCTGGCTGCCTCATATATTTGACATGGGCACAAGGAAAACTACATACCATAGCTACTACCAGTCAGTTATAACTTAGGGTATTTTTTTGGTGAAATTCAAGCATCTTAATGTGGAAATGGAGGAAGGCAACAACAAACCACTTTCACTAGGACCTTGCCTAGTATGGCAGTCAGGGACTCCCGCATCTTTCCTCTGTCAAGAAGCATCGGACCTCATTTCCATTTCCAATGTGCATAATGAAATTACAGAAAAGAATTGTTAGAAACATGTTTGCTGAGCATCCAAGGAAATCATGTCCCCCATTATTTAAAAATCTGAAATTATTAACAGTGCCCTCCCTGTATATCTATGATATTATAAATTTTTTTAACTTACCAATTTAGAATTATGCCTGGAGAACTGCTTTGATCACACTTACAATACAAGAAATAAAGAAAATTTTATGCTGCCTGCTCATTGTTTAAAATTATACGCTCATGCTCTGGGAATGAAAATTTTCAACAAACGACAAGCCAAGAACATTCTGAGCAAGAACCTAGATTCACTCTACTTCAGTGATGCTACTACTCAGTTGAAGAATTCAACAATGATGAACTGAATATTTGAGCAGGATCTATTTTATAAATTGTCTTATTATGTAAATATGTGAAGGTATCAAACAATGGAAAATCCAAGATGGAATGTAACGATATTATGAAAAGGAACGTTGCTACTCACCATATAGCAGAGATGCTGAGTTGCAATTAGGAGCAACAAAAAGACTGTCAGAAATAAAGCTTTCAGCCTGTAAGGCCTTCATCAAAAATAGACAAAATACACACACACACACACACACACTCTGCAGTCTCAGCATCTGTAGCCATACTGTGAGCACCAGCACCTTTGCATGATGGGAGTGGCTACTGGGAGGTGGTAAGGAGGAGGCTAGGGTGGGGAGGGGGAGGGATAGTAGGGTAGGGGTGGCAGACAGTGCAGTGCTTCTGTGGAGCACGCAAGGACAAGACAGCGAGGATAGGGCAGCTATGTGTAGTCGGGAGGCTAGACGGTGGGCACGGGGTAGGTGGGGAGTGGGAAGGGGGTGGCAGGAAATAACAGAAGTAAAAAGACTGAGTGTGATAATGGAATGAGGGCTGTATAGTGCTGGAATGGGAACAGGTAGGCTGAGTGGGTGAGCACAACAACTAATGAAGGTTGAGGCCAGAAGGGTTATCTGAACGTAGGATATACCGCAGGGAAAGTTCCCACCTGCTCAGTTCAGAAAAGCTGGTGTTGGTGGAAAGGATCCATATGGTACAAGCTGTGAAGCAGTCATTGAAATGAAGGATGTCCTGTTTGGCAGCGTGCTCAGCAACCGGGTGGTCCACTTCATTGTTGGCCACAGTTTGTCAGTGGCCATTGATGCGGACAGACAGCTTGTCGGTTGTCATACCCAGTCATTGCACCTTAGCTCATAGATCACGTGACTGGTTTCACAGCTAGCTCTGCCTTTGATGGGAGAGGTGATGTTTGTGACCGGACTGGTGTAGCCGGTGGTGGGTGCATGTATGGGACAGGTCTTGCATCTAGGTCTCTTACACAGGTATGAGCCATGAGGAAAGGGGTTGGGAGCAGGGTTTCTGTAGGGTGGAAGAGTATATTGTGTAGGTTGGGTGGACGGCGGAATACCACTGTGGGAGGCATGGGAAGGATAGTGGACAGGACATTTCTCATTTAAGGGCACGATGAGAGGTAGTCAAAACCCTGGCAGAGAATGTGATTCAGTTGCTCCAGTCCTGGTTGGTACTTAGTTACGAGGGGAATGCTCTTCTGTTGCCAAATGGTGGGGCTTTGGGAGGTGGTGGGAGACTGGAAAGATAAAGCACAAGAGATTTGTTTTTCTAGAAGGTTGGAAGGATAATTACAGTTTGTGAATGTTTCAGTGGCCCCCTCCATATATTTTGAGAGGGACTGCTCGTCACTGCAAATGTGATGACTACAGGTGGCTAGGATGTACGGAAGTGACTTCTGGGTATGGAAGAGGTGGCAGCCGTCGAAGTGGAGGTATTGCTTGGTGGTTAGTGGGTTTGATATGGATGGAGGTACTGATGTAGCCATCTTTGAGGTGGAGAGCAACATCTCGGAAGGTGGCTTTTTGGGTTGAGTAGGACCAGGTGAAGCAAGTGGGGGAGAAATTGTTGAGGTTCTGGAGGTATGTGGATAGCATGTTCTCACCCTAGATACAGATCGCAAAGATGTCACCAATGAAACTGAACCAGGTGATGGGTTTAGGACTCTAGGAGTATAGAAAGGATTCCTGTAGATGACCCATGAATAGGTTGGCATAGGATGGTGCCATGCACATGCTCATAGCCGAACACTGTAATTGTTTTAGGTGATGCCTTCAAAGGAGAAGTAATTGTGGGTGAGGATATAGTTTGTCATGGCGACTAGGAAAGAGGTTGTTGGTTTGGAATCCGTCAGATGTTGAGAAAGGTAGTATTCAATAGTGGTAAGGCCACGGGCATTAGGGATGTTAGTGTAAAGGGAGTTGGCATCAACAGTTATGAGCAGGGCACCGTGTGGTACAGGGGCAACAACTGTGGAGAGTCAGTGGAGGAAATGGTTGGTATCTTTTATATGGGGGAATAGGTTCTGGGCAATAGGTTGAAGGTATTGGTTTTCTGAGAGCAAAGATTTTCTCAGAAGGGGCACAGTAACCAGCCACAATGGAGTGTCATGGGTGGTTGGCTTTATGGACTTTAGGAAGCATGTAGATGGTAGGACTGCGGGGTGTTGTAGGGGTGAGCAAAGAGATGGACTCTGGGTAGAGGTTCTGGGATGAGTCTAAGGATTTGAATGGTGACTGGGGATCCTGCTGGATTTCTGGAATGGAGTCACTGTTCCTGCATTGTTGCTTGGCTCATGGAGTCCCCCCAAATGGCTTTACCATCAAATTACCCATCCTCGGCTGCCACTCCCCCTTCCACAATGACCTCCACCTTTTCAGACTCCGCCAGCCCTTAGCCCTCACCAACATAGTCCTGCACAACCATATCAACTAATCAAAACCTCCTTGCAGTACTTTCTCTCCATACGCGAAATTCTCCTGCAATGCATATACCAACACCATCAATCTATTACCCAGAACCTACCCTCCCATACAAAAGATACCAAACATATCCTCCGCCGACTCTCCACAATTCCTGTCCCTTTACCATACAGTGCCCTGCTCATCACTATTGATGCCACATTCCTTTACACTAACATCCCTAATGCCCATGTCCTTACCGCTATTGAACACTACCTTTCCAAATGCCCGAGGATTCCAAACCAACAATATCCTTCCTTATTGCCATGACAAACTATACCCTCACCCACAATTACTTCTCCTTTGAAGGCACTACCTATGAAAGAATGTGAGGTATAGCTATGGGCACCTGCATGGCACCAACCTATGCCAACCTATTCATGGGCCATCTAGAGGAATCCTTTCTATACACCCAGTGTCCTAAACCCTTCACTTGGTTCAGGTTCATTGATGACATCTTTGCAATCTGTGTTGAGGGTGAGGACATCCTATCTACATGCCTCCAGAACCTCAACATCCTCTCCCCCATTTTCTTCACATGGTCCTACTCAACCAAAGAAGCCACCTTCCTAGATGTTGACCTCCACCTCAAAGATGACTACATCAGGACCTCCATCCATATCAAACCTGTTAACCACCAGCAATACCTCCACTTCGACAGCTGCCAGCCATTTCACACCATGAAGTCCCTTCCATACAGCCTAGCCACCCATGCTCGTTGCATCTGCAGTGACGAGCAGTCCCTCTCAAAACATACTGAGGGTCTCATGGAAGCCTTCACTGACCTTAATTATCCTCCCATTTCACACCATGAAGTCCCTTCCATACAGCCTAGCCACCCATGCTCGTTGCATCTGCAGTGACGAGCAGTCCCTCTCAAAACATACTGAGGGTCTCATGGAAGCCTTCACTGACCTTAATTATCCTCCCATTTCACACCATGAAGTCCCTTCCATACAGCCTAGCCACCCATGCTCGTTGCATCTGCAGTGACGAGCAGTCCCTCTCAAAATATACTGAGGGTCTCATGGAAGCCTTCACAGACCTTAATTATCCTCCCAACCGTGTACAAAAACAAATTTCCTGTGCCTTATCTTTCCAGTCTCCCACCACCTCCCAAAGTACCACCATCCAGCCACAGAGGAGCATACCACTCCAAACTCAGTACCACCCAGGACTGGAGCAACTGAATTACATTCTCCGCCAGGGTTGCGACTACCTCTTGTCATGCCCTGAAATGGGAAATGTCCTGCCCACTATACTTCCCATGCCTCCCACAGTGGTATTCCACTGTCCACCAAACTTACAAAATATATTTGTCCATCCCTACACAACCCCTGCTCCAAACCCTTAACTCATGTCTCATACCCGTGTAAAGAGACCTAGATGGAAGACCTGTCCCGTACATCCACCCACCACCAGCTACACCAATCCGGTCACAAACATCACCTCTCCCATCAAAGGCAGGTCTACCTATGAAACCAGTCATGTGATCTAAAAGCTAAGGTGCAACCACTGTGCCCCATTCTATGTGGGCAGGACAACCAACAAGCTGTCTGTCCGCATGAATGGCCACTGACAAACTGTGGTCAAGAAATAACTGGACCATACTGTTGCTGAGCATGCTAGCAAACATGACATCCTTCATTTCAATGACTGCTTCACAGCTTGTGTCACATGGATCCTTTCCACCAACATCAACTTTTCTGAATTGCACAAGTGGGAACTTTCCCTAAAGTGTATCCTGCATTCCCGTATCCCTCCTGACCTCAACTGTTGTTAGTCATTGTCATCACCCATCCAGCCTCCCTGTTCCCATTGGAACATTGTACAGTCCTCATTCCACCATTGCACTCAGTCTTTTTACTTCTCTTCTTCTCCGCCACCCCCCCCCCCCCCAATTTGCACCTCTCCCTTTCCTCCGTCTAACGTCCCAACTACACATAGCTGCCCTATCCTCTCTCCACCTCATCCCTGCATGCTCCCCAGCAGCACTACACTGTCTCCCACCCCTACTCAACTATCCCTCCCCCCCCCTCCTTCCCCAGCCTTCTCCTTACCACCTTCCATCATGGAAAGGTGCTGGTGCTCGCAGTGTGGCTACAGTTGCTGAGACTGCAGTCATGTGTGTGCACATTGTGTGGGTGAGAGAGAGAGAGAGAGAGAGAGAGAGAGAGAGAGAGAGTTGTCTATTTTTGACGAAGGCCTTACAGGCTGAAAGCTTTATATATGACAATCTTTTTGTTGTGCCTACCTGTGCCTTTGCATCTCTGCTATATGTGAAGGTATCTTTTCACATAAAGTTACATTAATGGTTAAATCATCTTATTAACCATAGTTTTATAGCAATGAAAAAGTATAAACCATATTTTGACATATCTCCTGTACTCTAATCAAATGATCAGCTTATGTATGTTATGAAATGAATAAATCACATTTCCCAATTATTGCATACCAGATGGACGATGGTTATCTACTTCATACAATATTTTTATTGCTCACTTGAGCTGAACAAATACTTTATTTACAGCCCTAGAAGATTATTTCACAAGACAAAAGGGAGTGAAAATATTGAAAATCTGCCAACAGTCTTGTCTTTAAGTCAACACAATTAAGAGATGTTTTTAAAGGAACAAACATTGAACTGAATTCCTTGATCAGTTTATTCATATGTTGCCTCCATTTTAACCGTTATCTGTCTGGAGCCCAAGACAATTTACACACTGTAGTCAGTTCTGTGTATCATAATTAATGTCTCCTTCTGGTGTTAGAAGGCAGTTTGAAATTGCATAATATGATGCTTTGTGAAGTTATGACTTAAGCTGTTAGTAGTGAACCACTTGTAGGCCTGCTATGCTTTCAGCAGAGCTGTGTTCAGTTTGACCCCTCTTTAGTATACTTGTGCCATCAGCAAACATATCAGTTTTTGAACTGCCCTTTTAAAGTGACTGGAAACTCATTTATGTAAGTTAGAAACAAGAGCGAGCTCTCTCTGTGAAGAATCTTTTACAAAGGCCAAACTAAGATGAGGTTAACACATTCTGTTCAGTTAAATGAGTTAATATTCTATCATAATCCATTTTCTAAAACACTTTTGGAAACACAAAGGTGTGATGTTCTTGTGGTCTTCAGTCCAGAGATTGGTTTGATGCAGCTCTCTATGCTACTCCATCCTGTGCAAGCTTCTTCATCACCAGGTACCTACTGCAACCTACATCCTTCTGAGTCTGCTTAGTGTATTCATCTCTTGGTCTCCCTCTACAATTACTACATTCCACACTGTCCTCCAATACTAAATTGGTGATCCCTTGATGCCTCATAACATGTCCTACCACCCAATCCCTCCTTCTAGTCAAGTTGTACCACAAATTTCTCTTCTCCTCAGTTTTATTCAGTACTTCCTCATTAGTTATGTGATCTACCCATCTAATCTTCAGAATTCTTCTGTAACACCACATTTTGAAACCTTCTATTCTCTTCTTGTCTAAAATATTTATTGTCCATGTTTCACTTCCATACAGGGCTACACTCCACACAGATACTTTCAGAAAGGACTTCCTGACACATAAATCTACACTCGATGTTAGCAAATTTCTCTTCTTCAGAAATGCTTTCCTTGCCATTGCCAGTCTACATTTTATATCTTCTCTACTTCCACCATCATCAGTTATTTTGCTCCCCATATAGCAAAAGTCATCTGCTATTTTAAGTGTCTGATTTCCTAATCTAATTCCCATGGAATTACCTGATTTAATTCAACTACACTCCATTATCCTTATTTTGCTTTTGTTGATGTTTGTCTTATATCCTTCTTTCAAGACACTGTTCATCCCATTCAGCTGTTCTTCCTGGTCCTTTGCTGTCTCTGACAGCATTACAATGTCTTCAGCAAACCACAAAGTTTTTATTTTTTCTCCTTGGATTTTAATTCCTACTTCAAATTTTTCTTTTGTTTCCTTTACTGCTTGCTCAGTATACTCATCGAATAACATCAGGGATAGGCTACAACCCTGTCGCACTCCCTTCCCAACTACTGCTTCTCTTTCATGCCCCTCGACTCTTATAACTGCCGTCTGAGTTTCCTTACAAACTGTAAATAGCCTTTTGCTCCCTGTATTTCACCCCTACCACCTTCAGAATTTGAAAAAGAGTATTCCAGTCTACATTGTCAAAAGCTTTCTCTGAGTCTACAAAAGCTAGAAACAGAGGTTTGCCATTCTTTAATCTATCTTCTAAGAGAAGTCATAGGGCCAGTATTGCCTCACGTGTTCCAACATTTCTATGGAATCCAAAGTGATCTTCCCCAAGGTCGGCTTCTACCAGTTTTTCTATTCATCTGTACAGAATTATGTTAGTATATTGCAGCCGTGACTTATTAAGCTGACAGTTTGGTAATTTTCACACCTATCAACACCTGCTTTCTTTGGGATTGGAATTATTATAACCTTCTTGAAGTCTGAAGGTATTTCGCCTGTCTCATATATCTTGCTCACCAGATGGTAGAGTTTTGTCAGGACTGGCTCTCCCAAGGCTATCAGAAGCTCTAACGGAATGTTGTCTACTCCCGGGGACTTGTTTCCACTTAGGTCTTTCAGTGCTCTGTCAATCTCTTCACACAATATCATATCTCCCATTTCATCTTCATGTACGTCCTCCACCATTTCCATGATATTGCTCTCAAGTAGGAGGTGCATTCAAGTTCTAAGGCCTCCGATTTTTTTTCTAATTAACTACTCACCCGAAATCGATGAAACTGGCGTTACTTCTCAACGTAATCGCCCTGCAGACGTACACATTTTTCACAATGCTGACGCCATGATTCCACGGCAGCGGCGAAGGCTTCTTTAGGAGTCTGTTTTGACCACTGGAAAATCGCTGAGGCAATAGCAGCACGGCTGGTGAATGTGCGGCCACGGAGAGTGTCTTTCATTGTTGGAAAAAGCCAAAAGTCACTAGGAGCCAGATCAGGTGAGTAGGGAGCACGAGGAATCACTTCAAAGTTGTTATCACGAAGAAACTGTTGCGTAACGTTAGCTCGATGTGCGGGTGCGTTGTCTTGGTGAAACAGCACACACGCAGCCCTTCCCGGACGTTTTTGCTGCAGTGCATGAAGGAATTTGTTCTTCAAAACATTTTTGTAGGATGCACCTGTTACCGTAGTGCCCTTTGGAACGCATTGGATAAGGATTACGCCCTCGCTGTCCCAGAACATGGACACCATCATTTTTTCAGCACTGGCAGTTACCCGAAATTTTTTTGGTGGCGGTGAATCTGTGTGCTTCCATTGAGCTGACTGGCGCTTTGTTTCTGGATTGAAAAATGGCATCCACGTCTCATCTATTGTCACAACCAACGAAAAGAAAGTCCCATTCATGCTGTCGTTGCGCGTCAACATTGCTTGGCAACATGCCACACGGGCAGCCATGTGGTCGTCCGTCAGCATTCGTGGCACCCACCTGGATGACACTTTTCGCATTTTCAGGTCGTCATGCAGGATTGTGTGCACAGAACCCACAGAAATGCCAACTCTGGAGGCGATCTGTTCAACAGTCATTCGGCGATCCCCCAAAACAATTCTCTCCACTTTCTCGATCATGTCGTCAGACCGGCTTGTGCGAGCCCGAGGTTGTTTCGGTTTGTTGTCACACGATGTTCTGCATTCATTAAACTGTCGCACCCACGTTCGACACATCCATTACTCCATCACCACATATCTCCTTCAACTGTCGATGAATTTCAATTGGTTTCACACCACACAAATTCAGAAAACGAATGATTGCACGCTGTTCAAGTAAGGAAAATGTCGCCATTTTAAGTATTTAAAACAGTTCTCATTCTCACCGCTGGCGGTAAAATTCCATCTGCCGTACGGTGCTGCCATCGCTGGGACGTATTGACAATGAACGCGGCCTCATTTTAAAACAATGCGCATGTTTCTATCTCTTTCCAGTCCGGAGAAAAAAAATCGGAGGCCTTAGAACTTGAATGCACCTCGTACATCGCCCTTCTATAAACTCTCTATGTACTCCTTCCACCTTTCTGCTTTCCCTTCTTTGCTTAGAACTGGGTTTCCATCTGAGATCTTGATATTCATACAAGTGGTTCTCTTTTCTTCCAAAGGTCTCTTTAATTTTCCTGTAAGCAGTATCTGTCTTATCCCTAGTGATATATGCCTCCCCATCCTTACAATTGTCCTCTAGTCATCCCTGCTTAGTCATTTTGCACTACCTGTCAATCTCATTTTTGAGACATTTGTACTCCTTTCTGCCTGTTTCATTTACTTGCATTTTTATATTTTCTCCTTTCATCATTTGAATTCAATATCTCTTCTGTTACCCAAGGACTTCTACTAGCCCTCATCTTTTTACCTACTGGATCCTCTGCTGCCTTCATTATTTCATCTCTCAAAGCTACCCATTCTTCTTCTACTGTATTACTTTCCCCCATATTTGTCAACTGTTCCCTAATTCTCTCTCTTAAACTCACCACAACCTCTGGTTCTTTCAGTTTATCTAGGTTCCATCTCCTTAAATTCCCACCTTTTTTCAGTTTCTTCAGTTTTAATCTACAGCTCATAACCAACAGTCCACATCTGCCCCTGGAAATGACTTACAATTTAAAACTTGGTTCCTAAATCTCTGTCTTATATGTGATATAGGTCTGAAATTAGAGGTACTTTGCTGATATCCAGTTTTGTAATTGGACATCAATTCACTGTACCACCTAGTACCTGGTCAACTATCGTTAAATCGCTTTGTAAACAATATTCAAGTTAGTGAGGAGGAATAAAAAATATTGTATGCTGATGACATGCCATTACTAAATGATGGGAAAAAAATCTGGGTACACTTGAAAGAAGCACATCTACTTCTGCAAGTGACACAGTGGTCTACTTCTGCAAGTGACTCAGTGGAGTGAGCCAGGTATCAAATAGACATAATAAAACAAGAGAGAAAACACTCTTTAGCAGCACTACAAGATAATTCTCTGACACTGATGTTGCAGTTTGCTCTGAGACTCTTGTAGAAATTGCTCAGTAAGGAGTGGCCAATGATTTCCAACTCCAGTGTCTGCTTTGCTGTACTGATATTTTTACTGGACAGAGTATAATAATAATGTCTGGCACTCAGCGAAGCAAAATGGATACATCACAGTGAACTGCCTTTGTATGAAAATTGGCACAGTATCCAGGAATAGGTGGATCTCATTATAAACATAAGTAACCATTATACTGATGATTTTGGTTAGAATTCTCCAGAACAGCTACAAACACCCTGTGTTCACTGATTGAGTGAGGAGTGTCACTCTGCAATTAGAGACCAGCAAACAGCTCTGTAACATTTTTCATGCTGGCCAGTTGCAGGGAATTTTCTGCCATTTCAGCTTGAAAAGGTAGTATTGATACGTGCAAGTGGAGATTGTGGTAAAATTTCCTGAGCACAATAAACCATTCCACCAGGCCCACGTGGAATGAGAAACCATAATAAGTATTTTTGAACCAAAAGTGAGGAGATTAATTACAGTTTTAATGTAAAATGGGAGTCTCCATACTGGCATGAGACACACAGGTCACATACTGATAGAGTGTTTCACCAAAGCTACAATCACGATGTCAAGTTCAATTCACTTAATACCACGTATTTATAAGTTATAGTTGTCACTGAGAAGGAAGTTAAGATTTATATTCCAGCAAAGATTAAACTTGCAACAGGTCATTCTCTATGTAGGCATTCCTGATAATCTTCTTTCAGCTATGGAGCATGATAGTCACATCATGGTTTCTAGTTGGTCCCATAGCCACACTGAAATAAAAGTAACTGATATAATTTTGAAACAATTTTCAATAAGTGAGATGGCATCATAGTTAAGTTGTTGGACTCACTTTCAGGACAAACAGTGATCAAACTCCTGTCCAGACATCAAGATTGAGATTTTCCATGGTTTTCCTAAATTGCTTAAGGAAAATACCAGGACAGTTCCTTTGCAAAGGACACTGTTACTTTCCTTTGCAAAGGACACTGTTACTTTCCTTCCCCAACCATATTTAGTTTCATCCTGTGCTCTTTCTCTAAAGACCTGATCAACAATGAGATATTAACCTTCCTTTGTATTTAAAAGTATTTTGGATAACAATGTCCAGTCCTGATGCAGGCATTTTTCCTGGCAGTGAATAGCAGTTCTAAGACAATTACAACACTGTAGCTCTCTTGCATGACAGTTGTGTAGCAGTTAAGCAGTCACACTCCTACTCTACAGTGACTTTTATTCTCTCTAGTCAATAAATTAAAACTGTAAATAGTAACAAACAAAGAGTAACCAATAACTGGTCTGATGATTTTCCTGAATGCACAGCCCTCATATAATCTGACAACAGTTTTCTTTAGTTTGCCATTAAAAGCTGCCATTTCTCCCAAAGTGTTATATAAGAGTGTTTGATGCACCAACAGCAAACAAGTTTGGTGCATTACAGATACCAAACAAATATGATTAATATGTTTTGACCATTGAATTATTTCATGAATGTTGTACTCAAGTTATTGTATCAAAGATTATAACTATTTTACATTAAATGAGGTAGCATTGTGCAAGGCTTATCACTGTAGCTGAAGAGTTTCTCCTGCTTCTGTTGTACATCTACATTGATACTCTGCAAATCACATTTAAGTGCCTGGCAGAGGGTTCATCGAACCACGTTCACAATTCTCTATTATTCCAATCTCATATAGCGCGTGGAAAGAATGAACGCCTATATCTTTCCGTATGAGCTCTGATTTCCCTTATATTATCGTGTTGATCATTTCTCCCTATGTAGGTCGGTGTCAACAAAATATTTCCGCATTCGGAGGAGAAAGTTGGTGATTGGAATTTCATGAGAAGATTCCGTGGCAGCAAAAAACGCCTTGCTTTTAATGATTTCCAGCCCAAATCCTGTATCATTTCTGTGACACTCTCTCCCGTATGTCGCGATAATACAAAACATGCTGCCTTTCTTTGAACTTTTTCGATACACTCCATCAGTCCTATCTGGTAAGGATCCCACACTGTGCAGCAGTATTCTAAAAGAGGGCGGACAAGTGTATTGTAGGCAGTCTCCTTAGTAATCTGTTACATTTTCTTAGTGTCCTGCCAATAAAACGCAGTCTTTGGTTAGCCTCCCCCACAACATTTTCTATAAGTTCCTTGCAATTTAAGTTGTTTGTAATTGTAATACCTAGGTATTTATTTGAATTTACGGCTTTTACATGCCTGTTCAATGGATCTCAGTTATGGACTATGTTAAAGAACAAGAATATGTTGTTTCGCAGAATGTTCTAGCTCTTACACCTAGTGGCAGTTTTCCAATATGGCTTGTCAGAGAAACAATTCATTGCGCACTCTGACCACAGTGAATGCAGCCAGGAAATATCTCCAAGAAATGAAATAATCTACCGTAACATCATTTTTGGCAATAGTCCTTCATGAATAAGAAAAATACTTAACAGACACATAAGGTATATCTGTCATCTAACTGCTAAATTGAAGAATCTCCTAGCTCTGGTAAAAAGACAGTCTTAGCTAGGAAATTATTCTGTGTCAATATGGACTAGGATACATTAGCTACATGTGTCACCCAAACAAGACCAATGCGATGGATGTAAACAACATACATAGCCAAACAATGTCAAAGTGCGGAACATCAAATGATTTACAAGATGACAAAAATTATTTTCTCTGTTTCCTCCTCCTGGGACTTCAGTGTAACAGAAACGATACATACTACCCTGTCAGACAACCTCATCAACAGGGACTCAAGATTCCACACCTTGGAAATCCACCCTTTGACCTAAAAGGTCACACTGAGCAAGATCAAAATTTCCAGTAGAAGCCCCATTGCAGCATAACAAAGGGCCCAAAAACCTAACAAGTGTCTAATTTTTGCTGGACATCTGGCTGCAGCAATGCACAGCTGCAGGATTAGTATTCTTGTGCACATTTAATAGTTCAAATTTCAATCCCTGAACGGAGATTCGTAGGGGGAGACCAAGAGATGAATACACTAAGCAGATTCAGAAGGATGTAGGTTGCAGTAGGTACTGGGAGATGAAGAAGCTTGCACAGGATAGAGTAGCATGGAGAGCTGCATCAAACCAGTCTCAGGACTGAAGACCACCACAACAACAACAATGAACGGAGACTCTTAACCTGGTGTGGTCACAAGCAGTTGCTACTTAGTAGTAATCAATTTTTAAAATATTGTTTTCCTTTAGCAGATGTGAGAGTCCTATATGCAACAGATTCACCAGTAAAGCCTGATATTTTACTTTTTCGCTACACTAATAAATAAGAAGTGACTAATCCATTTGCTGTTTTATAAAATGTTACACTTACATTACAGATTAAGAATATCTGTCTGTCCCTTCAAAACTAAGGGAGATAATCCATACTGAAATTTAAATAAAATTTCTCAATAGGTGTTATTTTCTTCAGTCCCTATGTGAAATGTGGGAAAATCAACAGACGTGGGGTGGGTTCTCACATCAGAAAATGTTGACTTGTAATAAATTAAATAAGGTTTCTGCCAGAGCTGCATGTAACATTTTTATTAGTTACTAGTTTCCAACATTTATACTCATTCTCAAACCATGCATTTGCAATGTTTGACTGTACATAACAGATTTATTTTTACACCATGTGAATAAAACAAATGTTATTTGACTATATACTCATTGCCTTGGTAAAATGCAAATTTGATAGGCATCTTTAATTGTTTGTACATTAAAATTTGACATGTGCCTCCAGCTGTTTATGTGTTTATGTACTCTCTCTCCAGAGAGAGAGACATCACATCAACACACAATAAACTGAAGGAGCCTGTCAAATTTTAATGTACAAACAGCTGAAGATGCATATCAAGTTTTGATTGTACCAAGAGAATTATAAAACATTCAAATAACATTTGTTATATTGATCTGATGTAAACACAAATCTATTACGTGTAGTCAAACTTCACAAATGCAAGTAATAGTTTGACAATGAACAAAAATGTTTGGAACTAGTCACTTATAAAAAGTATGATATGAAATCCTGATGCAAACTTCTATTAATAAATTACAAGCACACTGAGTTGCTGATCTTCATACCAACACAATGTTGGAATTACAAAAAATGTTGATTTAATATTTGCTTCAGTTAGTGTACCTACAGATATAGAAGCGATCCTGTTGTAATTACGCGCAACTACCTACACAGTAATCTTCCAGCACTAGCTGTTTTTGTGATGGAATATTAAGTGTGAATTTTAATGGATCTGTTTGTAAAAAGATGATAAACTAAATGAAGTTTATATTTACATATATACAGCATATGTTTCCTTATTAAAAACTATAAATGAAATACACAATTTGTCCAAGAAATAACTTTAGATAGTTAACATTCTTTTATTTACATATAAAACTTACATATAAATCCTTTTAATTACAATCCTCAGTCACTTTCAACATATTGTAAATAAATTCATTTTGTAACTTAAAAAATATAGTAACAATAGAATCTTTAGTCTTTTCAACAAAAAATATTTTTCTCTTCCATTCAATCACATCTCAATTAGTTACACAGTCACTATTTCATCACAGCCTCAAATGATCAGTTTTATATTTACCATTACACAGCAGTGTGTATCGTGTCCACACCACAATTTAAAAAAAAAAAAAAGTCATGCAAGCATAATAAATAACACACATCAGACCTTGCAGTGTGCAATGTTGTTATAATTTTGTACAGTAATGTATGTTGACAGAAATTTAATGGACACTGTTTGAAAGTCTGGTTAGCCCTGAGTAATGCATGTTACCTTCAAATGTCTGGGTATGCTATTCATGCACATTATATATTCAGAAAGAAGTTAAATAAAGTGCTAATTCTGTTGAGAAATTATCAGAAATTGAACTGACTGACACTGTTAGCTGCCAATACATAAAATCCATTAATATATTTGTAAGATGTTGGATGTCAGTCATCTGCCATTAGGTGCAATGTTAATTTTTTTCAGTAAGCTACATGAGAAGAAATCAGAAGATGGACAAAATCATAAAGTGTTATGGAAGGCTGCCATAAATTGTTATAAAAGTCTGAAGATTACCCACAAGAAGTTACATCAGTCTCACCCTACGTAAAACATATACACTGCTGACATACAATCCACGTTGTGAAAGGAATGTCGATCACTGACTATGTTATTTAATAATTCTAAATATCAGTAACAATATTATATAAAATTTCTTTTCACATCAACACAATAAACAGTTTAAATTACAATGTGGAGGCTGAATTTCCTCTCTTAATTTATTGTTTTAGTTTCAAATCTGCTCACAAAACCAAAGCTATTGCTGCTTCACATTTATTTTTATTTAGCATAATTTTTGAAATACTGAGAGAAAACAACCAAGACATCAAGCTCTGTCTCGTACTTCAGGTTTCCTACTTCCCAGCTAGGCAGAAATGAACAGATGCTGGGCACACAAGAGAAATGAGGTAAATCTCCCACAACCAATGACCAGTAAACATTTTGCAGTGGTGTGGACCAATCCAAAGCACGCAAAACTATGATTTATTGTCCCAAGTATGAATTCAGGTACCAATACACATAGAATAGCAATTTGTTCATACCAAATTTTCATGGAAATGCCTTTCATTTTCTACAACTACCACTTTTTTCTGTGCTAAACCCAAAAAGAATGTGATTCCACAAACATGAGACTGCCAGCAATAGTTATGTGAGATTCAAAAGACCTTGGACTCCAGGTACCAGAATCGTTTTTCATCATAAATACATTTGGAAAAGACCATGCTTCTATAGCCTTAATTAGCGTGAAAAATTTAGCACCAACCAAACAAATCAGCTTTATCAGAATTGCATAGAAAACGAAATGAACATTTTTCAGTGGAGTAAGTATATGTCTAAAAAATTACTTTCATTGTAATTACTATACAAACTAATCTTTACTGATGATAAAATAGATACCATGTTTAACTGGGATTCCATGTACTGGATTATCCGTTTGAGATGAGAGATTTCAGTACCGGCTGAAGACCATAGAACCACTCATCCAATTTGTCTCTTCCTTTTTTTAAACTTGTTCTATGAAACTGAATTGAACCCACTGGAATATGTTAATTATCCAAAGACTGGCAGCCATTAATGGGTCACTTACTCTTTTATAGTGTACACATTTACACATGAACAACATGTGTATCAACATAAAAATTTGGTTATACATATTATAAAAAAATCTATGCAGTCAATACAGTTTACAAGAGTGAAGCAGCAGGCACTAAGCTGGTCAAATATAGTTAAACATAAACTTATATTATGGAGTTTTCAAACTGTCATTGTGTCAGCTACATTCTATGTCAAACAGAAGAAAGAGTTACCTTCTTGCAGAATTGAAAATAGTTTATGTAAAGTTTCTACCACTGATAAATGAAAGATTTTATCTGAAAAACTGTAAAATGTGCAAACTGAATAGTATAAATATTACACTACAACAGTTTGCCTGATGTAACATAACAACTTCCTTTGTAAAAAAACATTTGTAGGTGTGAAACAAACCATTTAAATTACTGTGTGGAGAGTTAATTGAATTATCGACTTCAACCTTCATGTAAATCAGGTAGTGACTGGATCCTGACAAAAACTTGTCATGTGACAACTCCAAACCATTCATCAGTACAAGAAAATTTTATTCTATTACTCACTCCTTACTAATACCTGACACATAGTGCAAATTCATTTCATAAAGTACACAGAAATACTTTGTATTAAGGCATATCACTGGTATACTCACTTTAGTTCAACTAGAAATATCAGTAGAAATCTTGAGGTGCTCGAGACCATAAGAATTAATACAAGTTTATACTTTATATTTCCTACCAAATTAGTCCCTCCAACTGCAGTGAGGCATATACCAACATGCTCTGACAAATATTGTAAAAAACATTTCACACACAACACAGAATTCAGTCGCCACATTGTTCTGGCTTAATAAATTATGAGAGCATCCATTCTGAAACTTTTCACTGCACCATTTTCAATAGTCTAACCTCTGTCTTGAACACAAACAGGCCACTTGGACACAGTACTGGAAAATCCGTTAGAATCAATCTTCCAAGGTATGGAAGAGGAACAAGAGTTCATGTGATGCATTTTTATATTGTTCTGTGCCTGCTGGAAATTGACTGATATAGTTACAGGATGAAGCACAACAGACTTCAAAGGTATGTCATGACTGTTCTCCATATCAGTGTCAACACCTATTGCAGCTAGATATGGTGCCAAAACCTCTGCTTCCAAAGTCAGAGGTATATAGAAAGAACCTTTCGAATGTAGAGCAAATATAGGAATTCCTCGACTGTGTGGAATGTGAGACTTGTGCCGAGGTTGTGAAGGCTGAGGTGGCAAAGGAGGTGTAACACGAGATGTCAAGTCTGTCACTGGAGACATCGGAGGATTGTACTTCGGTGACGGAGGAGAAGACGGAACTGAACACGTTTCACTATCACGACGTTTCGCATCTGCTGTCAAAATAGGCAGTCCTAGGATGTTACTTGCACTTCCACCTGTTTCTTCACTCATCTCTGACATGTACCGTGCTCTCTTGGCACTGCTACCATTACACACTTCTGACAGAGGTATCACTGATGAAGCATCGTGTTCTGCTGTGAAGCGT
Source organism: Schistocerca nitens (assembly GCF_023898315.1). NCBI lineage: Eukaryota > Metazoa > Arthropoda > Insecta > Orthoptera > Acrididae > Schistocerca > Schistocerca nitens. Next base: position 704,400,197 of record NC_064614.1, on the reverse strand, counting down.
TGCTTGATATTGTTCTTGAACTTATAAAGTGGAGGAGCTGAACTCTGATCAACTGATGGCATACTTGCTGAAGAGGAGACAGTGGCAGATGGATGTTGCTGCAGCATGTCCCGTAACTGACTGCATCGGACTGATTCTCTGTCTTCCACAGTGATCCCGGGAACTGGAGCAACTGTCTGCCTCTGTGTAAGCATTTCTGATGGAGTATCCTTGTTGCCTGAATCAGAGCTGCAACCAGATCCTGAACCTGGTGAAGAGCTCGATCCGAGGCCGGAGCTTGCACCGATGGGTCGCGAATGGTGCCCGTAACCACCAGAACTGCCAGAAGAAGTGCTTGTTGTCTCTGCCACATTTGTTCGTGGGAAGTTGATCCTGTCACCTGGAGAGCATGGAAAATAAAAGTAAATAGGTGATCTGGTCAACTGAATACTAAATTGTACACATTGTCAATGGCAGCTCAGTATATACAATGAAACGTTTCAAACGAGTTTTTGTTATGTTGCTTCAATATGATACAGAACATGGTTTGTAGTTATTAACAATGTAACTAGTGGGCTTATAAAACTAAAAGGACTGAGTTGGCCTTACCTTTGAGTATTTTGTCACAATGCTTCTGTAAGTGGTTAATAAGTTGGACACACAAAGGATCCCCTGCAAAGTATCCTTCTACTTCAACCATGAAATGCATAGTTTCAGACAGACATTCCTGATAACCAAGCCGATAATGTTCCAGTACAATTGGACCTGGCTGAGTATGTTCCGGCACTAGGTCACAGTTCTCTGCAATGGTAAATCTGATATAAGACAACAGAATCATAAAAACTAAATTTTTTACTTTTATGAAGTTTCCATTTCCATTTATTTTCCTATGAGACAATCCAATGCAATGCAAGCGAAGTTAATAAAAAATGACAAGAGATTTATTGTGATTGTAACAGTTACACTCTTGTTAACATTGTGTTTGTTATAGTCCTTATTGTAGGATTTGGTGCCTCAGTGGTCACATTCAGACTATAAATCATCGCTGAAACACAGCAGTGTCTCTTGGACCATTGTTATTTCACCTATTCCCATGGCACTACCACATCCAAAAATAAATACTGCAAGTCTGATCACCTGATTTGCAACTTTCTTCAGGCATTCCTGCACTTTATTTTATTTTGATTAATATATTGCAGACAACTTGATATGCAACTAGGCATTATTCACGATGTTATGAAAGGTCTGTAATGATAATTATTTTTAAATAGGTTGGCAATTGTAACTTAATGCATATGTACATGTATGATCACAAGACTATTAACATGACTGCATTTTCCAAGTGTTTTGAGAATACCTTTCATACATACTACTGTTAATAATTCTGTACTTTACTGTTGTAGACTGCCATTGAGGGTAATATCTATGTGAAATTTATGTTAAATACTGTACATAAGGTAATACTGATCAATGAGATAGAAATGCTGATTTACACATCTAGATTACTATCCATAGTGAAGATTCCACTGAGAATAGGACATAGTGCAACAGTCACTGACTGTTTTTAGATCCAACTGTCTTTAGCAATTTAGATGCAAAAGCAATAATCAGTCATATCTAATCATGATGGTCAAATATTAACAATTATGTATGCTGCTTACTTTTTAAAGAACATCATATTTGTCTTTTAAAAAATTCTACACGACTATGAACCCTGACCATGAGAAGTTAATCATATGCTCAGAATCATGAACAGTGACTCTATCGTAGAATATAGAGAAAAATTATGAGAAAATATTTGTGAAGCAGAGAGTGTAGATGGAAAACTTAACTCTTTCTTAACCTTATTCCTACAGCACTTAAAAGCTTGTTTTCTCTTAACACAAACAAGGCTAAAATTTTGAGATTCATTGTGTCTTGCACCTTGTATGAAATTAAAGAAAGACATTTTACATATATGCTTAGACAATGTTGCTTGTTTGTGGATTATTTTTATTTTGGCCAGACTAGTATTGGGCTGTATGCTCATTTTCAGTGGTTGTGTAATATACTATCATGGCCTCATAGAGTTTCTGGGATTTTTTTCAGAAATTTTAGTTTAACTTTTAATTGATTTTTAGGACATTTTCATCGTGCAATAGATTGGGCAGCATGCTTTACAGTATGGTGTTTCTAGAAGAGTATTAAATTATTGTGCTGGTTTCACAGGACTCTCCATAATATGCATATACATAAAATGCCATTCATCAAGAGAGAAATTGTGCTCTCAAAAAATAAATGGCAAAAATGATGACACACTGAAATCATTAGCTTCCAGATTTGATGATTATATGCTAATAGTGGCAGTAAAAATCGCACCAAATAAATAATGAATTACAGATACATTAATTTGCTTCAGCAGACAGTTTCAAAAATACAATCCCTAAAGAGATTACTAAATACATCATGTCACTAAAAAGTAGAAACTGCAGATTATTATGTGCTAGGAAATACTACAACTAGTCACAAGTTTCTTTGAAATGATTTTATTGTACTATTACAAGTATTGGGCATAACCCATCGTTAGATGGTAGCATTGACTTCTTTGCAAGTTTTACATTTGTGTCCTAAAATATATAAAAAAATGTGATTACATAGTTTTACACTTATGTAGGCTATACACATTGCACTTACTTCCTGAAAAGGCCTCCTTTAAGTATTATAAGACAAAGGATTGATTTTCTATTTATAATCCATACTGCTGCTGTTGTTTCTAGTTCAGTCCATTGATCAGTATGGTTTGTACGAGAAAATTAAACCTCTGTCTTAATATGCAGGAAGTAAGTGCAATGTATAGAGCCTATACAATTGTAAGGGTCTTAGAATCTTACACTGATTCCCCAGTCCATTAACTTCTTGTTTTTGTTGCTGACAATTATTATCAATTCCAGCTAAACTATGATTTCCATTATCACAAAACAATAAATGATATAATTTTCATAAGTCTTTGTATCTTTGTCTAGAATTCAGAGTAATGCTATGTGCTCCTGTACAAAGGCATTCAACAAGCTCTCGTTAAACATAAAACTTACATTCCTAATTTCTTCATTGATATATTTATATTCATATTTCCCTACTGCTGTCTACTGTTAATTTACTGAAATTTGTGGTATAGGAGAAAAAAATATAGGAGAAAAATGTGTATTATGAACCAAAAGAATTTCTGGAATAGGGTGACTATTTAACTAATTAACAACAAATTTCTTACCATAAATGGACTGGAAAATTACTATTATTTTATTACGTATGTTACACTTGATACATATTCTAGAAGAAGATAATCATGTCTTCGAGTGGCCTGAAACCTGTATCATCATCAACACAAGCACAAGCACCACCACCACCACCAAAGCATGATATTAGAAGCTCAAATGATAAGTAACACAGAGGATGGTTTTATTAAGCACATGAATCACAAGATAGAGGAAAGAAAATTTCAACATAAGCAGCAAAGAATCACCATAAGCCATTTGGAAATATTCCTCCATTCCATAAATGAAGCCAGTTATTTGTAGATCACAAAATAATTTTGTAAATTTATAAAATAAATAGACTCCCAATGAGCAGCAGATTGTTACATATTTAAAATTGTGTACCAAATAAGGACTTAAGTTCCAACTTCAAGGCTTTCTATGGCAAGTGAGCACTCTGAATGCTCCTCATGGGTTAATGAACCTTAATCTGCCATTGTCTCACAAAAGTTCTAAACAATAACAACTAAAAAGTAACAGTAATCATGTTAATTCTCCATTGAATTCTCAAGTACCATTATAACACGAGATTTTTTTTCTTACCTAGCTGAGGACACGCCAGAGACTGAAGATGCTTCATATGTTTGATAGCCATCTCAATTATCTCTGTCTTTTCAATGCGACCACGGCCCTTCTTCAGGTAATCCGCTGGTATTAATCGTGATAAGTCAGCCAGGCAATTGTTCATACGATCCCGCCGCCGCTTCTCTATTATGCGATGTGACATTGGATCCTGCAACAGAACATAACATTTTTTTTGTTGTGTAAATTACGGCTTTTTTTGTATTTATATATTTAATTAAAATTTTATGTGCCAAAGACTATGCAAGTGAATGTAAGGAAACACAACTGAAAAATAATATAGAATTTATTACTGCCACAGTAATAATGCCGCGAAAAACTGTGACGAAATTGGTACATAATATAGTATCACCACCCATACACAAACTAGACTTCTTGCTTCAGTAAGGGAATTGTTCCCATGCGTTCCTGAAGTACTGTACAGTATTCCACTGGATCCTTACAACCGTAGAATAATAAGCTATACTTCTGCAATATAATTATATTACAATGAAAAGTCTTTTTACACGGAATTCGTAGCTCAAATCCATTCCTCACAACGTGTTGCACCCATCTCCTTCATCTCATGTGCGCTCTAATGATCACTACTGTCCAATAATACAGAATAATGAACACGGCTTATCAAAACATAAATATTCCGCATACACATGACACTGTTGTAAAACCGGCACTTTTTGGTCCTCAGACCTTTCCCCGTACAATAATATCGTCACTCATATTAACATTTCATCACACTGCCACCCTGATAACTATCTTACTCGCACATGCTCTGAATATTTTTGTTCTGTGACGGTGTAATATTTCGCTTTACTCTATTCTTTCGCTTCCGTTACAAGTTTTTACGAAAATTCAGACAGGTAAATCACCATATTCGACGACGACAGACCGAAACTCTTGCGCTGTTGCTACGAAGTAATGGGAACACGCACTCATCACCAGGCATTCCGCCGAAGGCTTCCGTCACGTGCACGTGCACGTGAGCAGAAGGCAGTACAGTGCAAAACGAAACAACATCTTAGGTGCACTCCACATGAGCTTTTACCTCTTTATTGAGAAAACGCCGTCTATTTCGCTGAGTCGCATTCAGAGGAGATTCTCCAGCTACAAGTAAATGCTGCTCCAGCATCGTGGCATTGTGTGTAACCATTATCCAAGATTTCCGCGACTGACACCACAAGTTCTCATCAGAGTCTGGTTGCAACTGTAGCACTGGCCCCCTGGTAGTCATGTTTTATGTGGCGGTGGTGGGGGCAGGCAACGTCACGTTGCAGGTTACGCCTCTCGCTCGCGCTCACGGGTTCGCTCACGTTGTGGCAGCGAGGAAGGGAAGGCGATCGCAAACATCGCCGGTGCGTGGCTGAAACGCGCTACAGCTATTTTTGGCCTCGCGATGGCAGTACACGAAAATTGCAAACAGGAGCAAAAAATAACTTACAAATGCTACAGTTCGTCTTTGTATTACCCAATGGTGGGTTCTTCAAATACTGGCACTCGTGCGTGAGCTGAAAAGGTACGACTATTGAAGGTGTGGGAGTCGCCGGAAGAACACCTCTGAATGCACAAGAAACGCAGCGTTATTCTGCGGCGACGAGCGCACAGACGATCTGCTTTACTCTTTGATTTTTATTAGTATTCTTCGTATTGACCTGTGTTTTGGGTTGATTGGTGTTCGAGCTTGAGAAAAAATAGAAGTTATTGCTTGACTACTACATTGCAGCCCGCCGGGGTGGCCGAGCGGTTCTAGGCCCTACAGTCTGGAACCGCGCGACCGCTACGGTCGCAGGTTCGAATCCTGCCTCGGGCATGGATGTGTGTGATGTCATTAGGTTAGTTAGGTTTAAGTAGTTCTAAGTTCTAGGGGACTGATGACCTTAGAAGTTAAGTCCCATAGTGCTCAGAGCCATTTGAAGCCACTACATTGCATCTCTGCAGCAGACGGAGATAAGTTGTAATTGACCAAAAAGGAAAGACTATATAAGTGTTACGGACAAAAACTAATATAAAATAAAAATACATTGAAAACAGAATATTTCGCTGCACCTGAGACTGTGCGATATTGAGAGTTAACTGTTGAAGACATTCGATTCAGTGGGCCTTTGCGGTGCTAGAGTTGTGTAGAGCCCTAGCCGTAAAATAAAATCATATGAGACTTATAGCTCACGTTGCCCCCGATGTAAACTTGCGTCATACCTAGTCCAGTCCTTCTCCCACAAAAATCAGGCGGACGGAAAGACTGGCAACTAGTTCGTAAAGTACAAAAACGGAAAGTTGCAGTTTTAAGGAAACCTGAAGCCTGTGACTACACAACGAAAGACAGAAATCTAACAATACGGTAGGAAACAAAGTCTATTCGATACGCTTTATAATCATTATGAGGGTCACCTTTTAAGCTTTAACAAACGACCATGCTATTCAGATGTGATTTATTTAGTACTGTTTTAAAATTTGTCTTCTATTAATGTTAAAACAATGGCAGTTCAGAAACAAGTCGTGTAGTTTGTTTACAGTAAGCATTTAAGGAAGGAGTGTTACGCAAAAATGGAAATTCTCCACAAAAGTTTTTGTGAGAGGACTTTTCTTTTTTCATAATGCCCCGACTCTACTACAACTCCTCGATCGCTTCGTTTAACTTTGGTAATCAATTACCTACAGAAAAGGTTCGTTAGAATGTTCGTCAGGGTCTTTTACACCCGTTAACGACGAATTTTGTGAATCAAATCACCCATGTTGTTCCAAAATACATCCGTATTGTGCCCAAGGGAAATTAATTCATGTCGCAGTACGTTCGATTTTGCATGAACACTTTGTTAGCTATGAAGAAGTTATGTTCCCTACTGACTCTGCATAATTTGACCAAAGCTCATTAGCAAGCTCTTATCAATTGGCGTAAGGTAATGCTCCAAAAACGGGACAGAGGAAATGCAAAATCCGAAATTATGCAGGTGTTCCAAGACGAACTGAAACCAATATAAGAGAGCTGTTCGCAAAGTACTTTCCGTGAAAAAAAAAATAATAATCGCTTGCTTCTTTGGTTACATTTGATGCACTGCAATCACTGTTTTATAGGACCGAAGAACAGGAGAGTCTGAATCGTATACAACAATTTGTTTGCCCCAAGTCTTCGACGAAACTGGGACAATCGCAAACCAAGGCACACAGTCTATAGAAACCTTATGCACCGATTCAACTACCGTTTCCCAACGCATCAACATGGCTGCAGCAGGCCTATACGGGCCAGTCTTCCGCCTCCGGTTAGGTAGCATTCATCTCACGCTAGGTGAGGAGAGCCCTACGTCATAGTGACGTAGGCACACGTCATCATGAGTTTCACGAGTTGTCCTATCGACTGTTGTGTGCATTCTGTATATATCGACTGTTGTGTGCGTCTTGAATCTGCATTGTTATTTGTTTATGTGCTTTCATTGTCCTATGCCCGGTGTTGCTAGCGTGTACGTCGTTCTGAACATGGGCTCTAACGGAGATGAGAGAACTTTCGAGCAGATCCATGAAGATAGTCTGAAAGATTTCACTATCTTTCTTAGCTGATTTACAACACGAAGGCAAAATTAAATGGAACTAGATGGTTTAATGTTTCTAGCAACATTCGGAATTATCTTCAGAACCACTTCAATTTCTCAGTTTAACGTTTCTGCCCACATGAATTATGTACAATTCATTGGATTTTATAAAAATACGAAACACTTTAATTTCTTCCTATTTCACGTTTTTATCCACATTATTTATTCAATATTAATCGGACTGAAAACATGACTAGACACTTTCTAAACTTTCGTGATTGCTATGATTCCTTCATTCAGATATTCGTTACGTTCACGAAACACACAATAACATCCCACATTCTTTGGATTGCAGCTTAATAATTAATTACTTCACTTTTCTGTCCACACGATTTATGCACGATTCATCGGATTTAAAAAGAATGACAAGCTTTTTTTTTATTTCGTTATGGCTCCTTCGCTCAGACATTAATTATGTTCATGAAATACTCAATAACATCGCAAATTGTTGGGATTACATTTAACAATTCATTCAGCTGGGATGAGCATATCACACAACTCCTGCCACTTCGTTTGTACACATGTATTTACATTTAGCTTTGACGTTATCGGTACAACTGCAAAGATCGATATACGTACTCATTTAGTCGATTTAGGTTATTACGTCACGATGACGTAGCGTTACGTCATTATGACATAGGGTTCTCCTCACCTAGCGTGAGGTGAATGCTATACTCTCCCGGTTACCATCAGGGCACCCCCTCCAATCGGCACACAACGCAATCACAACAACAGCTTGTCATTTTTCCGCGAAAAAGAAAACCTGTGATGTCTTACTGAAGCTGCATTCAGTTTTACACTCGGAAGAACACTGCCGTGCTATGTTATAGATTTGTATCTCTATGCTTAATCTCAAATCCGTAGAAAGGGAAAAGAAATGCATAGTGCTGCAGAACATCTATAAAGATTAGTCATAAATTATCAGCGTCTAACACAGAAAAACAACGATGTGCTAGCAGACGGCATTTCCCGATGTAAGCGAGAAATCAGGCGAAAAATCACCATAAGTACAAATCAACCTATTCTTAATGAAATGTTTTTCGATCTAAAAGCAAATCAAAAGGTAAATAACTTAATTACAGGCCACTGATGATGCTTTACCCCAATAAAGCGAAACGCGTCTGGTGAAAAAAAAATCACGAATTTTTGTAGTTGCAACGACAGAGTAAAAGTACCCTCAAGAATTATAAAGCAACTACGGACACTACGGCCACACACATGAAGAATTTAAACGGAAAAAGGCATGAAACTTCGTGGATGAAAAGATGTGCTCTCCAGAAATGGTACTTTCTTAATGACTATGTGAGCAAATGCAGTCACAGAGATACGAATTCTGCATTCCAGTCGTCATACTCATAATATGACAATCTGGAGATACAAGAATTATTTTGTTGCAGTCTGATGCTGCTAAAAGTTGTTTCTACGAGGTGCATTCAAGTTCTAAGGCCTCCGATTTTTTTTCTCCGGACTGGAAAGAGATAGAAACATGCGCATTGTTTTAAAATGAGGCCGCGTTCATTGTCAATACGTCCCAGAGATGGCAGCAACGTACGGCAGATGGAATTTTACCGCCAGCGGTGAGAATGAGAACTGTTTTAAATACTTAAAATGGCGACATTTTCCTTACTTGAACAGCGTGCAATCATTCGTTTTCTGAATTTGCGTGGTGTGAAACCAATTGAAATTCATCGACAGTTGAAGGAGACATGTGGTGATGGAGTAATGGATGTGTCGAAAGTGCGTTCGTGGGTGCGGCAGTTTAATGAATGCAGAACATCGTGTGACAACAAACCGAAACAACCTCGGGCTCGCACAAGCCGGTCTGACGACATGATCGAGAAAGTGGAGAGAATTGTTTTGGGGGATCGCCGAATGACTGTTGAACAGATCGCCTCCAGAGTTGGCATTTCTGTGGGTTCTGTGCACACAATCCTGCATGACGACCTGAAAATGCGAAAAGTGTCATCCAGGTGGGTGCCACGAATGCTGACGGACGACCACATGGCTGCCCGTGTGGCATGTTGCCAAGCAATGTTGACGCGCAACGACAGCATGAATGGGACTTTCTTTTCGTTGGTTGTGACAATAGATGAGACGTGGATGCCATTTTTCAATCCAGAAACAAAGCGCCAGTCAGCTCAATGGAAGCACACAGATTCACCGCCACCAAAAAAATTTCGGGTAACTGCCAGTGCTGAAAAAATGATGGTGTCCATGTTCTGGGACAGCGAGGGCGTAATCCTTATCCATTGCGCTCCAAAGGGCACTACGGTAACAGGTGCATCCTACAAAAATGTTTTGAAGAACAAATTCCTTCCTGCATTGCAACAAAAACGTCTGGGAAGGACTGCGCGTGTGCTGTTTCACCAAGACAACGCATCTGCACATCGAGCTAACGTTACGCAACAGTTTCTTCGTGATAACAACTTTGAAGTGATTCCTCATGCTCCCTACTCACCTGAGCTGGCTCCTAGTGACTTTTGGCTTTTTCCAACAATGAAAGACACTCTCCGTGGCCGCACATTCACCAGCCGTGCTGCTATTGCCTCAGCGATTTTCCAGTGGTCAAAACAGACTCCTAAAGAAGCCTTCGCCGCTGCCATGGAATCATGGCGTCAGCGTTGTGAAAAATGTGTGCGTCTGCAGGGCGATTACGTCGAGAAGTAACGCCAGTTACATCGATTACGGGTGAGTAGTTAATTAGAAAAAAAATCGGAGGCCTTAGAACTTGAATGCACCTCGTATTGGCCAATTTAAGGATTGTTTCGGGAGATTTCCCACATTCATCTAGTCGTATACTGGCCCTGCGCTACACTTTACCTAACCAATTCCAAAAAAATGTAGCTTTGAAACACATTTCGTTCCACTTCAATTATGCCAGTTGACACTAAAAAAAGAAATCATGTAAGTAATACAATAAATCCATTAATGTGAACAGTTGTGAAGTTTTACATACAACTTGTTGTAGATAAGCCTTTTTAAATGATTATTCACTGTTTCTTAATTTCGAGAGGTATTAATATGATATTTTTTGTTGATATCCAGCAGCATTTTCTGCAGTAATTACACTTTTTTCCCCTATTCCAGATTTTTAATTTTCAGTTTCAACTTAACATTAGGAAGTGCGAATAAATCAGTCAAAAATGTGGAACCCATGTTCATGTTGATAACATAAAAATGTTCTTTGCATGTACTACTGAAAAGGGCTTGTCGTTTGGCTGCCAGAGTAATCTTCCTTAAAATACTAAGTAGATAAGTACCTGTCTTTTGGGGTACAATAAGTTTTGGTGTACTTCGTATCAGATGTAGTTCTTGGGGCCTACACGTTTCCATCGTCACCGAATCAGTTATATAAAATCTGGCAAGTTTTGAATCTTTCCCCATTTGGTACAATTTTTTCGGTCGCCCGTGTATACGAAGGGAAACATGGGCTATCAAGAGCTTGCAATTGTCTATCGCGAATATTACCAGTCTTTCTACTTATCCCTGAGCGTACACGAATGCTTCAAAACTGTTGTTCTTTGACGTCTAATTAGTAATAAAGTAAGCCTGAAAAGCTGTGAAATGGCCTACATTACAATTTTCGAAAATCAGATAATCCAGCCGACCACACGCACGGAGAATATAGGTTCGTAAGTTGTCAAGAAGACCTGAAGGGCAGTATTTGTTTGGACCGACGCTAGCTACACACTGCAAAAACGAAATTGCAAATTGCTGCAGAAACTCCGGATAAAATGTGCCTGACGAGTCTCAGGAGAGACACAACAGACTGTAAGTAAAGCACTTCACCACAGAATTTATGAGGCACCTCAGGTAATAGCTGCATCTTAGAAGAATCGAGAAGCAATAGTAAAATCGATATTAAATTACACTGCATTTTAACCTTAATGATAGTTCTGCGCAAATATAAATGGAAAACGACCCTTTTAAGAAAGTTGTGAAATCTAATATCGATGGTCGGTTGGTTCATTGGCTTGTGTTTAGGACGCCAAACTTGGGAGGTTACGAGCGCTTAACAACAATTTAACATCTGGATCTGTGGTAAGAGAAACACTTGAAGCTCAACAGTTTGGCCAGTTTATGAATTTGATGAACAATTTTAGTCGGCAAAGTTCTAAAATCTAATACACTGCCGACGGAACCTGTCCAATGGAGGAGTATGAAAATTCTCGTTAATAATCACGCTACTCGAGAGTAACCGGCGTAAAAACTTTAACTTCCACATGCAATCATTACTTCGTCAGGTTGCAGAGGATCGACATTTCATGCAATGATTTGCCTTTGGCCCTCAGCATGACAAATGCAACGCAATAAACGGAATGACATATTATGTAATTTGAGTACACGACTGGCGATCAGTCGCAGGAAAAAGTGATAACCCTTACATATCTAGAAGTCCGCGACCAGTATATTACCCTCATTCGACTGCTATTTGAGAATTCTCACAACAGCTGAAGGCTGAAGTATTAGATACATCACAAGAAAGGATACGGAACATTCTGTATGAATAATTAACTATGAGAACCCTTAATGCAACGTCAGCATTACATCAGCTGAAAGACAACCAAAAAGCAGACGAAAAATCAATTTTTATGGCATGCCAAGACTTGAATGGTTTCTGCTACACGTATAACACCATATTTGTTACGAAAATTCCTAAATACTGTTAGATAATTTTAGTGTACTACAAAATAATGAGTATATAATTTTAATGTACTACAAAATAATGGGTATATATTCCTAGTTGTGAGCAAGGAACCAGTTGCGTGATATAATCTGCTGTAAGCTGAAAGCGGATACTTTTAAGAAAATATGTATATCTTCTCTATGAGTTTAAACTTGACTACTACACGGCACACACACATCGTACAGATACAGCATTTCAGCTTTACATAGTAAATTAATAAACCACGGCGTGTGTAGTGTTGTGACCATAAAAAATTTTAATTTTTATTCTTTGTGACCATAATAAAGAGTCCAGGTTCCATAGGCAAACAGCCAGCCGACATTAAGAAATAGTCCACCAGGACGTAGGGACAAGATAAGCGGCGGAGATAGCCAAGTATGACTTGTTGATCAAATAACTTAGTGTTTGAATCCCTGCCAGAGGAAGCAGCATGAATGAAACTTGCGCAAACACCAGGGCGATAATACAGCAAGAGAGAGTGTCAGTCACGTGCGGAAAAGACTCGTGTGGAAACAAATTAAGTTGTGTGCAGCTAGAAACGAAAGTGTCGTGTGGAACCGAAGTCATTCTTGCGCAAGCCGACCAATTAGAAACGAGAGTGTCATGTAGAACCATAGGCATTCTTGTGCAATCGGATCACTTTTGAAAGGGTCGTGTGAAACAAATTAACTCGTGTGCACCCGAGTACATGAGAAACGAAATAAAAGGCCAGACAGTGGAATAAATGGCTCTGAGCACTATGGGACTCAACTGCTGAGGTCATTAGTCCCCTAGAACTTAGAACTAGTTAAACCTAACTAACCTAAGGACATCACAAACATCCATGCCCGAGGCAGGATTCGAACCTGCGACCGTAGCGGTCTTGCGGTTCCAGACTGCAGCGCCTTTAACCGCACGGCCACTTCGGCCGGCGACAGTGGAATAGCTAGAGGCAGAGATTCAGATGCAGATTCAGAGCCAGTGCCGGCAGTTTGGAGATTCCGCAGCGAGACGCCATATCAGCCGATACAGCTGATAAAGACTTCAAAAATGGTTCAAATGGCTCTGAGCACTATGGGACTTAACATCTGTGGTCATCAGTCCCCTAGAACTTAGAACTACTTAAACCTAACTAACCTAAGGACATCACACACATCCATGCCCGAGGCAGGATTCGAACCTGCGACCGTAGCAGTCGCGCGGTTCCGGACTGAGCGCCTAGAACCGCTAGACCACCGCGGCCGGCGATAAAGACTTCAACTACGAGAAGATGGTGATAGACTCTGATGGACACTCAGGAACTGCAGGTCAAGTAGGACTTTTAGAGTTTCATTGGAATAGTGTTGAACAGAGGCTGTCAAGCCTTTGTCTCGATTACTTAGAGAGATTTCAGTGTTAACCAAGCTTTGTACTTGTTTCTTATATGTACCGGCAATTAGCTTTGAAGTAGCAAGTCCGAATAAATAAACTGAATCTTATTAAGGGGTTTATGGTCCAACACCTCACATAAGTATATGTGAGAACAAAATTCATAGAAATTAATCAATCTTTTCTGCCTATTGCAACTCTGTAACCCATTTTTAGGAAACTTATTTGCTTCAAACCAAGGAGATTCTCTCCCTCTCATCTGTGATATAAAGGTTGACAGCAATTTATAACTAACCCATTGTCGTTAACGTCCCGATTGCACTACGCAGTTCGCACTTACTTCATTCTGGTATAGTGAGGCTGTGCCGGGACGCGACATTAGATGATGAATACTGTTGCGTAACCCAGAACCTAACATTTAGCCAGCTGTAAGAATACGGAGTTTGTTTCAATGCGGATAAAACGAACACTACGAATCTATGACTTCAAGGGAACTCGCGACGGAGTTTCGCCATTCTGATAGCTCCGAGTAAACATTCGAAGAGGTGCAGCAGAGAATGAAGATCGGAATGAATAACACAGCACGCGGAGATTTCTGGAACGATGTTTGGGGAAGTGTGCAAAAAATGTTGTGATTTGTTGGGGTACCTAGCGTCTCGGGTTGAACGACAGAACCGAGGATAGCAGCGCTGCTCAAATGTGAGATTAACCACGAGAAAAACGCAGTAATGGTTAGTACTTCGAAGGAAACACAGCTATAAAACGGTGACATACCTTGCACAAAAAGTGTGTATCTAAAGGCAGTGACAAGGGCTTTACGTTTCTTTCGCGTAAAAAAAAGTAAAAAAAAATATTACGGATAATTAAGCTATTGAGCACGGCGACAACGTTTTCTACTAGACGGAAAGGCAAAACAAGTGTCAATTTTTTTTTGGGTGGAAAATGATTGCTTTCAGTTAGACACTTACAAATCTTTCATGAAACTTTAAATGTGGCAAGTAAGTTATAGATAAACACGTAAAGCAATATAAAAATTAGCGGTTTTAACTGCTCGTCGTCTACTAAAAAGAATCAAGGAAGAACGTAACAAATGTTAATTTTTCGGTAACTGGAGAATACATTTCGGCACTTTGTATTACACCTGCTTCATGATGCGCAAGTAATGTATTCTTCGTGAACACAGAAAATGTGCGAAAGCGACATCTGATTTATGCCAGTATTGGAGTTTTGTGGGACGTGAGAGTGACGCTACCATAGCAGCCGCTTCATACCGTAAAAAAGAGATTACTGTCTGCAGTTTCGCAAAAAAAAGCATCTCCCTTCAAGGCACCAATTGTTCCACTTATCCCACAGTGGTTGTGCTTGTTCTCATGTTCTTCCTAGGAAGCATATTTGCATTACCACTTCGGTGAAATGAATTGACACCAGTAAAGAGTCAGTTTGACCATGCAATTCTAGGCCCAAGTTTATTTTTACAGCAAGATTGCTGATTTCCTTGCAACACAGCATTTTTATTGTAATTTCACTTCGTTAAAATGTGACTACATACATCATTCGCCTTTGATAAGAAAACAGTGCAGGAACAGTTAATCTCCACGGAAATGAACTTTCGTGCATAGTCTGATGCGCAATAAACTCCGTGCAATATTACCGGGTGGAACAGAGGAAACATGTTTTTTGAACCTAGTACGCGGCGACGAGAGGGGGTATTTACCTTGAATGAATGTTGGCAGACTGCCCATACAATGCAGTTTCAGTCGCGTTGGAGCGTAGAGCATCGTACTTTAGAAACAATGATTCCGTAGTCACAGTGCAACGTCTTTTCCGTAAAAATTTTAGAGTTTGACGTCGAGGTGCAGCGCCTGATCGAAATACTGTACTCCGATGGGTTGCAGCATTTAGAAGTACAGGATCTGTGATTAAAAAGAAACCACCTGGTCTTCCCCGTTCAGTTCGTACTCTGGAAAATATAGACCGAGTGAGAACGGCAGTTCTTGGTAGTCCGAAACGATGGGCTCGACGACAGGCTGTAGGGCTGGGTATGTCACGTCGTTCGCTTCACCGCATCTTACACAATGATCTTAAGTTTCACCCGTACAAGATAATGATCGTCCAGCAGCTTAGTGAAGGGGATTTTGTGCAGTGCAGAGAGTTTTGTCGCGTAATGAACGAAATTTTTCCGGAAGATGCAGATTCTACAGTCTTCATGAGTGAGTTGCTACAGTCTTCATGAGTGGTAAAGCACATTTTCATGTAGGTGGTTACGTCAATGTTCAAAATTGTCGGTACTGGGCGACGGAGAACCCACATGAATTACATCAAAGACCTCTCCACAGTTTAAAAGTAACAGTGTGGTGATGCATTTCAAAGATGGGGATTGTTGGACCTTATCTTTTGAAGAGAAAGGAACTGCAGTTACTGTGACATCAGTGAGCTATGTTAAAATGTTAAACAACTTTCTTCGTCCAGAATTTGAAACGCGTCAAGTGAACATGAGAGAAATATGGTTTCAGCAAGACGGTGCCACAGCTCACACGACGAGAGCAATCCATGGAAGTGGTTCGACGAATGTTCCCAGGACACGTTATTTCGAGATGTTTATTGGCCCCCTCGCTCAGCCGATTTGTCGATATGCGACTTCTTTTTGTGGGGATATTTAAAATCAAAAGTCTACATGAACAAGCCTCGCACAATCGATGACCTGAAGAATTCCATTCGTCAGGAAATAGAAGCCATGCTGAATGAAATGTTGGAGAGAGCCATGCGTAACTTTCGGGAGAGGATCCAAATTTGTATCCAGCAAGAAGGACGTCATCAAATGGTTCAAATGGCTCTGAGAAGTATGGGACTTAACATCTGAGGTCATCAGTCCCCTAGAACATGCAACTACTACCTAACTAATCTAAGGACATCACACACATCCATGTCCGAGGCAGGATTCGAACCTGCGACCGTAGCAGTCGCGCGGTTCCGGACTGAAGCGCCTAGAACCGCTTGGCCACCGTGGCCGGCAGGACGTCATCTCCAAGACATTATTTTTCGAACCTAATTCGTATGTCTATTGCAAAACTGCATTAAAAAATCTATCACTTAATGCTTGTTTTTATTGTTTTTATCAAACCGTGTCCCAGTCATTCAATAGTGAAAAACATGCGTTTCCTCTGCTCCACCTGTATAAACGTCTTGTTTCAACGTATAAATGAGAATATTCAATGCTTGTTGTGGTCAAAAGGAAGGTTCCTGGTATGTCGTTCTGTTATTCGTGTTAATAATGTGGCAAACGATGTCTCAGTGGCTAGACGCAAAAATTGCTGAAAGGTTCCGTGTATCTTCTACATGGTATATTTTTCTGATATTGTTTATTAAGAACTAGAGTTTGTTCTTCAATCGCAAGCCAAAAAGCGCATGAGCCGTGTGAGCCACGACCCACACCACTCCTGCTCGCTTGCTGCACGGACGTGGTTGGAATTTCGGTGCTATCACTGTGCTGTTATCTATTCTGTTCTGTAGAGTTTTTTTATCAGACTGAGCATTGATTTTGCAGTCTCCGCCCCCGCTACATACCCTTGGCGCCTGATTCAGTATTCCAGTGTCACTCTAGTATGACGTAAGACATATAAAACATTGAATTTGTCAATAGTTCGCATCCTGCGAGTAATGTCTTATATAAAAGGAAAAATATTCAGGCACATTCACTGGCATCGTCGCCCAGGCCACACCGCTATGGATAGAAAACTGAAACTTGCAGAGGTTGTTGATCTTATACTGTAGGTTTCGTTTAAAAAGGGATTTTTCGAAATTTCACCCTTAACTGGGTGGAATAGGGGATGCAAGTTTTTTGTTTTTGTTTTTAATGTCACAACTAAAGCAATTTGGAAGCTAGAACTACGAAAATTGGTGTTTGGTTTTTCGGTCAGAAATAAAGAAATACGTCTCTGTATGTCCATCTTTTTAGAGATGGTTGCGGGACTCGGCTGTTCGATACAGGATGTCAAATTAAACACCTTTCAGTCTTCTATTTTCCAAATTTATTTCATTTGGCTACCAGTTTCAGCATTTTACTACACCATCTTCAGGCCTCGGAGCGACGTGTAGGAAGACTCCACCTCGGTTCTGCTCAAAACAGTGGCAGCAATACTGGTATTAGTAGACTTCTACTTGCTATAGTGATCACTTCAACCATCATTGCCGACAGATGATAGGAGGAAATACAATGTAATATATCTCGCGGTGATTTTCCATTGAAAATACAAGTATTTCGCTTCGAACCTACTTGTTGCTGAACGTCGTCTCCATTAATCAGATAATCTCTTCTCTGTTCTGGTTTGTAAGTGAATTTTTTCTTTAGGAACATAACTCTGCGTGAGAAACCGTACTGATCACTGGATCAGGTAGAGATCATGGTTGGGATTTTAGATTGTGACTACTTTTGTAGTACTGATAGCTAGGGCAAAATTTACTATGTTCTGTTGTGGAAGATTTTCAGTGAAAGAATGGCGCTGTACATTTTGAAAATACATCAGTTATCCCAAGTTCTCATTCCTGTGAACTGAATGTGTACGCAGCATAAATTAACTGTAACATTTCGTCGGCACGCTAGCTAACACATCAGTTGTGTAATCATTCCACCTTTTTTCCTTTGTGACGATCAAAAACTGTGCCCCGCACCACGCTTTTGATAGCAAACATGTATTTGTCAATTTGACTTCTATATTAGTGTTAAATTATTTATGGCATATATGTTTTCCATTATCCCAATCCAGTTTAATGTTAAATTATGTTAAAGTCAGTTTTCATGGTTTCACAAGCAGATATATTCTAACTATTCTATACTGATATTTTATTCTGTGCCAAGATTGGAGATTTTTTTTCAGCGAGTTTCTGTGATAGTGGATCTATGACAATTACAAAGAGTTTGGCCAATCTATTGATCTTGATGTGTTGCCGATGTTACTCGCGTAACGACACACGACTGAGAACTCATAACAGATTATTTACTGTGTTGGCGAATTTAACACCAACTATGAATTTTGTCATCATCCATTTCAAACACTCATAATCCAGTCCATCGGACGCTCTCTTTGAAGCTAATGAAAGGACATCTAGTAGAGTTAATGCACAAGCTATGCAGTTACAATAAACAAGCACAACATAAAAAATGGATGTATCAAAAAAGGTACAAAATTGATTCTAGCTATTTACTTTGTCCATCATCTTTTTCTTAAGTTGTGGCAATACAATGAACTTATAGTCTATATTCCGAAAAAAATAGGCATTAAATATACACTTACGAGCCAAAACATTACGACCACTGCCCACCGCCACGTTGGAGGCCGTCTGGTGACGCTGAGGGCACGTGACGCGGTAACAAAAGTACGTAAGCGGAGCAGACACGGACGGGGGATCACCCAAACGAAGATATGGGCTGCAAATTGGGAAATGCATTGAGATAAGCGACTTTGACAAAGGCCAGATTATTATCAAGTAGAGCCTGTGAACGAGTATCTCGGAAACGGCGAAGCTGGTCGAATGTTCACGTGCTACTGTCGTGAGCATCTGCGGAAAGAGGTAGGACAGTGAAACTACCACTAGGCGCTAAATGGTTCGAAGTCCACGACTCTTCGCAGAACTTGGAGTTCGGAGGCTTGCCTGCTCTGTAAAGCAGGATAGATGGTGATATATGGCACCTCTGCCGAAAGAGCACAATGCTAGTGCACGGAGAAGTATTTCATCGTACATTGTCGAACATGTACCTCCCCTACGTATTCACGTGTTGACCCAACGACATCGTCAGTTACGATTGCAGTGGGAACGGGACCATCGGGATTCGACCGTGGATCAATGGAAACGTGTCAACTCTTCGGGTGAATCACATTTTTGTTACACTAGACCGATGGTCGTTTCCACAAAAGCCGTCATCGAAGTGAACGGCGGCTCGAAACGTGCAGCGCGTCACGGCCTCAGGCTGATGGGAGCAGTATTAAGCTGGGAGACATTCTCCTGCGCTTGTATGGGATCTGTGGTACTAACCGACGACACGCTGACAGCTGCGAACAACTGTATCTATTTATGCTTGACGTCTTCCACGATGGTGATCCCATCCTTCTGCAGAATAACTGTCCGTGTCTCGGAACCAGAACCGTGACGCAATGGTTTGAGGGGCATTATAGTGAACTCGCGTAGACGTCTCGGCGGCCGAATTCGCTTGACGGAAATCCTATTGAACCCATGTGGATCGCTATCGTGTACCATTACCGCGTACGCGAGTCAGCGGCCCGTTATTTAAGCGAGTATCATGATCTATGCGTAGACATCTAATGCTACATACCTCCACAAACTTATCAACAAACTGTCGGATTTCTGATACGCAGAATCATTGATGTATTTCGTCCCAAAGACGGACAAACAAGCTATTAAACAGATGGTCATACTGTTTGGACTCATCGGTGAACATTATACAGAGTGTTACAAAAAGGTACGGCGGAACTTTCAGGAAACATTCCTCACACACAAATAAAGAAAAGATGTTATGTGGACATGTGTCCGGAAACGCTTAATTTCCATGTTAGAGCTCATTTTAGTTTCGTCAGTATGTACTGCACTTCCTCGATTCACCGCCAGTTGGCCCAATTGAAGGAAGGTAATGTTGACTTCGCTGCTTGTGTTGACATGCGACTCATTGCTCTACACTACTAGCACCAAGCACATCAGTACGTAGCATCAACAGGTTAGTGTTCATCACGAACGTGGTTTTGCAGTCAGTGCAATGTTTACAAATGCGGAGTTGGCAGATGCCCATTTGATGTATGGATTAGCACGGGGCAATAGCCGTGGCGCGGTACGTTTGTATCGAGACAGATTTCCAGAACGAAGGTGTCCCGACAGGAAGACGTTCGAAGCAATTGATCGGCGTCTTAGGGGGCACGGAACATTCCAGCCTATGACTCGCGACTGGGGAAGACCTAGAACGACGAGGAAACCTGCAACAGACGAGGAAATTCTTCGTGCAGTTGACGATAACCCTCATGTCAGCGTCAGAGAAGTTGCTCCTGTACAAGGTAACGTTGACCACGTCACTGTATGGACAGTGCTACGGGAGAACCAGTTGTTTCCGTAGCATGTACAGCATGTGCAGGCACTATCAGCAGCTGATTGGCCTCCACGGGTACACTTCTGCGAATGGTTCGTCCAACAATGTGTCAATCCTCATTTCAGTGCAAATGTTCTCTTTACGAATGAGGCTCCATTGCAACGTGATCAAATTGTAAATTTTCACAATCAACATGTGTGGGCTGACGAGAATCCGCACGCAATTGTGCAATCACGTCATCAACACAGATTTTCTGTGACCGTTTGGGCAGGCATTGTTGGTGATGTCTTGATTGGGTTCAAATCAAATGGCTCTGAGCACTATGGGACTTAATAGCTATGGTCATCAGTCCCCTAGAACTTAGAACTACTTAAACCTAACTAACCTAAGGACATCACACAACACCCAGCCATCACGAGGCAGAGAAAATCCCTGACCCCGCCGGGAATCGAACCCGGGAACCGGGGCGTGGGAAGCGAGAACGCTACCGCACGACCACGAGATGCGGGCTCTTGATTGGGCCCCCCATGTTCTTCCACCTACGCTCAATGGAGCACGTTATCATGATTTCATACGGGATACTCTACCTGTGCTGCTAGAACATGTACCTTTACAAGTACGACACAACATGTGGTTCATGCACGATGGAGCTCCTGCACATTTCAGTCGAAGTGTTCGTACGCTTCTCAACAACAGATTCGGTGACCGATGGACTGGTAGAGGCGGACCAATTCCATGGCCTCCACGCTCTCCTGACCTCAACCCTCTTTACTTTCATTTATGGGGGCATTTGAAAGCTCTTGTCTACGCAACCCCGGTTCCAAATGTAGAGACTCTTCGTGCTCGTATTGTGGACGGCTGTGATACAAAACGCCATTCTTCAGGGCTGCATCAGCGCATCAGGGATTCCATGCGACGGAAGGTGGATGCATGTATCCTCGCTAACGGAGGACATTTTGAACATTTCCTGTAACAAAGTGTTTGAAGTCAAGCTGGTACGTTCTGTTGCAGTGTGTTTCCATTCCATGATTAATGTGATTTGAAGAGAAGTAATAAAATGAGCTCTAACATGGAAAGTAAGCGTTTCCGGACACATGTCCACATAACATATTTTCTTTCTTTGTGTGTGAGGAATGTTTCCTGAAAGTTTGGCCGTACCTTTTTGTAACACCCAGTATACGTTAAACATTTTGGTATTGTGAGAGTTTTTGGCAATTTAATACCCTAAAGCTCTGCAAGCACCTGTGCTAGAGTACCTAAAAATCTTTTGTCCTGCTAGTCGCTTTTCTATATTATCCGGGACAGCGGAAAGTTTATTATTCGAGTGACTTCGATGATCAGGGCAGAAATGAGGCTTTAGTCCAATGATGAAGGCCAATGCCTTGACTTTCAGAGGCCTGGCGCAATGTAATGCAAACTTGAGCCGATGTAACGCATGATTAACACTTCTTTAAGATTCGAGGAGTAAGACGGAAGGTAACCGTTAATAGTTGAGAGGTCCAAGATCAGATACACGAGCTGCCCCTTACTCAGGGCGTGTCAAGGCCTGGAAACACCCAATACCTTAGTGTTTGTACACACCTGGGGATCATATCGCCAAATACGGTAACCAATGAAATATCGGGTGCTGTCAGTTGTAGAACCTGTGTAACGCCATCTTTTTTGCCTCCTTGGTTAATCATTCCGTCAACTACGAGAACCGACAACGTGAACTGGGCTAGAAGCTTCCGACACTCTAAGGCAGAGGTATAACTTACTTGATTTGACATAACTGCTTATAATTTTATCAGATGCGCAACGGCATGGCGACAGTGCAGGTTCTTCGCCAATTAAACGCACACTTGAGTTCCATATCTCTGCTGTATTCCTGAGCATATAAGTCAGCTATGACAATGAAGCATTTGCAGCTTTCTTCTATAGAAAAACAAAATGTAGACAAGAATATCAAGATACTATTAGCCAGAGCATCAGTACATGGATATTATAAATTGTGTCATTCCCCCATAGCAGACCACGTAAACTGGAGTTGTGCCTTCCGATAGTTGGTATTGAAAAATTTCGATGCACACCTGAAACACTCATTCCAAAGCTGGATGGGAATTTCAATTCCGATCCTAAAAACTATCTGTGCATTTGTATTAGATGAGGGGAAAACTGGCAAATCGAACAGACTACTGATCCTTAGATAAGATTGCAAAACCTTAGAATAACATTATCACTGGGTTTCCTCCATGTTAAGTGGCATTTATCCCCCTTCTAAATTGTCTTCCCACTTTAATCTTATCCGTAGCTACAAGGAAGTGAGGTCGCGATTTTAATTTAACAAAGTAAGATATTTGGGTTACTCGCCTTAAAATCTGATCGGAGCAAAACTAACTTATTTCGGAAAAGCGAGTTTCCATCTTCACACACCAAAGCAAGATTCAGACAAAAAAATCACTAATCGATTGATAAATAAGAAATAAAACTAACCTGGTCTGAAATTCGTTTATTGTATACATTTAGGACCTGATCTGTAGTTTTCGGCCGGCCGAAGTGGCCGTGCGGTTAAAGGCGCTGCAGCCTGGAACCGCAAGACCGCTACGGTCGCAGGTTCGAATCCTGCCTCGGGCATGGATGTTTGTGATGTCCTTAGGTTAGTTAGGTTTAACTAGTTCTAAGTTCTAGGGGACTAATGACCTCAGCAGTTGAGTCCCATAGTGTTCAGAGCCATTTGCACCATTTGATCTGTAGTTTCTATACGATGAACTATTCTGATTCTTTTCATAACGAATGTAGGTGGGAGCTATCTCTTTCGAAACCACTCAATTTTAATTTTAAGATGGTTAAGCGTGGATGGACCGAAATATTTTCTTAAATTGTTTTGATTCTTGTTTATGGGATCTGACTAGTAATTCTGGCACTGAAAAGTAATATTTGTTTCCTCATAACGCATGACAGAGAAGTTCAAAAAGAAGCGAGGGATTGGAGGGGGAAAAGCAGGGACTAGGCGGCTGGCGATGGTAGAGGGGGGGGGGGGGCGACGACACACAGGGGGGAGGGCGGGGGCCGAGGCACGTGGTCGCCTCGCGTGAGTCCACCGGCCGCACGTGCCGGCCCGCACGTCGCACAGCCGTCCGTTCGGCCGCGAGCCGAATCGCGACGGAACTGACCGACAAGCGACATACGTATTTAGCGCGGTCAACAATGGGCGGCGGCGAATGGCCAAGAATAATGTCGTCTTCCAAGTTCTGGGCCACGTTTACACTGCGCGGGCGCGGCAGACGCCGGGAGCTGGTCATGGCCCACAACCATCTGGAACAGACGCGTCTTCTAAATTATGCTTCGACTGCCGGAGAACACTACACAGGGCGATTCCGTAATGATGTTACAAACTTTCAGTGATGACGAAGACGGATAAATAACGAATTTTTGTTAAGGGACCA
The DNA here is from genome assembly GCF_023898315.1 of Schistocerca nitens. Classification (NCBI taxonomy): domain Eukaryota; kingdom Metazoa; phylum Arthropoda; class Insecta; order Orthoptera; family Acrididae; genus Schistocerca; species Schistocerca nitens. The sequence continues at coordinate 704,376,219 of NC_064614.1, read as the reverse complement.
CATCCGGAAACAGCCGAGCCGAAAGTTCTAAGCGAATACTATTCTGATACCTACAATCTCTTTGTTTTCCTTTCTTCGGAAGGGTGTAGCATGGACCAAAACAGGAAAGACATTCCGGTAAACAAGGACTCGAAAATGCTTACCTGAAGAGTTACGACCTCGTCTTCAGTAGAAGAGATGTGTTTCATGCTAGTGCAGCTCAAAGATTTTCGCTTGTAACTTTCGCCTCGATCGTTTCCGGACCAGTGTCCCTCACCACAAACTGACACATTTACCTTTCTCCGTCATCCCTGAAACTTTGTAACATTATCATGGAATCACTCAGTAAAGCGTAAGAAATATTTTACCTGGCCTTTACACGTGTTGTAGTCTGAAGACTAGTTTGAAGCAACTCTCCACACTTGCTTATCCTGTGCAAGACTCCATCTCCACCTAACTGCGTACTTCAAACTGCTCACCCAGCGCCCCCTCCCTCCCCCTCCAAATCAAGAAACATAAACACTTCCAACCGTTGCGAAACTGACTATGACTCGATGCCTCGTCCTATCACCCAGTTCTTATTTTACTTATTTTTTCCCCTACTAGATTCAGTACCTCTTCATTAATCACCCAACCTACCCACCTAATCTTCAGCAGCAACACATTTCAAAAGCTTGTATTCTCGGTTCTTCTCTGTACTCTTAATCGTCCATGTTTCAAGCTCAGTCAGACAAATATTTCCAGAAAACTCTTTCGAAAGCTTAAACTTATCTAAATGACACGATTTTTCGCCATTTCACTATAATTATCTTTATTACGTTACAATTTTAGCTTCCGGGTCATTTCAACTGGAAAAACAACAAACTGTATAAACTATTAAGTGTTTGTCACGACATATTTATGCAGATTACTGCGTGACATGTTCAGCACATGAGAGGCGATGTAAGCAACGCTACACACAGCCTGTATTTTGTAGATTTGACCGCATTATCACATTCGTTTTATTATTTATCCTTTTTTTCTCAGTTGCACTTGAAAACTGTTATAAGCTGAAATTGCAACAGCGGGCATAATAAACACAAATACAGTGTAACAACAAAAATCTAGTCATTTAGAAACGTTTCGATGACGGTGGTCCCCAGTAAAGGAAAGAACATCAACCTAAATCTAAGTCACATGTTAAGGTATTTCTCTTTTTCTGAAAAGCTTTTCTTGCTGTTGCCAGCCTGCATTCTATATCCTGTTTACTTCTGCCATGGTCAGTTAGTTTGCTGCCCAAGAGCAAAATTCGTCTACTACTTTCTGAGTCTTATTTACTACCCTAACTTTCTCAGCATCACCCCACTTATTCGAGCGTATTGCATTACCATTCTTTTATTTTTGTTAATGTTGAACTTATAAATTCTTTTCAAGGCACCTTCCTACCAACTATCCTTTGCCGTCTCTAGCAAAATTGAAGTTCTTATTTCTTCTCCCTTAACTTTAAATTTATTTTCCAAATTACTGCTTGCTCTAAGTAGTACATCATATCTCTCGATTTCAGTCCCATTCGGATAATTCCTTCGTGGTGCGTCGTTTTTATGTCTTAAGAGTGTAAATCGTAATGTCAGTGTTGTCTTGCGTGGACAGTCATGGTAGTTATTCCGACGTATCTTAATACTCCTGAGGGAATATCGTCTACTGAAGGTGTCCTGTTCTATCAGTACTCAGTACAGTTTTCTCGCTGTTCCCAATCTTCCACTTCATCTTCACCCACCTCCTTTCCCAGTTCCATATACACAGACAAAATGAAAAGGCAAGATCACTTTTAACACTAAGCAGTGACCCCCGCAGAATACAACCGAATTCCTCTCGTTAAGCGTCATATTCACACACTTCTTGACAAAAACTGCCGAGAAATGGTTCTCTTTTACATTTCCGTAATTTAGTATGATAGAACAGTATGGAAATACACAATCGATGACTGAATGAATCGAGCTGCATTCGAACTCTCGTATTTACATCTCGGGCGTCATGCTGCAACGGGCGTGGTATTGGTAGCCTAAGTGTAGTGGCACGCCATGAGGACGTTACTTAAGAAGATAAGCGAGTCACACATTGACCAGTGAACTTAATTAACGACCGATTCGGCACATGACTCAATGGTTATTTTCAAATTGCGTTGTTCGCAATTTCAACCAGAGTAAAATAAGTGCAGTACACCACATCTGAGCGCTTACTTGGTTTTTAACTAGCGACCAAGGATGACACCATAGTCTCCAAGTTGACTGTACCAGTGATCAAGATTCACGTTCATATTGTTACCGTGATTGTATCTCACAGTTAATCTCAAAGTCATATTTCTACAAATATTGTTGTTTTTTTTTCTGGTGCTTCCTCAGGCGTAGAAAATCTACGTCAGTACTGACTGCTGTATCACATTCCTTCAACTTGTTTCATGTAATTTGTGGATTTTCCTGTAAAGTATTGCTTAGTGCCCCTGTGCACATTCGACTCCAGCTCAAAATCAATTGTCGCAAAGGAAAAGCACTTTGATATGTCTCTATAATCGCTGTCCATTAAAACGGATAACTGCAGTCAGGTAATACAGGGACTTGTTCATTCTGCGACACACTTCTCTATGAACTCTGCCACCGAAAGTAAACAAATGAATACTGAAAACCATATTTGGTACCTATGGCTGATGCGGGCTTGCAAAAAGACAGCATACGGAAAAAAATTCGAACAGTTAATAGCGCGGACAGCAGCAACAAGAAGTATTACAAGTCGAATCATGATAATGAAAATTATGCAACTGTATTTACGAAATAACAAGCGCAATCACATTTAGCTATTAGTATCATCCGTCTCAAAATTTTTGGAAATTTGTGGTAAGTTCCTATGGGACCAAACTGCTTAGGTCATCGGTCCCTAGGCGTACACACTACTTAATCTATCTTTAACTTACGCTAAGGACAATACACACACACCCATGCCCGAGGGAGGACTCGAACCTCCGACGGGGGGAGTCACGCGAATCGTGGCAAGGCGCCCAAGACCGCGCGGCTACCTCGCGCGGGTCAGTCTCAAAGAAAAATATAAAAATTCTCAATGTATAGTTGGCATACGTGCATTGTTAATTTGATCTGATATTTCAGCTATGCTTCATTTGTAAGTGGAAGTTGTTACTGTGTGGACGTCATCGTTTCATTTCCGCAATAATTTTTTTTACTCGCGCACGCACGTCACCCACATTGACTCACAGGCGGATTTTACCGTACAGGTAAGATTTTTCTTCCGTCTGATACAATTTGCAAATGATCCTTCACGTAAGCTAGGATCATCATTATTTGGTTTTCGGTATGGCATGTTCTGGTTGAGTTTTTTAACTGAAAGAAAAAAGTCGTAATTCTCTTGCCGACTCCGCACGATACTGCTGAAATTAACTCGCAATCACCTAAGCCTCTAATAGTACTTCGTAATATGACAAAAGGGGGCGTGGACTCGGCGGATCAGATGTGTTTCACATGAAGCACAGCTAGGAAAACAAGAAGCTGGCCTATGGCGGTTTTCTTCAGAAAACTCGATTTGCTGGAGTTAACTCGTACAAACTTTTCAGATGTGTTTCACATGAAGCACTGCTAGGAAAACAAGAAGCTGGCCTATGGCGGTTTTCTTCAGAAAACTCGATTTGCTGGAGTTAACTCGTACAAACTTTATACAACCGAAGTCGCTAGAGAAAATAATGACAAAAGAAGACTTTATCTCAGAGACCTTGCTCAAATGTTGTTGGAAGCTCAGCAAACGAGTATTGAACAGGAGGCTTCCGAAGGAAATAAAGCTTAGATTGTTAAAAAACACCCTAAGATATATGTTCTGGGAACGAGCTCAATGAGAAACTTTTCTCTAGTCGCCAAAGTATTAATTTTCTGAGTCTCAGTTCTAGTTTTTGAGTGTGTTTAATGAGATTCTTCTCAATTTTTATTTAGATTGCTAGAGATATGTATACTATCTCATTTATTTCTTTATGAGATACTTCCTTAATTCGTATGCTAAACACAATGTTGAACGAGACTCGAACTGGGGCCTTTGCCTTTCGCGGGCAAGTGCTTTACCATCTGAGCTACCCAAGCACGACTCCCGACCTCACCCCATAGCTCTCATACCGCCAGTACCTCGTCTCCTACCTTCCAAACTTCACAGAGGCTCTCCTGCATACTTTGCAGAACTAGCACTACTGGAAGAAAGGATATTGCGGAGACATTTTCCCTACACGCTGAACAGAATGACGGCATACAAGTGTGCGAAATGTGATACACCCAACTGCTTACAGAGCTCCATGAAAATGTTAAAATTAGTGTAGAAAATTTGTTAATTTTTTTCCTTTGTTTGCATACATATCAAGTTATCTGAGGAAACAAGTCAACTCTAGAAACTATTTCCTTCGAAACGCTAATATTTAATTTGTTTTTGTGCATAAGAATAATCAAATTTATAAACTATTTCATTTGAAAACTTAGTACATAATTTTGTAATTTTTGCATATTTGATGGCAAATTTTGATTTAACCACAATAAACATATTAATTTTCATATTTCATCACGCTTTTAAATTGTTATTTATTTTCGATAGTCACTAAAGTGGACATAAAATGCAAAATTTGGTCATGTTAGTCTCCCAGACGGATTTTACCGTTGGCACTAATTTTTCACATATTACCAACTATGGTTAGACCTCACTCAAATGGGGCCCTGATGATGTGTACGACTTGGTACTGAATTTTGGGCAAGAGTAGCGTTCAAATGGTTCAAATGGCTCTGAGCACTATGGGACTCAACTGCTGAGGTCATTAGTCCCCTAGAACTTAGAACTAGTTAAACCTAACTAACCTAAGGACATCACAAACATCCATGCCCGAGGCAGGATTCGAACCTGCGACCGTAGCGGTCTTGCGGTTCCAGACTGCAGCGCCTTTAACCGCATGGCCACTTCGGCCGGCAGAGTAGCGTTCCCATTCCGAATACTTTATTGGTTTTACGAGCACGATGAAGAGATCACAAATTTACAGCCAAACGTTGATGTTTTCGTAGCCGTGACCGATGAAGCACATAAATTATTACTACCATGAGAAGGTCGAATAATATTAAAAGTTACCAATTTTAACTCTGTCTGTCGGCAGATAACGTATACGATGTGTATCAAGCCTAGGACGCCTAGGGGGAGGTAGGGGGTGTTCCTTCAACTCACAACAGGTTATGTTCCTCTCTGCTCATGTAAATGTCATACAACATTTGCCCTTCAAGTTATTGTTTTTTCGATAGTGTATAAAGTTAACTATCAATAAACTTTGTAGATAACTCCTGAAAAAAAATGAAATTTTCAATGTAATTTCAACAAGCCCGCCTCCTATTATGTTTCCATGCTACAGAAAATTTTTCTACGTAATATTTTTTTATTTCTCGTCTCTACAACGATGCATGCCTGTGTGCCTTGTTGGTTGGCATTCTTTATATCCTTAACAATTAGTTTATTTTTAGCGGAAGTGGTTGTTGTTAAAAATGGCTGTAAGCACTATGGGACTTAACATCTATGGTCATCAGTCCCCTAGAACTACTTAAATCTAACTAACAGAAGGACATCACACAACACCCAGTCATCACGAGGCAGAGAAAATCCCTGACCCCGCCGGGAATCGAACCCGGGAACCCGGGCGTGGGAAGCGAGAACGCTACCGCACGACCACGAGCTGCGGACAGGTTGTTGTTAACATTCAGCTGCTATTTATCTTGTGTACTTCCAGCGAGTTAGTTCAGTCAGTTCCCTGTTGTTCATGTTGAGATTCAGGAATGTTTAAAATAATTCGTGAATCATCTTTAGAAAGAATTATGATTGATATTTTAAATGACGATTCTAATCCAGGGAGAAGAAAGTGAAGATGAGGATGGTGTTGTAGAGTATGATCCAGACTGGGAAGGTGACGTGGACATTAGACACGATGAAGATAATGTAGCATCAGGTAGTGACCATCACGATGTGAGTGCGGCCAAGTCTGGAAGAAGATATGTAATCACACAGCCCAGAATACCTATAGTGCGTTTAAAATTAGTTGCGGCTTTTGACGTTTGGCTCAACGGACGGGCACGACGCCGTTACTGAGGTAACACCAATGGCGAGCAGCTTTCCCTACCACGCCGTCAGCAGCTCCGTAGTAAAGCGCCCCTGTTGCCACGTCGTGGATGAACAGTACATCTTTTCGCGCACCAATGCATCTGTGTTCATTACCTCTCGTTATAAAGTGGTGTTTTCCAGCTTTCAAGTTTTCTACAGTCGTCAGGTATTGTAAGCAAGTGTTTTGTGTTGGCACTGCATTAATAACAATGCAGCACGTCTGAACAAGGGATTTGCAAGAAAAGTGGCCGTCCAAGAACACGTCCCGGCTATGAAGATAAAGTTATGCTGTAAAATATTCCTCCAAATTCAGACAATTTTAACGGACAACCCTCCACGCCACTCCTTTGCGATGGTAAAGCTACAACAATGCAGTGGAGAAAAGCTGATGTTTTGCTCTGGGTACAAGGAAATGTTCCATTGGATAAAGTTGAACATAGCATGTATAAGGGGAAGTTAATGGAACTTGTAGCGCTGCACAAGCCAAAAACTTCACGCCGCCAGGTAGACTCGACGCTCGAGTCTCCCAAGTGGCGTCAAATCGAAAGACTTGCACCCGGCGAACGGTCTACCCGACGGGAGGCCCTAGTCACACGACATTTACATTTTTTTACCAGGTCGACGAACTGGCTAACGCTAAAGGTTAAAGTTTAATCAGTCTTTCTCCGTCTCATGCTAATTTAAATCCGACTGAGAATATACGGGCCTTGGTGAAAAGTGATGTGGCAATAAACAAGACATTTACGCTCAATGAGGTTGAAATGCTGAAAGAAGAAGCCAATGCAAATGTTACACCACAGGACTAGTCTCGAGTTGTCAGCCATACCAAAAAGGAGACATGTATACATGAAGGACTGTGAAGATTTCATACAAAACTCTCTTGTTGCCTTGTTAGTATCTGTTTCTTTTGCCAAAAACACAGCAGGGTTTACAAATATCCGTCTCAATAAGATTCTAATGCTGTTGATATTGTGACATAGTCCTGTAATAGTGTATTGTTAAACTAGCAACTGAGGACACAACAGCTCAATAGTTAAGAAAAAGCCCATTATCAGTAAAAAAAAATAAATGTGTAACTTCATCACATGTATTGCTGCAAAATCCACAGCAATTCTCGTTTCATCAGCCATTGAAGTCCTTAAAAATTACACTATTTCTCACCAGCCATTTAAGTCCTTAAAAATTACACTATTTAAAAAACTGTAGTATTGTGGGAGATATGGAAGTTCCACATATTAATCATACCGTAAAATACTCTCCTCTTCGCGTGCTGTCATTTGCCAAAATCTTGTACCAATATATCACACCATTCACGACTTACGAGGGACTAACGAATATTTCATTCTTGGTTTTTCACTGGCGCATGCGTTCGTTATGGAGCGGTTTACATACATTCCATTTTCTCGACATGGGAGGCAAAGAGCGGTATCCATCCAAGTTTAGAGAATAATTCAATATGTTATCTAAATTTCATTTACAGCAACATATGACCTCTAACGCACACCATACGCTAATTCATAACGACTCCTATTTTTTACTGCAAACTTTAAAAGTTTTTTCTTGCAGTAGTTTATCTAGTATCGAAATATTACAATAGCTATCACGATTAATGAGATGATAGGCAGTTCATCGTGAAGCTGACGAATTAAGCTATATGTGCGAGAATCAAGAATTTATTACCGAATAGTTTCTTTAAGATAGTGTGAGAAAGAGTGTAGATGGGCCGGCTTTCGTGGCTTGCTGTTTCCGCAGTCAAGAAGCTTGGCAGCTTCCAAGCCGAGTAGTCTGGCATTATCGTCACCAGCTGACGAGTTCAGCACAGCCAGACAGCTACGCTTCCCTCGACCCACACCGTACCGAACTATAGAAAGTCGCAACTAATTTTAAACAGACTATGGAAGGTCTCTTGCAAATACAGTAAGGGAGCAGGCAGGAGGAACTCCAGCCAGTGTTTGTCATTCTCCTGGAGAAGCCTTAATGTTACTTTTTACACCTGACAGCATGGATATTATAGAAAAACCTTTAAATGAAGAGACAATTAGGCTAAATGTTACTTCTACCAATGAGAAAATCATCCCAATCTTTCTCCCAGTATTTTTACTTTACTTTAGCATATACCAGCCGGCGCGATTTAATCATGTTGTGCTGTTCCTGCTGATTACACTGTAATTTTTCTGGTAAGATTCTTTTCATTTTTTGTTGGTTCCTTCGTTTGCGCAAATTCTAAGCATTTCCTTGTAATTCAAATTTTTAATGGGTCAGTGGACAGTATGTCTTTCATAGCGTTGCTACGTAATTGTTTAGGGCAGTGCACAGTTGGATTTTCGTAGTGGTTTCCGAGTAACATTTTGATTTAATTTTCTGCACAGTCAACGCCAGTTAGTTTTGTTTTCCTGTAAATTTGTGCACTGAGACAAGCTGTTCGATAGTTATTTCAGTTCAACCCTTTTATAACAGAGGACAGCACATTCAGGTTTCAATCAAAAACAGGCAAACCTTTTAATACTCATGAACGAACGAACGGTCCAGTCAGAGCGAAAACTTTCAATTGGAATTATTAGGTTTGATGACAAAACTACCTTCCAGCAAAGAAAGGAAGCAACAAGTCGACAACAAAGTGAACGACAGGTTTCCACTACTTTATAAACCAGGAGTGCACCTCACCACTGATGAGATGCTCAGCTTGTTTAGAGGACGCTGCTCCTTCACAGTAGGAGGAATTGGGCAACTATGGCATCCTTATGTGAATGATGTCATGTGCAAGATCAGATACTTCATGAATATGGAACCCTACGCAGGTAAAGTATGGATACTATCCAAGGAAGAACGAGGTTCAGCAGCTGTCGTTAAACGCTTGGCAGTGCATCTGAAAAATATTGGTCGAAATATTACGAGGGTAATCCCAAAAGTAAGGTTTCCTATTTTTTATAGGTACATAGACCTGTTTATTTCTACAATGGTTTACATCAGTTTACTGCTTGAAGATTTAGCTATTTTTCGACATGATCACCATTTCTGTCGTTGCATTTTTGTAGACGCTGTGGCAGTTTTTGTATGCCCATGTCATACCAGCTCGCCATGAACCTCTTCTTTCACCTCGTCGTCGGAGCTGAATTGCTGGGACCACAATTAACGCTGACAGGTACTGTGAGATTCTGCAAAAACTCAAACGGGAATTCAGAACCGGAGAAGAGGAATGTTGAGCAAGGGCGTACACATTCTCCATGACAACGTTCGCCCACACATTGCTCGGCAAACCGTTGCTCTCCTGCAACAGTTTCAGTGGAACCTAATCACCCACTCACTGTATAGTCCTGACTTGGCGCCCAGTGACTGTCACCTGTTCCCTAGGTTAAAAGAAGCGATTCAGCTCCGACGACGAGGTGAAAGAAGAGATTTATAAGGTTCATAACTTTCTGAACAGCATGGTGGAGAGCTGGTATGACATGGGCATACAAAAACTGCCATAGCGTCTACAAAAATGCATCAACAGAAATGGTGATTCCGTCGAAAAATAGCTAAATGTTCAAGCTGTAAACTGAGGTAAACCATTGTAGAAATAAACAGGTCTATGCACTTATAAAAAATAGGAGTCCTTACTTTTGGGATTACCCTCGTACTATAAAGCGACACTATAGATCAGTGCATTTGGCAGGAGAGTTATACCAAGACTAGAAAATTACTACAATAGGAACTTTCCAGTCACTCAGGAAGCACATTCCAGAGATAAAGAAGAATACATCAGATCGAAAGTTATATTCGTCAATGTTCATGTTCACAGATCCAACGACAGGTAAGCCACAAGTTATTTTGGTATTTTACACAGTAAAAACAAAACCAAGTTAAAACTTGCTGATATTATTAACTATCTACCAACATAAAGGCACTGAAGAAGGAAAGAAGATTAAAAGTCTGTATTATAATTCCACTAAAGATGGAATTGATACCACTGATCAAATGGCTCATACACCTGAAAGAAGGAAACAAAGAGATGTCCTCTCACAGTATTTCACTCTCTCATAGATATCAGTGCAACCATCAGTATTTATGTAACCACCATATTCATCAAACGACATCCAAGATCTAATGAGAAGAAACACAACGAATTGAAACTTTTTCTTCTGAAACCTGAGTTCCAACTAGTGAACCTGCAAATAGCAAAAATAGGTACTAATGTAAGAGGGTTTTCTAACCAAACTGTTGAGCCAATGGAAAGTATTCTACAAAAAAAAAAAAAAAAAAAAAAAAAATCAAAGAAGTGACAACACATAAAGATCAGCTTCCTGTATGAAAAAGTCGGTGCCATTTTTGCGTAAAAGAAGCAGAAGTACAACAATCAAAACCAAAACAGTACTGTGGACAGTGTCATAAACGTGTGTGTAACATGCATTCAGAAAGAATTGTGTAGTGTATCTCCTGCTTGAAGCTGAGTATCAGAGTAGTATGTGTAATGTTTCAAAACATTTTTATTTTGTGTTGCAATATGCCAATTCTTTACTGATTCAATCTAGTATTTGAAAGTATTAACATTTATAAGTTACAGTCTTGTAAAATACGTAATCCTTTTTGAAACCTGTAATTTTTTTACCTGCAGACTATTTTAACACCAGTGGCTTCACTGAACTCTCCGTCCTCTTTCGGCACTCCTGTTACAAAAAAGGCTTAGGCGTCCTAGGGTTAAGACCTAACTTGGGTAGATGGGGAAGGAATTAAAACGGAAACTCATTTAGTGCATCGGATCTATCTGATGCAAAAGTACACAATTTATGCTAAACAGAATGTGTTAACAAGAACACAACTACGATAATGTTGGTAACTGAGGTCACAACTCACCCTTGACACTTTCTTCTTATGAAAGTTAAATTCGTCGTCTTCTGATGTAGCTGCTGCAGTTGTGAAGTTGAGATTCCTGAAACACACTCGCTTCGGTAAGCATTCTAGCACAGTAATAACGTCAACATTTTAAATAGTTCAAAAAGTATGTAAGAAAATTAATTCTGATATTGCAAAACAACACTAAACGAATGTTTGCCATCTTGGCACATTACATCGACTTAACAACAAACGTTTAGTATAACAAAGTGCACAAGCAGTTGAGAAACGTAACAACTGGAAGAGCAGCTGGTAGCTTGCACTGACGAACTGATTTGGAAGAGCATCACATGCTCAACAGCCGCTACACTGGAAACAGAGTGGTAAGAGGGGCACAAGCACGTCATTTGAAACAAATGAACTATAGTGTATCCTGTCTCTTACTGTGCGTAATATTACACAATGACTACACCGTTAATTTCCTTGACTTTAACATCCTCTTGATGCTCGTAATATTGCCATCAGAATTGAGAGTTGAGAAGAAAAGACAGCACATACCACGAACGTAACCCAAATGAACATTTCAAGCAGCGTGCCCGTTGGAATCATAACTACACTGCTGATACTACACATCATGGGAGAGACAAGAACTGATGGAGCATATAACTAATAAGGACTTCGTCGAACAACTAATCTTTTCATCAGAATGACTGATTCATTGGTAGGTTTATAGGAAAGTGCACCACAGCTACAAAATAGACCTCAATTGACATTTGTTATTTCTTCTTGTGCGTTGCTTGTCTGTTTGGGGACCCTGTCAGGGTGGATTACAGTAAATGACTGCAGTAGTTCAGAGGGCTGCTCACAGATTTTTAAAGACCGATCAGTTCAGTATGAGAATGGTATGAACAAACCCAGTGATTTCAAATCATGGAAGTTTTGGAAGAAAGACGTTCTTTGTGTGGAAGTTTAATCAGAAAGTTTAAAGTACGAGATCTATTCAAAAAATTCCGGAACATTCGTAATTTCGCGCCAATGGTGTGTTGAAGCCAAATGCAGTTGGCATCCCTGCACACCCTTGTGTTTAATGTGTAACAGCCGGAAGTTTCATGTTGCATGTCTGTTAGTCATTGTTCGGCGCTGTTTGTCGCACAATTTGCGAATTTCTAAATAACAGTCAGAGAAGCACTAGTCTCCAAAGGATGCAAGAAGCCTACGGTGGTGAGTACTTAAGCTGTACTCTGTGTTACAAATGGTTCACACTGTTTAAAAATGGCCGGACGGAAGTTAATGGTGACCATCGTTCAGGATGCCCCTCGACGTCTACCGATGACGTTCATGTCAGGAATGTCAATGAAATTGTGCATGCCAATCGAAGATTGACTGTCTGAGAGATTGCAGAAAGATGTAACATTTCAATTGGATCATGTCGTGAAATCCTGACACAGCATCTTGGAGCCCATCGTGTTGCCGCCAAGTTCATCCTATGGAGTCAAGACCAGAAAGATCTTTGTCTCACAATCTGTGAAGAGCTTTTGGATTGCGCAAATGAGAACGAGATGTTCCTTGAGAGAATCATAACTGGTGATGAGACATGGGTCAACGATTATGATGTTGAGACCAAAGTATAAGCTTCACAATGAGCTGGGAAAGATTCTCTAAGACCAAAAAAAGCTATCAGGTCAGGTCAAATGTCAAAGCCATACTGGTAGTTTTCTTTGACTTTAATGGATTAGTTCAGTATGAATTCGTGCCACAGGGACAAACTGTTAAATCTTAAATCAATAGTAGTGTCGGGAGGTGTTGCGACGCCTGCGAGAAAATGTGAGAAGGAAACGGCCTGAAATGTCGAGCCAATTCATGCCTCTAGCATCACGATAACGCACCAGCTCATTCATTCCCACTGATGCATGACTACTGCACAAAAAACTTAATTATTGTGCTGTCTCATCCTCTGTGCTCTCCAGGCCTGGCCCCTGCGGACTTTTTTTTAATTTCAGTAGTTGAAAACCCCGCTGAAACGACGAAGATTTACAACGATAGATGAAATAAAAGAAAATTCGTAGACGGCGCTTCGCGCGATTCAGCTAGACGTGTACCAAGACAGCTTCCAGGAGTAGAAGCGGCGTTAGGAGTGGTGCATCAATTGAGGAGGAGAGTATTTCGGACACAGTGCACGACGCACAAAAATTAAGCGTAACAAAATTTTGTGGACAAAGTCCCAGAAGTTTTTCAACAGACCTCGTACAAGCATTCGGGATGGACTGTAAACGGATTCTACTACGTTCATTGTTTATCTCACGGGAGGGCCATAAAAACAAAACAACTAAGAATAGGATGTGCGCGAACGAACTCTTTAAATTATTATTACACAAGGAATTAAGGTTCTCCGCTGAGGAGTGAACACTATCGAATCACTTTCCTCTGTCGTCGCAAGTAATTTTCCAGTCTCCACACAATCTTAATTTTTCCAAGCCACTTTGAGATTTGTCAAAATCTCTTTTAAGTGTATGTCCTAGAGGTCGTCCTCCGATGGGAAACTCTTCTTTAAGTCTCTTGAAGGTCTTGTTTGGTAGTGCCTTAATGCCAGGCCCTATGCATTGCAATCTTTAGGTTTTCCTTTTTGCGTCTGTATCTGGTTCTCTGTGTAAAATCATAATCTTCGTCATTACGTAGTATTCTCCAATCATTGGCGTTGCTAACTCTTATAGGCCAAAATATCCTTAATTTACTTTCTTTTTTTGTGAAAGTATTCGTTTCAGTGATGTAGGTTCAAACTGATACAGTTCATGATTTGATCAGAGAGATTTAGATTTTCTAGAGTGAACTCGCTTTTGAAAACTGTCATGCGGCCATATTAACAAAAGTTGACCTTTTGCATAAAGTATTCGATTTCGGCTTTTATGCAGTATCAGAGGCTAGCAGGCCCCCAAGTTAACGAAATTCATTGGTCATCTACATCTATATTCTGCAAACCACTGTGAGGTGCGTGGCAGAGGATACACCCACTGAACCAGTTATTAGGGTTTCTTCCCGTTTCCTTCACGTATGGAGCGCGGAAAGGATGACTGTTTGAATGCCTCTATGCGTGCAGTTATTATTCTACTCTTATCCTCACTATTCCTATGCGAGTGATACGTAGGGGATTGTGGTATAGTCTTAGAATCATCATTTAAAGCCGGTTCTTGAAACTTTGTTAAAAGTCTTTCTCAGAACACTTCATGTCTGTCTTCAAGACTGTGACAGTTCAATTTCTTCAGTATCTCTGCGACACTCTCCCAGGGATCAGACAAGCTTGTGACCATTCGTGCTGCCCTCATCTGTATACGCTCAACATCCCCTATTAGTCCCATATAGTATGGATCCCACATACTTAAGCAATATTCTAGAAATGGTCGCACGACTGATTTGTAGGCAATTTTCTTTGTAGTCTGAGTGCACTGCCCCAGTATTCTATCAATAAACCGAAGTCTATCACCTGCTTTAGCCGCGATTGAACCTATGTGATCATTCCATTTTACATACCTACGAAATGTATTTGTACGAGTTGGCGGATTCCAACAGTGACTCACTGATATTACAGACATGGTATACTACGTTTTTTCGTTTTGTAAAGAGCACAATTTTACATGTATGTACATGTAAAATAAGTTGCCATGATTAGCACCACTTTGAAATCTTATCAAGACCTGACTGAATATTTATGCAGCTATTTTCGGATAATACTTCATTACAGAGAACTGCATCATCTGCAAAAAGTCTGAGATTACTATTAACATTGTCTGCAAGGTCATTGATGTACAACATGAGCAGCAAGGATCCCAACACACTTCCCTGGGGCACCGAAGTTACTTCTACATCTGATGATCACTCTTCGCAAAGGTTGTGTTATTAATTTGCAGTGCATTATTATTTTTTGGCATGCGGGTTAAGGTGAAGTATACTGGTTTACCTGTATTCATTCGAATACTTGTCACTTTCTTAGCATTTGTTATTTGTTTTGTTACAGCCTAATTCATTTTCATGTGAAAAAGCAACGTCGTCAGCTCACGCGCAACATACATCGTAATGCAGCGAGGTCGATGCGCAGTGTTTAACAATAAAGCTCGTAACTGTCCGTAACACTTGTTTTATGCTTTCGAGGATTCCTTCGAGGTGTTGCTCTTTGTTTTGCTTGGCAATAAGTTAGGTGCCCCGTGCACGACTACTCTGCCCCTGCGGGACCTCCGCCTCGTGTGACGTGAACTCAACCGCTCCCCACGTGCGCAAGCAGCAGCCGTGATGTGCCAGTCCTGCAGTCGTCTCCAGGCGCTAATAGACGCATTTACGTAGGCATTCACTGGCCGCGGATGCGTCACAGCCATTGGCGTTACGTCAGCCTATTATGCTTCAATCATTTTCGTTTCAGATTTCTGCTAGATTCCAGGATATCTGCTTGGCAGAGGCAGGTAAACTTATTCGGAAAGCATACCAACTCATAATTCAGTAAGACTTCAGAGTATAAAGGTAAAGTACAGATTTCTCGTACTTTCTGAAAAAGATCATGTTTTCTCGGTCATAAAACACGGAATTATTTTTCCAAAAAAATGGTTCAAATGGCTCTGAGCACTATGGGACTCAACTGCTGTGGTCATCAGTCCCCTAGAACTTAGAACTACTTAAACCTAACTAACCTAAGGACATCACACACATCCATGCCCGAGGCAGGATTCGAACCTGCGACCGTAGCAGTCGCACGGTTCCGGACTGCGCGCCTAGAACCGCGAGACCACCGCGGCCGGCTTATTTTTCCACATAGTCCCTTTCTTGTAGTGCACTGATTCTGTCTCTGACGTGTGATTCTGGTTGTCCTGCAAAACATTCGTCTACAGGTCTCATGGATTCCTCACTCCACTCAATACGCTTTTCAAGCACAAATTTCATTACACACAGGAATAGGTTGAAGGCAGTCCCTGCCGAATTCCGTGCATAATGACGATATTCCAACTAGCTGTAGTTCAAAAACTTAAATTTTCCCAGTTTTCAAAGCACCTTTGCAAGCAGATGCATTGGTCTGACAATTGACGACTGGAACACGTTCCTTAGAAAATGTGACACACAGCGATTCTGTAGTGAGGTGTACACAAAATAGCCTTACATGTGACATGGGATCAGAAACAGTCCGAAAATCTTGTAAGGACATCGCAGGGAAGATTCCTGAGAAATTATTGTTACGAAAAAAATTGATATGAAACTTCCTGGCAGATTAAAACTGTGTGCCCGACCGAGACTCAAACTCGGGACCTTTGCCTTTCGCGGGCAAGTGCTCTATCATCTGAGCTACCGAAGCACGACTCACGCCCGGTACTCACAGCTTTACTTCTGCCAGTATCTCGTCTCCTACCTTCCAAACTTTACAGAAGAACTTTTTGGAAGGTAGGAGACGAGATACTGGCAGAAGTAAAGCTGTGAGTACCGGGCGTGAGTCGTGCTTCGGTAGCTCAGATGGTAGAGCACTTGCCCGCGAAAGGCAAAGGTCCCGAGTTCGAGTCTCGGTCGGGCACACAGTTTTAATCTGCCAGGAAGTTTCATATCAGCGCACACTCCGCTGCAGAGTGAAAATCTCATTCTGGAAAAATTGATATGTTGCGCTGTTTCAGAGTTGTTTAGCATTGAAATTAGCCAATCAAGTCGTCGAGCGCAAATTCCAGCAGCCTGATAGAGACAATGTCCCTAAACTTGTTCTTGGTTCAAATGGCTCTGAGCACTATGGGACTTAACATCTGAGGTCATCAGTCCCCTAAAACTTAGAACTACTTAACCCTAACTAACCTAGGGACATCACACACATCCATGCCCGAGGCAGGATCCAAACTGCGACCGTAGCGGTCACGCGGTTCCAGACTGAAGGGCCTAGAACCGCTCGGCCACTCTGGCCGGCCTAAACTTGTTATTACTTTCGTTTAATCAGACCGAGCAAACGTCGCTTTTGCTCGTTGTTGTTGTCGTGGTCTTCAGTCCTGAGACTGGTTTGATGCAGCTCTCCATACTCATCTACCTTAAATTTATCACTTCCGAAAATGGCACATTTTAATTTATAATGAGCACTTTAACAAGTGGCAACTCACAGATGTCTGTCCGTTACAGCATTTTAGCGCGTGCAAGTGCTTGAATCTGCGCGCGCAACGACCTGATTAGTTATCTTCAGTGCTAAATAACTCTGAAACAACGCAGCGTACGGATTTTTTTTCTTCTCTGCACGGCCTTCCCTGTCACAACCTTACAAGCTTTTAGGACTGTTTCTGAGACCCCGCAAAACCACAGAATTAGAAGGAAAAAAAAAGTAAAAGAAAAATGAGCCGCTGAGTTGGGTATACTACATATATTGTCGAATATATACGTATTTTGGGGCGGAAAATAAATTTTCAATGTAGTGTAATTTTACTCTTCCCTCTAAAACAGCTATTCACGTGCATATATGCTTCAATAATAAATGTATGGTTGGGGGACCAGTTTTGAACAAAACACAGTTTCTTCTTGACCACTATTTAAAAATACAATTTCATCTGAGGAGCTCTGCGGTCAGGTGAAGCAGTAGTACGGCAAGGACGGCTATAGTGGTCAGGGCGGCGGAAGTGCCCACTTCGTTTTATTCTTCTGGAGATTGCTGCAGTCCAGTAGTGGACATTTAAAACTGTTGTGAGTGACTTCTTTGGTTCTGTCAGCGGGTTTCGAGGCGAAAATTACCTGCGCTTTACTGCTATGAAACATTTTGTCTCTTCTCTACGTCTGATGTAAGGCAAGTGACAAATTCATTTGTATCCTAAATTAAAGCAAAAAACGGAACAGTGCAGCAACAGTGCTACCAGGTACTCCATATCAGCAACCTCAGTAGTCATTAGACATCGTGAGAGAACAGAATGGGGCGCTCCGCGGAACTCGCGGACTTCGAACGTGATCAGGTAATTTGGGTGTCACTTGTGTCATACGTCAATACGCGAGATTTCCACACTCCTAAACATCCCTACGTCCACTGTTTCAGATGTGATAGTCAGGTGGAAACGCGAAGGGGCACGTACAGCACAAAAGCGTAGAGGCCGACCTCTTCTGTTGACTGACAGAGACCGCCGACAGTTGAAGAGGGTCGTAATGTGTAATAAGCAGACATCTTGTAAGGTGTATGCTTCGCCGGCGATGGGCGAAGCATGACAGAATCTCTGACCAGAGAGTAGTTTATTGTTAGTTGTTGCATGTCGCGAGTCTGCGCTAGTCTGCAGTATAAGTCAGTCTGCAGTAGTAGTCAGTCGGATACAGTAGCAGTCGGTCGGCTTTAGTAGCGAGTGGACGGTAGTAGTCGGCATGCGTCGGGTGAGTGCTCTGGTCGCGACTCTGGAGGATGAGTATTGTTGTAGAAGGTAAAGAAGCAGCCTTGCGCACATTTAGTAATGTATGTTAATTGTAATTAATTTTTGTTAAAAAAATGCCCCAATAATAATTTTTATAATATAAAGTAACTTTTTTTAAAGTAAAGTATTCATTTCAATTTAAAGAATTTTTCCAATGCATTATCATTGCTTCCAAGAATCCAAAAAATATATATGCCAGCATTGCACGAAGCTTTGTCGATAAATAAGAGCAGAAATAGTTGCAGTTTTTATTGAGGTAAGAATTTTTGCTTTTGTTATTCAGAATACAGGGCCGAAGGTCAGCGCTGCTGTCCTTATAAAATTTATCAGATATTATTATTTCTGTTGAGAGGTTACATTTGGTTCATGGTTCATTATTTAATTAATATTATTGTGTGGTTCATGGTCAATTTTCATTCCTTAATTTTTGTGGGGAGGTTACGCTTGGCTCCATTTCCATTTTCATTTAACAAAATTACGTGTGGGGAGGTTACAATCTATCCAGACCATCACACAGGAATTCCAAACTGCACTAGGAGCCAGTGCAAGTACTACGACAGTTAGGCGGTAGGTGAGAAAACTTGGATCCCATGGTCAAGCGGCTGCTCATAAGCCATACATCACGCCGGTAAATGCCAAACGACGCCTCGCTTGGTGTAAGGAGCGTAAACATTGGACGACTGAACAGTGGAAAAGCGTTGTGTGGAGTGACGAATCACAGTACACGATCCGATGGCAGGGTCTGGGTATGACGAATACCCGCTGAACGTTATCTGACAGTGTGTGTAGTGCCAACAGTAGGATTCGGAGACACTCATCTCCACGGCCTCCTTTATTACAGCGGCCCTAAAGTTCCCCGCCTGCTCACGAAGTCAATTTTCAACAAAATTCTTCGGAGTTAGAGACTGCGCCCTGTCGTGAAACGGTGCACCATTTTTCGTCCAGTACTGCCAGTGATGGTCATCAGAGTATGTAATATTTCCCTTCCCCACCACTCACGACATCCAGTCTTGGGTATAACTTATTTTAACGTGAATCGTAGGAGCAGGAGTGAAAATAGTATACAAGTTGTGTATCAGAAAGATTCATCTGATTTCACATTAGTTTATCTTTACATGAATGCAGATATAAATGTGGGATGAATGTTAACTTATGCATCGAAATTAAAAGTTTACCTTGTCAGCTGCCAGATCTCAGGCCCTGTGGTTGGCGGAAACAGTCTCCCTAGTGCAGCTACCTGACTCACATGATTGCAAGAATCGCGTACCTGGTTACATTAGAGATCTTACGCCATTGCGAGAACGTGCTGGAATTTTTTTTTCGTTTTCCAACAGGAGTCAGCACCACCACTTACTTGCACGTAAATTTCTGATTAATGAGTTGCCTCAGCAATTGTTGGCCGTAGGGGGCGGACATATCTCGCACTGCTCCACTGGCCTCCAATATTGTGTAACCTCAGGGAATGTGACCCTTTTTTTTATTGTGAATGCAGACCTGTTCGCAAAAGTACAGGACAAGTTTTACTATAGTTTGGATGTTTGTTGTGCGTCCCTTGGAGGACACATTGAACATTTATGAAAGGTACATGAAAACTGCGATTATAAATGTAATTGTACAATGCATCCCAAGACTGTATGTACGTGCGTGTAAAACATATACCATTGTAAAACAGGGTTTCTTTTTAATAAAATATTTTTAGTCCTATATGTAACTTAAAATCCACCCAAAGTTTCTACTTTAATTCACAAAAACGATGAAGTATTCTCAAATCATAAAAACCTTTCTGAAACTTTCTGTACTGTAATTAAGAGTTGCATTGTCACAATAGTATTACTCTGATGAAGGACACTTGAGACAGAGATCGGAACGTTGGTAAATCATTTGAAAGCATGAGACGTTCTACAAGCCAGAAGATTTTTATAAGACTCTTATCTAACTGAAATATTTTGTGAACGAAGTCTCGGGCAACTTTCGTGAAACTAGGAACTGCATCATGTAATACACAGATCTACTTATTTTTATTTTGACTATCGATTTCGGTCAAATTTTGACTGTATTCCGACCATCTGGACCAAAGAAGAACAGCTACACTATATGATCAAAAAGTATCTGGAAGTAGTGGGACTAGGATATTTATCTTCTGTACTATCTAAATTTCAGCTTATGCCATTATCGAGTACAATCCTAAAAGTGCTTAGAGCATTAACATGTCATACCTGGTAAAGTCAATCCAAAGCAGTCTTGTTTATCTGCTTTGGACGACCTTTACCAGATGTTATGTGTTAATGGCCTAAGAACTTTTAGTACTGTTCTAGTTAATAGCACAAAAGCCGACATCTAGAAAGAACAGAAGATAAATACATTAATATACAGTCAAAAGGCGGCTTATTCTTTCCAAAAATATACGACCGTGGCTCGGCGCCACTGAAAACTTTTTACAGTCTACATTGTTGCCAGACTTCCCACTCCCTACCCCAATGATATAGGCCAATATTTCCCTATGTATAAAAATTGGGTAAAATTCAAAAAAATCATAGGAAATTCAATAACCAAATTGTGCTACAAGTCTTCCTCCTGCTACTACGACATCCTAGCCCAGAACCTAGTAATTCTAAATGTAAATTGGTTGGAAATCCAAGATGGGCAATTATCCGATTGGTTGAATACGAGCACAGCCTCTATGACATCACAATCCAAGAAGACTGACCTGTAAATATGAGCGCACCCTGCACGATTGTCGGGTCATTTGCATTTTAAGTTTAGAATCCAATAAGGCCAGTGGCACTGATTCTCTTCAATATAGCAATAAATGGACTGTAACGTCATGGTCCCCCACGTCTTAACGGTTCTACTAGGTACATAAAATGTAGCCTGCACATAGGTAAATTTCTACTGGAGAGGTCTCCTCGACTGCCTCTTTATTTAGATTACTGAACATCTGAAATTTTCTAGTTGGCATTTGTACTTTAGTAATAATAACTGCATATTTTATTCAACAATTCTGAGGCGTTTGTTGAAATGGAGCACGCTTTATTTTCAATTTTTAATTTGGGCTAACAGAATAGGACATACGAATAGTCCAAGTACAAATAGGCACATAATTCTGCACCAATATTACGTAGTGATCTGATGCATTGTCCATTCTGTGTGCTGAAGCACAACATGCATCAAAATTCGTAGCAAATATCTTCTCTGAAGTGTTTTGATGGATAAGATCTGTAAATGCATTCCAAATATTTACATAAAATCAGGACATATAAGACCACTGCAAAAGATTTTGTATATTGACTGAGTTAGAACACATCAAGTTTTTGGATGTGCTTCCTGAAATTAAATGCACTGCATGGCATTCTCACTTCCCCAACACATGTGGTACAACAATCAAGTAACATTGCAAGTATTTGAGCATTAAACACTGCAATTATTTGTGTTGAATTATGTCGTAATTGATAACATGTATAGCGTGAAAGCACTAATTTTAAGCCACTAAACTGTGGATTTTCAAAAATTACGACTGCACTGAACTCTTGATCTGTGACAAGCCAACAAAAACATGTTTACCGTCAATCGCATTTAGCCTGCACTTCTTGCGGGAATAACATCACATTCATAGGCGCTCTGTGCAAAGCTAATGGCACAACAAGTGGTGCAGATG
The DNA here is from genome assembly GCF_023898315.1 of Schistocerca nitens. NCBI lineage: Eukaryota > Metazoa > Arthropoda > Insecta > Orthoptera > Acrididae > Schistocerca > Schistocerca nitens. Next base: position 704,354,241 of record NC_064614.1, on the reverse strand, counting down.
TTGGTGATAACGGAAACTCAAAGTCTGGAAATAATTCTACGTGTTGACTTGATTTCTGCTCCATTGTATCAGGCTGGTGGCTTGATGTTCAGTGCAGCTACGGGATCTATAGGAAACTCGAAGTCTGGAAACAATTCTGTGTCCTGCTTCAATACATGAAGTCCTGCATGAGGGAGTCTGTCTGCATGATGAGTTGATTGCCACTGCTGCCTAAACGTGTCAGGCACTGAATAGTCAATATCAGGGGACCGTAACTCTGAGGGAGAGATAATAAATAAAAACCTTGGAAACATAAACATACATACACATTGAATACTATTAATAATAATCATAATAAGTTGTCCGTACGTTTAGCAATCACTTTGTAAATATAGCAGCGAAAATAGGATTAAATGGATCGGTTGAAAAAGCAAGGAAATATATTTAAAATGTGATTTCATAAAACTTTAAGCAACCAGATGTAGCACCAACATCCTTCAGTGAAATTAACAGAACTATGAAAATTCTAAAAAACAAAAGCTAATATCGTGTTGATGGAATTCAAACAGGAATCTGAAAAGTTCTTCTAACTAATGAGACAAGTAATATCTTTAGTGATGTATGTAATGCATCACTGACACAGGGAATTTTTGTAGACATTAAAATATGCAATTGCTAAACCTCTTCATAAGAAAGGTGAGTAGAAAGATTTAAATAATTCTCATAGAATTTCCTTACTGAAATCTTTCTTCTAAATATTCAAAACAGTAATGTACTTAAGAGCGGCCTCCCATTTGAGTAGAAACAACTTACTTAGCATACAGGAGCTGAGTTTCCAGAATGGTTGCTCAGATGAAAATGCTATTTTTATATTCACTCATCAAATATTGTAAGACTTAAGTTATAAAATATCGCCATTGTGATCTTTCCAATGCATTTGATTGTGTAGATCATGTTACATTCTTAAAGGAACTCAAGTTTTATGGAATCGAAGGCTTTGCACACAGCATATTTCAATCATACTTAATAAACAGAATGCAGAAAATTATGACAACTAATTCAAACAATGTTGGAAGGGTATAAAAGTTTAATGACTAGAGAGAAATCACGAAAGTAGTCCCATAGTTTTGAATTTTAGGTCAACTCCTATTTCTTATAAATGTGAATCACCTTTCACTTGACATTCAACAAGCAGAATTGGTGCCTTTTGCGGACAATACTAGTATAATAATAAATCCCATTACAGAGAAACACAGAGAAGAGATTGTTAACAGTGTTTTCCAAAGAATTATTAATTGGTTCTCTGAAAATGGACTCTCCCTAAATTTCGAGAAATTCAGTTCTGTACAGAAACAGAGTCATGCCGACAATTGATGTAGCACAGGAACAAGAGTCAATAAATAGGGTAGAATTTTTTGGGTGTAAATGTTGATGAAAACCTGAACTGAAGAAGCATATAACTGTGCTTCTCAAACAGTTAAATTCAACTACTTTCGCTCTTACGTAATTGCTAGTCTTGGGAACACACGAATCAACCTCCATACATATTTTGCAAATTTTCACTCAATAATGTCTTATGGAGTAATTTTCTGGGGTTGACTCACCACTTACAAACAAAGTATTGATTGAATAAAAGCGAGCAGTAAGAATAATATGCGGTGTTCACCTGCAATCATCATGTAGGTACCGCTTCAGGAAGTTAGGCATTTTAATTGCACAAAACATATACTCACCAATTAAATTCGCCATAAATATTACATCACAATCTGAGAAGAGAAGTAATGTCTAGAACCTACAACGCTAGAGGAAGCAATGACCCTTATTACCCAATATTAAAGCTGTCAGTGGCTCAGAAAGGAATTCAATATGTAGAACAAAAATGTTTGATTATTTGCCCAATAACATATAACTGTCTGGCATGTAGCCAAAGCAAATTCCCAGATTTAAACAGAAAATTGATTGATTACATTACTACAGTCACTGATTTCAACGGAAAACTCAGTGATGTCAGTACAATATTCATTCATTTACTGATTTCAGTTATGTTACACCCGTAAACGGATGGAAGGGACGATGACGATATGATTCAATCTGGTCTCTGATTTCTCTTATTTTCGCTGTCCTTAAGCAAAACGTAAGTTGACAGAAGTAGACCATTCTGCTGTTCCTCGAGGTGCGTTACAGCACCAAGCAGCAGTGCAGTCTGGAGAAGTGAATCCAACAGTGTTGGTTCCTGCTTGTGCACTCAGTTTGGATGTATGTTGGTATAATAAGTGCCTTCCAGGGTATAAAACTAATTATGGCCTTGGTAATGTGTCTGAAAATGATGCATTCCAGACGAATAAGAGGCCAGAAACAATTCATCTCTAGAATTAGAGCAGGCTAACTCTGAAATTGTGTAGCCCTGGTGAGGATACCCTACCAGTAGTGTACAACAGGTGACAAAAACCTACCCGCATTCCAGCTGCAAGATATGTCACCTGCCGATTCAGACACAAGCTGTGTAGGCGAAAGTGGCTGAATACACAGGACCCAGTGGCCCACTGGAGCGTCTAGCATTCAGTTACGAATATGGTGCCTGAGATTCAGGGTCTCAGCAGGTATACCGTAACTGCCTGAGGCTTACAGCATTGAACTCCGTCTCTCGAGGACTTGGGGGCTGCACTGGCAAGTCAGTGGTCCTTATACATACATCACCAAACATTTTGCAAGAATGTGAGTGGATCGGTGCGGCACAACTGGCAACACTTAAACAAATAAACAAATAAAATGCAAGTGAATATCTACTACTTTTCTTTCCTGTTACGCTTACACATGGCAGTTATTTAATGACCATGCAGGTTACACCAAGGAGCTAAAGATTTTAAACTTTGGTCAACCAATGGGCTTCCCACCATTTCAAGGTTAGGGGAAGTGGATTTTTGAATTTCCCATCATTTTAAACTTGGGGTACTTGGTGTGGAGGAATATGTTTAAATATGTAATTACATGGATGAGGGGAAATTATTTAATTTATGAAAGTCGCGTTATCAACATTTTAAAATATGTGCTAGTGAAATGCAAGTGTGGAAAACCAATGATTTTGAACTCCTACCATTCTATAATTGACACAAGCGACCTCTGGCTCTTTTTAATTATTCGCCATTTTAAAATTTGGGTAAGTGGTCTGCGACCTGAGGGGAAAACCGACTGGTCATGTTGGATTCCAAACTCAGAACACAATTAACCTAGCAACTATGCAGGTTGTAGTCATGTTCCCAGGTCAGCAGACCGATGACCTCAGCAGTTTGGTCCCATAGGAACTTACCACCACCACCATCCAGGTCAGCCTTTTAGATTGTTACATCATACAGGCTGTGCTCATAATTACAGGTCCAACAGGATACTTGCCCATCATGGATTTCCAGTCAATTTACACTCGAACAACTGGGCTCTGACCTGTGATGTCATAAGGATAGGCGAAAATCTCTAGAACATTTGAGCTATTGAATTTACAACCATTTTAAACATATGTCAAATGCTCTATATCAATGAGGAGGGGAGGGGGAACCAGGCAATGGTACGGGCTGTGGCCATTCTCTCTTAGCTTCACTACTCCTGGATATACCTATGTAATGAGTGACGGACCACTAGATGTCAGGAGAGGCGGAGGAAGTGGGGAGTGCTGTGTTGTTAGTAGAGAAGTACACTACTGGCCATTAAAATTGCAACACCAAGAAGAAATGCAGATGATAAACGGGTATTCATTGGACAAATATATTAAACTAGAACTGACATTTGATTACATTTTCACCCAATTTGGGTGCATAGATCCTGAGAAATCAATTCCCAGAACAACTACCTCTGGCCGTAATAACGGCCTTGATACACCTGGGCATTGAGTCTAACAGAGCTTGGATGGCGTGTACAGGTACAGCTGCCCATGCAGATTCAACACAGTTCATCAAGAGTAGTGACTGGCGTATTGTGACGAGCCAGTTGCTCGGCCACCATTGACCAGACGTTTTCAGTTGGTGAGAGATCTGGAGAATGTGCTGGCCAAGGCAGCAGTCGAACATTTTCTGTATCCAGAAAGGCCCGTACAGGACCTGCAACATGCGGTCGTGCATTATCCTGCTGAAATGTAGGGTTTCGCAGGGATCGAATGAAGGGTAGGGCCACAGGTCGTAACACATCTGAAATGTAACGTCCACTATTCAAAGTGCCGTTAATGCAAACAAGATGTGACCGAGACGTGTAACCAATGGCACCCCATACCATCACGCCAGGTAATACGCCAGTATGGCGATGACGAATATGCGCTTCCAATTTGCGTTCACCGCGATGTCACCAAACACGGATGCGACCATCATGATTCTGTAAATAGAACCTGGATTCATCCGAAAAAATGACGTTTTGCCATTCGTGCACCCAGGTTCGTCGTTGAGTACACCATCGCAGGCGCTCCTGTCTGTGATGCAGCGTCAAGGGTAACCGCAGCCATGGTCTCCGAGCTGATAGCCAAGCTGCTGCAAACGTCGTCGAACTGTTCGTGCAGTTGTTGTCTTGCAAACGTCCCCTTCTGTTGACTCAGGGATCGAGACGTGGTTGCACGATCCGTTACAGCCATGCGGATAAGACGCCTGTCATCTCGACTGCTAGCGACACGAGGCCGTTGGGATCCAGCACAGCGTTCCGTATTACCCTCCTGAACCCACCGATTCCATATTCTGCTGTCATTGGACCTCGACCAACGCGAGCAGCAATGTCGCGATACGATGAACCGCAATCGCGATAGGATACAATCCGACCTTTATCAAAGTCGGAAACGTGATGGTACGCATTTCTCCTCCTTACAAGAGGCATCACAACAACGTTTCACCAGGCAACGCCGGTCAACTGCTGTTTGTGTATGAGAAATCGGTTGGAAACTTTCCTCATGTCAGCACATTGTAGGTGTCGCCACCGGGGCCAACCTTGTGTGAATGCTCTGAAAAGCTAATCATTTACATATCACAGCATCTTCTTCCTGTCGGTTAAATTTCGCGTCTGTAGCACGTCATCTTCGTGATGTAACAATTTTAATGGCCAGTAGTGTAGTAACAGCAGAATGGGTCAGTGAAGTAAGCTCAGTGGCTTGGCACGTTGCCTAGTCACTGACTGTCACCTGAGTAAAAAATCCATCAGAGAAATCACAGCCCTTCTAAAGCTTTCCAGTAGACTGCTGGTGATGTCACTGTGAAGTGAAAAGGTGAAGGAACAACCACAAATAAACCAAGACCAGGCAGGTCTAACGCTTCGTTTGACAGGCACTGTAACACTGCAGAGGGTGGTTATTTAACTTTTCATGAAATCAGCAAGAGGAATCACCTGTGACTTCCAGCAGTCAGTCTAAGAAGGGGCACAATGGTCGAGCAGCTCATCACAAGCCACACATTTCTGTAGTCAACTGTGAAGTAAGGAGGGGTCGGTATTACAATAGGGGGGTGTTTCTTGTGGTTAGGGTGTGGCTCTCTTACTGCTCCTAATAAAAACGTAAATGCACGATTTGAACATATTTTACAGTACTGTGTACTGCGTACAGTAGAGGCGATTCGAAGACGATGACTGTATCAGAAAGAAGCACCCATGAGGCAATGATCTGTAGATCATAATATTCCCAAAATGGACTGGCCTGCTCAGAGTCCCGACCTAAATCCAACTGAACACCTCTGAGATGAGTTACATCTTCCCAGCAGAGTTGAAGCCGTTATAATGGCAAAGAGATTCCACCAATAGGTGTCCAGATGTTTCTGGCCAGATATTTTACATATAAAGTGCATACAAGGACTGTGCCTCGAGAAACAGTGTTCATCGAGTATTACATGCGCTAATACAGCCTCAACACTGCAACCTCTTCCACGTGATATAACAAATAGACACCCTGTCTTGCTATATAAACATTAATGTGCCTGGAACACGTCTAGTGGCTAGTCTACTGCTACAACAGTTCATAAGGTCTTTGGATGGTCAGAATGTGATCGAAATTGATAGTCAAAATAAAAGTAATCACTGCTGTGTTTTGCAAGAGGCAGTTCGTAACTCTTATCCAACTCAATGTCCAATATCCATTGTAGAGACCTGGAACGGCTAGAAAATTTCCTAAAGCGTAAAGACAAATTCATAATCCTGTGTATAGAATTAGTGAATGTTCTGTCACCAGCCACTGTTCGTGGCTGCTACCAAGTACTTCGACTATACAAAGTATCAGTTTTTACGTATTGCTTTGCACCTTATAAAAATAAGAAGGTACTTATTGTCAATTAAATAAAAGAAATGAATAACTTCTTGGTCAGTACAACACTACTACTTTCCCTTCACTCAACGTAAAATCACTTCGCCCACACAAACCAACATCGTATGAGGAAGCAGGAACCTGACAACACAATGACGACTCAACTGCAGAAGAGTGTTTACATGAAGCGAAAGTGGGTAGCGACACAAATCTGGCACCGAAGTCTGCATCACCGGAATAGATATATATGGAGTTTGTATAACAGCTTCTTACATCATGATAATTTAAATAAATGTGTAAAATATTCACATTACGAGTTTCGACAAGTAGTTGCTACCATGATAAATCCTCTAATAAAGTTTTGTACTCGTGTATAACAAATACATTTTTGGCCATATATAAATTCACTGAAACATTTTATTTGGCTTCGTGATGTCTCAAGTGCCTAACTTTATTAGTTTTATATCTGCGCGAACCGGCTTAGTCGATTTATCACTTCTGAAGATGACACCTACTTGCTGAAACTAATACTGTGAAAATTTTATATATATTCAAGCGACTGTGACTTAATAAAATATTATAACAACATTTACAGAGATCTCAGACTTCCAGTTGGTACTATGTCAATTAAAAAAAAAAAAAAAAAAAAAAGATATTGGGCTAATCAGAGACAGTTTTGGGAAATCGGTTCACAGAAGGCGGATTTGGGAGCCCGTGCATACATCGGCAGCATGGCTTCTGTGAGTGGCGCTTGCACGCCCCAGGAATGCAGTTATCCATTCGAGTGCCGGGCTGGTGCACACTTTAACCCACAAGACGGCTGTGAGAGCTGGGAGTTGCCAGAACTGAGACCGTGGTGGTTTGGATCCAGATGAGCGAAAGCGGAGACGTGTATCATCAGCTACGGTGCTGTAACGTGCAGGCGAGTACGCAGCGGCTGCTGCCTGTCGTCATTCGGTTCCTGCATGATGGAACTGCGACCACGCACGCGCGTTACGCGGCCAAAGTCGATAAGAGCGGTCGACTCCGTCACTGTGGGGAACTCCCACAGGAAGTATTTGGGCCAATGGAGACAGCCCCTATGTCCTCTGTTGCCGTACCATCGGCTTGCGCCTAATAAAAACGAATACCAACTCGAGAAACCGCCAGAGGAATTTTTCAAATCATCCTTATAGTGTCCTTTAATGTGTGTGTACACAATAAGCGGGGCCGCGAAATGAGACCGTTTGTATCTCCTGAGGAGACCAGTGACATTTGTGACTGATTTGACTACAAAAAATTATATTTTGACCACATGATACTTTATTAAAATTAACTACGTGCCTACGTGACGTTGCTGAATTTTTAGATTTGTTGATGGCTGCAAACCCGAAACCGACAATCAATTTTAATAAAATACTGTCAGACCAAGATACTGATTTTTTTAATCGAATAAGCAGTGATATGTACGAATCTACTGTTAGTTACTTTCCCAAGGACTCACAGGAAATTTATTTTCTTTGAAAACTATTTCTTTGGCACTCATCTACATTTAGATACATTTGCAAGCCCCAATACGGTGCGTGTTCCATTCACAAATGGAGCGACGGAAAAGCGACATCTATAAGGTTCCGTAGGAGCATTGATTTGACTCGTCTTGACGGCCCTTGTTGTTGCTGGCAGCCGGCCAGAGTGGCCGAGCGGTTCTAGGCGCTACAGTCTGGAACCGCGCGACCGCTACGGTCGCAGGTTCGAATCCTGCCTCAGGCATGGATGTGTGTGATGTCCTTAGGTTAGTTAGGTTTAAGTAGTTCTAAGTTCTAGGGGACTGATGACCTCGGAAGTTAAGTCATAGTGCTCAGAGCCATTTGAACAATTTGTTGCTGACAACAGGGTAGTTAGTTCTGTCGCAAATGGCGTTTCTCTAAATATTTTCAATCGTGTTTCGCGAAAAGCACTTCTTCCCTACAGCGTTCCCGCTGCGTTCATGCAGCATTTCGCAGTAGTCGCATACTGATCGAACCTCCCGGACGAAAATCTACCAGGACACCTCTGAATTGTTTCGATGAAAAACTAAAACTAAAAAAACACTCGAACAGTAATCAAGAATAGATCGTGCAAGTGTGCTATACGCGGTCTCCTTTGTTGACGAGCCACACTTTCCTAGAACCTTCTCAATAAACCGAAGTCGACCATTGGCCTTCGCTACAACCGAATTTCATGTCACTTTGCAACGTTACGCCTAGATATTTAATCGACGTGACTGTTTCAAGCAGCTTGCCACTAATACTGTATTTGTACACTGGAAGATTGTCTCTCCTACTCATCTGCGTTAACTTGTATTTTTCCACGTTTAGAACCAATTGCTATTCATCACAGCAAATAGAAATTGTAGGTAAGTCATCCCATATCCTCCTGCAGTCACCCAGCGACGACACTGTCCCGTACATCACAATGTCATCAGCAAGCAATCGCAGATTGCTGCTCAGCCTATCCGTCAGATCGTTTATGTAAAAGAATGGTCCTATCACTCCGGACGATACCCATGTCCCTGTTGAACAGCTGTCGTCCCAAACAAAGCAGTGCGTTCTATCACTTGAAAAAAAAAAGTCTTAGGTTCACTCAAATAACTGCGGACCTTTCCCGTATATTCGGATCTTCGTTAACAGTCTGTAGCATGGCAATGTGTCAAAAGCTTTGAGAAATATGATTCGCTATAAATGCAAGCTACACTATGTGATCAAAAGTATCAGGACACGCCCAGAAACTACGTTTCTCATATTAGGTGCATTGTGCTGCCACCTGCTGCAGGGTACTCCATATCAGCGACCTCAGTAGTCATTAGACATCATGAGAGACCACAATGGGGCGCTCCGCGGAACTCACGGACTTCGAACATGGTCAGGTGATTTAGCTGTCACTTGTGTCATACGTCTGTACGCGAGATTTCCACACTCCTAAACATCCCTAGGTCCACTGTTTCCGATGTGATAGTCAAGTGGAAACGTGAAGGCACAAGTACAGCACAAAAGACTACAGGTCGACCTCGTCTGTTGACTGACACAGACAGCATCAGGATCTACTGCAAGTACTATGACAGTTAGGCGGTGGATGAGAAAACTTGGATCCCATGGTCGAGCGGCTGCTTATAAGCCATACATCACGCCGGTAAATGCCAAACGACGTCTCGCTTGGTATAAGGAGCGTAAACATTGGACGACTGAACAGTGGAAAAGGGTTGTGTGGAGTGACGAATCACGGTACGCAATGTGGCGATCCGATGGCAGGGTCTGGGTATAACAAATATCCGCTGAACGTTATCCGACAGTGTATGTAGTGCCAACAGTAAAATTCGGAGGCAGTGGTGTTATTGCGTGGTCGTGTTTTTCATGGAGGGAGCTTCCACCCCCTGTTGTGTTGCCTGGCACTATCACAGCACAGGCCTACATTGATGTTTTAACCACCTTCTTCCTTCAAAATGGTTCAAATGGCTCTGTGCACAATGGGACATAACATCTGTCGTCATCAGTCCCCTAGAACTTAGAGAACTACTTAAACCTAACTAACCTTAGTACATCAAACACATCCATGCCCGAGGCAGGATTCGAACCTGCGACCGTAGCGGTCACGCGGTTCCAGACTGAAGGGCCTAGAACCGCACGGCCACAATGGCCGGCACCTTCTTCCTTCCCACTGTTGAAGAGCAACTGGGGGATGGCGACTGCATCTTTCGACACGATCGAGCACCTGTTCTGTTCATAATGCACGGCCTGTGGCGGAGTGGTTACACGATAATAACAATGCTGTAATGGAATGGCCTGCACAGAGTCCTGACCTGAATCCTACAGAACACCTTTGAAATGTTTTGGAACGTCGACTTCGTTGTAGGCCTCACCGACTGACATCAATACCTCTTCTCAGTGCAGTCCGCAGCTCGTGATCTCGCGGTCGCGTTCTCGCTTCCCGAGCACGGGGTCCCGGGTTCGATTTCCGGCGGGGTCAGGGATTTTGGTTCAAATGGCTCTGAGCACTATGGGCCTTAACATCTGTGGTCATCAGTCCCCTAGAACTTAGAACTACTTAAACCTAATTAACCTAAGGACATCATACACATCCATGCCCGAGGCAGGATTCGAACCTGCGACCGTAGGTCAGGAATTTTCACCTGCCTCGAGATGACTGGGTGTTTGTGTTGTCTTCATCATTTCATCCTCATTCATGGCAGTGGGGAGACTGAACTGAGCAAAGGCTGGGAATTTGTACGGGCGCTGATAACCGCGCAGTTGAGCGCCCCACAAATCAAACATCATCAGCATCATCATCATCTTCTTCTTCTTCTTTTTCTCAGTGCAGCACTCCGTGAAGAATGGGCTACCATTTCGCAAGAAACTTTCCAGCACCCGATTGGATGTACGCCTGCGAGAGTGGAAGCTGTCATCAAAGTTAAGAGTGGTCCAACACCATACTGAATTCCAGCATTGCCGATGGAGGGCGCCATGAATTTGTAAGTCATTTTCAGCCAGGTTTCCGGAAACTTTTGATAACATAGTGTAAGTACGAGGCCAATACCCAAGACTGTTCTCTGTAAAGCTGAACGTGCATCCCATCTGGACCTGTCGACGTATTTCTTTTCAGCCCTTTTAGTTGCTTCTGAACACCAGAGATGCCCATGTTTGTCCTCCGTAGCCGGCCGGGGTGGCCGAGCGGTTCTAGGCGCTACAGTCTGGAACCGCGCGACCGCTACGGTTAAGTTCTAAGTTCTAGGGGACTGATGACCTCAGAAGTTAAGTCCCATAGTGCTCAGAGCCATTTGAACCATTTTTTGTCCGCCGTATGGGATTCTGTGTGGCGATCAAGCGATGTTAGATATGTTCGAGCCTTCTGCGTGAATAATATTTGAAACGCCAAAATTAAAACTTTTGGTTTCTTTTTGCAGTCTTATACTGAAACACCATATTGGTATACGAGTGACTGACCAGAAGCCATTTACGTTGTGCTAGAATTTTCTAGGATTGTCGGTAAGTTCTTTCGCTAACTTATGACGTTGGAAGTAGTTGTATGCTTGACGTATCTATCTGTTGTAGACGCACAAGTTACAACTAACCTTTGCCTGTCGACAAATCTGCGATCTTTCTAGAACCGAGAGTGCAAGAATCTGTTTTCTCAGCATTGCCCGAATTTTGTCATTAAGATACGGTGGGTCTTTTTTATCCTTTAATCACTTATTCCGCATATACTTCTGCAGACTGCGATTACGGTTATTTTAAACTTTGGGAGAACCTCATCTACCCTCATTATACTGGAACTAAATGATGTCCATTCATAGTATAAGTAGGATGTTAACAATTGCTTATCTGCTCTTTCGAACATAAAAACCTTCCTAGCCTTTTTTGATGGATTTATTAACTTTAGAAACCATCATGGCTAGGATGACACCGTGATCGCTAATCCTTATCTCTATTTTGGTTTGATTTGATTTGATTTGATTTTAACAGGAGAGCTAAAACAGCTTAGGTCTAACCCGCCAATGCCCGCACCGAAACTAGATTTATTGTGCGGTATCGCTCCCTGTATATCTAGTAAAGCCAACCAGTAGCCTTAAATAGTGCAAGGAGTCCCTCTACCAGTTTTTTTGTTAGACACAATTTCTTCAGGTCTAGTTGTCCCGAAGATTCTGTATCTTTTACTCTCCAATGCCATGCATTCAAAGATTAGGTGTGATGCAGCTTCTTCACCCTCATGACAGATCCTACATTTAGGGTCCTCTTCCATTATACCCATTGTGTGTAGGTTTTTTTGAAGTTCCCATGGCCGGTCATCAGTTCAGTCATGAGATTGGTCTCTTTCCTCTTCAATCCCAGGATTACAGAGCTTCTTTTAAAACATGGCTTGGGCATCATTACCTTACCATGTTTTTGTTTACGGACCTTGGTCCAATATCCTACGTGCTGTTTCCTAAGCCAGTTCCGTAGTTCTAATTTGATCATAGCCTTGGTGATTGTGAAGACAGGTTCCGGTCCAATAAATGGAGTTGTTGCTCCCATCCTAGCCAATCTATCGGCTTTTTCATTGCCACAGATCCTCGAGTGGCCAGGGACTCTATATTGGTACTGTCGATAACGTCAAGGCTGTTTGTGGCTAGGTGGTCTAAAATACACGGTCCAGCCACATTAATGTTATCACCTCTTATGTTCGACGTCAACGTGCAATAACTACTCACAGACGGCAGGTGGCAGCAGTAGCAGGGGAGGGTATATAAAGTGTGTTGCGAGGGATGCGGGAAACAATGCAGTTGTTGTTGTAATGCAGAAAGAAAACGATCTATCTGTCGTCCTAAAGGACATGATCATTGACTTTTGCGGCAAGGATGGAACCATTTCCGAAACTGCTACAGTTTGTAAACTGTGTGCATGCCGCCGTGGTTAAGGCACACCGTGCATAGCAACAAGGCGCAATCCAAAATCGGCGCCGGCAACTGTGATGCGCCATGGGCCGTACGTGGCAGGGGTGAACAACGGCTGCAGAGATACGTACGGGGGGAAAAGACTTGCAACAGCTAAACAACTGAACACGAGATGAACCGAGGGACTACCAACAGACTCTCCTCAACGACCGTTCAGCGAACGTTGTTGCATATGGTCCTCCACAGCAGGCGCCAGTTTCATGCAGCCTTATACCACACTGGACGTCCACTGAGTGGCGACAAGTACTCCGTTCAGACGAATCACGTTTTCTGCTCCATCGAACAGAGACCGTTTGTGTGCACGGCGTGAAACGTCTGAAAGCAAACACCCAGCAACAATCGTCGGAAGGGTCCAGGCCGGAGAAGGATGGGGAATCATTTCGCAGCATTCCGTGGGAGGCACAATGAATCAACACAATTATGCATCTATTCTTGGTGACCATATGTACAGTTTATTTTCTCCTCGGCACGATGGCATCTACCAGCAGGACAAGGAAAGTACCACAGAGCTCCCAGTCTATGTGCGTGGTTCGAAGAGTGCCAGGATAAATTTATCGTACTCCCCTTGCCACCAGACTCCCCGGATTTTAGCTCAATTGAGAATCGGTAGGACCACCTTGATCGGGCTGTTCCCCGCCATGGATCCTCAAATGAGAAACCTAACTCCTAGATCAGCTGATCGCGGCACTGGAATTGACACTGCTCCACATCCCTGTCGGTATCTTCCATCTCACTGATTCTCTTCACACACGTCCGCGCTACAAATGGTGGTTATACCGGCTTTTTGTCAAGTGATCACATTTATGTGACTGGACAGTGTATTGCCAAAGTGTGTAGGGTTCAAATGGCTCTGAGCACTATGGGACTTAACATCTGAGGTCATCAGTCCCCTAAAACTTAGAACTACTTAAACCTAACTAACCTAAGGACATCACACACATCCATGCCCAAGGCAGGATTCGAACCTGCGACCGTAGCTGCCGCGCGGTTCCAAACTGACGCGCCTAGAACCGCTCGGCCCAAAGTGTGTAGGGTGTCGCACTAATTGTTCAGGACAGCTTTCGGAGAGCGGTGAACTTCCAACTATGGATCATATTTTAAACTGTGTAATCTGTAGTTTGACAAGAGGAGAAATTAAAGAAATCCACAATGTTTCAGGAGAAAGTGTTCGGAAGTACTCCGCAAGACTGCTCGTTCGACCTGTAACGAATCGTTAGACCTCTCAGTCTTTACTCTCTAGACTAAACTCACCTCCAACTATTGCATGAACGTGATACTTCTGCGCAACTGAGCCTATATAGTTGTTCTTTGAATCATTCATTGCTAACCTTTTTTCAATAATAACATTACTATTGCCGTTATTACAGAAAACTTGTTTTCAGTAATAAGAACAACATTATATTACTCTATCAGTGTTTATTAATGTGTCCTCGGTGTCCTTCGCAGTGGCGTTAATGTGAAAAATGTGTAGGGTTACTGGGGTCCGGATTCTAGGTTAAACTGTAGTTTCCGCCCCCCCCCCCGCCCCCTCCCCCCTCTCTCTCTCTTTATCTATCTCTTTCTTTGGCTGCGTAAATCAGTTCAAAGATTGGAGGATGGCAAATGGGAGACTGTCAATGGCTTACTGCTTTCGAAAGAACAATGCCACCACTCTCCACGAGATGACTGATGGAAGTAGTGAAACAAAAGAATCCAACATACGTTAATAGACGTTGAATGCTTTCGGATAGCTACCCACTTTAGATAGCAGGCGACATAATTTTTAAAGTACGTAACATTATATACGTGATTTCAAACTCAAGTACGTTCAACGTTTCAGCGATTGTAAACTCCGCGTGTAGCTTAGGTTGGGCAGTTTTAGATGCCTTGAACACAATGATGTCTAGTTAACGTAGGCAACTATCAGAAAGCAATCAAAAACTTTTGATGTAATTTGATTTCTATCGATTCAGCTACTACCAAGAGCCCGTGAGCCACGAGTCGTCTTGGTGTGCACGAATGATATAAAACAAAGTGGTATCCAACCCAATCTTTGGTTTGTGGACAGCTTTCCCTTACATTATACAAATATGATTATTATTATTATTATTATTGAAAACTAGGAGCTGCGCCAAATATATCGTTTTCATAGAAAAAAACTTCTGAAGATCTTTGGGTAAGTAGCTACGAAAAGGATTAGTGGAATGTTTCGTTTGGAGTGTGAACTTTTGCAGTGCTGAACCGTGAACAATGCGGAGAGCAAAATTATGGAGGAGGAGAATAGTAACGGAGGGCAGTTTCTGAGGACAATCAAAGGTAATAAATAATTAAACACACTGGAGGAGAAAAGGGAAGACATACTTCCAGAGTTTTACAGCACAGGCGCCATGACCGACCTAAGAAAGACAAAGGAAAACTTTTAGATGAGACTCGTGACCATCAGAATGGCAGTCCATGGTTTCTACCACCTTATTTGCAATAAAACTTCATATCCTTAACCACACGTAATGTGTCAGTGTAAACTGTGTCATCGAATGTGCAAACATTTCCATATAGAAATCTGTAGCCGGCCGCGGTGGTCTAGCGGTTCTGGCGCTGCAGTCCGGAACCGCGGGACTGCTATGGTCGCAGGTTCGAATCCTGCCTCGGGCATGGGTGTGTGTGATGTCCTTAGGTTAGTTAGGTTTAAGTAGTTCTAAGTTCTAGGGGACTTATGACCTAAGATGTTGAGTCCCATAGTGCTCAGAGCCATTTGAACCAGCCAAATCTGTACTTAAAGGACAGGTCAATAAGTGATTATGTAAACAACAATATGTAAAATTTATAATTTTGTGTGTGATTATAATTGTACTTTGAACTTGTATGGCTATTTGGCTACAATAAACGTATTATTATAAAAAGTGGGAATATCATCATCGAACTTAAGTTCTTCAACTTTAACAATGTTAAACTAAATAAAAATCGAGTTTTCTAATCAGCAAGATGATCTTAAAAGAAGAAGTTGGAGGTACAATGGCCTGGAATAAAAAAGACGCAGCTGACTATGCCCTTCACGTATTCAACAAGGGACGCCCATCTGCGTTAGGTGCCGCATACACAACGAGGCGAGGGATTATAAACGCCAGCGGTGGCACAAGTGCGAAGTCCAGTAAGCGCGGCCGCGTGCCGCTTGTTGGGCGGTGCCAGGAACACCCAAGTATGGAGGGGGTGGGGGGGGCGGGGGGGGGGGGCAGGAGTCACGTGAGAGCCTAAAGCCACGTGACCGCTCGCCTCGCAGGTGCAGGCGCAGGCGCGCCGAATCTCATGCATAGCTCCGCTCGCGCATAATGCACCTGCTGCTCGCACGCCGCGACGTCCCTATTTTTCTAGCGTGCGTACCCACACCACACAAGATCATGCTGTTAACAAACGATGCCCGTCATGCATCTGCATATTTCACCACGTCATCTCTTATTACTGTCATCATCGTCAGTAACTAATATAAAGCGAGGCATTGCTGCACCGAGAATAAACACCACTCTAAGAAAAGCATCAGTTATCTTCAGAGATTCTTCTTCTCTGTCTCTCTGCACTTGGCACAAACGATGGCATTTTCAGTTCTGCTGTCTTTCTTTTTTAATGCGTTCCGTGAAATAACTCTGGATCAACCCACGCAAGTCAAACGTTAAAATTATCCTTCATTTTCCACGCCTCAGTTGCACAGAAATCAAAACATATTTGTAAGCTGTATTACAATACATACTATTAGGCGACATGCAAAAAAACTGCCAAAATTATAAATTGCGTAATACTAATTGTTTACGTTTATACTCAGTTGATTTTAATGCTTAATGAGTCATGGAATATGGCAATGGATCGCCTTAATTTGTCACATGACTTCACTAAGTTCGACTAAGCGATGATAATACACTGACTTAGATCTGTGAATAAAGTAATGCAATGCCGACGCTTCCCGGCAGCCACGCATCCTTTCTCAAATACACCGCATATAGAGCAAGCAGTAAAGGAAACAAAAGAAAAATTCGGAGTAGGTATTAAAATCCATGGACAAGAAATAAAAACTTTAAGGTTCGCCGATGACATTGTAATTCCGTCAGAGACAGCAAAGGACCTGGAAGAGCAGTTGAACGGAATGGACCGTGTCTTGAAGGGGGGATATAAGAATGAACATCAACAAAAGCAAAACGAGGATAATGGAATGTAGTCAAATTAAGTCGGATGATGCTGAGGGAATTAGATTAGGAAATGAGACACTTAAAGTAGTAAATGAGTTTTGCTATTTGGGGAGCAAAATAACTGATGATGGTCGAAGTAGAGAGGATATAAAATGTAGACTGACAATGGCAAGGAAAGCGTTTCTGAAGAAGAAAAACTTGTTAACATCGAGTATGGATTTAAATGTCAGGAAGTCATTTCTGAAAGTATTTGTATGGAGTGTAGCCATGTATGGAAGTGATGCGTGGACGATAAATAGTTTGGACAAGAAGAAAATAGAAGCTTTCGAAATGTGGTGCTACAGAAGAATGCTGAAGATTAGATGGGTAGATCACACAACTAATGAGGAGGTACTGAATAGAATAGGGGAGAAGAGGAGTTTGTGGCACAACTTGACTAGAAGAAGGGATCGGTTGGTAGGACATGTTCTGAGGCATCAAGGGATTACCAATTTAGTATTGGAGGGCACCGTGGAGGGTAAAAATCGTAGAGGGAGACCAAGAGACGGATACACTTAGGAGATTCAGAAGGATGTAGGCTGCAGTACGTACTGGGAGATGAAGAAGCTTGCACAGGATAGAGTAGCATGGAGAGCTGCATCAAACCAGTCTCAGGACTGAAGACCACAACAACAACATATACCACAACTGGGAAGAGAAGTTCTATTGTGATCCTATGACGGCAGATGGCATATGCTGCCTGGGAAACAGTAGATGATAGTGGTTTCAACGACGTCCGCCAATAGATAGCATAATGGCATAGCTACCAGAGAGACATGCTCACAGCCAGAAAGCTCGGTGTGGTGCAAACGTGGTAAGAAGCACAGGCTACCATGTCACAGTGACGAGCTCGTGCTTCCTACAGCCAACTGAGCGAGTTTGAAAGTGGTCAAATTGTGACTTTCCGATTGGTGGGATGCTCCTCTCACAGAGCTACCAACCAAGTTCGGCGTACCGCGTCCGTTGTGCAGCGATGCTGGAGTCAGTAGTCATTTGAACAATTTCACACTAGCAGACTATGTTCCGGACTTCACGCAGCACAGACACCCGCCAGGATCGTCGTATTGTAAGGGCAGCAGTGACGGATCGTATAGCTAGCACAGGACAGATAAGAGGGCTTGAGAGCCCAGACGTGTCAACACGAACTGTTGCGAACCGTTATTAGCAGTAGGACACCTCTAGCCCGTCTTGTAACTTGGAGAATAAGAACTCTTCAGAAAATTGCGCTCTTTAATGCCTATTAGCTAATAAGTTTCTCTTTTGTGTGACATAAAATTAAATACACGAAATATAAAATCAGTAAAGACAAGAGACAAGCAGGACCGTACACATTTCTTCAGTCCTTACGTCCCAACATTTTCTGCTCTCTACACTTGTTACAGCTTTACTCGGCATGCTTTCCTTTCTGCGAAAGAATCTATCATCTCATCAAAGTTCGTGAAACGTTCTGCGTTGTCTAACACTGAAAAAGTTGTTAACACGAATAGTACCCAAGAATGGTGCGGTTTCTCGATTTGATTACGTATATTTTGTCACTGTGTGCTACATAAAGCGAAACAGGTCTTTCTAATATTGCAGCGATTGTAACACCCGCCAAATAAGCGAGACTGTTTTGGCACAAATGGTTATTTTTATCAACCTCATTTACATAAATAACACAACAGAATATAATTCATGAAGTACTAAGATCAAATGTCTGTTAGGTCTACTACGAGCACAAAGTTTTATGTTAGGAAGTAGTTTCACATTTCATTCATACGCTCCCGTTTCTCAAGCATGAAATCGAAAAGTAGTAGTACGTAGTTTTTATATAAATTTGGAATAGTCTTATTCTTCCATATAATTTGTGTGATGTTGCCATTTCTTCTCCTTCCTCATTCTAACACACAATCTTGTCATCACTAATTCCGTAACTATTCCTGCCATAGTCAAAACTTATTCTCTGAGTAACTTCACTAACCGTGCCAGAATCACCAGTTTAGTTATTCAGCGTTCATTCTCCTGTTAGGCGTTATTACGTGCTCGTACAAAGCGCTTTTCCGCGCTATTCCGAGAATAGAACTTTTAAAAGACTGCTATCTGTGGGCTGTACAACTGGTCCTCGGTAGTCTAGCCATCTGTCACAATTTCATTTTCTTGGTTACACTAAGAAGATTAGTGTGTAATCGTTCTTATCTGTTATTCCGTTTAGTCGTTTATTTCCACTCTGGTAGTCTGAATCTACGCATTTCACTAATAATTAAAACAACGCTGATCATTAGTACACCTAGTCAACCACATAAACAGCGATTGGCATTCACCCGTTCTGTTTATTCGGCTCAACTCGTGTAGCCCCGTCCCCTTTTGCTCACGGGAAAGTTTTATTTATTTATTTTTATTTGTAGATGCGACGGGGATTTCGCTGGCATAGAGACCGCGTACGCCTAGGTATGCATTCAAAAATCAACTTACGATTAGTTCAAAGATCAATTAGAATGTTCAAAAACATCAGCGATGCGTCTCAAAATCATATGGATAATCGATAGTTGCTGGGCGCGTTGTGAAACAAGGTCTTTTTCTTCAAGAATATGAATTTGGCGTTGGTGCCCCCTGAAATTGCCTTCCGGGACAGGTACCCCAGTTTGTGCTGGTCTGGATCTTCCTGTCCGATTAAAACTACTTTCCGGACTGATATTCGAAATCGGAATCTTGTTTTTCACAGGCAGCGCTCTTACCGAGTGAACTACTGGGTAGGGCTCACGATCCGCCCCCACAGCTTCCGTGCTGCCCACCATCCAAACGTCTCCTGCATACTTCGCTCGACTAGCGTCTCCTGCATACTTCGCTCGACTAGCACTCCCGGAAGGAAGGATATTGCAGGAAAATGGCTCAGCCACAGCCTATGGTATTGCTTATCCGCAATATCCTTTCTTCCAGGAGAGCTAGTCCAGTAATGTACGCAGGAGAACTTCTGTGGAATTTATAACGTCGGAGTTGATGTACTGGCGGAAGTAAAGCTGTGAGGGAGAGCTGCGAGTTGTATCCGGAGAACTCAGACGGTATGAGCACTGCGCTTGAAAGGCAAGGCTCCGGGTTAGAATCCCGACCTGACACACAGATCAAAGCAGCCAGCAAGTTTGAGACATGTACTGATTATCTGCAAGATTGGCTCCTTAGAGCAGCAGTTTATCTTTGGTACCTCACGTGACTACGAAGTTTGGAGCTTCGCAACACTGCCAAAGATACGCGCTTATATCGCTCGTTAGTGATATACACCTGTTTCACCTCAGAGCAAATGGGCTCTCCCTTCACACATCACCCGCATGGACGGTCAAAATCTCGTGCAGTCACATTTTCGAAACAAAGAAGGGCCGAGTTTGACAGAAGTTGAATGCAACAGAGGACGTATAGCACGATAGTGTCATCAAAGTGTTGAAGAGGACAGCGGAAAATCTGCATTGCCTTTACAGAACCCTAGCGAGGTGGATCTAAAAGCTGTCAACGAGGCACGGTAAAACGTGGCAGGCATTCATTGACCGGCTCGCACCTTTGCCAGTGAAGAAAAAGTGTCTGCTCTTCCCACATTACTGGACAAGGGCCGACGCCAAACGCATCGTAAGATGGCCCGAGATACAGAACTAGTGCATACGATTGTGCTTTTCATTCTGAAGCAACACCTGAGCATGAGAAAAATCCCACGACGATGGATTCCTCATGATTTGACGGAAGCATGAAAATGGTTGTGATACGACGCTGCTTGTGTCCATCTGCAATGCTATGCGAGGAGAGGCTTTCTTACGCTGTGCGGCTGGTCCCGGCGGAGGTTCAAGTCCTCCCTCGGGCATGGGTGTGTGTGTCCGTCCTTAGGATAATTTAGGTTAAGTAGTGTGTAAGCTTATGGACTGATGACCTTAGCAGGTAAGTCCCATAAGGTTTCACATACATTTGAACATTTTTGCTTTCTTAAGCCGCATCAAGCGCTGGATAAAGCACTAGTCAAATCAAAAGTCACAACTGAAATGCAAATAAAACTAATGACGTCATTACGTGTCATGACGACGTCGGAAAATTTCATCAGAACCTCAGCAATGTGAAAGTTATGTTTTTTTTTTTCCTGGTGTGCGATTGCGATGGTGTTATCGCAACACATACTGTTCCCCAACGGACGACCGTTAATTCGCCGTATTTCTGTTGATTTTTGGTGTATAATCTGCAACCAGGTTTGGAAAAGAACCGGCGACACTTTCTGTGCAGAGCCCATCAACCACTTTGCAGGAAAATGGATGGTCGCATATAGAATGGTTACACGCAATTCTGACAGCTACTTTAAAGGACAGTGAAGCTGTGAACCATGTATCTATTTTGTATGAATCGTAAATAAATAGTCCCCACTAATAAAGTTTCAACGCTCTTAGGACTATGCTAATGCCGTTCCAAAACAGAAAAGTGGGGACTGGAGTGCTGCTTATGGCTACGGATTTCTTGTTGTAGAATCTCGGAATTCTTTTCGAAGACCGATAATTCATTTGTAAGAACCAACAAAGATTATATTACCACAACAGTATAGAACCGTAATACTCAGATTACTAACGAACTATTGCCATACCGTATTTGCACACGACTGTTTTGTGGAGGTAAATTGCAGTTGTTAAGTTATCAAGGACAAAATAATGGGAGCGAAAGGTTATCTACAACTTCTACAGAAACTAGACTACAGTTATATGAATCGATCATGTTACGATGACCATCAACAAAAGTAAAACCTGGATAATGGAGTGTAGTGGATTTAAATCAGGCGATGGCGAGTGAATTAAATTAGGGAAAAAGACATAAAAATTAATAGACAAGTTTTCCGATTTTTGCAGCAAAGTAACTGGCGACGCAAGAAGTAAAGACGATATAAAATGCAGACAGGTAATGGCTACAAAAAATTTTCTGAAAAAGAGAAGTATGTTAATATCTAATATAAATTTGTGGCCGGTAAACAACAGAGACAGGAAGATAATGGAGCTTTTTAAATACGGCGCTACAGAAAAACGATGCAGAATGTACGCGTAGATCGGGGAACTAAAGAGTACAGCATCGGAAGAGAAGGAGTACAGGATCGAATCGGAAAAGAAAAACAACTTCAACCTGACTAAAGGAAGAGATAGATTGATAGGGCTCATAGTGTTAGTTGCCCGCATCTCGTGGTCGTGCGGTAGCGTTCTCGCTTCCCACGCCCGGGTTCCCGGGTTCGATTCCCGGCGGGGTCAGGGATTTTCTCTGCCTCGTGATGACTGGGTGTTGTGTGATGTCCTTAGGTTAGTTAGGTTTAAGTAGTTCTAAGTTCTAGGGGACTGATGACCATAGATGTTAAGTCCCATAGTGCTCAGAGCCATTTGAACCATTTTTGAACCATAGTGTTAGTTAATTTGTGTGTGTGTGTGTGTGTGTGTGTGTGTGTGTGTGTGTGTGTGTGGCGGGAAGGGGGATTTGTAGAGGGAGACAGTAGCATCAAAACAACAAGATTGTTGACGTTGGGTGCTGTAGTTACGCAGATACGAAGAAAATGGGGGATGATAGACTAGCTTGAAGAACTGCATCAGATCAGTATTCAAACTGAAAACAATAACAACAAAAACAACGGAGTTCAACACGGTGACAAGTTTCAACAAAATCGATAGTCTCTGTGGTAGAGGACTAGCAGTTTACTAAATACAGCATCTTGCGCTGTGACAGGAAATATTATGTTACGAGGTCTCACATTAAAAAAATTAAATTATCCTCGAAAATTTGTTTCCTTAACAAGTACGTTCAATTATTGACGGTCGCCTGCAAAGTAGGTGCCGTTGGAGTCTATAGAAGTGTGTATATTGGTTCCTTCCACGCCCGAAAACATTTCTAGCTGTTGTATTCCATGAGCTGAGTAGGAACCCCGATGTGTTGTTAGCCTTCCTGAGAAGCGAACTGACGCATCGCTAAATGTGTTGCTCGTGCCTGCCACTGAGCTGATCTATTTTCGAAAGTTGTTTCGCATAAGGACACAGTTATACGGCGAAAGCCAGTCGCGCACTAACAGGCCATGTTGTAATGCAAGCACTCACGCTTCTTTTACAACGAGGTAGCGATTTCAAACCAAACTCACTTTGTTCCAGAAGACCGTAGATGGGGCAGACCAAGTGAATGTCGTATTCTTTGATTCCGGAAATGTCTAACTAACTATTCTGCACTGCCATCCCCGGCCAGAGTGGCCGAGCGGTTCTAGGCGCTACAATCTGGAACCGCGCGACCGCGACGGTCGCAGGTTCGAATCCTGCCTCGGGCATGGATGTGTGTGATGTCCTTAGGTTAGTTAGGTTTAAGTAGTTCTAAGTTCTAGGGGACTGATGACCTCAGAAGTTAAGTCCCATAGTGCTCAGAGCCATTTGACTCATTTGCACTGCCATCAAGTAAATAAAATACGTAATTACGAAATAAGGAAAAATTTATGTGACTGTCTTGACAACATGTTAGAAGACAATTCAGTATGTCGTTCTCCAGTGCGGAAGCGAAAGTAATATCGTGTGTGCCTCAGGTCAGCGTAATAGGACCGTTGCTACACACAATGATTTGATAAGCTATCGTCTGTGGCTTTTTGAAAAGCATAGCGGATGACTTAGCTGAACATTCTTAATATTGCATTAACACCAAAGGAACATTAAACCGGGGAGGCGGAGTCATTATTTTACATACAATGAGGTGACAGGGATAGCGATAAGCACACATACAGATGGCGGTAGTATCGAGTACACAAGGTATGAAATGGCAGGGCATTGGCGGAGCTGTCATTTTTGCTCAGGTGAGTCACGTGAAAAGGTTACCGACGTGTTTATGGCCGCACGACTGCAATTGACGCTTTCAACGCGGAATGGTAAACGAAGTTACGCTATGGAACTTTCCATTTCGGAAATCGCTAGGGAATTCAATATTCCGAGATCCACAGCGTCAAGAGTGTGCCGAGAATACCAAAATTTCAGGCATTACCTTTCACCACGGACAACGTAATGGCCGACCGCCTTCAGTTTACGACTGAGAGCAGTGGCGTTTGCTTAGAATTCCCAGTGCTAACAGACAAACAACACTGCGCCAAACAACCGCAGAAATCAATGAGGGAATTACGACGATCGTATACGTTAGAGCATTGCGGCGAAATCTGGCGTTAATGGGCTATGGCTATGCCTTTGTTAACAGCACGACATCGCCTGCAGCGCCTCTCCTGGGTTCGTAACAGTATTAGTTGGACCCTAGACTACTGGGAAACCGTGGCCTGGTCAGAGGAGTTCCGAATTCAGTTGGCAAGAGCTGGTTGGAGGATTCGAGTGTGGCGCACATCCCACGAATCCATGGACATAAGTTGTCAAAGTCACTGCACAAGCTGATGGTGACTCCATAATGGCGTGGGCTGTGTTTACATGGAATGGAGTAGGTCCTCAGTTATGTTCGTATACTTGGAGACCATTTCCAACCATTCATGGATTTCATGTTACCAAACAACGATGGCATTTTTTATGGATAACAATGTGCCATGTCACAATTGTTTGGGATTGGCTTGAAGAACATTCTGGACAATTCGTGCTAATGATTTGGCCACTCACATCACCCGACATGAATGCCATCGAATATTTATGGGACATAATCGAGAGGTCACAAAATCTTGCATCGGCAACGCAATCATGGACAACTATAGAGGCAACATGGCTCAATATTTCTGCTGGAGACTTCCAACGACTTGTTGAGTCCGTCCCACGTCGAGCTGTTGCACTATGCCTGGAAAAAGCAAGACTGAAAGAATATTAGCAGGTATACCGTGACTTTTGTCACGTCAATGTATTATCAAAACGACAGTGACACTGCAAAATGCAACTCTTGATCAGAAATTTGTTACAACCAGCAGGAACTATCAAGGCTTGGCGCAAAGACAGAAACTCGTATATGCCGCCCAAAATTTAATAAAAGATGTTAATGTAATGTCTATATAGACACATGGGCCGGTATTTTTAGGTTAAACCATAGTGGAGCAATCACTGAAATCAGTCATAACTCCCGACTCCCACATAAATCCAGTGGGTTTCCCCAAATCTTAGGCTATCTTCCACTTCGGATAGTAACTACGAGTAGTCCTTCCACCAAGAAAGTCACTTACCGAACTCTCGTCGGTGTGGCACCGTCATCAAAGGTTTAATAACAAGAGAGACTGAGAAAACGCAGAGAGATGGTTGATTTGTTACTGGTTCATTTATTTAAGGCCATAGCGTCAGAAATTGTCTCCAACCATCCCTACTGGCAGGAAAGACTCTATACATCGCATACAGGCTTAACCTTGAAATTTAGAAAGCGGCTTTTCTAGAAGAATAAAGAAACGTAATATTACTTACCCTGTCCTCCCGAACCATCACTCTTCCGCATAATGACCATGAATATTAAAATTACAAGAAAGGGTAGGCTGCCATAACGTGCGTCCAACGGCATGTTTGTTTACAGAGTGAATGCGAACTTCGCCGACAAAACGTCGTAGCTTTTGATAGTTTTAATATAAAAGACCTGTGGTCTCCAGTGGCTCGTCAAGGATTTATGGTATTTCGTTTGATTTCCCCACCCCTATTATCTTAGTATCTGTATTCCACCAAAAATAGCAACAGAATAGCGATAGATTCTATGCGCTGCGTGTCTTGTTTAGAAACGAACTTGTACACCTCACTCACCGTTCGTGCTGCTGACGACAATAATGCTCTTCGGCCTCAAGCATATATATAGTGTTTTCCCCGGTTCTGTCTCGGATTTATTTTACCGACAGTGTTGATTGTACGTTAACAGTGATGCGCAGGGGTATGGATAAATTCACAGATGTTGTGATTACTGAAATGCACCTCGTGTGCAAGATTCACTGAATGCTCTGGCAGATCGGCATAACGATTACGATGAGTTGTTTCCGCGGCGATGGCAGTCGTATCGCAGTACTTTCACCACTAACTGAGTGCTGTCGCATTACCTTGTGTTCCGTGTTGGGTGTTTTGATATTGCACATTAAGCTTCTTCAATGTTGTAAAGGCAATTTTAGAGCAACTGATGTAAGAAACGGATTACATAATGGCTATATTTTCACTCTGTAACAAACCAATACCGGACACCAAGGGTTCTTTACACTAAAATAGAAGATGTCCCTGAACAATCGGTGACACTTTGTGAATGGAGTTAGGGTTCACCCTGCATGAGAGAGCACTAGAATAGAATGGCCGCATCGAAGCGGTCTGAACGACATATCTGAGGCAGAATTCTTTGCGAATGTATCGTTCCTAATGAAAATTTGTAGCAGACCGTGACTTGAACTGGGATTCTTTGCTTTTTGTAAGCAGTCGCCTTTACCGGTAGCCTATCCGAACACGCCACCAGGCCTCCCACAAACTTCACATATCCCGTCTTTCTTACCAGTTTCGAGACTGGATTAACAACAAACAGAGAAACGTTAAGATGCTGGCTTTAATACTCACCAAGTCTCGCCACCGTTAATTGTTTATTCCAAAAAAGAATTGCCCGTGTTTTGCATTTCAGTCTAGCAGAGGGCGTCCAAGCGTTTGTGTTCAATAGTCAAGGTGTGCGCGACAAACTTTGCGCAGTATTTTATCTTCTGCAAAATAGTCTGCAGAATGTCTTGAACACTTCATTTAGAGATGTTGCTCCACTGAGATTTGTGACACAACAATGCTAGGGTCGCCGTCCACCACTTACCTGCGCACAAACGACTGGTCGAATGCACATCTGTTGTTTACAGTTGCTGCCAGCGTAGTTACTGCGCGGACGCCAGGAATAAAATCTGTATTTTAAGTTTTTCGACGGACGGTGTAGATGGAAACATCAGTGACAGCGGAAGTTTGAGTGAGGCGTGGTGTTCAGTGTCAGCCTAATGGTTAAGGCGGCTGCTGACAAAAAACAGAAAAGCCCAGTTCGAGTTCCGGTCTGGTACCAAATTTTCATTAGTCACAACACATTCATTACACAGAACATTTTTCCTCTTCTCACTTCATGCCACTATATCTTTGCTATTTTTATGTAGTGAGTTTAACAGAGTTCGCCTTTAAGTTATGTTGGTTCGGTCGGGAGTGTGGAAGCGCTGCTGCAGAGACGTCTGCCCGCTGAGCTACTTGGCGTGGATATCTGCTGCCTCCGGGGCGGAGCTCGTCAGCTCGCAAACGGCAGGCGGCAGC
The DNA here is from genome assembly GCF_023898315.1 of Schistocerca nitens. Lineage (NCBI taxonomy): Eukaryota > Metazoa > Arthropoda > Insecta > Orthoptera > Acrididae > Schistocerca > Schistocerca nitens. The sequence continues at coordinate 704,327,172 of NC_064614.1, read as the reverse complement.
CGCAACGCCGCGCAGAAGAGAAAAGTGTCTCACTTACCTGCAGGTTCTGCGCCGCCATGGCGACGCCACGGCCGCTCCCGACGGTGGGCAACTTCGGAAACACCAAGAACTGACTCATACTGAACTCCTAAAATTACGTACAATATTATCAAACAACAACGGCTCGACTCCAAGAGAAGCCGTAGTAAAAGTTAGTTACATAAATCAAATAGGCGTTATCTCGTGACGGGGGACGCGGATGGAACTGCTGTGTTATTCTTCCTACGAATTTACTTCCCGCACAGCTAAAATCAGTCCATGTGTGGATGCGACATTTGCTTCGCTAGTTGACGTGAGGGGCGTTTTATAGCGTTACTCAAAATCATGACTTTCGTGTGTGGCACGAAACTTATGGCTGCATCCAGCGTTCGATACCTCCTTATTACAGAGAGACGAGCCGTGGCGACGAGCACTGAATTCTTTTCTCCGTAGCGCAGTGCTTTCTCCGCCCGGAAACTCTGTTTTATCAACACTGGCACGTCAAACTTCGGACAGCTACATCAATTACACGCTGCTCTGTCTCGTATTCACGATTACCTCTAGCTGTTCCTGTTTTCCTTCCGCAGAGCTTCTTACGTACCCATCGGCAACTCCACAGAGTGGAATAAAAATTATCGCTGCTGGCAACTGAAATATAGTCTCATTTCTCAATATGAGATACTGGTACACGTTACAGCTGCTAGCAGGGGATGGGACTTCTCCGCAATTTAGAAAAGGTGGAGCAAGGGTCTAGTAATTCCGAATTCTGCGACTTGCTCTTCACGTAGGTGCTCGGTCGTTTGGAGAACTTTTCATTCTGATTTTAACTGTTTGTTTCAAGCAGTTCACCATAACGTTTACATTTTTGTATGTAACTCGAGCAGAGGAGGCTACAGAAACTTACATTCAGCTCTGGTTCCAACAAAAAACTCACAATAAAACCAAAGCAAGGCAAGTATTCATCAAGAATAAACTCGTGCAACGGTGAAATCGACCGCTGCAGAGTAGTAACAAACTACTGAAGGGCGTTTCCTACGAAGCTTAAACGTAATCTTTAGCTTAAAGATATCTTAGGAATTAGATTAATTGCAATTGAAGCTCGTTATTGCATCATTTCAGTTCTTTAAATACTTCTTCGTCATCCTTCTGTCAGGGTATTTGGAATAATATTTTCCTCTTTTCAAAAATTTGTAATACAAATGTTGTCGTTAACTTGGCTATACTCGTACAATATGGCATACTGACGTGTTTCAGGGCGGCGCCGTGAGAAAATCGGCGCCGTGAGAAAATCAGAGATATACTGCCAGTTGTAGAGCACGGGTAGTGGCAACGACAGTAGTTTCGGCCAAGTTGAGCTCAGGCGTTGAGAGGTAAAAGGTGAGAGTTTGTGAGCAGGCAAAGATATAGTTGAGTGCAGCAGAAACTTGGAAGTAAGCTGCAGATCCAAACCTCAGTCGAAGCGGGGATGACACAGCACAGTTTCGATGACCGGACTTGTAAAAGCCTGTGCGCATGCCGTTAGCCTTACAGTTAGGTCTTGCGTCACGCCTTATGCGGCGGTCAGGAGCTCCAGTCTGTCCTCTGCTTCTGCAGCCTCTTCTGTGAATGCTAGAGGGAAAATAAAGCAGTAGCGGAAATCACCGTCGGCGACGTGGATCCATATTTATTGCTTTCTGAGCCTAGGAGCTGGTGCCGGAGTCCAAGTCCAAGCCTGCTGTAGCAACTGTATACAGTTTTCCGTTTTTCTGTGGTGACATGTGAATACTGAGTCTGAGACGCGGCCACAGGGAGAAACGCTGGGTCGCCAGTTACGCGTTAGAAACCGACACGAAGCAGCGACCGTTCAGTTGCCAAAAGATCCGATGCTGGCATCCAATACCTGGCGGACGGTGGAATTACGACGCAGAAACGTTATCTATGAAAGCGCATTCACTTAACAAATAATTTATTTATTTATTAAAAGTTCTGGTGCCACAGGCATCTCATTTATCATTTGTCGGAGTGTCAATGTGTGTCACGACCTATGGTACAAACTCAGTGCGACGATGGATCTCGTGTAGGATACAATATTTATTGGCCAAGCAATCTGTATCCGGAATGATAACTCTGTTACGACATCTGCAGCCGCAGAAAGTTACAACAAGGTAATATTATTTCGGTGTGCAAAGATCGTAATTACGGAAAGCAAAGCAAAAATTAGGTTCCTGCTTCTTCGCCGGTGTATTTTATCACAGGTACCTCATAAGGACTCGTACTCGCAAAAGAAGTCATTAGTAAACCGATAATCGCACAACATTAGACTATATTTACAATGTTTAACCCTTATCAAACTGCGGGTAGTAGTCGCGCGACTCAAACAAGGATTTGGGTGATGCGCGCTGATATTGTTTGTACTCTGATACGGATCCCACATGATTGACCAATATACGCCCTGCAAGCGCCTTGTGAGCGATATCTTTAGCATAAATACCGCAGGTTCCCTGTATCCAACCGACAGACAGCCCGTGGTCTCCGCATTTCATACCGCCGCGCATTGTTACTTCCAGACATTCCTGTGATATGATTGACTCCCTGAATACATAGCAAAAGGAGATTATATTTTTTACATATTGCGAAGCGCAGAGCTTAACATTAATTTTCTCCACACTGAAAGCGACTAACAAGTCTCACACGAGACTGATGTTTTGCCAAAATCTGACAAAATACCAAAAGAATTTTTAATCGCTAAAACTTCCTCGAATAACTACAATGCCTGACAAAATAAAGTGATGCGTTCAGAATACAATTTCAGTGTAATTTTGTGCACGTACGCACCACGGAGTGGGGGGAGGGGGTCGTGCGCGCAAGTGGTTAGAATTGCAGTTCTCTCTGACTGCTACTGGGGCACCTGAGTGCACTAGTGTTTTTAGCGTTCAGTGTTCTTACCAGGGCTTGAACAGCGTCAGATGTCCAGCGCTCACTGTGAACAACACGAAGATGCTGCGTACTCATTTGAGGCAGCGATATCAGCATCAGTCAGAGTTTGAAAGAAGTCTCACTCGGTGGATGGTTGAATCGAGCAATATCCAAATATGTGGGGGATTTGGATGTAAAGTGACCCTATGCAGGACAGCATGCGAACGTGAGGGCAGGCCTACTCTTCGTCAAGGTTCCGGCCGGCCACGTCCAACTACCACGAGGGAGCACCGCCATGCTGTGCACCAGGCACACCGTAGCCCCTTCACATCTGCGCCTGCCACCCGAGCTCGCTGCCAGACCCTGTGTCATCCTGCGCTACTGGTCGCACAGTAGCAGCAGCTGGGCTACGGATTTATCGTCCCAAGCGTAGCCTGCCCTGCCAGTAACACCACAACACCAACGGCTGTGTTTGTGGTGTTGCTGTGACCAGGAAGTATAGACTGCCGATCAGTGGTGTCGCCTTGTGTTCAGCGACGGATCGTGGTTGTTCAGTACCCCGAATGACCATCGTCGGCGAGTATGGTGGCTTCCTGGGTAGATGTCCCGTTCTTTCAATTTTTTAGAGAGCAGCAGCGGTGTTACTCGTGGCTTTATGGCGTGGGAAGCCATCGGGTATGACCTCAGGCAACAATTGCTACTGACTGAGGGAAACATGACGGCACATCGGTGTTGTAACACGACAATAGGTGTTGTTACATGATTAAATGAGTGCCAAAACAAATCTCCATACTACCTGACACACAAAATTGTAAAATTAAATCAATCTTCATGCAACTAATTAATCTCTGCTCCAAGAACTGCATCCCTGTAAAAACAGTATGGATCGATACATTTCTTTTCAGTCTTATGTGCACGTCCTGTGTCCTGATTTCCATTTCTCACCCTTCCTGAAAGTGTGTGGTCAAGTGTGAATGAATTGAATGAAGTAGCAGACGAACCAGAGAAGTGGTGGGTTTCTTAATCCTCTACCAACCTAAACGGTGTCGGTGGAAAGCAGAGAGCAGGAACAGGAGGGCTTGGCCAAAGATGAGCAAAGCTAAAACGTTTACGTAGCAGAGGTTGCTCATGGGCCTCCCCCACCACCTCGGGCAGTTCGGACAAAGCTCCGTGCGACGGTTACAGGGAGTTGTTCGGAAGACAGGTAAGCGACCAGACGTTCCTTCAGAACGTCTGTGTCGAACGAAGGACAAAGAGGTATTTGAATATGTTAATAGTTTCTAATCTCATCAATTTCTTTTCCTAGTTGATTTTGTATTACCATTTAGGTTCTGGTTACAATTTTTAGTTCAGTTAATCAGTGGGATTATACGATGATTTCCGTTAGGCACGACCACGCGGTCTATAGACTCAAATCGTAGCCAAAGCCTTAACAATTTCAGCTTGCGGTATTATTTTATTTGTGGTGGACTTTTAAATTATCAGTAAAATTGTATCGAGCGTACATTTGGCAAAGAATGAGACGATTTAATTCGAAACGCTTCACGCAAGGCTATGCAGCCACCCAAAATCTTGCTCGGTGCCAACCACAAGGTACATACAATACTTCTTACAAAAATGCTATCAACATTTTGTTTGGCATGTGTATTTAGTGCACGTGAGTGTGTGTGTTTCGAAACTGAGCAGTGACCACGTGCTCCAGATATCCCCACCCCACAGGACTCGCCAGCCTAAGGTGAACGTGAGGCCATAGGCTCGTTTATAAAAATGTATCATCAATGTTTTGTCTATCTATTAAATACAAAAGACTACTGTTAACATGCGACAACTTAGCCAAAATAAACATTTCATCATTTGACTGCGAAAATTTAGCCAAAATAAACATTTCATCATTTGAAGCTATTTCCGTGTTCGTTTAATTTATTGTTTCGTATACGGCAAAAAATAGTGTCACTTTTGTTTCATTGATAAACATGCTACTAAAATACGTAGTTCTTGGGACAAGTGTAGCTAACGGGACGTAGTGTTCTCTGACTGCCGCATAAAATCATTGCGTTATCAGTTGCGACCTTTTCAAACTCAATCTGTTAAGGGATTGTTTCCTAAATTTTAGATGGGCCTAAATCTATATTCAAACAACGGGCAAAGTTAATCAGAGAACCTACCACCCAGTCACGGACATCTGCGTCTTCGTGTGTTACTTCTCATGCGACACTATCTTGGAGCCACGTTTCAGCAGGACAATACTCGTCGACACATGGAACACACCTCTCTTAACTGTCGGCGTTAAGTTGAGTAACTACCGTTGCCAGCAAGGTCCCCAGATACGTGGGACCAGGTCGGACGTGAACTTCTGCCCAGGGTACCCAGGTCCAGTTACAACAGTTGAGGGCCAGCTTGTCTGAGGAGAGGACACAACGGCTTTATGACATTTCTCGCAACCGTATCAGTGCCCGCACAGAGGGGGTGCAACGTCACACTGATAAGTGGACTCACAGCGCCAGTCTTGCTAAATTTGCCTCGGTATTGTAATCATTGAAACAACATCACAACCCCTCCCCAACCGTCAATGTATGATTTGTTTCCTCCTCCTCTCGTGGGTTCTTCACTTCATCTGTCAGACAGTATATCACACGAACAGTAGTGGGCCTCTCATTTTTCTTGATGGACAATCCCTCTCCTCCCTTCCCCCTCAGACAAGCACAAAAATGCTGTATCTGCTTGATTCTTCGTTAGAAATAACGTACTGCTTTCCGCCTGTCAAAGACATTCAAACCAACAGTGAGCGCAACTAGAAACGCGGCCGAAAGCACTTACTCTCCTCGGCGTGGGGACTCATAGGGATACTAACGGTTGCTGGACAAGAAACGGTTCTCCTTGCAAGATCTGTCTTTTCTCTGAGTTTGTGGCACAGGTCATTTGTGTTGAGAATTTAGAGCGTGTGGAAGCGGAATCTCCAGCGAGTAATGTTTTATCTGAGCGAGAACTCACCCGTCACAGTACTGGAAGATGGTCTGATCATCCCTGCGCGACGACCCGTCGGCGGAGCTGCAGCTGAAACAGCAAACCGTCCCTTTGTGACAGCTACTTCCTCTCATTGGTAATCGTGCCTCCGAGACATTCATTCTACAATAAGCTAGTTTCATCTTTACAAATCATTTCGTATCCATTCGCAAGAAGTACAAATACAAAAAAGTACTGGTTCCTCAGACTTCATGAAAAAATTTCATTTTTTACCCAATGATTGCTGAAAGTCGATTCTTTTACACAGTTCAGTTCCATGCGTGGTATATGAACAATGAAACTCGTCACTATTTACAAGATCAGACTCAACGTCATCACGTAATTCTACTGTACTCAGAGGAAGCAATCTCTTCACATTCAAGAGATTATCGCGGAGAATATCCATACATCATAAAAATGGATGTACTATGCATGTGTGTATGTATGTATGTATGTATGCATGCATGTATGTATCTTCCTCCCCAATCTCCTCTTAAACCACTGGATCGATTTCAACAAAACTTGGTACATGTATCACTTACTGTCTAAAAAGAACCGCTGTGGGGCAGGAACCACCTATCACAGGGGTAGGAGTGGAGGTGAAAAAGGAGTGTAGCCCACGACGTGAGCATACCCATACTTTAGTTATCTAGTATTTGAGGACGACAGCGCTTAGAAACTTGTAACAAAATTTACACCTAATTTCAAATCTTTATGAAACTTTTTTTCGCTGACTCCCCCCCACAAAATAATGAAAGGAAAATAGTTTACGCTTACTACATTTTCTCTGTTCATGCTGTAGAACTGCCATATGAAGCATTACGTTTTAATTTATTACTTCTTTACTACTAACTCTATTCGCAACACATTTCGCAGACAGTAGACACATACCACTAGATGTACGTGCAAAGTTATATCACTGTACAGCACACAGTTCAGGAGATACGATGTCATAAACATTGAGCTGAGTGAAAATGAAACTGCTCGACCAAATTCACTAGACGTGCAGGTGAAATATGTATACAATACGCACGAACTTTGTTAAATATGTGTAAAATACCTCTAACATGAGCGTATGCGAGCAAAGCCATGGATAAAAAACAGGAACGATTTCAATCAAATTTGGGACACATATTGGTCACAATATGGAAAGAAATACTATAGGGGTAACTACCACCCTCCTATTGGGGTGAGTGTGATAACGTGGAGAGAGAAGGGAGAAAGGAGATGGACAGACAACAAGGGGGAAGGAGGAAAAGACACAGACAAGAGGAGAAGGAGATGGACAGAGGCAACTGGAGGAAGAGATAGACGGAGATGTAGGGGATGAGGGGATGGACAGAGAAAGGAAAGGAAAGGGTATGAACAGGGAGAGGGGGAGGGGAAGAGGAGACTTACAAAAGACGGGTGGATGGGGATACGGAATCAGAGGGAAGACATCGGTATGGACAGAGAGAGTGACAGAAAGTGACTGACTAATAAAAGATTTGAGTAAATATGTACCCGGGCAACGCCGGGCACTCGGCTAGGTCGATATAAAACTAAAAGGAAATATTTTCTTCCATTCTGAGTACTCTTATAGCAGCTTTATTGTAAGTCAACAATTACGTTTATCATGTTTACAAGAGTTTTCCAGTTAGTACTTCAGTTTTCTTAATTCAGAATTGACTGATGTGAACGGACATCAGTTCCGATCTACTCAGATGGCTATCACTCCTACTATCTCAGCAAGTATGCTAAAGTGCTAAATGCGCCGTTTGATGACTTCAAAAAAATGTTCAAATGTGTGTGAAATCTTATGGGACTTAACTGCCAAGGTCATCAGTCCCTAAGCTTACACACTACGTAACCTAAATTATCCTGAGGGCAAACACACGCACCCATGCCCGAGGGAGGACTCGAACCTCCGCCGGGACCAGCCGCACAGTCCATGACTGTAGCGTCCTAGACCGCTCGGCTAATCCCGCGCGGCATTTGTAACTTAAAACATCCATTAATAATTTGCCAATACTACAAAAGGTTTTTTTATTAAAACCGTCGTCGTTGTCCACAATGAAAGAGGCAGCGAAATGCAGCTTTATTTTCGTTGTACAAACGGCGTTCAAAAGTTTTGCACAGTCGTCTCTAATTTTTTAATTTTTTGCAGGAGGAGATTGAATTTTTTTGTGAACATACTTGGAACATTTAGCTATAAGTTGGCATATAAAAGTATTTTATTTTATTTACAGGTGAGCCATAACGAACCGTGAAGTAGATGTCAGGTTGCAACAACGGTCGGTGTTGGAGTTCCTCTTCAAGACCGTCTGTGACTCTGCCACATCGATCACAGGAAGTTGCTCCCTGTTTGTGGGGAGGACACAGAGGATGGCAGCAGTATCCAGCGGTGGTTGCAGAGGTTTAAAGAAGGTGATTTCTCTCTACTGGACAATCCACGATGAGGCAGACCATAAACGGTAGTGAGTGATGTGAATAAGAAGACCATTGATCAAATCATCCAAAATGACAGATGTGTGACAACACGACAGCTTGCTGAAATGACTCGTTTGTCGTTGGGTAGTGTGGTTTCACTGGTACTGTCACTAGGGTACATAAAAATCTGTGCACGTTGCCTGCCTAGATTACTGACAAGAGAACTGAAAACGAAGAGGAAGAATGTGTGCGAGGGTCTCACGAAGACCTTTACTAAAGAGTGGAAACAGTGGTTCAAATGGCTCTGAGCAGTATGGGACTCAACTGCTGAGGTCATTAGTCCCCTAGAACTTAGAACTAGTTAAACCTAACTAACCTAAGGACATCACAAACATCCATGCCCGAGGCAGGATTCGAACCTGCGACCGTAGCGGTCTTGCGGTTCCAGACTGCAGCGCCTTTAACCGCACGGCCACTTCGGCCGGCTGGAAACAGTGTTTTGACGGCGTCATTACCCAGGATGAAACATGGTTGTTTTTGTCCGAACCTGAGAGCAAAATCCAATCCATAGAGTGGCGTCATCCGGATTCCCCTCGGAAGAAGAAACCAAGACTTTCACGAACAGCAGGCCGAAAGGTGATGGCCTCCTTCTTCTGGGATCAATGTGGTGCCATTTTCATTGACTTTTTGGAATCTGGCTCCATAATTAACCGGGACCGTTACTGTTTGTCATTGGACAAGTTGCGACGTACAATCAAGACCCACAGATCACAGCTTCAGGGTTCAGCTCATCAGACTAAACCATGACAATGCCAAACCCCATACAGCCATTATGGTGCAGTAGAAAATCAGGAAAATGGATTGGAAAATTTTTCCTCATCCTTCCTACAGTTCGGATTTGGCTCCGTCTGATTTCTACCTCTTTGGTCGTCTGAAGGCCTACCTGCGCGGTAAAACATTTAATAGTGAAAAAGACCTTATTTCCTGTGTCAAGCGATGGTGTAAAAGTCAATTCCCAGAATTTTACCACAGCGCATTTACATCACGGAATGAGCGTTGGGCCAGATGCGTCACAGCTGATGCAGGCTACATTGAGTAGGCTCAATGTACAGGTAAATGTTCCAAGTATGTTCACAAAAAATTTCATTCTCCTCCTGCAAAAAAATAAAAAAATTAAGAGACGACTGTGCAAAACTTTTTGAATGCCCTGTGTATTGTTTTCGTTTAAACTTTCAGATTCTTGTGCTGAATTTTTGCTCCTGATATTCATTTGTTACGCACCTCACAATATAAGCACACCGAACATTAAAGTAATTCCCTCCTCCCCATCCCCCAGAAACATCGTGCTAATATCATGCAACACCATCTCTAGTTTTGGTAAAGGCCTAAATTCCGTGTCGAAGGGTGTGGGAAAGTTCTTCCGGTATACTACACAATGCAAAAGAAAAATAAAGGTTTACTTTTCGAAACCCCGTCGTTTTCCCCCACTACGACGCATAAGCGTGGAATTTGGCTCGAAGGTTACTACAAACTTTCTCTGCAACTGTGCATCCTACCCCTTCTCTTGATGCCTTTGCATTGGAGGTCAGAACCGCGACGCCCAGCATTGAAATCACAATTTTTTGTCGGTAGTTGAGGAAAACATTTCAGACACACCGTCGCTCAAAATCGACACGAAAAAATCTCAGGAGGTGGCATAAAGAGCATCAATGAAACAACCAGTATCCTTGGGGCGATCAATTACACATATTTCGCGGTTGAAAACGATAGTTTGCATGATGTGTGCAACAGAACGACGTTCTTGACAATCTTCAACACTGCCGATATCCCCCAGATGGTTCAACCCTTATCGAACGACATCATTGGACTGCAACCCGACAGAACGTCATCTGACACCTTTGGAATGCAGCGCAACGGCATTTTTTGCTCTGGTATATAGAAACCATTCGACAAAATGTGAACGTAATCCGAAGCAGCAAAAGCACTCCGTCTTCAGGCCACAAGTGGCCCATCGGGACCATCCGACCGCCGTGTCATCCTCAAATGAGGATACGGATAGGAGGGGCGTGTGGTCAGCACACCGCTCTCCCGGTCATTATGATGGTTTTCTTTGACCGGAGCCGCTACTATTCGGTCGAGTAGCGAAGCAGCAAAGGTATGCTCTTTCAGCCCACCTGCTTCGTGCCCTGCCGTGGCGTGAGCACAATCCCCGTTCGGAGACACCCTCGGTGCCACGCGTGCGCTTTTGTTGAGCACTTTAAAAATGTACCTTTACAGAAGCAATCCTTGACCGATTCCTGAGCATCTGTGGGCAGGCAAACCCTTTGACACCCATTACATTCCTCATGCCCGCAAGCTGGCACCTGTCCACAAGCGCCCAGGAATTGGACAAGTGTTGTCCGTGTACAGGAACATTTTTGAGGTACTAATAATGACGCGCGTGTGGCGCCGAGGGTATTGCCGAACTCGGTGGTTTTAGAGGGACCCTTTGTTGTTTCATTCATGTATGTGTGTGTCGCCCCCCCCCCTCCACCTCCCCCCCCCTTCCCGCCGTGATCTTGGCACAAAACAGTTTTACTGCTTTGGACTACGTTCAAATTTCATCGAATCGTTTTGAACGATCCCTAGCGGTTCCACCCTGCATACCAGAGCAAAAGTTGCCGTTGTGCTACAGTCCAACGGGGTCGGATTAGGTTCAGTGGGGTTGCAGCACCACGATGTCGTTAGAGAAGGGTTAAATCCTCCGAGAGGTTACCGGCAGTGTCAATGATTGTCAAGAACGTCGTTCTGTAGCACATGGCATTGCAAACTGTCGTTTTTGACAGCGAGTGTTGGAAACACACTGTCCCGGAAAAGTTTGAGACCCAGTCCAGCCAATGCTCTTAACCTGTCGCATAAAATCATTTGATGTTCTGTTACTTATATCTGATTAAATGCGTGAAAACATAACTTGTTACAAGATGAAAAAATAGCTCCTCCGAAAATTATCTGTCTGCTTCGTATTGTACAGCCACACGTTTTGTTTTTTCTTTTTTCTTTTTATAGAATAAAGTGGCCAATGAATAATACATAAGCGCTTGCTGTGATATTGTCTACTTTAGCTACTTTTCGTTTTGTGTACCTGACTTTTCTTTCTGTCCCACTGACTCAATGTGACAAAAATAGCACTAACTAGGCAATAGTAATTACAGTTTCAAAAGCCTCGTGACAGTAACAATTTTTTTTTCAAAACAAGTGGTGCCACCAGTTAAATGTTGTCGTCAAAGTAATGTGTCTTTTTACACTCGTGTCTGCTTTTCACGTACAGCATAGTTCGCAGGGCGCCAGGGAGGAGAGCCCAAGCCGAACCAATCAACGCCCAGATTTATAATATTTAACTTTGTGGCTGGATGCTCTTGCAGACGCTTTGCCCTGTATGTTATCATAGTTTAACTATTTGTGTATCGTATTTTCGGGAGCGTAAATTGGAAACCAGCCTAGTATTTGCATAAATGAGCGTGACAATCGCCTAAAGCCACATCCACGTTGAATCAACAGCAGTTACCCCGTCACACGGATTTCATCAGGGTGCCGGCTCACCTCCAAGTCTAGCAGTATAGCGCGATGGGCGCTATGCTATACGTGCAAGCCAGGAAGTTTCCCACAAACAATTCGGAGAATTGTTGGCTGGTTTTGCTCATTTCATCCTTGAAATTTGACTTACACGAGCTAAAACACGAAACTGAGCTAATGTAATTGGCACAAAGCGAAGGTGTCGCACACAACGAGCAGAAACTCATCCCTTTCGTCTGTGTAGTCTAAAAAGTGTGTTAGTCCAAAAAAAGCGAAAATCATTAATACTGTTTAATATATTTTTGTAGATAGGGAAATTTTTGTTGCTCGCTTCCCAGAAAAACCAGATAGATTTTTTGAAGTGGATGCGGTTCCATTTGAGATATTTTACAACGATTTTGATATGTATTGAGTGAGGGATTCATTCCTAATCTTTGACGTTATCGATTAAATACATGCTAAACTCTGCCTATTCTGAAGCAGTGGGCATTTGACACTCCGAAAATGTCTTTATAATCTCATAGCAAATTCTTCTCCGATGTTACAACCAGCGTCTGATTAGAAAATCTACACTTCCATTTTGGTATCAAACAAAAACTGCACATTTTTTGCAGTTTGTCAATCTATTGGATATGTGATTCCGCAATCATCTTATTTCCCAGTTTTTTTTTTTTTTTTTTTTTTTTTTGTGCATTTGCAATGCCATGATATGTACGTAGCTTGGAAAGCTGTTTACATGACGATGATGATGACTTCATAATTAGTTAATCTTACAACCCATAACAGCTATATTAAAATAGGACACAGCGTTTGCTCTAAATTTTATAAACCTCAACGCAACAGTAATGCGCATTTGCAAGGCCTAAAGAACAAGGCGCATGGTACTACGAAGCATGATTCCCTAGTATAACTTTCCCGTTTATTGAGATGTTCTATAGCTTTCCTTGTATGCGCAAACCACATGAACCTGTAACAGGTGTATTGACAGCTGGGGAATTCTGCATCCCTATAGTTCCACGACTGCAGTCACAAGACTGTCCTGCAGTTTCAAGCTTTTGCATCACCTCGATTCCGAGAGTTTCGGAACCTGTACAGAAAATTAGAATAGAGATCAACATTAACATCATTTCCGCCCTTTTTTTTGCCCATGAAAACCACACATTCCATGTTGTACCACCATAAAGGACGTAGCCAATCGCGAGGACACATAACTTACAATTAAAATTCATTTAAAACATTTTTGGAAGAATTCCCATAGTTAGCTAACATCGTACTTACTGCAAGCTAGTGTTCCTGTCTCCGACAGTAAGTCTCAAGAATAACATAATAAATTTGTTGTTACTTTGTGACTTGTATTTTTAGTTTAGTGCTAAAATGACGCGATTCAGTAGTCGCGTTTGTAAAAAGAAGAAACCTCCACGAAGCTGCATAAGTAAAATAATAATGACAGTTTCTAATGGGAACAACTTTACTAGCAGTAATCCAATGCATGTAAGCGCCATGGGTTGAAGAACGAGAATTCTGGTCAAAATTACATTGTTCACACTCTCATCCTGAATTTGTGTACGACCATTAAGAAATTTTTTAAACTCAATATCAGGCAGATCTGTGGATATTAACTTTATAACGTTCATGACACCTTTTTTAGACTGTGGCTACGTGTATGAACGTGTTGCGGTATCTACTGTTTTTGCACCAAGTGTTTGGTCCTGCCGGACATAGTTCATGCAAAGGTTCAATATCTGTAGACAGACAATATTACACTCAACGTTTTGGAACATATGATGCTACTGCCACATACAAAACAAGGCATATTACTTTCATGTGCTCTGAAAAAGACCATAGCTCCGTGTCATTCATAGACAACGGGATAAAGAAGAATGCTGAAAGATGATTTCGAGGGGCATGCCAAATGAAGAGCGAAAGCTGCTAAAAGAACAGATGAAAAGTTGTTTAACGACACAGAAAATTCTTCCGACGGTTAGCGATGTCATTAATTTGTTGTTGTACATTCAACAGAGTTTCTCACAAATAAGATTTTTGCCATGTAAGAAACATTTTCAAGTAAACTGCTAACGATAAAGGCTCAAAATTTTCAAAGTGTGCGCAGCATATGCTATTACATTTTTATCATAGCCTTTTTGTAATATGTCAAAAATAAAAGTTCACTACCAACAGAAGTCGGTGAAAAAGTTTTTTTTTTCAGCTATAAAAGAATAATTACCAATGCACAAAAACCCCTTGGTAAAAAGTGTCAGACACACCCAAAATGCTACTCCAAAAATCTTCGTTCCACAGTGCATGTGGTGTAAGATAAAATGTTCTTTGAATGTAACATGGCAGGTATTGGAAGGTCCGCGTCCTCCTCAAAAAGGATCCCTCTTTCATTTGCTTTTGTCACTCTGAGCAACTACGACACTGTGAAACACGGGGCAGTTTTCCTTATAACGAGACGACCTATTTATCAAAGCTAACCGCAGCGGACGAAAAGTATTTGAAGCTAACAACTAATAGGAAGCTCCACATAATTATTGAACCAGTTTAACTCATAAACTTGATAGTTGTGTTGCTAGATAAGAACACTCATTCCTCAGTTATTAAGACGTATTATTTTGAACATCTTGTTCGAAATGTGTGGTGGGTGCATAGCATAGTGCTATGGCAATAAGTAATACATTTGTGGTGAACACCAGAATTGCGCTATACGCACAGTATGAGCATACTTTTGCATGAATTCGGTAATCCAAAGATAAAAGTTGCGCAAGGGATTCCCCGCTGCGTGACTAGCGCCCAGAGCAATTGCACGCTGCTCGCTTATCCGGAGAAGCAAGATAACGGGGCGCTCCGCGTAATATCGATTTCTGCGCTTATCACCTTAAAATCAGGGGGACTCACTCAGTTCTGTGATAACTCTCTTTGTTGCGGAAAAAACACCATTACGTCGTGGTAAGTTTTCTCGGCTCAAAAGGAATCTACACTAGAAAGAATGTGAGTCACTCTTATGTTATAGTAATGCGTAAAGCAACTACGCACCGATAATTGCTTCCGGTAAACTAGCAAGGCGATAAACTGCGCAACTGAAAAGGAATGATGGCCTGTTGGTGAAAAGAACAGGGAAAATCAGAGACGGAGGAAAAGGTATAGAAGAAATAGGTCGTGGGCTTTTCCTACGTACCCATCGCACCCCTCATCCTAAGTAGAAAAAAAAAAAAAAAAAAAAAAAAAAACATACGGAAATCTCTACTCTAGAATGCATGTGCAACGGCTTGAGCATTGCGCGACTTCTCTCATTCACAGCTGTGTCGACGTTTGTCTGGTGCATGTAACTGGCTATACACTGGGCCGCTATGATGTTTAGGTCCGGACTGTGTTTATTCATTTATGTTGCACTCAACATAGTCTCGAAGACATACGAGATTAAGGGCAGGTGTATGTGTGCTACAGCAAGAACAAAAGAGAGGAGGCTCTGTAGCGTTAGGTTTCTTTTCAAAAGACGATATTGCAATGTCCTGGATTATGATCGAAATTTCACACCACCAGTTGTTCATGAGATAAGGCTAATCAACACTGCCGTAGATGATACATCCGTCGCCTAGGCTACGGCCAGCAACTGCTTGGTGCTTTTCGACAGAAATAGGCCGTATACCGGCTCCGGCTTTGAACACTCTTTTCTCTCTCCAACATCATCAACAACGAAACAAGCACGGCACTACACGTATACAAGTCATTCACTTATGAGAAACAAGTGCATTTCAATAATTTCTTCCCTGCTGCGACCGCAGCAAAAAGAGATCAAATTGTGGCATTTTTATATAACTTGATTCCCAGTTAGCTGCAAAATACTTTATTTAGCTTTCTCTGGTTGTATTTCTCCACAACAAGCTTGTTTCGGCTAGTATGTCACTGCCGCGTGTAGCTTTTGATGTTAAAATTAATAAAGCTTACTAACGTCTATGTGTGCTTCATTCAAAGTTGTTTTTCTGTTTTACTTATGTCTAGATGAAGATACTTTCATAACGCCTCTTGGAGGAGATATTTGCCTGGTGACAAGTTGTATGAATCACGTGATTATTAATATGCGTTAGATGATTATATGCCAAGCATGATCGTAAGAGATGGAAACGAGCCACCGTGGTATAACAACCGAGTTAGAAAACTGCTGCGGAAGCAAAGGGAACTTCACAGCAAACATAAACATAACCAAAGTCTTGCGGACAAACAAAAATTACGCGAAGCGAAATGTTGTGTGAGGAGGGCTATGCGAGAGGCGTTCAATGAATTCGAAAGTAAAGTTCTATGTACTGACTTGGTAGAAAATCATAAGAAATTTTGGTCTTATGTCAAAGCGGTAGGTGGATCAAAACAAAATGTCCAGACACTCTGTGACCAAAATGGTACTGAAACAGAGGATGACAGACTAAAGGCCGAAATACTAAATATCTTTTTCCAAAGCTGTTTCACAGAGGAAGACTGCACTGTAGTTCCTTCTCTAGATTGTCGCACAGATGACAAAATGGTAGATATCGAAATAGACGACAGAGGGATAGAGAAACAATTAAAATCGCTCAAAAGAGGTAAGGCCGCTGGACCTGATGGGATACCAGTTCGATTTTACACAGAGTACGCGAAGGAACTTGACCCCCTTCTTGCAGCGGTGTACCGTAGGTCTCTAGAAGAGCGTAGCGTTCCAAAGGATTGGAAAAGGGCACAGGTCATCCCCGTTTTCAAGAAGGGACGTCGAACAGATGTGCAGAACTATAGACCTATATCTCTAACGTCGATCAGTTGTAGAATTTTGGAACACGTATTATGTTCGAGTATAATGACTTTTGTGGAGACTAGAAATCTACTCTGTAGGAATCAGCATGGGTTTCGAAAAAGACGGTCGTGTGAAACCCAAATTGCACCATTCGTCCACGACACTCAGAGGGCCATAGACACGGGTTCACAGGTAGATGCCGTGCTTCTTGACTTCCGCAAGGCGTTCGATACAGTTCCCCACAGTCGCTTAATGGACAAAGTAAGAGCATATGGACTATCAGACCAATCGTGTGATTGGATTGAAGAGTTCCTAGATAACAGAACGCAGCATGTCATTCTCAATGGAGAGAAGTCTTCCGAAGTAAGAGTGATTTCAAGTGTGCCGCAGAGGAGTGTCATAGGACCGTTGCTATTCACAATATACATAAATGGCCTTGTGGATGACATCGGAAGTTCACTGAGGCTTTTTGCAGATGATGCTGTGGTGTATCGAGAGGTTGTAACAATGGAAAATTGTACTGAAATGCAAGAGGATCTGCAGCGAATTGACGCATGGTGCAGGGAATGGCAATTGAATCTCAATGTAGACACGTGTAATGTGCTGCGAATACACAGAAAGAGAGATCCCTTATCATTTAGCTACAATACAGCAGGTCAGCAACTGGAAGCAGTTAATTCCATAAATTATCTGGGAGTACGCATTAGGAGTGATTTAAAATGGAATGATCATATAAAGTTGATCGTCGGTAAAGCAGATGACAGACTGAGATTCATTGGAAGAATCCTAAGGAAATGCAATCCAAAAACAAAGGAAGTAGGTTACAGTACGCTTGTTCGCCCACTGCTTGAATACTGCTCAGCAGTGTGGGATCCGTACCAGATAGGGTTGATAGAAGAGATAGAGAAGATCCAAAGGAGAGCTGCGCGCTTCGTTACAGGATCATTTAGTAATCGCGAAAGCATTACGGAGATGATAGATAAACTCCAGTGGAAGACTCTGCAGGAGAGACGCTCAGTAGCTCGGTACGGGCTTTTGTTGAAGTTTCGAGAACATACCTTCACCGAGGAGCAGTGTGCGATTTGTGCTTTTGCCTGTGGGGGGGGGATGTCTTAGGGGGTTAGTATAATTATATATGTTACTTGCTTGGACCGTGGCGTTACCCACGGTTATAAATAGATGTTAATAACGAAACTCACTATTCACGCGTATGCACTATCAGAAAAGCCATCCCTTGTTATACATTTAAAAGTACATTATAGGTAAAGCTTATTTACAAAATCATCTACATACAGGTATACGAGGGGAATTCAAAAAGTAAAGGCACATTTGTGAGAGATGTACATATTCTGATTATAGAAAACTGAAACATGCGTTATTTTTCTACGTAACCTCCCTGTACTTCAATGCAGTTTTCCCGACGTTGTACGAGTTTTTTTATTTAATCAGAAAATACGTTTATCGGTTGCATCTGTAACCAATTTTGCACCGCAGAGATCACGTCTTCATCACTTTCAAATCTTCTTCCCTGTAGTGCTTCCGTTAAGGGTCCAAACATGTGAAAATCGCTTGGAGCCAGGTCTGGACTGTATAGTGGATGTTCCAGCACCTCGAATCGCAACTCCTTTATTGCGTCGGCTGTCCGTTTGGCAGAATGTGGGCGAGCGTTATCTTGCTGCAGGATGACACCTCTTCACAGTTTTCCACAACGTTTGGATCTGATTGCAGGTTTTAGTTTCGTACGCAATACATCACATCCACCATACAATACAGACCTGGCGCTAAAGCCTCGTTTACGCTGGGGCGACGTCTTGCAACATTGTGGCACGCTACGGAAATGTGGCGTGCGTCGTCTTGTCATTTAGTTCTAAATGTTTGGAAATGCTTAACTGCTGCATAACACTTTTTCAAAATTAATAATCAAACATATTAACAGTATTAATAGTAAGACTGTATTAAAACTTTCAGTGTTCGGCTCCACAAATTTAAATTATATGTAAAGTTTTACTCCAGTGCGTGGGAAATAAACATCCCAGGTTGGGATGCATAAACTAAAACCAGAGGAGGGGATGGTCTGATGCAGAGGGGGGAAATCCCCCCCATCCCCCCCCTGCAAATCGCACACTGCCGAGGAGTCAAGCAGTATATTGCTCCCTCCTACGTATATCTCGCGAAGAGACCATGAGGATAAAATCAGAGAGATTAGAGCCCACACAGAGGCATACCGACAATCCTTCTTTCCACGAACAATACGAGACTGGAATAGAAGGGAAAACCGATAGAGGTACTCAAGGTACCCTCCGCCACACACCGTCAGGTGGCTTGCGGAGTATGGATGTAGATGTAGATGTACAGAATATTATTTTTGACAAATAAAGTGACAGTTCTCTCTCCTATGATGCTTTATGTATCTCTGGAGGAAAGCATAAAAGTGAAAGCAAAATCTAATTTTGTGCAACGCATCAAGAGCTTCGGTACAAAATTTTGGATGAAGGGGGGGAAATTCATTAACGATAAGTAAATAAAAAAAGTTCCGTGAACGTCAGAGATGCGTTTTTCTGTGTAAACGTAAAGCATCACAGGAGCGAGAACTGACATTTTCTGCCGGCCGAAGTGGCCGTGCGGTTAAAGGCGCTGCAGTCTGGAACCGCAGGACCGCTACGGTCGCAGGTTCGAATCCTGCCTCGGGCATGGATGTTTGTGATGTCCTTAGGTTAGTTAGGTTTAACTAGTTCTAAGTTCTAGGGGACTAATGACCTCAGCAGTTGAGTCCCATAGTGCTCAGAGCCATTTGAACCATTTTTTTGACATTTTCTCTGTCATTCTATACAGACGAAATTACGTGATTCATACAAATTGTCACAAGACAGATATCCGTTTCAAGATGCATTATGAACGTTACTCCACCATGGCGCAAGTAAAATTATAAAACAGTTTCGTTACTCCACCATGGCGCAAGTAAAATACAGTTTTATGTGAAACACACATAGACGTAAGTAAGTTTTATTAAACGAAACATTAACAAGTACACATGACAATGGCGTCATAGCCGAAATAATATTTTAGTGAAGAAACACGTCCTGCATAATCCAAATAAAATATTTTGTAGCTAACTCTGAAACAATTTATATAAAAACTGCACGTCATGTACAACAGCCACACTTCGTAAAGAAAGATCACCATTGGGTACGATTTTGGACGTTGAATCCCTCTGGGTTTCCGCACCAAAAGCAGTTACGAGATTTACATTTGCAATAAGAACATAGCAATGATAGTTCATCTACAAACGAAAGATTTTAGCTACGAGCCGAAAAACTGCTCCTGAAGCAGTACCACTACACTGGTGTTTAGGATCGGGTGATCCCCTGTACGGTACCGGTACTGTGCCTGTCGTATTATACACGACTACAAGCAGCTTACAGCCAATCGTGCGGAATGTAATATAGTGTACTTATTAATCAAGCAATGATCGAGATGGAACCATGGCACTGTTCATTGTCAAGTTTACGGCTGTGGTACCCCACATGAAAAAATTGATAATGGTAAGTCTAATTCCTTGGTTGAACCAATTGCCTATTAACTAGGATACTGCCCTCCGTGGATATGATTTACACAATTTCTCACTTTAATACCTGCAGATTCAAGGTTGCTTGTCCACTTCTGTTGTAGTACACAGAGCAATAATTTAACACTGTACCCTTCTTTTCTATTCAGACTCTCGAATGTAGATCAAGATAGGACTGACATTCTGGTAAAACCAGTCTGAATGATTAATGACTACAACCTCGCTAGCAACAGTCACGTAAAAAGTGACAGACTGAGGTTAAGATACGAAACATATAAATTCCGTTTCTGCCACTCAGAGCTCGAGCAGTCCGTCCTCATTCGTATACAGTAGAGAGAAACCATTATAAAAATAACCAAGTAAAATTTAAAATATAATAATTTATTACATTTTTCGAAGCACAATACTTCATAGAAGAACTGAAGAGGAGGTACAGAGCCTCGAAACGGGTTGTATGGAATTAACATATCATGTTGTGATTGGTTACTGTGTACAGTTTGTTAATTTTCTTCTATTGCCTTACGCAATCAGACAGTAAAAGATCTCTGCTTTCAGTACAACGAATCCGTTTAAGCGGAAACGTGTTACGCAAAAGGTTAGGCCGGCCAACTAAATGAGGCACGCGAAAGTTGAGAGTAATGGCAGCTTCAGATACTTTTATACTGGAATATAATAATCGTCTGTTGAAATCAAGTTTCGGCAAACTTAAGTCGGGGAGGAAATATTTGTAGTTAAAAGAATGTTACTATGCACAGAACACAGCTCGCGTCTCTCGGGTTGCGGGGAGGGGATGTTACGTGAAATAAGTGGTTAGCTGCTACGATTGCGACATCAGCTACAAACGCAGAAGCCAGATTTCGATAGTAGACTGAGTAAGGAATTTTTGCCGTCTAGCCTGGCACGTGCCCACAAAGTAATCCGCTGTGCGGACAGTGGCATATGTTAATAAAGGATGGAACACGTGAGGAGGCGCGGTTGCGTGGGCGGGCCGCTGAACCCGCAGGGAAGGGCAGAGTGGGCCGGGGGCGGCAGAGAAAAAGGTCAAGGCCGCGGCTGCAACCGGCGCGTCGCCAGGTCGATGTGGGCGGCGGTGCGTGCGCAGGCGGCGTGGGCCGCGCAGGTATTGATCGCGGGCAGCCAGCTTCACGTTGCGCCGGCCACGTGTTGAGCGCGTACCGCGCACCTGCGTCCGCGCCGCCCACAGGCGTGCGCCACGCGAGACCGCCGGCCGTGACGTCGCGCCGCGCCGGCACGTGACGACGTCACTCAGCGCAGGCCGCGGCACGGAATTAGACACGACTTTTTCCGGAAATGGTACTTTAATCCGCACTACCCCCGTAACACCAATGCCAGACACGTTGACCTAAGCGACTGCGGCTGGCGATTCCTATTTTCAGAACAGCGGCACTGCAAGCACGGATCCGAGGTAAAAGGGGCGGGTGGTGGTCACGACACCCGCCCCCCCCCCCCCCCCGCCCAAAAAAAAGAGTTCATTTTAGTAACACCGTTTACATTTTTACATATGTTAATTTCCAAATTTCTCAACTAGATTACGGAGAATAAAGAAAAAATTTTTAAAAAATGTCTGCGTATGACATATTTGACCTGGAGTCCTTTTCTGGGCAGTTCGGCCGCCTGGTGAAAGTCGTATTATTTGACGCCACTTGGGCGGCTTGCATGTCGATGACGAAGAAATGATGATGAGAATAACATACACACCCAGTTCCGAGCGGAGAACACCCGGCCGGGGATCGAGCCCAGGGCTCCTTGATCGAGAGTCAGCAACGCTAACCCCCAAACCGCGAGGACAGTAATATGAAAAGTAAACGTCTCAAGAATGGAAAGGGACTGTTGAACATTACAAGCTATGTTTAACGCACGACATATTTCAGTCAGTTCCTCATCTGGAAGCCGCGCGGGATTAGCCGAGCGGTCTTAGGCGCTGCAGTCATGGACTGTGCGGCTGGAGGTTCGAGTCCTCTCTCGGGCATGGGTGTTTGTCCTTAGGATAATTTAGGTTAAGTATTGTGTAAGCTTAGGGACTGATGACCTTATCTGACCTTAGCAGTTAAGTCCCATAAGATTTCACACACACCTCATCTGGAAGGGCTTGGCTGCAGAGGATCTTCTAACCAGATTAAGTCGCCCACTCACAGTCTGATAATGCCTGCTGACATCAGCAGGTTCGCAGAATCTGTCAAACCACTGGTAATTAAGTAAACCAATGCAGAAAAGGAAAGACAACATCCTCCAAAGAATAACAGCAAGATTGACTTCTCGAATGAAGGTCAAAATGGCCCCGTCTCCTCACTTACACGTTCGCGTAGCCGTAGTCTGAAGATCTGTTTCTACAATCGTAGTGCTAAGTGAAATACTGATATGCTGAATACACACTTCGATTTCATATTGTGCAAATTCTGATTTTCATTTTATTGCTACTACAGTACTTAAATAAACTGATTTACTATTTCTCAAGTTTTTGGACTATACCTTTTCAAATGCTGTATTTCTCTTATATACCAGACACTGATGTAAACATATTAATATCATCGTTACTAGTGTATTAATACATTTGATATATCTTATTGTTATTTTTATTGTATTTATTTAGCCTCTAGCTGCTCAGACGTTTTGCCAGTTACATCACAGTTAGCCGGCCGGAGTGGTCGAGCGGTTCTAGGCGCTACAGTCTGGAACCGTGCATTCGTTGTACCTACGTTTTTCTATTCACTTTCTGTGCTCTAATTAGAGATGTCCTTCGCTCTTCACATGAACTGCCTAATTTGGTGTTCATTATGGCGGTATATAGATCTTCAGAGAACCTCAAACACCTGTCCGTATTCCTCAGTAATTCATTATCCCATTTCTTTCCGTATTGATTCTTCCGGGAGAATCTCGTAAACTTCAGTCTTCTCTTCTATACCTGCACCTGGTTACATCTTAGAATTCAATATCTGATTTCGGAATGTCTGTCGAAGCATGATGTAATCCGGCTGCAATTTTACGTGTCTCCAAATATACCTCCTCCTCTTGCGATTTCTGGTCAGTGCACTCCTCAAACTGAAGTTCACTGCAGGACTCACATAGTCTTTCTCCTCTCTCATACCTACTACCAAGCCCATATTCTCACACAACTCTAACTTTTATCCCTTTTCCTACTACAGCTTTTCAGTTGCTCATGTTTAATACACTGGTGTCTAAAATTAAAACAACAAACCATTATTTCCCCGTCCATTGTTTAATCCTCGATATAATCATACTAACTGTCAACCAGATGTCCGAACGATAGTGTTCTACAAGGAAGATGGCATTCCGGACAACGCCAACCATGACGACAGGGCACTATGAAATGAGATAGTGTTCCCCTGGTAGCCCCACATCCACAGTGCAGTGTCAAGCGGCCACAGTTCACCAAATCAGCATCTTCAATTCGCCAACAACATATGACAAAGCACAACATCAAAACCATGAGAAGTTGCAGATTGCGTGGCAGACTAGCTACCACCACAAATGTCCAATAGCATCATGTAAGTAAGAAAATAAAAAATAACCCATTGAAGATAGCACAAAAAGTGCTGAAACATGTCTGGGTAAAACAAAACAGAAAAAGGTGTCTTCCACAAGGCGGAATTCAAAAATGGCTCTGAGCACTATGGGACTTAACTTCTGAGGTCATCAGTCCCCTAGAACTTAGAACTACTTAAACCTAACTAACCTACGGACATCACACACATCCATGCCCGAGGCAGGATTCGAACCTGCGACCGTAGCGGTCGCACGGTTCCAGACTGTAGCGCCTAGAACCGCTCGGCCACCCCGGCCGGCCCACAAGGCGGAATTCCTCGTTCTATTTTCATTGCAAGCACGGACATTAGAAGAAGATGATTAGAGGACCGTTTATTTGGCTGTAAGAGCACAACAGTATCGCCTTAGTACAGCACGGCAGTTGGCATGTGAGCTCGCAGCAGCCACTGGGCATGTTACATCGAGTCCAACGGTGTGCAGAAGGCTTCAGCAGAGAGGCCTTTACTGTCCGAGACGTGCTGTATGTCTACCTCTGACTCGTCTTCACAGTCGACCAGTGGGCCAATGTTGCTTTCACAGATGCGTCCCGATTTAGCCCGGAGAGTTTCTCGATAGATTCACATCTGGAGGGAACGTGGGAAACGATTTCGGGACCCAAGATACCAAGATCGAGGAGGTTTCCTAATGGCGTGGGTAGGGATTATGTTTAGCACACGAACCCCTCTTCATGAAATTATACGGGTGACTCGGCAAGGTTTAACTGCTCTCAGGTATCCTGACGAGATGTTGGGACCTCATCTGCGGTTGTTGCGAAGTGCTGTGTGCCCAGACGTTGTATTAATGGGCGATAACGTTCGACGTCACAGAACACTGGTGGTTGATGTTTTCTTGGAAACGGAAGATATTGCACGCATGGCGTGGCCTGCTCGCTCTGCCGATTTGATCTTCATAGATCATGTCTGGGATCCACTAGGGAGGCGGCTTGCATCACAACAGCATCCACCAACCACTCTCCAAGACTGCGAGCATCTCTGTAGGAAGAATGGGCGTTACTACCTCCAACATGAGACTGACAACATCATTCACAGCATGCCCCGTCGTTGTCAGGCCTGTATTGCTGTTAGAAGTGGTCACACCCCACACTCAGCACATTAACCAGTTGTCGGAATATGTGTGTGTGTGTGTGTGTGTGTGTGTGTGTGTAAACCCGTTAAGTTAGAAAAAAGGAAGAACATATTTGTCTACCGTTATGCATGTTGCAGTTGTTTCCATTCTGTATTCATCACATTGTTTTTACTTTACTGTCACCTGTTTACACTATCTTATGGCAAAATAAACGCAACGTTCCAAAATTTCCTTTCGTCGCTTTAATTTTGGGCACCAGTGTAGAGTATCACCCTTCTTTATATACTTAATTACACGTTCAATATCCTCATATACTTTTTCTATTTCCTCGTCCTCTGCTTGTGACGTGGTATATTTGCAGATCTGAAAAATCAAGTTAAATATTTAAGATATTGACAGGATCGTTAGAAACTGCCAAGTTACAAAAATGATTTACAAGATACTCTAACGATGTCCAACGGGTTAGTTCACAAGCAGCTGTACTTGATTAATTACTCTACATAAACACGTGGTGTGCAAGGAATGAAAATATTTCGCTGGTCTCCTTTCTGTGCCTAGGTTTGCTTTTCCTCGGACTGGAATTGATTTCAGCATCGTTACAACTCCTTAAGTTCTTACTAATATGGGACTTTTATGATTGCTTGGTTTCCAACCAAAGTTTCTCTGGCTTTCAGAATCGCTACTTCTCTGTCGAATTCGCATTGAGTATCTCACGAGACCTTAACCCTTCTCAGTCCTTCCACCGAAGAAAATTATTTTGTAGTATCAGGGATCGACCTTACGGCATGCTCACTCCTCAGTCACTGAAGCGATCAACTGCACTGCGCGCCAAACTAAAAATAAACGAGTCTGTTTTCCTGCAGATTCTTCGACGCACGGCGAAACCGCTTACTGCAAAACCCTGTGAAAGTGAAGGTGCTCTTACCAGAAATTACTACGGGTTTTTTGTTGTCATGAAGATATTCAAATATAAAAAGCACTTCTTCGATTTTATACGAGTTGGTAGCGTGCGTTTCGAAATTTGATGTTCAGTGGTTACATAAACGCTCTAACTCTAGGTGTATGGCCTCCAATACGTATTTTTTTATTCTTTCTTGTCTACAGTTGGTATCATGGCAAGATCCTTTAACTGTAATTATTACGCCTGTGTGTATACTGTAAAATACTCTGAAACCATCACATTCTTTTTACTCTGTTTTCTCTGTATTGCCGTTGGAAGAATGGTTCAACAAACTCGAGCCAAATAAACAACAGAAATAAAATAAAACCCAAGTTACGTTCGCACTTGGTGTTTTATTTTCTTCACGAGTTAATCCCATTCGGAATCAATGAACCGTGTGTCGGTCCATATTAACGGGAGGAACTGATTGCCTCCCTGGATGCCGGAGAGGCAGCATTAATTTTTTACTAATGGAATACAGGAAGAAGCTTACTTTGGATTCACCATTTCGTCCAGTTAGCACCCTAAGGGAGCACACCAATTACTTATCAATGATTTGCCCTGATCGAATTCACTACCGTATCTACGACACTAAGATAACCTACTTGTGATTACTGAGGGCGAAGTCCCTGTGTGCTCGCACTCCAAGAGTGCACTGCACAAACGCAGAGCTTGCAAGCAGCTGATTAGGCGGTCCACAAGAACTCAAATGACATCTAAGTAGAAACGTGTAAAACCCAAACAGAAAACAGGTAATGCCTCACTAAACAGTTTGAGGTAGGGAACGTGCCGGCTTCCACGACTACACTTGCAGGTTGCTGTCTAACTGCTTCCTGGGGCAACAAACGGTAGATTTCCAATATATCATATAATTATTGACCGAATTTAAAATGCTGTCATGATCTGCTCATTAAGAGCTGCAGAATGATCAATCCTTACAGGTATTCAGGTATGACTCACGCGTGTGTACAGGTCAGAGGAATTTCCTGATGTTCGGAGTATGATTCATCGATTCGTAAATAAACTTCCTGAAACAGGAAGTGTTCTTGACAGGAAATATAGACCATTGCGTACAGTACTCACAGAAGAAACTCTGGGTAACATTGGGCATTCTCTGGAAAGATCTAATAGAGTCAGTTCGGCGTCTTTCTCAGCAAATGGGATTTTCGTATGGGTCTGTCCAAACGGCTACAAAGGTACTGAAGTTACAGCCCTATAAATTAACTGCAGTGCAAGAACTTAATCTGGGTGACCCTGTAAAAAGTCAATGGAGTTTGAACAACGTGCATGATGGATACATTGACCCTCACCTATGTCCCTTTTCGGGCGAATAACCATTCTTCCTAACTGGATATGTTAATTCACAAAACAACCTTTATTGGAGTTCTGAAACCCACGAGGCATCCCTGCATGATGACAAAATAGGAGTGCGCTGCCCTATTAGCAATGAGAGAATAATAGGCCCTATTTTTTTCAGGAAACAGTTAAGAGTGAGAGATATGTGCAAAACATTTTGTGGTCTTTTTCGGCCAATTAACTGAGATAGAACGTTGTTTCTCGATCTTTCAGCAGGACTCTGCGACGACACATACAGCAAACTTCTCATTATAGGAAATTCGTGTCGTGTTCAAAGACAGGGTCATCACCAACAACATATCGCTTATTACTTCACCCGATTTAACCGCCTGCGATTAATATCTCTGGGGGTCATTAAAAGAGAAAGTTTGCACATCAAATCCACAGACTTTAGACAAACATAAAACTAATATTTGTCAAAAACTGCTGCCATTTCTCAGAGAGAACAGCAGAGTGTAACGAGCAATTTACTAAGCAGGTGTAACAAATGCCTGAATAACGAAAGGAGGCAGTTCCAGCATCTCCCTGCATAATATAAGTGAGTAATTTACTTTTCAAGTATTTATATTACGTATGTTAGAAATAACTGAAGCGACAAACCGTACTATATTTATTGCGGTCATGTTGTGGCTCACGCCGGCCATCCGCAAGCCGTTACGTTAACGATTGATCACCCTGTACAATGTTATGTTAAAGGTGTAACACACTAAGACAAAAAGTATTACGATTAGAAACTGGGTATATGTCTTAAGACTGCGTGACTAATGATGCGCAATTAATTGAGACTTATTCATCTAGTATTTGAGATTGTGAGCACTTGCTGACTTCCGACAAACTTTAGGATTAATATCAAAACTTTTTCGAAAGCTTTTCTTGCTGGTACCTCCCCCCCCCCTCCTCTGCCCCCCCCCCCCCCACACACAAGACGTTAAAAGGAAAAAGTTTGTCGCTTACTACATTTCAGCTTCAGGCATGGCGTTGTAATTTATTACTTCTTTACTACTAACTTTATTCAAAACACATTTTGCAGACAGTATCCGCGTATATTGCTGTACGTACCTGCAAAAAAATGTCACTGTTCGACACGCAGTTTAGGAGATATGACTTCGTAAACTCTGAGATGTGTGAAAAACTAGCTTTTGTGTAAAACGGAGTGCAGATTACCTGGACTAGAGTTTAATGATGAGAGCATTTGTTGACTTCCAACAAACTTTACACTTAATTTCAAATCTTCTTCGGACTTTTTCTGGTTCGCATGCTTAACCACGTTTACCACGTTTGAAGCTGCTTTATACATGGGACTTGGATCTGTTAAAGAATCCGGGGTTTACTGGTGGGCACCTAAAGGCCTGCCAGCATTGCTAAGTGTTCGCCATATTGGTCTGAGTCAGACGGATGAGTGTGGGCAAGCTCCGCAAGGGCTGTCACGTGAAGCGTGCAAGCAGAGGGCTCTTGTGTAACCAGACAAGCAGTGCGTGGTCCCAGCAACTATGCGATACATTTAGGCGATAAAGCGCTCTCGTTAAGGGAACTACAACACTTTGAACCTCTATGAGTCATCCGCCTATCCGATGGCACGTTTCATGTAGCCACACTCGCGCTCTTCTTGGTTGAATGCCATGATGGGGACGCGGTGCTTACGTATACATACATTCACTATGAAGTGCAATTCCCGTTTCAAGACATATTTGCCGTTCGATTCGTAAATGGTACTTAAATGACATTGTGCGTTCTTTAAATAGTCTAGTTGTCTTCGCGGTCCGTCTGTGTTGGGGCTGTAGTATATTCCTAGATTTCTCACTGAATACTGCTTCTTGAAACTTTATAAGCACGCTTCCACTTGACAGTTGACGTCAATTTTTTGGAGCGTCTGTTAGTTCAAGTCTTTCAGCGTTTGAGCGATGCTGTGGCCTTACGTGCTGCCTTCCGTTCTGAACGTTCAATACCCCTGTCGGTCCTATTTGATACAGGTCCCATACAGCCGTATTCTATGATTGTCGCATTGAGTGTTTTGTAAGCTATCTCCTTTGTAGCTTGACTACATTTTCACAATATCCTGTGAGTGAACCACAGTCTGACACGGTAATAACATACAACGTAGCCTCTGCCGTCATTTAACCTCAAATCCTCGCAAACTGTTGCAACCAGATATCTATAGAAATTGAAACAACTGTACCTCAATAATATTGTAGTCATAGGATATTACTTTTTTGCTTTTTGTGAATGTTATTCAATGGACATAATACTTCCTAGATAACATGGTTGAAAGACAAACAAAGGAAAAAGAATAGAGAACTATTTAGCAGAGGTATCGAGAACAGCCCCAAATAATGTTTACAGTCCACCGTCCTCTTCAGTGCGAAGCTTCACAGATTTCCCTCTCACCTGCTCTTGCGTCTGACGGTGGTGGTCTCCGAATTCCGTATAACGCCTATTCTCTTTAGTCTCTCTCTAATTAGTATTTTACCCACTCTACATAATTTTTATATCCTTCTATAGCACCGAATTTTCAATGCTCCCATTTTCTTCTCTGCATATTTTACCACTGTGCACGTTTCACTCACTCACTTCCCAAGGAATTTTCATGCAGGAATCTATTTTTGATTTCTTTCTTTATTCGGCCATCTGTGTGAGCTTACATTGTAGAGAATTCGTTCACTCCTTGCACTATCTTTCTGTTATTAGTATTATTTTTATTGTTATTATTATTATTATGGAGACAGAAGAAATGTAGGAATTCTCTTGATTACAATGCAAGGTCACATACATGGCCGAATAAAGGAAAATATCAAAAATACTCATAGTTCACTGCTGGAAGAGGAAGATGCCCTTGGAAGTGTCTTGGTGAAACCTACACAGTGGGGAAATACAAGAAGAAGAAAGTGCAAGTATTTAAAATTTGATGCTGTACAAGGCTATTAAAAATTGTGTAGAGAGATGAAGAACGAAATGGACAGCAACTAGAAGTACACTCTATGACAAAGAAAAAATAAATAAAAATAAATAAAAATAAAAAAAAAACTCACCACCAAAAAATTATCCCAATGGCTCGGAAATTGGCAGATGTAATGTACATTTACAGAAAAACAAATGACTACAGTTTTTGAAAAATAGGATGATTTATTCACCAGAGAAAGAGCTTCACGAACTGAGCGAGTCACTAACGCGTTGTTCCACCTCTGGCCCTGATGTAAGCAGTTCCACGACTTGGCACTGAATGATGCCCTCCTGAGGGATATCGTGCCACATTGTGGCCAACTGGCGCGCCAAATTGTCAAAATCCCGAGATGGTCCGAGGACCCTGCCCACAATGCTTCTAACATTTTCAATTGGTGAGAGATCCGGCGACCTTGCTGCCCAAGGCAGGGTTTGGCAAATATGAAGACAACCAGTAGAAATTCTCGCCTAGTGCGGGCGTGCATTATCTTGCTGAAATGTAAGCCGAGGATGGGTTGCCATGAAGGGCAACAAAACAGAGGGTAGAATATCGTCGACGTAGCGCTGTGCTGTAAAGATGACGCGAATAACAAGCAAAGGGGTCCTGCCATGAAAGGAAATATCACCCCGGAAAATCACTCCTGGTTGTTGGGTCCTATGGCGAGTGATATTCAGGTTGGTGTTCCCCAACGACATAACGCGTCAACTGGACAGAATTTGGCACAATATCCTTCAGGAGGTCATCCAACAACCGTGTCAGTCAATCCCAAGTCGTGGAACTGCTTGCGTAAGAGGTGGACCAACGCGTTATTGACTTGCTCAATTTCTGAAGCTCTTTTTCTCATCCACTGTTACTGAAATTGTTATCATTTGTCTGTCTGTAAATGTACATCACATCTACCGACTACTGACCACTTCGCGGTGCATGGTTCTGTCTTAAGAGTGTAGTAGGCGCGTTACTACGCTTACGGAACTGCTTTATCAAATACAAAAGCAGGTAAGTGGAGAATCTGCTACGGCTTCGCGCTGGTGTAGTAGAAAAGATGTTTGGAGCTGACAAAATTACAGTAGAGCTCACAATAGCATGTACGCAGAAATGCAATAAATAATCGCAGGACACGAAAGTAGCATCAACCCAGCCGAACAACCGACAATAAAAACAAAGCAGCTGTCACTCAATACATCGAGGTACTCTCTAACGCATTTGTAAGAAAGTATACAAATCCGCTTAATAGGAGTAGTTCAGTTGGAACTGTCCGTCATTCTTTCTTAATAAAAACACACTCTCGTTTTTCAGTCGGTACATTGACACCCGTGCAGAGAACGGATCCGTCGGCAGCTGTCTAGGACTAGGAGGAGGCTGTTGCATAGTCCCGGCCAGTGGTGGGGTTTGGAGGGGAGGGGCACGTCAGGTGACGCACACGTGACCGGCGCCAAACTTTCCACTGGCCGAGGCCGACGCCTTCTCGCGTCCGCAGGCGTCCCCAACACGCAGTCGCGCCACGCTCTCCCCCATGCAGCCCATGTAAATCCAACTTCCCGTCGTTACGTAAACGGCACGCTACTCACGAATAGGATCCAAAAGCGTCTCTCTCGGTCTCTCTTTTTATTCGCCCGCCCGCACCACTTCGCGTCGAATCACATTTGTTTATAATTAGCTCATATGCTTGCCACCGTCTCTCACACATGGATGTTGTCGCAAAGGTTTTTGCATACACTTTCTCAGGGTAATTCGCTTGTGGATATGTGATAGTATAAAAATAAACTGAAATGCATAACCAAAAACATTTTTTTAAATGTGAGCTAATGCTCTACTATGCGTGTCTGGGTTTAATCTCTTAACTTCTGGCACATGATTTATTTATTTATTTATTTATTGTTCCGTGGGACCACATTTAGGAGAAGTCTCCATGGTCATGGAACGAGTCAATACATGAAATTATCACACGATTGTAGAAACAGAATGAAATGAAATATAAGAAACATATTCAGGCGACAAGTCGTTAGTTTAAATAAAGAAAATCAAGAATGTAACACTGGAATTTGCTTAATTTTTTAGCTCTTCCAGGAGCTCCTCGACAGAATAGAAGTGTTTGGGCTACTGCTAAGGTTTTTGAGTTCTTGTGGTAGCTTATTGAAAATGGATGCAGCAGAATACTGCACTCCTTTCTGCACAAGAGTCAAGGAAGTGCATTCCACATGCAGATTGGATTTCTGCCTAGTATTAACTGAGTGAAAGCTGCTAACTCTTGGGAATAAGCTAATATTGCTAACAACAAACGACATTAAAGAAAATACATACTGTGAGGGCAATGTCAAAATTCCCAGACTATTGAATAGGGGTCGACAAGAGGTTTTCGAACTTACACCATACATAGCTCGAACAGCCCGTTTTTGAGCCAAAAATACCCTTTTTGAATCAGAAGAATTACCCCAAAAAATAATACCATACGACATAAGCGCATGAAAATATGCGAAGTATACTACTTTTCGTGTTGAAATGTCACTTATTTCAGATACTGTTCTAATGGTAAATAAAGCGGCATTTAGTTTCTGAACAAGATCCTGAACATGGGCTTTCCACTACAACTTACTATCTATCCATACGCCTAGGAACTTGAACTGTTCCGTCTCGCTTATAATATGCCCATTCAGTCTGATTAAAATGTCAGTTCTTGTTGAATTGTGAGTTAGAAACTGTAAAAACTGAGTCTTACTGTGATTTAGCATCAAATTATTTTCCACAAGCCACGAACTTATATCATGAACTACATTATTTGATAATGTTTCAATATTACACACAAGATCCTTCACTACCAAGGTGGTGTCATCAGCAAACAGAAATATTTTTGAATCACCTGTAATACTAGAAGGCATATCATTTATATAAATAAGAAACAGCAGTGGCCCCAGCACCGACCCTTGGGGAACGCCCCATTTAACAGTGCCCCATTGGGACTGAACATCATTACCACTCTCAATATTGCGGAGGATTACCTTCTGCTTTCTGTTCTTAAAGTAGGAGGCGAACCAATTGTAAGCTACTCCCCTTACTCCATAATGTTCCAACTTCTGCAGTAATATTTTGTGGTCAACACAGTCAAAAGCCTTCGTTAAATCAATGAAAACACCTAACGTTCGCAACCTTTTATTTAATCCGTCCAAAACCTCACAGAGAAAAGAGACTATAGCATTTTCAGTTGTTAAGCCATTTCTAAAACCAAACTGTACATTTGACAGCAAATTATGTGAATTTAAATGCTGCAGTAACCTTGTATATACAACCTTCTCGATAACTTTAGCAAACACCGATGGCATAGAAATAGGTCTATAATTGTCAACATTATCCCTGTCTCCCTTTTTATAAAGTGGCTTCACTACCGAGTACTTTAATCGGTCAGGAAACCGACCACTCCTAAAGGAAAAGTTACAGATATGGCTAAGTACTGAGCTAACATACGTGGAACAATACTTCAGTATTCTGCTAGATACCCCGTCATATCCATGAGAGTTCTTGGTCTTTAGTGATTTAATTATTAACTCAATCTCCCTCTTGTCAGTATCATGGAGGAGCATTTCAGGTAACAGTCTAGGAACACTTTTTTCTAAGAGCACTATATGATTCCCTGTTGGGACTAGGTTTCTATTTAGTTCACCTGCTATATTCAGAAAGTGATTATTAAGTACTGTACATATATGCGACTTATCAGTAACACCGACATCCCCACTACGCACTGATTCTATATTCTCGACCTGTCTCTGCAGACCAGCCACTTCCTTTACGACTGACCATATGGTTTTAATTTTATCCTGAGACTTAGCTATTCTATCTGCATACCACACACTTTTTGCCTTCCTAATAACTTTTTTAAGCACCTTACAATACTGTTTGTAATGGGCTGCTGCATTTAGATTGTGACTGTTTCTAACGTTTTGATATAATTGCCACTTTGTTCTACAAGATATTCTTATCCCTTTAGTCAGCCACCCAGGCTGCCTGTTTGTGCTAGTACCCTGTTTTGAACGTTCTAACGGGAAGCAACTTTCAAAGAGCACGAGAAAAGTCTTGAGGAAAGCATTATATTTATCGTCTACTGTATCAGCACTATAAACATCTTGCCACTCTTGTTCCTTGATAAGGTTTACAAAAGTCTGTACAGCAACTGGATCAGCTTTCCTAAAAAGTTGGTAACTATATTTAACATGCGTTGCAGCACAAAAATCTTTTAGACTTAAAATTTGTGCATCATGATCTGAAAGGCCATTCACCTTTTTGCTAACAGAATGCCCTTCTAATAATGACGAATGAACAAAAATATTGTCTATGGTTGTTCTACTGTTCCCTTGCACTCTCGTTGGAAAGAATACGGTTTGCATAAGATTATATGAATTAAGGAGGTCTACCAGCATCCTTTTCCTTGCACAATCACTTATACAATTAATATTGAAGTCACCACATATAACTAATTTTTTGTATTTCCTATAAAGTGAACCAAGAACCTCCTCTAGCTTTAGCAAAAATGTTGTGAAATCGGAGTCTGGGGATCTATAAATAACAACAGTAAGAAGTTTAGCTCCACTAAATTTAACCACACCTGCACAACATTCAAACACCTTTTCAGTGCAGTACTTTGAAACACCAATTGACTCAAATGGGATACCGTTTTTCACATACATGGCTACTCCCCCACACCGCAAAGAGCTCCTAGAAAAGCTGCCAGCCAACCAGTATCCTGGTAAAGGAAGCCTCTGAATTATCTCCTTATTTAAGAAGTGTTCAGATATACCAATAATTTCAGAGTCAACATCTATAAGCAGTTCACTAACTTTATCTCTAATACCTTGTATATTTTGATGAAATATACTAATTCCCTCATTAATCGGATCCCCAAGCTTTGTAGAAAGTGGTTTCTTTGTTAGAGAGACTTCCCTTAAGCAGGAATACCTATCAGCTGACTTCAATCTAAAAAAGGTACAGCTCTAACACCCACAACTACCGGAATTTTCCCATGAGTGATCCCACCATCCCCACCTATGCTGTCACCTATAAGTTTTGCCAACCTCCCCTTCCCATACCTGTTGAGGTGTAGGCCATGTCTAGTGAAACCCGTCCTGCCGATAGACTCCACCGACACCACTGAAATGTGACTCATGCCTTCTGTCATCAGCGCACCCCCAAGTCTCATGTTATTACGCCTGACGGCTGTATTAAGATGAGGCCGATCTTGACGCTGAAACAGTTCCACGAAATGCACATTCGTGTTGCCAGTCTGAGTGGCTATCTTTTCCAGGTCACCATCTATGTCATACTCCCCATCCCTATCAATACTATTACCAGCCCCACCCACAATCACTACCTGATCCTCTTTAGTAAAATCCCTACATAACCCCCTATGTTAAAAGTCACCTGAGCCAATCCTGCATTAGGCTTCACAATGCTGGTGACCTGTCATCTACATTTGCGTTGGTGTCCATCTGCGTGGCGTTCTTAAAGCTCTACGACACGATACGCTAAAATTACTAAATATAAGTTCTTTTCACAAATGAACATACGATAAAAAATCAAGGATATTTCTAACCCAACAAGAAAGTGGACATGTAAACTTTCCTTAATACCTAAGTTAAGAGAACAATCAGAAAGTGTATCTTGCGAAGTACACGAGTGTTCAATCGGATTCATGTTCTATTTATGACTGTTGCCTACCATTCGAATCTGGAAAGCCAGGAAGATCAAAATAATGTAGTTACCAGACCAAATTTGAACAGCTTACTACCTTGTAAGGACGGTGAAGTGACAGTCGAATTCAAAAGGAGGGCGGATTGAAACGCTGTGCAGACATCTTGACACGTCTTCCGTGGTTTGCTCAAATCATTTCAGAAGAATGCCGCGGTAGTTTGTTTGAGGAGCCCGTGAGATACTTGCCGCCCTGCAAGCTTGACGAGCACAATGTGGAGCTCGGATGCCAACCTTTTGGTGACCCTCCTGGATAGCTGAGTCGTTAACGCGCCTCTTCCGGCATACTGGCAGCGAGCTCGCCACCTGATTGAATCCGCCTTGCGGATTGACGAGGCGGTCTCGTGGGCCAGGCAGCGAGTCAGCCTGGGTGTGGTTTCTAGGCGGTTTCCCACATACAACTAGGGAAACACCCGGCCTCAGAGACAGACGGTACGCAAACATTTGGCAGGTGTTCCCACCCTGGACCGTGAGCTTGCTCTGGCGCAGATTGCTGAAGTACATCAAGTCCGCCGGCCGAAGTGGCCGAGCGGTTCTGGGCGCTTCAGTCTGGAGCCGCGCGACCGCTACGGTCGCAGGTTCGAATCCTGCATTGGGCATGGATGTGTGTGATGTCCTTAGGTTAGTTAAGTTTAAGCAGTTCTAAGTTCTAGGGGACTGATGACCTCAGATGTTATGTCCCATAGCGCTCAGAGCCATTTGAACCATTTGAACATCAAGTCCGTCAAGGGGCAGAGGGGGGGGGGGGAGACTGGTGACGTCAGGAGGCAGGAAGGGCATCTGGCCACCAATTAACATTGCCAAAATACATACAACAATGGCGATCCAATATCAGCAACGCGAAAAGGCAAAAGAAGAAAAAGAACGACGATTTGGACGTCCTCGCCGGGATTTACAGGTGTGAGGTAACAAAAAGGGAGACGTGATATATTACGTAAGGAATCTTTAATGAAATGAAAAACTTTTTCTCACAATAATTCACTCTGTGAGTTACGGATATATATCCACATGATTGGTACAATTATTCCAGGATCAATAGAAAAACATAATGACCTACTATCACCCGCAAAACCTCTGATTAAAAAGCAGGATGCAATGATGTGAGATGTTATAACACTAGTTGAAAGAATAAGAGCAATATTGGCACTTCTTGCTAAATGTAGCAGATATGCAGCCACAAGTACGCATCTATACACAACCGTAAAACGCAAATGTTGGTTTACGTACATCCTTTCCTGCCACAGATAAATAAAGACCTTCGATATTTTCATTGCCCTTTTGTATATGCTTCTGGAATACTCTGTATTTTTAATAACGACGTGTTTGTCTATAACGGGGCGATTGCTTTGCACTGGTTAAATGTATAACGTATGCAAGGTCCCTCTTTGCCTTACTGTGATTTTCGATGTACTGTTCCTGAGAAAATGGCCAAGTGTGCACATACTCGAACAAACATTTCGAGCAATTTGCTACTGATCTGCTGGATTCCTCTCGAAGTATAGTTGTGAAGTTTGCTGCACAACTGAGGTTTGCTAACATAAGCCTTCTCTTTGTCAGTACATAAGCTCAAACATTTTCATGTTGGTATGCTCAGCAGCCACTATTCAACAGAGTGCTAAGCCTAAACGGAAAATAGGGTACGTTCGTTCAAAAAAGGGGCAAACCGTATCTAAATGCAATTAAAACAGAGTAAAAGAGGGGTGATGGAGGCAGATGTCAAAGGAGGAAGTGTCGAGGGTCCCCAGACTCAGTGTGCGACAGATGAGAAGGGCAATATCACCACGAAAAAGCACGATGATCAAGGTAAAAATTCCGCTTCAGCAGTATGGTGTAACGACGGACGAGATTACTGTAACGTGTGTTGTATATGATGCAATCGCAGAAATAATGATAACTCACAGAGCCACGTGTTGAAGGTGATGAAACTTACAGAGAAGGCCTTACACCCATGGATTTCTCCGAGATGGCCCACCAGTGCTTCGTGTTTGCAGTCTGCGTACACTCACTCAATGAGACTAAAATTGGGCGGCCGAGCTGACCACTGCATTCGATAAATTGTTTGCTGTTGAAGATATTCGTCCACGGGGTTCTGGCTATTCGATTGCAGCCGACTTGTAAAATGAAATCGCAGTTACTGTATCGGCGTAAGAGGTTACATACACCTCAATGCGGTCATCTCTATTGAACTCCCACCCCACCCCCCGCCCTCTCCTCCAGTCATGGTATTATTTTTGTACACTGGCACGCAAATGGTGGTTTAGTGCGGCGGTAATGTGTTCACAACGTACTCACCTTTCGTGTCAATTTCTGAACTTGCGTTCGTAAGAGCCTGGTTAAAATCCCCGTTGAGGCATCCAAATTTAGGTTTCCCGTAGTTTCCCCAAAACCAATGAACACGAATCCTGGAATTGTCCCTGCGTAAATGGTTCGACCGATTTCTAATCCTCGCCCTGTCTTACGGCAGTGCTCCTTCTTTAACTCGTTGTCGAAAAGGTGCTTAACCTTTATATTCCTTCCTTGTTTCTCTCTCTCTCTAAGGTGCTGTTCTTCTTGGCCGTGTCAGGTGTGTGAGTACATTTAGTCGGAGTGAAGAACAAGGCAGGGAAAATCCCACAAAATTTACTGAATCCGGTTCCGGGTTTGAACACACTTATGTTCCCGAGATGAAATGCTCCGATTGCTGTACAGTTGCAAATGGTTCAAATGGCTCTGAGCACTATGGGACTCAACTGCTGTGGTCATAAGTCCCCTAGAACTTAGAACTACTTAAACCTAACTAACCTAAGGACAGCACACAACACCCAGCCATCACGAGGCAGAGAAAATCCCTGACCCCGCCGGGAATCGAACCCGGGAACCCGGGCGTGGGAAGCGAGAACGCTACCGCACGACCACGAGATGCGGGCTGCTGTACAGTTGCATGCGCCATATAAAGCTCGGATAACTGCATATACACTCCTGGAAATTGAAATAAGAACACCGTGAATTCATTGTCCCAGGAAGGGGAAACTTTATTGACACATTCCTGGGGTCAGATACATCACATGATCACACTGACAGAACCACAGGCACATAGACACAGGCAACAGAGCATGCACAATGTCGGCACTAGTACAGTGTATATCCACCTTTCGCAGCAATGCAGGCTGCTATTCTCCCATGGAGACGATCGTAGAGATGCTGGATGTAGTCCTGTGGAACGGCTTGCCATGCCATTTCCACCTGGCGCCTCAGTTGGACCAGCGTTCGTGCTGGACGTGCAGACCGCGTGAGACGACGCTTCATCCAGTCCCAAACATGCTCAATGGGGGACAGATCCGGAGATCTTGCTGGCCAGGGTAGTTGACTTACACCTTCTAGAGCACGTTGGGTGGCACAGGATACATGCGGACGTGCATTGTCCTGTTGGAACAGCAAGTTCCCTTGCCGGTCTAGGAATGGTAGAACGATGGGTTCGATGACGGTTTGGATGTACCGTGCACTATTCAGTGTCCCCTCGACGATCACCAGTGGTGTACGGCCAGTGTAGGAGATCGCTCCCCACACCATGATGCCGGGTGTTGGCCCTGTGTGCCTCGGTCGTATGCAGTCCTGATTGTGGCGCTCACCTGCACGGCGCCAAACACGCATACGACCATCATTGGCACCAAGGCAGAAGCGACTCTCATCGCTGAAGACGACACGTCTCCATTCGTCCCTCCATTCACGCCTGTCGCGACACCACTGGAGGCGGGCTGCACGATGTTGGGGCGTGAGCGGAAGACGGCCTAATGGTGTGCGGGACCGTAGCCCAGCTTCATGGAGACGGTTGCGAATGGTCCTCGCCGATACCCCAGGAGCAACAGTGTCCCTAATTTGCTGGGAAGTGGCGGTGCGGTCCCCTACGGCACTGCGTAGGATCCTACGGTCTTGGCGTGCATCCGTGCGTCGCTGCGGTCCGTTCCCAGGTCGACGGGCACGTGCACCTTCCGCCGACCACTGGCGACAACATCGATGTACTGTGGAGACCTCACGCCCCACGTGTTGAGCAATTCAGCGGTACGTCCACCCGGCCTCCCGCATGCCCACTATACGCCCTCGCTCAAAGTCCGTCAACTGCACATACGGTTCACGTCCACGCTGTCGCGGCATGCTACCAGTGTTAAAGACTGCGATGGAGCTCCGTATGCCACGGCAAACTGGCTGACACTGACGGCGGCGGTGCACAAATGCTGCGCAGCTAGCGCCATTCGACGGCCAACACCGCGGTTCCTGGTGTGTCCGCTGTGCCGTGGGTGTGATCATTGCTTGTACAGCCCTCTCGCAGTGTCCGCAGCAAGTATGGTGGGTCTGACACACCGGTGTCAATGTGTTCTTTTTTCCATTTCCAGGAGTGTAGTTACCCCAGTGAAACACACACACACACACACACACACACACACACACGGTCTCCAGCACAGTTCTCGATTGGAGCATCATCGAAAGTGGTTCTTCTTTCCAGAGCTGATCACATGTTCATTGGTCTGCTATCCGTTACATTTTCAGTTCAGTCCTCCTTCGCCGAACGAGATAGTTGAATACTAGAAGGATGACATATTGTTCCTTATGCTGCTTCAAACGTTAACTGCTTTCCCTTTGCTTATACGGTGCAGAGAGCACAGCCATAACAAACGCTAATTACAATCAAATGTTCGGCTACTGTTAATTCAAAGCGTGAATGTGTGCAACTGCAACATCATTAGAGTTTAGATTCGAAGCTTCCTGTTACGCTTGACATGAATATGGGAATGCCATAACGGGAGGCAACGACGTAGTAATGCACAGTACGGACGACAAAATGATGGGAAGAAATTAAGAGGACGGGAACGGTAGCGAAGCGGAGTTGATACGGCGACACGTGCGGCCGCTTACGTCACAACACACTGCTCTGCGCAGTCTCGTAGTTAGCCCTGAACTCGTGGCAGGGATCTATGCACAGCATTTCCCTCTTCACAGGACGACTTCTTATTCTTGTGGATGTGGATGAGATAAGTATTTCTTCAGGTATTCCTTAACAAGAATTTCAAACACACATTTGCACACCTATTCTGCAACCCACTGAGAAGTGGATGGCAACTTCCAATTGTTCCACATGTTAGGGATTCTTCGAGTTCCATTTGCATATGGGTCGCAGAAAGACTACTTAAATGCCACTGTGGGCATTGATGTTTGTCAAATTCTGTCGTCCCAATCATCATTACGGGAGAAATACGTAGATGACTGTAGTATATTACTAGATTCCTCCATGCTGGTTCTAGGAACTTACGTAGTTTTCACGAGATATTTGACTTCTATCTTCAGGCGTCCTCCAGTTCAGGATTTTCAGCATTTCAATGAC
This sequence comes from Schistocerca nitens, assembly GCF_023898315.1. NCBI lineage: Eukaryota > Metazoa > Arthropoda > Insecta > Orthoptera > Acrididae > Schistocerca > Schistocerca nitens. The sequence continues at coordinate 704,285,998 of NC_064614.1, read as the reverse complement.
GCTCTCGTGAGTTGAACAAACCTGTGACCACACATGCTGCCCTTCTTTGTATACTTTCAAAAACGCTATTAGTCGTTTTTGGTATGGGTTCCATACACCCAAATAATATTCTAGGATGAATCGGACAAATATTGTGTACGCATTACCATTTGTAGACTGACTGCATGTTCCCGTTATCCACGATGGACCCAAACCTACCAACTGTTTTACCTGTGTCTATGTGATCATTCCATGTCATACCACTCCCTGTCTCCTCCCTTTCACACCCGATTCTCCCAATCTATTGTTCAGGTAGATTTATGACTTGCATTGTAGTCACAGGATATACGTTTTTTACGTTTTGTGAAGTGCATAGTTTTACATCTCTGAACGATTAAGGGAACTTGGCAATGTTTGCACCAGTTTAAATTTTTACAAGATCTGACTGAATATTTATGGAGTTTTTTTTCAGATAGTACTTTATTATAGGTAACTGTATCTCTGCGAAACGTTAGTGGTTACTACTAACATTGCCTATCAGATCAAGAATACATACCAGGAACAGCAAGAAATTACTTGTCTGGGACACGCCTGCAGTTACTTCTACATCGCCGCATATTATCTACTATGTTGTCGACAGCTAAGATAGTATGCTGCGTCCTCCCTACTAAGAAATCCTCAAACCAGTCAAAAATTATACTTGAAGAACTATAAAGTCGCACAGATTGACAGAGCGCTGAAAGCCCTAAGTCGAAACATGGCCCCAGGAGTAGACGACATTCCGCCAGAATTATTGATTGCCTCATCAGGAGAATAATATAAAAATTGTGGAATAGTAAGTGCAACATTTAGTGGATTACAGAAATCAAGGAAGATATGGATGAGCTACAGATTACATTGGAAGACCTAACAAGGGAATCTCCCCATCGCACCCCCTCAGATTTAGTTATAAGTTGGCACAGTGAATAGGCCTTGAAAAACTGAACACATATCAATCGAGAAAACAGGAAGAAGTTGTGTGGAACTATAGAAAAAATAAGCAAAATATACGAACTGAATAGTCCATGCGCATGATAGGTAACATCAAGGATACTACGAGGTTAGAAGCGCCGTGGTCCCGTGGTTAGCGTGAGCAGCTGCGGAACGAGAGATCCTTGGTTCAAGTCTTCACCCGAGTGAAAAGTTTAAATTTTTATTTTCAGACAATTATTATCTGTCCGTCCGTGTCAATTATCAAAGTTCAGGCGCTCACACATAATCAACTTCGCTCTCCAAAATTCCAGGACACGTTCAGATTTGCTTGGACATATGTAGGATTTGACGGTCTACACATGGAAAAATTTGAAAACGTTAAAAACATATGTTTTGACATAGCACGGGAAAACTGTGCGACTTTGAAACTGTTGCATTCATTTGTTGCAGTTTATGTGACAAACTCTTATGTTTTCATCACTTTTTTGGGAGTGATTATCACATCCACAAGAAAACCTAAATCGGGCAAGGTAGAAGAATCTTTTTACCCAATCGCCAAATGTACAAGTTAGGTGGGTCGACAACATATTCCTGTCATGTGACGCACATACCGTCACCAGTGTCGTATAGAGTATATCAGACGTGTTTTCGAGGAATCGGTTGACCTCTGACCTTGCGATCAAATGTTTTCCGTTCCCATTGGAGAGGCACGTCCTTTCGTCTACTAATCGCACGGTTTTGTGGTGCGGTCGCAAAACACAGACAATAAAATTATTACAGTGAACAGAGACATCAATGAACGAACGGACAGATCATAACTTTGCGAAAATAAAAAAAAAGTAAATTTTTCACTCGAGGGAAGACTTGAACCGAGGATCTCTCGTTCCGCAGCTGCTCACGGGACCACGGCGCTCCTGTATTCACACTCTCCTTGATGTTACCTATCTTGCGCATGGACTACTCAGTTTGTATATTTTGCTTATTTTTTTCATAGTTCCACACAACTTCTTCCTGTTTTCTCGATTGATCTGTGTTCAGTTTTTCAAGGTCTATCCACTGTGCCAACTTATAACTAAATCTGAGGGGGGTGCGATGGGGAGGTTCCCTTGTAAGAAACAAAACAGACAAAATCAGGAAACCCACAGACACAAACCAGACTGCAAACGAGAATCAACAGACAATCGGAAGGGTGATTTCCGATGAAGAAAGAAGGATGAGATTCGAGAGAATGAAAAAGTACTGGGCTCACAGGAAACTGAAAAATTATCTGGCTAGAGTGGTAAAAACAAAAAAAAAAAAAAAACAAAAAACAGAAAAAAAAGAAAGAAAAAGAGGAAGATACATTTCGTGTGACAGTTCTGACGTGAGCGCAATTGAAAAATGTTTGTGGTAATGGTGTTTAAGTGACCGTTGGACCGTTGTGAAGCAGTACTGACAGCTGAGTGATATACGCTTTTTTATGTAGAAAAATCTTTAAAAGAAACGTCTTACGTATACCAGCAAGAAAGCTATTTACCTCTAGAAAATTTTGTCCAGTGGTTACATGGTTCTATAGTTAATTCGTTATGCAGAGTTCGGCATAGCGATATTTACGATATTCTGATAAGGTTCACACTGCCATGTCTATGCGTTACTTGATTATTGAAGCCGTTTCATACTGTCAGTATCAACCTCAAGCACCATCCCGGATTATTAATGGTTTCCAGTTCTACAGCCACTTCTTGCTGTGTTTCCTGCCGCCCTTATCTCACTTCGTGTGTACACGTGGCGAGGCCGCTTCGAATGCCTCTTTCACTGTTACGTGATTCGCGTCAAACGGAAACTGCAGCGTTGATTTTAGCAGAAAGGACGCGCAGCGCATCACGTGTGAAGAAGCACGGCGGCAGCAGAGCCAGCCGGAACACGAGACGAAGCCACAGCACAGCACTGCGAGGCGAGGCGCAGTGCAGCGAGCACGTGCCCGTGCGCACCTGGTTGTGTCACGTGGCCTCAAGCGTGGGGCAACCTGCTGGCCAGACTCGCCAAACGAGAGCTTTTTTTATGAAGGGTAAACAGAAAAAGACCGGTATTTACATCAGGAATCTAGCCATCGCCCAAAAGAGAACATAAAGGTGTCTGTGTCTGTGTGTGTGTGTGTGTGTGTGTGTGAGCCACATTACACACTAGAACAACTCACTCACAGTGGGTGGACTGCCACAGGCAAGTATACTGACGAAATTTTATAATCGATCATATTAATTAAATACCATCTATTAAACAACGGTACGGGTTATTAATAAAAATAGTAACTATAATAAGAAGGGTCGTGCACTACAAAAACAAGAAAACGTTCCGACATTAACAAGAACAACAGCCTGCTACAGAGAAAAGTTTGCTACCACTTACAAACAAGATTACTCGTCGCATTGGGAAAATTTTAGCAAAGTATGGGATTACATTTTTTAACCTACCAGGATAACAGATGAAGCCCTGAAACCTGAAAACGAGAGCATTTATCCAACAGGAATGAGATGTTGAGACTTCTTTCCAGCACAATAATCGCTCTACTACGTACTAAAGTTTCACGCAGTAGCTTGCAAGAGCACACTGTTTCAAACATTTGCAACAAAGCACTTACAGCTAAACATACAGGCGAAACCGACACAGTGTTTTAATAAATAATGATCTTAACCCTCTGATAGTAGCATGAACTACAAGTGTAACTCGTGCGAACACGAAGGACTACCTTCCCGCTTCAATCAGGCAAAGACATGTCTAGGACCTAGTAGCTTCCTGTACGACAGTGCGCTTTGAGCCAGTGAAGGTCCAACCTTCTGTGAGTTAACCTGCGCCCTTTGAAAATAAAATCGCGCTTCTAACCTTGTCCCTCTTTGGGGCGCGCCTGACGGAGATTGCCACATTAGAAAATAGATGGGAAATGGACATCTGGATGAGGTCAAAAATTAAATCCTGAATGAAACATCTGATTTAGAGAATTCTTAGTTTTGCACCAACCTTAACTCAGTACCGCTGAATCAAATGATCAGTAATATGTATGTATCTTCAACTCCAACCTTTGTATTTTTTTAAAATAGATATATGATGCGATTATTGCCGGCCGAAGTGGCCGTGCGGTTAAAGGCGCTGCAGTCTGGAACCGCGAGACCGCTACGGTCGCAGGTTCGAATCCTGCCTCGGGCATGGATGTTTGTGATGTCCTTAGGTTAGTTAGGTTTAACTAGTTCTAAGTTCTAGGGGACTAATGACCTCAGCAGTTGAGTCCCATAGTGCTCAGAGCCATTTGATTTTGATGCGATTATTGATATTGAGCAGTTTATATTCTCTCTTACTGTAACACGCTTTATTTACTAACATCTGTGTGCAGGTGACATTAAAAGGTGACAGAGAAGACCACGATCGGCACATCAACAGTCAAGTCGAACCAGCCTTTTTTTTTACCGCCAACATGTTTCTACTGCACATGTTGTTGATTGTAATTAACAACGAGTTCGTAAACAGTGCACAATTATGTACAGACAGCTACAGCGACAGATGAAGGTGAATGCGCCACAAGAAGGCAACCATTCAAATAAACAGAC